>NC_064615.1:37877918-39094417 GCF_023898315.1 Schistocerca nitens
TAATGTTCAAGGAAATCTGTCTTTACCACCTTCAGCCGCAGTATGTACTTTTATTTTCCGTACCGAACATGTTTCGGACGTACGCAGATTTTTAGTGCTCCTCGTATATACGACGAATGCCAATGTCAAACATTTTTAAGTGTCATTTTTCTCAAAATGCATTTTCAGTGCAGTTGTGTTCTCGGTATTCGGCTGCACTTCATTAGAGTTGTTGCAACTGCCAAAATCACAGAGAAAATGTTCCAAACATTCATTAATTACTAGATACTCATGATCTTTGTGTCAAGCATTGCTTCCCTCTGGAGTTCCAAGTCCAACGCGTTAAAATTTTCGTTCCGCAAGGTTTACACATGATTGTTGAGTTAGCAAAAGTTACGAGTCCATTCCATGTAATTCCAATGCATACAACTGACTTCTTTGATATTAAAAATGTTGCTGAAATATTGTTATCAATGCACGCGTCTAAGATCCCCAAAGACAGTATGATCAAAATGTCTCATACACATTTATCTCGAAGAGCCATTAAAAAATCTTTCTCTGAAACAGAAGAATGGAAAAATGTCAATGTATTCAAACGCGAAAAGAACAGCCATGTTTGCCAGTTGCGAAAGAAAAGACTTATTGACGATTTTGCCATTTCTCCGTCAACAGCACAGGGAGTTCTACAGTAAAGTTTGCAACGTCTGATCCGAAGAACGCTGTTGTGTAACAAAAAGAAATCAGTACTGAGAGGCTTTTTTCCTCGAATTTAATTTCGTTCTTCTCCTGTAAATGATGTGGGAAATGGTTTTTGTTGACTACATTTTTAGTACGAGGGTCATGCACACTATTTTTTTTTAAATCCAGCTTTTATTCTAAATGTCTGAAAGTTTTACAGTGCGACAGTGCATACATACATTCTTTAGGAACAATATTTTCATTTCTCCACATCATTTCCATCCCTCTCAACTGCCTTACGCCATCTTGGAACCAGCGCCTGTATGCCCGCACGGTAAAATTCTGGACCAACCTGTTGGAGCCACTGTTTGGCAGCGTTCACAAGGGAGTCATCATCTACAAACCTTGTTCCACGAAGAGAGTCTTTCAGTTTCCCAAAGAGATGATAGTCACACGGAGCCAGGTCAGGACTGTAAGGCTGGTGTTTCAGTGTTGTCCATCCGAGTTTTGTGATCGCTTCGATGGTTTTTTGACTGACATGTGGCCGTGCATTGTCGTGCAACAGCAAAACATCCTGCTTTTGCCGATGTGGTCGAACACGACTCAGTCGAGCTTGAAGTTTCTACAGTGTCGTCACATATGCAACAGAATTTATGGTGGTTCCACCTGGCATGATGTCCACAAGCAAGAGTCTTTTGGAATCGAAAAACACCGTAGCCATAACTTTTCCAGCAGGAGGTGTGGTTTTGAATTTTTGTCTTGGATGAATTTGCATGATGCCACCCCATTGATTGCCTCTTCGTCCCTGGTGAAAAATGATGGAGCCATGTTTCATCACCTGTCACAATTCTTCCAAGAAATTCATCTCTACCATTCTCGTACTGTTCCAAAAGTTCGCGGCATACAGTTTTTCTTGTTTCTTTGTGAGCCACTGTCAACATCCTGGGAACCCACCTGGCACAAACATTTTTTTAACGCCAACACTTTCAGTATTCTGATAACACTTCCTTCCCCTATCCCAACGTAGCGTGACAATTCGTTCATTGTGATGCTTCTGTCAGCAGTCACCGACTCCTTAACTCTCTGCACATTTTCTGGAGTGTGTGCAGTACGAGGCCTGCCGCTGCGAGGACAATCCTCAATACTGCCGTGCCCGCTTTCATCACGTAACCTGCTTGCCCACCGACTAACTGTACTGCGATCGACAGCAGCATCTCCATACACCTTTTTCAACCTCTTGTGAATGTTTCCCACTGTCTCGTTTTCACAGCACAGGAATTCTATGACAGTACGTCAAGTGTAGCAGCCATCTTGAAGACATGCTGTGACGGCGCCACTCACGGGAACGGGTTGAACTAAGTTTGAAACAAGCGGGAGGGATGTATCTACACACTGTAAAACTTTCACACATGCAGAATGAAAACTGTATTTTTACAAAAATAGTGTGCATTTCTTTTGGAGTGACTCTCGTACTTGAAAATTAATGCTGTATTTCCATACTTACATCATCACTAATAAATCGTTACGCCCAAGTATTAGTGGCACTTGGAACAAAAGCTTTCTTATTGGCGCTTAATACTAGTCAGTTTCCTTGTATGACACTTAGAACGTTCGTAATAAGTAATTTATTTTCTAACTGATTATCGTCTGCAGCGATGGGGTGAGCAGCATAATTCTGTAGTATCAGAATACCTTCTCAACATTTTGGATACAAATAAGTCATGTACAAAAAGAAATACATTGGCTTCGGTTCTCCTGACACATATGAGACTTGGCGCTTACAACGTTTGGCATTTTTGCCATTTGCATGCTACTGTCGTAGCGTCTACGGAAAGTGGATGAAGGGCGGTCAGTATACGAGTAGAGGGTGTTGGACCTCCATGCCTTGTCACAGTGTGTTGATATCGGAGGCTGGGGTAGGATAGGCGGCGGTCTGTGGTGGATCTAACGACAGACTACAGTGTTGGTTCAGACATTAGACTATCGGAGCATAACGTTCAGCGCATGTTGTTCAAGACGGGGATCCGCTCCAGATGATACCTACGTGTTTCTGTTTTGAGCCCGCTACGGTCGCAGGTTCGAATCCTGCCTCGGGCATGAATGTGTGTGTTGTCCTTAGGTTGGTTAGGTTTAAGTAGTTCTAAGTTCTAGGGGACTTATGACCTCAGCAGTTGAGTCCCATAGTGCTCAGAGCCATTTTTGTTTTGAGCCAACGTCATTGTCAATTACGATTGCAGTGGGCAGCGGATCAAACGAGATTGTTACGTGGATCAATGGAAACGTGTCGCCTGATCAAATGAACCGCATTTGTTGTTACATCAGGTCGATAATCGTATCCGGAGACGCCGAAATCCAGATGAACAGCTGCTTGTAACGTGCACCGCGTCATGGACATTGGCCGGTGCGAGCATTAATATGCTGTGGTGGACTGTGGTCTCCATGCAAATTGTGGATGGCCATCTACATCCCCTCGTGCTTGATGTCTTCCCTGTGGGCGGTGGAAACTTTTACCTTGCTGAAAGTCCTTCTCGCAAGAGCAAAATCGTGCTACAATAGTTAGGGGAGCATGATACTGGACCCACGTTGATATCTTGGTCACCGAATTCGCCTGATCTGAACCCGCTGGAAAACATGAAGGACGCCATCGGGCGTCGGTTTCGTGCCCACTGATCACCGCCCCTTAATTTACGGACATTGCGTGACCTGAGCGCAGACATGTGGTCTCACATACTTCCGGAAACCTACTAGCGACTTATCGATACATGTCAAGCAGTATGTCTTCGGCACTACGGTCCAAAAGTGCACCAACGTGCTATTAAGCAGGTGATCATAACATTTTGTTTCATCGGTGCATGAGACGATGAAACTAAGCTAATGTAGACGCCACACTTTTATTTTGTCAGTGATGACTGTTGAAAATGGGCGTATTTCGAACCTTGTTCAGTACAGAAAATAAGAGTATTAGAATACAGGGTGATTCAAAAAGAAAGAACAGATTTCAGTTGTTTATGATACACAAACTATGAACGGTAGAACACATTGCACATGGCTCTGGATGAAGGAAAGTTCAAAGTTTTATCCTCGCGCACGCACTGTACCATACATTCAACATGAGCACCTTGCGTTGCTCGAGAAACATCGAAAAGGTAGCCCGTTTCACTCCACTCACAGATCAACAGGTCCCTGTTTACTGCACCGACAGCTTCAATAGTTCGGTTTGTCAGCTCTCGAAGAATATCTGTCATAGGCACGACAAAGACTTTGTCTTTTACTTGCGCCTCCACCCCACCGCAATAAAAAAATCGCAAGGTGTGACCTCGGAGACCAAAAACAATGAGCAAGATCTTGCTGCCACTTCTTCCAATCCAGCATTGTGGGCTCTTATTGTTAAGATAACGCCGCACCTCAAAGTGAAAATGAGTCGGGGCGTCGTCATGCATAAAAATGAAATCGTTGGAATCTTCGTGAAGTTGAGGAAACAACCAATTTTGTAGCATGTCTGGGTATGACACTCTTGTCAGTTTCCTCCGCAACAGGAAAGGTTCATAAACTTTGTGAACACAAAGGGTGCAAAACACATTCAGTTTCGGTGTGCTTCTTTCATGTTCGACGAGGACGCCAGGACTTTGTGACCCCCAAATTCTTAAATTATGGCGGTTTACTTTACCCGATAGATGAAACGTCGATCGTCCGAAAAGATGAGTCGTTAGGAAAAACTGTCCTATTCCTTATCCTGGAGATTTAAAATGCAAAATTCGTGCCTCCTGTTATGGTCAGCAGGACGCAATTGCTGTAGTAACTGCAACTTGTAAGGCTTCATATACAGGTGTTGCTTCATAGGCATGTTTCGATTTAGAACACGCCACATCATTATTTAACGAAGTTGAAGTTCCCGGCCTGCTCGTCTTGTCGAATTCCAAAGCCTCCGTGTGAACGCATCTCGGATACGTTCGACATTTTCATCAGAAGTGCGTGGCAGACCAGTGATCTTTCCTTTCCGTATGCAACCAAATTCCAAGAATTTTGTGCGCCAGTCATAAATCTGCTTATGCAGAGGCAGCTGAATCGACAGTGGAAAGCACTTTGTTCTTTAACAAGAGACTGACTTCGCTCAAATTCCAGCAAACTAAATGATTTCTCTAGTGATGTAGTCGCAAGTTGCTATAACAAACAAGAGCGCAGTTGTGTAAGAACTTTGAATCTTCCTCTAGCCAGTGAAATCGCAATGTGTTTCTATCCTATATAGTTTTTCTGTAACAAACAACTGAAATGTGGTCTTTCTTTTTGAATCACCCTGTATAATGTAAGTGAAGGTGATGAAGACGGCGATTTTAGAAAAAGTGCTTTTGCATGCGATACACGGACCGTACAAGAAATTTAAACTATAGCATGACACTATGACTGGCATTTGAACCTATACATGTTATACCAAAACAACTCCGGTAACACTTAGAATTTTCTGAAGGACGGAAAACTTGTTGGCTTTGAAGATGGAACTCGTGTCCGGAAGTACGTGGCCTGGGTGATTTGGAAAGCATAAGTTGAAAATGCTGATGTCAAAGTTTCTGAGGATTTGATGTGATGCCGCTATGGTTTAGCCGCGCTGGGTAGCTGACCGGTTTTAGGCGCCTTGTCACGGTCCATGCGGTTTCTCCCCGTCGGAGGTTCGAGTCCTCCCTCAGCCATGGGTGTGTGTGTTGTCCATAGCGTAAGTTAGTTTAAGTTAGATTAAGTAGTGTGCAGGCTTAGGGACGGATGACCTGAGCAGTTTGGTCCCATAAGACCTTGCCACAAAATTTCAAATTTCTGTGGTTTAAACAGGTGACATGTTTGGAATACGATGCAGCACCAGCTCCAACTGATGCAAACTGATGCAAATATGATCCGCCACTTGGACGATAAAAATACAAATCGATGGTTTTGTCTGTTTCAGAGCCATACGGTTATCAGAGAAGAAACCTCGTCACTGTTTTCTGTAAGTTAATACGTCGAACATGCTGTATACTGTTTTCCTTGGCACAGCACGAATTCACGAAGCGACTGTTGTGCTAAACACGGAACAGCACTTATTAGGTCACGCACGTTTACCTTTGTAGCCCCATTGTACTCGCTGCTATCATGCTGGATGTCTTAAAGTTTGAATCTATTTTGTTCTGAGAGCTGACGTTAGCGTTTTCGACGAAACGTGAAATATGCGTTCATCAAACTTCAACTTCCAACAAAAGGGAAATCACACTTGGTGGTCAGTGGTACTCTCTTTAAACCTGGTCAGTGTATAATCCTATACAGCTTACCAAACGTTACGGGTGACGTTTTGGTAAAATTTTATATAGAGACATGCGAAGAAATTCAGAAATCCGTTATAACACTTAACTACAGCGTTAGCCATGATTGATCTGAGCCTGTGAAGGTATTCATATAGCACGGTACTAGGGTTGAACATGGCCATTGCTTTTCGTAAACAGTCTTATTTCGGAGATATTCCTGGGAGGTGTGTACTTGTGGGACAGTCAGAAAGGTTTAATGAAAATAAATGTTGCTACAGCTGCCGATAGTTGTCTGTCAGTACGCAACTACAATGGAGTCGCAGCTGAAAACCAACTCCTTAGTTTAAAGCATAATGAGAAGTAAATAATTAGTCAGTTGTATGATGCAAATACCTTGGTATCAACGATTCAATCGGGAGCGTTGGGATGGCGATGTCTTACAGTGGCACAGCGAAGTCCTAAAACAAATTTATTACAAGTTAAACGTTTTTATCTCTTATATAATCTGTGCTTATTATTTACTTGCTATAAAAGACTTTAATAACAATAACTATAACAATAATCACAATAACAATAGTACTTACAATAATAACAATATAGTACACTACATGTATCATATTTGAACCGATTATTGCTACATGATCTTCGGCTGATTTCAAACGTTTATCACTATTCTTATGAGAAAATGATAATTCTCTGATGCTTTAAGAAATTGCTGCACTATTTATAGTCAATGTTGAGTGTAGATAGCAACTTGCAAATTTACTTATATAGTTCACGCGTTACGGCTAAGTCCATTGTCAGAATTGAAAAATAAAAACAATAAATTTAATTTATCAAGTCAAGATTTATAGTAGTGTAGAACTGATGATGGCGAAACTCTTTAATTGTATAGAATGAAAATAAATTATGCAATCCAAACTGAACACAGATTGTAAGTGCCGATATGTTCGCTGACCTCTATAACGAGTTTTCAACCTACATTGTGTTGCCATGCTCTTTCTGAGAGGTTTTTGATGTTACATTATCTGGAGATGTTAGTTATTGGTGGTTAACTAGAAAGTATAAACGTCATTGTAGTGGAAATCTTGTGTTAACAGCGCTAAACTACCGTAAGACTAGCCAAGAAACTGCCCAGGGGTTGAATTTATAGGTAGTTTTTTGTGTTAGTTGATTATTCATTTTTATGTAATGCGCGGGTATTGTAAGGAAAACAACTTGTAAGTGTCGTTGGCCACGTACAGAATGTCTTCAGCGGTACACTGCCGTGGCCTCTGTGTCAAACTAAGATGACAAAACGATTAAAGGGGTGGCCTCCCCGTGAAAGGGATTTATTTTGAGAGAGAGTTTTTTTCTAGCCGTCAGAAGCTGATGAAAATCGACGACACTCCTAGAAATCAGTAAGTGAGCTTTCCCTGTTTTTGTGTTGCTCATAGTCTTCGATTTTTTACTGGTGAGCCCCCTGTATTCTAGTGCGGACCGTTCTTCATGTGTACGCACGCAACTGTCCGCGTTTTAGCGATAGTTCGTCATTGCACTTTTCATCGTTAGTTGAACACATCACAAACGTGTGTCATCTAATAGCCCAAACGTATCATCACATTTCCTGAGCTACAATCGTTATCGAATTACTCGCTTAGATCATTGCTGGGTAGTGAGGCGCAAGGTTAGTGAAGAGTTTGGCACTTTGTTGGTGCACGAGAAATTGCGTTGATAGGCTGTAAGACAGAAGGTCGCACACAGGGCGGAAGGTCTCACCATCAGGTGGCGACCGATGTCTCAGCAGAAGCACCATAACGACAGCAAAGGCGTGGGTGCGCATGTAGGTAAGCGTGTAATGGCATTTACGACTGTCAGCCTATTCTAAACACTGCACACATAATCTCTATTGTTCGAACGCAGCGTGCATTCAGTGGCAGGCAATGAAACGTTCCTTTCGTCCTTTCCTCGGAGCTTCCGCAGCGTTGCACCAAGTCCCATTTGCGGCGGTAGTCACAAATCACGCAGTGGGCGCCGTACGCTTAGCGATACAAAAACTGCACAACCTACTGCTCCACAGATGTAACAGTATACTCCGATTAAAATTACTTTATGATCCAGGTTTCAGCGAATCGAGTGGTTCGGGACAGCCGCGAGCCAATCGTAGTTTTTTTTCTCGAGCTTCATTTGCTCTCTGTGCTGCCTGCTTTGCTTGTAACATGCTTGTTACACGGAGCGCTTTGCAAAGCGTGGCTGGCCGTACGCCGACAACACTGCCCCCTGGCACTGCAGTCTGTAAATCACATAGTAGTTTTAATCGGAGTGTACCGATTATTCTAAATATAGGTCGCCAATCTCGTTTTGACGCGCGATGCACGGTTAAACTTCTTACAACTCTGAAGTCAATAATACAAAAGCCCTGTAGTTATCCAACTACTTTCCATAATGACAGAAGATTCTAGATCCGACCACTGGACACGACTATCTTCACCGTTAACAGTTCGGTAGATCGCCTCCAACTGCCTACCAGCAACTGCTACTGAGAGTCACTACAACAGCAAAACAGGAATATCGGTCAAAGTTAATAGGGGAAAAAGGGTCACTGAAAACCACCATACTCAAATTTCCAAGGAAACAAACGAAATTCATTAGCATCAATTAACCTTAGCCAACTTCTTTTCAACACCACCCTCAGTTAGCTAATGCCTACACGGTCTGATCTGTAGCCTGTTTTTACCGAAAAAGAAAAGTTCACGCCCTCTGATAGGCAGCACTCGCCATGAAAAACAGGAACGTGCTGAGCAGGTTCAAAATGGCTCTGAGCACTATGGAACTTAACTTCTGAGGTCATCAGTCCCCTAACTAACCTAAGGACATCACACACATCCATGCCCGAGGCAGGATTCGAACCTGCGATCGTAGCGGTCGCGCGGTTCCAGATTGTAGCGCCTAGAACCGCTCGGCAACCCCGGCCGGCGTGCTTAGCAGACTCGACGTCCGGGCACTGGGACGCATTTTGGAATCCTTTATAGGCTTTCTGTGCTGGAAATGCAACCTCATAGATCACGAAGGATCACTAACTCCAGACTTCCGTCCTGACACCAGTTTAGAAGACCATTTCCGCCCCAGGGCGCCCATGACTCTCCATTTCAGCCCCATGAGCGCTGATCGCCGACTCCTCGATTTCATGACCTCCAAGGCACTCCACCAAATTATTTAGCATTGAGGACTTCCCGACAGTCCGATCCAAGAGTAGAATGTAGGTATTTCCGTTGGCCATTTCCTGCTCCCACTAATAAAGCATGTGTAAACTGCTGCTCTTTGGCAACACTTTCAGGGATTTTTACGTTGGAAACACCGGCCATCATGAAGAGATTACTCGCCCTGTACGCCAGCAGTATAGTTTACGATCACAACCTATTTAGAAGGATTCGGCAAATACCAGACCGTCAGTTCAGGCTGAAAAAGACCCCCTTCCCCCAGAAAGAGTTTGTCGTAGTTAATAGGCTCAGGATGACCACACAAGCACGACCAGGAAATCAGATATAACAATGCTCTGCAACACTTGTCGAGAAAGTAATCCTACATACACAGAAAAAGTACACATTCACATTGTAGGCCCGCATACTTGTGTCTGCGACATACACTGATGACACAAAACATTATAACACCTGCTTAGTAGCCTGTTTCTCCGTCTTTGGAACAACATACATCACTGATTTTGCGTATCAGGCATCCGACAGTTGGTTGGCAGGTTTGTGGAGGTATGCCGCATTAGATGTCCATGCAATGGTCATGTAATTCGCGTAAATACCGGGCCGCTGATTCGCGTACATGATGATGGCACCAGATAGCTAACCATATGGGTTCCATAGGATTTACATCAAGCGAATTTGGTTCCCAGTCGTCAAGGTAAGTTTAATATAACGCTCCTGAAAGCACTGTAGCACGGTTCTGTCTCCTAGGAGACTGCTGAAATATGACATCACCCTCGGGGAGACATCAAATGGTTCAAATGGCTCTGAGCACTATGGGACTTAACACCTGAGGTCATCAGTCCCCTAGACTTAGAACTACTTAAGCCTAACTAACCTAAGGACATTACACACATCCATGCCCGAGGCAGGATTCGAATCTGCGACCGTAGCAGTAGCGTGGTCCTGGACTGAAGCGCCTAGAACCGCTCCGCCACAGCGGCCGGCGGGGAAACATCAAGTGTGACGGGATGTACGTGGTTTGCATCTGCCCATTCAAGGGCAGGAGAATGCCTCCCATATCATAATACTGCCCCCCCCCCCCCCCCTAGCCTGCTTCCGTGGCGCTCTGCACGTTTCGAGCCGCCGTTCATCTCGATGACTGCTTGTGGAGACGACCATCGACCTAGTGTAGCAAAAATGTGATTCACCCGGAGAGCTGACACGTTTCGATTGATCGACGATCGAGTCCCGATTGTCCTGTGCCCAGTGCAGTCGATACTGACGATGTCGTTGGTCAACAAGTGAACACGTAGAGATGGTCTGCTGCGTGTTCTTTCGGCAGAGATGCCACAAATCACTATCTCTCCTACTTTACAGAACAGACAAGCCTCCGAACCCCATTTTCTTTGAAGAGTCATGGACGTCCAACCATTTTGCGCCTAGTGGTAGTTTCACTGTCGTTCTACTTCTTTACGTAGATGTTCACGACAGTAGCACGAGAACATTCGACCAGTTTCACCGTCTTCAAGATACTCGTTTACGGGTCTTTTTTATTATTATTAATCGATAATAATCTGCCCTTTGTCGAAGTCGCTTATCTCAATGGATTTCCCGATTTGCAGCCCATATCTTCGCTAGGGTGATCACCCTTCCGTGTCTTCTCCGCTTGCATACTTTTGTTACCGCGTCACGTGACTGTGACGACACCAGGCGGCATCCGACGTTGCGGTGGGTGGAGGTCATAATGTTTTGTCTTATCAGTGTATTGTTCCACACACACACACACACACACACACACACACACACACACGCACACAAAATAGTTCCAGTCACCCCGTTCCGAAAAAGATTTCAGTTGCAAGGTAAATACCGAGCGAGGTGGCGCAGTGGTTAGACACTGGACTCGCATTCGGGAGGACGACGGTTCAATCCCGCGTCCGGCCATCCTGATTTAGGTTTTCCGTGATTTCCCTAAATCGCTCCAGGCAAATGCCGGAATGGCTCCTTTCAAAGGGCACGGCCGACTTCCTTCCCCGTCCTTCCCTAATCCGATGAGACCGATGACCTCGCTGTCTGGTCTCCTTCCCCAAACCAACCAACCAAGGTAAATACCGAAATCGGTAATCTCTTCGGACACACCCTACTGGGAAATCATCTGTGCCCGCATGTCGTGGTCGTGCGGTAGCGTTCTCGCTTCCCACGCCCGGGTTCCCGGGTTCGATTCCCAGCGGGGTCAGGGATTTTCTCTGCCTCGTGATGGCTGGGTGTTGTGTGCTGTCCTTAGGTTAGTTAGGTTTAAGTAGTTCTAAGTTCTAGGGGACTTATGACCACAGCAGTTGAGTGCCATAGTGCTCAGAGCCATTTGAACCATTTTGAAACCATCTGCCCCATTCTCAGTTCGCTGGGTTTTGGGTGGAAAGAACGAACCCTAAAATGCGCCAAACTCCGAAATGAAATTTGGAAATGAATGGACACTATATCTCGTCGATGTCAATAAGCCATTTGCTACTAGATTCTTTAAACGGAAGAAGATACTCGGACTTCAAGAATGTAGTTTCACGCTTTGTGAACAGAAATCTGTAGGGGGCATAATACAACTGTAGTGATGGGCGTGAGGACGGAAGGGAACGAAGGCAATAAAAACACTTCATCTGTGTACCAACAACGCATCGTATAGCATTGTCAGTTGGTAACCAAGGTGACAACTTTCATAATGAAGTATCTATCTAACTTGCAAATGATTTCTTATTAAAAGTAATACAAACTTCGTCTCCAGTGCAAACTTCCCAAGTGAGTGAAGGATTTAATTGCAGTCTGCATGATCTTATACGCTTCTACTTTTCTCATCGCACATACATTTTTAGATAACATTTCGCCTTTTCTTCCATTTGTTCGTTTCTGCTGTTTTGATCTCGGGAGCCGCGTACTGAAAGAACTAAGGACAATTAGGTACTTCGAAGTTAATTATTTTTTATGAATTCTAAAGAAGTTTTGAGGAACTGTTTCAAAAGTTTAAGATGGAACTCTTCACAAGTACTTTTAGAAGGGCAAAACTTTTTATCTCTCGCGAAAACTAACGAAGAATACGTCGTGAAGATGACTGCAAATGGAGTGAGGATGAGTTCAATTGGTTCAGATGAACCGGGAGCGACTAATGGTCGAATGTTCTACGTCCGTTTCACGTCAAGGTCGTTAAGTGAGGAATATTTTCTCTCGTAATTGTTACGACATGAGCAGAAGACAACTCTTAAGTGGAACTAATCGACTTAACTACGTGAAATGGACCGAAATGACACAGTAACTGCTGTTGTATAGTTATAGAAACTATGCTCCCATTGTAGGTCATACAAATATCCTTTCATTAGCGGTATAAGCCCATACTTTTAGGTGCCTTAACTGAAAGCCAAGAGAAGCGTTTACTTCTTGGACAGTGTAACACAGTAATTACTTTTGTTGCACTATAAGCATCATAACGATATGCAGCAGGCGAAGTTCCTTCCATTAACTATTATCTTTTGTTTTTCAAGCAATAAGTTAAGTCACGATGTGTAGCGTTATGTAAAACGTGTTTACTAAGATGTTCCTCGTATATAAGGAAGCATTGACACCGCTTTGTTTGCTGTACTGTTAGTCCTTCCCACAATCAGTCTGCAGAGTTTTTCGTCTAAATGTTTTGTAGCAGTATGTATACCTCCCTTCATCCTCCCGGTACAGAAGTCACAACAGACACGATTGTGAAAATATTTAGCACGAAGTTTCACTTGTCCCGTCTAAAGCATCAAAGTTGCACCAGGAACTTCTGGAGTACAATTCACGAACAAAGTAACTAATGTTCTACAGGGTGAGCACAAAGTCTTGCCCTGATTATAACAATTTGTTACAGAATAACCGTTTG
Source organism: Schistocerca nitens (assembly GCF_023898315.1). Lineage (NCBI taxonomy): Eukaryota > Metazoa > Arthropoda > Insecta > Orthoptera > Acrididae > Schistocerca > Schistocerca nitens. The sequence goes on from NC_064615.1 coordinate 37,890,914, forward strand.
ACATAATAATTTACATTTGATACCGTTACATAGGTTTTTTTTAATACCACTTACGTTAGTGAACCTTGGTAGCTCGGTGAGTGTCGAGGCGGTATTCCAGTTCCTGCCAGGTGTTTCGTGTTCTGTCACAGTACCCACAGCAGCTTGTATCCTAGCCTTCAGTTCGTCGACGTCAGCAACTGGTGTGACGAAGACTCTGTCCTTGATATAGCCCCAGAAAAAGATTCAAGGGGCGTAATGTCTGGAGAGCGGGTTGGCCAGGGTGTTGGACCGTTCTTTCCAATCCACCGATCCGGCAATGTTTCATCCAGGAAATCGCGCACTATCAAAGTCCAGTGGGGGGTAGCTCCATCTTGCTGTAAAATTATCCATGGTTGATATTCTTCTAACTGTAGGGCAATGAACTGTTGCAAAACGTCTAAGTAAATGTTAGTGGTAATGGATTTTTCCGCGCAGAAAAGCGGTCCAAAAACCTTGTTATGCAAGAGGCCGCACCAAACATTCGATTTTTCGCTGTCTCGCTGTAATTGAACAGTAGCATGTGGAGACTCTGAACCCCATGTGCGGACACTATGCCTATTTACCATACCACTGACATGAAAGGTGGATTCATCGGTAAAGCATATGCGATTTAAGCAATCGTTAGCGTCATCAATCCTGTTGAGAATCTCAGGTGGAAATTCAGCAAGTGTGAGCAAATTATTCGGTTGAAAGGCCTGCACAATTTGCACTTTGTAAGCATGCAACCTAAGCCTTTCATGAAGAATCTTCACCACACTTGCTTGCGGTATTTGAAATTCACGTGATGCTTGACGAGTTGATTTAGACGGACTCCGGTGAAACGATTTCCGAACACGATCAACAGTTGCATCACTCACATGAGACCTGCCACTTCGAGGACGATCTTCAACGCTGCCTGTTTCGTTAAAGTTTGCGTACCATCGCTTTATTGGTTTAACGTCAGGAGGGCTGCGTCCATAAGAAGCCCGAAATTTACGCTGAACACTGATGGGCGATTTCGTTTCGTGAAACCAAAGCACACATTGCGCTTTCTCCTGCTTCGACGCCATTTCGCCAGCAACTAACGTGACCTAAGAGACCGCGTTGGTGTTGTGGAGCACTAGCGCCATCTATTGGTCACAACTAGTAACACTAACCTATGTAACGGCATAAAATTTAACTTATAATCTCAAACGGTTATTCTGTTATAAATTTTTATAATCAGGGCAAGACTTTGTGCTCAGCCTGTACTTTTATTCGTACGTTTGAAGTAAATAGCCAGCCCTTATTAAATCTGGACCAAAACAGGAAATGTCAGACACACGGTTCTTCTAGCGGCTTGCGAGACGCACGAGACTGTACAATACGAATCATGGGTTCGGGAGGCACCAGCTACACATTAAAAAACTATAGCGAAAATAAACTGATTCAAATGGAAGACGTTATGCCATGAAGACCTTAAACTAACGTTATTAAACTGATACTCTAGTATTTCCTATGGAACACACTGTCAAAAATTTTATCCTTGTGTAGGTCAATTTTCGCTACAGATAAAAGCCACTCTTATAGATGAATAATGATTTATCCACATGACGGGTATTGGATGTATGTGACATTACTGGACTTTCCCGGTGGAGCTCCTAACAAAGACCGCTGGAAGACTGGAGGATTGTTTGACTGACTCTGGCGAGCAGACGGATGGCAACAGCTGAAATGCTGGAGTAGGGTGCAGTCAGAGTGTCACCACGAACCGTCGAAAATACGGTACTGGAAGATGGGTTGAAGTGTGCAGTTGTAAGACTACCACACGTCCCGTAAAAAACGGGACAGTACTCTTTTGTGGTCCCGGCGTCTGGCGTCCCCGTAGTTTTGTCGGGACGCACAAATGTCCCGTATATTAAAATTTCGTATATACGTTTGATGCCATAAATTAATAACGCTGATTTATATTTAAGTTGTGTATAATTGTTTGAAAATGTTGGGATCTGTAATTCTTAAAATACGCCGTAGAATTACCTTATTTTCTAGGTTATCGCTTTATTTATTTTTGTTAGGTTTCCGTTAAAGTTCCTGCAAGCTTCCACACAACACTACGATGGTCAACAATCGCCTTCCCTCCTTCCACCCCATCGAAGCCTCCTCTAGCACGATTGCACTAAACTATGTTAATATTTACTTTCAAACAGCAACAATGCATGACTTAGCTGATAAGGTTTAAATTTAACCACATGTTTTGTTTCTTCGACAGCTCTTATTTATTTTCTGTGCACTCTTGTGCCGACCTCAGCTCAGTAATGACTGTTGAGTGATGAATGTTTTAAGAAGTGCGTGTGCTCTTGTTCATTTCAGTATTATATTCACTTTCAGTATTTACAGAATCTTTCTCTTCCTTACTGCGATACAACATTTCTTCAAATTATGCCTAAACGCAAGTACATGTTTTCATCTAAACTCAAGGAAAAGTATCCTTCTCTGGACGATATTTCAGTACTGCTTTAAGGAGGAAAAAACGTGACCACCCACAAGATCAAGAGGAAAAGGAGGTGTTTAAGTCCAGAGCATTTCTCCCATATGTCGGGAACATTTCATCGAAAGTAGGCAGAATTTTAAAGAAACATCGTGTGAAAGCTATCTTCCGGCCACCTACAAAGACTCGTGCTCTTCTGGGCTCAGCCAAGGATGATCTGGGATTACGGAAGGCTGGCATTTATAAAATACCTTGCGAGTGTGGGAAAGCCTACATTGGTCAGACCACACGCACAGTACACGACCGCTGCGTTGAACATGAGCGCCACACTCGCCTTTTACAGCCCAGTAAGTCGGCCATAGCCGAACATTGTATTTCCACAGGACATACTATGGATTATTCGGCCACGAAAATCTTGGCCCCATCGAGATCCTTCTGGGATTCAGTTATGAAGGAATCCGTGGAAATACGTTTAGCGGAAAATCTCATTAACCGTGATGGCGGCTTTTTATTGAATAAGGCCTGGGAGCCGTTGATTTCTTTAATTTCAACCAAAAGAAAACTTTTTATGGCTTCTGACATGTCGAGCGACAAGTAATTTTAATTTTAATATTGAAATTTTGCATTTTATTGTTTTGGACACATCTGCGTGCATGTTTTACTTTTTTCACGCATTCGTTTGCGCTGCATAGATGCAGTAATATTGTAGAGGGCCTTGGAATCGACAGGTGGCGCACATGCTACGGTAACTTGCGCATGCGCGCCGGCGGCACTTTTACGTATAAATAGAGCGACTTGCACCAGCAATCTCCAGTGTCAAACACTCGCCTGAAGATGGCTGTAAGGTCGTCAGCCGAAATATCGTGGAAAGAAGTCGATGAGATCCGGCTGCAATCCCGAAATCTTGTGGAATATTCGATACGCCGGGAAAATTTCAAGAGTCACAACATAAACTGTGTTCAACAGCTGCTGCAACATCATCGAAAATGAGCACTTTGTTTCCTATTGCAACATTAGGTATGTTAACAGAATATTGTAATATTGAAATCTTATACTTTTGTTATTAACTACTCCATTTTTAATTTTGTGAGTAAATTTTACAAATTCTCTCTGTCTCATGCAATGAAGAAATAAAACTGGCTGCGGCAGAAGGAACATTTGGCTATCACGCTGTGTGATGGACTGCACATCGAAAATGATTAAGAAAGTCTATGATATCAATTTAGCTGTGCAAGGACAAACACAGAATGTATTGTTAATAATGTGCCAAGAGCTTCTTACCGAAGGCTTTAATTAAGTGAATTTTATAATCATTTCGATCGATACCAGCAATCTACTAAATTATCTCCTCTCATTGTCAGATATTTCAAACCTGAAAGTGGGATACGTGTAAGGTCGTTAGATTTCTGTTCTTTCGACAACATAACATCAGCTGCCTTATCACAGCGTGTACAGCAAGTTCTACAGGCCCACAATTTGGAGTCAAAATTTGTTCGAGCACGCCTGGTTTGGTCAGTCCTTGTCGGTGCCAGTTACAATGTCCGTGGTCAACATCAAGTCATTACACAACAGCAAATTTGCAAGAATTTACGTATCTCGTTTTCATTGCGACCTGTGTATGTTCTTCCACTTTGATGTGTTTAAGGTCGGCTTGGTGAGAACGAGTGGACACACAGAACTCTGAGAATTGTATCCAGGCTTAGCCCTAATAAGTAGCTGCGATATGCTCGACATCTTTCATATCCGGCCAATAATTCTCTCTCGCTGCCTTTTATTCCTAAGGCCTATTACACAAGGGCAACTCGTTATAGGCGCATCACGTGCCAGTGTATAAATTAGCCACCAGCCCCGTTGCAAGTTGGTCTGTGACGTCAGTTATCAGTTGTTCGCGTCGAGTGTGGCGTTCTAAATTCCGTGCACGCTGAAGAATTTGCAACCACGGAAACGACGACCGACTGAATTTGACGCTAGAGAAGAGTTACAGCCCCCTCTGCTAACATCTAAAAGTTAACTAATTTTCGCCGCGCTCACTAGTATTAAATGAATGTTGATCTTTGATCTCTTGTTAATCTTCGTTTTATTGTTAACTCTGTTTTTGGTACACATGCGAAGACTGCATAGGGATTTTTTATTTTTTCTACGACGTTCTCCCACAATAGACAGAAAAAAACAGCTCCCATAATAGACAGAAAAAGCAGCATTTAGGTATAGCAATATTTGGACAAAGAAAAATATTACACATTTCATAAATAAGAATGTGAGTAAAAAAACAGAGGGCCATAATGACAATTGTGTCAGTAATGAAAATATCAGCTCTATTGCATGAGAAAAGTAAACTTTCGCGCAAAAAAGATGTTATTTAGGATATCCTATGGATTGGGGTCAACCGCCAGTCGGAAATGGTGTTCTTCGTCCGCGGACGCTGACCGATTTCGTTGGGGGTATCTGCGAATTGTGTCGCATGTGCATGAGTGGATTGTAGGTGAGTCTGTAGTGTGACATTATGTTTGTGTTGTATGATGATGATGATGATGATCATGAGAAAAAAGAGATGGTGAAACTCGATGCCGGCATATAGCTTACTCGGGAACAGCATCAAGCGGACCGCATAGTATAACGTCTTTATCCGACTGACGGATTACCGCCAACACTGTAACATACACTGACTCCGTGAGACACTGCGATGAGGTCTGGAATTTAATAACGGACACTGGCACAAAGACTGGTGGTCAGGAACCTTAACGCCACCACCTCTTCTCTCGTTGCCGGCCAAATATTGGCTCTGAAAATTTCATCCACTAGCAAGATTCGAACCGACTTACCTCTGAGTCGAGCGCCACCGCACAGTCGTACGTTACTGACCTTTCCACCCCCCCTCCCACTCCCCGCTCCTTTTTTTTTCACCTTGGCTACGGAGATGATCTTTATTTACGCAGTACTTAGCAGGAAAATAAGACACAAAGAATAAGGTAAAAACCCTGCCAGTACCATCTTGTAAATATTGTTTGATGTGTTAGTATGTATACTTTCTCAAGAAAGTAATTCTTAATATTTTGAAATGTTAATATGAGAGAGAGAGTCTGCTGGGACGTTGTATTAACAATACACAAACAACTTGTCATGTTACTTTACAACAAATATAGTTACTTGCAAAGCAGCCAACGATAACTGTCAGTCCTCGAAATTAAACAACCAGATAATTTGTAAATATAGTTACTTGCAAAGCAGCCAACGATAACTGTCAGTCCCTGAAATTAAACAACCAGATAATTTGTAGAAGGAGAGGCTAATAGGAAAAATATTTGAGTTTCTTTCGGTATGGTAGCAATTCCCAGTTACTTGCTTTATATTAGATGAGGGTGTGTTAAATACCTTTGCACCAGAGTACGTACCTCCACACTGTACACTAGCCAAGGATCAAATTCTACATGAAAATTACCGAGGAAGGTAGTAAACACTGGTCGTGCATTCGGGAGGACCACCCCGTCCGGCTACCAGGTTTATGCTCTCCGTGGTTCCCTAAATAGCTTAAGGAGATTGCCGGGATAGTTCATTTCAAATGGCACGGTCCATTTCCTTCGCCATCCTTCCCCCATCGGAGCTGGCAATCCTTCCCTAAATGTCTCGCCCTGGTCGGAATATTCCTTCTTCCTTTACAAGAAAATTATTTCCTTGTCGTGTATTTTGCTCGTAGCATTTATAATTCATTTGGAACGAATTCATCCTTCCCACGAGAATAAGAAAGGGTTTAGGATCCAACTCACGTGTGAGTAACGTTCTGCTGAGCGTATTTTGCAGCACTGCCCACACGGCCGCCTTTGTGAAACCGTTCTACAAGTACGGCAGCCTCTCATGTGGTAGGGGGACGCTCCTTTTTGAACAGAATACATTGCTGTTCTGGTAGAGGACAGATTTTCTCCCTCGCACCCATTGTATCTGCTCCAGTTTCCCTAAGAGGTGAGCTGTAGCACAATAAAAGAATTATAAGGTGCTCTGGAACAACTTCGCAGCGCTACGCTGCGCCGTTGCCACTGCCATTTCCGGCTGTAGCGCGAGTGCCATACGCCGCCAGCGCCGACTGCGCGCGCCAGATGGGCAGAGTCGCGTGTGCGCAGACGCGCCAAGGCCGCGCCGCCGCGTGACGTCACGGCGCTGGCACGCCGCGCGCCGCGGCCTGGATCACGGCGTCCGGCGTGGGCAAGGCCCGGCCGCGGCGAAGGCGGTCGGCGCGCGGCGGCTCCTGCCCTGACCAGCGAGGTGGCCACATCGCAGCCAGTCGCTGCGTTCTTGGGCAGCTGCACATTCATTCCATCTCTCTGTGTCACTTATCATCACGAGGGAATGGAAATAAAAAGCTGCGTATTAGGGTCAACGTTTAAGTACACTACTGCCATTAAAATTGCTGCACCAAGAAGGAATGGAGATGACAAGACGGTCGTGTGAAACCCAGCTCGCGCTATTCGTCCACGAGATTCAGAGGGCCACAGACACGAGTTTACAGGTAGATGCCGTGTTTCTTGACTTCCGCAAGGCGTTCGATACAGTTCCCCACAGTCGTTTAATGAACAAAGTAAGAGCATATGGACTATCAGACCAACTGTGTGATTGGATTAGAGAATTCCTAGATAACAGAACGCAGCATGTCATTCTCAATGGAGAGAAGTTTTCCGAAGTAAGAATGATTTCAGGTGTGCCGCAGGGGAGTGTTGTAGGACCGTCGCTATTCACAATATACAGAAATGATCTTGTGGATAACATCGGAAGTTCACTGGGGCTTTTTGCGGATGATGCTGTAGTATATCGAGAGGTTGTAACAATGGAAAATTGTACTGAAATGCAGGAGGATCTGCAGCGAATTGACGCATGGTGCATGGAATGGCAATTGAATCTCAATGTAGACAAATGTAATGTGCTGCGAATACATAGAAAGAAAGATCCCTTATCATTTAGCTACAATATAGCAGGTCAGCAACTGGAAGCAGTTAATTCCATAAATTATCTGGGAGTAAGCATTAGGAGTGATTTAAAATGGAATGATCATATAAAGTTGATCGTCGGTAAAGCACATGCCAGACTGAGATTCATTGGAAGAATCCTACGGAAATGCAATCCGAAAACAAAGGAAGTAGGTTACAGTCCGCTTGTTCGCCCACTGCTTGAATACTGCTCAGCAGTGTGGGATCCGTACCAGATAGGGTTCATACAAGAGATAGAGAACATCCAACGGAGAGCAGCGCGCTTCGTTACAGGATCATTTAGTAATCGCGAAAGCGTTACGGAGATGATAGATAAACTCCAGTGGAAGACTCTGCAAGACAGACGCTCACTACCTCGGTGCGGGCTTTTGTTGAAGTTTCGAAAACATACCTTCAGCGAGGAGTCCAGCAGTATATTGCTCCCTCCTACGTATATCTCGCGAAGAGACCATGAGGATAAAATCAGAGAGATTAGAGCCCACACAGAAGTATACCGACAATCCTTCTTTCCGAGAACAATACGAGACTGGAATAGAAGGGAGAACCGATAGAGGTACTCAAGGTACCCTCCGCCACACACCGTCAGGTGGCTTGCGGGGTATGGATGTAGATGTAGATGTAGATATTCATTGGACAAATATATTATACTAGAACTGACATGTTGTTGTTGTTGTTTTTTGAGGAAAGAGACCAAGCTGCGACGTCATCGGTCTCATCGGATTAGGGAAGGACGGGGAAGGAAGTCGGCCATGCCCTTTCAAAGGAACCATCCCGGCATTTGGCTGGAGCGATTTAGGGAAATCACTGAAAACCTAAATCAGGATGGCCGGACACGGGATTCAACCGTCGTCCTCCCGAATGCGAGTCCAGTGTGACTGACATGTGATTACATTTTCACGCAATTTGGGTGCATAGATCCTGAAAAAACTGTACCCAGAACAACCACCTCTGGCCGTAATAACGGCCTTGATACGCCTGGGCATTGAGTCAAATAGAGCTTGGAGGCGTGTACAGGTACAGCTGCCCATGCAACTTCAACACGATACCACAGTTCATCAAGAGTAGTGACTGGCGTATTGTGAAGAGCCACTTGCTCGGTCACCATTGACCAGACTTTTCAATTGGTGAGAGATCTATAGAATCCGCTGACCAGGGCAGCATTCGAACATTTTCTGTATCCAGAAAGGCCCGTACAGGACCTGCAACATGCGGCCGTGCATTATGCTGCTGAAATGTAGAGTTTCTCAGAGATCGAATGAATGGTAGAGTCACGGGTCGTAACACATCTGAAACGTAACGTCCAGTGTTAAAAGTGCCGTCAGTGCGGACAAGAAATGACCGAGACGTGTAACCAATCGCACCCCATGCTATCAGGTCGGGTATACGCCAGTATGGCGATGACGAATACACGCTTCCAATCTGCGTTCACCGCGATGTCGCCAAACACGGATGCGACCATCATGATGCTGTAAACAGAACCTGGATTCATCAGAAAAAATTACGTTTTGCCATTCGTGCACCCAGGTTCGTCGTTGAGTACACCATCGCAGGCGCTCCTGTCTGTGATGCAGCGTCAAGGGTAACCGCAGTCATAGTCTCCGAGCTGATAGTCCATGCTGCTGCAAACGTCGTCGAAATGTTCGTGCAGATGGTTGTTGTCTTGCAAACGTCCCCATCTGTTGACTCGGGGATCCAGACGTGGCTGCACGATCCGTTACAGCCATGCGGATAAGATGCCTGTCATCTCGACTGCTAGTGATACGAGGCCGTTGGGATCCAGCACGGCGTTCCGTATTACCCTCATGAACCCACCGATTCCCTATTGTGCTAACAGTCACTGGATCTCGAGCAACGCGAGCAGCAATATCGCGATACGATAAACCGGAATCGCGATAGGCTAAAATCCGACCTTTATAAAAGTCGTAAACGTGATGGTACGCATTTCTCCTCCTTACACGAGGCATCACAACAACGTTTCACCAGACAACGCCGGTCAACTGTTGTTTGTATATGAGAAATCGGTTGGAAACTTTTCTCATGTCAGCACGTTGTAGGTGTCGCCACCGGCGCCAGCCTTGTGTGAATGCTCTGAAAAGCTAATCATTTGTATATTACAGCATCTTCTTCCTGTCGGTTAAATTTCGCGTCTGGAGCAGGTAATCTTCGTGGTGTAGCAATTTTAATGGGCAAGTAGTGTATATTTCGACGTAGAACCTTATGAGTCAATTCACCTTGTCCAACGTACTTCCACTGATTATATACTATTGTAGCCTTCAGAGTGTCGTCTTTAACGGTGGTGCGTCCCAGGCAGAAAACTGTCATTAAGTTTCTTTTGGCAGAAAACCAGAGCATCGCAGGTATTCACGTGCGCTTGCAGAATGTCTACGGAGACTTGGCGATAAACTGATGCACGGTGAATGGCTGTGCGAAGTGTCTGCCATCATGGCAACAACGGTGCAGAGACCCGTCCGATCTCGCTCGTGCCGGCAGGCCGTACAAAGCTGTCACTCCCACAATTTTGGAACGTGCGGAGGTAATCGACGAATCGCAATGAAAGACCTCCCTGCTCAAGTGGACGTCTTTGTTGGTAGCGCTGATGCACTCGTCCGTCAGTTGGGGTACTCAAAGCTCTGTATCCGCTGGATTCCTCACCCGCGTAACAGAAGACCACAAAGAGCGACGAAGCACCATCTAAGGGAATTGCTTGAGCGCTGCATGGCTGATCGTGGCCATTTTTGTCGAACATCGTTACAGGCAATGAAACATGGGCTAACCGCTTCGAATCGGAAACAAAACTGCAATCCATGGAGTGGAGCCACACGACCTCTCCTCCGAAGAAAAACTTCTGAGCCGCATCCTCAGCAGGTAAAGTGATGGCGACCGTCTTGAGGGCCTCTGAAGTGGTTATCCTGTTTGATGTCCTCCCTCACGGTACAACGATCTGCTCTGAAGTGTATTGTGCTTCCAGCATGTACGTCGCCACAAGAACGCAAACGAACGTCTCCTTCTCCATGCCAACTCAAGGCCCCACAGAAGTCTGCGCTCCCGAGAGGAGCTCACAGAACTTGATTGGACTGTTCTTCCTCATATAGTCTACAGCCCGGATCCGACTTACATCTGTTTCTTTCAATGAAGGGTTCACTCCGCGGCAAGCGGTACGTGGATGATGATGGGGGCACTATTGATGCAGCAAGACGTAGCCTGTGACGTCGACCAGTAGAGTGTGTGATGACCTCAACCCACAGGAAAAATAATTATCAAAATCTGAACTGTGAAGTCATCCAAAATTCTAGTTGGAAAACCACACTCTTTGTTATACTTCTCAATTGGTCACGATCCCACTTTGTTTATGAACTGAAAACTCTAATATTCACGTGAAACTGCTCTGAAATTAACCTGAACCGACAAAATTGTGTATATATTCTCCGAAACTTCAAACACATCTAAGACAATATCTGAAATGAATTAGAAAAAGTGACAAAATTTCGTGAATCACACACAATACTGCTAATAATCGCATGAACACTGGGGGGTTTCACCATACATCTACCCACTTGTGAGTATAACCAGTGTCTCTTAATACTACGACTCGTAGCAATACAATACCAAAAACTTTTATTACTGGCTAAACAGTCCCTACGTGATTTGATAGCTGACATTTATAATTCCCGCTCAGGTCACGAAATGCACCAATACGGGAATAGCAGCTTTTAAGTTATTGGTCAGAACGCAAGCAATTATGGCGGTCGCCGTAATTTTCGCGCGAAGCCATATTTCGCGACAAAGTACTCTTATTAGTCACTGTCATATATCTAGTCTCATAACAATACATAAAACTACATAAAATAACTACTATAATTTTGACATGCAAGTAGAATTAGCTCTAATGAGAGGAAGAAGTTTATATTTACTGGTGTTCAACAATTACTTCCAGGCAACTTTTAATTCACTGATTGTAATTTTATTTTCGTTAGCAGAAAGCAAACGTAAACTAAACAAAGAATTTATTTAAATAGAGTCTGTAATTCTTGTACTTTTAATAGAGTTTCTAGGTCAGTGGATAGCGTTCGGCGAAATCCCTTAACTTTTTGTTGCATACGAAGCGTTGCGTTGGGCTGAACGATGTCGGCGGGTTACGATGATGAGAGCAGGATACAGGCAGTTCCGCCGGTTAATCTTCTCCGGCGAAACGCAAATAAAGTTCCGGCACAGCGGTATCATTAACCCCGTGGTGATTAACAAACCACAAGACGCCAGTATACGACCGTTGTTGACATGTCCTCTCTTTCAAAGTACATGACGTAGACATCGCTCGTTTTTACACTTTATGCACTGTCCGTGACGCTATCATCCATAATTACACAGTTCGTCACATTCATATAATCTTAGCCACAAATACACAGCGCGAACTTCAATGCGAAGGGCGTTTAATAGTTTCCACAACGAAATTCTGTCTCGTAATCTGGCAGAAAATCCAAAGAGATGCTGGTCGTACGTGAAGTATATCAGTGGAAAGACGGAATCAATACATTCACTGCGCGGTAACAATTGTGATGTCACGGATTAGAGTTATTAAATACAGTTTTCCAAAATTCCTTCACCAAAGAAGTCGAAGTAAATATTCCAGAATTCGAATGTAGAACAACTACCAACATGAGCAACTTAGAAGTAGATATCCTCGGTGCAGCGAAGCAGCTTAAATCACTTCATAATGGCTGGGCCTCCAAATTGTATACAAGTCAGGTTCGTTTCAGAGTATGTTGATACAGTAACTCCATACTTAGCAGTCATATAGAACAGCTCGCTCGTAGAAGGATCATTACCTAAAGACTGGAAAATCGATTTTCGACTTACTTGTACTCGATCGTCAGAGCATACCAACTGATAAATCTAGGCAACCTGTTTCCAAGCTCTGATTTACAAATGGCGGTGGACGTTTGCCCAACCTAACCCTAGCCCGTGCGACGTATGGCGGACAGAGGCGTGGCTCTTGTACTCAGCAGGGAGGAGCTGGTTCTGTATATTATGGCCGCTCGCGAATTGTTGTTGCCCGACATTGAATATCCGAATAATTTGTAGCATTGCAGTCCTATCGTATGTTACAGCCAGCTGAGGTTTATGGCCCAAGCGACACGAGCCGCCACTTGGGGCATCAAGCTGACAAGGTCGTCCAATCGCTAGGTTTGTATACAGTGGATGTCATAGTTAGTGGCAAAACTGACGCGGATGAAAGTGTATTGGGGGGGGGGGGGGGGAGTGGCGAATGATAAATCGCTTTTGTGGAAGAATGTTCTGGAACCAACACTGTTCTTCAGACAGTTGCAGACGATGGTGACCTGAGACAACAGTACAAAGTTGTTCACGGTTGTTGTCTCTGACACCGTAGGTTTTCCACAAAAAGATACACCCTTGGCAGAGTCACATATGAAAAGCACATTGTGTGCACGATCTTGGAGATGGAATATCCCATTTACTGGGCGTTCAAGATTTGGCAACGATCAACGTCTTTGCTGTCGTGCCGTTAGTATTCTCAATTTTTTCGAAAAGAGAACAGTTGTGCACATAGATGGTGAAAGATCTTGGAAATTGGAGCTCACAGCTCTTATATCAACACTTACAGTCATACATAATGAATTTGCGAGGTTTTTCTGTTTGTCTTTTGAGCGAAAAACCTATCTAAGATAACGGGCAGACAATTTGGACTGTGATTAGTGGAATGAACAAATTTACAGTATGACTGTACGTTGTGTGTCAATAATCATATTCGTTTTTTTGTATGAAATAGGTTACATTAATTTATTTCTGTATTAGTCAAACGAATGTCTCGGAGGATGTTGATGAGTTTGGGTTAAAGCCAAAATACAGGGTGATTCAAAAAGAATACCACAACTTTAAAAATGTGTATTTAATGAAAGAAACATAATATAACCTTCTGTTATACATCATTACAAAGAGTATTTAAAAAGGTTTTTTTTCACTCAAAAACAAGTTCAGAGATGTTCAATATGGCCCTCTCCAGACACACGAGCAATATCAACCCGATACTCCAACTCGTTCCACACTCTCTGTAGCATATCAGGCGTAACAGTTTGGATAGCTGCTGTTATTTCTCGTTTCAAATCATCAATGGTGGCTGGGAGAGGTGGCCGAAACACCATATCCTTAACATACCCCCATAAGAAAAAATCGCAGGGGGTAAGATCAGGGCTTCTTGGAGGCCAGTGATGAAGTGCTCTGTCACGGGCTGCCTGGCGACCGATCCATCGCCTCGATAAGGTTTCATAACTAACCTTTTTCGTAGGACTCTCCATACAGTTGATTGTGGAATTTGCAGCTCTCTGCTAGCTCTGCGAGTCGATTTTCCTGGGCTGCGAACAAATGCTTGCTGGATGCGTGCTACATTTTCATCACTCGTTCTCGGCCGTCCAGAACTTTTCCCTTTGCACAAACACCCATTCTCTGTAAACTGTTTATACCAACGTTTAATACACCACCTATCAGGAGGTTTAACACCATACTTCGTTCGAAATGCACGCTGAACAACTGTCGTCGATTCACTTCTGCCGTACTCAATAACACAAAAAGCTTTCTGTTGAGCGGTCGCCATCTTAGCATCAACTGACGCTGACGCCTAGTCAACAGCGCCTCAAGCGAACAAATGTACAACTAAATGAAACTTTATAGCTCCCTTAATTCGCCGACAGATAGTGCTTAGCTCTGCCTTTTGTCGTTGCAGAGTTTTAAATTCCTAAAGTTGTGGTATTCTTTTTGAATCACCCTGTAGAACTGAATCATATTTATAATCGACGTATTGCGTAGTATTGTGAGAATCTGGAAACTACAGCCGCGCTTAACTTATTGGATTACGTCGTGACGATATCATTTTAGGGCTTCATGTCTTGTTCTGTAACTGTATGAAAACTCTACTTTCATGGGACTACTGAATGCTACACTACATTTCGTACAGCGCTGCATCGTGCGCACATTGGCTGAACACAGCGCCTCCCTGCCCTGTAGAAACCAGAACGAGGCTCACGGTCGGAATACCGAGCTCGCTCCAGCCTAGTCCAGCTGGATGGTAGCTGCGCCTCGTGCACGCCCTGCGGGCCTGACCTCGACACGGCAGAGATTCGCTGGCAGCGCCACAGCGGGACGCGCCGGAAAGTTCGCCCGTACTGTGAGCCTTCTGCCGTGTCCTTGAACGCCGCCGAGCACTGCAACCAAACGATATGCACAAAGCCTGTGGCCACGGGCGACACCTCTTGGCGGAAATTTCCCACCCCTATGCTCTGGGACTTAACTGTAAATGCAGATTCGATTTACAGTAACTGTAAAGATTGATATCGACTTCTCATTACAGAGTGATCCGTTGATTTTTGGCACTCCGCGAAACGTTAAATATACACTACTGGCCATTAAAATTGCTAAACCACGAAGATCACGTGCTACAGAGGTGAAATTTATCCGACAGGAAGGAGATGCTGTGATATGCAAATGATTAACTTTTCAGAGCATTCACATCAGATTGGCGCCGGTGGCGACACCTACAACGTGCTGACATGAGGAAAGTGTCCAAGCGATTTCTCATACACAAACTGCAGTTGACCGGCGTTGCCTGGCGAAACGTTGTTCTGATGCCTCGTGTAAGGAGGAGAAATGCGTGCCATAACGTTTCCGACTTTGACAAAGGAAGGATTGTAGCCTATCGCGATTGCGGTTTATCGTATCGCGACATTGCTGCTCGCGTTGGTCGAGATCTAATGACTGTTAGCAGAATATGGAATCGGTGGGTTTAGGAGGGTAATACGGAACGCCGTGCTGGATCCCAACGGCCTCGTATCACTAGTAGTCGAGATGACAGGCATCTTATCCGCATGGCTGTAACGGATCGTGCAGCCACGTCTCGATCCCTGAGTCAACAGATGGGGACGTTTGCAAGACAACAACCATCTGCACGAACATTTCGACGACGTTTACAGCAGCATGGACTATCAGCTCGGAGACCACTGCTGCGGTTACCCTTGACGCTACATCACAGACAGGAGCGCCTGCGATGGTGTACTCAACAACGAACCTGGGTGCACGAATGGCAAAACGTCTTTTTTTTCCGGATGAATCCAGGTTCTGTTTAGGGCATCATGATGGTCGCACCTGTGTGTGGCGACATCGCGGTGAACGCACACTGGAAGCGTGTATTCGTCATCGCCATACTGGCATATCACCCGGCGTGATGGTATGGGGTGCCATTGGTTACACATCTCGGTCACCTCTTGCTCGCATTGACGGCACTTTGAACAGTGGACGATACATTTCAGATGTGTTACGACCCGTGGTTCTACCCTTCATCCGTTCCCTGCGAAACCCTACGTTTCAGAAGGTTAATGCACGACTGCATGTTGCCGGTCCTGTACGGGCCTTTCTGGATACAGAACATGTTCGGTTGCTGCCCTGGCCAGCACATTCTCCAGATCTCTCACCAATTGAAAACGTCTGGTCAATGGTGCCCGAGCAACTGGCTCGTCACAATACGCCAGTCACTGCTCTTCATGAACTGTGGTATCGTGTTGAAGCTACATGGGCAGCTGTACCTGTCCACGCCATCCAAGCTCCGTTTGACTCAATACCCAGGCGTACCAAGGCCGTTATTACGGCCAGAGGTGGTTGTTCTGGGTAGTGATTTCTCAAGATCTATGCACCAAAATTGCGTGAAAATGTAATCACATGTCAGTACTAGTATAATACATGTGTCCAATGAATACCGGTTTATCATCTGTATTTCTTCTTGGTGTAGCAATTTTAATAACCAGTAGTGTATTTGTTTAGTCGATACTGAAATACTGTTCAAGTGTGCGGGGTCCACAACTGCATCTACGTGATTATTCTGCAGCTCCCACTTAAGTTCCTGACAGATGATTCGTCGAACCACCTTCAGACTATTTCTCTGCCGTTCAACTCTCTAACAGCACGTGGGAAAAATGGCCATAAATTTGTCTGTGCAAGCTCTGATTTACAATGACATTTTCTCCCTATGTAGGTGGCAAGAATAAAACATTTTCACATTCAGGAGAGAAACTTGGCGACTGAAAGTTCGTGAAAACATCTCGCCGTGACAAAAAACGCCTTTGTTTTAATGACTGGCATCCCTCTTCGCTTATCATATCCGTAACACTCTGTCCCCTATTTCGCGACAGTACAAAACGAGCTGCCTTCTTTGAACTTTTTCGATGTCTCCTCAACGCCATACCGTAGCAGAGAACGAACAAACGTAGTGTAAGCAGTCGCTGGTAAGGATCCCACACTGCGGAGCAATATTTCAGCAGAGGACGGACAAGTGTAATGTAGGCTGGCTCTTTAGTGGGTTTGTCGCATCTTCTAAGTTTTCTGCCAACAAAGCGCAGTCTTTGTTTCGCCTTCCCCACAATATTATCTGTGTGGTCTTTCCAATTTAAGTTGCTCGTAATTGAAATTCCCAGGTATTTAGTCGAATTTGACAGCCCTTAGAAGGTATTTAGTCGAATTGACAGTCCTTAGATATGTGCGATTTGTCGTATATCCAAAATTTATCGGATTTCTTTTAGTACCCATGTGGATGACCTTGCACTTTTCTTTGTTTAGTGCCGATTGCCACTTTTCGCACCATACAGAAATTCTCTTTAGATCATTTTGTAATTGGAATTTATCGTAGGATGGTAGGATAGGAAATGTACGCCACTTTGTAGCACCTCGAATATCGAATGCTATCCCTTAAATAATAGTATCTTTCAGGTAATAACTGAAGGATGGCAGTCAAGTACTTTAAATTTTTATTTGATAATTAGTTTAAATGCAAAGAAACTTTGTGGTCGAATGTTACATGTTTAATTGTGCTGGGTTGCGCAAAGAGGACTATCAGTAACATCTCCAGGTTAGGAAGTCACTGTACCTGAAATTTCAGTTTGATGACGTTAGTCGTGAATTCGCTAACTGAAATCCATGAGATGGCGGCTAATCAGAAGTCGTTGCACAGTTTGAACGTGGCTACTTCGTTTAAAACTCCCCTCCTCCACGCACAAGGCTTGCCAACCAGATAAGATGCTACTGAACCCCCACGCTACACAAAATACGTCAGAACATTGTTGCAGAGACAAGTGCAGGGCCTATAGCACTTCCATGCGTAACGCCAGCCATCACATCAGTTTGGGCCGACAAGAGACATGGAGCATGAGCAAAGTACAGCACCACTCTTCACTTGTTTGTCTGCATCGCAGGAAGTGTTATGTTAACTCTGTAAAGCGTGATCTGGCAGACGCTACAAGTAATTTGTCTAATATCTCTCCAAACCTCCGCAAAAGATTAATCAACCAGTTTTCGAAACTGTATCTGCGAATTTTCTCAAGAATAAGTCTTACAAATGCGCGTTTCTGTAAGTTCGTAGATAGGATTAGAAAATAGTGCATTTTTAAAATTAAGCGTTGTTGAAAATTAGTATGTCAGTGATTCATATTGTAACAGTACGAGGAGATCGTGGTAAGAGCCTGAAACTATTCTCATGTACAAGTAATAGTTGCATGGTTAAATGATTGTTTTGTCCATGGGTTTAGGTTCTGCAAGCTGCTCAAAGTCAATAATAGGCATGAATTTGTTGTGTATTACGAGAGTGTAGGTGCTATGGCAGCAGTTTATCACTTGTAATATCTTATTAATTCACTCACTCTATAGTAATTGAAATATGTTAATAACTCAACTAGCTTCTGAATGTGTTCATTATATCTTCCGGGCCCGGGTTCCCGGGTTCGATTCCCGGCGGGGTCAGGGATTTTCTCTGCCTCGTGATGGCTGGGTGTTGTGTGCTGTCCTTAGGTTAGTTAGGTTTAAGTAGTTCTAAGTTCTAGGGGACTTATGACCACAGCAGTTGAGTCCCATAGTGCTCAGAGCCATTTGAACCATTATATCTTCCGGCATATAAGCATCACTGCGTTACACTTTTATCCAAACACACAACGCCATTTGCATAAGAAAAACTCACTCCTTAAGTAACTCGAAATTTAATTTATATACATTTAATAATATTAATTAATATTACCTGTACCAAGTAAGGAACTCTATTAGTGAACTGACATGTAGTTTGCAACCAGTTGCGGAAACAAGCCAAATTCAAGCAACTCTGGCTGTATTTATGAAAGTTTATAAATTCATTACTAAATTTAAAGTTTTGGATCAGTACAGTTAAATTATTGGTGGCTCTACAGTTAAAGCCTTGGCTACAAACCAGAAGTCTGAGGTTCGGTTCCTGGCTGGTCCGAGGATTTATTGTGATACTAACCGCTTTCATTGCTTTTTGCGCAATACTAAAGACTAGTTGCTCCATCGTTCAGATTTCTTCTATATGAGTGAGGAGAAGGAATCAGACGTACATATAAAACCACTGTGGTCATCAGTCCCACGCTCAGGTTTGTGACTGATCGTTTATTTATTATTAATGAGTAATACACGTTAAGAGCGTTTGTGATAATTCATAGTTTTTTATGCCCATAAGTGCAGAAAAAAAGCAAAAGAACCCCAACAATAAACGAACCATTACTCTAAAGATACAACTTCCTTACTCTGCTCGAATTTTAAGTCTGTAAGATATTAACATTACTCTTATTACCTCGAAGTTAATATAACACCACCAACAATCCCAATGAGACTTCACAACTTATAAGATCGTTATAAGCGTATTTTTACGTCAAATACCGATATTTGTTGATCGATAATATCTGTTGTTGGTATAAAATAACAGTTTTAAGCCCGCCTTCTGGTTTCTTGTTTACTGAGTGTAACAGTAACTGTAGAATATAAGACAGGAAAGCTAGTCGTATTTAATAACTGTTTTTAATGCATAATTTGATTCTTGAAAACGCTAGTTTGTAGTCATCACTTACAAATGCCCGTAGTTTACATACAATACTTTTCCGTAGTTAAATACATATGAAAAATGCGTCTTCCTGCTGCACATTCCTAGCCGATTGCCGACTGAACAATGTAACATTTTGATGCACAGTGCATATACGCAACGCGTTGATGCTCCTTTGTTGTAGGAGACGACACGTGAAACATTGGCTTGTCGCCCGAAACTCCCGATGACATTCTTGGCTGGTGCTTAAATCGCCAGTTCAGAGATCTCCGGAATGTAGTAGCTATTTTGACATCGTGTGCCCGTGTCTTACCTACAATAGGTACGAACTTGGTACGATCTGATGCAATCAACCAGATCTCATCTGCTCTTTCGCAGACACATAAATACCATTTGAAAAAAGAATTTTTCATCTTTCAGGTGTCGAGCGCCAGGCTGGTCGTATAGTTGAGACCTAGCACGCAGGATTTCGAGATAAGGTGAGCCAGAATCGGATCAAAACCGAACATCAGAGAAACGACCACTGGTCTGATGCCCGGCAAGCCTAACTGTTGGTTTTAGGTAAATGCCTCAGAAAACACAATACACCTGCAGTTAAAATACGACAACACGCAGAACAAAGTTCACACAATTCACAGATGATGCCCACGGTTTTGCTCCCTTTGGTCAAACCAGTAAATCTCCCGATTCCGTACAGAATCAAACTCCCATGTACAAAACAGGTTCACACTTGTAATTACTTCACAAATGAATTAATATGTTAAATAGCTGACGTTAAGCATGCAAGGGAGAAAAAGTTTAGAAAAGATTAGAAATTATGTTTAAGGTTTGTTGGAAGTCGATAAGTGCTCTCATTATTAACCACTGGGAGAGTGTATTCCGCTTAATTTTTAAGCAAAAGATAGTTTTTTATGCATCTCCCTGTTTATGACGTTACATCTCCTGAACCATGTGTCGTCAAATGACATAATTCTGCAAGTCCTCTCAGTGCTATATGTGGATACTGCCTGAAAACTATGCCGCAAATAAGAGTCCGTAGCATAGAAGAAATAAATTAAAATATAATGTGTGATGGTGAAATTTTCATGCATCAACAGCGAAAATGTAGTGAGCGATATACTTCTTTTGTTTCATTATTTCGTGGGGGATATGAGTGATAAAAAGTTGGAAATCACTAAGTCCTCTGATTCTCAAGTACTGAATGAAAAAGGCCGGGTATTTGAACGCCATCTATGTCGCTGCCTCAATATAATCAGACAGTTTCTAACGGTAATACTTGTGTTAAGCCTTTAATTTAAGATTATACTTCATAGTGAGTAAATTATGACAGTATTCTATATTCGGTCATTGATCATACGAAATATTGAAAATCAAATTTTCGTTGCCCCTGGAAGCCGTTTGATAGGCAACAGGTATCGGTTCTGGGGTTAGTCGTTTAGTAATACACACTGCGCAACAGAAGTAAAGGACAGCTTTTTCGAAACGCTGTAGTTGTCTCCCAGGGCGACGCATAAGTTTGAAATTTGGCTCGAAGATGCGTACAACCTTTCTCTCATAATGATGCAAAAGTGCGGCGCCCTGTAATATCACCCTCGGGCGGGACAACGCTTCAAACGGCAAGACGTCGACACATGTGAAAAAAGGCCACAGCTCATAAGTTCATGAACGTGTAAGGTGAGTTAATGATGTCATATCGGGACCAAACTTCAGCACAATTCTGCCCAACGCGACCGTGGATGTGTTACACGGTGGGAAGGTCAGCACATCAACTCTTGCCAACACCTCACTCGTTCTCTTGTCGCCTCTGCGATGGAGGTTAAAAGCGTGACGCCCAGCATTGAGAGTACCGAGTGAGGGGTCGCCCAACCCTCAAACGCTGGGGCAGCAACGAGACTTAATTTCTGTCGAAGTTTCATACAGGTGCATCTGCAACGTTTTCAGCTAAGGTGCGTGGGTGGTTCCCAGGGTGTTGCCGAACTGGTGGGTTTTAGAAGGACCCTCTGGCGTTTTATTGACACACATCATAATGTTGCAGCCCCCCTACCCCTCCCCCCGAGATCACGCCGTAACAGGGCACGAAAAAGAAGGTATGAATATGCGTAAATACCTTTTACTGTTGCGAATCACGTTCAAATTGTGTCTAATGGTTTTGAATGGTCACTCGTGGTTCCAGCCTGTACACGAGAACAAAACTTGTGGTCGCTCTGCTCTCCAAAGCGGTCATATCTGGCTTTATGGGGACGCAGCCCTACAGAGAAGGGCTGAAACGTCCGAGGGTGTCAGCAGTGTCAAAAGTTGTCAAGAACGTCTTACTGTTACTCATCGCACTGTGAACTGTCGTTTTCGACTGCGTGATGTGTGGGGATCAATACCCTGAGGGAGGGGGCGGTTTTATTGACGGCCTTCACGCCAACCCCTGAGGGCTTCTCGTGCCGGTTCTGAGCGGCGGTATGTCTGGAATGTTTTCTTCAGGCACTCATACGAATACCTAACGATATCACAGGTGGTCGTTGCAGCTCTGATCTCCGTCGCAGAGATGTTAAAAGAAGGATTGAGATGTGGGCAAGAGGAGCTGTCACGACCTTCGCATCGTGAGGCACTTTCACGGTGGCGTTGAGCAGAATTCTAATCAATTTCTTCTAATGAAATAGTTTCTTCTGCAGCTCTTCATTCTGCTCAAGAATCTCATTTTTAACACTTATATTCGGCCCAATATTTTTTTTATTTATCCAACACCTACTTTCATATGATAGTAAAGGTATCACCACAGCTTTACAAAGTCCGCAGCTCGTGCTCCAGTGGCTAGGGTTGCTGTCTCTGGATCACGAGGTCCCGGGTTCGATTCACGGCCGGGTTGGGGTTTTCTCCGCCCGGGGCTGGGTGTTTGTGTTGTCCTTATCATTTCATCACCATTCATGAAAGTGGCGAGACTGGACTGAGCAAAGGTTGGGAATTTGTACGGCCTCTGATAACCGCTCAGTTGAACGCCCCACAAACCAAACATCATCATCATCACACACAACTTCACAAAATTCGATTTTTGTATCTTCTCGGTTTTTTAAAATTAAGTTCCACTCTTTGCGCTTTGTGACACTACGCCGTAAATGTAACAAACAGACTATACTTAGCTTACAACACAAGTATAAATGCGGCAATTGCATTGTACGGGGTGATCAAAAAGTCAGTATAAATTTAAAAACCGAATAAATCACGGAATAATGTAGATAGAGAGGTACAAAGTGACACACATGCTTGGAATGACATGGGGTTTTATTAGAAGCAAAAAAATACAAGTTCAAAAAATGTACGACAGATGGGGCTTCATCTGATCAGAATAGCAATAATTAGAATGCAAAGTAAGACAAAGCAAAGATGATGTTCTTTACAGAAAATGCTCAATATGTCCACCATCATTCCTCAGCAATAGCTGTAGTCGAGGAATAATGTTGTAAACAGCACTGTAAAGCATGTCCGGAGTTATGGTAAGTCATTGGCGTCGGATGTTGTCTTTCAACATACCTAGAGATGTCGGTCGATCACGTTACACTTGCGACTTCAGGTAACCCCAAAGCCAATAATCGCACAGACTGAGGTCTGGGGACCTGGGAGGCCAAGCATGACGAAAGTGGCGACTGAGCACACGATCATCAAAATGGCTCTGAGCACTATGCGACTCAACTGCTGAGGTCATCAGTCGCCTAGAACTTAGAACTAATTAAACCTAACTAACCTAAGGACATCACACACATCCATGCCCGAGGCAGGATTCGAACCTGCGACCGTAGCGGTCACGCGGTTCCAGACTGAAGCGCCTTTAACCGCACGGCCACACCGGCCGGCACACGATCATCACCAAACGACGCGCGCAAGAGATCTTTCCCATTCTTCACTAAAAGCGCCTTTTCAGGTAACGTCAACAAGCTGCGACTGCTGGCGCATCTGATTCTTTCTCTCATTACAGCTCCTTTTATATACGATTGTCATGCGCAGTCACTGACGTTTTGCTGTCCAGCGCCATCTGTCGGACATCTTGTGAACTTTGTTTTTTGTTTTTTTGGTTCTAATGAAACCCCATGTCATTCCAAGCATGTGTGTCAATTTTTACGTCTCTATCTACATTATTCCGTGGTTTATTAAGTTTTCAAATTTATAGTGACTTTTTGATCACCCGGTAGATCTAAAGGACTACATTTCGCTATGTACGGAGCAGGTGCCTCTACGAAGCTAAGAATAGTTCCGTCTTCTGAGTAAATCTTGAAAGTTATTACAGTGACTGCTCCATTTTCTACTTTTTTCCTATTATACTTACTATTTGGGCACTGTTGTGTAGTACTTCCCTTCCGGCCATTTTGCAATGCTTTACCCGTGCAACTGCAGTTGTCTTATGGCTGTTCAAGATAAGTAGTGGGTTGTCGGAACTGGTGAAAGGTTGGGTGGCTGGGTACCACCGCCCCCCCCCCCCCTTGCCGACACTTGCCACAGTGCGTGTCTGCAGGACTCGGCGGCTCTTCGCGGCTCTTCCTGCCTCGTGGGCCGCCTGCCAGGCCAGCCAGCGCCCGGGAGCCGTGGCTCAGCGGCTCATTTCACGGATGACGGGCGGCCTCACTGCCTCAGCAGGGGCCACGCCCACCGCCGCGCCTTGCACCACCAGCGCGTACCTCAGAACGACACTTGCTACTCTTCCTCAAAACTGTCGCTCGAAGAGTTGTTGTCGCTCTTATCCGTCTCTTGTGGAAGCCTTAAACTTAGTATGTATCAATCACAGGCATAACTCTCACACTGAATACTATGGTTTCTTATTCCTCTTATTTTTATTTCAAGCTACCGAACCTCGAGTGTGAGGTGGGTAGCTACAGGTACAACACAACACTCTTCGGACGTAACAAGAAATAAAATAAAATAAGTGTAAAACAATTGTACTTGTAAAGCAAAGACACGATAATGTTGCACTTATGAAGCAACAGTGTTGATTATCTTTCATCGTTGTATGTGTTAGCAATAGTCGCCAATGTTCGGAAATACCTAGTCGACGATCTGCAGAATGGGCGCGGATGAGGTTAGAGAAAGAGGAGGGGGAGGAACAGGAGGAGAATCATAGTTTAAAATGTCGTCGACGATGAGTTCATTAGATACAGGGATCAGGTAGGGTGAGCATAATAAAAGAAATTGCGCGCGTGCTTCTCAAGCGAACTATCCCGTCTCACCAGGGTGCGACAATGTCACGAATAAAACAGTGACCCGAATATAGAATAACATTCGTTTACTTTACGTCTATGGTCACAAACTTTTTGTCAGCAGATTATCGGTTTCGGTCTATAATGACCATCTTTTTCCTGTTACTTACCATTCGGGCGCGGTTGTGTTTTTATAAAACAGAACTGAATATGGTCATTGTAGACCGAAACCCGTAATATGTTTAAAAAATTTGTGACCATAGACGTAAATTAAAGGAAATTTAAACTATCCTGTCATTCGTCTTAATAGATTTAGCAAGAAGTGCGGAAGTGGATTTAAGCAAGAAAATGGTGCAAATGTCTCTGAGCACCATGGGACTTAACTTCTGAGGTCATCACTCCCCTAGAACTTAGAACTACTTAAACCTAACTAACCTAAGGACATCACACACATCCACGCCTGAGGCAGGATTCGAACCTCCGACCGTAGCGGCCGCGCGGTTCCAGACTGTAGCGCCTACAACCGCTCGGCCACTTCGGCCGGCTGGATTTAAGTCCCACTCTTCTAAAATGCGAGTCCATTCTTCTAATTACTGCGTCACCTCGTTCGTCAAGTCTAGAGGAAACATTGCGCATAACTTTTATTTTATTTTTACAATGCCTATTCTTCTAGTCATGCATGCAAGTCTGAAGAACAGACGTTGTAAAAATAAAATAAGTATTAGACGCCTAGACGCGCAAAACGACGATGATACACTACTACCCATTAAAATTGCTACACCAAGAAGAAATGCAGATAATAAACGGGTATTCATTGGACAAATATATTAGACTAGAACTGACATGTGATTACATTTTCACGCAATTTTTGGGTGCGTAGATCCTGAGAAATCAGTACCCAGAACAACCACCTCTGGCCGTAATAACGGCCTTGATGCGCCTGGGAATTGGGTCAAACAGAGCTTGGATGGCGTGTACAGGTACAGCTGCCCATGCAGCTTCAACACGATACCACAGTTCATCAAGAGTAGTGACTGGCGTATTGTGACGAGCCAATTGCTCGGCCACCATTGACCAGACGATTTCAATTGGTGACAGATCTGGAGAATGAGCTGGCCAGGGCAGCAAAAAAATGGTTCAAATGGGTCTGAGCACTGTGGGACTTAACATATATGGTCATCAGTCCCCTAGACCTTAAAACTACTTAAACCTAACTAACCTAAGGACATCACACAACACCCACTCAACACGAGTCAGAGAAAATCCCTGACCCCGCCGGGAATCGAACCCGGGAACCCGGGCGTGGGAAGCGAGAACGCTACCGCACGACCACGAGCTGCAGACCCAGGGCAGCAATCGAACATTTTCTGTATCCAGAAAGGCCCGTACAGGACCTGCAACATGCGGTCGCGCATTATCCTGCTGAAATGTACGGTTTCGCAGGGATCGAATGAAGGGTAGAGCCACGGGTCGTAACACATCTGAAATTTCACGTCCACTGTTCAGAGTGCCGTCAGTGCGAACAAGAGGTGACCCATCACGCCGGGTGATACGCCACTATGGCGATGACGAATACACGCTTCCAATGTGCGTTCAACCCAATGTCACCAAACACGGATGCGACCATCATGATGCTGTACACAGAACCTGGATTCATTCGAAAAAATGACGTTTTGCCATTCGTGCACCCAGGTTCGTCGTTGAGTACACCGTCGCAGTCGCTCCTGTCTGTGATGCTGTGTCAAGGTTAACCGCAGCCATAATCTCCGAGCTGATAGTCTATGCTGCTTCAATCGTCGTCGAACTGTTCGTGCAGATGGTTGTTGTCTTGCAAACGTCCCCATCTGTTGACTCAGGGATCCAGACGTGGCTGCGCGATCCGTTACAGCCATGCGGATAAGATGCCTGTCATCTCGACTGCTAGTGATACGAGGCCGTTGGGATCCAGCACGGCGTTCCGTATTACCCTACTGAACCCACCGATTCCATATTCTGCTAACAGTCATTGGATCTCGACCAACGCGAGCAGCAATGTCGCGATACGGTAAACCGCAATCGCGATAGGCTACAATCCGACCTTTATCGATAGGCTGCAATCCGACCTTTATCAAAGTCGGAAACGTGATGGTACACGTTTCTCCTCCTTACACGAGGCATCACTACAACGTTTCACCAGGCAATGACGGTCAACTGCTGTTCGTGTATGAGAAATCGGTTGGAACTTTCCTCATGTCAGCACGTTGTAGGTGTCGCCAACGGCGCCAACCTTGTGTGAATGCTCTGAAATGCTAATCATCTGCACATCACAGCATATTCTTCCTGTCGGTTAAATTTCGCGTCTGTAGCACGTCATCTTCGTGGTGTAGCAATTTTAATGGCCAGTAGTGTAGTGTTACAAGCCTAGACTCAGAAAACGATGATAACAACATCGATCGCGATTCCTCGTAGTTTCAGTCTCCCTATTGCGGGGATCCAAGTAATGTTGGGAGCATTAGGGGATTTAGACAGTGTAGCAGCTTGAGTCCGGGAAGCGTGCACGGATAGCCGAAGTGGTTAAAGTGACCGCTCGCGATAAACGGGAAATGGGGGTTCGAGTCGCGGCCCGGCACAAATTTTCCTGTGTGCTTAGCAGGTTGTATAGCTATTTCGTAATATTGTGTACAATGCTGCAATATCTTTGATATCCAAAGAAAAGTAGATATATGCTATGGAGATAGACGAGAAATACAATATGTACCAGATTCGAGAGAGAATCATAAAGACCAAAAGATCAAAAGAGAAGTAAATGGATTGGAAACGGCACATGGCAAGGTATAGTCTTCCTTCTCTACCACTTAATCTGTGTATTAGAGAAGTAAAGAAGGGAAAAACGAAAAATCCAGGAAGGGAATAAAACTCAGCGCAAAATGTTCAACGGTAACGTTAGCTGACGATATTGCTAGCCTCTGTGAAAATGGAGAAGGATTGCAGGACTTGTTGCAGAAACGAACGGTCTGCAGTGAATATAATTTGATTAAAAGTAAAACCAAGAAAGACAGAAGTGTAAAGAAATTATAATAGCGACGAAGGTAGTATAAATATTGCTAATCATGTAGTAAATGAAGTACACGAATTCTGTTATCTTGGAAGCAAAATAGCGCACGAGCGACGAAGCAACGAAACTATAAGAAACAGACAAACACAGCCAAAGACAACATTCCTCGTTAAACAAGCCTACTAGTATTAAGTATAGGTTTTAACAGGAGAAATAAATTTATGAGAATGTACATCTGGGGTACTGTACGTACCTGAATAACTAACTGCCGGTAAACCAGAAAAGAAGAGAACTGAAGCGTTTGAGACATGGTGTTACGGAAAGAAGGTAAAAGTTAATAGGACAGATAAGATAAGAAAAGAGGAAATGTTTTGCACAATCATCTAGGAAAGGAAAAATAGGGAAAACACTAACTAAAAGAAGGGTAGGGTGATAGGACTTATATTAAGACATGGCAAAGCACTCCGTCTTCAGGCCACAAGTGGCCCATCGGGACCATCCGACCGCCGTGTCATCCTGAGTTGAGGATGTGGATAGGAGGGGCATGTGGTCAGCACACCGCTCTCCCGGTCGTTATGACGGTTTTCTTTGACCAGAGCCACTACTGTTCGGTCGAGTAGCTCCTCATTTGGCATCACGAAGCTGAGTGCACCTCGAAAAATGGCAACAGCGCATGGCGGCTGGATGGTCACCTATCCAAGTGCCGGTCACGCCCGACAGCGCTTAACTTCGGTGATCTCATGGGAACCGGTGTATCCATTGCGGCAAGGCCGTTGCCATATTAAGACATCGAGGAATGAATAACTAGCATCGTACTGAAGGAAACTAGCAGGGGAAGAAAGAGCTTAGAATATATAACACAAATAATTGGTGACTCTAGCTGTAGGTGATTCTGCAAGCTAAAGAGAGTGCTCGCGCCTCTCCTGGATTTGAGAACACTCTGGAAGACTATATGCTGGGTTAGGAACGGAGTTCATAGCTGGGAAAGAAGCGAAGGGGAGTATGGTGATGGCATAGGAACTGACGGAGGTTCGTGGTTACAATCTATGTGGAAAGCAGCCATGACATTTCTTGTGCTATATGGGTTGTAAGTGGTAAAGGGATTATGTCAGATTCGGGGTAGGTGGGGGGTGGGGGGGGAGTTGATCAAGCAATAACAAGTCTTTTCACCTATTACGTTACCTAGACGCTACATTTGTTTTTATTGTGGGTCAGCATGTTGAAAGGATTTATGCTTACGACCTTGATAAGAGATGACTAAGTTAAAGCACTGTCTCAGAGATTATTTTCTACTCACCTCAGAAGCTCTCTGAACTCCGCGTACTCACAACTTATGGATATTGTTAGCGACATATATCAAATGTGTCAGTCATCTTTTCTGATTTGTTCATCATTATTTCGAAAAATGGATTACCATAGCTCATTGGAGGACATGTTTCGCTATTGTGCGACGGTCAGGATGGCGGGCATGAGGACTGAGTCACGTGTTGTACACATACCACCGCGTGGAGGCTTCTGCTCTACATCCGCAAGTATGCAGGCCTTCGCGCAGAGCAGCGTTAACTAGTGTAGGTGCAGCTGGCGTTTGTCCTTGGTGCAGGAAGAGGCCGCAGTACGAAATGCGTAGCTTACAACACCAGGAAGTGAGCAATCAGCCATTCATTTTACAACTTACACGTCTCGATCGTGACAGATCTATGTAGGCATGATCCTGTTTTGCATTCATTGGACAACGTCGAATGCCTCCACAAGGATACCGCACAATGTTTCCAAATGTCTGACGAGCGCAGTTATTTGCTGGGACGTTCTATACGCTCGGTATCCCATGTACCTGAAACCATCTAACATTTATACACGTTTCTTTTGACGGTGAAATGGAACCAGCTTCCCATTTCTATGCTTCCCATTACTATGTGCAGATCTTAGTGTTTACTTTCGTTTTTACGCAAATTACAACGGAACATCCACAACGGTTATTCATCATCAATGATTTCATCATTGGTAACATCTAATATTTGCTAGTCTGAAGATGTCTCAATCAGGCAAAACGGGTCACTGAGTAAATAAATAATAAATACATCCCAGCAACAAAGATTGACTTTGTTTCTTCATCGTACCATCCGTGCCATGTGTTTGAAAATGTCTTTTACAGTAGCCCATGGGAAGAAATCAGTCCAGAGTTAACTGAAGGAAACATACACGTAATCAAATGAACTGTTATACGGAAACAACGGTGAAGCTGCGGATTGCATGGCAGGAATTTGAACCCCGCTTCTTCAGGGACACAAGTCCAGTCCCCACATCGAGCGGTTCTATAATAGTAGGACAAAACTGTTCGTGTAGGTTTCACGCTACGATATCCAAAATAAACACCTATTTCCTTTGGTACAGACTGCGCTCTGTCATGAAAGTTGAAGCATCTAGAAATTTGTTCAGCTTTTTGTCCAAAAGTATTGTACGAGATTCAGTTCATTCCTCTTCAAAAATTATGTAAACATCGCCTATTAAAGTATGCCTATCTGGACGACTTTGGCTGTAGACAGACAACTAGTGGCGCAGAAAATAATCAGAGCCCTTTACTCCACCACGGAAAAACTTACCACTACTTGATAAAGTCTGTTGGTGTGAATACGATTTGGAACTATATTTTAGATTCAAACTGAGTATGCTTTCGTGTCCAGAGTCAGGTACCATAAATGTTTTCTGTGTTTGGTCAAATAACTGTCAGTAAATAAAACGTACTCTTCAGCCACAGTTTGTAACACCATAGCTCTAATGCTCTACTGATTTATTTTGCTTTTGTTTATTTTATGTTACTTTGTTGGGCTTCTGTAAATGTGTTTGATTGAACGATAACACACAACTGTATACTCCTTTCTTTGTTAAAACTTTGATGTCATGATTTGATTCTATGCAATGTAATATATCTGTAATTTAAATTCTTTGTCCCATTTGGAGGGAACAATACTTACTGTATATAATCGTAATTTCTATGTGAATAATTTTTTGTGAAAATGTAAATATGTGCAAATGTTCTGTTTTATTTAATGCATTTGGTTGCTGTTATGTAAACTGCTGATCCTCACTTAGGGTTATTAGTTAGTTTGTATGTAAAAAGTGTAGTGGTTCCCCTCGGGAACGGAACTGTGTAGCGCGCGCAAATTGTGGTTGGCCTAGGTAGAAAAGGTGGAACAAGAGTCAGTCGGGGACGAGCTATCAGTCGGGGACGAGCTACCAAACTGTGCACTGCCATGTAAAAGATGCACATTGTACTGGTTCCGAGAGAGGCTTTTTTTGCTACTTTCCAATGCCTCGGATGGATGGATAAATAGCTGGAACTATTTTGGAATTTGTGTCTATCATCGCCACCAAGAACTGACAGAGTCCAGCAATTCTACCTGCAATTCCACCTACCAACTTGCAGTTGCCACCACATTGCGCAATCATTGCATCGGAATGCTACAATGATGTACAGTGAAGGATCAGCTTAATGGAGGTGTTAGTGTGCTCAAATATAAGGTAATTTATAACAGAATTTATGTACCTACCTTGATTTTTTTCCTTATCATAACACCTCTCAGGTTCCTCTCCGTTTGAACTAAAGTGATTACCGAGTATCCCTACTGAAAGAATATTAAAGCCCAGTGTTTTGCTAATTAATGGCTCTTGAACATAGTAAAAAGAAAGTTAAAGTGAATGTGGCAAGAGAGTGAGTTAAAGTAAGTGATTCTTTCTGAAAATAATTTTCCTATTAAAACTGCTTTTTAATGTGTTGTTGCCAAATTCAAAAATTAAAAGTTCTTAAGACTGAGGCTTATAAAGTTTTGCTTAGCAAATGATCACCTTGCTATCTTTAGTAAATTCTAAAAGGTGAGTCAGTTTCTTGCAATTTTGTCAACATTGTGTTTCGCTGTAATAAAAGTGGAAAACTGCAATAGTAGGAAATTATATGTTCATGATTGCTAAGTGTTTGTCTTTCTTCTGTATTGGAAGTGCATATTAATAATATAGCTCGATCCACAGTTTGTCTATTGTGTTAATGCTCGGTAACAAGTAACGAAAGACCATTAATTATGAAAATCATACTTTCTTTCTTCAAATGATAGTGAGAAGCAACCTTTCAGTGGATTCCAAGTAACTTTCATTTTAAATAGTAAAGTATTTAACTGAGAGAGACTTAACCTGTATCCAATTAATGATACTGCAGTGAATAGTAATAATAACGTTATAAAGACCATTCAGTTTGTGTAAGCCCTGAAAGTAATAGTGTGTTTCGGTATCTGTTATAATTTTGCAAATAGTTTGTGCTGCTCTAGCTGCTAGCTTCAATCTTAACGTAAACAAATGTATGTGTCAGAGTTCACCGCACTCCCGTGTGACAAAGTATAGGTTGTGTTTATCCATTAAAATTACTGAAAACTATTTTCTTGAACGAGAATGTTAATCATTCTCTGGCCTAGTTAGGCTGGCGACCGTTTTCTTTATCCATTAAACAGTGCAGATAACAAAATTTCGTTTGTTACTGTTCAAACATTTACGTAATTCTGACTTTCATTTCCGATAAGCCACCTCCGTTAGGTACAACACGGTCAACATAACAAAATTCCTCTCAGAGGGTAACACTGCTCTGTTGCTTTATACCATAATTGCTTTAACGAAATAGTTTTATTTCAAAACCTGTCTCCAGCTTTAAGGTTATGGTACAGCAGTAGCAGACAGGAGTGTTATAAGTTACAGCGGTCTTTCTTTGGATCTAGAATCTCAACAATCGTAATATTTATCAAATTACAATCTACGTAAATAAAAATGTAAATGTTCGTTTGTTCGAAACCGTATATCTCCGAAAGTTTTCGCCCACTACTTTAAAATTTGACGCAATGTTGCATTCAAATACAAGCCTGTTTTATATATCTACTTTATAATTATATAGGAGAATCGTTGTTGCCAAAAATCTCTAAAGGTTTTTGACCGATTTACTTTAAATTTTTGCGTAACACTCTAATGAAGATTCGGACGAACATAGGCTATATTGTTGTTGTTGTGGTCTTCAGTCCTGAGACTGGTTTGATGCAGCTCTCCATGCTACTCTATCCTGTGCAAGCTTCTTCATCTCCCAGTACCTACTGCAACCTACATCCTTCTGAATCTGCTTAGTGTATTCATCTCTTGGTCTCCCCCTACGATTTTTACCCTCCACGCTGCCCTCCAATACTAAATTGGTGATCCCTTGATGCCTCAGAACATGTCCTACCAACCGATCCCTTCTTCTGGTCAAGTTGTGCCACAAACTCCTCTTCTCCCCAATCCGATTCAGTACCTCCTCATTAGTTATGTGATCTACCCATCTAATCTTCAGCATTCTTCTGTAGCACCACATTTCGAAAGCTTCTATTCTCTTCTTGTCCAAACTATTTATCGTCCATGTTTCACTTCCATACATGGCTACACTCCATACAAATACTTTCAGAAAAGACTTCCTGACACTTAAATCTATACTCGATGTTAACAAATTTCTCTTCTTCAGAAACGCTTTCCTTGCCATTGCCAGTCTACATTTTATATCCTCTCTACTTCGACCATCATCGGTTATTTTGCTCCCCAAATAGCAAAACTCCTTTACTACTTTAAGTGTCTCATTTCCTAATCTAATACCCTCAACATCACCCGACTTACTTCGACTACATTCCATTATCCTCGTTTTGCTTTTGTTGATGTTCATCTTATATCCTTCCTTCAAGACACCATCCATTCCGTTCAACTGCTCTTCCAAGTCCTTTGCTGTCTCTGACAGAATTACAATGTCATCGGCGAACCTCAAAGGTTTTATTTCTTCTCCATGGATTTTAATACCTACTCCGAATTTTTCTTTTGTTTCCTTCACTGCTTGCTCAATATACAGATTGAATAACATCGGGGAGAGGCTACAACCCTGTCTTACTCCCTTCCCAACCACTGCTTCCCTTTCGTGTCCCTCGACTCTCATAACTGCCATCTGGTTTCTGTACAAATTGTAAATAGCCTTTCGCTCCCTGTATTTTACCCCTGCCACCTTTAGAATTTGAAAGAGAGTATTCCAGTCAACATTGTCAAAAGCTTTCTCTAAGTCTACAAATGCTAGAAACGTAGGTTTGCCTTTCCTTAGTCTTTCTTCTAAGATAAGTCGTAAGGTCAGTATTGCCTCACGTGTTCCAGTATTTCTGCGGAATCCAAACTGATCTTCCCCGAGGTCGGCTTCTACCAGTTTTTCCATTCGTCTGTAAAGAATTCGTGTTAGTATTTTGCAGCTGTGGCTTATTAAACTGATTGTTCGGTAATTCTCACATCTGTCAACACCTGCTTTCTTTGGGATTGGAATTATTATACAGGGTGAATTACATCAAACTTGCTCCTCACATATTGCGGAAATGGAAAGTGCTATTGATGTGCGTTTTCGTAGAAGGGTATGGTAGACAGGGGCTCGCATTGTTAGCCAATAAACAGGATGCAGTAATACTTAGAAAGAGTATTTTTTGCGCAAACACACAATTTTTTAAACGGAGCAATGTCTATTGATAGTAAAAGACTAAAAGTAGGATAAATGAGAATGTCAGTGGTGTTTGTTGCATGATTCTAGTGCGAGTTGTCTACCCAAATATCGTTATTTTGAAAAGTTTCCTCACCGATACTTGTTTGTGCCATTCAGCCTGCACTGTTTTAAGTACGATATTGTTATGTTTACCTATAGTGTGCTTGTGTGTTCAGTGAGTGCACAGTGACTTGCTGGTCAATTAGTGTGTGACAGTCCAAGCAGTAGGTTGTGGGTGGACGATGGTATTTGTCAATGCAGAAAAAACTCACATGATCATGCTGTATGGTGAGCCCAGGAAGAATGCTGTTCATTCTTGTACGGTGTATGAGGCAAGATATCCCAATAGACGTCAAACATATCGGTCATTATTTATCACCCTCTTCAACCAGTTACGTGAAAGTGGTAGCACGACACCTAGACCATCTAACAGAAGTAAACAAGTGACGACAGAAGAGGGGTAAATTAATGTTTTTGTTGCTACTGCAGTTGATCTGCACATCAACTCCCGCGCAACTGCACGAGGAAGTGGCGGAGTCTGGCAAGTGACCTACACATTCCCCATTTACATAGGTTCGATCCTTATCGTGTCTCTCTATCAAAAGCTGCATGGAAACCAGAATGAGAATCGTGTTAACGTTTGTACATTGGTATTAAGACAGGATACTCCAGATACATGTATCATGTATCTCGTTTAGTGATGAAACCACATTTACCAGTCACTGACTAGTCATGATGGCCATACAAATCGCCAAAACATACACTACTGCTCTGTTGACTTCGTCAGGTGGAATGCCTCGCCAATACTCTGCCGATACGGTTGCAATATCGTTCGGAGGATGGCATTCAAGTATCGCACAGCCGTTACGGCGCCTTCCATGACCACCAGCGGCGTACGTCGGCCCCACATAATGCCTCCCCAAACCATCAGGGAACCTCCACATTGCTGCACTCGCTGGACAGTGTGTTTGAGGCGTTCAGCCTGACCAGGTTGCCTCCAAACACGGCTCTGACGATTGTCTGCTCTAAGGCATATGCGGCACTCATCGGTGAAGAGAACGTGATGCCAATCCTGAGCGGTCCAATCTGCGTGTTGTTGGGCCCATCTGTACCGCGCTACATGATGTCGTGGTTGCAAAGGCGGAGCTCGCTATGACGTCGGGAGTGAAGTTGTGCATCATGCAGCCTATTGCGCACAGTTTGAGTCGTAACACGACGTCCTGTGGCTGCACGAAAAGCGTTATTCAAAATGGTGGCGTTGCTGTCAGGGTTCCTCCGAGCCGTAATCCGTAAACAGCGGTCATTCGCTGCAGTATTTAGCCCTTGGGCGGCCTGAGCGAGGCATGTCATCGACAATTCCCGTCTCCCTGTACCTCCTCCATGTCCGAACAACATCACTTTGGTTCACTCCGAGACACCTGGACACTTCGCTTGCTGAAAGTCTATCCTGGCACAACGTATCAATGCGGACGCGATCGAACCGCGGTATTGACCGTCTAGGCATGGTTGAACTACAGACAACAAGAGCCGTGTACCTCCTTCCTGGTGGAATTACTGACAGTGATCGACTGTCAGACCCCCTTCGTCTAATAGGCGCTGCTCATGCATGGTTGTTTACATCTTTGGGCGGGTTTAGTGACATCTCTGAAGAATAGAAGGGACTGTGTCTGTGATACAATATCCACAGTCAACATCTGTCTTCAGGAGCTCTGGGAACCGAGGTGATGCAAAACTTTTTTTGATGTGTGTCTTACCCAGCTGTGTAGGTACTTGTTATGCTGGCAGCTTTTTTCCTTTCATTTCTGGAAGTATCCGATGAATCTATTAAGAAGCAGCACAGACAGCCTAGGAGCAGCTGTCAGTTACTCATGTCTGTTGTCTGTAAGCCGGCCGGAGTGGCAGAGCGGTTCTAGGCGCTACAGTCTGGAACTGCGCGACCGCTACGGTCGCAGGTTAGAATCCTGCCACGGGCATGGATGTGTGTGATGTCCTTAGGTTAGTTAGGTTTAAGTAGTTCTAAGTTCTAGGGGACTGATGACCACAGCAGTTAAGTCCCACAGTGCTCAGAGCCATTTGAACCATTTTTGTTGTTGCCTGTAAGACATCGCAAAGCTTGCATAACGATGGCGTTACTAGATAAAATTGGGAGAGCCCTGGATGGATTTTCCGGGGAGCCACACGGCATTTAGTCTGCTTCCAAGACGGGCAGCAATGATATGGTGATCATAGTGATTGAGAACGACAACAGCCCGCAGAGAAACTGCGGTGCAGCGTAACGAACGGTCTTTGACGTCAGTTCTTCTAGAGAGAGGTTATGATGAATCATAGTCATTGTTTGGCAAGGTAACATGATAAACACAACAACAACACTATACAGGGTGATTCAAAAAGAATACCACAACTTTAAAAATGTGTATTTAATGAAAGAAACATAATATAACCTTCTGTTATACATCATTACAAAGAGTATTTAAAAAGGTTTTTTTTTTACTCAAAAACAAGTTCAGAGATGTTCAATATGGCCCCCTCCAGACACACGAGCAATATCAACCCGATACTCCAACTCGTTCCACACTCTCTGTAGCATATCAGGCGTAACAGTTTGGATAGCTGCTGTTATTTCTCGTTTCAAATCATCAATGGTGGCTGGGAGAGGTGGCCGAAACACCATATCCTTAACATACCCCCATAAGAAAAACTCGCTGGGGGTAAGATCAGGTCTTCTTGGAGGCCAGTGATGAAGTGCTCTGTCACGGGCTGCCTGGCGGCCGATCCATCCCCTCGGGTAGTTGACGTTCAGGTAGTTACGGACAGATAAGTGCCAATGTGGTGGCGCTCCATCCTGCTGAAATATGAATTGTTGTGCTTCTTGTTCGAGCTGAGGGAACAGCCAATTCTCTAACATCTCCAGATACTGTAGTCCAGTTACAGTAGCACCTTCGAAGAAAAAGGGACCAAAAACTTTATTGGCTGAAATGGCACAGAAAACGTTCACCTTAGGCGAGTCACGTTCATACTGAGTTGTTTCCCGCGGATTCTCAGTGCCCCATATACGGACATTGTGACGGTTGACTTTCCCGTTAGTGTGGAAAGTTGCTTCATCACTAAACACAATCTTTGAAACGAAAGATTCATCTGTTTCCATTTGAGCAAGGATAAAATCACAGAAATCGATTCTTTTAATCTTATCAGCTGCAGACAGTGCTTGAACCAATTTCAGACGATAAGGTTTCATAACTAACCTTTTCCGTAGGACTCTCCATACAGTTGATTGTGGAATTTGCAGCTCTCTGCTAGCTCTGCGAGTCGATTTTCCTGGGCTGCGAACAAATGCTTGCTGGTTGCGTGCTACATTTTCATCACTCGTTCTCGGCCGTCCAGAAGTTTTCCCTTTGCACAAACACCCATTCTCTGTAAACTGTTTATACCAACGTTTAATACACCACCTATCAGGAGGTTTAACACCATACTTCGTTCGAAATGCACGCTGAACAACTGTCGTCGATTCGCTTCTGCCGTTCTCAATAACACAAAAAGCTTTCTGTTGAGCGGTCGCCATCTTAGCATCAACTGACGCTGACGCCTAGTCAACAGCGCCTCAAGCGAACAAATGTACAACTAAATGAAACTTTATAGCTCCCTTAATTCGCCGACAGATAGCGCTTGGCTCTGCCTTTTGTCGTTGCAGAGTTTTAAATTCCTAAAGTTGTGGTATTCTTTTTGAATCACCCTGTATATCTTCGTAACAGGACAGTAGAAGGATACGAACAATATTTGCGTGGTACATGGGCTCTGATTTTATTTTCGTGTACAGTCAAGTACTAGTACCTTTCTCCAGAAGTACACGTGTTACTGAAACGCTGGAGGATCAGATCATCACGCAAGTGCAGCAGTCTGAGTAACAGCTTGACATGAATCATATAGGGCATGCGTGGAACAACGCACGCGGGATGTGGTCTGGAAATAATGCTTCCGTTTCGGACTCCTCGGCATCTACTGTCATCTTTCCTGTAATGTTTTTTTCTCGGTAACGTTATGCATGCGGCAGCATTCGTTCCTAATATGTTCCAAAGCGCCGAGCATAAAAACGGGATTTTCCTGTGAACCTGCCTCGGGTACTATTGGTGATAAAAAGGTAGGGTCAAGTGTTTTGGACAGCCCTTGGGCTGTGGATCATTTGTGCACCTAACGGAAGGATCGTCTTAGTGCCGCTATCATACAGTACAGGGACAAATGCTTGGGCAACTGGCGCAAATTGGTTGGTTCTTTTTGCATTTGATGTGTTAGGTGGATTTGATGGAACTAATAGCTGAGGCACCATTAGTTTATGGACCGTTCTCGGAAAACAGCAAATAAGGGTTTCTTTACTACACTCCTGGAAATGGAAAAAAGAACACATTGACACCGGTGTGTCAGACCCACCATACTTGCTCCGGACACTGCGAGAGGGCTGTACAAGCAATGATCACACGCACGGCACAGCGGACACACCAGGAACCGCGGTGTTGGCCGTCGAATGGCGCTAGCTGCGCAGCATTTGTGCACCGCCGCCGTCAGTGTCAGCCAGTTTGCCGTGGCATACGGAGCTCCATCGCAGTCTTTAACACTGGTAGCATGCCGCGACAGCGTGGACGTGAACCGTATGTGCAGTTGACAGACTTTGAGCGAGGGCGTATAGTGGGCATGCGGGAGGCCGGGTGGACGTACCGCCGAATTGCTCAACACGTGGGGCGTGAGGTCTCCACAGTACATCGATGTTGTCGCCAGTGGTCGGCGGAAGGTGCACGTACCCGTCGACCTGGGACCGGACCGCAGCGACGCACGGATGCACGCCAAGACCGTAGGATCCTACGCAGTGCCGTAGGGGACCGCACCGCCACTTCCCAGCAAATTAGGGACACTGTTGCTCCTGGGGTATCGGCGAGGACCATTCGCAACCGTCTCCATGAAGCTGGGCTACGGTCCCGCACACCGTTAGGCCGTCTTCCGCTCACGCCCCAACATCGTGCAGCCCGCCTCCAGTAGTGTCGCGACAGGCGTGAATGGAGGGACGAATGGAGACGTGTCGTCTTCAGCGATGAGAGTCGCTTCTGCCTTGGTGCCAATGATGGTCGTATGCGTGTTTGGCGCCGTGCAGGTGAGCGCCACAATCAGGACTGCATACGACCGAGGCACACAGGGCCAACACCCGGCATCATGGTGTGGGGAGCGATCTCCTACACTGGCCGTACACCACTGGTGATCGTCGAGGGGACACTGAATAGTGCACGGTACATCCAAACCGTCATCGAACCCATCGTTCTACCATTCCCAGACCGGCAAGGGAACTTGCCGTTCCAACAGGTCAATGCACGTCCGCATGTATCCCGTGCCACCCAACGTGCTCTAGAAGGTGTAAGTCAACTACCCTGGCCAGCAAGATCTCCGGATCTGTCCCCCATTGAGCATGTTTGGGACTGGATGAAGCGTCGTCTCACGCGGTCTGCACGTCCAGCACGAACGCTGGTCCAACTGAGGCGCCAGGTGGAAATGGCATGGCAAGCCGTTCCACAGGACTACATCCAGCATCTCTACGATCGTCTCCATGGGAGAATAGCAGCCTGCATTGCTGCGAAAGGTGGATATACACTGTGCTAGTGCCGACATTGTGCATGCTCTGTTGCCTGTGTCTATGTGCCTGTGGTTCTGTCAGTGTGATCATGTGATGTATCTGACCCCAGGAATGTGTCAATAAAGTTTCCCCTTCCTGGGACAATGAATTCACGGTGTTCTTATTTCAATTTCCAGGAGTGTATATTTTCGGCGCCACCAGCGGACCAATACCCAGCTGAGGATTCACGGACGGCTATGCGCAGGAAATGGCTGAAATGTCTGCAATATACTCCTAAGATTCCTGTGTCGAACAGTCTTGAAAATTTCCATGATACTCTTATCCGTTTCCGAGAAACAGAAGTTCAAAGTTACTGTACTTCTACATCTAAAATTCGGTATGAGGCGAAATCTAAATAATAAATAATCGCAGAAAACTGCTTAACTTCTAACGTTATATTCTCTAGCATTTGTTTAGAAGAGCCATCTCCCAGTTTTGAAAATCTTTATCCTTATCGAAAAACACATCAGAAACTTGTTTCTTTGGTACCAAAAAGCAGCCATGGATTGCGAGACGGCTCTGCACAGCGAATGGCTGTAATTTTTACGATGTGTTCCTAAGATCACGGTGTCAAGCAACTTTGCAAAATTTTCTTCATATCTTTATCCGTTTCCGAGATACAGAGTTTCCAAGCTACCCTACTTTTACACTTGAAATACGCATGCAAAATTCGGTGTGAGCCTAAAACATAGTCTATAAAGTGACGCAGCACGGAGAAGCAAGCTGTAAAGTGCCTCCGTTATCTGCGAACTTCATACAGATGCACATGCAGAATGTTTTGCTCGTAAAATCGCGTCTGAGATGTAAAATTAGTTTTGCGTTATTTCTGTTTCACGTAAGTAAACTACCTAAATTTTAACAAGTTTGTTGGCCTTGCCTGCTCCGCAGCAAGCACAGAAATATTTGTTTTGTAAATATAAGCCGCCTTTTCTTACTCCACTGTGTTTTATTTCAACCAGACGCGTTTCGCCTGTTTACTTTAAGGCATCTTCAGTGGGATCTAGAACGAAACAGTTTTCTTTTGGTGTGTGACATTTGTAGATTATAAAACAGTTTACGTCTCGTTTTTATGTAAATAAGTGGTTACTTGCAGTTCTTCGAGTTTTTGGTTGGCATCTGCGTTTCCTCTCGTCTGGTCACATGCTGGACGTCGCACTACAACTTTCCTCACCAAACACAAGCACGCTTTCATGTTCCGAACTTTTATCTTCTTATGGTTGGTAAGGAAAGTTATAGTGCGACCTTCAAGATGTGACCAGATGAAAGAAAACGCAGATACCAGCGAAAAACGTGAAGAACTGTTACGTAATCACTTATTTACATAAAAACGAGACGTGAACTGTTTTACAATCCGCAAATATCCCATATCAAAGTAAAACTGTATCATTCTAGATTCCACTGAAGTTGCCTTAAAGTATAAAGGCAAACCGCGTCTGTGAGAAATAAAATACAGAGCAACAAGAAATTTTACTGACCAATATACTGATCAATACACTTCTTTTCATATGAGTCACATGCCATGCTGCAACAGGGAAAAGAAGGGACCAATGGAAGCAGTGGAAAAATGTTCCTATCAGAGCACGATAAATGCGAATATGTTCCTGGTTATTCAAAAGCCTGACGGAAAAATGGAATACCGGCTGCGTCATTCTATCTACTTCAGCACCTTTAAAAATTTTAGAGAAGGGAAAAGTGGGAGTGGGTTAGAGATAGTGATAATGAGAGGCAGAGAATATGACGATCACAACGAGGAGGAGAAAGAGACAGGAGCAGTGGGAAAGAAGGAATTAAGATATTCACAATAAGAGAGAGCAAGAGGGACACCGTCACAGTGAGATAAGACTATAGCAGTAGGACAGAACGAAGGGGTCTGAGGCTGTGACACAACAGACAACGACAGACAGACACAAAAGAGATAACGACGATGTTTTAGGCTGAATGAGTGAGTGAGGAAGGAAAACTTGGAGCGGATGGGTATGAGCGACTAACAGTACTAATATCTAAATAATCTGTAAATCGATAGCCCGCACCTCGTGGTCGTGCGGTAGCGTTCTCGCTTCCCACGCCCGGGTTCCCGGGTTCGATTCCCGGCGGGGTCAGGGATTTTCTCTGCCTCGTGATGGCTGGGTGTTGTGTGATGTCCGTAGGTTAGTTAGGTTTAAGTAGTTCTAAGTTCTAGGGGACTGATGACCATAGATGTTAAGTCCCATAGTGCTCAGAGCCATTTGAACCATTTTTTGTAAATCGATAAAAGGAAAATAGCTGACATTCTCATACTTCTGAAGAGTAATGTGGATCCGTACCAAACAGGAGCAGACCGTGCGTTGCTCTCCTGAGTACAAATACTCCTTACGTCGGGTAGTACACTTTTCATCGGTGCACGATACTGCGCTGATAGTTGTTGTTGCTGTGGTCTTCAGTCCAGCGACTGGTTTGAAGCAGCTCTCCATGCTACTCTATCCTGTGCAAGCTTCTTTATCTCCCAGTACCTACTGCAACCTACATCTTTCTAAATCTGTTTAGTGTATTCATCTCTTGGTCTCCCTCTACGATTTTTACCCTCCACGCTGCCCTCCAATACTAAATTGGTGATCCCTTGCTGCCTCAGAACATGTCCTACCAACCGATGCCTTCTTCCAGTCAAGTTGTGCCACAAAGTTCTCTTGTCCCCAATTCTATTCAATACCTCCTCATTAGTTACGTGATCTACCCATGTAATCTTCAGCATTCTTCTCTAGCACCACATTTCGAAAGCTTCTATTCTCTTCCTGTCTAAACTATTTATCGTCCACATACATGGCTACACTCCATACAAATACTTCCAGAAACGACTTCCTGACACTTAAATCTATACTCGATGTTAACAAATTTCTCTTATTCAGAAATGCTTTCCTTGTCATTGCCAGTCTACATTTGATATCCTCTCTACTTCGACTATCATCAGTTATTTTGCTCCCCAAATAGCAAAATTCCATTACTACTTTAAGTGTCTCATTTCCTAATCTAATTCCCTCAGCATCACCAGATTTAATTCGACTACATTTCATTATCCTCGTTTTGCTTTTGTTGATGCTCATCTTATATCTTCCTTTCAGGACACTGTCCATTCCGTTCAGCTGCTCTTCCAGGTCCTTTGCTGTCTCTGACAGAATTACAATGTCATCGGCGAACCTCAAAGTTTTAATTTCTTCTCCATGGATTTTAATTCCTACTCTGAATTTTTCTTTTGTTCCCTTTACTGCTTGCTAAATATACAGATTGAATAACATCGGGGATATGCTACAACCCTGTCTCACTCCCTTCCCAACCACTGCTTCCCTTTCGTGCCCCTCGACTCTTATAACTGCCATCTGGTTTCTGTACAGATTGTAAATAGCCTTTCGCTCCCTGTATTTTACTCCTGCCGCCTTCAGAATTTGAAAGAGAGTATTCCAGTCAATATTGTCAAAAGCTTTCTCTAAGTCTACAAATGCTAGAAACGTAGGTTTGCCTTTCCTTAATCTATTTTCTAAGATAAGTCGTAGGGTCAGTACTGCCTCACGTGTACCAACATTTCTACGGAATCCAAACTGATCTTCCCCGAGGTCGGCTTCTACCAGTTTTCCATTCATCTGTAAAGAATTCGTGTTAGTATTTTGCAGCCATGGCTTATTAAACTGATAGTTCGATAATTTTCAGATCTATCAACACCTGCTTTCTTTGGGATTGGAATTATTATATTCTTCTTGATGTCTGAGGGTATTTCGCCTGTTTCATACATCTTGCTCACCAGATGGTAGAGTTTTGTCAGGGCTGGCTCTCCCAAGGCTGTCAGTAGTTCTAATGGAATTCTGATAGTAACTTTCTTATAATTAACAAGCATAACCGTCGAATATTACAGTATTCTGTCCAATGTCAGATTTTCCTCTCATAAATGCCGCTCGTCGACACTGAAGTGCGTCACAACACGTGCGAACCGAAAATGACTGGCTGATGGCGTTTCATCAAGCAAAGTCGTGTACTGATTGAGGCTCAAACCCTAGTCCGGCCATTTTCATTTTGATTTTCCGTACTTTGTCTAATCGCTTAAGGTAAATTGCGGTATCGTTTCTTTGAACAAGACGTGGCCTATTTCCACCACTAGCCCAAGCTGGTGCTACGTCTCTGTTGACCTCATCTTTGACAGGACTTTAAACCCTGTTCTTTCCTTACTTCGATGACGGGTCCTAGAGTCTTAGGAACGCGCTGTTCGTGCGGTCGTCTGCGAGAAGTTGGTGCTCGTTTTGTGGTTATCGCGCAAGACTGACACTGGCCAGCGTGAAGAATTACTGCCCGCGGGCAGTGTTGAGTGGCAGTTGAGGACTCGGACAGCGGGCGCTTGGCAGGGACGGTCTGGGTGTGGCTGCCCACAAGGACAGCCGCGGCTTTCGAAAGGCGGCCGCTATTTCGGGAAGACGCCCACCGACACCAACAGCGGCGGCGGCCCGCGATGAACGACGCAAAGCGGCCGCCGCCAGCCGGCGAAACCCCGCGCCTCTTCGGCCGCGTTTCGCTTCCTGCGTCACACGGCGCGGGACCACAGCCGAGTCTCTGGCTCTCGACATGCGGGTACGTTGCACTCCTGGTAAAACACAGCCGACGCTGAAGAAGACTTGTTTTCAGGGGATCCATCTACATCTACATCTACATACATACTCCGCAATCCACCGTACGGTGCGTGGCGGAGGGTACCTCGTACCACAACTAGCATCTTCTCTTCCTGTTCCACTCCCAAACAGAACGAGGGAAAAATGACTGCCTATATGCCTCTGTACGAGCCCTAATCTCCCTTATCTTTGTGGTCTTTCCGCGAAATATAAGTTGGTGGCAGTAAAATTTGTAGTATACAAACTGCACGATGACCACAAGCCACTGTGCGGTTCATAGTGAATGATACTTCGTCAGTTATTATCGATATTTTATTGTATTCCATTCGTGTATTGAGGGAAGTAAAAACGACTCTCTATAAGCCTCTG
This sequence comes from Schistocerca nitens, assembly GCF_023898315.1. Classification (NCBI taxonomy): domain Eukaryota; kingdom Metazoa; phylum Arthropoda; class Insecta; order Orthoptera; family Acrididae; genus Schistocerca; species Schistocerca nitens. The sequence goes on from NC_064615.1 coordinate 37,935,649, forward strand.
TACGCGCTCTGGTCTCTCTGAAGTTACTCTCATGACCCTTATAGAAGATGTACGATCCCGTCAACAGCGCGGTCACACAGCCTTCCTCTAACGCGAGCTCTAAATTTATCCTACGGATTTCGCGAAAACTACATGGTGTTTCTTCTAAGAACTTCCCGTTTAAGTTCCCGAGCATCTCTGTTACACTTTCATACGGACTATACCGACATGTTACGACCCGACCAACGTGTTTCCGAATTTGTTTGATGTTGTTGTCTTACCCACTTGGACGCTGTGACAATACAGTTGCGAGATCTAAGATCTCGTATGCGATTTTCTTTACAAATGTACAATGCATTTTTTAGAACATTTCCAACAAATCGAAGTCTCCGTTGGTATTCCCTAATACTAATTTTACGCCTTCGTCCCATTTAATATCGCCTCTTCGTACCGCTGAAACGTATACGATGAGACGTGCTTAAGTTATTCTCCACGAATCTTGTAATGGGACACTATCTGGTCCTTTCACTCTGCTTTAGACGTAATCTTTCATTTACCCGCATTATACCAAGCGCGTTATACCACGTGACAATTTATTCGCAGTCTTTCTCCATGTCGTTACTCAAAACAGGTGAACATACTGGAATGAGATTTTCACTCTGCAGCAGAGTGTGCGCTGATATGAAACTTCCTGGCAGATTAAAACTGTGTGCCCGACCGAGACTAGAACTCGGGACCTTTGCCTTTCGCGGGCAAGTGCTCTACCAACTGAGCTACCGAAGCACGACTCACGCCCGGTACTCACAGCTGGCAGAAGTAAAGCTGTGAGTACCGGGCGTGAGTCGTGCTTCGGTAGCTCAGTTGGTAGAGCACTTGCCCGTGAAAGGCAAAGATCCCGAGTTCGAGTCTCGGTCGGGCACACAGTTTTAATCTGCCAGGAAGTTTCAGGTGAACATACTGTGCGTGCTACATCACGATCGTCCAACGAGGATCGTTCCCTGTAGACAACAACATCGCTGTGAACAATATGATGGTGGTACTGATCGTTCAATTTTTGTTGCTGCAAGAAATTTTCATCTCTAATGTTTGGCCAACGAGGTAATGAGAAGCGGTGGAATGCGGTACCTGATCAGCCGAGTATGCGATAATGTCTTCAAAATTTGTGACACTGCGGAAGTTAGCTCGCCCTCTGGGTGTTGACATCCAGCTCAAGGTGCACGTCTGTGGTTTTTAGAAGAAGCGGACGAAGTCTTGACACCGAATTTAATCTTCGTTCTTAACATCACTACAAGTGTATCCTAGATAATACGCACGTAACGCTACACTTACCAAGCAGTCAATACAACCTGCAAGGCCAGTACAGTTACACACGTAGAATGGCGCCGGCTAATCGCAGAAAGCAATAGCAACAACAGTCGTTGACTGAAAAATTACAAAGAAAGCAAGCTTTTGTTGAAATTTTTGCTAAACAGGTATTAGCAGGAATGTGGCAATCCTTTTTCCTCTTGTTGTGTCCAGATCTGGGAATTCTTTACGGTACTGTGTGCCTTCGTCAGAGCTCTTCTGTAATGCAGTGTTTTGTGCGACTGCTTCACCGACGTCCTTCTCTCTGACCTTTATTGCTGTTGGGTATTACTTGTCCTGCTCCGTTTGAAAATATTTCTCGCGCAAATCCTCTTAGTCAGCCAAACTGAAGTAGAACTAAGAAAATGTTTATCAAGATCTTCTTCCAAGTTGTGCTACCTCTCTTAAACGGAAACGCACAAATCTTACGCCTGAAGTCGCGTACGAAGCGAAGTGACGCATTGGTTAAGGTGGTGGACTCGTAAACTGGATGAGCGGGATTCACACCTCCACCAGGTGGTACAAATATTGATTACGTATGGCTTCCATAAATCCATTAGGCTTTTCGAGTCTGAGTTTCATCTCTAGCTCGTTTGTCACCAAACAGACATTAAGCAACAAAGGAAGGAAATTCTTTGAAACCTGCTCGATCCATTCAGTGTTACGACTCTTCCACCAGTGGTTACCGATTATAATTCCTGTTATTTTATAAACTGCTAGCAGTCTCGTCTGTGTAAATAGTTCCTTATCTGAACCAATTGTATTGCGACGTTTGCGACTAACATTTTTTTAAAGTGCCTCTAATCACTGTCGAGAAACCGACACGGAGAAGGTAATAAGAATCGATCGATATTCTGAAAGAAAATATTGGCTGCCACAGAACTTGTAAGGATGGGATTAAGATCACGCTTCTCTTGTACCCTCAGTTGTTTTGAGTATCCAAGCATTTCGTATCTCAATACGGACCACTTGTATTTGGTAATTTTTATTTTATGAACATATGGTCCAAAGTATGACGCCGGAGACGTCATCAGAGCAGATAACACACTGGAACGAGTGAGCCACAAAACTCGTTTCTCTAATATTATATTTTTGTCAATGTTCAATCAGTAATATGCTAGAATTTACAGAGAGACGACACAACTTGAAAGGAACAAAAATATATTCAACAGAGAAGGAGCACTGACATTAGGCAAGCTGTATGGCTGCGTGCTAAAAGCAAACAGACAACACATGTCGGTGCGACTTCGCGATCTAGACAGCGGTCTGATGGATTCTCGATGCGACTATTACGCGGATACGGATAAGCAGTTTGGCTTGTCGCAGAGTGCTACCTGACTCTTTATAGCCTCTCGTGGAGGTCAAATTCACATAAAGTCTTATAAAACCTTCAACCCGCCGCGGATAGAGCTAGGAACATTAATACACTGCCGGGAAAAAAAATTAGTACACCTGGAAAGACGACGTCAGTCCGGAGACGGCATATGCCACCTAGGGGATAGTAGATCTACTGACAATGGTTTCGCCGTCGTCCGCCAACAGATAGCACAGTGGCTTTGCTACCACAGAGCATCTGTATCTACCCTTTAACAGGGAATGCTCACAGCCAGAAGGCTCAATGTGGCGCAAACTTGTGAAGCAGGCAGGTTACCGTGCCACAGAGACGCACTCGTGCTTCCTACAGTCAACTGAGTGAGTTTGAAAGGGGTCAAACTGCACCCTTCCGTTAAAAGCCGCTGCAGTCTGGAACCGCAAGACCGCTACGGTCGCAGGTTCGAATCCTGCCTCGGGCATGGCTGTTTGTGATGTCCTTAGGTTAGTTAGGTTTAACTAGTTCTAAGTTCTAGGGGACTAATGACCTCAGCAGTTGAGTCCCATAGTGCTCAGAGCCATTTGAACCATTTTTTTGCACCCTTCCGAATGGCGTGATGGCCCTTTCGGAGAATTGCCACAAACGTTGGGTGTGCTGCATTAGTTGTACAACGATTCTAGTATCAGTGGTCAAGTGGTGAAGTGAACATTCTCACACCCGTAGAAAGGGTTTGGACGTCCACACAGCACAGACGCCCGTCGGGATCGTGGCATTGTGAGGGCAGCAGTGGCAGATCGTACGGCTACCACAACGCAGATAAGGTGGCTTGTGAGCCCAGACGTGTCAACACGAACTGTTGTGAACCGGTGGTTAGCAGTCACACTACGGGCACGCACACCTTTAGCTCGTCTTCCACTCACGCCGCAGCGTCGATTTGCACAGCTTGACTGGTGCTGTCAGAGGAACCCTTGGAAATGGGAATGGCACGCCGTGGTCTTCAGCGGCGAAAGCAGATTCTGTCTGGAAGCAAGTGATGGTCGTTTGCGCTTACGCTGTAGAGCTGTTGCGCGCTGTCTCGTAGAGTTCATTCGTCCATGACACATGTGACGGTACGTCACATAAATGGACATTTGGAGAAGAAGAAAAAAAAAGGTTTTTGCTTGTCTCACGTGTGAATTATAAATTATTTCAAGACTGTGTACGTGTGCGCGATGTGTAAGAAAGATTAAAAAAGTTAAGCAATACCACCAAAAATCACAAATAGCGATGTGATATAAAAAAAGAACATTCTTTTTATCTGTGTAATGAAAATGAACATGACCAGAGACTAATGCTTTATTGAAAGTGCTCCTCTTTTTTTTTTTCGTCTAGAGGTAGGCCGCCATTGTAGCGCTGGATAATAATTTATGTAAGTTTTCTGTATTTTTGCAAAATATAATAGAAATTGTTATTAGAAAGTGTGTATTATTGACTTAGTTGTCACCTCTCATGATCGCAACCATTAATTCTCAATAACCAAGTTTTTACAGAAGTCCGTAGAGCAGGGAACTCATCTCCCCTAGCAGGATTTAGTCGGCCATTACGCTGACTGTATTATTTAATTAAAATTTCATGTCATAATATTAAATGTGAATGCGAGAGACTTCTCAATTTTGATCTTTCATTAATTTCAAAGTTAAAAAGAGAAGTGATAGATTTCATTTACGAAATTTCACAGCACTGAATGAGTTCAGTATGTTTCATTGAGGCCGCCTAACGGCAGATGAGATTCTCTCCAGTTTTGCCTTGCAAATAATGAACAAGAAATATTGAAAATCATTCCATTTAATAAGCTCAGCAATATCTAAGTTAATCTTTGTGTAGTTTGGTACATAAATAACCACTATCCCCTGAGACCCATATTAATAATTACAGTTTTCATAAGAATACGCATATTTTCTTTTCTAAATAGCAGCGCTCACGCAAACTATTTACTAGAAGGCGGTGAGTCGCGCGTTGTGTTTAAAAAATATTATATCGTACGTACTTCGGGGCAACGGCCGTGCCGCAGTGGATACACCGGTTGCCGTGAGATCACCGAAGTTAAGCGCTGTCCGGCGTGGTCGGCACTTGGATGGGTGACCATCCAGCCGCCATGCGCTGTTGCCATTTTTCGGGGTGCACTCAGCCTCGTGATGCCGATTGAGGAGCTACTAGACCGAATAGTAGCGGCTCCGGTCAGAGAAAACCATCATAACGACCGGGAGAGCGGTGTGCTGACCACACGTCCCTCCTATCCGCATCCTCATCTGAGGATGATACAGCGGTCGGATGGTCGCGATGGGCCACTTGTGGCCTGAAGACGGAGTGCTATGCTATGCTACGTACTTCGGAGCAGCCGATGTCCGTACGAGTGTTACCGCGGTATAAGTTAATTAAGTCTCATGCTAGCTCACAATATTTAAAGACACCCGAACCAAAATCATAAAATATATAATTATAAAAGTAATATACAGTTATACCGTGATACACACTGGCCCCAACTCAGGCCTTATGGTCTAGGGTGTGATAAGCTACAACTCTCGTTCACCTTTGGTGTTTCCGGAGTGGACGCTAACCAGCGCTCAGTACGTACAGAAAGTTGCTAGAGCCGTTCTTGCAACAGGAAAATGATTTGTTGATCCAACAAGATAACGCTCGTCCACACACTGCCCGGGAAACTCAAAGTGCTCCGCAAGACGTACGGCAACTTCCCTGGCCAGAACAATGTCCATACTTGTCTCCAATAGAGCACGTGTGGGATGTGACTTGTGAGACTCGTCAACCGACAACTCTTACAGAACTAGGTGAACAGGTCGAGCAGGCGTGGAATAACGTATCCTAGGACAGTATTCGCCATCTATGCGATTGACTGGACGCCATAGTCATCGCTTACTTTGCCACCTGTGGAGGCTACACCACGTACCAACATGGATGTTCCAGCATGGATCAACACCTGGCACCTCAGAACCGTTTCTGCTGGTGATCTGTAAATGTAATCATTTCATGTAATCCGTATGCACTGTTCCAGCAATGAATTTTGAGTGAATTGGAATTCTCTAAAAGGATGTACGAGGCGTGTTTTATAAGTAAGTACCGTTTTGAAATTTAAAAAAAGACGTGCTAAGATATCTCAATAATTTTATTTTTACATGAAAACCTGTACCTTAATCTACGCACTGACGCCATTACAGTCTGATTCTTCCTTGTTTACGTTGTGTACTGAGTGTTTAAGATGCCTCCGACAGTCGTGAGTCCCGCCGACTGTGAAGTACGGGTTGTTATAAGATTTCTTAGTGCTAAAGGCCTAAAAGCGATCGATATTCATCGTGAGATCTGTGCAGTTTACGGAGAGAACATTATGAGGATGGGATGGTAAGAAAGTGGATGAGAGCATTTAAAGCTGGCCGCACAAATGTGCATGATGAACAACGGAGTGGGCGTCCTTCGGTCGTTAATGAAAGTTTGGTGCAGGAAGTGGACAATAAGGTGAGAGAAAACAGACGCTTTACGATTTCCTCCTTGCGGGATGACTTTCCTAATGTTTCTCGTAGTGTTTTGTATGGAATTGTGACCGAGCACTTGAATTACCGAAAATTGTGCGCACGTTGGGTACCGAAAATGTTGACGGATATGCACAAAACCAAACGTTTAGACAGTGCTTTGAATTTCCTTGAGCGGTACCACAACGACGGTGATGATTTCTTAAGCCAAATTGTTACGGGCGGTAAAACATGGGTGGCCTACGTCACACCAGAATCAAAGCAACCGTCCATGGAAATTCAACAAGGACATCGTTTTGTTGCAAGACAATGCCCGTCCTCATGTGGCGAATCAGACCAAAGATCTCATCACATCTTTTCGATGGGAAACTCTAGATCATCCTCCGTACAGCCCCGATCTTGCGCCCAGTGACTACCATCTGTTCCTGCACTTGTAGAAACACCTGGGCGGTCAGCGTCTTCAAGACGATGACGAAGTCAAAACACTGGTTAACAAGTCAGGCGGCAGACTTCTATGAGGAGGGTATTCAAAAACTGGTACAACGTTATGACAAATGCCTCAATATTGACGGAAATTATGTAGAAAAGTAGATTAAGGCACAGGCTTTCACGTAAAAATAAAATTGAGATCTCTTAGCACGTCTTTTTTTAGTTTCAAAACGGTACTTACTTCAAAAACACGCCTCGTACTAATTTTTTTCCGGCAGTATATGACTATCGTGGTATTCATCTTAAGCAATACTCATCTGAGTTTTTTTAAAGTGATACTACGAGAATGCACTAGTGTAAGGAAGGCGATAGTAAAATATTACGCAAAATGGACAGTGAAGTATTGTGTCCATTCATAAATTTCTGCAATCATGCGGAACACATATTTGTGCAGAAAAACGAAATATTCATCGAGATGCAATACAATTAGTCAAAAGCGTCGAAGTTATGCTTGAGGATATATCGAAGTTCCGTATGCGGGCTACGTGTTCACTAATACGTTCAGAAGCAGGTGCGTCAGTTCTAATTCGCGCTGTCACTTTCACCTCTTTTTCTCTCTGTCTGAAACTAGTTGCCGGTGAACTTTTTGCACAACAGGAAAGAAAAAAATCTAACCTTATAAAAAGTATGATTTGGTTGAGTGCTTCAGTTAGTTTCCTGTTTTTTTTTTTCTGTTTCAGTAAGTCAGATTGGATAACGGCAGCGGTGAGGTCGCTGTTGTGAGCAGAGTAACTAGATACTGTCCAAGCGTAATACAATACGACTCGTATTATGATCAGTTACGTAAGGCAGGCAATGGATATCTTCCCATCTAACCTGACGCGCTTCGCCGCTAACGGTCGAAGCTCTGTGAAAATATAACCTGCTCTGATACTGGTTTCTATATCACACTCCGCCAATAAACCCACAAATCTGTACTGTAGATTTCAGGAAGCATTTATGTAGAAACCGTCGTACATTTTTCATCGATCCAAAACGTAACGCGCCACAGCAGACATACACCGGACGCTGGGGCTCGTTAGCGGAGCGGCCATCAACTGCAAAGCACGAGCGCAATTGTAGATGGGCGACCTCCATTTAGAGATGAAGTCAGTCCGGCCACAGCTGGCAAAGCCTTGCACAATTCTGAGTCGCGGCCAACAGCATCTCCCCCTGTTCTCGCACAGTAGGGCTCTGTTCTCTGTATCACGATACGCAGACACTCAACACTGCCTCACTCTAACATTGTCCACCACGTCCCCGAGTTCTCTTGTGTTTCCCCTCAACATCGACACAAATTGAGCACCGGAACTTTGTACGAGTAGTCACTCTCCCGTTTCGCGATCTTGCGGCCCGTGTGCTGATGGCAAAATGAGTTACTTTCACAGTAGCATTGATGGATGTTGGGTTACAAGTAGAGCCTACTTACTGAACCGGTGAACAAATATTGTTGCAGTTTTGAATGCCAGCAGTGTCTACATGGTAGATTGTACGAGAAACTCAGCACAAGGAGGCATGCCACAGTGTGACTGAAGCAACTCAAATACAGGAATAAAAGGATTTAAGTGAGTCTCCTACTTTTTTAACGAAGCCAAAGGCTTTATGCAGTTCAGAACTTCCAAGAGATTTCCTTCTGGTGTGTGTATAAAATATGATGACATGGAAATAGGAGAAGCTGAGAGTGTAAAATTCTTGGGATTACAACTTCATAATAAATTCAGTTGGGAGCAACATACTAACGAACTGCTAAAGCGCCTAAACAAGTCTGAGTTTGCAATGCGAATGATGTCAGACATAGGAGATATAAATGTAAAAAAACTGGCATATTTTCTCTTATTTTCACTCCATTATGTCATATGGTATCATATTTTGGAGTAACTCCACAAACAGAGAAAAAATTTTTAGAGTACAGAAGCGTATAATAAGAGGAATGAGTAGTGTAAATCCAAGAACGTCATGTCGAAACCTATTCAAAGAATTTGGCATATTAACCACAGCTTCTCAGTATATTTATTCCTTAATGAAGTTTGTTGTAAATAATACATCTCGTTTTCCAACTAACTGCTTAGTACACAGTATCAATACTAGGAATAAGAACAATATACATAAAGATTTAAAATCACTTACTCATGCCCAGAAATGAGACCAGTATTCAGCAACGCATATTTTCAATAAGTTACGAGCAACCATTAAGAGTTTGGTTTCAGACAAGGCACAATTTAAACATAATTTAAAAGAATGTTTGGTGGCCAACTCCTTCTATTCCATCCGTGAGTTTCTCAACAAGTGCAGTAGACCATTTTAATGAAAATTTATTATACTTTAATTTTTGACAATACTTGGTTGTGACAGCCAAGTAACTACCTACTGTGTGAACGGTGGATGTATGGAAAGCAGATGTAAGTCTTAAGTCTGTAAATAGTCGAAGTTTAATTTTAAATCTTGTACATAATCTGACTGTTCTTAACTGAGGATCACTGAAATTAATACTTTACTTTAATTTTTGACGATACTTGGTTGTAATAGCCAAGAAACTAGCAAATGTCTGAATGATGGATTTAATGAAAGCAGATGTAAGTATTAAACCTGTAAATATTAGAAGTTTAAATTTAATTCATGTCCATAATTTTACTGTTTATTGACTGAGGATCATTAAAATTAATGAAACTCAAGTTTTTCTAATTACATTTTTGTAATGTGTTTATCTGACATGTTCCACACCCAAGAGTATTCCCTCTTTTATGGGTCTATGGAATGAATTATTATCTAATCTAATCTAATCCTATGGGGTTGTGTTAAGAATGACGCTAATTCCAGATGTTCGGGATTAGATGATTATCTGTATGTGTGTCTCAAGACATTAATTTATCGTGACTGACGAGCAGAAATGTGACCCACATATGCACATTCAGTGGCTTAAGTAGCTGACTTCGGATCATCACTGAAAAGGGTGAGGTGTCTTTTTCGGGGTTCCCTACCTCAGTCAGTAAAAACGGAACCCTTATAACATGACTTTGTTGTCCGTTTGCCTGTGTGTCTGTCCGACTGTTCAGAACCCTACTTCCCAGAAACGGATAGACAAGTCAAGTTAAATTTAAATCACATATTAAGATCTAGGGTCTCTTGGCGATATAAAAAGGTGAAGCTTCTAATTCAATGCAATCAAAAGATTCACCATTTATGTCACTTATTTCAATACAAACTGACTCATTAAAACCTAAAGGATGCTTCCCGTTGACGTAGAATAACGAAATTTGCAAAGAAACAAGATTTCACACTACAACCAAAGGGAAAAAACGGGAAATTGTTAATTTGTAATTACATCACAAAAACCTTTTGTTCTTTTTTTACCAGAATTTCTGTTTGTCCGTTTGTTAAGACCCCTCTATCGCAGGAACGGGGTAGACGTATCAAGATGAAATTTATGTTAAGCACTAAGGCCTGCGGTCCCTTGCCGGTGTAATAAACATTGACTTCTAAGTCAATGCAATCAACAAAGGATACGGCTATTTTTGTCACATATTTTGACACCCGCAAACTCACTCGTTAAAACCGAGAGGGTACTTCCCCTTGACGTAGAGGTATGAAATACGTCAAGAAGAAAGGTTTCACAGTACAAACAAAGGAAAAAAAGTCCGAAAATTGTTAATTTTTACTTATATCACACGAAAAAAGTATTTCTTTTTTAATTTGTTATCCGACTTCAAGCTTGAAATTAAAACATTCACGTAAGTCTTGGAATCCTTGGAACCGATATCTTGCCAGTATAAATGTCACTAACAGGAAGAAATCGCCGAGATGCTCGATTCCTGGAATGCATGAACTCTGCATGCATCATTAAGTTTGTGCAGAACCCTCAGTATGCGAGTCCTTCTTTCACTTCGCCAACTCTTTTTTTTTAATATGATGCGATATTTACTTCAGTTCACTGAGTCTGTGGTCTTACTTTACAGTAAGTCATCACTTTTTGAACCCACTATCACCAAATTGAATGTAGTTGTATCAACAGAAAAAAAACCTACCACGTTTGTTTTCTATTTCTCCTGAGATAATTGCACGAAATTACAGCTTTTCAGGGAAGTCTTCCGTCTGAAAGCATTAGAATGGTTAAATCTTTACGTTAGCATGGAATTTAATTGTAACATAATTAAAATAATTGGGCTACTACACTCCAGAACGTTCAGAAGCTGTGGCGCATCTTAGTATGTCTATTATATGTACTTCTGAAATAGTATGTTGTTTAATATTGTTCAGTCAGTTTTATCATCAGCAACGTCTTTTCTTAATTCTGTATATAATGCAAACAGTATTTCTAGGCACGCAGTGTAAAATAATCATCTTCTTAAATTTATTGAAGATGTGAGCGCAAGATGTGACTGTCCTGAACGCTTGCAAAGTATCTAAGAAGCCAGTGCGCAGTACCTTGATGGAACTGGAAGATCGCGGAGAGCATCCACCTAGTTAAAGACGCGACTTAATTCTTTAATTAGTGGTGTGTCTTCTGAGTTACTGGCCATTTAACATTTCCTTTCAGTCGAATTAAGAGAATTGTTAATGATAGAATTTTGCGCAGCCGATATGGTGGAACGAGCGCAGTAACTTTTATTGAAGTGAGCAACAAAGGTATAATCCTGAAACAAATGTGACAAGAATTGCAACTGCTGAAGCCGTCGGAGAAAACCGCATTGCGAACCAGACCAAGACTTTCGCTTTTATTAAAAAGTTAATTAGTTTCCGACGGGGGTCTGCGTTGCTTCACGTCCGTAGGTATAACCTTTAAATACCCTACACGTGACCCCTGGGTGGTGCTAAGAAAGCAACAACGATAAGATGAGACCGAACTGTCTGAAAAGACCTCTCGGTCAAAGAATGACGAAGGACACGTGCGGTCCTATTCAGGACCCACAAGCTCGTAGAATTGGACCATCTCTGCGCATCTGTCAACTGAATATCGAAGGGATAAGTCGAGCAAAATGTGAGTATCTTTCCAGGCTCACACAGAAATATGCAGTTGATATCATCGCACTTCAAGAAACGCACACAGCTGACGAACCACAGCTACAGAGTAGGGGGAAAATACCGGGCTTTAAACTGATAGCCTCTAATCACCATCAAAATTATGGCCTTGCAACTTACGTCAAGAATCACATAACAAACTACCAGCTGCTGTCAGAAAATTCTGAAAATGACATTTTTACAACTGCTGTTAAAATTGAAAACCTAACGATAGTTAACGTGTACAAACCCCCAGGGACTAATTGGCCTAATCCCGTTCTACCGTCTCTGCAACATCCAACTATATACCTCGGTGATTTCAACAGTCATCATCACCTGTGGGGATATATGGAGAATGACCTCAACGGTGAAGCGCTTGAGGACTGGATGGAAACTGAAAACCTGAATTTAATTTACGATGCTAAAGATCTGCCTACCTTCCACTCAGCTCGCTGGTCCCAAGGCTATACCCCAGATCTGTGCTTCACAACTCAGTCTCATAATTCCCTAAATCAAGTACGACGAACTGTGCTCAAGGAATTCCCACATAGTCAACACAGACCTGTTATATTGGAGGTGGGGATGTCTATACCTGTTGTACGATCACATCCTAAACCGAGGTGGAACTTCAAGAAAGCTAACTGGACTGAATTTGCAAAGCAAACAGATTCCAATATCAGATGGATCAAACCAACGTACAACAACTACAGCAGATTTGTTGGGGTTATCAAAGGTGCAGCCAGACGATGTACTCCTAGAGGGTACCGTAAAGAGTATATCCCTGGTTGGAGTTCCGAGAGTGAGGAGTCACTAAAAGAATATGAAGACCATCCTAACTCTGACAATGCAACAAGCCTCCTCCAGTCCCTGGATGATAATCGAAGAAAGATCTGGCATGAAACTGTGGGGTCCCTAGATTACACCCATTCTAGCAGAAAAGCCTGGTCTATCATCAGGAAATTAGACTCTTCAAACCCTACAACAAAAAGATCAAAAAATGCCATCAATTTGAATGACTATGCTAAACACCTTGTGTCAGTTACAAAGAATATAAAGGACAAGCAAGCCAAAAGGGATATCAAACTACAGTTGAACACCAAGAAAAGAGCAGCCCTACAGTCTTCCGAATTCTCTACTCCATTTCAAGAAGAGGAAACTAAAGCTGCAATCAAAAGTATGAAACTTGGAAAAGCAGCTGGATATGATGGAATATACCCAGAATTCCTGGCTCACTGTGGACCAGCTACAGTAAAATGGTTGACCAACTTCCTTTCAAACATCCTGCAAACTGGAAACATCCCACATCTGATGAAGAAATCAAAAATATTAGCCATACTGAAACCAAATAAAGATCCCACAAAAGTGGAAAACTATCGTCCAATAGCACTCTTAAGTATCACTTATAAACTCCTTGAGCGTCTGATCTACAACAGAATCCGTGAAACAATCAACCATCATATTCCTATCGAGCAAGCAGGATTTAGACCTGGGAGAAGTTGTAACGATCAGGTACTATCTCTCACTACGCACATTGAAAATGGGTATGAGAAGAAATCAGTAAGTGTGGCTGCCTTTTTGGATCTATCTGCTGCCTATGACACTGTCTGGCGAGAAGGACTCCTTTTAAAATTTGTGAGTGTTATCCCATGTCGTAAACTCACGGCCTTACTCAACAATATGCTAAGCAATAGGTACTTTCAGATCTATTCAGATAATGATAGGAGCAGAATGTTTAAACTAAATGACGGCTTACCTCAAGGGTCTGTTCTGGCTCCCCTCCTTTTCAATTTGTATACACACGACTTACCAGAAACATCTTCAAGGAAATTCATATATGCTGATGATATTTGTCTGGTGACTCAGTGCTCCAACTTTGCTGATGCTGAAACTATTCTATCCACTGATCTGGAAGCCTTAGACAAATATTTCAAGAAATGGTGCCTCCACCTAAATCCTCAGAAAACAGTTATATCTGCATTCCACCTACGTAACAGACAGTCAAATTACAAACCAGAAGTTGTATTCAGAGACCAAGTGTTGCCATACTGTAGTACACCAAAGTACCTGGGATTAACACTAGATAGAACTCTGTCTTTCAAGCAGCATTTATCAAATGTGGCTGCTAAAGTTAAAACTAGAAATAATATTCTTCAGAAGCTTGTTGGTACATCATGGGGAGCCAATACTAACGTCCTGAGATCTACAGCATTAGCTCTGTCATATTCTGTTGCTGAATATTGCTGCCCAACCTGGATCAACAGTGTTCACACTAAGAAGATAGACGTGCAACTCAATCAGGCAATGCGATTAATCACAGGATGTATTCGGAGCACAAACACGCTGTGGCTGCCGGTTCTAAGCAATATCCCACCTCCAGCCCTAAGAAGATCAGAAGCTCTCCTAAAGACGTGGAAAAACATTCAGCAGAACCCCCAGCTCCCCATCCATCAAGATATTGTACAAGGAACACACCAACGCTTGAAATCGAGGAAACCACCATGGCGCACAGCACTCGACCTTGAAGGATCTGCTTTCAACATTAACAGTTCATGGAAACTCCAGTGGGATCAGTCTTCAGTAGCCAATAAACATCTAGTCGAGGACCCTTCCAAGCAGACGCAAGGATTTGATCTTCCAAGGCGTCAGTGGAGGATCATTAACCGCATTCGAACTGGACAAGGCAGATGTGGCTATCTACTGCACAAATGGGGATGGGTTGGCTCTGCAAATTGTGACTGTGGTGCCCCTCACAGACGATTCATCACATTGTTGCTGACTGCCCTCATCGTACTTTCAGAGGAACTTTAATGGACATTCATCGTACATCGGATGAAGCAGTCAAGTGGATTGAAGAACTAGACATAGAGCTGTAAAATTGTACGAACTTGTGATTGTACATTTTAGTCCTGACAATATTGTATATAAATGTAAATCAATGTACACATCATACGATAAATAAAAAATAAAAGTTTCCGACCTATCTCATTTGTCAGGAAAATTCGCTCATAAGAAGATATTAAATTTGGACAGACAATTAACAACTAAACACGTGTCATAACACTGACGTATTACTGACCTGAATACAAAACATTTCAACACAAGGAAACACATTGTATTATTGTTATTTGTCCTTGTCTTGCCACATTTTTCTGCAGTTTTCCCGACACGGTCTGTATTCTTGTTTCGTCTTCATTATAGAACTGATGGGGCTGAGAATTATTTTTAGATTCGACAGTTTACAATTTGCTAAAAAAGTTTCATTTGAGCTTTATTGAACCCTGCTATACTCCCGATACTGATTTTCTCCGGTTGTCTCAAAATTAAATTATTACGAGCGATCAATGAGCGATCCCAGTCTTCTCCTGCCACTTGGGTTTCTATGTTAAACGGGTGGCTACAATTCCTAAAGTGGACTATCTGACATAGTTGTAGTCCATAAAAGTTAGCTGTGGGGATGGCGAGACATTGTGCAGAGAGAATGCGCTGGTTGTTGGAAGAGGAACGTCATAATAATGTTTGTTTCTGCTCATGCCGACTTAACAAAGTCTAATAAAATTAAATCGTGTAGGCAGTGATTTTACTTGGTGCTGATTAAGTATATTTTGATTCTGACGATCTACATAAATTTAGACGATGATAGATAACGAACGAAGTTTATGCAATGCAATACGCCATAGCTCCAACGAAGTCGGTAAATGGGGTGGTGTGGAATATCTGGTTGTTTATTGCCTCAGTGTTGTGACTAATGACCTCTTGGTCTCGAAGGTGGCCTTAGATCATTTTGTGTCTTGGAGAATATCGTGTTACTTATTGCCAGCAGATCTAAAATTTTCCCTAGCGTTGTGGTCTCAAGCTCCTCGTGGTACAGAGCATACATCATGTCTCACACAGCAGAGCAGTGGCGTGGCAGCTTAAAATTGTAAATTCTTTTTTAGTTCGTGCCGTGTTGATCGGAAGTAGTTTCGGTCGTGTGAATTCTGGTAAATGCACTTGTAGCGTTGCATAATTGTAGTAATGAGTGTAAACCTACCAAATTGGAGAACACTGGGCCTCAACAACATATATTGTGAAACTTCCTGGCAGATTAAAACTGTGAGTCGGACCGAGACTCGAACTCGGGACCTTTGCCTTTCGCGGGCTAGTTCTCCTTTCTTTCAGGAGTGCTAGTTCTGCAAGTTTCGCAGAAGAGCTTCTGTAAAGTTTGGAAGGTAGGAGACGAGGTACTGGCGGAATTGAAGCTGTAAGGACGGGGCGTGAGTCGTGCTTGGGTAGCTCAGATGGTAGAGCACTTGCCCGCGAAAGGCAAAGGTCCCGTGTTTGAGTCTCGGTCCGGCACACATTTGTAATCTGCCAGGAAGTTTCATATCAGCGCACACTCCGCTGCTGAGTGAAAATCTCATTCTGGGAACATATATTGTATTAAGATTTTACTGGATTTGTTTGCTGTTCGTTTGCTAGTGTACCGGTCTCATCCACAGGGGTATGGTGTGAGAGTAATTTGTTATCGGAGTTCATATGCTGGAGCACAACGTACGAGCAATGGCAGGAGAGGTTAAAAGGTCAACTGTGTGTGGATGGACTTCGGGGACGCAGTACCAGCAGGTAGGCCTGTGCTGAAACTCATCCAAATGAGTCTCTTAATTCACTCATATGGAGACGATGCCCTAAAACCACATTTTCATCTGCTACAGTCCTCAGAATTCCAGCTATTGATGCAGTTCTTCTATTTAATGGTGGGAATGTAGGAAAGATAAAGGTATTAGAGATAATGGGATTCATCTTGAGAAAAATAGATTTATAGCGCCTCTCTGCAGCTGAAAGTCAGCTGAAGACCTGGTAAAGGAAAGTAGGCAGAAAACGAGAAACCAGAAGAGAAACTTTGAAAGGAAAGAGAACCATAAGTACAAATCTGGGGCCTTCTGAAGAGATGACATAAGATAACACGTTACGCTGAACTTCAAATTACATTTCCTGAAAATTATGTTTTGTAAAGTTTATGTACCTTTTTCTCAGAACCTAAGAAGGCAAGAATTTTGAAATTTTGTGCACTTATTTCTATAAACCCAATAAATGTTGTCTCAAGAGTAAATTTTGAAATCTGAGTGTGAGCTCAGATGTGGGACAAAGTGTTTGGAATTTTTCAAGTATTTTATATTATACTTACTGTATTATAATCAATAATTATTAAAATTCTCCTATTAGATATATTCAAAAAACCACATGAGAGAAGCTTACTAAATGCAAAGAAATCAAACAGAGAAAATTCTGCAGAAATCTATGGAATAGTTTTTGAGAAAAGGTATATACACTCCTGGAAATTGAAATAAGAACACCGTGAATTCATTGTCCCAGGAAGGGGAAACTTTATTGACACATTCCTGGGGTCAGATACATCACATGATCACACTGACAGAACCGCAGGCACATAGACACAGGCAACAGAGCATGCACAATGTCGGCACTAGTACAGTTTATATCCACCTTTCGCAGCAATGCAGGCTGCTATTCTCCCATGGAGACGATCGTAGAGATGCTGGATGTAGTCCTGTGGAACGGCTTGCCATGCCATTTCCACCTGGCGCCTCAGTTGGACCAGCGTTCGTGCTGGACGTGCAGACCGCGTGAGACGACGCTTCATCCAGTCCCAAACATGCTCAATGGGGGACAGATCCGGAGATCTTGCTGGCCAGGGTAGTTGACGTACACCTTCTAGAGCACGTTGGGTGGCACGGGATACATGCGGACGTGCATTGTCCTGTTGGAACAGCAAGTTCCCTTGCCGGTCTAGGAATGGTAGAACGATGGGTTCGATGACGGTTTGGATGTACCGTGCACTATTCAGTGTCCCCTCGACGATCACCAGTGGTGTACGGCCAGTGTAGGAGATCGCTCCCCACACCATGATGCCGGGTGTTGGCCCTGTGTGCCTCGGTCGTATGCAGTCCTGATTGTGGCGCTCACCTGCACGGCGCCAAACACGCATACGACCATCATTGGCACCAAGGCAGAAGCGACTCTCATCGCTGAAGACGACACGTCTCCATTCGTCCCTCCATTCACGCCTGTCGCGACACCACTGGAGGCGGGCTGCACGATGTTGGGGCGTGAGCGGAAGACGGCCTAACGGTGTGCGGGACCGTAGCCCAGCTTCATGGAGACGGTTGCGAATGGTCCTCGCCGATACCCCAGGAGCAACAGTGTCCCTAATTTGCTGGGAAGTGGCGGTGCGGTCCCCTACGGCACTGCGTAGGATCCTACGGTCTTGGCGTGCATCCGTGCGTCGCTGCGGTCCGGTCCCAGGTCGACGGGCACGTGCACCTTCCGCCGACCACTGGCGACAACATCGATGTACTGTGGAGACCTCACGCCCCAAGTGTTGAGCAATTCGGCGGTACGTCCACCCGGCCTCCCGCATGCCCACTATACGCCCTCGCTCAAAGTCCGTCAACTGCACATACGGTTCACGTCCACGCTGTCGCGGCATGCTACCAGTGTTAAAGACTGCGATGGAGCTCCGTATGCCACGGCAAACTGGCTGACACTGACGGCGGCGGTGCACAAATGCTGCGCAGCTAGCGCCATTCGACGGCCAACACCGCGGTTCCTGGTGTGTCCGCTGTGCCGTGCGTGTGATCATTGCTTGTACAGCCCTCTCGCAGTGTCCGGAGCAAGTATGGTGGGTCTGACACACCGGTGTCAATGTGTTCTTTTTTCCATTTCCAGGAGTGTATATTAAGTTTTGAAAATAAAATTTTTAAATTCGATGAAAAAGTTAAATATATAATCCAAGGAACTCGACAGTAAATGTGTTAATTTCATATGAAACATATACAAAATTTAATTGCTATATCTTCAGTACAGTGGATTTGGCGCATCTTTTAAACAGTGTGTGTTTTTCATGAACGTCCCTCCTTAAAGCTTGTTATCCACAAACACATTTAAAAGAGAAGGCAACCTTTCAAGGAAAGTAAGTTTCGGTTATTGTTTAGGAGACTGTTACAGGAGGACGCAGATATATACATTATTTCTTCTCGCTTGAGATCTCAAAGAAAATTTCTTCGGTTCGTAGTTGATTCTCCGAGGGAGACGGATGCACCATACATGAGCAGTCCAATAGGTTTCCTCCACAATTCCGATTGTTGCCAGCAGTAGTTTGAGGTCACACTGAAGATTTATCACCTGCGCTCGTCCAGGTATTCTCTATTGTAAATGGATAACTTTTCAGTCAAGCTGGCCGACGTGAGTCAATGAAAACATTGCTAGACCTTAAAACACCAGAGAATATCGAGACCCACAATACTAAGAAACAAAAGAAACAAGAACAGAGAAATAACCACAGCGTGCTACACAAAAGAATATTCCCACATACATCATAAATGCGTGTCAGCACACTCGCTTCCCTCTTAACCTTGTAATGTACATCGTATACATATTTTAACTCTCTTGTAAGCAAAAAACAATAGGCATTCAGTCATCTTACGCGTATTGTCTTGCAAAATTTCTCTTGAAACGGAGGGCCGTTTTGCAAAGGTCGTTGTTTTAACTGAACGTGTGTCCAACCATTCTGTAACAGAACAATGTGGCGTTGTGCTTGTCATATAGAAGGAAGAAATTTGGTATGTTAAAATCGTTGGAGCGGCTGCGGAAGGTGTGCGTTTTTCTTGCTGCCAAACCGGCTATACCACCAGCTTGATGACGGCGTTTACATTCCGATGGTGATCTCACCGCCCTTGTCGCAAAAACAGGACGCCGTGTTAGAGCTGCAGCGTACCCGTTGTTTTTGCAACTTTTCCTCTCTCAAGTAGTCAGGCCGCGTATCGGTGCAAGTGGGTGAGATACGCAGCAAATAATTAAAATTCAGTGAGGTCACCGGCATTCGAGACATGTGCAGCGAATTATAGTTTCATAAACCAAATATGTAAACTATAACAAAGACCAAGGGTGACGGCGTGTTGATTAAGGCGCTGCATTCGTACTCCGGTGTAGTCGTGTTTACATATCTGTCTGAAAATTCTTATTCGTGTTTCGCGTGGTTTCTCCAAATCGCTGAAGCCGCGTACCTAAATGGTTTATCTCACAGGAGTGGATCGATTTCTTCCACATTCTTGTCTATCTCAAATCTGCCGGGCAAAACTTCTATAATGGCATGACCTCTGTCATGTAATCTGCATCCTTTGCATATAGTGCAGGAGGGGGCAAATGTGCGCACTGAACAACGATCCGAATCTAGTGTTTCTCCTACTTGTGAGTGCAGTGTGACAGTCCTACATCTTTAGTTGAGAACTTCTACAGTGGAAGAGTCAAATATGTTATGTAAGTGGTTTTCGCTTTGAAGCTTTCGAGATATGAGGTGAGTTGTCGTCTAAAACGTTGGAGAATGTTAATAAGCTAACAGAAAATTGATATTCCAGTAGAAAAACAGCTAAAAGACTAGGATATAATGAAATTCAAATGGCTCTGACCACTATGCGACTTAACTTCTGAGGTTAAAAAAATCGTTCAAATGGCTCTGAGCACTATGGGACTTAACATCTGTGTGCATCAGTCCCCTAGAACTTAAAACTACTTAAACCTAGCTAACCTAAGGGCATCACACACATCCATGCCCGAGGCAGGATTCGAACCTGCGACCGTAGCGGTCAGGGTGTAAAGAATCCGCATGACGTAAACAAGCTGTGGAGTGGCATCGTCGGGCGTTTCAAGAGAGCGTTTTCTGAGGCAGAGGAAATTGAATTGCGGGAGCATTGCATCGAACTGGTTAGTGTGTTTTACGGCCTTACGTTTGAACACTTCCGACATTTAGCATATCAATTAGCGGAAAGTAATGGCGTAAGCCACCCGTTTAACATAGAAACCCAAGTGGCAGGAGAAGACTGGGATCGCTCATTGATCGCTCGTCATAATTTAATTTTGAGACAACCGGAGAAAATCAGTATCGGGAGTATAGCAGGGTTCAATAATGCTTAAAAGAAACTTTATTAGCAAATTGTAAACTGTCGAATCTAAAAATAATTCTCAGCCCCATAAGTTATATAATGGAGACGAAACAGGAATATAGACCGTGTCGGGAAAACTGCAGAAAAGTGTGGCAAGACAAGGACAAATAATAATAATACAATGTGTTTCCTTGTGTTGAAATGTTTTGTATTCAAGTTAGTAATACGACAGTGTTATGTTTTGATACTTAATACGATGACTACTATGGAGACAATGATGATGGTGATAATTTTGATATAGTAAAACACTATACAAGTTATAATGGCTGTACCTGACAAATAATGTAATTCTTCTTTATTCTGTTATAGTTACTAACTTCTTTTTGTGTGGAATTTTGCCTTATAATAATAGAATGTTTATCCCAGACCTGAGGCAAAGAGAAATTTTCTTCATTTGAAACATTTTGTTAAGTATAACTTTAATACATCATCTAAGCAATCTTTAACTTATGGTATCGTGTAAAGTGTGGTCCTAGGTATACTGTGTACGATTTCCATTGCCACATTACCAGAACATCAGAAGGGAAAAATAGAAAAGTGTTAAGTGCGGCCGGCCGGTGTGGCCGAGCGGTTCTAGGCGCTTCAGTCTGGAACCGCGCGATCGCTACGGTCGCAGGCTCGAATCCTGCCTCGGGCATGGATGTGTGTGATATCCTTAGGTTAGTTAGGTTTAAGTAGTTCTAAGTACTAGGGGACAGATGACCTCAGATGTTAAGTCCCATAGTGCTCAGAGCCAACTGAACCCTTTTTTTTTTTTTTTTTTTTTTTTGTTAAGTGCACACCTTTGCCCCCTAAAGTCCTTTCGATCGCTTGAGATACAGAAAACCATACAAGGTACAAATTACGAGTATAATCTCTCGCAGTAAACTCTTTACTGTTTGTGCTGTACACTGAGAGTAAGACAACTGTTTTTATTTGAAGTGTTCCATGGGAAATCGCTAATTGACCTCTTTCTTCGCATCCCTGTTACTGTAAATACTAACTCTGGCGGTAATGCCCACGTCTGAGAACCATTAAATTTTTATGAAACACACAATACTCCAATTGAAAGTTTCAATTTATCATCAGATAAAGTCACGTAATTCTGATTGTTAGCATTGAGATTTCGCTTTGAACTTACTTCCAACAATCACGGCCTTTAAATACAACAAAGTATGACATACACTGAACTAGTATCTGTATTTACAGATACAGGGTATAAAATAAACGTCCTGTTGTTTGTGTCTGTGTTTAATAATTAATGTGATACTGTACGCCACTACGGGTTCTTCACTTGAACTCGGGCTTCGTTTCTCACTGTCTGAGTCACTTTTAAGCAGACGTGGGACTGCTCATTTTGTAGAACTAGCAGGTGATCCATCCTCAAATTGTAGTAAACGTAGGTACGCAATACCCATACGGCCGGTCCTTTTTAAATCTTACAGACAGTGACATGCTTGGAAAAGAACTACTGTCAGCAAGTTTGGCTATATTTAGTATGTATCACCGACTGCAAAACTAGATCAAATTTTTCATAAACACGTCTCATACAGTTGTTGAATGAAGACGTGATTATCTGAACTTTTGATGTTTAAAGTCAAATCTCTTTCTGTGACGTATAACGAACAACTGCCATTGCATGGGTGAATAAGCGCAGTGCTTAAGTGGATGTCCTCTTTGGGTATAAGTTTTCTTCATTATGCGTTTGGTGCAAGAAACTTTTCTCCTACTTTCCCATTAATCTACAAATATTAGTGTACAACTGTGGCAGGCGATTGTATTTAAGTGGAGTATGACACAAACGGAACAATTTACAAACCGATTGATGTTCAAATGTACACATCTTTACAATTAATAGGAATGAATTTAAGCTTGCTGAATACTTACGCAAATAATATTATTAACACAATTTCTTTGTTAAATTTGCTAGTATAAACGTGGTTCCTTTCTGTGGAGGCTGAGTGAATAAATCACCAAAGTACAAAGGAGAGGTGGTGACGTCTCACGTGCTCATTGTTAGGTTGATGAGACGACGCACGTTCTGGTGATAAGGTAAGCACGACCAGCTCCACAAGACCGAGACTCTCTTCTCACGAGGAGATAAGATGGAGTTATAAAGTTAGCCTCAAGGGCGATAACAGAATATTCTACAGTAATCCGAAAATAATTGAAATTGCGTTCAAATATGAGGCGCGACAAACAATTATTGTTATATCTTTCCAATTATTAAGTCGCAAACGGTATAAAAAGTGTTTGGTAAGATTTCTAGGATAATTCTGTTCGCCATTCACAGGACACACCAGATGTCTAAAGAATAGAACCGGTAACGCTGAAATGCTTGAGACTGTATAGAAGTCTGCATACAGACTGCTGACATTGTACGGATACCGTACATTTATGTTTCGGTAAGTAGTGCGAAACATTTATGAAACTTTTATTCATCCAATGGAAATAGTTTACATGTGAGATCTTTGTATTCTATCTTTGCCTGAAAATTTTGTGAGAAAAGTTACGGTATAGTTATAAGGAAACCAGAAACTCGGACATAATATTAGAATATCCTGAAGCAATAAAATAATCAAATTCTAGTGATCTGCAGAAACGAACAAACGGACCAACCACTCAAAATTTCGCTGAATTGATTTACCCGCAACTAATTTCAAGAACAGGTAGATCGAGACGACGGCGTACACTTCTTGGGCAAATCGTTTTCCCGTCCAGTGAGAACGTTCAGAGTATTGATTTGTGGAACAGACTTTGTGCAATACATCATGTTTTTATTAAGACAGAAATTAAGTATTATTTTAGAATATATGTACTTTCCCATCATTAGAAACAAAACGTAAATTGCACACAAGTATGAGGGGCAGTGAAATGAAAATGAGATAGATGAGAAAAAAGTAAATAAACTGTTCATTATTTCAAAAGTAATCATCGTAACTGCTAACGCGTTTATGGCACTGTGCGACAAGATGTTCAGTGCCTCCATGTAAATATGTTTGCGTTTGCCTGTGGAGCCACGGTTGTACGCAGGCGCGCAAATCGCTGGCCACGAATGTCTTTCTTCAGGACACCAAAGAAATGGAAATCGGACGGGGAGAGATCGGTACTGTATGGAGGATGTGTAAGGGCTACCAGCGAAACGTCTGCAACGTAATCGAAACTACCTTGGCAACATCCGCGCGGACATTATGACGCAAGGGAATGATGCCGTCCGTCAACCCGCTGCTCATGTACTTTGTGGAACACGACGCCACAATTAACTCGCAGTGGTCTGTGGGCAACTGAAGCTTGAAATCAAGTCCAAACACCCAGGAATGTTGACAGAGGGCGTCATTCTGTTGTGGGAAAATGCCCGCCCACATGTTCTACTACGCTGCAGAACTTTCGCTGGAAAGTCTTTACACATCCTCCATACAGTCTCTGTCCCTCCCCATCCGATTTCTATATTTTTGTGGCCCAGAGGGAAGACGTCCGAAGCCGTCGATTTGCGTTGTGGGAAAATGCCCGCCCACATGTTCTACTACGCTGCAGAACTTTCGCTGGAAAGTCTTTACACATCCTCCATACAGTCTGTCCCTCCCCATCCGATTTCTATATTTTTGTGGCCCAGAGGGAAGACGTCCGAAGCCGTCGATTTGCTTCGGACGAAGATGTGCACGCCTGGGTACAGTCGTGGTTCCACAGGCAACCGCAAACATTTTTCCACGGAGGCACTGACGGTCTAGTCACACGGTGGGATAATTGTATTACTGATTATGTGGATTACTTTTGAAATAATAAACAGTTTAATTAGTTTTCCATCCATCTTGTTTCCGTTTGACTGCCCCTTAAACATAGACAGTTTAAGGATGTGCTTCGGCCAGGAATTAACTACACAGACAAAAATCGTACATTATGGGATATTGTGACTGCGAACATTCTTGGGATTTCCAGACATCGTGGATAAAGTACGAGGGCTGTTCGGAAAGTAAGGTCAGATCGGTCGCGAAATGAAAACAACAGTGAAAATAAAAAAAAATTATTTGCAACAGTTAGCCACACCTTCCAGCTACCTCTCTAAATAACCGCTCCTATTTAACATTTGTCGTGTCGTTGTACAAACTTTCCAGTACCCTCGTCACAGAAAGCAGCCGCCTGTGCTTTCCGCCAATTCTATACTCTCGTCTGCCTTTCGTTGTTTGTGCCAAACTGTTGCCTTTGTAGCCAGCGATCCATGTCAGCAGAGATGACCAACGGAGGGTGCCAATAAAGGGCAGTATTGTGGTGATCGAACACTTCCTATGGAAAACGCTGCAGGCGCGTCTCCATTGCTCCTGCAGAATGCGGCTGAGAATTGTCTCAAAGAAAGATACGCATCACATTTATGTTATGTGGGCTGCATAGCTTCTACATCTACATCTACATCCATACTCCGCAAGCCACCTGACGGTGTGTGGCGGAGGGTACTTTGAGTACCTCTATCGGTTCTCCCTTCTACTCCATTCTCGTATTGTTCGTGGAAAGAAAGATTGTCGGTATGGCTCTGTGTGGGCTCTAATCTCTCTGATTTTATCCTCATGGTCTCTTCGCGAGATATACGTAGGAGGGAGCAATACACTGCTTGACTCCTCGGTAAAGGTATGTTCTCGAAGCGTCATCAAAAGTCCGTACCGAGCTACTGAGCGTCTCTCCTGCAGAGTCTTCCACTGGAGTTTATCTATCATCTCCGTAACGCTTTCGCGATTACTAAATGATCCCGTAACGCTGCTCTCCGTTGGTTCTCTATCTCTTCTATCAACCCTATCTGGTACGGATCCCACACTGCTGAGCAGTATTCAAGCAGTGGGCGAACAAGCGTACTGTAACCTACTTCCTTTGTTTTCGGATTGCATTTCCTTAGGATTCTTCCAATGAATCTCAGTCTGGCATCTACTTTACCGACGATCAACTTTATATGATCATTCCATTTTAAATCACTCCTAATTCGTACTTCCAGATAATTTATGGCATTAACTGCTTCCAGTTGCTGACCTGCTATTTTGTAGCTAAATGATAAAGGATCTTTCTTCCTATTTATTCACAGCACATTACACTTGTCTACATTGAGATTTAATTGCCATTCCCTGCACCATGCGTCAATTCGCTGCAGATCCTCCTGCATTTCAGTACAATTTTCCATTGTTACAACCTCTCGATATACTACAGCATCATCCGCAAAAAGCCTCAGTGAACTTCCGATGTCATCCACAAGGTCATTTATGTATATTGTGAATAGAAACGGTCCTACGACACTCCCCTGCGGCACAGCTGAAATCGCTCTTACTTCGGAAGACTTCTCTCCATTGAGAATGACATGCTGCTTCGCTTCAGGCGAAATCTCGCTTCAGATCCCCATACTTGCCGGGAGACACTGTTGTTTCAGGCATTTCTACGTGATCACTTTGCGCTCTGAACTGAAAAGAGCGACGCGAAGCGATCGACAGGCGCACTAAAGACACAGCCCAACACACCTCATCAAAGTTCCATCGGATTTTTACAATGGTTTCTATTTCGCACCTAATCGGACCTTACTTTCCGAATACGCCTCGTAGTAATGAAATTTTTTTCCGTCTAATATCCGAAAGCT
The DNA here is from genome assembly GCF_023898315.1 of Schistocerca nitens. NCBI lineage: Eukaryota > Metazoa > Arthropoda > Insecta > Orthoptera > Acrididae > Schistocerca > Schistocerca nitens. The sequence continues at coordinate 37,961,851 of NC_064615.1, forward strand.
TATCTCACTGCGAACCAGTGCGGATTCTCACTGAAAAAAAAAAAAATGTACCACGCGGCAAAAGAAAAATCCATGAAGTAAACGATTAAAGCAGGAGCCTAGCGTTCAGACCATGGGGTGTGCAAGCCGCGGGCCGCATGCGAGCCAAGCTAAGTGTTAAAGCGGCCCAGGAAGGAGCCTCTATCGAACGATCGGTATATAAAGAGGTAAATAAAAAAATAAAAAGAAAAGAATCTGTTTATGTAAAATTATCTCTTTCAAATTCTAAAGGTGGCAGGGGTAAAATACAGGGAGCGAAAGGCTATTTACAATTTGTACAGAAACCAGATGGCAGTTATAAGAGTCGAGGGACATGAAAGGGAAGCAGTGGTTGGGAAGGGAGTAAGACAGGGTTGTATCCTCTCCCCGTTGTTATTCAATCTGTATATTGAGCAAGCAGTAAAGGGAACAAAAGAAAAATTCGGAGTAGGTATTAAAATCCATGGAGAAGAAATAAAAACTTTGAGGTTCGCCGATGACATTGTAATTCTGTCAGAGACAGCAAAGGACTTGGAAGAGCAGTTGAATGGAATGGACAGTGTCTTGAAAGGAGGATATAAGATTAACATCAACAATAGCAAAAGGAGGATAATGGAATGTAGTCGAATTAAGTCGGGTGATGTTGAGGGAATTAGATTAGGAAATGAGACACTTAAAGTAGTAAAGAAGTTTTGCTATTTGGGGAGGAAAATAACTGATGATGGTCGAAGTAGAGAGGATATAAAATGTAGACTGGCAATGGCAAGGAAAGCGTTTCTGAAGAAGAGAAATTTGTTAACATCGACTATAGATTTAAGTGTTAGGAAGTCATTTCTGAAAGTATTTGTATGGAGTGGAGCCATGTATGGATGTGAAACATGGACGATAAATAGTTTGGACAAGAAGAGAACAGAAGCTTTCGAAATGTGGTGCTACAGAAGAATGCTGAAGATTAGATGGGTAGATCACATAACTAATGAGGAAGTATTGAATAGGATTGGGGAGAAGAGAAGTTTGTGGCACAACTTGACCAGAAGAAGGGATCGGTTGGTAGGACATGTTCTGAGGCATCAAGGGATCACCAATTTAGTATTGGAGGGCAGCGTGGAGGGTAAAAATCGTAGAGGGAGACCAAGAGATGAATACACTAAGCAGATTCAGAAGGATGTAGGCTGCAGTAGGTACTGGGAGATGAAGAAGCTTGCACAGGATAGAGTAGCATGGAGAGCTGCATCAAACCAGTCTCAGGACTGAAGACCACAACAACAACAACATGCTAAATTGAATATTGTCAATTTGGAAATCCCACCACACGATGCTTCTCTGTCATTGGTCCATTCCTGTTTTCTTCCTCCGTGGCTATTGTCAGTATTAAGCATTTTATGCGGTCCAAAAAAAAAAAAAAACACGTCTTCTTTGATGTGATCGAGGTAGGCCAGAAGCCCCTGGTTTAGGACGTGCCGGCGGTGCGCCCCCCTACCTGCTCTGCGGTGAGCTGCGCCGCCGCCTGCTGTCTGCTGCCTGCTGTCTGCTGTGGCGTCGAACGTCGACTGAGCTGCGCTGGCTCAGCGACGGGCGGCGGGCGTCCTCCACCCCCCACCACCCCGCGGCCCGCACACAGCTCGCGCCAAAACCGCGACCGGTCAGCTGGCTGTCGCGACACCAGCGATTTAACGCGCTGACGTTACAGCCTTCCGTGAACGCAGCGGTTTTGCTTTAAATTGTCATCTTACTGCTTAGCCACTTGCGGATGCAACTTGCGGCTGGCGGCGTCTGTTCTCGTCGCTGTCTGTCGCACCAAAGGGTTCCTTACTCATGCTGCACGCTCTATATGTGGCGAATCTCAACCAAACTGAGCGTATACAGTAACCTCACACATGAATCTGTAACGCATGTACACTTATTGTTTTTTAAATGACACGTACACGTAATACTCCCTGCTTTTTTTGGGAAAGGCATCTGTTCGAAGAATAATTAAAATCCGGGTAAATGCAGAATCGTTGCCGTGCGACTACTTTTTCACGATAATGATCGAAAGAAATTTTGACGAAAAAGGTAAAAATAAGAAAGAGTCAGCGAAATTTTGAGTTAATAAACTGCATCTGTTATAATTTTAGATTGCAAATTACTTCAGAACGGTTGTCGGGTCACTCTGTGAGCAAAATTTGCTGTAGGATTATTGATTGTTTATAGATTGTAATTACGGACTAATCAATGAATCACAAGCAGACGAGAACGGATCCAAAAGCACCTACTCGAGTTCAGATGTAAAAACACAATTAATTCCACGACTTACATTAATCAGGAAACAAGCAAAGCAACAAAATAATAGGAACACATGCACGTTAATCGTTTGCAAAAAGGTTCACCTAATGAATAGCTGTGCACTGCTCACTGCAATGTCAACTGTTACTGATTTTAGAAATGAAAATGCCCGTAAATATTTGTTTTCTGTTATAGTAAGTTATTTCTGGAAAATTCGTAATGTTTCATGAGCGTATAATGTTAGGTAACTTGCAATGCACACAAAAAACATAAAACGGATTGTTCTGAAGTAATATTTTGTCAAAATTCATTTAAATTATGATTTTACCCCTTTACTGTTAGGCATTATTCTTTAACTAGTTGTTCTACCACGTAGCAAAATTCACTGCTATTAAACAACCGTTCTGGATGAACTCAGTTTTATAAATTGCGGTTCTTTATCTTAGATACCGAAATTAAATAAGCTCATGACTTTCATTATTTTACTTGCCTAGTCAATAGTGGTAATAGGATAAGACCCTCTTAGGTAAATGTTTGAGGTGAAGTTCATTTAGACAACTACGCTCGCTAGCCTTGTACAATCTAAAGATGAAACTGATCGCATCTTACTTTGACATATTTCTGCTAGTGCAATGTAAGTTATTAATCGTCGACAATGTAAGGGAATAGGCTCTTCTTTATCGTTGCCTCATATAAAAAGTTCGTGCCCACAGTACTCTTCTTTAATAATTCCTCTTGATCACAATTTACTGTTAATATGCCTAGCCATATATTAAAATTCTTCCAGTTCATTCCTTCCATTCCCGCGCACCCACGTCTGCACTTAACCACTTGTCGCTAGCTACTCTCTCCGCCGACTACTTCTGCCCCACTAAGCGCTTACGCCCCCCAGCGACAATACTTCTTGCTTCGAATCCAGTCTTTGGCTCTCAACAAAAGCAAACTTCCCTGACAAGGCTGTCGTTTTTACTATACTATTATTACAATACTCTTTTATAATAAGTTGGTTTGCATTAATTGACTTTTAATTATATGAGAACATTAATAGAATAATAAAAGGTACATCTGACAGAAATTATATCACAGTTACGTTATGGTTACAAATTTAATTATGAGAAAACGTCTTAAGCACTGTGTTGATGTGTTTCAAATCTTACGCTCCCTCTCAAAAATTCTATGAACGTTTACTAAAAGTAGGCATCGGACGATCCTTCGCCAACAAGTCATAACCCTTAACCTTATTTGCAATGTGCCCCACGTAAGTACTTGCTCAATCGTCGGCGTGTCTGCCTGCTATGCGGAGGATCAGGCTTCGATTCCCAGTACTATCTGCAGTTTTTCCATGGTGGAAGTACTGGAACCGGATGCACTCAGCCTCGTGATGCCAACTGAGGAGCTACATGAAAGCGAAGAAGCGGTTCGAAGATCTCGAAAACCCACAACGGTCCTGAGAGCGGTATGCTGACCCCACGCCCCTCCATCCAAATGAAGCCTTTGGCAAAGGATGATACGGCGGCCGGTCGGTCCCGACTGACCTGTCAGCTTGTTTAGTGGATACTTCTCCTCTACAATGTGAATAACACAGCTGCAAATCCAACTACCCGCCATGTGGAATTACATCGACTTAGATTTCACTATTTTGCATTTTTTCTCGAAACACAAGTTCAGTACTTCTAATAGGACTTCAAAATCACAATTCTCTCTTTCACATAAATTCGTCTATAAGAAGAGATAACAATTTAGCTGTTCGTTCAGCTTAAATGATATAAATAAATAAAAGTAATTGAAATAAACAATACAGAACACTTTCTAACCCTGCAAGAAAATTACCACATACAAAGGACGAAACAGAAAGAAAACCCTGTTTAATAATAAACTATACATATAACTCGCTGCTTACGTTCATCGATAAAATAGCAGAATAACACTCCAACAGAGGATTATTATTATTCAAAAATGGTTCAAATGGCTCTGAGCACTATGGGACTCAACTGCTGAGGTCATAAGTCCCCTAGAACTTAGAACTACTTAAACCTAACTAACCTAAGGACATCACACACACCCATGCCCGAGGCAGGATTCGAACCTGCGATCGTAGCAGTCCCGCGGTTCCGGACTGCAGCGCCAGAACCGCACGGCCACCGCGGCCGGCGATTATTATTATTATAATAATATCACCCAACCCCCCCTTCCACACACACTTCCATGATCCGCTACACAAAAGATTTAAGGTAAAAGTCAAATCAGGTGAACACCGAAACTTTTAACCACTGTCTGACAGGCGTTGCATTCATATTCAAGTTTCTATAACTCGCCCTGACCACACACACACACACACACACACACACACACGGCCGAGCGGTTCTAGGCGCTTCAGTCTGGAACCGTGCTGCTGCAACGGTCGCAGGTTCGAATCCTGCCTCGGGCATGAATGGGTGTGATGTCCTTCGGTTAGTTAGGTTTAAGTAGTTCTAAGTCTAGGGGACTGATGACCTCAGATGTTAAGTCCCATACTGCTCAGAGCCATTTGAACACACACACACACACACACACACAATCCATACATATACTGCCTCCCTCTCTCTCCCTCTCCCTCTCTCTCTCCCCCTCTCTCCCTCCCTCCCCCTCTCTATATATAGGGAGAGGCATAAAGTGAACGCACATTAGTCACGACTTTAAATCGTAGTTTTCGATAAAACATCTACAGCTGGCGACAGAAAAATAATACTGCTCCATATCAGTTAGCGCAAAGAACATGTAAACTGTGATGAAAGAAGTTCGTAACGTGAAAATGTGGCTATGTTTCGTAAGTGAAGTTATATTGCGACCTCCAGCTCGTGACCAGATGAAGGGAAACGCAGATACCAGCCAAAAACTCGACTAACTGTAAGTAATACTGGTATTAGTAGATTTCTGCTTGCTATAGCGGCACCTTCAACCATCATATGCCGACTTCGTCTACTAATACCAGTGTTCCTGGCCCCTGCTTTGATCAGACACCAGGTTGACTCTTCCTATACGTCGGTCGGCGGCCTGAAGATGGCGTAGTAAATCGCCGATACTGGTAGCCAAATAAAATAATGTTGGAAACTAGACGGCTGGAAGGTGGTTAATTTGACATCTTGCACCGAACAGCTGAGTCCCGCAACCGTCTCTGAAAAGATGGGCATACAGAGAATCATACTTCTTTTCCTCCGGCATTTTTGCTGTCGATTCCTTGGCTTCCAGAAGCACCGATGGTAAAAATATTCATCTATCACCAACATTACATTTCTTTTAGTCCATTCCATCGCTCACGCAGATCAGAGAACAAAAGCAGACAAGATAGCAGACGAAAGCTTTCTGTATTGCTAACGCCGAAGCGAAGAGGTCGCTATTTTCCTTTCATGGTTCGCTAAAAGACCGACAACCAACAGGAGGCCTGTAGATAGTAGATAGTGTCGGAAGTTCCATGCGGCATTTCGCGGATGATGCTGTAGTATACAGAGAAGTTGCAGCATTAGAAAATTGTTGCGAAATCCAGGAAGATCAGCAGCGGGTAGGCACTTGGTGCAGGGAGTGGCAACTGACTCTTAACATAAATAAATGTAATGTATTGCGAATACATAGAAAGAAGCATCCTTTATTGTATGATTATATGATAGCGGAACAAACACTCTAACATTCGGTGTGGTGTCTCTTTGTTCTAAGTCGTGTCTCCCTACCACTTTCGCACAACGACGCTCTGAGCGTGTTTTTTAGGGAATTGACTAGTTTGAACCTGGGACCTGTTGCTGGTAAGGAGACGTCAGACCACACATGACATGTAGAGTTCAGAAGAGTTCAGTGAGACTAGCGATGATATAACCAAATACTTAATGATTTCAGCGTCAGCTCCACTGCACTACACTGCACTGCAAGAATCTTAATACTAACTAAATTTAGTGGAAGGGGTTCAAGGCTTTCCTATTTTTAGTTAGCTGGTAAAATAACGTCGAAAAAGCAGTTAAGTTTACCATTGGAAATTTTATTCTACTCACAAAACATTGTTTATAAATTGCACTATTGATAAAAGGAAATGTTTTAATACAGGATGGTAAAAACCAACTGCGTTCAACAAAAATGTGAACGAATATTCCCTGAATGGGTTTCCAAGTTCTACAATGGATCGAAGGATGACCTATGCCATATCACATCTATAATCTAGGTTTAAATTAAGTTTCACCCAAGAGAAAACTATCAAAATGGTCTACAGTGACCCTCAATTATCTTTAATTACTTATCTAACTTGTCGTAAATTACAGTGGCTGATGTGGCTTCTCAATAACTATATAACAGAAAAATCATCGCGTTTCAGATTTTTACTTCAAGCAGCAAATGTGAACACCATGAGCTTTAATTGACGATCGACACTAGTATTACTCAAAAAGGGGGTGTAACAGATGAGACTTCTGCAGTTCTGAGTGAAGCTTTATGCGCTGTTATGCGGCATCGCGTGCGTTCATTACCTTGTCGGTGTTCGTCAGGGGGCGGCAGGCAGCACAGCTCCGCTCAAATGGTTCAAATGGCTCTGAGCACTATGGGACTTAACATCTATGGTCATCAGTCCCCTAGAACTTAGAACTACATAAACCTAACTAACCTAAGGACATCACACAACACCTAGGCATGACGAGGCAGAGAAAATCCCTGAGCTCCGCTCACCTCGCCGTCTCGGAAGCAACTCTCTCCTAACTTCTCCTTACTACAATTTACCGAAGTTGGTTTAAAAAAACTATCTGGCTGTGTTTTCATCTGACCAATCAGGGTCTCAATGTTAACCTTAAGCTCCGCCTACAAAAATTCTGTCCATCCAATGAGAAACGTTATACTTTTCGTGGTGGGGCAATGTTTTTAAAGTTTGCAACGTAACAGAGACGCGAAAAAGTCTCTCGCTAAAACTTGCAGCTGGTGTGGTCCTTTTAGCGTTATCGTAAGATCTATACTGTTCTTCTGGAGGGCTCTATCTTTTAACGTGGGCTGGGGGGTGGTCCTGACGTAACAGAGACGCGAAAAAGTCTCATGCTAAAACTTGTGGGTGGTGTTGGGGGTGGCCCTTTTTGTGTTATCGTAAGATCTATACTGTTCTTCTGGAGGGCTCTAGCTTTTAACATGGGCTGGGGGTGGTCCTGACGTGACAGAGACGTGAATAAGCCTCACGCTAAAACTTGCGGCTGGGGTGTGGTCCTAGCGGTTAGCTGGCAACGTGGGTGTCCGTCCCTTATCGTAGGGCCTTCCAGCTTAACACAGTTCTGCTCTCGGCTTCTGTTCTCGTTTCTCCCCTCGGAACTGCGTCTGTCTCACGGTGGGAAGGTATGACATGCGTTTAGGCATTCTTGTGTTAGTCTGTGGTATTCCATTTGCTCACTCATTACTCGTATTACTTTGGTTAATTTAATGTCACGATTTAATCGGAGCTATGTGACATACTACTGGATTTGCTTATAACGTTAGGGTTTTCATGGAAGGTTTTGGATTTGCCTGACACCTTACCACACTGGTAGCAGTTACTTCTGTAAAATATCTGGGTGTATGCGTGCGAACCGATTTGAAGTGGAATGATCACATAAAATTAATTGTTGGTAAGGCGGGTACCAGGTTGAGATTCATTGGGAGATTCCTTAGAAAATGTAGTCCATCAACAAAGGAGGTGGCTTACAAAACACTCGTTCCACCTATACTTGAGTATTGCTCATCAGTGCGGGATCCGTACCAGATCGGGTTGACGGAGGAGATAGAGAAGATCCAAAGAAGAGCGGCGCGTTTCGTCACAGGGTTATTTGGTAACCGTGATAGCGTTACGGAGATGTTTAGCAAACTCAAGACTCTGCAAGAGAGGCGCTCTGCATCGCGGTGTAGCTTGCTCGCCAGGTTTCGAGAGGTTGCGTTTCTGGATGAGGTATCGAATATATTGCTTCCTCCTACTTATACCTCCCGAGGAGATCACGAATGTAAAATTAGAGGGATTCGAGCGCGCACGGAGGCTTTCACACAGTCGTTCTTCCCGCGAACCATACGCGACTGGAACAGAAAAGGGAGGTAATGACGGTGGCACGTAAAGTGCCCTCCGCCACACACCGTTGGGTGGCTTGCGGAGTATAAATGTAGATGTAGATGTAGATGTAGACGAGTGAACACTAGAGAATGCGAACCGAACACGACCGAATGCAGTTCCATTCGCAGCTTACATCAGAGAGAATTCTCATTCTCTGCTGCTCGGTCGCTTATGTTCGCTCCACTGTGAACCAGGCTTTACAAGCGTCGTCCGTGAGGCGAGGGAAGAACCCTGACGGTTTATGTGGGCTATGCGTAGCTGCTTCGCGCGCCTACCATGTCGTAACGCGACTTTGTTTACGTTTCCTTGGCAACGCGTCGCTGTCGCCGGTGACTGGTTTTCAGGCTGTAGTGACAGCAGTCTCTCGCTGCCCACGGCTGAAAGCTTGTGAGTGGTGCTGTCAGCTGTCCAGTCTCTTCCTTCTGCATACGGTGTATAAACATCAGTCTGAGCAAATATGTCCGAGAGACCTGTTGGTTGCCGGCCGGAGTGGCCGAGCGGTTCTAGGCGCTACAGTCTGGAACCGCGCGACCGCTATGGTTGCAGGTTCGCATCTTGCCTCGGGCATGGCTGTGTGTGATGTCCTTAGGTTAGCTAGGTTTAAGTAGTTCTAAGTTCTAGGGGACTGATGACCTCGGAAGTTAAGTCCCTTAGTTCTCAGAGCCATTTGAACCAACCTGTTGGTTTACAGTTATTGAATTATGAAACTGCTACAAAATATGCTTAATTCTCGCGTTACCAAGCAGGGTATTCAGACTACCCCAGACTGATTATGTCTGAAGAACTATATGCATGTGATTTCATGAATTCGTCCTAAAATCATTGGAATTGTATTCATATTCGTCAACGACCCGAATTTTATGTATAGTTGTTATTGAATGGATGTATTGGCGGTGTTGTGAGACTACCACACTTGGTATGAAATGTCTGATCTCCTTATTTGTTAACAATAAATATTTTATGAAATATTTCTCTTATTTCGTCTTTCAAAAAAAAATGGCTCTGAGCACTATGGGACTCAACTGCTGAGGTCATAAGTCCCCTAGAACTTAGAACTACTTAAACCTAACTAACCTAAGGACAACACACACATCCATGCCCGAGGCAGGATTCGAACCTGCGACCGTAGCGGTCGCACGGTTCCAGACTGTAGCGCCAGAACCGCTCGGCCACCAGCGGCCGGCATTTCGTCTTTGTTGAGTTTTACCATACATCCGTTATTTAGCTTAAATAACACCTACTGTTTTCTATTGTTTGAGGCTTCTATTGTTGAGCTGAATTAGATGTTCACTGTTGAGCTGAAATTACACGAGACCAGATTTCATATCCAAGTAAGGATGCCAAAAGAACTTTCTAGAAAGGGATTATTGGAAATTGTAGACCATTCCGATGTCAGTGACGATGAAAATTACTGGAACATTGACAGTGTACTGAATGAATATTTGGGACCTATCGACGGTTATCATATCACAGTGTCAGATGAAGCTGATGACGAAATATCAGAAGGTAACATACACTGGTGTCCAAAATTAAAGCAACAAACCGCTTTTTCTCTGTCCTCTGTCTAATTCAGGATACTGTCATACAAACTGTCAACAGATGTGCGTACGATCGTGTTCTGCACGGAAGATGGCATTCCGGTCAATGGACAACCACGCCAATAATAATGTCAAGGCACCTATCAAACGGGGTAGTGTTTGCCGGGTAGTCCCAGAATCACAGTCGCTGTGTGCGCACTCACAGACGGTGCATTATGGCACAGAGAACGCGCCTACCAGACACTCTGCAGTGGAGGACCGTAGGAAGAATGGAAGCAGGACAGTCGCGAACTGATTTGACCCGATGGCTTAATGTGAGAAGTTCTGTTGTTTCTAGGATGTTGCGACGTTTTATAGAGACCGAAACTGTATCGCGAAGATCAGGGCGGGACCTACCACGTGTGACATCAGGAAGAGAGGACCGTTATTTGGCTGTAAGGGCACGACGCTACCGTCTTACTACTGCACGGCAATTGGCATCTGACCTCGCAGCACCCACTGGACGTGTCGTATCGAGGAAAACGACGTGCAGAAGACTTCGGCAAACTGACATTTATTGTAGGAGACCTGCTGCATTTTTATTTCTGACGCGTCTTCACAGAAGCGAATGTCTAGAGTGGAATCATCAACATGCCACCTGGGCGGTCGAACAGAGGGCCAATGTTCTTTCCACAGATGAGTCCCGATTTGCTCTGGAGAGTGATTCTCAGCGGATTCGCATCTGCAGGACACGTGGAACACGATTTCGGGACCAAAGCAGTGGGAAAGAGACCGGTGTGGGCAGGGATTATGTTGACCGCTCGAACATGCCTTTATGAAAGTGTACTGATGAATCGGCGAGGTTTAACTGCTTTCTTGTATCGTGGCGAGATCTTTGGACCTCATGTACGGTTGTGGCGAGGTTCTGTGGGCTCAGGTTTCGTATTCAACGACGATAATGCTCGACCTCATAGAGCACGGGTGGTTGATGTTTCCTTGGAGTCACCAAAGCGATGCAGAATCAAAAGTCTTGCACTCGGTCACTGAGTCACACACGATTACCGTTACTGGAGAATGTAAGGTCTGTTTTGAGTTAAAAAAGAGAATGGTGCTGCTTAATATGTGTTCTTATCAAATATGTTCAATTAGTGCTGGTCACTTTCAATGAAAAATCGTTTGGGTTTAACGTCCTATCGATGAAAGGTGATTACAGACGGAGCACAAGCTGTGTTTGAGACTGATTTGAGAAAACTGGTCGCGTCCTTTTCAAACAAACCATGTCGCCATGATGACTCAGGAAATTCGTAAAAGACCTAAATCCTGATGGCGCGACGAGGACTTGAACTGTCCCACTCCCACATACGAGTCCACGGTCTCAACCTTCAATGTAGGACCAATCTGACTCCACACACTTCTAAATTCGATGTTGAACTTATTTTTTTAAAAAAATGTGAGTGTCGTATTCCGTGAGGCTGTTCAGTAGATGTGTCATTCCATCTTTAATTCTTCCACTCTCACAAAACGACTGTATTTTATCGTAGACAGGAATATCGGACAGTAGCAAGTCAGACGTGTAAGAAGAATGCTCAATGATAGTACTATTTTCACTGGACGGAATTTGCTTCACAATTAAAGTATTTCCGGTAAGTGCATTGTTGTGATGGAACATCCATATGTTCCTCGGCAAATCAGGGCACATGTTCATGTAACATTTCCAAAATTTCTTTATGAAGTCAAAGGTTAGCTATTTGACTAGTGAGTACCTTTCTCCCATGACGAAACTATAGATTTCTAAGAAAACTTTAAGTATTACCTTGAAAGTGGAACAACTTAATGAGTGCTCGTAGGGAATATGATAATCTATAATGCAGGAACTGCCGCTTAATTAATCCATTCCAAAAAATTTCCCCACTTTCATTTCTATTGTCACTCATTTTAGCGCAATTTACTTACTTACTCTCCTCATGTTCTATTTATTTGTTTAAGCACCTCCTCTGTCCCCGTGCAGTATTTCAGAATACTCCGAACAATCACTTTTACGTCTTACATTCGGGAGGAAGACGGTTCAAACTCGCATCCGGCCATCCAGATTTAAGTTTTCCTTGATTTATCTTAGCTGCTGAAGGCAAATGCCGGGATGGTTCCTTTGAAAGGGCACGTCCGATTTCCTTCTCCATCCTTCCCTAATCCGAGCTTGTGCCCCGTCTCTAATGTCCTCGTTGTCGGCAGGACGTTAAACACTAATTTCCTCCTGCTCCTCCGTCTTACCTTATTGCTTCCGAAACTTTTATAACGTTAATTCTTGATTGCACGACAATCGAACTGTGGTTATCTTGTATACAGCCCATTCTGGCAGAAAATCTTTTAGCGTTGATAATTATTCGGCGTTTTGCAGGAACACTTCTGTAGTAAAGTGTTCGTCCTGGTCCACTGAATTGATCGAACAAGTTAAAATCTGTTATCAGGTAAGGACACATTTCAGAGTCGAAGCTATGGCAAATAGGTACTTGCTCATGTGAGTCGTCTCGGTTATTTTGTGTCAGTCCTCATAGTGCATGCAGACGCCGGCTTTCTACCAAGTTGTCCCATATTTTCTAACATCCAGTAAACATTCACTTGCTTTATTCCCGTCTACTTATTCCGTCTAGTTATTGCTAATGTCCAAGAGCTTCCTGGATTTAACTGGGTTGTACGCACAGCGGAACTGTATTGAGAACCGGAGTTTGCCTCTATTTTGGCTAATCCTCTAGGAGGATCAGCAGTGATTCCGGCAGTGTCTTTCTGCAAGCACCAGTGATAGAGGATCAGGGTTTCGCGTTTATCCATGTGAGGGTATGGATGCACTTACGTTTCCTGCAAGGGTAGTGCCAAGTTGCATCTGGGGGGCAACTCCCTTAAAAATCCGAGCATCGCCACTGTAGCCTTCGCGCGCCGAATCGGATTTCTCCGTACAAAGTACCAGCCATAGTAGCGGTGATTTCTTATGTGGCGCCCTCACACAGAATATTATCTGCTGCCGGCCGGAGTGGCCGTGCGGTTCTAGGCGCTACAGTCTGGAACCGCGAGACCGCTGCGGTCGCAGGTTCGAATCCTGCCTCGGGCATGGATGTGTGTGGTGTCCTTAGGTTAGTTAGGTTTAAGTAGTTCTAAGTTCTATGGGACTGATGACCTCAGAAGTTAATTCCCATAGTACTCAGAGCCAATATTGTCTGCTGTCTTGAATCTGTTCGCCGCATTTGAAATCGTAAGCATGAACACGCACTGTCGCTGAAAATTTGAAATTGACACTTACACCGGAGGTGGGACTCTAACATGAGAGGTCAACCTTTAGAACTAGGGGATTACGCCAAATCCAAACGTTGTATTAGGCGTCGAATGAAACTAACGTCGGGTGGGCACTTAAGGAAGGATAATGACGCCCTGACATTGTCAATTCAACAAATGATTTATCAGGTACAGTCAGCATCAGTATAAGATTGTTGGCTAACGATGCAGTTTTCTGCAGGAAAGTACGATTTTTTAAAGATAGTATGGAATACAAAACGTCTTGGACGTAATATACAGTCGACGGAATGAATGACAACTCCTTTTAAATGTAGATGACTGCAAGACAATGCTCGTAACGAGGAGAAAGAACAAGATGGTACCCGACTACGAGATCGTCCGCCCCGATAGCTGAGTGGTCAGCGTGACGGACTGCCGTCCTAAGGGGTCCGGGTTCGATTCCCGGCTGGGTCGGGGATTTTCTCCTCTCAGGGACGGGGTGTTGTGTTGTCTTCATCATCATTTCACCCCCATCCGGCGCGCAGGTCGCCCAGTGTGGCGTCGAATGTAATGAGACCTGCACCAAGGCGGCCGGACCTGCCCCGTAAGGGGCCTCCCGGCCAATGACGCCAAACGCTCATTTCCACCACAAGATTAATGGTGAAATTACGAGGCCCGTCGCTTCGGTAATACAACAAACGCTGAAACTGAAAAATCATATAAATGGGACGAACATGTTAAATAAGTAGAGGAGAAGATTTAGATTCACTGGAAGAGTCCTGGGATAGAGCAGAGAACCTGTTCAAAAACACTTGTACAAGATGCCAATGGGACCCACTGTAGAGTGCTACTACTTCACTTGGAGTCTTTATTAAGTAGACACTGCAGCAGAAATTCAGAGACGAATTGATACGATCGTAATAGAACGGTCTAGCCCATACCGTTATGTAACAGACATAACCAGGAAATTTCAAAAATGGTCTTTGGAAGAAAAACAACGGTTTCAGAATGAATTTTTAGTCTGCAGCGAAGTGTGTGGAGATTTGCCGGAAGTAAAGCTGTAACGATGGGTCGTGAGTCGTGCTTCTATAGTCCTGTTGACGGAGCACATGCCTGTGGAAGGCAAAGGCCCTGCTAAGGTCAGCAGTCCCTAAGATTACACACTACTTAACCTAAATTATCCTAAGGACAAACACACACACCCATGCCCGAGGGAGGACTCGAACCTCCGCCGGGACCAGCCGCACAGTCCACGACTGCAGCGTCCCAGACCGCTCGGCTAATCCCGCGTGGCTTGCCGGGTAAACATAGAGATTTCGTGTTAGAGGGTGCCTCACCAACAGTTCTGCTGCTCCATCGTATACGCCGCACAGGTGTGGTAAGAATAAGATGGCAGAGATGACAGAGGGTTCCGAGCGTACAGTCATTTTTCCGTCGTCCAACGCAGCAGGACGGAAAATCACTAATATTAGTGCGAAGTACCCTCCGCCATGCGCTGTAAAGTGGTTTGGGAACTTATGGAGTATCTGTGATGTGTCGACCACCTACAACTCAACACCAGATGAGAATAGACGCTACGCTACGGGTTTAATGCGCATCGAGAGGGATGATGACTTAATTAGAAACACTTAAACGAGGCGGCAGTCCCGAATAATGAGACTGTCAAGACACTAGGAACAAACTAAAAATATGACTGCGACGTTTAGCCTACACTACAGTCAGCAGGCAAGAAGGATCTGCTCTCTTATGTAAAGATACACTGTACTGAACGAGAGCAAAATAGTGTTTGAAAAGAGAAAATACTAATTTCAAGTGAAATTAGATTGTGATGAACTGGTCTTGTACCCTATAACAACTATCATTAACAGTTTGCAGCACATTTTAACTGTTAAAAGAAATTATCACAGAATACGTCGATCTTAATAGATATCTGCATCATGTAATTAGGAGGCTGGTCGCAGCTTGAAAAAAAGTACTACTTCCCCAATTTTCCTATCCATCCACCTTAATACTCATGCAAGAGTACAAATCAATGTTGAACAATAATAATAATTATGTACTATGTGAACAAAGATTATTCACAATAAATATACCGTAGTTCGTTTCCAGTTGAGATTTCAAAATCCATGATCAAAATCTCCAGATAATTTGAGAAATGGGTGGATAAAAAGACCACAATTTTCTTACGCATTTACTCGGGTTCCTAGTTTCTTGACTAACGTCAGCTGGAAGCCCGTTAAAAAATTTTGGTCTACAATAAAGAACTCTAACGGTGGGGCCAATAGAGTAATAAAAAAAGATTAGAATATACAAAACAAATTATGGAGGAGAAGATGGATGGAAATGAAAAAATTGGACGAGATGGAGAAAGTCATCAGACCAAGTGAAAGACGTAATCTGAAGACAAAAGGGAGCTCTACCTAGGGATGCAAACAGTTACATCGAATTCTTTTTTTACGTTTACTGTTCCTAACGCGCACATTATCAGGCAAGAAGTGTCCGTCCCCACACCGAGGCCGCTGTGTCTGGCTGTAGGTTACGGACACGTTATTAGAAGGATTTTTTGTTAGACTGAGTAAACGGAGACAATTTAATGACTTTGAACGGGGTTCCATTGCAGGGGCCGTCAATTTCAGGGAGAGAGATTTGAAAGGGCCCGAATCCCAAAGGAAACGTTTGGGACGAAATACAGCGTCGGTAGCGTTTAGGAGTGATTCTCCGAACAACGTGGCGACGTCAATTCATCATGGTTTAGGGAGAATGGAAATAGTTTCCGCATAACTACATCAGAACTTACTGTGTTGCCTTTATAAGAGGGCAGCTCTTTGAACGTTAATGACGAAAGATAAGGGACGCGTCCGGCTAAATTGGCCTGTAAGTGGAACTGCGATCATTTATCGCGACGCAATTAAATTCGCCTTACAAGGGTCCGCCGAGGCTACTGGCATTCCTTATTTCAGCATATCTGCAACGCAGAAAAATGTCCCACTGTTGATTCCAATCCAAGCAGTCCTTTAAATTTATAATGGCAATCGGACTGAGTACGATCGAGATTAAAACACTCGTCGCTTGGAATAGCAATGCCTACTCAAATACCAAAAGTTGCGCATTACACTTTAGACACACTGAGAAACAGAGCGAAACACAGCTGGGCCGCATCACTTTGGAAGACGAAAATGAGAATAATCGCTATTTTGTCTAAAACTGACAATATGAGACCGTGGCTGTGTATAAATAATGTAGGTTGATTCTTAGCCGGCCACGGTGGTCTCGCGGTTCTAGGCGCGCAGTCCGGAACCGTGCGACTGCTACGGTCGCAGGTTCGAATCCTGCCTCGGGCATGGATGTGTGTGATGTCCTTAGGTTAGTTAGGTTTAAGTAGTTCTAAGTTCTAGGGGACTAATGACCACAGCAGTTGAGTCCCATAGTGCTCAGAGCCATTTGAACCATTTGATTCTTACAAAGAAGATAACAGCAACCAGTCACTATTAATACTGCTACTTATTTAAGTAAATAGCGCCGAATCCGGTTTCTAACTGGCAAGTTCATCATCAGACGGCTGTTCACATGATTTGCAAGACACACTTTACATAATCGTCATTTTTCGATTATTATTCTTCCACTGTGGCGAAATATTCTTGGTGTGTTGGTGCCATACCGTAGAAAGCATTGTTAGAAGCGCCCTATGTGAACATGTTCACAGTGGAAGAATAATAATCGAAAAATGACGAGTGTGTAAAGTGTATCTTTCAAATCATGTGAACAGCCGTCTGATGATCAACTTGCCAGTTCAAAGAAGTGGTCGTTCCTCTCCTATCCCCTAACTGGAGAAAAAGCCTGCTCTTCCTGAAAAAGTCCTACCCGACAGCTGAGTGGGCAGCGCGGCGGTCTGTTACGCCAAGGGGCCTGGGTTCGATTCCCGGCTGGGTCGGACATTTTCTCCGCTTAGTTTACTTAAATAAATAGCAGTATTAATAGTGGCTGGTTGCTGTTATCTTCTTTATAAGAATCAACCTAAATTGAGAATAATCGCATTTAATTGCTCATTCATTTCGGACATTTTCTCCGCTTAGTTTACTTAAATAAATAGCAGTATTAATAGTGGCTGGTTGCTGTTACCTTCTTTATAAGAATCAACCTAAATTGAGAATAATTGCATTCAATTCCTCATTCATCGCAGTAAATGCAGCTGTGCGGACAGTTGACAGTGATTCAGCCAAGACCGTAAAGTCCAGCCTCTTCAGTTGGAAACAAAACAACTTGAACACGGCGCACTGGTGCAACGCAGCACAATTACAGTTTAAATTGTTCAAATGTGTGTGAAATCTTATGGGACGTAACTGCTAAGGTCATCAGTCCCTAAGCTTACACACTACTTAATCTAAATTATCCTAAGGACAAACATACACACCCATGCACGAGGGAGGACTCGAACCTCCGCCGGGACCAGCCGCACAGATTTCAGTTTAAAGAAGTGTGAATTCCTTTTCAACACGGCAATGGACACTATCTCCAATTTTTTTTCCAAAGCTAAACAACGCAAGTGTTTAACCATAGTAACTGTTACTTTATAGATTAGCACAAAACAACATAATTTTGAAACCACATGAAGCAGACTCTATTAAGGAACGTAAAATTAACTCGAATATACGAGGGCTTTTTGGAAAGTAAGGTCTGATTAGGAGTGAAATGGAAACCACAGTGAAAATCCGATGAAGCTTTGCACAGATGTGTTGGGCAGTGTATCTTAGTGTACCTGTCGATGCCGTCACGTCTCTTTTTCCAATTCTGAGGGCGCAGTAAGCACGTGAAGATCCACAGATAAATAGCGTATCCTACCAAGTATGAGGGCCTGATGAGAGATTTCGACTGATCTCTTGCAGCCCACATAACATAACTGCCATGCGTTTCCTTCATGACAATTGTTGGACGCATACTGCAGGGCCACTGAAGATGTCCCTTGCAACGTTTTCAATATGAAGTGTTTGATCACCCACAATAAAGCCCGCAGTTTGCTTCCTCTAAGTTGCATCTCTGCTCACGTGAACCGATGGCTGTGAAGACAACATTTTTGTTTTGGGCAGACAACGAGCTGCAGACCGGTGTAGACAATTGGCGCAAAGAACAGACGGCTGCCTTCTGTGACGAGGCTACCGGGAAGTTGATACAGCGCTACGACCAATGTGTAAGTCATAGCGACGACAATGTACATAAGCAAAAGCAAGGTGTAGGTAACTGACGAAAATAAAACATTTTTGAATTTTACAGTGGTTTGCATTTTACAAGCGATCGGATCTTACTTTCCGAATGGCCGTTGTATATTTTCATCTGAGAGTGTAATTTACGTCAACAGTTCAGTCTTACAGGAGATATAGTGGCCCTACCAGTAGCAGTCTGTTGATATTGTACCATTCTCAAGGCTTTCCAGAAATCACATTTTTATCACGCGATGTAAGAAAGCCCAAGACAATTTAATCGACATAGAACTGTTTTGCGCTATGTTATACTCACATGTTCCTGTTGGTTGCTGTTGCTAGTACTGCTGATTATGGGTTTAACGAGAGCAAACGTCCAAGGTCATTAGTCTCCTATTCATTCCCCTCCCCTCCTCCCCCTCCCCCCCTCCCACCAAGCACAGAGTCAGTGTACCCCATCTGTCTGCATGTAGAGTAATTTCTGTGAGAAAGTATTCTAAATGTTTGTGTAGCAGACATGGGTAACAGCCCGGTATCCGCCTAGTGGGATGTGGGAAACCGCCTAAAAGCCACATCCAAGCTGGCTGGTACACCGAATCTAGTCGCTAATCCAACGGGAGGATTCGAAGCGGGATAAGCGCCTTAACGCTCACGGCCACCGGCGGATGTTCTGTTTGTAGAGCCATCGTAGATTCGTGTCTGTGCTTCTAGCAAGTTGGGACTCCCATGTGTCTCGCACTCATATGAATTCCACAGGAGAATGAAGGCAGTCGTGGGATATGTACGAGCCTGACTTGACAGAAGAGAGAGTTTGCAGGTTCTGGAAGAGATGTATGTATGACTCTGGAGTACGTTTAGGAAGGACATGTTCTGTTATGTAGCTTCGTAAATGATTCATTACTCAAGAACAAGGAAAGTTGTTCAAACATAATTTGTAATTAGATTCGTGAGGTGAATATTCAGAAGTGGACAGGCAAATGTAAGGACAAACTTTGGGAGAATCTTCAGGACGCAGTAGAAAGAGATATGCTCCTGCTTGGGAACACTTAACTGCTACGCTTGAAGTGAATCACTTCTGCTGCTGAAAGATCTCATAACACAATGTGTAAGTGACGACAAACAGTTCCTGGAGTACTGGTCCACTCAGACCTGGCCGCAGCCACATGCGAACAACATCCAGTGCGTAGACGCGCTGCAGTCTTGAGTGCGTGCTCGGGTGCATTATATGTAATTTACAAATTTTTTATCAGCATAAATTAGGTTCCAAAGCTGGATTGTATAACAAGTCCATCACAATATAAATGGCAAATAAAAAGTAATTTCAATATCTGTACCAAATTTTAAGTTCATAAAATTTATTGACACACTTCAACCGGAGATGTCCTACTACATCAGTGAACGTTATTCAGACTTGAGTAGTTAGAACTGCAAGGTCGTACGCTACAGAATAAAAAAAAGAAGAAAACGATATACACTATGTGATCAAAAGTATCCGGACACTTGGCTGAAAATGACTGAAAGTTCGTGGCGCCCTCCATCGGTAACGATGGAATTCAATATGGTGTTGGCCCACCCTTAGCCTTGATGACAGTTTCCACTGTCGCAGGCATTTGTTCAATCAGGTGCTGGAAGGTTTCTTATGGGAATGGCAGCCCATTCTTTACGGAGTGCTGCATTGAGGAGAGGTATCAAAAAATGGCTCTGAGCACTATGGGACATAACAGCTATGGTCATCAGTCCCCTAGAACTTAGAACTACTTAAACCTAACTAACCTAAGGACAGCACACAACACCCAGCCATCACGAGGCAGAGAAAATCCCTGACCCCGCCGGGAATCGAACCCGGGAACCCGGGCGTGGGAAGCGAGAACGCTACCGCACGACCACGAGATGCGGGGGAGGAGAGGTATCGATGTCGGTTGGTGAGGCCTTGCACGAAGTCGGCGTTCCAAAACATCCCAAAGGTGTTCTACAAGATTCAGGTCAGTACTCTGTGCAGGCCAGTCCATTACAGGGATGTTATTGTCGTGTAACCACTCCGCGACAGGCCGTGCGATATGAACAGGTGCTCGATCGTGTTGAAAGATGCAATCACCATACCCGAATTGTTCTTCAACAGTGGGAAGCAAGAAGGTGCTTGAAACATCAGTGTAGGCCTGTGCGGTGATAGTGCCACGCAAAACAACAAGGGGTTCAAGCCCTCTCCATGAAAAACGCGACCACACCTTACCACCATCGCCTCCGAATTTTAGTGTTGACACTACACACGCTGGCAGATGACGTTCAACGGGCATTCGCCATACCCACACATTGCCATCGGATCGCCACATTGTGTGCCGTGATTCTTTACTACACACAACGTATTTCCGCTGTTCAATCGTCCAATGTTTACGTTCCTTACACCAAGCGAGGCATCGTTTGGTGTTTACCGGGGTGATGTGTGGCTCACGAGCAGCCGCTCGACCATGAAATCCAAGTTTTCTCACCTCCCCCCTAACTGTCATAGTACTTGCAGTAGATCCTGATGCAGTTTGGAATTCCTTTGTTATGGTCTGGAAAGATGTCTACGTATTACAGATTACGACCCTCGTCAACTGTCGGCGGTCTCTGTCAGTCAACAGACGAGGTCGGCCTGTACGCTTTTGTGCTGTACGTGACCCTTCACGTTTCCCCTTCACATCGGAAACAGTGGACTTAGGGATGTTTAGGAGTGTGGAAATCTGGCGTACAGAACTATGACACAAGTGACACCCAATCACCTGACCATGTTCGAAGTCCGTGAGTTCCACGGAGCGCTCCATTCTGCTTTGACGATCCGTAATGACTGCTGAGGTCGCTGATATGGAGTACATCTACAGCTACATAGATACTCCGCAATCCGTGGCGGAGGGTACCTCGTACCAAAACTAGCATCTTCTCTCCCTGTTCCACTCCCAAACAGAACGAGGGAAAAATGACTGCCTATATGCCTCTGTACGAGCCCTAATCTCTCTTATCTTATCTTTGTGGTCTTTCCGTGAAATATAAGTTGGCGGCAGTAAAATTGTACTGCAGTCAGCCTCAAATGCTGGTTCTCTAAATTTCCTCAGTAGCGATTCACGAAAAGGACGCCTCCTTTCCTCCAGAGACTCCCACCCGAATTCCTGAAGCATTTCTGTAACACTCGCGTGATGATCAAACCTACCAGTAAGGAATCTAGCAGCCCGCCTCTGAATTGCTTCTATGTCCTCCCTCAATGCGACCTGATAGGGAACCCAAACGCTGGAGCAGTACTCACGAATAGGTCGTATTAGTGTTTTATAAGCGGTCTCATTTACAGATGAACCACATCTTCCCAAAATTCTACCAATGAACCGAAGACGACTATCCGCCTTCCCCACAACTGCCATTGCATGCATGTCGCACTTCATATCGCTCTGCAATGTTACGCCCAAATATACAGGGTGCTACAAAAAAGTACGGCCAAACTTTCAGGAAACATTCCTCACACACAAAGAAAGAAAATATGTCATGTGGACATGTGTCCGGAAAGGCTTACTTTCCATGTTAGAGCTCATTTTATTACTTCTCTTCAAATCACATTAATCATGGAATGGAAACACACAGCAACAGAACGTACCAGCGTGACTTCAAACACTTTGTTACAGGAAATGTTCAAAATGTCCTCCGTTAGCGAGGATACGTGCATCCACCCTCCGTCGCATGGAATCCCTGATACGCTGATGCAGCCCTGGAGAATGGCGTATTGTATCACAGCCGTCCACAATACGAGCACGAAGAGTCTCTACATTTGGTACCGGGGTTGCGTAGACAAGAGCTTTCAAATGCCCCCATAAATGAAAGTCAACAGGGTTGAGGTCAGGAGAGCGTGGAGGCCATGGAATTGGTCCGCCTCTACCAATCCATCGGTCACCAATCTGTTATTGAGAAGCGTACGAACACTTCGACTAAAATGTGCAGGAGCTCCATTGTGCATGAACCACATGTTGTGTCGTACTTGTAAAGGCACATGTTCTAGCAGCACAGGTAGAGTATCCCGTATGAAATCATGATAACGTGCTCCATTGAGCGTAGGTGGAAGCACATGGGGCCCAATCACGACATCACCAACAATGCCTGCCCAAACGTTCACAGAAAATCTGTGTTGATGACGTGATTGCACAATTGCGTGCGGATTCTCGTCAGCCCACACATATTGATCGTGAAAATTTACAATTTGATCACGTTGGAATGAAGCCTCATCCGTAAAGAGAACATTTGCACTGAAATGAGGATTGACACATTGTTGGATGAACCATTCGCAGAAGTGTACCCGTGGAGGCCGATCAGCTGCTGATAGTGCCTGCACACGCTGAAACAACTGGTTCTCCCGTAGCACTCTCCATACAGAGACGTGGTCAACGTTACCTTGTACAGCAGCAACGTCTCTGACGCTGACATTAGGATTATAGTCAACTGCACGAAGAATTGCCTCGACCATTGCAGGTGTCCTCGTCGTTCTAGGTCTTCCCCAGTCGCGAGTCATAGGCTGGAATGTTCCATGCTCCCTAAGACGCCGATCAATTGCTTCGAACGTCTTCTTGTCGGGACACCTTCGTTCTGGAAATCTGTCTCGATACAAACGTACCGCGCCACGGCTATTGCCCCGTGCTAATCCATGCATCAAATGGGCATCTGCCAACTCCGCATTTGTAAACATTGCACTGACTGCAAAACCACGTTCGTGATGAACACTAACCTGTTGATGCTACGTACTGATGTGCTTGATGCTAGTACTGTAGAGCAATGAGTCGCATGTCAACACAAGCACCGAAGTCAACATTACCCTTCCTTCAATTGCGCCAACTGGCGGTGAATCGAGGAAGTACAGTACATACTGACGAAACTAAAATGAGCTCTAACATAGAAATTAAGCGTTTCCGGACACATGTCCACATAACATCTTTTCTTTATTTGTGTGTTTCCTGAAAGTTTGGCCGTACCTTTTTGTAACACCCTGTATAATTGACGTGACTGTGTCAAACGCTACGCTACTAATGGAGTATTCAAACATTACGGGATTCTTTTTCCTATTCATCTGCATTAATTTACATTTATCTATTTTTAGAGTTAGCTGCCATTCTTTACACCAATCACAAATCCTGTCCAAGTCATGTTGTATCCTCCTACAGTCACTCAAAGACGACACCTTTCCGTACACCACAGCACCATCAGTAAACAGCCGCACATTGCTATCCACCCTATCCAAAAGGTCATTTAAGTAGATAGAAAACGACTACATCTAAATACATACTCCGCAATCCACCATACGGTGCGTGGCGGAGGGTACCTCGTACCACAACTAGCAGTAGTACCTAGCAGTAGGTGGCAGCACAATGCACCTAATATGAAAATCGTATGTCTTTGGATGTGTCCGGATACTTCCGGTCACGTAGTGTAGATTTACACGGATGTTAGTCACAACTACCCTGAACATTACAGACTATAGCAGCAGCAAAAGGGGGCTTACAACACCGGGTGTCCTGAGAGTTTCGGTGATAACGTGCAGCAGCTGTTGCTTGCGAGGGGTTGCGCGCTGCCTGGTGGGTGCCGCGGCTCCTGTGCGGCGGTGCCAGAGACCGCCGACAGCCGCAGTCAGGCGGGCCGTCCTGCCACCAGCTACGTGCTCTGGAAGGAATCCAGAGCGTCATCAGGCGCGCCGCGCTGCCTCGTGGCATTCCACACAGCACACCTCACTCCTCACACCCCGGCCGCCACGACCGCGTGTCTTTGCGGAAGCTCACCGTGGAACTCTCAGCTGTTCACAGAAGCCTGGGGAACGGACATTCGTAGTCAAAACTACGGCGCTCCTTGTCTGCTTAAAACTGAAGAGATGAAGCAACTCCCACACGAGTTTCCTAGAGCGTTAGCTGGGACGCAAATGTAATAAGAAAACGATTGAACCGTGTTGCGGCTCGCGTTGGTACCGTGTGTAGGTTTCTGCCAGACCGTATCGTTTAGTTGGTTGCGGTGTTTGTTTCTTCTCGTGTTCACTGGCGCCACTCGGTTTCGTAAGCGTTGCCTATCCGCTAGTGGCAGCAGCGGCGCTTATCAAATCAAATTTCTCTCAGCACTATGGGACTTAACATCTGAGGTCATCAGTCCCCTAGAACTTTGAACTACTTAAACCTAACTCACCTAAGGACATCACACACACCCATGCCCGAAGCAGGATTCGAACCTGCGACCGTAGCGGTCCCGCGGTTCCAGACTGAAGCGCCTAGAACCGCTCGGCCACATCGGCTGGCGGGTGCTTATCGATATGTAGTTCTGCTGGCCTATCTTTGCGGCTAACTCGTGCTTCTACCGTGTGCCGTGAGTGAGGAGTTCGGTTGGGAACGTAGGAGCAGCGAGGTCCGCGCAAAGCGACAACACGCCGGGACCGCCGGTGGCGTGTATAGACAGCCGGATCGAAGAGCAGTGGTCACGAGGGTGCACGACCTCGTCGAAACCGGATCCTGCATCTTTAAGTTGAGTGCATTGCAATTCGCGTAGAGAAACCTCCACCACTGTGAAATCTCGCGATTCTCCAGTGACTTGGGTTCATGTTGCAGCTCGTAGTGTCGCCGAGGCGAAGAGCAGCGAGTGGAGTGCCTGGGGAAGGCGGATCCGATTAGCCTTCCTGTGCTTCTAATTGATGTTGTTGTTGTTGTGGTCTTCAGTCCTGAGACTGGTTTGATGCAGGTCTCCATGCTACTCTATACTGTGCAAGCTTCTTCATCTCCCAGTACCTACTGCAGCCTACATCCTTCTGAATCTGCTTAGTGTATTCATCTCTTGGTCTCCCTCTACGATTTTTACCCTCCACTCTGCCCTCCAACACTAAATTGGTGATCCCTTGATGCCTCAGAATATGTCCTACTAACCGATCCCTTCTTCTAGTCAAGTTGTGCCACAAACTCCTCTTCTCCCCAATTCTATTCAATACCTCCTCATTAGTTACGTGATCTACCCATCTAATCTTCAGCATTCTTGTGTAGCACCACATTTCGAAAGCTTCTACTCTCTTCTTGTCTAAACTATTTATCGTCCACGTTCCACTTCCATACATGGCTACACTCCATACAAATACTTTCAGAAACGACTTCCTGACACTTAAATCTGTACTCGATGTTAACAAATTTCTCTTCTTCAGAAACGCTTTCCTTGACATTGCCAGTCTACATTTTTTATCCTCTCTGCTTCGACCATCATCACTTATTTTGCTCGCCAAATAGCAAAACTCCTTTACTACTTTAAGTGTCTCATTTCCTAATATAATTCCCTCAGCATCACCCGACTTAATTCGACTACATTCCATTATCCTCGTTTTGCTTTTGTTGATGTTCATCTTATACCCTCCTTTCAAGACACTATTTACTACTTTCAACTTCTTACGTTGTTAAGTTCAACCAGTGGTATTTTTCTGTCTTGTGGCCGCTAACGGCCCAGTTACCTGCCCTGGGAGTTAGCGTATGTAACCGCAGTGTACGTTTCCTCGCCTTGCCGCTGCTGTCCGGTGAGGCGTGTAAGTTTTACAGTTTGTAGGTTGGGTGGCGTTATTCTACCTTAGTGGTAGTCAATCCTTCTTGTTCCGGGCACTCTAAGCACAGTATTCTGCGGGCTGAGACCAGACCTCCAGTTCCGGCTTTGGCGTAATTTTACATCTTGCATTGGTTTTGTTGGATGTCAGGTAGCCTCACCAAGATTATCATTAGTCACTCGTTAGACTGCCACTAGTCCGAGTTACCATCTTGTGATCTGAATGCAACTCTTCGCTGGCATTCCTTTCTCTCGCGAAAGTGTTTTTGGTGTTACCTACTCAGAGGTCGATTCCTGGAGCACCGTTTGTCACTGGCCCTTGTGTTTTATTTTATTATCGCATTATTAAGTTACCATCATTTGTCTCACCTGTTTGGTGATCTCTTGTTTGTTCCTTTTCAATTAACTTTTGCTGTGCCATTCGCCGTTTGACAGTATATTTGTTAATTTTTTTTATAATTGCCACTCTGACGTTAAAGGCCTCAGCCGTGGTTGTGGTTACCTGCTTTAAAATTCTGGTTACGACCTCACTGGCTTGTTTTCCAAAATTATTTGCTGTCTGTATTTTATATACGTTTGCTAAATTTTTTAATGATTGCCTTTTTTCGCGTTAAAGGCCGTCAGCCGTGATTGTGGTTACGTGCCTCAAAAGTCTGATTGCGACCTCATTGGCTTGTTTTCAAAAATAATTTATTAAAATAAATGAGTGAAATTGCAAAGCAGACCAGTAGTAATTGATTCGGGCCCCGTCCACAATCGTAACCCAATCCTGCCTTCCTTAATTACCAGGTTTCAACGATGGACTGCAAGGAATTATCCGAATGGGACGTTAATCGATAGATGTGATGTACAAGTGCAGACAAACAAATTATTATAATTTCAGAAAAATTGAACGATTTATTCAAGAGAAGGAGCTTCACAAGTTGAGGAAGTCAGTAATGCGTTGGTCCACCTCCAGCCCTTAAACAAGCAGTTATTCGACTTGGCATTGACTGGTACGGTTGTTGTAAGTCCTGTAGAGGGATACCGTGCCATATTCTGTCCAGCTGGCGAGTCAGATGGTCAAAATCCCGACGTGGTTGGAGGACCCTGCCCATAATGCTCCAAACGCTCTTAACTGGGCAGAGATACGTCGACCTTGCTGTCCAAAATAGGGTTTGGCAAACACGAAGAGAAGCAGCAGAAGCTCTCACCGTGTTTGGGCGGGCATTATCTTGCAGAAATGTAAGCCCAGGATGACTTGCAGTGAATGGCCACAGCACGTGGAGTAGAATATCGTCGTCATTCCGTTGTGCTGTAAGAGTACCGTTGATGACAATCAAACGGTACCTCAGACCATCACTCCTATCGCACCGTATGGCCGGTGACATGTCAGGTTGCTATCCCACCGCAGTCCAGGGCGTCTCCTTACACGTCTTCGGCCTGGAATCTCATTGGGTGGAATATAATTGTCTTTAGTGATAAGTCCCGCTACTAACTGAACACCGATGACCAAAGAAGATGTGTCTGGGGAAGCCCCGGAAAGCGGTTGGATACGGCCCGACAACCTGGAGTGATGGTTTGGGCTGTCATTTCTTTTCAGTGCAGGACCTCTTCGGTTGTCACTCTAGGCACGCTTGCAGCACGGCGGTAGGTCGATAATTTTCTGCGCCCCGTTCTGTTGTCCTTCATGGCAAACCATCCTGGTCATTTCAGCAGGATAAGGCCCACCCGCGCACGGCGAGAGTTTCTACTATTTGTCATCGTGCTTGCCAAACCCTGCCTTGGCCAACAAGGTCGCCAGTTCTCTCCCCAAATCAGAAAGTTTGGAGCATTATGGGAAGGGCCCTCCAAACACCTTCTGATTTTGACGGCCTAAAGCGCCAATTGGACAAAATTATTACAGTATCCCTCAGGAGGACTTCCAACAACTCTATCAATCAGTTCCAAGCCGAATAACTGCTTGCATATGGTGAGAGGTGGACCAACGCGTTATTTGCTTACTCATTTTGTGAAGCTGTTTCTCATGAATGTATCATCCACTTTTTCTGAAACTGTAATAATTTGTTTGTCTGTACATGTACATCACATCTAGCGGTCTTCGTCCAATTTGGATAATTCTTTCATTGTGCGTCGTTTTTTTTTGTTGTTGTTTTAGAGTGTTGTTTTAGAGGCATAGTCTGTGTGCCAGACTGGGGCTCGAGTATCGATCCATCCCCTGGGCTATTCGGGCACGAGTAATGACCCAACCTCCTAGAATCTCTTTCTTATTTTTCACGCTTCAGCCATCTTTAGTCTATCAAGAAATCACAAAACAGCGCACAGTCCGCTGCAGAGTGAAAGTTTCGTTCCGAAAACAATTACTTAAGCTGTCACTAAGTCATTGCTCCGCTACATCCTTTCATCAAGGTATGCTCGTTCAGCAAGCTCTGCAGAAGCTGCTTTAATCTGCCAGAAAGTTTGGAAACAGTGCCCTTTTTGCTGCAGAGTGAAAGATACATACTGGAATTTAGAAAGCACTAAGATACCTTCACCAATGGTCCTTATTAGAACACGCAAATCGCTACATTCCTTGCAAACCTTTCCTCACTGTTTAGAAGTCTGTAGCTGTACGGGGGTCGTTAGAAAGTGTCATCTCCTATGATCAAGGTTTTGCCCATAGCTGTTCGTGAAATGTCTCAAAACGTAGCTCCAGCGTCTTCCACCAATACTTTTTCTGGCCGCATTGTACAGTATAAGGATACCAGGTTATCTCAGTATGTATTACAGTTTGTGAGATGCTGGATTTTACTGTAAAATCCAGTGGTGCTCCAGAATAAGGCGACGCCCACAGATGCTGGCAGCAAAGCGCACAGCAGCGTTAAAGATGGCTTTGTGATATGAACGTGCAACGTATAGCTTTCATTTGTAGTTGGCAGAGCCTTCAGGGGCAATATTGTGCGCAAATAGTCTCTTTGGGAATTGGACTAATACATTGTGCCCTTTCAAGCATTCTCAGAAACAATGACTGTCTTCAAAGTTGCGTTTCTCCTCTCATTACAATTTTCTCCAACCAAAACTCAGAGTCTTCTGAAAACACAGCCGAGCTCTGCAGGAATTAATTGCGTTTGCCTAAGTAACTGTGCACGCTACTTAATTACTTGGACTTTTGTATTAGAGCAAATATCGGAAAAACCAACGTACCTTGTGTGACGTGAAATATGGAAAATAATAGCATTATGCAGCGAAAAATCTTGTTATTAAACAATTCAGTTCAGTCTGCTACTTTAAATTCTACATCTGTAACCTGGAAACTCTGAAATAAACGGTAGATTTCACAAATATTATGACATTCTGCAGTTCATTATACTTAGTACTACATAAACCGAGATAAGTTGTATTCCTTGCAGAAAGAATTAATTTTTAATAGGGAAACAAAGGCAAAATATATCATATCCAAAATTATCTCCACCACAAATTATTTATTACATTTTTCACAATATACGTCAGAAGTGTTCGAAGCTTGCCAAACGCATATTAAATGTAACTAAATCTGTCCTACAGTCGCTGATACTACTATTTTGTCCCCCAAAGTTTTCACCATTACATGCGGCCTTTGGCAGTGTTGTAGTCTTCTTACAACCTTGTAAGCGGCCATTTTATGCAAATAACTTTACGATTTTCTTCGTTTTGAATCTTAGTTACTATGTTGCTGCTGTGAAAATAACACTTCTTGTTATTCACATCTTAACTCATTCATGGAACTCATCAGTTTTTCGTAGTTATTCCACGCGTCTTTTTAACCGTAAGGACTGAAAGTAGCCCAACTGTTTCTTTGCGGAGGGAGTTGCATTAATGCTAAGTTTTATCCTAGATCTAGATTTTCTAGGATTGTTTGCAGATTGTAATCAATCTGCCTACATTGCCGCCCTTCCTGGAAATCAGGACAACTCAAAACCACATGAGTAGCGCAACCTTCTTCTCCTCTTTCAGATATTGGTGTCGTGCCACCTTCCAGTAGACTAAAATGTTTGTGGTTTGATACATCACCTGTTAACAGGTACACTGTGCCCTGAGCAGGTTCAGTATTGTGCGCACTAAGCCTATACTTAAAACGAGATAAATAGCTGTACATATTCCACGCAGTGTTACTATTGATCCTGTAGGACTGCCGTTCCACTAGTCTCCTGATTTGGAGAGGTCGTTGTAAGATATGTGAGTTTATGTGATCTCGTATCATAATCCACGCCCCAACGTATCACGATAACCGTACCTCGAGGATCATCGGTAAGCGTTCAGTAGAGGCATCACAGCATTGTCCAGTGGCGTTCCAGACGAAGGCGCTGCACTCAGATGTTGACAGGAAAGACCACAGCAGCATTAAAGATGGCTTTATGATATGAAAGTACAAGACAGCTTTAATTTGGAGTTGGCAGAGCCGGCACAGGCAACCTTGAACATAAACAAGAAGTGCGGACTAATATATTACGACCGTTCTAGCTGTCTTGGCTGACAGTCTCCCGAGTTCCATATTTGTAGTCTGATTATTATCATGTTTTTGTATGATAGTACCTCACAAACCCGATTTTGTCCGGATATTCATTTTGCCAATTTGACCTGTGTCCAAGGCGAACATCTCACTTTCGCTTGTTATTACCTTATGTACACTCGTGCAGTAAAGTCGGTATGAGATGATCCCGGACACTTCCTGTGCACTGGACACAGCTACTTCTTGTGTCTACGACTTGATTTTGTAAAAGTCTCTATGACAACGCCTTTTCATAGCTCTATAAACGGCTATTGTCTCCGCCTATGGCCGTTTGCGCATAGCAGTTGAAGTCTGTCAAAAGCACTGCCAGGTGTCAGGGATTTTTTTCGATTGGCTCGACTGTAGCAATGCCTTAGTAGTAAAGAACAGATGTATTAAAACTTCATGCATGATGCGGTATTTTTTCGCGCATCTCAGTGTTTATGGCGTCATACAATGATATCATTTTGTAGGTACAGTCTTAGACATAAAAACTGACCGCCGGCCGGCCGCCACAGAGACTAAGTCCGAGCCATGATTTCTCTTGTCGTGATGATCATTTTCCCTATGTAGGAGGGTGCCAACAGAATGTTTTCGCAATCGGAGGAGAAAACTGATGATTGAAATTTCACGAGAAGATCCCGTCGCAACGAAAAACGCCTTTGTTTTAATGATTGCCACTCCAATTCACGTATCCACTCCCATTGTCAGATAAACTTCGTAAGTCCTAGTAGTGACGTTCTTTTCTGACAGCAGAAAATTCTGTGTCAGCTTCCTACTACTTTCTATGGAAACAGTTGAAGATACGCCACGAACATAGGTTTTCGGGAAAACGTCATAATTTCACAGCTACACCAGAATAAAGGCTTTCGTGTTAGAAGAGGACGTACCACCTCACTGCCAGTTACGCCTTCAGTAGTCCCTTGAGAGGCAACCAACACTTCAGCTGCATCGCTACATCATCCTTCAGATTTGTTTCAGGTTTCGGTATTTCGTAATACAGAGGCAGCAAAATAAAACAGGCAGAGGAAATATTTCACGCGCTTTAAGACAGGCATCCCAACATACGTCATCTTCCCGGGATGTGGATGATGTAAGTTGGGTTATCTGTGTTAAGGAGCGTAAAATATTTAGTGGACCAGCCTTTCATTCTGCAGTAGCTGTACGTCTTTTGAGCAACACCCTGCGAAGTAACTTCTGCTGTCAGCACAGCGGCTTTGTTAATGTGGTTGCCTAACGCTAAGGCTGTAGTGCTTCCTCCGCTGTATGCGGAACTCCCAGAACATGCACGCAGGTCTGATTAGATGTTTACGAAAGTACTGTGTCCTCGGACATTGTTCTTCCATACCACCTCCAAGAGCGTATACAGGATATGGGCTGTGGGGTGGCTGGTACTTTTCTGGAGAATGGGGAAATAACTTTGATTTTTCACGACAAATGGTTCAGGGCGCACTTGCTAAATGCCGGTATTTGTTACAGTGAAACGTCTCTCTATATGGCTGGGAAGGATCCGAGTTCAGTTTGTGAACATCATTTATTTCTAGGAGGGGAGAGGTCAGCTATTCCGCCTGCCCCCTCCCCCCTTCCTCTACTTTTCCTTCCAAACTCCCTGCTTGGTACGCCCATGACCTCCTCCCTTCCTCTAAGATGGTATCTTATCATAGCCCACTTTATTTAACTTCAAAAACATATGAAATAAATATTTTGATGCAAATTTTTTTTCTCATCAAGTCTTTAATATCAAGTATTTTGTTTACTGTTCTAACACAGAGACAGAGCTAGTAATTTCTGAAATTCCATATATTCTTGAAACTAAGGTCCTCATAACTCACATCTGCTTTATTTCGTAATAGCGGAGCGATATCTCCGAACAGTATGCCTAACAAATTTCCATGATTTTTGTCTACACTAAGCGAAATAACGTTCCTGCATAGCGCTGAAGAAGCAGAGAAAAAGATAAGAATTTCTTTCTGCGAAAGCTTTCCAACTGTCTACGTATTCTACTTTATTTACACTGACTTACAGAGTATTACTAACCTAAGTATTTGCAGCTGAAACGCTGTGGATAAAAATTTTTAAACAAGAAACAAAACGTTTCCATCGACTTTATGAAAACATGTTTTCATACGAAGATATTTTCAGTTTTTGTGTAATCTCACACTATTCACGGACTTACAACACAAGAATTCACAGCGACACCTAATTTCTGTTTTCCTCTCGTCTGAGCGCAACCGGTGGAATGTCTGGTAACTAATTCCAGGATCTATAGGAGAGTACTATTTCCTGCGAAAAAGTCGTCAAATGTCAAGATTGTACAGAACCATGAAAATAAAAGGAAACCAGTCAGGAAGATTGTCAAGCAGTAAACAGAAAAAAAAACAACAACATAATGACTTACAGCTAAAGAAAAGGTGTAGGGAAATAAATTATCTATAGGAACTAACAAAGATTGCGAATAAATAGCTTTCCATTTCTGCAGAAAAGCTGTAACAGAATTTTGCAGAAACAGATGTATCTTCCGTAAAACAGTATGCAACAAGTGCAATGATGATGTTATCCATCACAGAACTTGAAGACGGGAAAACAGTATAATATGAAAAATCAGTAGACACAGATGAAGTGAAGTCTGTCTATTGAAATGATACACAGGAAGAACACAAGCTCCTTAATTAACGTGATAAATGAGTTCTTCAGCTCAGGTAACTTTCCAAAGCATTTAAAACAAGAAAAAAGTTAGACCTCCAGTAAAGAAAGGTAATGCAGAAGACATAGCAAAATGCAGCCCTCTACCTATGTTGTCGTTTTCTCAAAAATTCTGTAATCAAATTTGAAAGACAGGGTTACGAGTTATCCGAACAAATGTAACCTCAGAGAGAGAGAGTGCTCTATTTTTTATTAGTAAAAATAAGAATCAGCCATAGAAGAATTTACGTACGTGGTGCTTCATGCAATAGAAAATGATAAGTCCCTAAGAGGCATAATTTTAGGTCCAAGCAAGGAATTTGTCTCTATTAACCATAAAATTCTACTTAACAAGCAATAATTATTAGCAATTAATGAAATGTAAATGAATTGTACAAAGAGGTTGAGAGGGAAGAGCTTGTTCCACCTCATTATAATAGCTTTTTCCGTCGCATTATATTGAATACTGTAGATATTTGAGATACTTTCATCATTTTTCTAAATTTAAGAAATGTTGTAACTCGAGTGAAGAAGTGGACTACCTGTTTATTTAATTCATAAGTACATAAATGTAGCCGGCCGCTGTGGCCAAGTGGTTGTAGGCGCTTCGGTTTGGAACCGCGTGACCGCTACGGTCGCAGGTTCGAATCCTGCCTCGGGCATGGATGTGTGTGATGTCCTTAGGTTAGTTAGATTTAAGTAGTTCTAAGTTCTAGGGGACTGATGACCTCAGATGTTAAGTCTCATAGTTCTCAGA
Organism: Schistocerca nitens; assembly: GCF_023898315.1. Lineage (NCBI taxonomy): Eukaryota > Metazoa > Arthropoda > Insecta > Orthoptera > Acrididae > Schistocerca > Schistocerca nitens. The sequence continues at coordinate 37,995,668 of NC_064615.1, forward strand.
GCCATTTGAACCATTTCTGATAATATGGGCGTTTTCAGTGCTAGGTAAGACAGAATTTATTCGTCTTTGCTTTGTTAATTGCTATTATGAGATCACTTAAGTAGCGAGTAAATAAATAATTATAATATTAGTAGAGTTTCTGGATAAATAATAAAAATGTCATATGAATTTAATTTCATGCATTCAGTGACTGATCATATCACCCCCATCCTGTGTAGAGAACGATGTTAGTACTAAACTGAAGTCATGATAATCTGGCGGGAATGGAAATGAACAAGGATAGAGAATATGGACCATGTTAGAGCATGGTAATTTGCTTAAGCCCTCCCCCCGCGTTATCGGTTGCGAAATCTTAATATGACGATTACCTAATCAATCAAATACTAACTTCGGGCCGGTCCCCTTTCAATGAATCCTTCCGAGCATTGAAGCAAGCGCATAAACAGCGCGCATATGAGATGCCTTGGCACACACGCAACCGGCACGCTCTAACATAGACTGGGGGAGAGAGAGAAAAGATAACAACGGGGAAGGTAACCTTTCAAGGTACAAAGGTAGAGGTAATATGGGCCACAAATGAAGTGACATTTTTAGTAAAACGTCTATGACATCCAAGTTACGTTTATGTAGGAATTCGTCATATAGTGTCTTAGAACCCTTATTCTTCTTAATATATACCAATGAGTTTCCGAAAAATGTTAACCTCAAATAAAACTTCTTTTTGCTGATAACAGCAACATTATACACTGTCCTGTCACATGAATGCGACGACCTCAGAATCCTGAATAACGGCATTTGAACAGCATGGACCGCTGCGAAACGTTTGCAGGAAGGCAGTTAAGGAGGTTCTGGAAGTTACCGAAGGGGATGCCGACTCCAGCGCCACGGCCAGCTGGACAAGGTCTCTCGCTTGAGGATCCGTGGCGTGTACACCCCGATCGATGTGGTTCCACAGATTCTCAATTGGGTCTAAGTTCGGGGAGTTTCATGTCGAGGGGAGTGTGGTAAACTCCTCCTTGTGCTCTTCGAACGACGCGTGTTCACTGCGAGCTGTGTGACATGTTGCATTTTCCTGCTGGTAGTGCCATCGTGACGAGGGAAAACAAACTGCACGTACAGTCGAACATGATCCCTAAGGATAGATGCATACTTGTGTTGATCCACAGCGCCTTCCAGAATGAAGAAAGCATCCACGGAATGCTACGTAAACATTCTCCAGACCACAAAGCTCCCACCTTGTTTGCTTTCAGACGTTCCATGCCGCACACCCAAACGGCCATATGTCCATGGGAGAATAAAACGTGATTCAGCTGAAAAGTCCACCTGTTGCCATTAAGTGGACCTCCGGTTGCGGTAATGGTGTGCCAATTATAGCCTTCGTCGCCCGAGAGCAGCAGTCAGCGTGCGTGCCCGAACCAGGCGTCTGATGAGGAACCTTCGCTGAAAGATGTTGAGGGGACATCGTTGTTAGTCTTTTGGTTCGTTTGGTCGGTCAGTTGTTGCACGTCTATTCGCCCGTACACATCTCCGCAGCCGCCGTTCAACCATTTCGCCTATGACACGTGCTGCCCTAAAGTTATCTCGGTGCTTGTTTTGGTCAGCCCCATTTTGCTATAAGTGGTATACTTTAACGAAGGCGGCACGCGAACAGATTCCAAATGTAGCGTTTCGGGAATGCTTTCCACCCTTGGCCCGAAAGCCAATGATCATTCCCCTTGGACGTCAGACAAGTCGCTCCGTTTCCTCATTACAACAGCGACCGCGATGTTTTTCGCCCCCCCCCCCCCTACCCACCACTACTAGTTGTGCCATCTGCCGCCTGTGAGAGGTTATTGCTCGTTGACGTCGAACATACGCGGTGGTATAATTAATGCGACTGGACTGTGTACTTACAGGTACGAGGCCTATTCGGAAAGTGAGGTCCGATCGGTAGCAAAATGGAAACATCTTGAAAATCAAAAATGTTTTATTTGCAACAGTTAGCTACACCTTCCAGCTACTTCGCTACATACTCGCCGCTTCGATTTAGACATTTGTCGCAGCGTTGTACCAACTGTCCAATATCCTCGTCATACAAGGGAACCGCCTGTGCTTCATGCCAAATCTCTACGCTGGTCTGTAGCTCGTTGTCTGTTCCAGAAATTTTCTTCATAGCTAGCGGTTCATGTGAGCAGGGATAAAACTCAGGGAGAGTCAATTACGGGCTCTATTGTGGGTGATTAGACACTTCCCATCGAAAACGCTGCAGGGGCTTCTTCATTGTCCCTTCACAGTGCTCCCGAGAATTGTCATGCAGAGCCACACGGTGTAGCCGCGCGGTCTAGGGCGTCTTGTCACGGTTCGCGCGGCTCCCCCTGTCGTTGCTTTGAGTCCTCCCTCGGGCATGGGTGTGTGTGTTGCCCTTAGCGTAAGTTAGTTTCAGTTAGATTAAGTAGTGGTTAAACTTACGGACCGATGACCTCAGCAGTTTGGTCCCATAACATCTTACCACAAATTCCCAAATTTCCAATGTCATGCAGAAGGAAACGTATGACAGTTATGTTTTATGGGCTGCATGAATTCAGGCGAAATCTCACAACAGGCCCTCATACTTGGCTGGAGACACTATTGTTCTAAGCATTTTTACGTGTTCACTGTGCGCTCAGAACTAAAAAGAGCGACGTGACGCCACTGACGGACACATTAGAGACACTGCCCAACATATGTGTGCAAAGCTTCATCGGATTTTCACTGTGGTTTCCATTTCGCACCCCATCGGACCTTACATTCCGAATAGCCATCCTAAAACACCAGAACTCTTGCCAGAGGAAGCAAATGAGCCCCTCAAGGGTGTTTACACTAGGTCAATAACAATAAACTAACGCCAAAGATAAAGAAAGAAAACGAAGGTACCTTCATGGTCCCGTCTCATCCGAGAGGTTGTATGTGTAGTGTCTGCAGTTAGTGCTGTGTCCACTGACTCGTATGATGAAATGAAAATAAATAGTTTAAGTAAGGCTGTAATGAACTGTATACCTGCATGTTCGTTAAGTTTTATTATTCGGCAAGACGAACTGTTAACCCTACTGCAGCTTGAGCTAATTAGGTCATGTGACGACGTAAAATCACATTCCATCTTAAAGTAGCGTCCGATGTTACCTCACAGTGCTAGCACAAAAAAGGCCATTTTCGTGGGAAGCCGCGACAACTCGCTGTTAACGTCATTAGTTTTACAGACAATGAGAACGAGGATTGTGTGATAGGGTCTGCAGAGGAGGTGGCGCGAGCAGTAGGCGAATATCGAGAACCGGAAGCTAAGTAAGCCAGTAACGTGCAAATTACCGAAGGACGGACACGATGACGAGTGGATTTGGATTTAGGTATCTACCCCAAAGCAGAATTAGTAAAACGCACACAGTAAGTACTTCATTAATGCTACAAATAAATTCTCTTTAGACACTAATTCCTACGATATTGTGAACATAAAAATTCCATTTATGGTACTTTATTTTAAAAGGTACCAGACTGAAGACGAGGGAACATACTTGCATCCTATTTTCTGCGAAAAAATAAGGCACTGGAATTAAAGTGGCCAGTAGTTTATTTAGACGAACCTTGGATTCATACACATTGCACTGTGAATAAATGTTGCGTAGTGACAGTGTGTGAAGAGTATTACATATAACGGTGCCGAACAGCGTTTCATTGTTGTGAATGCAAGGTTTCGTATCATGTTCACTTCTCCTCTATGACTACAACGGGAAAATGTGTGACTATCATGTAGAAATAGACCGAAAAAATTTAAAAATACCTAAAGATAAGGAAGCCGTACATGTGGCACTAATTAATGTTCAAAAACCTTCTCCACTACATTCAGTTTAGAAAATTCCCACTGCCACAGAAACATTTACATCTGAATTCTATAGAATTGAGCTAGAACCTGACAAAGAACAAGATTCACAGTGATAATACGTGAAACATCTCTCTAACCCGAAAAAATAATAGCTGATTCTTGTGTTGCTAATAAATAAACGTCGTGTCACACAGCCTGTTGCGAGCTTTTCGATACATCGCTACTTCGGCCACTTGCACGCCAATTTCGCTGATTTTATGTTCAATGAGCCTTTCATTTGACCTGACAATGGCCGAATGGACCCTCTTCCACACCTTTCCAGAGGGTAAAAATTTGAGATGGTCAGCGGGATTCCTACCCGAGACGCGCCGTTACTACCCACAAAACACTAACCGCTCCCCCCCCCCCCCCCCCCACCGCTGTTTTGTGTGTATTGCTGTGACATTAGCTTTTACTGCCGTGATATTAGAAGACTAGACGGCCGTTATCACGCCAAAAATTGTGCTGCGAGTACTCTAGTGGAGAGACTTTGACGGACGAGGCAAGTGAAAATACAAGGAAATTAGTCGGCGTAGATTCGAGCATTGAGTGGGCATTATCATGTGATTCTGAAAGAGTACACGATTTACTAGCAGACACAGCTGCGGGAAGTAGCGAAGTCGAAACGGAATGTGGTTTTACTGTATACTGCCAGCGAAGGTTCGTAATCAGTGTAAGTGAGATATACTGCACATCTTGTTGCTGTTCTCGTTCCAGGTGGGCACTTCATTCAGTGGTGCGTTTAGACGTGTAGCGTGTGGCAGCGGTCCACATGTTAGTTATAGAACTTTTTCTGGTGAGAGAGGCAGAAAAGTGTCGCAACACGCCAGTCACCGGATCCTTAAATGTTTACAACTCTCACAAAACCTAATAGATTATACACTACTGGCCATTAAAATTGCTACACCACGAAGGTGACGTGCTACAGAAGCGAAATTTAACCGACAGGAAGAAGATGCTCTGATATGCACAAATGATTAGCTTTTCAGAGCATTCACACAAGGTTGGTGACGGTGGCAACACCTACAACGTGCTGACATGAGGAAAGTTTCCAGCTGATTTCTCATACGCAAACAGCAGTTGACAGGCGTTGCCTGGTGAAACGTTGTTGTGATGCCTCGTGTAAGGAGGAGAAGCGCGTACCATCACGTTTCCGACTTTGATAAAGGTCGGATTGCAGCCTATCGCGATTCCGGTTTATCGTATCGCGACATTGCTGCTCGCGTTGGTCGAGATCCAATGACCGTTAGCACAATATGGAATCGGTGGGTTCAGGAGGGTAATACGGAACGCCGCGCTGGATCCCAACGGCCTCATATCACTAGCAGTCCAGATGACAGGCATCTTATCCGCATGGCTGTAACGGATCGTGCAGCCACGTGTCGATCCCAGAGTCAACAGATGGGGACGTTTACAAGACAACAACCATCTGCACGAACAGTTCGGCGACGTTTGCAGCAGCATGGACTATAAGCTCGGAGACAATGGCTACAGTTACCCTTGACGCTGTATCACAGACAGGAGCGCCTGCGATGGTGTACTCAACGACGAACCTGGGTGCACGAATGGCAAAACGTCATTTTTTCGGATGAATCCAGGTTCTGTTTACAGCATCATGATGGTCACATCCGTGTTTAGCGACATCGCGGTGAACGCACATTGGAAGCGTGTATTCGTCATCCCCATACTGGCGTATCACCCGGCGTGATGGTATGGGGTGCCATTGGTTACACGTCTCGGTCACCTCTTGTTCGCATTGACGGAACTTTGAACAGTGGACGTTACATTTCAGATGTGTTATAACGCGTGGCTCTACCCCTCATTCGATGCCTGCGAAACCCTACATTTCAGCAGGATAACGCACGACCACATGTTGTAGGTCCTGTACGGGCCTTTCTGGATAGAGAAAATGTTCGACTGCTGCCGTGGCCAGCACATTCTCCAGATTTCTCACGAATTGAAAACGTCTGGTCAATGGTGATCGAGCAACTGGCTCGTCACAATACGCGTCAGTACTCTTGATGAACTGTGGTATCGTGTTGAAGCTGCATGGGCAACTGTACCTGTACACGCCATCCAAGCTCTGTTTGACTCAATGCCCAGGCGTATCAAGGCCGTTATTACGGCCAGAGGTGGTTGTTCTGGGTACTGATTTCTGAGGACCTATGCACCCAAATCGCGTGAAAATGTAATCACATGTCAGTTCTAGTATAATATATTTGTCCAATGAATACCCGTTTATCATCTGCATTTCTTCTTGGCGTAGCAATTTCAATGGCCAGTAGTATATTTATGAGCAATTTTTTCTTCGTACACAAATCGAGAATGAACCACAAAGTTCATTGGCTGCTTACCTACTAATCATTATTTTCTAGGATTAACCCAGTCGATTGGCAACTAGTGCACTGTGCGTTCAAATGGGTGGGGGTCCCCCGCTTTAAATAGATGCAGGTTGTACAAAACAATCAGAGCCACAATGGTACCTGAGATTGTGACACGCATCGTTACAACTTTGCGCCATCAATCATGGTATTGCTGCACGGGCTGGAGCATCTGCTCCGAACTAGTGCTTCCTGTTTGAGTCGCTGTGAGCCCGTCTAGCGTGCTTACGTTCTGGCCAAGTAGTACATTCAGTGCTTTATCTGATCAGTAGAACGAAAGTCGTGTCACATTTACTATGGCGGTCCCAGTTGTCGTGGCTGGGAGATGAAAAGTTGGTCCTGAGATATCAGAAGTAGTGCCGTTAATTAACAGACCGCTACCTTGTAGCTCTAACCGTTTCGCGTCCCTTGGTGGACGTCGCTCATTGCAACTTACAACAAGCGCACCAGATTCGTTCTTGGAGTATATCCGATGTACGCCTGCCGCTTGGAAATAAGGTTGCGACGCGAGGATATGCTGTGGACATCCTTCCACACCCGACCTGCCTAAAGCAGCGGAACCCTGCAAGCAAGCCTCTGCGTTAGTCTGGACCTCTCGGATCGGCTGTATCGTGATCTACTCTCTGTAACAAAAGTCGGTGTCTGCTGACATTAACCCGTAACTCTTCACTGCCTTTGAAATTAACATCACCTCTTTCCTTCTCATTTGTATGTATTTCCCCAGAGCGCCTCATTTTATAGGGTAGGGATGGACTGTAAAACATTAGTGCTACGCGTCCGCATTTGCTACCGGAAATTGGAATAGCACACAATGCCGCGTTTCGTCGGTGCATATCCCCATTGCCGCGACGTGATAAAGTAATGACACGGTCTGTCCGGTCAGGTGGTGATGAGCAGTAATTCAAGTGGTAGTTCCGCAGGCCAGCCTGGAATTGTTGCGGAGGTAGCATTGTAGGACTCAGCTACCCGTACACCACTTGCTGAAAGGCCTCCTGAAGCCCCTTTAGCTCCACTCATGCGTCCCCTATGCTGTAGGACAGTGATCGTATGAGTCTTCCGACAGCTACCCTGGTGTCTTAAAACATCTTACCAGGTCTGTATAACATTCACGTACCGATTCACTAAGTCAATAGCCGTCCACACACATCCCACCAATTCCGCAGTTAGCTCCCACAGTGTTGGAGTGTTATTCGGTAGACCCTGTTGCATGTTTCTCAGTTGCGTACTGTGCCCCTAAGCTATAGCTTCATTACTATCCGCTACTTCTCTTAACTATACCAGAGTATCGGTCAAGAGAGTATCGGTATCCGCTTTCACGAATGCCGTGTTTGAATAACCGACCACCTGCGTCCAACCACCCTTTCTTAGGTGGCACATACATGATACTAAATCTACCACTTGGCACAAATGTTCACACAGGTGTTTGTAGGAGACACGTGACTGTCGGCACTCCCCTCACACTTCTTCCCAACACTCCCTTCTTCGCGGCCTCTAGGTGCAGCTCTGACGACGTCTCCTCCAGCCTCCGTTCTCCGTTCCTCACATTCCACGCATTGTATGTAAATTTTACCGTCCAACGATGGCTGCTTAGAATGACATCCTCCTGCCTGGAGAACGGTACCCCTCCTTTCAGTTGTCAATTCTGCAATGCGCCTATCCTTTCCTCGTTGAAAAGGTGCAGCACTGCCAGAACTACAAATTACGTCATAATCATTCTTGCTTATGACGTTGCCTCGGGAAACGAAGCTGCAATCACCCTTCCTCAACTTTTCGAAACATCCGATTTTCCTCATCTACACTCATAGATACACTATCAATTACACAAAAACTTCGCTACGTCATATTCTCATTTTACGCAATAATCTATACAATAAACTGCAACTGACGTATATCGACAATAAAGTAAATCAAAATTAATAACCCTACATTAGCAAAACCATGTCCTAGTCAAACGTTACATGAACAAGATACTACTGTAAGCAATGAGTTCCATGAATCCCATGCTTCCTATACACATAATATTCCGTCTCCCTTACTCCATCTCTCACTTTTTTACTACTAGAGTTAATTTTATTCGGCTTGTGGTTATGGAGTGGGAGAGGGAATAAACACTTTTATCATAAATGTGGCACACCGTGGATCAAATTATTGCTTTTCCACATCTGCTCTGGATAATCATGTGGGTAACATTCACTTGCTACTGTAACGTAGTCAAGAAAGAAAGACAACTGTATCTGAACTCACTACCTTGCATCGTATCCAGAAAAGTCAGTAATGAAATTCAAATGATCGTTACAGCACTGAATGTTGTTTACGTTATGCAGTGCATTTTTGAATACTGTTAATTAGAATAGGCGCGCGGCTAGCCCGCGTTCTCTTAATCTCAGGGAAAAAATGTAAAATATTGCTTTAGTTTCACAGAGCAGATCTTGCCACAAAATGTGAAAATGATGAAGTCATAACACAGTTATTCGTTATACATTTTGCGGCCGCATAGAACATGTCGCACAGCACCTTCCAAATCAAATTGAGAAATGCACTGAATAATATGATATCGTCTGCCGGCACTGCTGGAAGCTGTAAGAAAATGTTAAATATTATTGTGTTACCTCGCTTTATCGGCGAGGTGACTGCGATGCCTGAAATAAATATTTTTTAAATGGCCGCGTCTGCGGCCGTTGCCCTCACAGATTGGTACAGCGGCTTCCGCTAAATTAAATGCTGAAAATGTCTGAATTATTTACGGGACGAATGGCTGGCAACTTTACAAAGTATTTTAGAAACATATTCGCTCAAACTCTATATATTCAAACAAAAATGCATTAATTTTACACAACTTTTTACAACAACTCGCGTAATGGCGGATCTCAAGCTTCATGTACAAAAGATTCACGGCTAGCATATACATTTGCTTAACACGCGAGTGTTACTCGAAACGAACCCCAAAGAGAACAAAGAGATTATTACAATGCTTTTTACTATTTATACATGTACTGAATTGTCCTTTTTATCTGAGGCACAGATCATAATCACTAATTCATTTAACAAGATTTTCAAAGATAATAATATATCATGGATTCATAAAACGTCAAATAATTATGAATGGTCTACATACACACATAGTACATTCGTGAAATGTTTACACAGTCTTGCTTTATTGCTTCACTTCGTCATGTTTATTCGTGTTTAAATTATTTCTCTTTCGCCGTGTGCGTGGCACTATATCGATACATGTTAAATGGTCTTACACACACGGAAAAAATTCTATCACACGCTTTTTATGACGACTGGCCAGGAGACGCTACAATAACCACCAACAAAAAACATTGTACTTTAGCATTTCAGTCAAAAATCCAACACACAATTATCTAACACAAACCTACTTCACAAAAAAAATGGATTTACAGGCATGGTAATCTACCCATCTACTTCCACGATCTCAGTGCATATGGTACTTCGCATGCAGGTTGCGCTAATGTCCCCAGCTCTCTACCCGTCCTCTCACCCCTTACTCTCTTTTTGGTGCTCGGTGCTGCTACCTGTGACAGCGAATCTGGAGTGCCTTTAACATGTCGAAGACACCCACGTGGACAATAGTTGAACTCGTTGCCAACTGGAACTTCTCATTACTGGGGACGTTATTTCAATCACTTGGCATGGTCCCTGGTATCACATGATACGCTTCAGGATCTGCAGGATTGTTATCATCATCAACAGATCTACTTAATATTCGGGTAATTTACCATTATGCTACACTATTCTCTCCTGATGTTCAAGGACTTCAGTGTTCGCTTTTTGCACCCACTTTCACACATCCTTCAATGTTCTATTGAGATTTTGCATCGGTTTACCATCCTTCTGAATTTTAGTATGACTACATCAAACGGCAAACGCGTTTTCTTACCATACGCCACCTCGTACAGTGAAAGATGAGTTCTATCACATATTTTCGAATTATACGCTGCTGCTAAACATACTAAGTGAACATCCCAGTCATTATGGTGGCTACTGATGTAATTGCTCAGAATCTTACCGATTATTCCGTGAACACATTCCATCCTTCTGTTAGCATTTCGCTGCTGCTAAACATACTAAGTAAACATCCGAGTCATTATAGTGGCTTACCGATTGTTCAGTGAACGCATTCTTTCCTTCCCTTAGCCTTTCGATATAATCAGCTAGTTCTTAGTCTATAAATATGTAAATCGTTAAAAAAATGTTTCATCAGCTCTGACATGAAGTTGGTCCCTTTATCCATGATTATCGTCTCAGGAGCACCAAGCTTCAGCAATTAGTTAGTTACTGTCGCATTTGCTACTGAGTTCGCCTGTTTGTTTAGAATAATTATCATCACAACATACTGTGAGAAATTATCTCTAGTAGAGTGTAGTAATTTCCCACTAGTGTCTGGCTGAAAGGTCCTAAATTATCCATTCCAGTCATCTCCAAGGGTCTAGATGCCACAAGTAACCTCTGTAGCAGCACTTGCTCAAGACTTTAAATTTGTACATTGTGCTCATGGCAACAGTTTTGTACATGCTGGTGCACATCTTCTCCTATGTTCTCCACCAATGCTCAACTACTCCCCAGTCTGCTATTCTGTGGCTTACCTCTCCTCATAGTGCAGGAGGCTCTACCAAGTATTACCCAAAACTTGTTGCCCTGTCTAACAATCCACCATGAGTGGAAAACTGTGACTCTGTTGTGAATAGATTGCAACCCATATCAGCAGCTTACACATTCTGCCATTTGCAAGGCTAAAACCCACTGCCTGTATTATGGCAATTTTTCTGCTAAGATCATCTGTTTTAACATTTCTTTTTTACCAAGATTGTGAATCACTTCCAAGTCAAACTCACTAAGTTTTAATACTCCCCATGTAAGTCTACCTGATGGATCCATTAAATCCAGCAACCATTAATGCCACCTGACCTTTATGATCTTGCCATGTAGATACATCTGAAATATGTGATGCCATCTATCATGCTCAACACCTCCTTCTCAGTGGTAACGTAATTCTTCTCAGCCTTCTTTAATTGCTGTGAAATGTAGACCCTGTACTTCTTGACTCAGAACACAGTCTACCACCAGATTGGTAGCATCACATGATAAAACAGTCCCTTTTGTAAGCCGGGAAAATCAACACAGGCTTAAGTGCTAACGCCTCCTTCAATTTCTTGAAACCCAGGTCTACTATCTCATATCCATTGGAACTTCATACCTTTATTCAACGAATTCATAAGTTTTAAAACAGTTCTCACTTATTATTTAGTCTCAGTTGCACTTTTTAAGTGTACGACACGTTTTGATCACTCTGGATCATCTTCAGAGCTAAAATAAAGTGATACTGAAAATGTGCCATTTAATATTTTACTGTAAACAGAAAAGTGTTGTACATAAATGTAGAGTTTAGGCAAGCAGTTGTGTCAGCAAGCCGTCTTTTCTGTTCAGAACCTCTCATCAAAGTACTGTGTTTTGCAACTGTTGTCTGTGTTTCAAATACTGTATGTATCAGGAAGAGGTAGGGGAGAGGGGAAAGGGCTGAAGAGGAGAGGGGGAATATGGAGTGAGTGTGATTAGGAGAGGGGGAAAATAAACAGGGAAGGGTGTAGTAGGAATGTCACGAATTTAGCAAGATGGGTCTTCTCAAAATTGTAAAAAGTATAATTATGTAAAAATTGTCGTTAAAATGTTAATAGTGTAGAAAAACTAGTGTGTAAATTGTAACGAACATAAATAGTAAAATTGTAAAATAAACCAAGGCGAGTGAAAGCAGGGAAAGAATGCAGGGAGAGAGGAGTGGAGGAGTAGCGGTAAGAGCATTGTGGAGTTAACAGGAGGGGGTGTTGTATTAAAACTGAAAAAAATCGATTATATAAAAATTTTCCCTTAAAATATTAATAGCGTAGGCCAATGGATGTGTCAAACTGTAAATGGATAAAATGGGAAATCATAGAAGTGGAAGTAAAATAACTAAATATGAATTAGTGTCTTAAAATATAAAAAGTGTAAAATCATATGTCTTGTGAAAGTATAAGAAGTGATAATGTATAAAACTTCTGATTAAAATATTAAAAGCATAGAAGAATGGATGTACAAATAGGAAAATGCATAGTGATCGTAACTTTACACAAGCGGAATTACGCAGAGTACCTAGAACTGAATTAAGTTGTCATTAGATATTAAAAATTTAGAACATAGAGAGTATAAAATCATCAAAAGTATAAAATAATAAATTATGAAATGAAACTATGTGCAGCAGATGAAGTCCCAAGAAACAGGATGTGCCAGTTATGATTAATTCAATTTGCTTCTACTAGGTGGCATTGTATGGTGCACAGTTTTACAGTGTGTACGAAGTCAATCTGCAAGCCGCCTGTCACTACGAAAGTGTGTGAGCTGATGCATTGCCGCTGTCTCTTCTCAGTAAGTGGGGCTGTTGCTAATACATGTGCTATGTTGAGGCGGCCAGTTGGAAGAGGTATTCAAAATTTCTAAAAAATGCTCTGCTAATAAAATCTGTCTACCGATTTAATGTCTTGTAGGCCCATGCAGGTGGTGCGTAAGAAGTCTCTTAGGTTCATTGTGGAGGACTTCTAAATGCTTACCAATGGTTCCAACAGCATGCTTCGATGTTAGGAGGTGTTCCCCAAAAGCTGTTTTGTTATCGTGAATTGAAGCGTACTCTTTGAAGTGTATTTCAAACTTTCTGCTTGTTTGATCTACCAAAGTTTTTGGACAGGTTCTCCACTTTAGTTTATATACATATTTTGCTGTGAATTTCGAGGTTTATTTATTCACGTGGTGCCTCTGTCTGAAACTCTATACACATATTGATATTTTGAAATTGTCTAGCAAAAATTTCTGAAACTCATCTTTTATAACTCATGAGCACACGCATGATTTTCTTGTCTAACTGTTCTCCTGTTAGAGCGGTGCCACTGATTTTATGTTGTTGTTGTCTCTTAATTTTTATTGGGACTGGATAATTGTTGATTCTGCAACTTGTTTTATAATCGCAATTTCTTTGTTCCTCTCATGCTCGCTTAATGACAGGTTTAATAACTTACTAATCATAGATCGAAAATATGTGATCTTGATTCTTTCAATGTGCCTTGGCTTTGAATTCCTCCACAGGTCGGTTTTCTGTACATGCTAAAACAGTGTTTGCGTGCCTGTCCTTTATTTTCATGCTCAACTGTAAACCTAATTTTTTGGTGAATAGCATTCATTCTCTCTGTTATGACATTAACATAGCTTTGATCTCCATTAACAAACAAAATAGCGTCGTCCACATGGCGGTAACAGTAGGGAGCTTCGCAGGGTTGTTAGTAAAAAACTGATGTTCCAAACAGGGAAGAGAGAGCAGCAGTGCATCGACTCACACACCTTCCTAGCAGCAGGACGGCGTGCAGACTAAATTCCGTACATACTGTAAAGCTGTGTGCAGCAGTGTCAACAAGCAGAAGTAAATGCAATCAATTATAGTTGTCACATGCTGCTCCCTGTAACTTTAGTTGCTGCTCGTAGTTTTACTTTTGTAATTCATTGTTTTATACTTGTCATGGTTTTTTTATACTTTCAGTGCTTTAAATTTTGAATATTTAATGAGACTCGATTCAGTTCTAGGTGGTCTACGTAATCCCACTATATAGTTTTTATATCTTTTCCTATTTATACATCTACTGTTCTACACTTTTAATATTTTAATGATAATTTTTATACAATTTTACTTTTTATACTTTCAGAGCAAGACCTTATGGTTTTACGCTTTCACTGTTTCAACTTACAATATTTGAAAATAATTCCTTATTAGTTACATTATTTCCACTTTCATAATTTACTATTTTATTCCAGTTACAGTTTACACATTCATTGTTCTATACTATTAACATTTTAATGAGAATTTTTACATAATTTTACTTTTTATAATTTTGTCAAGCCACCTCTTGTTAAACTCATGACAGCCCTACCACCCTCTCCACTTGCTTCCTTTTCCGTCTCCCAGTCATCTTCACCCCATTTTCCCCCTGCCCCCTCTTTCCCTTTCTGTCCCTTCCCTCTCCCCTAACTCCACTGGATACCTATTTTGAACATGGACAACAGTTGCAAAACACAGTATACTGATATGAGGTTCTGAACAGTCAAGATTGGTTGCTGAGGCGACTGCTTCGATAATTTTGACATTTATATACTTTACTGAATAGTGCATATTTAGTTCTACACTGTTTTAGAACTGAAGGTGGTACAGAGTGGTTGAAATATCTCATGCATTTGAAAAATGTGCAGGTGAGACTGAAGAATAAATGTGAATTCTTTTAAATATCAATAAAGTTGCTGATTCTCTCAGGACAAATATGTCGGCTATAGAGGAAATTTGTAAGTCGTCATGCAATATCCATGTATCCCATCACAAATTTTCTATAGTGTTTAGCTAATCCTAAAAATAATAGTAAATCTTTACTTGTCTATGATCACAGGAAGCTTTGTACTACATGTATCAACTTGGGATCCATTTTCACACCATCTTGGCTAATCACATTCCCAAAGTGGTTCACTTCTCTATGCTCGAGGTCAGGCATTCATAATGTAATCTCTTAAAAACTTCTTTTAACTCTTGTACATGTTCCTCCATATTGCTCGAAAATACGAACATATCATCCAGGTATATCATGTATTGATGCAGCCAGAAACTGTCTAAACATGGCTGGTGCATTTCTTACACCAAATGACATTCGCCGATGCTGGTAATGAGTCCAAGGGATTGTAGATGCAGCCTTTCTGCCGGCCCTCTGCCACTACTTATAGTTGATAGTAACCACATTTTAGTTCTATTGCGGAGAAGTATTTACACTGTCCCAAGATATGCAATATCCTCTACTTTCAGTATCGTATAAGCACCCATAATCATTCTGGTATCCAAGTAGCGATAATCTCAACAGAATCTATATTTTTATACCATCCAATGATTTCTTGGGTACTATAACGACTGATGGTCACTTAGGGACCGATGACCTCAGCAGTGTGGTCCCATAAGACCTTGCCACAAATTTCCATATTTCCATTTCCTTAGGGACTACTGGTTTCCTTAAGTATGTCATTTTTCAATTGCTGTTTAATTAATTATTCCGTTATTAGTTGTAAATGATGGAGTATCATGTAAGGTTTGTGGTGTACAGGTGCTTTATTTCCAATCATAATCCTGTGCTGTGTTACAAGTGTTGCCAGTAGCAGACCATGAGGGTGAAATGGGCCCTCAAATTCTAACAATAGCTTTTAACAATAGCTGCTCCTTGCAAATACTTAATTTTTATGCATAATGCAGTTGAACTTGTGGTTTCTTGCGGCTAAGATACACACTTGACCTGTCTGTATCATCCCCTACAATTTCTAAACTGGCAGATAAATATTTTGACTGACTTACTCCATTGGAGCTAAAATTATCCACACGGATGGAAACCACTCAATTACCATACATATATATGGAAACAATGCTCCTGCATATCGAACATCGTGATGTAACTGATTTATCATTCTCTTCTAGTGGTTGTACCACACACAGCATCATGACAGATATTTCTGCGCTCATGTTCAAATAGTTTCCCTGAGCCTTGGGGCACCATATAATGCAAATCGAATCTTAATGACCACACAGTTTAATTGGTTTGTCCTTTGTGAGAGACGAACCTTGTGGAAGTACATCACTGGCAACAGCTTCCCCCAGTAGAAAAAAAAGCCTGTCTGAATTCCAAAAATGGGTTAACTGAACTAGTGACGGCTGAACCCAATGAAGCAGGAGTAATACTGGGCATTGTTCTGTCCTTTCATAGGAACCACCTCCCTATGCAACTCTGAGTTGTCTGCTTTTAACCGAGAAACTTGGAGTAGCAAAGATACAATCGCTTCCTGCGTGGAAACACATTGTGGAACCCCAATCCATCAAACTAAAATACAACAACAGAAAGAAAACAGAGACACAATAATATAGACAAGTGTAACACTTACAAGCTATTTCTAATTCTTACACCTGATCATGAGCCATCTTCACTCCGTGAACTGTTTAAAAAAATGATCTTAGCAATGACACGTGTGACACTGATTTGGTGCTGACTCTGCAACGGTGCACTGGAGGCTAAAAGGCTGCACTGGGTGTGCCTTAGCAGATGCATGCCAGTGTAATCCACCCAAGTTCCCACACAAATGTGTCAGTGATTTCTCACGCATCACAGACTCCATCTTCCAATTCCTAAGGCAGTCTTGTGTCCCAGTCTTTCCTCTGCACGCGAAACAGAAGTGGGAAAAAGCATTCATATTGCTGTCTGCTGTTGCTGGAATCTTCATCCCTGATTCAGCCACCTGTGGCAGCAACACTTCTGATACCAGTTGTAGGGTTGTCGGGAATAACACCTTCTCTCACCTCTTGTAGAGGTAACAGACCTTTCTGACACCATCTGTAGAGATGACAGACGCTTCTCTCACCACTTGTAGAAGTTTAGGTGCATAACCTCTGTGGCGGGTGGTGGAGCTGGGCTGCAAGTCGTCAGGATTTTAGGCATGGTTGCAGTGGTGCGGTAGGTAGATACCACATGGTTTACCAATGTCCTATCACAAAAGCAGCGACGTTAAATACTCTTTTTACTCTACGTTAAAGTAAACAGTCGTGTTGGTACTAGATAGTGGCCAATGCAGGCAACGCACAGGCTGGATTTGGCTGGTGAAGTGTGCTTACCTCTGCAATGGCCTGTTACAATGCGTCGGTGTGTGGTGGCAGCTGCGTGAGGCAATACGGTCAGCAATGCAGTGGTGGCGCTGACGGAGACTGTGGATGGAGCGATATGTGTTGACTGGCAAAGGCAAAAGTGGCAACTGGCATAAATGCGCAGCTTGGTGCAAGGCACACTGGATGTGCAAAATGGTACCCAATGTGGTTGATGTCAGGTCACAGTGGTGACTTGTCTAGCTAGAACCGTGTTTTCTCGCGCAGGCAATGATGGCTGGGTGGCTACACGGCTCAGATTTGAACCGTGGACCGCCACAGTAGGTAGCCAGCAGTGGTAGGGAGTTAGTCAGCGGTGGTCCGCTGGTTGCTAGGTACCAAGTCAGCAGCATTCAGACGAAGCAGGCCCAAAGCTAATGATGGAAGAGTCTGGCATTGCCGGCTTGTCGATCCATTGTAACTCATAGACTGGCGTAGGCTTCTCCTCGTAGCTAGCTGTTGTTGGTGACTGAAGATGCCTGTCTGAAATTGGGGTTTATTTGTGCAAGCCAGTTCTGCTATTGTTTTTGAAACGGTAGTGCTTCTGCCCTGTAAGTTGTCACAGGACTGCGGCGCAAGATGTGACCATTTAGAAACCTTGACACATCATTACCCCAGTTTTATCATCGTGTCAGCAACTTCACAGCGCTGGCTGCACACGAACAGTGGCAGAAGTACAGGAAAAGAAGCAGGGAATCGATCCCAGACAACCCCTGTCTGGGCATGAACCAAAGCATCTAGTTTGAGCTCAAAGAGAAGCTTCGTGCACACAGTATCAAAAATTCTATCGGCACCTACAACTCAGCAAACAGAGCTACGGGGAAATTCATTACCAAAAGAATTGGGGAGAACATCAAAGACAAACCTGCTGCGCGCTTTTCATCTTCCGTATGTGACGTGGAAGCCAGTAAACCGATTGAGGACAGAAGTGCCACGATGCAAGTCGAACCTCATGAAGTGGGTTTTCGTGACATGACGATTCCTGTTAATGAGGTGACCTGCCGGACCCACAACATCTCTTGGTCTGCAGAAACCTGATCGATCCTTGCACGACAGATGACCTGTATGTAGCAAGTGGTAATACCATCGAGACACGTCGGAATTCTGGAGCATACGACGCCTCTAATAGAAAATCAGCGGTGCCTCATCTAAGTCCTAAACACATAAAATAATAAATAAATTAATAATAATGATAATAATAACGTTTAATAAAGTATGTTTTCTGTATTAAAAATATACTTGTTCTTTTTTAAATTGATATGTTCAGATGGTTCAAATGACTCTGAACACTATGGGACTCAACATCTGCGGCCATCAGTCTGCGCCGTGCGGGATTAGCCGAGCGGTCTGGGGCGCTGCAGTCATGGACTGTGCGGCTGGTCTCGGCGGAGGTTCGAGTCCTCCCTCGGGCATGGGTGTGTGTGTTTGTCCTTAGGATAATTTAGGTTAAGCAGTGTGTAAGCTTAGGGACTGATGTCCTTAGCGGTTATGTTCCATAAGATTTAACACACTTTTTTTTCATCAGTCCCCTAGAACTTAGAACTACTTAAACCTAACTAACCTAAGGACGTCACACACATCCATGCCCGAGGCAGGATTCGAACCTGCGACCATAGCAGTCGCGTGGTTCCGGACTGAAGCGTCTAGAACCGCTCGATCACCGCGGCCGGCCAATTGATATGTCTAAAATCATTCTAAAATGGTCTGTGGACGAATATAAAACAAACTGACGACCAAAATTCCACGCCAATTGGTTGATGAACATAGGATTCGTTCTAGACACAAGCAATAGTGACAGGCTTTTCATCCCTTTTGTAAATGAGAACTGCATCTCGCTCCATGGACGCAGTTCCGTGTTCAGCTGTATGTAGCCTGCCACTGTCTTCATGAGTCGGTTCTCGTTCGGGGGAAGACAACAGGATATGCCACATCTCATGGGACCATGCCTAGTAAATTGGCGCACTGTTCCAACAACTGGTCACAAGCAAAGAAAACAATAAACTATGTAGGATTTGCAGTTAAGTCAAAATCATTTGTCTTCTTTCTTTAGATAAAATATTTTTATTGCACTCACTGAATCTTAATATAGGAAAGTTTGAAAACAAATTTGGAAAAGAGGCTATCGAAATCAAATTGGCCCAAGTGACCAGAGTCTGTGTATTATTACCAGTATCATTACAGACAGTGGAAATCGGAGATATAAACCAACGAGTTGGTAAAGGCAGGCAAACTCTTAGATTGCAGCGTACAAACTGTAAGTGTCTCATTTCCAGTATCTCGGCTGTGGCAAAACCTATGACGACAATAAAGACAGAAAAAAATGAAAGAAATCACTATTAGAGAATATGTGGGTCAACTGCAGGAACCCTAGCGGGGAAACTGAGAAACAGCGACGCAAATGAAATATTAGAATGCAATGGCAGCTCCTGTCTTGATCTTTGGAGCAGATTATTGCGCTCTGAGAAAGAAATATCATAGATAACTAAAGATATTAGAAATGAAGTTGCTAAAATCTATAAGAGGTTTTCGCAGAGAGAGAGAGAGAAATCAAGAACGTCTATAAGGAGAGGATTAGATGTGGTATCTATAGTAAAAGGGACTGTGCAGAACAAAAATGAGTGGAAGGAACATTTTTCACGTATCATAACGTACGTATTCGCAAAGTCATGCTATAATTTCAAAGAACAATAACCTGGAAACTATTACAGCTACAATCGTGGTTTGTTGCAAAACATTTAGCTGATCTCATAGATTTCTTCTGTGCCCTCTGTTCTATATTTGATTAGGAGTACATCAAAACGGTGACAGACCAGAAGAAAGCGCAAAGTATCATCTGATATGCAGAATCCAAATCTGAGAAACGGTAATGCGGAATTATAGACGCCAGTATGAGAGGTCATCACCGTCAAAACAAGCATAACGAGGTGGTTCGTAAACTTTAAAGAAATTGGCAGCTTCAAGGATCTTCCTCGAAGTGAACGTGCCTCTATGTATTAGGCTCGTGTTGATACAATGCAAGCTGCATTTCAAAGCAGAGCCCAGATGTTAATTCGTTTTGCACCACGAGAATTACACGAAGCAGGATCAACTGACCATAAAGCGTTACACGAGCGGTTAAGTCTTTCTGTGTACAAACTGCCAATGGTCCAAGCACCGCAGTAAACGATCGCCCCTCTGAGATATGCATTAGCATGTTCCAATACAGGCTGTATCAATGATTACCTGAGAAAGTAAGTATTTTCAGACGAAGCAGGATTCCACATTTCTGGACTCCGTGAATCGCCACGACCTTAGGATTTAGGGGCCCGGAAAACCACACAGCACACACCAACAAATCCGTGAAAGCCCCAAGCTTAATGTTTCATGTGGTGATAGGCCCATTTTTCTTCGCATAGAAAACGATGACGGGAAATGTTTACGTGGATGTGTTTGAATACTTCCTGCTTCCACAGCCATCCATCAAATTCCAGCAAGATGGTACACCATCACATTGAAGTTTGAACGTGCGCGATGTGCTGAATAACACGTTTACTGAGGGGCGGATGGCTCATGATCTAACATTCTGCGTGGTGTCTGTTTGTTCTGGGTCGTGTCTCCCTACCACTTTCGCGCAACGACGCTCTGAGCGTGTTTTTTAGGGAAATGACTAGTTTGAACCTGGGACCTGTTGCTGGTAAGGAGACGGCAGACCACACATGACATGTAGAGTTCAGAAGAGTTCAGTGAGACGAGCGATGATATAACCAAATACTTAATGATTTCAGCGTCAGCTCCACTGCACTGCACTGCACTGCAAGAATCTTAATACTAACTAAATTTAGTGGAAGGGGTTCAAGGCTTTCCTATTTTTAGTTAGCTGCTAAAATAACGTCGAAAAAGCAGTTAAGTTTACCATTGGAAATTTTATTCTACTCACAAAACATTGTTTATAAATTGCACTATTGATAAAAGGAAATGTTTTAATACAGGATGATAAAAACCAATTGCGTTCAACAAAAATGTGAACGAATATTCCTTGAATGGGTTTCCAAGTTCTACAATGGATCGAAGGATGACCTATGCCATATCACATCTATAATCTAGGTTTAAATTAAGTTTCACAAAAGAGAAAACTATCAAAATGGTCTACAGTGACCCTCAATTATCTTTAATTACTTATCTAACTTGTCGTAAATTACAGTGGCTGATGTGGCTTCTCAGTAATTATATAACAGAAAAATCATTGCATTTCAGATTTTAACTTACATAGCAAATGTGAATACCATGAGCTTCAATTGACGATCGCCACTAGCATTACGTAAAAAGGGGATGTAACAGATGAGACTTCTGCAGTTCTGAGTGAAGCCTTATGCGCTCAAAAATGCGGCATCGCGTGCGTTCATTACCTTGTTGGTGTTCGTCAGGGGGCGGTGGCCGGCGCAGCTCCATGCATCTCGCCGTCTCGGAAGCAATTCTTTTCTAACTTCTCCTTACTACAATTTACCGAAGTTGGTCTAAAAAAAAACTATCTGGCTGTGTTTTCATCTGACCAATGAGGGTCTCAATGTTAAAAGCTCCGCCTACAAAAATTCTGTCTATCCAATGAGAAACGTTATACTTTTCGTGGTGGGGCAATGTTTTTAACGTTTGCAACGTATCAGAGACGCGAAAAAGTCTCACGCTAAAACTTGCGGCTGGTGTGGCCCTTTTAGTGTTATCGTAAGATCTATACTGTTCTTCTGGAGGGCTCTAGCTTTTAACATGGGCTGGGGGGGTGGTCCTAGCGGTTCGGTTACTTTTCGTAGTGGGCCAATGTTTTTTAGGTTTGCAACGTAACAGAGACGCGAAAAAGTCTCACGCTAAAACTTGCGGCTGGTGTGGCCCTTTTAGTGTTATCGTAAGATCTATACTTTTCTTCTGGAGGGCTCTAGCTTTTAACATGGGCTGGGGGTGGTCCTGGTGGTTAGCTGGCAACGTGGGTGTCCGTCCCTTATCGTAGGGCCTTCTAGCTTAACACGGTTCTGCTCTCGGCTTCTCGTTTCTCCCCTCGGAACTGCGTCTGTCTCACGATGAGAAGGTATGACATGCATTTAGGCATTCTTGTGTTAGTCTGTCGTATTCCATTTGCTCACTCGTTACTCGTATTACTTTGGTTAATTTAATGTCAGGATTTATTCGGAGCTATGTGACATACTGCCGGATTTGCTTATCATGTCAGGGTTTTCATGGAAGGTGTTGGATTTGCCTGACGCCTTACATTGGCAGTCCCCTCGCATTGCTCCCGCACCTTCCCGACGTCACACCAGTGGCCTCCTTTTGTGAGCTTACGTCGCGGAACGCATGCACGCAAAACCACTCAATGATATTGCTACCCTTCGCGCACTAATCAATGAACCAATCGTATTGTTGATGCTGCAATGTTGACCTGTATACGGGCAGATACCGAATGTCGTTCTACGAGCGACGACTACATCTACATCTACATTTATACTCCGTAAGCCACCCAACGGTGTGTGGCGGAGGGCACTTTACATGACACTGTCATTACCTCCCTTTCCTGTTCCAGTCGCGTATGGTTCGTGGGAAGAACGACTGCCGGAAAGCCTCCGTGCGCGCTCGAATCCCTCTAACTTTACATTCGTGGCCTCCTCGGGAGGTATAAGTAGGGGGAAGCAATATACTCGATACCTCATCCAGAAACGCACCCTCTCGAAACCTGGACAGCAAGCTACACCGCGATGCAGAGCGCCTCTCTTGCAGATTCTGCCACTTGAGTTTACTAAACTTCTCCATAACGCTATCACGCCCTGTGACGAAACGAGCCGCTCTTCTTTGCATCTTCTCTGTCTCCTCCGTCAACCCGACACGGTACGGATCCCACACTGATGAGCAATACTCAAGTACAGGTCGAACGAGTGTTTTGTAAGCCACCTCCTTTGTTGATGGACTACATTTTCTAAGGATTCTTCCAATGAATCTCAACCTGGTACCCGCCTTTTTGTTGTTGTTGTGGTCTTCAGTCCTGAGACAGGTTTGATGCAGCTCTCCATGCCGCTCGATCCTGTGCAAGCTTCTGCATCTCCCAGTACCTACTACAGCACACATCCTTCTGAATCTGCTTAGTGTACTCATCTCTTGTTCTCCCTCTACGATTTTTACCCTCCACGCTGCCCTCCAGTACTAAATTGGTGATCCCTTGACGCCTCAGAACATGTCCTATCAACCGATCCCTTCTTCTAGTCAAGTTGTGCCACAAACTCCTCTTCTCCCCAGTTCTATTCAATACCTCCTCATTAGTTATGTGATCTACCCATCTAATCTTCAGCATTCTTCTGTAGCACCACATTTCGGAAGCTTCTATTCTCTTCTTGTCTAAACCATTTATTGTCCACGTTTCACTTCCATACATGGCTACACTCCATACAAATACTTTCAGAAACGACTTCCTAACACTAAAATTAATACTCGATGTTAACAAATTTCTCTTCTTCAGAAACGCTTTCCTTGCCATTTCCAGTCTACATTTTATACCCTCTCTACTTCGACCATCATCAGTTATTTTGCTCCCCAAATAGCAAAACTCCTTTACTACTTTAAGTGTCTCATTTCCTAATCTAATTCCCTTAGCATCACCCGACTTAATTCGACTACATTCCATTATCCTTGTTTTGCTTTTGTTGATGTTCATCTTATACCCTCCTTTCAAGACACTGTCGATTCCGTTCAACTGCTCTTCCAAGTCCTTTGCTGTCTCTGACAGAATTACAATGTCATAGGCGAACCTCAAAGTTATTATTTCTTCTCCATGGATTTTAATACCTACTCCGAACTTTTCTTTTGTTCCTGCTTGCTCAATATACAGATTGAATAACATCGGGGAGAGGCTGCAACCCTGTCTCACTCCCTTCCCAACTGCTGCTTCCCTTTCATGTCCCTCGACTCTTATAACTGCCATCTGGTTTCTGTACAAATTGTAAATAGCCTTTCGCTCCCTGTATTTTACGCCTGCCACCTTCGGAATTTGAAAGAGAGTATTCCAGTCAACATTGTCAAAAGCTTTCTCTAAGTCTACAAATGCTAGAAACGTAGGTTTGCCTTTCCTTAATCTTTCTTCTAAGATAAGTCGTAGGGTCAGTATTGCCTCACGTGTTCCAACATTTCTACGGAATCCAAACTGATCTTCCCCGAGGTCGGCTTCTACCAGTTTTTCCATTCGTCTGTAAATAATTCGCGTTAGTATTTTGCAGCTGTGGCTTATTAAACTGATAGTTCGGTAATTTTCACATCTGTTAACACCTGCTTTCTTTGGGATTGGAATTATTATATTCTTCTTGAAGTGTGAGGGAATTTCGCCTGTCTCATACATCTTGCTCGCCAGATGGTAAAGTTTCGTCAGGATTGGCTCTCCCAAGGCTGTCAGTAATTCTAATGGAATGTTGTCCACTCCCGGAGCCTTGTTTCGACTCAGGTCTTTCAGTGCTCTGTCAAACTCTTCACGCAGTAGCGTATCTCCCATTTCATCTTCATCTATATCCTCTTCCATTTCCATAGTATTGTCCTCAAGAACATCGCCCCTGTATAGACCCTCTATATACTCCTTCCACCTTTCTGCTTTCACTTCTTTGCTTAGAACTGGGTTTCCATCTAAGCTCTTGATATTCGTGCAAGTAGTTCTCTTTTCTCCAAAGGTCTCTTTAATTTTCCTGTAGGCATTATCTATCTTACACCTCGTGAGATAAGCCTCTACATCCTTACATTTGTCCCTTAGCCATCCCTACTTAGCCATTTTGCACTTCGTGTCGATCTCATTTTTGAGACGTTTGTATTCATTTTTGCCTGCTTCACTTACTGCATTCTTGTATTTTCTCCTTTCATCAATTAAATTCAGTATCTCTTCTGTTACCCAAGGATTTCTACTAGCCCTTGTAGTTTTACCTACTTGATCCTCTGCTGCCTTCACTATTTCATTCCTCAAAGCTACCCATTCTTCTTCCACTGTATTTTTTTCCCTCATTCCTATTAATTGTTCCCTTATGCTCTCCCTGAAACTCTGTACAACCTCTGGTTCTTTCAACTTATCCAGGTCCCACCCGCCTTACCAACAATTAATTTTATATGATCATTCCACTTCAAATCGTTCCGTACGCATGCTGCAAGATATTTTATTGGAGTAACTGCTGCCAGTGTTTGTTCCGCTATCATATAATCATACAATAAAGGATCCTTCTTTCTATGTATTCGCAATACATTACATTTGTCTATGTTAAGGGTCAGTTGCCGCTCCCTGCACCAAGTGCCTATCCGCTGCAGATCTTCCTGCATTTCGCTGCAATTTTGTAATTCCGCAACTTCTCTGTGTACTGCAGCATCATCCGCGAAAAGCCGCATGGAACTTCCGACACTATCTACTAGGTCATTTATATATATTGTGAAAAGCAATGGTCCCGTAACACTCCCCTGTGGCACGCCAGAGGTTACTTTAACGTCTGTAGACGTCTCTCCATTGAGAACAACATGCTGTGTTATGTTTGCTAAAAACTCTTCAATCCAGCCACACAGCTGGTCTGATATTCCGTAGGCTCTTACTTTGTTTATCAGGCGACAAAAAAAAAAAATGGCTCTGAGCACTATGGGCCTTAACATCTATGGTCATCAGTCCCCTAGAACTCAGAACTACTTAAACCTAACTAACCTAAGGACATCACACAACACCCAGTCATCACGAGGCAGAGAAAATCCCTGACCCCGTCGGAAATCGAACCCGGGAACCCGGGCGCGGGAAGCGAGAACGCTACCGCACGACCACGAGCTGCGGACTATCAGGCGACAGTGCTTAACTGTATCGAACGCCTTCCGGAAGTCAAGGAAAATGGCATCTACCTGGGAGCCTGTATCTAATATTTTCTGCGTCTCATGAAGAATTAAAGCGAGTTGGGTCTCACACGATCGCTGTTTCCAGAATCCCTGTTGATTCCTACAGAGTAGATTCTGGGTTTCCAGAAATGACATGATACGCGAGCAAAAGACATGTTCTAAAATTCTACAACAGATCGATGTCAGAGATATAGGCCTATAGTTTTGCGCATTTGATCGACGACCCTTCTTGAAAACTGGAACTACCTGTGCTCTTTTCCAATCATTTGGAACCTTCCGTTCCTCTAGAGACTTGCGGTACACGGCTGTTAGAATGGGGGCAAGTTCTTTCGCGTAGTATGTGTAGAATCGAATTGGTAACCCGTCAGGTCCAGTGGACTTTCCTCTGTTGTGTGATTTCAGTTACCTTTCTATTCCTTGGACACTTATTTCGATGTCAGCCATTTTTTCATTCGTGCGAGGATTTAGAGAAGGAACTGCAGTGCGGTCTTCCTCTGTGAAACAGCTTTGGAAAAAGGTGTTTAGTTTTTCAGCTTTACACGTGTCATCCTCTGTTTCAATGCCATTATCATCCCGGAGTGTCTGGATATGCTGTTTCGATCCACTTACTGATTTAAGGTAAGACCTGAACTTCCTAGGATTTTCTGTCAAATCGGTACATAGAACTTTACTTTCGAATTCACTGAACGCTTCACGCATAGCCCTCCTTACGCAAACTTTGACATCTTTTAGCTTCTGTTTGTCCGAGAGGTTTTGGCTGCGTTTAAATTTGCAGTGAAGCTCTCTTGCTTCCGCAGTAGTTTCCTAACTTTGTCGTTGAACCACGGTGGGCTTTTCCCGTCCCTCACAGTTTTACTTAGCACGTACCTGTCTAAAACGCATTTTACGATTGCCTTCAACTTTTTCCTCAGTGGTACACAGTGAAATTCTGGTGCAATGGAAAAAATCTTTGAGAGTTTCCAAACGTTTTAAAACAAACCACGATGCACTTTCTCTAATAGCTTGCAAGTTACTATTTTTTTAAACGTTATTAGGACTTTGTGGCCCCAGTGTACATTGTAGACCAGAATCCCAAAACAAGAATTACGTTGTTAATATTTGGAGAGAAGATCTGTAAGTAGGTCAATGATGGTGTGGTGAAAAAGGAACAGTTTATCTTAGGCTAAACGATAAGTCAGAAGAAGATCACTTCATATTTTCAAACTACTCACTGTGTTCTCATGTCTGGACTCTCTCGACTTTTCATGTTTGTGGGTTCCTTTCAAGGTTATGAAACAGTCGGGCACTTAGCCGACCCTTTAACTTGTGGAAAAACAGTGGACTGGTATGGAACGAGACCACGACTCTAGGGAGAGTACTCTAATATTTTCACGACAGCAGATAACGAACAAATGATATTTACACCTCACTTGACACCGAAGGTTTCTCAGTTGAACACCATACCCACTTTAACCGGAACTACTTGACTGGGAGATAGCAGCAAGACCCACAGGTTCGTCGTCTGTAACAACGCTACTCAAGGATCGGCTTACAGACCTGCGAAATTTTTAGAATTTGTTTCTTTTATTAAACACGATATGACATCTGTGCCTCAGCTAAGGATTATGGGGTACACAAAGGCTCTTCTTGACCTGATATGCGGTTACGCACATCAGACTGAATTGGTGGTGCAGACTGTCTCGTGATCTGAAACATATCAGTTCTCATCGGCTTTCGTATTGCAGCAGAATTTTCATTGTAGTAGAAAGAAAATTTACCTGAGTTATAAGTGCATTGGAAGGTGAAATTATCCCTCCGAAAATCTCTGTATAGGTGTACCACCTCGAAGCGCTAAACCACAGACAGCTCGAGGGAAAAGAATGTCGCGGTGAAGACCCCTTGATGTATTATTACGGTTATTACGGTAAAGCGATAATTTTTACTTCTGCACCGTCTTACTACAACTGAAGGAAACACAACTTTCGTGCGATACGTGTTTCGCCTTTGTCCTCTGCAAGGCATCTTCAGTGGCTTGGAATATGTACGTATTTCTTCTATTTAGTTTACAAATGGTTCAAATGGCTCTGAGCACTATGGGACTCAACTGCTGAGGTCATTAGTCCCCTAGAACTTAGAACTAGTTAAACCTAACTAACCTAAGGACATCACAAACATCCATGCCCGAGGCAGGATTCGAACCTGCGACCATAGCGGTCTTGCGGTTCTAGACTGCAGCGCCTTTAACCGCACGGCCACTTCGGCCGGCTATTTAGTTTACATTTTGGGACAATGTATGTATAGGTTATAAACAGCTCTGGTGGTTGGCTTTTCTAAGGCGTAGTAATATTTTAAATTGTATTTACAGGTTCCGTGGATGATTTTCTACATGTTGTGTCTTTTCCGCTGTTCTTCTTCTTATAAGTGCCATTTGGGCTTTTGTTTCTCACACTTCACTGCACTAGGAACCGAACACTTGTTCTCTTTGTGTATTCACGTGCGTATGTGACCTTGCGTGCGTGCGTGCGTGCGTGTGTGTGTGTGTGTGTGTGTGTGTGTGTGTGTGTGTATGTGTGTGTATGGGTGACCAGAAGGCTGGGAGAGAGATAGAGCAAGATATGTATTTGTTTTAATATGGCTGCATGTGCAAGGGAGATGATTTTTATCTTATCATGTCTTTTATTAAGTGTAGTACGGAGTCTGTACTGATGTGTTTCTTCATTTATCACATGTTTCTTTCCAGCAATGGCTTTTTGAATGTGGAAGTTTTTCTTTCATTTGTATAAGACCTTTGTCATGGTTATTTATTCTCATCATTTTCATATCTTGTTCTTGTTACTTCGGCATAGAAAAGCCAACCACCAGAACTGTTTATATATACATTATGCCAAAACGTAAACTAAATAGAAAAAATACGTACATATTCCAGGCCACTGAAAATGCCTTGCAAAGAATAAAGGCGAAACGCGTATGGCACGAAAATTGTTTCATTGAGTTTTAGTTAGACGGTCCAAAAGTAAAAATTATCGGTATACCGTAATATTACACGCAACTGGGGAAGACAGGACTACAAAAGTTGAAGATGTTAATATCCCTTGACGAAGGTGGTCAGCAGGTACGTGAAAACTAGTAAGAGGAACCCATACCCTTAGCGACCGTTAAGAGACAGACAGAGAAGCAATTGGAACCTTCTGAAATTGAAACCACACGTTAGGAAACTTCCCAGTTACAAATTTTGGCGTTTGCTCTCATGACATTTTTTTTTAGTCAATACAAGTAAATCCCCGATTCATTAAAGGATCGAACTCCCATATGTAAAACAGCTTCAAACATATGATTATTTTACAAATGAATTAATGTATTAAATATTGGACTTTAAGCAAGTAAGCGAGGCGATGTTT
Source organism: Schistocerca nitens (assembly GCF_023898315.1). Lineage (NCBI taxonomy): Eukaryota > Metazoa > Arthropoda > Insecta > Orthoptera > Acrididae > Schistocerca > Schistocerca nitens. Next base: position 38,024,906 of record NC_064615.1, read on the forward strand.
AAGAAAGGCTCGAAATTATACTTAAAGTTTGTTGGAAGTCGCTAACCGCTGTCATTCCCAAATACCGGATGAATAATGTCCGGGTATTCGCGGGACATCAGTTTCGCTGCCTCAAGAAACACACATAGGGAAAGTGTAGTACTTATCTTATTGTGCTAAACTTTTGACATTAGATTGCACCTCTTAATGAGTAAATTATGATAGTATTTTACATTTGATCAATAATTATACGAGATATTGAAAATAAAATTTTTGTTACCCCTGGACGCCGTTGGATAGGCAACCTGCAACTGTCATTGGGTTCCGGCATAAGCAGTTTAGTAGTACAGGTATCGGGGGGGGGGGGGGGGGGGCAGTGGGGGAATCCGTTGAGTTCACGATGTTGATGAGTACATTTCCTTTGCAATTTTCTTACGTTATATATAGAATTTTCACTATTTTCTGAGATATCACTTGACTTCCATTTCAACAAATTTATTGAAACGGGTCTTTGTTTTGGCTGCTGAACGTTTCACGAATGAGAAAGACAAAAAGGCAGGCAAAATATTCGTTTCATGGAAAGGTTTTCACGTACAGTCTACACCGCGTAAATCTGATTGTTGAAGGGTATCTCCAGTTTTCCGCCAATTTTTTTTTCCAATATTACTGCCGATGTAGCAAAACATTTTGTCACATTGAAATTCGGTGGTAGGAAGTAAACAAAGTTCAGTGCATCCTACATGGACACAGTATTCATCCTCTCAAAATTGGTTTATAATTTGTAAGCCTTGGAAGCGCTCACTGACTGTATGGTTTTCTTTATTTTTCAGACCACAGGTGCAGTAGTTCTGGTCTGTAAAAGCAGTGGAAGTGGCAAATCACGTAATTTTGTGCGCCATACTGAGACTTGCCGCGTATGCTGATTTCCAAGGCTTGAAAGTCGTACTTCTGAGTCCAGAGAGAGTCGCTCCGAGAACTTGCAAAGAGCAGAGTAGATGATGGTTATATAAAGGACAGTCAATTGAAAACGAGGCAGATGGAAAAAAAAAATTAAGTAAACTGCTTATTGTTTCAAGAGTAATTGCCATCAACTGTTGATACGTTTATCCAAGTGTGAGACAAGCTAGTCAATGCATTCGCGAAAAAATGTTAGCGGTTGCTTACAGAATCATTATTGCACCCAGGCGTGCACCTCTTCATCCTAAGCTAACCAACTGCCACGAATGTCTCTCTTCGGGACTTCAAAAATAAGGAAATGGCGTGGCCAGAGATCGGGTCTGTATGGAGCATACTCGAGACACCCTTGGCAATATGTGAGACATTTTTTCATGAAGGCATTGACCGTCTTTTCTTACTTGAGGTAAATATATTAAGTGTTATGGCGATTACTTTTCAAATAATAAACTACATATTTCTTTTCCATCTGTCTCGTTTTCATTTGACAGCTCCTTACATTTGATTTATTAGTCAGCAGTAACTGATTGGACGTTTTGGCTTCATCTCAACCTTAGACGCAAATATGTGAAAGCGAAAACCTGTGAATAACGAGGCGCTAACATTTTGCTGACAGCGGCGGCTTTATCACTGCTGATCCGCAAAATGGTCGGTTTGCGACTTCAGACAAGCTGTGGGAAACCGAATCTGTCTCTTCCAGTTTCCTACTTTAGTACTGATATTCAAAGGAAATCGGTCTGTGGACGCCAATGTTCCAAAACGTCGTGCGCGATAAATTCGGTTTTTCAGGCAGTAATATGTTGGGTTCTATTGATCACAGAGATAAGGGGTCAAGTGTCTTCGATAGCTCTTGGCCTAACGACCATTTGCTTACCTACAGGAGAACGGGAATACTATAGCTATACTACAGTACACAATCAAAATTTAAATATTACGCACTTCCTCCAAACCAGGCAAACGGAGTAATTATGTTGACTATTTGCTTTAAGTGCGGTCCAGTGTGGGCCTTAGATGGCTCATAAAAGTGCAATTTGTTCAGGGTCAGTTCCTGAGAAAACAAAGAAAAACCATGATTTTTATAGTGTAATAGTAATGTTATTGTTCATATAATACGCTAATGACTTTGCTGATAATATCAATTGTAGTCTCAGGCTTTTTGCAGACGATGCAGTAATCGGAAATTCTGCTCCCATAAAAATGTAGCAATACGCTGTTAGATGTCAACAACAAACCAACATTGTGCAAAGACTGGTAAATAACTCTTAATGTAGAGAAACGTAATGTTACGTTCTTCAGGAAATGAAATGTTTGATACCATTACCTTATAGCACTAGGTCACAACTAGGATCAGTCAAATCATGAAAATATTTGGCTTAACAGTGTGCAGAGATGTGAATTTTGTGCGTTAGTTACAGCTTAAGCAAATCGTAGATGACGATTCATTGGTAAGATACTGAGAAGCAGTCGTTTGTTTACAAAGGTGATTGAATACACCAAGCGGTTCTAGGCGCTTCAGTCTGGAACCGCGGGACCGCTACGGTTGCAGGTTCAAATCCTGCCTCGGACATGGATGTGTGTGATGTCCTTAGGTTAGTTAGGTTTAAGTAGTTCTAAGTTCTAGGGGACTGATGACTTCAGATGTTAAGTCCCATAGTTCTCAGAGCCATTTGAACCATTTTGATTGAATACAGTCACTTGTATAGCCTACTCCGGAATACTGCACAAATGTAAGTGATCCATATCATGCCGAAATCGCTGGGATATGAAAGTATACAAAGAAAGCTGGGGCAATGGGTCCAGGAGTGTTTGATGGCAAGAGTGTAACAGAAATCTGAGAAACCTCAACTGACTTACATTCGAACAGAGACGCGATGCAACCCGTGAGAACGTGCTTAGAAAACTCTGAAAACTGCCTTTCACTGCAGAATCTGTGGATATTCTTCAGCTCACTACGCATCGAAACATACCAACAGAGACCATGCAGACGAAATAAGGCAAACAAACAGTTCACACAGGCGTTGCATACGAACATTTCCCCACGCACCAGACACGAATGGAACGGGAAGAAATCGTAACACAGTTAAAAGTACCCTCTGATGCACACTCTATTGTCATTCGCGTACCACAGATGCATATATAGAAGGCCAGAACAAAATTTTCGATCAACTATTACAGTATTATAAAACACACGCACATACACACACACACACACACACACACACACACACACACAATACTCTTCTTGCCATGTTGGCTTGCTGTCTTTTTAACTGTTACACGGTAAATACCGGTAAATGGTACACCGCGAAATTACGTGCTATAGGTAATCATCTGCAGTGTTTATATTACTGCAGACGATAGTAGCTACATTGCCAGAAATAAGTTTAAGTGCATTCGATCTCGGATTACCGTCGTTGTTATCAGCACTTGTTACACTACGTATCCATACACGCCCAAAAACATACGTTTTTCATATCAGATGCATTGTGCTGCCACCTACTGCCATGTATTCCATATTAGCGACCTCAGTAGTCATTAGACATCGCGAGAGAGCAGAATGGGGCGCTCTGCAGAACTCACGGACTTCGAACATGGTCAAGTGATTGGGTGTCACATGAGTCATACGTCTGCGCGCGAATTTCCACACTCCTAAACATCCCTAAGTCCACTGTTTCCGTTGTGACAGTGAAGTGGAAACGTGAAGGACAGGTACAGCACAAAAGCATACAGGCTGACCTCATCTGTTGACTGCCAGAGACCGCCGACAGTTGAAGAGCGTCGTAATGTGCAATAGGCAGACGTCCATCCAGACCATCACACAGGAGTTCCAAACTGCATCAGGATCTACTGCAAGTACTATGACAGTTAGGCGGGAGGTGAGAAAACTTGGATTTCATGGTCGAGCGGCTGCTCATAAGCCACACATCACGCCGGTAAATGCAAAACGACGCCTCGCTTGGTGTCAGGAGCGTAAACATTAGACGATCGAACAGTGGAAAAACATTGTGTGGAGTGACGAATCACGGTACACAATGTAGCGATCAGATGGCATGGTGTGGGTACGGGGAATGCCCGGTGAACGTCATCTGCCAGCGTGTGTAGTGCCAACAGTAAAATTCGAAGGCGGTGGTGTTATGGTGTGGTCGTGTTTTTCATGGAGGGGGCTTGCATCCCTTGTTGTTTTGCGTGGTACTATCACAGCACAGGCCTACTTTGATGTTTTGAGCACATTCTTGCTTCCCACTGTTGGAGACCAATTCGGGGATGGCGATTGCATCTTTCAACACGATGGAGCACCTGTTCATAATGCACGGCCTGTGGCGGAGTGGTTCCACAACAATAACATCCCTGTAATGGACTGCGTTGCACAGAGTATTGACCTGAATCCTAAAGAACACCTTTGACATGTTTTGGAATGCCGACTTCGTGCCAGGCCTCACCAACCGACATCGATACGTCTCCTCAGTGCAGCACTCCATGGAGAATGGGCTGCCATTCCCCAAGAAACCTTCCGGCACCTGACTGAACGTATGCCTGCAAGAGTGGAAGCTGTCATCAAGGCTAAGGGTGGGCCAACACCATATTGAATTCCAGCATTACCGATGGAGGCGCCAAGAACTTGTAAGACATTTTCAGCCAGGTATCCGGATACTTTTGTTCACATTCTGTATCACCAGCCGTAGTTGTAGTCTCCAGGAATCCGTATTTTATTGCGGACTCCACTGTAATTTTATTTTCCTCCTCTCTACAACCATCGACATGGCTATCGGTTGAGGCATTGGTTGGTTGGTTGGTTGGTCTTACATTCAAATAATCATGAAGACACTTGTGCACAGACAGCATTTCAATACACACAATACTCCAATTTTTTTCATCACTCAGAATACCTTTAAACGTCAGTCTGGAAACACTTAACAGTATTTGATGAAATAAAATGCTGTGTTCGTGCTTTGACAGTGACCTCAGAACTCCTACATGTGACACGCAAGGAACATATTTGGACCGAAGATTGGGAGCGTGAGAGATGCGGATCTCAGCGTTGTGACGTCAGGGAATGACAACATCACTTCTGCAGGGACATCATAAAAACTGCAAGTGCGACTTCTGAAAAACTGATGATAAAAAAACTCGTCACACTGTGTACGAAGTGCAATTAATACCAAGGAAAACATAAAACAACTGAATGAAAAAATATTGAAGGAATACCTATAGAAGACACTAACTAAAAATCATTGGGAACTGCAGTAGCCATTGGAAATAGAGAAGAAAATTGAGTACGTAAATGAAGATACTTAAAGAATCTGTAAATGATATACACGTTGCTAACTTACAACACCTGCAAAACAATTCGGAAAATACAAAGAAAAAAGTCTTTGCTAACAGAATAATCAGAGAGGTAGAGGGAGTAGTCTGGAATATACACAAAGTTACGATTCCACGGGCAGCCGAAAAGTTTCTAGCCCGAGACAGTTAACGTAATGTCTCGCATAAACAACACCACCCTCTTTTATGGTGATCCTTTTTGGGTATGAAAGGCAAATTTCGCGGCTCCACCTTTTTTAGTTTTGCCTCTAACATGCGTTGTACACCATGTTGTTGTTTGTTGTTGTGGTCTTCAGTCCTGAGACTGGTTTGATGCAGCTCTCCATGCTACTCTATCCTGTGCAAGCTTCTGCATCCCCCAGTACCTACTGCAGCCTACATCCTTCTGAATCTGCTTAGTGTATTCATCTCTTGGTCTCCCTCTACGATTTTTACCCTCCACGCAGCCCTCCAGTGCTAAATTGGTGATCCCTTGATGCCTCAGAACATGTCCTACCAACCGAACCCTTCTTCTGGTCAAGTTGTGCCACAAACTCCTCCCCTCCCCAATTCTATTCAATACCTCCTCATTAGTTATGTGATCTACCCATCTAATCTTCAGCATTCTTCTGTAGCACCACATTTCGAAAGCTTCTATTCTCTTCTTGTCCAAACTATTTATCGTCCATGTTTCACTTCCATATATGGCTACACTCCATACAAATACTTTCAGAAACGACTTCCTGACACTTAAATCTCTACTCGATGCTAACAAATTTCTCTTCTTCAGAAACGCTTTCCTTGCCATTGCCAGCCTACATTTTATATCCTCTCTGCTTCGACCATCATCAGTTATTTTGTTCCCCAAATAGCAAAACTCATCTACTACTTTAAGCGTCTTATTTCCTAGTCTAATTCCCCTTTTGCTTTTGTTGATGTTCATCTTATATCCTCCTTTCAAGACACTGTCCATTCCGTTCAAGTGCTCTTCCAAGTCCTTTGCTGTCTCTGACAGAATTACAATGTCATCAGAGAACCTCGAAGTTTTTATTTCTTCTCCATGGACTCTAATACCTACTCCGAATTTTTGTTTTGTTACCTTTACTGCTTGCTCAATATACAGACTGAATAGCATCGGGGAGAGGCTACAACCCTGTCTTACTCCCTTCCCAACTGCTGCTTCCCTTTCATGTCCCTCGACTCTTATAATTGCCATCTGGTTTCTGTACAAATTGTAAATAGCCTTTCGACTCTTCTAACTGCCGTCTGCTTTCTGTACAAATTGTAAATAGCCTTTGTACACCATAGTGTAAGCAAAATGGCGAATATCGAGAGATTCATGAACCGCGTTGTGATTAAATATATTCACTTGAAGGGGATGACCCCCAAGAAAATTGCGGAGGACATGTGGATTACACTTAAGGACAACGCTCCGTCTTATGCAACAGTGAAAAACTGGGTGTCCGACTTCAAACGTGGAAGAATGAGTGTGGAAGATGGGCCAAGGAGCGGAAGGCCTGTCACCGTCGCCACACATGACACATTGACTGCAATTCACGAATCGGTTTTGCAGGATCGTCGAACAACGTTGCAGCAAGTTGAAACCACCTTTGGAATCTGCCATGGGCGTGCTCATGACATTGTTGTGGATATTGTGGAAATGCTGAAAGTTTCATCTCGGTGGGTCCCAAAAGACTTGTATTCAGATCAGAGGCGGGAGCGTGTGCAGTGTTGTGAAGAAATCGTCCGCCAATTTGAAGCGAATGAAGATGGCTTTCTTGGAAGATATGTGACAGTGGACGAAACGTGGGTTCACAACTTTGATCCTCAGATAAAACAACAGTCAGAACAATGGAAACATCCTTCGTCCCCCACCCCAAAAAAATTCCGGTGCAAAAATCAGCTAGTAAGGTGATGACATCGGTCTTGTGGGATGCAGAACGGGTTATTGTGGTAGATTACTTGCAAAAGGGCGCAACTATCAAAGATCCCTAAATATAATACACCCTCCTGCGCCGTTTGAGAGAAGAGATAAAGAAAAAAAAGGCGCGGAAAATTAGCGCTCGGAATTCTTTTGCATCAGGACAACTCACCGCCGCACAAAGCACTCGCAGCACTGAAAACTCTGCATTAAGGCTACGGCCACACGAGCGTTTTTTTCACGCGCATTTCTGCCGGCGTTCGCTTCGACATTATAGACCACTGCGTGTTGAATGGGGCTGGCCACACGAGGCGTTTTCGCACGCCGCGGGCCCGCAAGCTTCGGCGTTCACGCTGAGCGAAAGCTCTCTGGTGCATTCGTTCTGCGTGTTTTTCACGCCGGGCGCTGGCCACAGGGGCGGGAGACACGCTGCGGCAGAGTCCGGAACCTCAGCCCTTTCCTCCGACGCTTACCGACAGTTACCGAACTGAAATCGTAGCGATGCCAACATATGCAACAATGCGTGGAGCGGTATTATTTCAATAGGTATTTCATAATAAAGAACATATGCAGTCTGACAATGCGTGGTGCGATATTATAAAAAGTAGGTATTTCATAATGAAGTAGCCACACATGTCTTATTTTTGGTTTTATAGCATGTCAAATGCATGATAAATGTACGTGGTTTGAAAGCCAAACTACGAGATTTTAGTTGTTTATGTACGAGGAAAAAAGTTGTATGGTTGGCAACCCTGTTCGGCAGCTCGCTGTTCAGTTTACGGACAGACTTTGCCGTCCTCGCTTCGTTGTCATTGTAGCAGTCTTCTTGTATTTTATAAAGTGCCAGAATGGAGAGTCTGGACAGTGAAATCATTATTATTGAAGTGCAGAAACATCCATGGCTGTACAATACAAGGGATCCGGAATACAAAATTAGAGAAAGAAAAAGAGAATCGTGGTGAGCAGTTACAACGGCCGTTCTGGGAGAAAAATGGGATGGAATGGATAACAAGCAAAAATCAGATCTAGGTAGTTACAGATAGTAAATATTTTATTAATTGCTATAAACAGTGTACAATGAAATTTATACGTGAATAAAATGTTAACAAGCCAATACAAAAATTAGTCTTCATCCGAAGAAGTTTGCATAATGATCTTGCCATGGTACAGATCCTTGAGGGGAACAGAAGTAATCAGCAAAATGATCTCTGATGCTTTTGCCACTGACCGTTCCTTTTGTCCCATGTGCCGGAATACTTTCCATTGTGCAAGTCAGTGTGTCTTCAAAATTGTAACCATCATGTTGTCTCACAAAATTGCGAAGTACACAACATGCTTGAACAACAGTATTCGCCACATCCACGTTAACATCGATTGGACGATGGAAAATTCTCAGTTTATTGGATAAAATGCCAAATGCACGCCGCGTGAGAGAGGCGGCCATGTGGCCGTACGTGTTGCGTGAATTCTGGCAGTAACGCGCGTGGAAAAAACGCTCGTGTAAATAGCTTAACTGCGGGTTCGAATTGTTACGTCATCCGCCATATTCTCCAGATCTGGCTCCATCAGACTTTTTTCTTTTCCCAAACCTAAAAAAAGACCACAAAGGACGACGATTTGACAGCGATGATGCAGTGATTGATGCTGTGAACGCTTGGTTGGACTCGAAATCGATGACCTTTTATTTGAATGGTTTGCAGAAGTTATCAGAGCGTGCCCGCAAGTGTATTTGTACACATTGGTATTATATTGAAAAATAAATTGGTATTATGAAATTTCTGTCATTCTTTATTTGTTAGGCTAGAAAGTTTTCGACCCCCAACCCCCGACTTTTAAATTCTAAACCATATGTGTAACAGCAAAAAGGATACGGTAAGAATAGATGAGATAAATGAAGATTAATGGGTGATGCACGGGAAAGACATATTATGATACCAGAAGAGATATCAGGAATGCCTATAAGAAGAGGACGATGAACTTGATGAAGCTGATGGCATTGCAGCACAAGGTCTTCCAAAATACTTAAAATAAACTTAAATCAGAAAAGATAAAATAAAAAACAGGTGCAGCATTATTAGAATATGTAGGCATTATACAACCCAGGATGATGCTACATATAATCCATGTCGGCAAACAAGTAAAATACCTGGAACATGTAAAACAGCAGAAGTTGTACCACGCTTCAAGAAAGATAGCTATTGTAGACTGCAAAACTTAAAGAAGTCTTCTCAACTTAGTAGAAAAGATACATGCAAGAATTATTTATTAATTCTGAGCCCTAAACGTTTGTGTGTTCAAAGTACTAAAGTACTGGTATCATTTTTTTAGAAAAGTAAAATGCCATCACTTTCTTCAGGATTAGAAAGATAAAAGACATGTTAGTAGTGATTCGTAGAGAACAAAGGTTACTTAAGTTGTTTCGAAAGTCAAAAACAATGTGATGTGGCGTTGGAAACATGCGTTTATTACTATGCCTAATATTATGTTTAAGGTAACAATGACCAGTGAATGCTTAATCAAGCGTGTTTTGCTAATGTTCTGTCAGTAACATCAACAGAAGTCTGTTGCTTTACGCATTAGCTTTCGTGTAATTACAAATATATGTTACAGGCGCTGAGACAGATCCAGTAGAAACAGCGATAACAATTATGATAATAATAAAGGGTTAGACAGCATCGATTGTTTCCTTAGCATAAAAGATGGCTAACAAAAAAACTTCCGCGTGGTTTTTTCTGTTACATATGACAAACAGAAGCATACAATATAAAATCTAGTCACTACAAAAGAACGGCACTTGATGAATAGTTGAACAGCAGAAAGAAGTTCTAAGCACCGACTGCAGCCACAGATGAGTTAGGTCCTTACGGCTGGTGCGTTCCAGGACCCACAAGAACCGGAGGAGCGTCTGCCGACGTGGTCTGCTGAAACAACACGAGTGTATAAATAGAGTGACTGCAAAGCAAGCAAGTTTAATGCATCACAAAGATTTGTTCTCTTGTGTGGGCATGACAGGGTGAGTTGGAACTTATGGGGCACGGGGACGTGGATGTGACGATAGACATCTGCCTGAGACGAATCTGGTGGCTACGGTAGTGCTGATGATTCACTTCCGCTTTTGGTACTATCAGCGGTACTAACCAATCACTTTCATTTTGTCTCCTGGATGAATTGAAAAGAGGAAGCAAGCTATCATTACAACTACAGCTTCCTATTTGGTATCATTTGGTAATATACATCTGCATACATACTATGCAAGGCAGTATGCGGTGTGTGGTGTCACTGCCAGACACCACACTTGCTAGGTGGTAGCTTAAATCGGCCGCGGTCCATTAGTACATGTCGGACCCGCGTGTCGCCACTGTGTGATCGCAGACCGAGCGCCACCACACGGCAGGTCTCGAGAGACGTACGAGAACTCGCCCCAGTTGTACGACGACGTTGCTAGCGACTATACTGACGAAGCCTTTGCTCTCATTTGCCGAGAGACAGTTAGAATAGCCTTCAGCTAAGTTAATGGCTACGACTTAGCAAGGCGCCAATTGTCACAGTGCATGTATCTTACGAGTCTCATTTGTATAGTCAAGAGAGATGTACCAAAGGAAGCATTAAAAGTTAAGTATATTCCAAAACTACGTATTTTCTTTATAGCAGTCATAACTTATCCTGTTCCAGACTTGACGCCAGTCGGCGTGTGTGTACGCGTGCCTTTCGGCTTCCTCCTCAGTGTGGCGTGACTAGCTTGTTACGCCACAACACGGTGTATCGCGGAGGGTACCTTACAATACTACTAGTCGTTTCGTTTCCTGTTGCACTCGCATATCGAGCGAGAGAAAAACGACTATCTATAAGCCTACGTACGAGCCCTAATTTCTCCTATCTTCTCTTCGCGGACCTTACGCAATATACAGGGTGATTATAATTAAAGTTAAACTTTCAAAACGCTGCAGAAATAACACGACTGGTCAGAATGACGTCAAATTGCAACGGAATATTATCGGATGAGGGGGAAAACGTATGGCAGAAGAAAACAAATAGTGTGAAAATTGATCAATAGATGACGCTGTATGTGTCAGAACACGTAAATGAAAACACCTGTCATGCGCACGACCCACGGAAGTTGGTATAAACACGCCGATTACACGGCTTTTCCTCCTTTCGCGTCTGCGACGTTCGGCACGACTGTGTCAATGCAGGATCGCGCTCTGCTTGTAGAGGACTGTGCACACGTCGCTCTGCAGAAGTTCCGGACACGGAATGGTTTGAAAAAAGGCTTTTGCCCAATGACGGCCGTGGGTCTGGAGAAACTGATTCGGAAATTCGAAAAGAAGGGTTCTTCTGGTGTGCAACTCGGTAGAGGGAGGAAACGAACTGTTTCGACGTCAGCGGAAGCAGTGGCCACAGCAATGTAGGAGGAGACGAGTGGTGGTGTGCAAACGTGTAGTGCACGGAGAATTGCCCGAACATTGGACATACCCGTGAGCACGGCGCGTAAAATCCTACGAAACATCCTTCTTTGCTATCCACTCAAAATTAGCCATGTGCATGAGTTGCTTCCTGTTGACCTGCCAGCAAGAGAGACCTTTGCTTTAGAATTTCTTACTCGCATGGAAGTGGAAAATGACCGGCCGTTGAAGATTTTGTGGACAGACGAAGCCAACTTCCATCTGACAGGATATGCTAATACACAGAATTGTCGAATATGGGCAACGGAAAATCCACACGCAAATCAACCACTACTGCTTCATCCTGAAAAGGTCACTGTGTGGTGCGGGTTTACGGCATAATTTATCTCAGGGCCATATTTTTTCGAAGAGCCAGGCTTCTGGTCCTGTTACCTGTACCGTCACTGGTAAGCGCTACGAGTTCCTTTTGCGCAACCACGTCATTCCAGCTCTCCAACAGCGTGGATGTGTGGATGGGATCATTTTTATGCAAGATGGCGCACCTCCACACATTGCAAATCCAGTTAAGCAGCTGCTGAAGAGCCATTTCGGAAATGCTAGAATTATCAGCCCCCATTTCCCTACAGCCTGGCCGTCGCCGATCACCTGCTCTTCATCCGTGTAGCTTCTGGCTGTGGGGCTATCTAAAACATGTTGTGTTCAGTGTTCCGATTGCAAACTTAGCTGCATTGAAGGCACGCGTTGTGGAACGCATTCTGAACGTGACCCCAGAAACACTTTGATCATTAGCGGAACATGCTGTTTCTCGATTTCAACTCGTTGCAGTGGTGTTATTTCTACAGCGGTTTGAAAGTTTGACTATGATCATCCCGTATGTTGGGGCAGTAGGATCGTTCTGCAGTCAATGGCACATGTCGGTTCTCTATATTTTCTCAATAGTGCTTCGCGAATAGAACGTAGGCTTCTCTCCAAGGATTCCCGTTTGAACTCACAGAGCATTTTTGTTAAACTCGCGTTTTGGTCGACCCTACCAGTAACTGATTTAGCACAACCCCTCTGAATTGGTTCGATGCCTTCCTTTAATCCGATTTGCTGGGAATACCAAAAACTCGAGTAATACTTAGGAAGATATGTACAAGTGTTCTGTACCTGTTATCGTTTTAGATGAGCTGCATTTTTCTGGAAATCTCCAAATAAACCGAAGTCGACCATCGCCTTCCGTACAACCGACCTTATGTATTCATTTCATTTCCTTATCAATAGGTTTGTTTATAAATAACTCATCTGCTACCACTCACGATTTTCTTTATTTTATTTTTCGCACGACGAGTTTCGGGAAATAATTCCGATTTTAAGTGCGTTTTTTTGTGTTTGTTATGCCATTTCTATGTGATATTGTCGATGTGTGAGAGCCTGCTTCATTTCGTTGACTTCACTCAAAAATATAAGAAAACACGCGATTTTTAGTTGGTTGTCGATCTTTTTGTGAAGATAGTGGCGAAATTTAGAAGAATTTTTACTTAGTTTCCTTATGCGCCATTTGTGCAGTGTCTCACGCACACTAAACATCACACACAACTTGTACACTTTTAAACATCGAAAACATTTTACATAAACAAAACAGTTACACAGATGTTCCTACAAGTAGTCAAAAGAGATGACATTATAGGTCTTCCACAGAGTATGATATGCTTTTGTACAGAGGTTATTTACCTTAAGAATTTGGATCATAATTTGTTTTATAATTGTGCTTATTTCTATATGTTACTATTTTTATTGAAGTATACTATCGAAACATCTGAAGAAATCCACTAATTCACTTTCAAGTTTTTCGTTTAATATTTTATCTTCATATTTTCTGTAATGTGAATATATCTCCAGTTCTTCTAGCAAATCCATTTTATGTCCTTTATGTCGTGCCGCGCGGGATTAGCCGAGCGGTCTGAGACGCTGCAGTTATGGACTGTGCCGCTGGTCTCGGCGGAGGTTGGAGTCCTCCCTCGGGCATGAATGTGTGTGTTTGTCCTTAGGATAATTTAGGTTAAGCAGTGTGTAAGCTTAGGGACTGATGACCTTAGCAGCTAAGTCCCATAAGATTTCACACACATTTGAACATTTTTTTCCTTTACGTCGTCGGTGGAGTATTTTGACATTTTGCTCTATTTTTCCAAATGCGTGTACTGTATTAAGTATATGTGTTGCTATGGCTGATGTAGTGTATCTATTGTGTGTGTAGGCTTTTATGTGCTCTGTGTAACTGGTGTTGAAATTTCGGCTTGTTTGTCCTATGGAGAATATGGAGCATTCTTGGCATGTTACCTAGTATATTCCAGAGTCTGAGTATGGATCATGCTTACGCTTTATATTATGTATTAGTTTTTGTTGCAGTTTATTAGATGTAGAAAATCCAATTTTTATTTTGTGATTTTTGAAAATATTTACAATCTTCTGTGACACATGCCAGTGTATGGGATACTAATATACATTTCTTTTTTCTTTTTCTTCTGTGGTGCAGTTTGTACCTGGATCTTTCTTCACTTTGTCTAGGATTGTGTCAACCTTGGAAGCATTTTGACCATTGGCAACTCCAATCTTTTTCACTGTTGTTATTTGTTGTTGCGTGTTTTCTTGGTTCAATGGTATTTTAGTTGCCCTATGTAGCATTGACCTGTATACTGCCTGTTTATGGATATTTGTATACAGGTCAACTGAAGAAACTGCAAAAAGGTGGGAATTTAAGGAGATGGGACCTGGATAAACTGAAAGAACCAGAGGTTGTAGAGAGTTTCAGGGAGAGCATAAGGGAACAATTGACAGGAATGGTGGAAAGAAATACAGTAGAAGAAGAATGGGTAGCTCTGAGGGATGAAGTAGTGAAGGCAGCAGACGATCAAGTAGGTAAAAAGACGAGGGCTAATAGAAATCCTTGGGTAACAGAAGAAATATTGAATTTAATTGATGAAAGGAGAAAATATAAAAATGCAGTAAATGAAGCAGGCAAAAGGGAATACAAACGTCTCAAAAATGAGATCGACAGGAAGTGCAAAATGGCTAAGCAGGGATGGCTAAAGGACAAATGTAAGGATGTAGAGGCTTGTCTCACTAGGGGTAAGATAGATACTGCCTACAGGAAAATTAAAGAGACCTTTGGAGAGAAGAGAACCACTTGTATGAATATCAAGAGCTCAGATGGCAACCCAGTTCTAAGCAAAGAAGGGAAGGCAGAAAGGTGGAAGGAGTATATAGAGGGTTTATACAAGGGCGATGTACTTGAGGACAATATTATGGAAATGGAAGAGGATGTAGATGAAGATGAAATGGGAGATAAGATACTGCTTGAAGAGTTTGACAGAGCACTGAAAGACCTGAGTCGAAACAAGGCCCCGGGAGTAGACAACATTCCATTAGAACTACTGATGGCCTTGGGTAAGCCAGTCATGACAAAACTCTACCATCTGGTGAGCAAGATGTATGAGACAGGCGAAATACCCACAGACTTCAAGAAGAATATAATAATTCCAATCCCAAAGAAAGCAGGTGTTGACAGATGTGAAAATTACCGAACTATCAGTTTAATAAGTCACAGCTGCAAAATACTAACGCGAATTCTTTACAGACGAATGGAAAAACTGGTAGAAGCGGACCTCGGGGAAGATCAGTTTGGATTCCGTAGAAATGTTGGAACACGTGAGGCAATACTAACCTTACGACTTATCTTAGAAGAAAGATTAAGAAAAGGCAAACCTACGTTTCTAGCATTTGTAGACTTAGAGAAAGCTTTTGACAATGTTAGCTGGAATACTCTCAAATTCTGAAGGTGGCAGGGGTAAAGGAGCGAAAGGCTATTTACAATTTGTACAGAAACCAGATGGCAGTTATAAGAGTCGAGGGGCATGAAAGGGAAGCAGCAATTAGGAAGGGAGTGAGACAGGGTTGTAGCCTCTCCCCGATGTTATTCAATCTGTATATTGAGTAAGCAGTGAAGGAAACAAAAGAAAAATTCGGAGTAGGTATTAAAATACGTGGAGAAGAAGTAAAAACTTTGAGGTTCCCCGATGACATTGTAATTCTGTCAGAGACAGCAAAGGACTTGGAAGAGCAGTTGAACGGAATAGACAGTGTCTTGAAAGGAGGATATAAGATGAACATCAACAAAAGCAAAACGAGGATAATGGAATGTAGTCAAATTAAATTGGGTGATGCTGAGGGAATTAGATTAGGAAATGAGACACTTAAAGTAGTAAAGGAGTTTTGCTATTTATGGAGTAAAATAACTGACGATGGAAGAAGTAGAGAGGATATAAAATGTAGACTGGCAATGGCAAGGAAATCGTTTCTGAAGAAGAGAAATTTGTTAACATCGAGTATAGATTTAAGTGTCAGGAAGTCGTTTCTGAAAGTATTTGTATGGAGTGTAGCCATGTATGGAAGTGAAACATGGACGATAACTAGTTTGGACAAGAAGAGAATAGAAGCTTTCGAAATGTGGTGCTACAGAAGAATGACTGGCAATGGCAAGGAAATCGTTTCTGAAGAAGAGAAATTTGTTAACATCGAGTATAGATTTAAGTGTCAGGAAGCCGTTTCTGAAAGTATTTGTATGGAGTGTAGCCATGTATGGAAGTGAAACATGGACGATAACTAGTTTGGACAAGAAGAGAATAGAAACTTTCGAAATGTGGTGCTACAGAAGAATGCTGAAGATTAGATGGGTAGATCACATAACTAATGAGGAGGTACTGAATAGGATTGGGGAGAAGAGGAGTTAGTGGCACAACTTGACCAGAAGAAGGTATCGGTTGGTAGGACATGTTCTGAGGCATCAAGGGATCCCAAATTTAGCATTGGAGGGCAGCGTGGAGGGTAAAAATCGTAGAGGGAGGCCAAGAGATCAATACACTAAGCAGATTCAGAAGGATGTAGGTTGCAGTAGGTACTGGGAGATGAAGAAGCTTGCACAGGATAGAGCAGCATGGAGAGCTGCATCAAACCAGTCTCAGGACTGAAGACCACAACAACAACAACAACAGAACCAAACAACTCTTAATTTCTCTAAATAATAATCCATCTAAACTACCCTGCTCACTTATCGTCAACTTTTCAAAATCATACACCTGTATTTATTTAAACAACTAGAGATAGACAGCACCACCACCCTCTGTATTTGCCACTCGGTCCACGGTCCAGCTGACTTAGTACACAGAACCATTGACTCAGGACACCCCCTCTGACATCAGAAAATTACCCAAGCACAGTTATCCGTGATGTCGGCAAACAGCATGTTCTCCAGTAGGTCTCAGTTCCTCCACAACACTACTCTTTCATCCATTTCTTGACGTAAACCAAAATCCCCTGCTTTAAAATTGCGCAAAAACCACTCAGACTGCGCTGTGCTGCCCGGAGAAGTAAGGGAGGACTGCACTCTACTTATTTCGAGCCCTTTTATTTAGGCATGGAGTATATTTGTCACAAAACACCCACACTGATCTGCCTGTGGTCATTTGACACAGCCCACAAACACGTAAACAACTCCTAATTTCACCACACAATAGGAAACTGCTCTTAAATAATGCAGTACACAATATCCGCAGACGGCCTCTGTACTCTTACACTCTCCGAATAACGCACAACACAGTGCACAGATGCGCTCAAACACCCTCACCCAATACCCCCCCCCCCCCCCCCCCCAGCTGCCAAACCGACCAAAAGTCTCTGCTCGCCTCCAGCCAAGTTCAGCTTCTGCGCACTCGTGACAGCCGACCTGAAAGGGCACTCTCCTCTGACACACGTGAAATTTGCATTGTTCTTGTCATGTATACCACTGGCATCTCAGGTCTGGACCTGCCTTTAAGTCTATTGTCAGAATAGCCCATAGCTCATTGACACACACGATTAACGCAGCCTCGAAAACAGCCAAGTCAACCTCTTGGAAATTGTGTAGTCTACTACAGATAGGCAATGCTCTCTTCCTATATGTCTCATGTTCTGTGTGCATGGAAATTTACCCCATAACATAACCTCTTTATCAACATAACACCTCGCCCCCCTAAAGTTTCAGCCCTCATGCTCTCAACATATGCAGATGACCCCTCCAATATCCCACCACACAGTCAATCAAGAATTCTTATTTTCTCTTATCTAATTTAACCGCTGAATTAGTGATCACTCCCACATCGAAGTACTATCCAGCTTTTTCTTTTCTTTCTGGCGCTTTCTGTCGTTATTTTACAGAGATCGATAAATTGCACCCACAGTCCCCTCAATCTATACCTCCCTCACGATACAACACACACAGTCATCATCTCTACTCGTCACATAACATAAACAATAGTAACTTTACAATGCAATATGCACAAACGCTACACAATGTAAACCACATTAACTTTACAATACATTATATATACATTTGACACAAAACAGTGCACTCATCCAGTATATCTCTACAGCATGCGAAAAAAAATATCCTATTCCTACAGCGTCTATATACCGCAATGCTCTCCAATCTCAGGAAAGCACCATCAACCAGCTCTTTCTCTCTACAGACCCGACACTCGGAGTTAATCTTCCCTCTTACATCAGGGGACCTAAGTCACCCTCAGAATTCTTTTTACAAATTCGGTATCGTCCCCCCTCAGCACAAACACCTTACTGTCTCTCCTTCCTTGTCTGTCCGCTTTTCTACAAACGCCCTCGGACTCATAGACTGCAAGAAAACATGTACTTTCTCCATAATATTACACCATTTTAGCTGTACTTCTCAATATCATGCACTAGGCTACACCCTACCGACCACTAGTTCATCATAATTCGCAAGATATAGACTTCAAATTAATTCTCTACAAACACCGAACTTTATTTATGTGCAGCATTCTGTAAACCACTGACTAACTAGAAACAAACATACGAAAACTGATATTTCCACTCTTGAATACTGGTCTCAGTCATGTAACATATTCGAAATCTTCGCTATAATTTACACGTCAACTAAGGTCTGTCCCATGTCTAGAGAACAGTCAAGCATGTATCCAACACGCCACAATCGATCTTCACTCAACTAAATATAGGCAGCAAATGTGCAGAAGTAGTCAACCGAACAATCTACATCCCATCGAATAACATTCCAACACAAATCAATCATCTTCTCAAATTCTGACTTGATCACCAAAGCTGCCCAACACATACTATTACTTCGCTATTCGGTCGTCTAGACGACAGCAAAGTTAACTCTTACAGATCGCTACACTCCAACAGGTCTCTGCATTCGGACAGCTGCTCCAGTTATTTATTATCATCTATTAACATTTATTATCATTTATGATCATTTATTATTATTTATTATCATTGATTATTTATTATTATTGATATCATACGCATGTGTTCGCCACGAGGTCTGGAGTACAGCTGGGTTAGTACACATCGCCACTAGCAGAGGGCGTCATTCAAGATGTCCGATTTTGGTGGCGAGTTTGAATTTTGGCGGAACATCATACAATTCGTTTACCTAACAAAAATGCATCCAAGTTCAATGATGTTTAGCTCCTATCACAACCACCAGAGCGCTCTGTCATCACGTCAGTTGATTACGCAATTACCATTATTCAAGATGGCTGCACCCAGTGCGAAACGAGTCACCTTTCTACAGTAAAATTCCAACTTGGCTTTAGTCACACTCTACACATCGTTCATCTGATCCCATTTCCAGATCTTTGCCCATCTGATCTCTGCAATTTAAGTCAGAGAAAGACATATCCATTACATTCTGCAGCATGTCTAGAAACAGAACGACCTCAGTTACTGCAACAGGACCTCGTTTTGACCATTCGCTGGAAATGCGCGCAGTGTTGTACGTCCCAAACTAGATACAAGTACAACAGATCCTCAACACCCTATCATCTTTATTCTCTATCATTAAACAGTGAAAAAAATTACCAGCTATAAAAGCCCATCATATTTACAGGTCACGAAGGCACCAATGCGATCCACCTCCAGTGCGGACAAACGGAATTCACAATACTCTGCCCGAATAACTCAGAGTGCGGCCATCCAAGAATTCCTACAGCTCACCAAGTCTGACACCTCAAACTGCAGCTGCCTATATGAACAAGATCATATTAAATATACAGACGCTGCAGAGACCACTTGAAAGTTTGATCACCCATACTCTAAGCGAATGAGAAGCTACCTCTGACCCTTGTTCAAACAGGGTTTTCTAACATGCTTTTACACACTGCCGAACATTTCGTCTATCTGCCGTGATTTCGAAGTCCATGTCTGATTCTAAACAGACATTAACATGGACTGATGCACGGTCTCTCACAGGAAACAATACCTTGCACCTTGTAAATCACATTCTTACAGTAGATAGCATAACATTGAATGATTTTAAATAAAGGACAGCCACAACACAAGGAAACTAGAAGAGCCTGGTGGCGTTGTGGCGACTTTCCAAACAATCCCCCGAAAGTGATTGACAGCCTCTACATTTCAACTCATATGTCGCAATGATCCAATAGTTGATAACTCTGCGTTCCATTTCTAGTGATTGTTCATTTTGCACACAAGTACAAGATCACCATTTTTGGTTCTAGCAACCCCAGAAATTACAGTCCATCAACCAAAATTTGTTCCCCAACTCAAACAAGCATTGTCACTAAATCATTATGTGGTACCCAATGCATGGATGGGATGGTTAAGACATCTCCGATCTACTGTAATATTATCCATCACAGCTGATATTGTGAAAAATTTTACGGTAAGTCCAACACTGGCCAATCATGTGACAGCATGTTTTCCTAATTTCAGTATCATAGCTAAGCCATACCTCCTCTACTTCGCAAGTATCATTGCGAGCATTGATAGATGACTGCTCAGTACGTCCATTCACACTTAATTCTCAAACACATAAAGACGATCAAATTATACCAGACAACGCTATACATTTATCTAAAACCTCGCGCATAGTACTCAATCAGTCTCTCTGCGTATGACGATCACAGAGCAATCTCGCCCACTTACGTTAAAAGACCATCCTCACCTCAACATTGACCAATCTACCCCGCAACATTGCTACCCAATCAATCCTCAACTGAGCAGACGAATGCAGCTACAGTCCACCTCTCTTGACTGAATAGAGCTTTCCTAGTCCTAATCCCTCCAAGTGCACCACATTTCTCGAGATATAACCAATTCTTGGAGCTTAGCACACCATATCAATCTATAGTAACAGATCTCAAAGTGCCTTAATTTAATAGCATACAGTTAAGAAGAACAAGAACCGAGTGATATTTATACGCAACGTAATTCGACACTTTTTACGTAAATCATTCAATCTATCATGTGTAAAGTATTGTTCTAGAGTCTTGGATCGCTGCATCGAAGGTTCTGGTAAGAGAGAGAGAGAACATAAATACACGCACTCCTAAGACTAGAACGTTCACCACTTAAAAACGAGCGTTAATCTTAGATCGCCTACTTTTCCGTCCTGTCAGTATATCCTCCTCGGTCCCCCTATGCTGAGCTATCTTTCCCCCAATCGTAAAACTTTTCCTTTGTATGATACGAGCGCAATATAGCCCTGCGGACACTTGTAGTGCCCACTGATCACATCCGATCATGAGTCAGAAATTATACTATTACTCCATCAGGTCTATATAAAAATGATAGTAGTGGGCGGTACATCCCGCAAGGAAACAGATGCGCATAACAGCAGCGTCCAACATGAGAAAATTACAAGTCATTCCTTCACCAACTCTGTAAACAGGCCATCTTTCGGGTAAATGTGTACACAATTATTACAGCGCCTCAGAAGTACTCACACCTAACTTAGTGATGACGCTTTAGTCTCGATTTTACACCAAGGATGCGACAGGGTGGGGATCACGTAAATCAGAGTGCGTTTAGAGGAATGTGTCAACTTTCATCACACATGAGATGGAAGTCCTCTGATGACCGACGCGTTCACCATTAACGATCGCAAGTATACAGTGCTTTAAACCACATACAGAACATGTATCTACCTACAACTAGAATGCAGGCTAGATCATGTGACTAAAGCATCCAGACAGAACACTGGAAAAAAAAAAATTGTCCTTCAGCAACTTGTCCTTCTCTAGAATAAATCGTTTAAATCATACCTAGTTACAGCTCTATCTCAATCGATCATCCCGTACACTCTCCGTTATCCTTTAACACAGATGTGAGTAAGTTTAGACGTGAATGATTCTCTGTCCCCCTGAAAAGCATCAAATACAGTATTCAACTCGCTTGTATCACTGCTACCTCAGTAAACATACACTATAATACGAACTCAACGAGAAAAAATTGACTACCTTCCTGATTCCGCTCGCTTCAATGTCATCGTTTTCCTACATTCCTCTTGTTGCCGCATACTTGACACCACGTGCAAAATGCTCCGTGCGAACCAGAAGATAAGCAGGTACATCCTCATTTTCACTGCTTTACGCTGTATGTTAGGTTAGTTTATACCTATGCCCTAATCAGATTTCGCATTTCTTTCGATTTTATGTCAGATCAATTCAAAACATGTTTACTTAAGGCGAGTTGTGTGGCGGACTCTGCGACGACAGTAGCCGGGGGCTGGTCGCCGTCTACCTGGCGCGCGGGGCCTCTGAGAAAGCGGAGCGCCTCAGCTGGCTGTGCGTACGTCATCTGGGCTCTGCAGTTCGTGGTGTGAGCATCTCGAGGATGTGTACTAAGTGAGTTGGGACACACCTGCATGACCGTAATGCCTGAAATAAAGAGTCCTTTTCCCACCTTGTGACTTAGCGTAATACAAGTGACAAGATTTTAATAATTTAGCCTTGGATGCATAAGTGACCACGATATTTCAAACTTGGTGGACTTAGTTTAGTGGATGTGGCCCAATTGGCCATCTTTAATCAGGTAATGGAGGTGGGGCAGATATCAAATAACCCAGTTGGACACGTGCTTGATATAAATAATAATAAAGAGAAGCCCGACGTTATCTTGTTGGAATTCAAATTTGCCGCCATTTTTTATGGAGGCTTAGGTTAGTGGACATAGCCGAATTGACCTATTTTCCCGCCAAAATTCAAAATTCCCGCCATTTTTTCTGGGGGTTAGGTTAGTGTAGGTAGCCCAATTGGCATATTTCTCCGCCAAAATCCACCATCTTGGATGACGTCATGCACTGTTGCCAAGTCTACATGCCACTATCTTGGATGACGTCATCGCCGCCATCTTGAATAAATCCGGCAACAGTGCAGAGTGTGCTGACATGAACCTTGCTCTACTACTCCTCACATCCTTCTGAAATACTCTTCCCTATTAAACGCCTACTACACACAGCTCACCCCCTAATCTTAGAAAGAAATCTACTTTCATCTTTTAAAGGAAGTTACAGAGTATACCTGTTATGTAGTTTAACTCATTTTACAATTTTTAAATAACTTTCGTATGTTTTTCAGACATCTCTTCCTGAAGAGTGGGTGTGTTTCAGCTGACAGCTACCTCCGCACCTGTGAGTAGACGAGGATAAAAGAACAATAAACAAGTAAAAGGGCTGGTGTACTTAGCAAGTAGGAGACCGTGGTCGGCGTGCTACCTAGTTGGGTGAGGCGTCGTCGGCGTCGTCGGCCCAGGTGGCGGCGGCGGCGGCGCGCGGGCTGACGTCGCGGTGCGCGTACTGCGAGCGAGACTGCGCCACCCCCGGCCCGCTGCCGCTGCCGTCCGCCGGGGCTCGACCCGCGGACCTCCGGGTGCGAGGACTGGTCGTCTCCTTCACCTTCGCCCCCGCCCTGCCCGACAACCAACCACACACTCACCGTCGCCGCTCTTCATCTCGAGGCAAACACTCTCTGACGTTACAAGGTTTTCGTTCGTATTACTTCCCTTTTCTGATTTAATACTGTGTGTATGTGCTTTAAGGGGAGCCGGAACGATGAAAATGACAAAATTAAAGTTTTTTGGTTTTTTTCATTATAAAATTAGTTGGAGTTTTCTAAATAAAACTAATCAAGTTCCACCCTTCCAAATGAATTCTAAGTGCATTTTTATCGCTGCAAATTTGACGCGCCGCGTAAATGGTTGTAACGACTTGGTGTGTCACCTCTTCGTCGGCGCTACTCACTGGCTGCGAGCAGGATATCTTTGCGGAATTAGATAGTGTTTTGTTTTCCAACGTTGTATGGCTTTATCTCTGTGACACGTGACTGTTCATATCGGTAAACATAAACGCCATACCGTGTGTGTTGACTTGTGGAGTTTGCTTTGTGTTGTTTAGCTGTTCAATTTTGCGTATTTGACGTATTTTGCTCGTACCTGTTTTACGTATTTGGTTTGTGGATATCAATATAGCTCATTTCAGCAATCGGGTGTTTAGGGAAAGGCACAATGAGTGGAAGAAGAAATCTTTTGTTGTTTCGAAGAGAGATGCTGCTCAGACTGCTTCGCCGACTACTCCAAATGAATGTGATAGAACTTCTTCCAGTAGAAACTTTGTGACAGCAAAGAAAAATTGAAAACTATGAAAGTGGCAGTAATGATGTAAATGAAATAATTAACATTTCCTTGCTCTCTAATATTTTGAAACATAATGTATTATGCCATGTTTGCAAAGAAAGAGGACTGGAATTGAAAATAACTTCATACGTTGGTTTGGCATGTAAAATGTTATTGAAGTGTAACAAATGTGCTGCAGAAGTTTCGTTTTCTAATTCTAACAGTATTCTTCCTAGTGGTAATAGTGGAAAGAAGGTGTATGATATAAATGTTAGGCTAGTGTATGACTTGTGCTGCACTGACAAGGGCAGTCCTTCAGGGACAATGTTATGTGGGATTATGAACTTGCCAAAACCATCAACCAAGTTAGGATTTTATAATGAATTGGTGGGATCTTCTGTTGAAGATATTGCTCAAGCAACAATGAAGAAAGCAGTTGAAGAAGCTGTGACAGATAATGGGAATTGTAGAGATTTAACTGTTGCTTTAGATGCATCATGGCAACGTAGAGGACATAAATCTCTAAATGGAGTTGTGACAGCTACCAGCCGGCCGCGGTGGTCTCGCGGTTCTAGGCGCGCAGTCCGGAACCGTGCGACTGCTACGGTCGCAGGTTCGAATCCTGCCTCGGGCATGGCTGTGTGTGATGTCCTTAGGTTAGTTAGGTTTAAGTAGTTCTAAGTTCTAGGGGACTGATGACCACAGCAGTTGAGTCCCATAGTGCTCAGAGCCATTTGAACCATTTGACAGCTACCAGTGGAAACAGCTGCAAAGTAACTGATGTTGCTATTCTCTCAAAACATTGTAGCTGTAAGGACAATACCAAAGAACGAACACAGTGAAAGTTGTGAAGCAAATTTTCGTGGCACGAGTGGAGTGATGGAAGTAGAGGGAGTGAAAGCAATTTTTCCAGATAACAGGAGTGGTATAATGTACGATACACTAACTATCTAGGAGATGGTGATTCTAAGGGATATGAAGCTGTAGAGGAACTCAAACATTATGGCAATGAAATTCACATTAAAAAACAGGAGTGCATTGGACATGTGCAGAAGTGCATGGGAGCTCGCTTGCGCAAACTAAAGCAGACATTAGCATCCCAGAAGCTTGGTGATGGTAAGGCCCTTGGAGGAAGAGGAAGATTGACAGATGAAGCAATTGATAGATTGCAGAGGTATTATGGGTGTGCAGTTAGGCAAAATACAAGAAGCATTGAGCATATGAGGAGAGCAGTACGAGCATTATTTTTTTACTTGATCAACAAATGAGCACCCACAACATGCCCTGTGCCCCACAGGTGATGACTCGTCGTGTAAGTACCAATCAGGAAAGGAATATGCCCATAAAAACAGTTTGCCAAATGCTGTAACTGATGTAATTAAGCCCATATTCAGAGATTTATCACAGCCAAGTTTATTGGAAAAGTGTTTACATGGGAAAATACAAAATCCAAATGAAGGTGTAAATAATTTAATTTGGATTAGGATTCCCAAAGGAGTGTTTGTACAGATAAAAACATTGCATTTTGGAGTGTATGATGCAGTGGCAACATACAAAGAAGGAAACATTATCAAATGTGATGTGCTGAAACGTTTAGGTTTCCAACCAGGACATAACACCATTTCCACAATGCGTCTAATTGATGAAGAAAGTCTAAAAGGTGCAGGAAGAAGAGACAAAAGCCTAAAACATGCAGAAAAAGGTAAGAAAAGACAAGTGAAAAGGAAACTAACACTGGAAAAAGAAGATGATGCTGATTACCCATCATATGGGGCAGGAATGAATTAAAAAACTTTGGAAGCCATTTCCCGTAACTGTAAAATTTTCATCTTTGGCATACATTTTCTCAAAAACTGCTAAAAGTATATCAATCAAATTTATACACAATATTGTTTACTTCTTCTCCCTCATTTTTATAAAAAATTGTAGAAAAATTGTATAATTCAAGAGTTATAGAAGAAAAACTGCAAAATTCTAGAGAAAAAAATAAGCATCTGTTTAAAAAAAATTGTAAAACAAATACCAATAAATATTTCATAACATGGCATTATAACTTTGTAGAGAAATATTCACTGAACATGCAGTCCAAATTTCAGAGCAATATGTTTAATGGTTTTAGAAAAAATGTTCCTTCTATTTGCTAAAATTAACGTAGAGGAGATGGATCGTTGCGGCTCCATTTAAGGGGGAACATATGTGAATTGCAATATTTTGAAGACAACCTTATAAAGTCGAAAGTTTTCAAACCATTACAATTAAATGTAGCACAGTTGTCAAGAAACGATATGAGCAATCAGATACAAGTTTTCTTGCTTATTGATGTTGTACAGTTTTAATCATAAACAATTGAAATTTTTTCAATAAGATGACTACAGATGTTCCTATTTTGAAAAATCTATCTCAAAAAAATTAATGCCTTTTTGTACGAAGATTGATAAGCCATTATCAAAAATAATGTGTATCAGAATTCTGATATCTTCTTTTGCTGTATTTTTACACTGTGCCAAATATCTGTGAAAAAATGCACCAAATTTTAGGGTTCTTCTCTTATATAAATACCTTACTATTGTATTAAATGAAATTCCTTCCACAGAATGTTTCACTATAGTACTGACTAGATGCATGAAAGATTTAAGTAGTCTAACATCAGTCGTTTGTTATGATAAGTTACATGAACTTCTAAAAAGTAAGTTGTGGAAAACCGGAATGAAAGATCTGACAGTGTTCGTATTAGACCTTACCTTATCTAGGTGAGCTAGTACAATCCATATACATACTGCTCTCCTTCCTCAAGCAGTCTTTTCTCTCTCCCTCTCTCTCTCTTTTTTAACATGATTTTCTAATTAGACAGCAATAATGTCAGCTGCAGCAATTCTCCTCTTCGAAGCACTTATTTTCTTTCTTCGTTCATTATTAAGGTGCTAGTTTTCAAGTTGTCTTTATGATATGGGGAAGAACAACACTTACTAAACCTTTTAAACACTTTACTAGAACGGGACATCCTACAGACAGTAAGTACAGATCTACACACAACTTTCATTAAAGGTTCTCCTTCGCAACCACTTGTAAACCAAAAAATACAACATCAATGGCAGTTATACTGTTCCAAAGCCCTTCTGATGTACCATGCCATGGAAACATTCCGCACATTGTGATTGCATAAAACTGTAAGAAAACGCCACAGGAATAAACAATATGAGCAAATACAGAATAAGAAAGGAGTGTGGCTCCGTGTAAGCTTTCAGCAATTATCATTTTTATTACACTTATCAGTGGAATTAGAAAGCATGACAATGGAATGCAGGCGAATTAAATCAGGCGATGGTCAGAGAATTGGAGTAGGAAATTAGACACTAAAAGTAATTGAGGAATTTCGCTATTTGTGCAACAAAATAAGTGATGGCCGAAGAAGAGAGGATATAAAATGCAACACTGATAATAGCGAGAAAAACATTTCTGAAAGAGAGAAGTCTCTTCGGAAAGTATTTATACTCAATGTAGGTTTGTATGGAATAGAATGGGGGCAATAAACAGCTGAGACAAGAAGAGAGTAGAAGCTTTTGAAATGTGGTGTCAAAGAAGAATACTGAAGGTTAAATGGGTAGATCGGGTAAATAATGAGCAGGTACTGAGTCGAATCGGGGAGAAAAGGCATTTATGACACATCTGGGCTGAAAGAACGGATCGTTTGACAGGAAAAATCCTAAAGCATAGAGGAATTGTCAATTTAGTGACGCAGGAAAGTGTAGCGAGTTAAAAATTGTTGACCACGTCAAGCTGGACCAGATTGATGCGGGTTGAAGCAGTTATCCAGAGATGAAGAGGCTTGCGAGGAATAGGCTAGTTGAAAAGCTGTATCAAAAATAGTTTTCAGACTGAATACCACGCCAACAGGCGATTTGCAGAGTTGAGGTTAACGTCCACTGTGTAAGTACTGCGTGGCGGCAGCTGCGGATTGGTTCGCCAGCCACCCAATAGTGCTCACTTACCAGACGGTGGTGAGTCATAATGCAAAGTCCTAATAAGTAGTAAACAGACACGAAGTCTGTATACAGGAGCGAGCGACTGAGTCTGGTGCGCCAGTCGGTAACCGACCAGTACGAGGAGCTCGACTGAATAAAATGTTCTTCTTAATGTGATGTTAAGGAAATGTTTTGTTTTCAAAATAACAGACCTCGTTATCGCATTAGAGAACGTCTGTATAACTTGAGCGGGAAAGATGTTAATGGATTCTACAACATCGGTGGGGTAAGTTGGCTCCAGAATATCAGAAACAGTGACGGTTATTTTTAATTCAAACGAAACAGTTCACACGTAAACCACATCATACTGATATACTTACACACTTTTCTCATACACACACAACCAAACACTTAGAAGAAAATACAAAAAAATATTACTATACGAAAATAAATAATGCATCAGAGCGAAAATTTCTTGTTTAACTACAGAGTTTAACAGTGCGCTAAAAAGCATTTTAATCAACTTTTGAAAAATATTATGCTTGTTAAGCAATTTTTTCTGGTCTGCTAGAATCCCTAGAATACTGCTCAGTTTTTTATAAAATAGTTAAGAAAGTATTGAAAGTCGTTTTTCTACTTAGTAAACGTCCCAGTTCCTTTAGAATGAATTCACATTATTGACAATAATACATATCTGCTTGAATAACAGTCTGCTCGAAGACTGCGAACTGACATCTCAGAGTGTCGTTGTTTCTTCAAAATATGACATATGGCTTACAAAACTAACAAAAAACACGAACGAAGTAAGATTAGAATGTAACGTCCTGTCAACGACCAGGTCATTAGACACAAAGGACAAGATCGGATTGGAGAAGAATGGGGAAGCAAATTAACAGTGTCCTTCTAAAGCAACCGCCCGGCAATTGCATTATGCGATTTATGGACGCCAGGGAAAACTTAACTCTGGATGGCTAGACGTGATTTAAACCGCCATCCTGTCAAATGCTAGTTCAGTGTCTCACTATTGCACTACCTCATCTGTTTAGGACAAATAAGGTGATTTACTCAAGCCTCTAGAACTCCTGAGGTGAATTGTAATGAACATCTGCAAATGGTACTGTAGTAATCTATGGGTGTCTATTGTAATAAGTTCACGAGCACGTAATGAAGAATATCCAAGGTCAAATTACACAAGGTATCCATTCTTCATTGATAAATCACGTTCACAAAATCAAGGAAACATCGAATGTTGCATAAAACCTCAACCACATCTGCAACAGTCAGCTGTAACTGCATTTTCTGTACTCGTCTTACCGAAAATGAAGCAGGCATTTAACGCGATGTACTTTCGTTCATGCAGTAAGGACATTTCCACAGGCCGCCCGGAGTGGGCGTGCGGTTCTAGGCGCTACAGTCTGGAACCGAGCGCCGGCCGGGTTGGCCGAGCGGTTCTAGGCGCTACAGTCTGGAACCGCGCGACCGCTACGGTCGCAGGTTCGAATCCTGCCTCGGGCATGGGTGCGTGTGATGTCCTTAGGTTAGTTAGGTTTAAGTAGTTCTAAGTTCTAGGGGACTGATGACCTCAGAAGTTAAGTCCCATAGGGCCCAGAGCCATTTGAACCATTTTGAACCTGGAACCGAGCGACCGCTACGGTTGCAGGTTCGAATCCTGCCTCGGCATGGATGTGTTCGATGTCCTTAGGTTAGTTAGGTTTAATTAGTTCTAAGTTCTAGGCGACTGATGACCTCAGAAGTTAAGTCGCGTAGTGCTCAGAGCCATTTGAACCATTTTTTCGACATTTCCAGTGTCTGGAATATTGTCTTTTCTTGTCCCGCATAGTAATGTCTTTTTCCATGTTTCCTGATGTGGTGTATGGATTGAAGTTTTGCAGCATTGGAGAAAACATAGGACGTTTAGATAATTACACGGATAGGAAGAAAAGAGGATACGATAAGTGATCAGTGTTCGTCTTCAAATTCTTCTTTAAACAAGTCTTTTGCCTCTTTTGATGTTGTCTTTCTTGTCTTCCAATCATGCATTTATCTTTTCACTTCTTCAGGGTGAGGCAAAAGTCTGGAACAGTGAGAGGAATAGTAATGGCGTCTGGAATGGACATAATCACGGGGCATGTTAAGGTACCTCTCCCCATTCAAGGTACCATCAATAAACACCAAACCCACAATCCTTGTGTCCCAAATCAGATACCAAACCACCACTTTTTCACCACCAGCACCTTTACAGGGATCCACCCGCGAAAGATTTGCATCTGACAATAACGATGATTATGTTTGTTTACCTTTTGCACATAAAAATTAGCTTTGTCACTGAAAAATACCTGTCGTATGAAGCTTGGATTCCTGTCGCACTGATCCAAAGCCCATTCTGCAAACTGTATCCGACGATCAGGGTAATCCGCCGAGAGATGATGTTGCAACTGTAACTTGTACGGATGTCATTGGTGGGTGAGTGCAACACATGCAGGATTGAATGCTGACTGACACCGAATATTACTGATAAATGGTGCATACTGCAATGAGGACCTTTTTCAAACGATGCCACTATTGCTCTTGTAGTCTCCTTGTCAGTGGCTGTTCTTGAACGTCCACTACGTGGCTTGTCCACCACAGAACCTGTTGCACGAAATTTGTCCAATAACTTGGATACTCTCATATGTGAAATGTCACTTCTTTCGGGATGCTGGGCATTGAAATCGGCAGCAATCGCTCTGGTACTTCGTCCACCATTCACTCACACAATTTCAATGCGTTCCTGTTATGTAAGTGCTGTTGTGGATCAACTGAACAATAAATATAATTGATCACCACCTTGCAATTCCAAACTTTAACAGCCCATAACTCGTATACAAATAAAGATATCTTAAATAAAGATATCTTAAATAAGATTTCAGAAATATATTTCTGCGAAAGAGGCAATTAAAAATCATATTTCACATGAGCTCCTACCCATTTGAAACACGTAGCCCAAATCCAAGACATGGGATTTCAAGATGGCCGCCGCTGTCGCCATAGCTCCTATTAAGTTGCGCCACCACCTACAGAATCCCATACCAGACGCCATTATGGTTCGCACACTGTTCGACATATATAGGGCTGTATCCGGAGTATTGCATCACCCTGTGTACCTCTTCTACAACCAACATGCTTAATAATTTGTTTTATATAGGTATTTTAATATTTAAAATTTTTCCCCTCTACCGCTCTTTGGAAGCCCAAATTAACTTTGTGTTACATGCTGTAACATATGTCCTACATGCCTGTCTGTAGCTCTGACAAGTGAAATCAATAGACTATTTTTCTCCACTATTTTTTATTTCACCTCTCTGCTTTATCCTTAAGCGGTCTATTTAATTTTTGACATTTTTCTGTCGCACTCGTATTTCGAGTGCCTCCAGTTTCTTCTCATTCGGATTTCTCAGGATCTTGTTTCACTTTCATGGCACGCTGTTCTTCAGAGGTTCACTGTGAAGAACTTCTCCATCGATTGCAAGTCAATTCTTCAAGTAAGTAGAGCTTGTTTTTTGAAGAGGATTACTTTCGCATTCTCTGTCTCCCTCTCATCAACCATATTTCATTATCTTGTTTCCTAGTGCCAGCCATGGTTGAAAGTTCATATAGTATCCCCTAAATGAAGTGAACATAAGCACGGAGGACGAGAACATAATCACCCCCGGGAGACATCACGCTAATTCCGTGTACTACCGCCTCTGACCTTCATAAGGGCTTCAACTCGACGAGGGAGAGCGTCCATAAGTTTCACCAGGCATGCCACATCCAGTTGAAGCCACTCATTGATGATTAGATTCCGTAGAGCCGTGAGTCTGTGCGGTTGTTTTAGGCTACGTTTCACCTACTTTCCAAATATTCCCAGACGATTTCTGTGGCGTGCAGTCCAGGGAAATTAACGGGCAAGTTGAGGTGCAACAGGATGCCTGAGTTTTCATCAAACCACGAACGTATGCGTGCAGTCTTTTGATGCCGCTGCTATCATCTAGGAAGGCGAAAGTGTCCACACCACACTCATCGTGAAAGTCTAGAAGATAAGGGCAACTCTTGGACGTAGACAATGGGAAACAAGAATTATGTTCCATGTTCACAGCAGTCTTAATCAGTGCACAGAAATCATACCACGAAAAATACCCCCAAAACAGCACATAGCACCCAAGGTCTGTACACCCTCCACACATCCGGAGTTAAACATCTCACTGGGCCGGCGGTGCACTCGACACCTTGTATCATTTGATAGGATGCAAAATCTTCATCCACTCGACGACACCACAAGCCTACAGACGGCTACCGTTCCGTTTGTGTCGTTTGGCGCATTTGAAGATGCAGATTTACGAGCTGCTTGTGAGCAACCTTTTGCGAGGCAACCCTCTCCAGAAATCCATTGGATATTCCCTTCGCAAATGGTAGCTCGTAGACTGGTGGAGACGGATCTGACCTGCATTTACTAACAACAGCAGTTTCCGTCGAATTTGGAAAAATTTTCACTGATTAGGCGTGACACACGTCTGCTACCGCTGTCGGTTAGAATCTTTCTATGATCGGTGTTCTTGCGCCACGTGAAGCGGCTGCGAGTGATACGCCATTCGTTGTAGATACCGTGGACAGTCTGCGTCGATACACCAAGTCGGGCAACTTAATTTACAGTGCGGTCTTAGGCACGTCCAAACATGATACATCTTTCCGCCATTTTGTCACGAGTCCACGACGGTACAACTTACTGCGCTGTTTGTGTAGAACAGTCATACACACGTTACAATAATAATTTCCTGTGGCTGAATGGCCTGTTGCAAGTCTTTCTACTGGACGTCTCTTCGGCTACTTGCGTGTCCCTAGCCTACCCCAGTTATCCAATCGGGGAAAGTGGACCTACAGTTTAAGGTGGAATCCGAACCATTTGTCGTTCCTGGTGACTCCTCACATCATTGAGAGATGGAGTGTAGGTTAAAAGGAAGACTGAAAAATCAGTAGTCAGATGGAGATTCGAACACGCGACATTGCGGTTTCGAGGCACGTGCTTTATCGCTTTGATTTTTTTTGTTTTGTTTTGGTTATTCTTTAATTTGGGATCCATTCCACCCTTTATCCCGTCGTTACGCTGGCCAGATATGGCCTACAACGGCTACTCGTATTTTTGTTAATTATCGAAATTTTCCCTCTTAAAATTAAATAAAAATTTCTGTTTCTCAGAACTAATATTTCCTTATAACAGACTGTTATTCTTTTATTTGTAAGGACATTTTTAATTTACTTTTATTTATATATTTTTATTTCCAAAGGCATCTCCTTAAAAGTTGTCTTCATTCTCGGTATCAAATAAAGTAGTTGATTTTTACACTTTACAATATTCCCTATAGTAAATGGATAATAAATTAATTAATGACGAGTTCCCAGTTATACATTACTTAGAATCACTATTTGAGGCTTTATGACTGCATGTAGGTAACCAAGTATAACATTAATAATAGTTCTGGCTGTTTTAATAACGAGATAAGTTAAAACGAAAATAAACGCAATTCTTATGAGTCTGTCAAGTGCTTCACTCAATTAAACTGACGGAAAAAAGTCGTAACACCAAAAAATAATTAATGTGGAGCTATAAAATTTCGAGAATATATTTGTCTAGGGAACATATGTAAGTGATTAACATTGCAAAATTATAAATTAATGTAAGCGCGAGATAATTCATTGCAAATGTGAAATGCTGGTACATTCATAACCGGTATAAGCGCCAGGATGTTGAACGCAAGCATGCGAAGTGCATCCGTTGTGTTACACAAGTGCCGGATGTCAGTTTGTGGGCTCGAGTGCCGTGCCTGGCCGTGTGGTGGGTAGGAGGAGGTCAGCTGCGAGCCTGCAACCAAATGTCTGCGTGCTAGAGACACTGACCCTCACCTGGAGTTACGGTCTGAGGTGCGATTTCGTACGACAGCAGGACCACTCTCTTGGCTATCCCATGCACTCTGACTGCAAATTTGTGAGTCAGTCTCTGGTGATTCGATCTGTTGTGTCTCTGGTGAATCGACCTGTTGTGCTGCCATTCACGAACAGCATTCGAAGGGGTATTTCCCAACAGGGTACCACTCGCCCACATACCGCTATTGTAGCCCAACATCCTCTATAGAGTGTAGGCATGTTTCCTTGGCCTCCTAGATCACCAGACCTATCCTCTATAGAGTGTAGGCATGTTGCCTTGGCCTCCTAGATCACCAGACCTATCCTCTATAGAGTGTAGGCATGTTGCCTTGGCCTCCTCGATCACCAGACCTATCCTCTATAGAGTGTAGGCATGTTGCCTTGGCCTCCTCGATCACCAGACATATCCTCTATAGAGTGCAGGCATGTTGCCTTGGCCTCCTAGATCACCAGACCTATCCTCTATAGAGTGTAGGCATGTTGCCTTGGCCTCCTAGATCACCAGACATATCCTCTATAGAGTGTAGGCATGTTGCCTTGGCCTCCTAGATCACCAGACATATCCTCTATAGAGTGTAGGCATGTTGCCTTGGCCTCCTAGATCACCAGACATATCCTCTATAGAGTGTAGGCATGTTGCCTTGGCCTCATAGATCACCAGACCTATCCTCTATAGAGTGTAGGCATGTTGCCTTGGCCTCCTAGATCACCAGACATATCCTCTATAGAGTGTAGGCATGTTGCCTTGGCCTCCTAGATCACCAGACATATCCTCTATAGAGTGTAGGCATGTTGCCTTGGCCTCCTAGATCACCAGACCTATCCTCTATAGAGTGTAGGCATGTTGCCTTGGCCTCCTAGATCACCAGACCTATCCTCTATAGAGTGTAGGCATGTTGCCTTGGCCTCCTAGATCACCAGACCTGTCTCCAATCGATCACATATTGGACATCATCTGATGATAACTCCAGCTTCATCCACAAACAGCATTAATCGACCAAGTACAACAGCCATGGACTCGATCCGACAAGCTGACATCCGGCATCTGTAAAACACAATGGACGCACGTGCTTCTTCAATTTCTACAGGCGTATTTTATGACGAAATAAATCTCTGGTGAACGGCCTGGTATGAGTGTGCATAGGACACAATATTTCGGCAATCGACCTCGTTGCCATCATCAGCTGCGCTGATCCTTGGAACTCATCAGCCAGAAATTTGACGAAGAGACCACCAACCTTTTCAGACATGTTCTGACATCAGCTTACTTCGTATTTGACGGTGAATACTACGAGCAGACAGAAGGAGTAGCCATGGGGAGTCCACTCTCACCCGTTGTCGCAAATATGTACGTGGAACATTTCGAGGAGGAAGCTCTTGAATCAGCACATCTAAAACCCACCTGTTTTGTTAGATATGTGGATGATACCTTCGTTATCTGGCCACATGGAAGAGATAAACTGGCAGACTTCCTCACACATCTCAGCTCCAGACACAAGAATATTAAGTTCACCATAGAGATCGAAACGGATGGGATGCTCCCTTTCCTAGATGTTTTGATTAGAAGACGAGCTGACGGCACTTTGGGCCACAGCGTGTATAGGAAGAAGACGCACACCGATTTGTACCTACACGCGGATAGCTGCCACTAGCTGGCACAAAAGAACGGCGTGCTCAACACTCTTGTACACAGAGCTCACACCGTCTCCGACAGGGACAGTCTCCAACAAGAATTGGACCATCTGAAGACCGTGTTTCGGAGGAACGGTTACAAGGAAGGGCAAATTCGGAAGGCTGTACATCGCACACCTGCAGTACCGGCGGAAACTGAGGATGAACCTCAGGAGGTGGCGGCCTTGGCTATTATTCCGTTTTGTGGGGCCTTATCCGGAAAAATTGGACGCATTTTACGTAAACACCAAGTGAAAACCATCTTCCGTCCTCCAAGCAAAACCAAGAGCCTTCTTGGTAATGTCAAGGACAAACTTGGTCTACGTAAATCAGGGGTTTATCAGATACCTTGCCAATACAATAGTGTATACATAGGTCAGACCATTAGAACCATTGAGGACCGATGCCGAGAACATCAACGGCACACTAGACCGCAACAGCCCAGTAAGTCGGCAATCGCTGAGCATTGCCAGTCGGAACTCCACAGCATGGATTATGACCAAACCAAAGTCCTGACACAAACTTCCAAATACTGGGACTGTGTCATCAAAGAAGCCATGGAGATCAGAGTAAGGGAGCCACAACTAAATCGTGAGAGCGGTTACATCCTTAGCAAGGCGTGGGAACCCGCGATCACCCGGGTTATGAAGAAAAAGGATATTTCCCAGAGTGTGCCGACTTCAGGGAAGGAGGGAAGAATAACGAGAGCGGTGCCGGCAGACCCTCCTGAACGAGCAGACCTAGGGCGCAGCGCCCAGACGGCGGGAGAACGGACGCTGTACCTGGACCGCACCGACTCATAGCAAGCGCCTGAGGGAGGAGCGGGAGGGGGATTGTCGCCGGCCCACAGCCGGTCAGTACATCAGCGCACTTGATGATGGCAACGTGGTCGATTGCTGAAATATTGTGTCCTATGCACACTCATACCAGGCTGTTCGCCAGAGATTTATTTCGTCCCAATGGACGCACGTTTACGTGTCAGCAGTCAACATTCTGGCGGTTACACCAGTTATTAACGTACCAGTATTTCGAATTTGCAATGGCTTATCTCACGCTTACATTAACCTATTATCTTACGATGTTAATCACTTAAATAATACTTTTTGGTGTTGGAGATTTTTTTCCATCAGTGTACATCCAAACTTGTTGATATTGTCAGTGCTGTTGCGCAGCCTGTCAGTCTCATTCCCAGACAGTAATATTATTGCCCGTCTGGGGAATATTGTCAGTAATATTGATTCTCTACGTTGCCTGTGTTCAACAGGTCCTGTAATTCTTCTTCTATTTCACTGACGCCAGTAATGCCCATCAACGAATCATTGCGAGGTGATCCCACCCTCTGACTGTAGGTGCAGAGTACTCACGGGGCGTTGGTGTTGGCGAGCAGCCAGCGCCGGCTCAGCGTGTTCGCCTGCACGGCCTTGTTGGCGCGCGGCCGCGGCGCCCTGCCCGGCTCCCCGTGGACCGCCCTCTTCTTCGTGGGACGCACCTCCGAGGCGGGGTCCGGCCCGCTGCACGCCGACTGCGCAACACACACCGATTGCTGTTGTCAGAAACAAATCATGAAACTAACCTCCTTTATAACGGTGCTCACCACATTCGTGTACAGTTGGGTTAGAATTACACACATAGTAGCGTGTAGCACACACATCGTTTCGCGTTGGTGACAGGGATAACGCGTCATGACAAAGACTACTAGGACAATTTATTTAAGTTATGAAAAAATTAATGATCTGTTACATTCTAAACTTCACATTTAGAAAAAACTGAAATGTTATAGTTAATTACCTCAATTTTTACCACCGTTTGTAATAAATTTGGAAAATCCTAGAGTTTCATACATATGTAAGTACGATTTATATGCTGTGCGAAATTCATCCTAGAATATCTGTTACCTATGAAGAAAAGTGTGCCTATAGCAACAAATGCAGCCAATATTAAGTGAAAAAAATGATGAAATTACACATTTAAAATAATTTATTTTGTTACGTTTTTGAACTACCGCTGTTATGACTGTGAATCCTGACTCCTTCCTGGTCATGCTAACAGAGTTTTGTAAATTTATTTGTAAAAGTATAGACTGTGGAAATTAAAATGTCCTGTGGTCCCTCTCCTGCTCCAAGTTGGCTCGTTTGACGTCCTATCCCCCTTAACTCTAAAACGAAGCAACGCGTGGAATTTTTTTCTGAACAGTTATTTCTCCGTGCAACGTACGCTGCAACACTCTTACAAGCTTTTCGCGCTGTTTCTAACCACCCTGTGTATCCAGCAGACAGGAAACGCTATCTTAAGGTGAAAGGATATTGTTTCTATGAGGGACCTACGTACCGACACAGATGCGCTCACAGTGAGATGGCCGGCCAGGGTGGCCGAGTGGTTCTAGGCGCTACAGTCTGGAACTGCGCAACCGCTACGGTCGCAGGTTCGAATCCTGCCTCGGGCATGGATGTGTCTGACGTCCGTACGTTAGTTACGTTTAAGTAGTTCTACGTTCTAGGGGACTGACGGTCTCAGAAGTTAAGTCCCATAGTGCTCAGAGCCATTTGAACCATTTTTGATCAGTGAGACGAGGTTGCCCTCTTTGCAGGGAGAGATCTTCTTGACATCGTTGTGCTACTTCCACATCTCTGAAGGCTCTCCTTATACATGGAATCTATGTAACACGATAACTGAATGAATCCCAGAAACGAACTCAGTTTTTGCCACCTCTTCATACATAAATCTATCCTTGCAGTAGCTTTGCTTCTGTACAAATGGAAGTGCGACAAACAAAACCCGATACAGGCCAGATGAGGGTACACGGTATTATTGAAGTCTGAAAACAAGAGTCGAGAGAACAGGTAACTGTTTTGCCACGAGCATGTACCATGAGTCAATAAAAACACTTACACCATTTATATTAATGTGCAGCTGCTATCTATACAATACCGTAAAAGAAATAATTGAGTCCAAGAACAGAACGAATTGCTCTGTAATGAGCCTCTGGAGAAGAGAGGCTGCTTACACCGGAACACTTACCAGATAACCTTGATCAAACTCTGAAACGTTGGCAGTAGAATTCTGAATAGTTTTTAGTGAGACCAGATATCTGGTAGATTGGAAAACTGTGAGTTACTGAAACATATTCCACCATTATCTTGCAATAGTGTATATTATTTAAGAAAAGTATTATCAATTCCTTCTTGTAGCAAAAGCCTCCCCATGTCCCAACCCTCAGTTCCCTCTTTAACCTCCAGGATGTGTAATGACTAAATTCTACACCTACATCTACATCGATACTCTGCAAATCACACTTAAGTTCCTGGCAGAGGGTTCATCGAACCACCTTCACAATAATTCTCTGTTATTCCAGTCTCGAACAGCGAGCGGAAAAAACGAATACCGATATCTTTCCGTGCGAGCTCTGATTCCTTTATTTTATAATGATATCGCATCTCCCTAAGTAGGTTGGCATCAATAAAATATTTTCGCATTCGGAGGAGAAACCTGGTGATTGAAATTTCGTGAGAAGATTCCTCCGCAACGAAAAACGCCTTTGTTTTAATTACGCCCACCACAAATCCTGCATCATCTCAGTGACACTCTCTCCCACATTGCGCCATAATACAAAATTTATGCCCTTCTTTGAACTTTTTCGATGTCATCCGTCAGTCCCACCTGATGCGGATCCCACATCGCGCAACAGCACTCCAAAAGAGGACGGAAAGCGTAGTGTAGGCAGTCTCTTTAGTAGATCTGTTACTTTTCTTAGTGTTCAACTAGTAAAACCCAGTATTTGGTTTGACTTCCCCAGAACATTTTCTGTGTTCTTTCCAAGTGAAGTTGTTCGTAATTGTAATTACCCCGTATTTACTTCAATTTACGGCCTTCACATTTGACTGATTTATCGTGCAAACGAAATGTAACGGATTCCTTTTAGCACTCATGTGGATGACCTCACACGTTTCGTTATTAAGGATGAATTTCCAATTTCTGCACGATATTAATCTCTTCTCTAAATCGTTTTCCAGTTTCATTTGATTTTCTGATGACTTTAGTAGGCGATAAACGACAGCATCATCTGCAAACAACCTAAGAGAGCTACTCAGATTGTCTCCTAAATCGTTTATATAGATAAGGAACAGCAAAGGCCTATCTATAACACTACCTTGAGTAAACCACAAATCACCTCCGTTTTACTCGATGACTTTACGTCAGTTACTACGAAATGTGAGCTCTCTCACAGGAAATCACGAATCCATTCACATAACTGAGACGATATTCCGTAAGCACACATTTTCACTATAAGCCGCTAGTGTGGTACAGTGTCAAAAGCCTTCTGGAAATCCAGAAATACGGAATCAATTTGGAGTCCCATGTCAATGGCACTCAAAACTTCGTGTGAGTAAAGAGCTAGTTGTGTTTCACAGGAACGATGTTTCCTAAATCAGTGCTGACTCTGTGTCGATAGACCGTTCTCTTGGAGATAATTCATAAAGCTGGAACACAATGCAAGTTCCAAAATCCGGCTATGCATTGATGTAAGTGAAACGAGCCTGTAATTTAGCGGATTACGGATTAATCCTACTATCTTTCTTGAATACTGATGTGACCTGTGCAACTTTCCAGTCTTTGGGTGTGTATCTTTCGTCTAGCGAGCGGTTTTGTATGATTGTTAAGTATGGAGCTAATGCATCAGCATACTGCGAATGAAACCGCGCGACTGCTACGGTCGCAGCTTCGAATCCTGCCTCGGGCATGGATGTGTGTGATGCCCTTAGGTTAGTTAGGTTTAAGTAGTTCTAAGTTCTAGGGGACTGATGACCACAGATGTTGAGTCCCAGAGTGCTCAGAGCCATTTGACCCATACTGCGAAAGGGACCTAATTGGTATACAGTCTGGACCAGAAGACTTACTTTTATTAAATGATTTAAGTTGCTTCACTACTTCGAAGATATTTACTTCTACGTTACTCATGTTGGCAGCTGTTCTCGATTCGAATTCTGGAATATTTACTTCGTCTTCTTTTGTGAAGGCATTTCGGAAGCCTGTGTTTAGTAACTCTGCTTTGGCAGCTCTGTCTTCGATAGTATCTCCACTGCTCTCGTGCAGAAAAGGCAGTGATTGTTTCTTGCCGCTAGCATACTTCAAATACGACCAGAATCTCTTTGGATTTTCTGCCATGTTTCGAGACAAAGTTTCGTTGTGGAAACTGTTATAGGCATCTCGCATTCAAGTCCGCGCTAAATTTCGAGCTTCTGTAAAAGATCGCCAACCTTGGGGATTTTGCGTCTGTTTAAATTTAGCATGTTTGTTTCGTGGTTTCTGCAACAGTGTTCTCACCCGTTTTATGTACCAAGGAGGATCAGCTCCGTCGTTTGTTAATTTATTTGGTATAAATCTCTACATTGCTGCCGATACTATTTCTTTGAATTCAAGCCACATCTTGTCTACACTTATAGTGTTAATTTGGAAGAAGTGGAGATTGTCTCTCAGAAAGACGTCAAGTAAATTTTTTTTTCTTTTTTCAGTAGGTATATGTTTCGTTTATTTTTGGAGCATTTGAGGGTTGCAATATTCAATCTCACTACGACAATCCTGTGTTCACTAATCCCTGCATCCGTTTAGATGATCACTATTAGCTCAGGATAATTTATTGCTAAGAGGTCAAGTACGTTTTCACAACCGTTTACTATTCGAGTGGGCTCATGGACTGACTGCTCGAAGTAATTTTCAGAGAATGCGTTTAGCGCAATTTCGGATGATGTTTTGTGCTTACCTCCGGATTTAAAAGCGTATCGAGGGTAAATTAAGGTCACCACCAACTACAACTGTATGAGTCGAGCACGTGTTCTAAATTGAACTCAAGTTTTCTTTGAACCTCTCAGGAATTGTATCATCTGAGTTGAGAGTTCGGTAAAACGAACCAATTATTATTTTATTCTCGTTGCCAAGAATGACCTGTGCCCGTACTAACTCACAGGAACTATCTACTTCAATTTTGCTACAAGATAGACTACTTCTAACAGCACCGCCAACTGTGTTTACCCTATCCTTTCTGAACACCGTTAGGTCCTTCTCAAAAATTTCGGCTGAACTTTAGCCAGCTTTCAGTGCTTATATCGATTTGAGCATCAGTGCTTTCTATTAGTACTTGGAGCTCTGGTACTTTTCCAACACAGCTACGACAATTTACAGATGTTATACCGACCGTTCCTGTATCTACGTTCTTTCTGCGTTCGGCCTGCACCTTTCGATACTGAAGCTCTTTTTGTGTTTTCCCGAGTCCCTCTAACCTAAAAAACCGCCTAGTCCACGCCACACAGCCCCTGGTACCCGTGTAGCCTCCTGCATGTAGTGGACACCTGACCTATTCAGCGGAATCCAAAACCCAGCCACCTTTTGGCGCAAGTCAAGGAAACTGCAGCCTCCACGGTCGCAGAACCGTCTGAGCCTCTGATTCAGACCCTCAACTTGGCTATGTACCGGAGGTCTGCAATCGGCCCTGTCGACCATGCTGCAAATAGTGAGCTCTGCTTTCATCTCACAAGCAAAACTGGCAGCCTTTACCACTTCTGTCTCGAAACCAGAGAGAATCTCTTACAATCCAAAGCAACATACATCACTGATACCGATATGAGCTAATACCTGCAGTTGGCTGCACCCTGTCCTCTTCATGGCATCCGGAAGGACCTGTTCCAGGTCTGGAATGACTCCAACCGGTATGCACACAGAGTGCACATTGGCTTTCTTCCCCTCCTTGGCAGGCATGTCCCTATGGGGCCCATGACACGCCTAACACTGGAGCTCCCAACTACCGATAATCCCATCCTCTGATTGCCCGATCTGCTTGCGGGCTGAGAGGTATTCTCTAAAACAGGAGAAGCGACTGCATCTGGCTGAGGGTCAGTGTCAGCCACGGACAGCACTGGAACCTGTTTGTCGGACTAACCAGGGAGGCATTAAGTGGGGCCCTCTGGGAAGTCTTTCGCTGCCTGCCACGCCCCGAGGCGACCTCCCACTCGACCGGAGGTCGAGGCCCTGAGTGACAGTTCACTTTGTGGGCCAGGCA
The DNA here is from genome assembly GCF_023898315.1 of Schistocerca nitens. Classification (NCBI taxonomy): domain Eukaryota; kingdom Metazoa; phylum Arthropoda; class Insecta; order Orthoptera; family Acrididae; genus Schistocerca; species Schistocerca nitens. The sequence goes on from NC_064615.1 coordinate 38,067,569, forward strand.
CTAAATGCACTTGCATTCTATCATTTAGGAGCTCACTTTAGAGTCGCCATAATGACGACTCAGAGTTTAGTGTTAGTACTTTTGATTTGTAAGAATTTTGGACCTTGTTTTCATTAACGATATACTGGACTTCAATTTGTTTTCGTTACACTGTAACTTTAAAACTGGACTGGCCTTTGAGGACGCTAACTTGAACTAAGTGTGAGTTCCCAACTTTTAAACTTGGACTGTCCTGTTAGGAATCGAACTTTTTCAAGCATAGTGTTTTGTGTGTTTACTAGTTAGTAACCTTTCCCTACAGAGTTTGTTTTCTTCCAGACGCTTTCTACCTTCGGATTATATCTTTGTTAATTCTTTCTTGTCACTGGTTGCGCCAAGCTTAGTTTTGAACAGAGACCTTGCTAGTCCCTTCTGGATTCTAATTGTGGCACCTCGTGTACGAACTATGTTTAGTTACTTGAGATGTCACTGGCCTTCTGCTGCTGTAACTACTTAGTGCTAACTTCAGAAAATCCTGTTTTATCTGAATACTGGTTGCAAACTGACCACAATTACAGATTCTTGTGTTAATTGCGTCTCACTAAACTCGAGATTGATTGTATACCTCGACTTTTTTTTCTTGACCGCCTTCGGCGGATACTTTAGATCATCTCCTCTGGACTTTCTTTTAATTTTTGGCGTTCTGTGAGATTGTTGGACATTAGTTTCGCTAGCCAAAATTCCTAGCTGCTCTGTTCTGTACACAGGACATTGTCTTCACGAAATTATATGTTAGAGAACTATCAGCCACTTACACTGATGAGTTTTTATTCCTGTCCAGAGTGATGAAAACAATGTCAGTTATGCTTGATATCAGACAAGCTTCACGAATGATTCTGCTTCTCTCAGGCTGTTTACCAGCTATTGTATAGATAGTATCCGTGTGATGGTTTTGGTGGGACATAACAAACAGTTTCGCCGCAACTGTTATTTGCTGATTACGAGCGGCTTTCAGAATATAAAGAATTTTGTTCGAGTAGACCTCGAGAAACGTGACCATTCTCACCTCTGTAGATCCGGAAAGATGACTGAAACCACTAGTGGTTTGTTCTGAACAAATTTTTCGAGCTTAGGAGCTCCTAATCCTGATGATAGTTCGTCAAAATGGTTCAAATGGCTCTGAGCACTATGGGACTTAACTACTGAGGTCATCACTCCCCTAGAACTTAGAACTACTTAAACCCAACTAACCTAAGGACATCACACACATCCATGAACCTGCCAGGATTCGAACCTGCGACCGTAGCAGTCGCGCGGTTCCGGACTGTGGCGCCTAGAGCCGCTCGGCCACCGCGGCCGGCTAATAGTTCGTCACTCAGCTCCTTTTCGTCATAGTCTCTATGAAAAGGATGACATGTCTGATGTTGATTCACTTCTCTCACCATCAGTGATCTCGCCATTTTACCATTGTTTGGTATGAATGAGTCTCAAAGTGCTCGTATTTCCCAATTCTCCTACTGCAGTGGATTTGCCAATTGTGTTAGGGATTTCGTAAATTATACCGCAGTTGGATCCCATCCCCTTAATTAATATTGTGATCTTATTAAGGATTACCAGATTGCCTAAACACTCTTCACTACTACTCTGAACATTCATATACACACTCCACCGCTACTATACAGTGCATGGCGAAGGACGCACAGTACTAAATTATTAATTTTAGTTCCTAGTCAATTAGCGTATTGAATGATGGAGAGATGGTTGTCTGTATGCCTTGTACACGCCTTAAACTCTTTTCTCATATTTTCATGACCCGTATGAGAGGTATGCAATTGTAGCAGGAGAATGGTCGTAGGGCGTTACTCGAATACAGTTTCTCTAAATTTCGTGAGAGCTACGGCGTCTTCATATGTAAGGTCCCCGACTGCTTCTGTTACACTTTCGTGTGGGCTATACTGCCCTGTTACGATCCTAGCAACGCATGTCTGAATTCGTTGGAAGTTTAATGTCATGCCCACTTGATAATAACTCCGACACTAGAGCAAACACTGTAGTGGTCGCACGAACGTCTTGTTCGCTACTTCCTTTAGAGATGAAAAGAATTTTCCCAGAACCATTCACTTCGTCTCCCTAACACAGATGCAACATCATCGTCGCATTTCACATACATTCCTACAAAGCACCCATTGAGTGCGAAGTCGCAAGTTGAGTCTTTAGTAAGACTGATTTGAAAGAATTGAATTAACAGTTATGACAGGGACAATATTAGTTGCTAATGACTCACCTTGTGCATCAAGAGGACGGCAGAAAATGTGTGTCCAGAATATGCTGAGATCAACTTTCTGTGAGATGTATGTATAACACTTCACAAAATGGACATCGTCGACATTCAAGAAATGTTCTAAACAAACGACCAACTTGCCCCATGAACACCGAATGAAAAATGGCGCACCGCAATGATCACGAAGGTTCGCAACATCAAGATCGAAGGGAAACTCCTTGGGAATTAAAGACCGTGTAGGACGTTCAGCTAACAAAGGCCCAGTGGATATCCCGTCAAAAACTGAAGACAGATCAAGCATAAAAACAGGACGAAGGTGTACTGAACTGTGAAAAAAGAAGCAAAATCGAAAATCGAAACATTGAACGGTCCAAGTACAAGATGGGGAACAGCGAGCGTATTTGATCGGTCACGGCGTCGTGGTTGTGTGTCAAGATGTTGGAGTGCGAAGCGGGGACACGTGACCGAATCTCCCTCGAGCCCCTGTTTCTTTTCTTTTCTTTTTTTTTTCAAAAAATAATGAAGTGACCATCCGGTCACTGACGTGTCTGTCCTCCTTCTGTAATCTTGGAATTGTCATACCATACATTGGTTACAGAGTATGAGTAATGTCGTAAGCATATAATATAGTACGTAAATGTGATGAATAGTAACAGCAGGTGAGGTGCTGCATAGACATCCACAGAAATGAAAACAAGAAATAAACGGGTGTCAACTATGTTACAAAAAAGGAATTCAAGTGTCAAAACTTCGAAAACGGAGCGCAAGAGTAATAACATATGGTACTTGTGTAGAACAAGTAGGAGGTGTATACGTCTGGAGGTCCCTTCACTACACCTCGTTGCTGCAAACGAACGTTACACCACGCCGCAGACACAAATTTGAATACAGCGAGCAGACCTGTCAGTGACGGGACGGACAGCTCATTTCTCAGGGCGAGGTGGCGCAGTGGTTAGCACACTGGCCTCGCATTCGGGAGGACGACGGTTCAAACCCGCGTCCGGCCATCCTGATTTAGGATTTTCGTGATTCCCCTAAATCGCTTCAGGCAAATGTCGGAATGGTTCCTTCGATAGGGCACGACCGGTTTCCTTCCCCATGCCTCCCTAATCCGAGCTTGTGCTCCGTCTCTAATAACCTCCTTGTCGACGGGAAGGTTAAACACTAATCTCCTCCTCATCCATAACTTTGTCAAAAAAACAAAAAAAAAAAAAAAGAGGCGCACGAGGGAGATTTGAACACCGATCTGCCCCTTCATGCCGGCCGGTGTGGCCGTGCAGTTCTAGGCCCCCTGTCCGGAACCGCGCGACTGCTACGGTCGCAGGTTCGAATCCTGCCTCGGGCATGTATGTGTGTGATGTCCTTAGGTTAGTTAGGTTTAAGTAGTTCTAAGTTCTAGGGGACTGATGACCTCAGAAGTCCCATAGTGCTCAGAGCCATTTGAACCTTTTTTTGCCCCTTTGTAGTCCAACATTACGACCTCAGCACCACGACGCCGTAGCCATTCAGATTCCTTGCAAGTATCCTTAAAGAATGCGTATACAATCATATTGGTGTAACGGGGTGATGAATGTGATGGCTTGCAACCCAGTGAGAAACAGTCTGTCGTGGGGCTTATCGTAAAACTGGCTGTCCTTTAAGGAGTACCTGCAGACAGTGAGAGAATATGTTTTAGAATTTGCTCTAAAGGAGTATGATTTTTATACGCAGAATAGGAATCAAGTAAAAGTAAATTATTTTGACCAGCTATTGACCAAAATCACGGCTCACATGATAGTTGTAGTTCTCTTACGCCAGTTGTCCCATTCTTGCTTGCTGTGACTGCCCTTGCAAGATCACGCACACGAGGAAGAACCTCCAACTTCTCACAGCACTATATATAACTTTTCAACCAATTTACCATCCACTTTAATAGTCCGCATAATTTATACGAATGCGTTAAGGCATTGATATTAGTTGATTTTGATACAACTCTATGGGTATCTCTAATTTCCAGGGTTCTTTTCATATTCAATTCCTCATTAAATCCCTATTGGCCGAAGTTGAGAAAAAATTCCTCACTGGGCAATGGGATAAGTTTTTTATCTCATCTACAAATTTTCGGGCCGATTCTGCAGTCTGCTGTGCATCGTCAAGTTGACGCTTTGCTTGGAATTTCGTTACCTTACATCTTACAATGCTGCAGCCCTCTTTGAAGTTATGCAGTCATCCATGCTATCCTTGAAATTACTGTACTCTATGTCGCACGCAATTTGATGTGCATCATGCACGTCACCATCATGCAGAGCCTGTAAATTCTATCCAGCATCTATGAAACACGCAAACACCAGTTTTTGTAAAATGTGAGCCTTGCCCTCCCTTGAATATCCGTAGTTTTTCTTATGCACTACATGGTCATATTGCTGCGGATTTGTTAGAAATCTGTTCATAACTGTTCTTTTACTATGCTGCGGATGATCTTCCATGTACGTAATTACGTTTAGTACCTGCTCCTTGGACAATTGTCCTTCACTACGTTTTACTGGACATTGGATTTGTAGCTTCCTCTCCGTCAAGGATGGTGGACTACGTGACTCGGCACCTGTTTCAACATTGATTCACGTGTTAAGCACGTTTCGTCATCATTGTACTCCTCATGGGCATTGTCCGCACACTCAAGCATATACGACACCACACATTCGACTGACTCGTCTTCCAAAAACGCTAATGTCTATCTGCCACTTCTTTCTCAGTCTTCGAAATTTTGTGGGTTCGTTTCTGACCAAATGTCAACTGCGGAATCTGTTGCTGTATATATACTGCAATGTTTGTTTTGTTTATCACTGCCGTTGCTCTGTTTTGTATCGACACCACTGACACTGTAGCACTGTTGTGAGTTATTTGTCGACCAAGCAGTTCAACTACGCCCCGTAGCCTCATGCTATGCTCACCATTGGGTTTCTCCAGTCCCGCCCCCTGTTGCCATTAGCAGCCGATACTGGGGTGGTAGACAATATATGCCGTAAAGATCATTGGCCTTTTACGACCTCGCACTCAAAAGTTCGTTGTTAGCGTCACTCCTAAATACTTTCGCGATGTGATGAGCACAACGCGTTCATCACTAACCTTGTAGTCGAATACTATCGGGCTCTTTCTCTTTGTTCTTTATCATAATTCGATCTTGAATACACATTTAAAACCTAAAATATGAGTATGTGAGAAAACTAAGAGTTATACTGTAAACAGAAAGTCCGTCTCATGGCCAGCACTATATTCTACACAGAAGAATGCGTATATACTAAACGATGTATGTATCAACAAAAATTTTTGATTATATGATAATACACTGAAGCGCAAAAGACCATATCACGAGTATACCGTGAATATCAGGCACCCGGTAAAACATCATACCTCCGACATCACTGCGGCCGGCAAAAGATCGTGCAAGAACGGGACCAATGACGACTGAAGAGAATCGTTCAATGTGACAGAAGTGCTGCAGATTTCAGTGCTGGGCCCATCAACAAGTGTCAGCGTGCGAACCATTCAACGAAACATCATCAATATGAGATTACGGAGCTGAGAGTCCACTCGTGTACTCTTGATGATTGCACGACACACAGCTTTACGCCTCGCCTGGCCCGTCAACAACGACATTGGACTGTTGATGACTGTAAACATGTTGCCTGGTCGGACGAGTTTCGTTTCAAATTGTACGGACCGGATGGACGAGTTCGGGTATGGAGACAACATTATGAATCTATGGACCCTGCATGTCAGCAGGGGACTGTTCAAGCTGGTGGAGGCTCTGTAATGGTGTGGGGCGTGTGCAATTGGAGTGATATGCGACACCTGATACGTCTAGATACGACTTTGACAGGTGACACGTACATAAGCATCCTGTCTGATTATCTGCATCCATTCATGTCCATTGTGCATTCCGAAAGACGTGGGCGATTCCAGCAGGTCAATGCGACACCCTACACGTCTAGAATTGCGACAGACTGGCTCCAGGAACACACTTCTGAGTTTAAAGGCTTCCGCTGGCCACCAGAGTACCCAGACATGAGCATTGTTGAGCGTATCTGGGATGCCTTGCAACGTGCTGTTCAGAAGACATCTCCACCCTCTCGTACTCTTACGGATTTATTGACGGCCCTGCAGGACTCATGGTGTCAATTTCCTCTAGCATTATTTCAGACATTAGTCGAGATCTTACCACGTCGTGTTGCGTCACTTCTGCACGGTCGCGGGGGCCTTGCACGATATTAGGCAGATGTACCAGCTTCTTTGGCTCTTCAGTGCATGTCTGACATGTAGCAGGTAGTAAAGCAAGATTTAAATTGAACCTGAGGTCATTCGTTCTCGCCAGCTCGTTTTATTGCATAGACGCAGTTTTATTTAAAAACTGTTAGTCAGTAAAAAAGCTAGTTTTAAAAAAAGTTTCATGAATAGGACTCAGAAACAGTATGTTCGTTGACGTTAAATTTAGGCCAGTGTACCGTTTGGAAATTTGTAATTGGCCAGCGCCCGCATCTCGTGGTCGTGCGGTAGCGTTCTCGCTTCCCACGCCCGGGTTCCCGGGTTCGATTCCCGGCGGGGTCAGGGATTTTCTCTGCCTCGTGATGGCTGGGTGTTGTGTGCTGTCCTTAGGTTAGTTAGGTTTAAGTAGTTCTAAGTTCTAGGGGACTTATGACCACAGCAGTTGAGTCCCATAGTGCTCAGAGCCATTTGAACCATTTTTTAATTGGCCAGCACGTAGACTTCCACTAAAGCTACTTTTCTTTTAAGTTGACTTTAGGGCCGTGCGCATTCAGCAATCTCATTAGCTTAGTGTCAGTTATGACGATACAAACGTAAGGACAACATTCCCCCAGCGGAGAAAATCTCCGACCCAGCCAAGTGTCGAACCCAGGGCCTCTTGGTTTGCAATCAGCTGCGCAGGCCGCGCAGCTACCGAAGCGGACATCCACTGAAACTAACCGTGTAAACTTATTTTGTAAGCCGATACGTTTTACACTAAGTGGATAAACCATTGTTCAGGTCATCTACAGAACATGCAACAAACTAACGAACTATGGGAACAAACAATGGCACGATTGTCGTGGTGTTGTAACGTCGTGCACACACTTTACATTGAGGTATACAACACGTCAAGATGATATAGAGGATGTGTTGGTTATCTTGTGCTTAGGTCACATTTCGTGGTCGGATTTGTACAGTTCACCATCCTCCACTCATACAGGGTGTTACAAAAAGTTACGGCCAAACTTTCAGGAAACATTCCTCACACACAAATAAAGAAAAGATGTTATGTGGACATGTGTCCGGAAACGCTTAATTTCCATGTTAGAGTTCATTTTAGTTTCGTCAGTATGTACTGTACTTCCTCGATTCACCGCCAGTTGGCCCAATTGAAGGAAGGTAATGTTGACTTCGGTGCTTGTGTTGACATGCGACTCATTGCTCTACAGTACTAGCATCAAGCACATCAGTACGTAGCATCAACAGGTTAGTGTTCATCACGAACGTGGTTTTGCAGTCAGTGCAATGTTTACAAATGCGGAGTTGGCAGATGCCCATTTGATGCATGGATTAGCACGGGGCAACAGCCGTGGCGCGGTACGTTTGTATCGAGACAGATTTCCAGAACGAAGGTGTCCCGACAGGAAGACGTCCGAAGCAATTTATCTGCGTCTTAGGGAGCACGCAACATTCCAGCCTATGACTCGCGACTGGGGAAGACCTAGAACGACGAGGACACCTGCAATGGACGAGGCAATTCTTCGTGCAGTTGACGATAACCCTAATGTCGGCGTCAGAGAAGTTGCTGCTGTACAAGGTAACGTTGACCACGTCACTGTATGGAGAGTGCTACGGGAGAACCAGTTGTTTCCGTACCATGTACAGCGTGTGCAGGCACTATCAGCAGCTGCTTGGCCTCCACGGGTACACTTCTGCGAATGGTTCATCCAACAATGTGTCAATCCTCATTTCAGTGCAAATGTTCTCTTTACGGATGAGGCTTCATTCCAACGTGACCAAATTGTAAATTTTCACAATCAACATGTGTGGGCTGACGAGAATCCGCACGCAATTGTGCATTCACGTCATCAACACAGATTTTCTGTGAACGTTTGGGCAGGCATTGTTGGTGATGTCTTGATTGGGCCCCATGTTCTTCCACCTACGCTCAATGGAGCACGTTATCAGGATTTCATAACGGGATACTGTGATGCTAGAACATGTGCCTTTACAAGTACGACACAACATGTGGTTCGTGCACGATGGAGCTCCTGCACATTTCAGTCGAAGTGTTCGTACGCTTCTCCACAACAGATTCGGTGACCGACGGATTGGTAGAGGCGGACCAAGTCCATGGCCTCCACGCTCTCCTGACCTCAACACTCTTGACTTTCATTTATGGGAGCATTTGAAAGCTCTTGTCTACGCAACCCCGGTACCAAATGTAGAGACTCTTCGTGCTCGTATTGTGGACGGCTGTAATACAAAACGCCATTCTCCAGGGCTGCATCAGCGCATCAGGGATTCCATACGACGGAGGGTGGATGCATGTATCCTCGCTAACGGAGGACATTTTGAACATTTCCTGTAACAAAGTATTTGAAGTCACGCTGTTACGTTCTGTTGCTGTGTGTTTCCATTCCATGATTAATGTGATTTGAAGAGAAGTAATAAAATGAGCTTTAACATGGAAAGTAAGCGTTTCCGGACACATGTCCGCATAACATATTTTCTTTCTTTGTGTGTGAGGAATGTTTTCTGAAAGTTTGGCCGTACCTTTTTGTAACACCCTGTATATGTCTGTAGTACCACCATGTCACCGAGCAGCCCACGTCTCGTGGTCGTGCGGTAGCGTTCTCGCTTCCCACGCCAGGGTTCCCGGGTTCGATTCCCGGCGGGGTCAGGGATTTTCTCTGTCTCGTGATGGCTGGGTGTTGTGTGCTGTCCTTAGGTTAGTTAGGTTTAAGTAGTTCTAAGTTCTGGGGACTTATGACCACAGCAGTTGAGTCCCATAGTGCTCAGAGCCATTTGAACCATTTTTTTTTTTTTTTTTTTTTTGTCACCGAGCGATTGCAATGAAGGAAATGAAGCACGCGGCATTATTGAAGGAAAAATCGGTGGGCTTGTCCATCTGCTCAACAGGAAGGCATTGTTTCGTTTCGCTCATGCACACTTTTCCTTCACGATTTGCGTTTTCTCGTAAGTGTACTTATTAAAGGAAGAGACCCATGATAAGTTCTCGTGTCTGTAATGTCATCATCTGTCAAATTCCCAGATAGTGTCACGTTAGTTAACTCTTATAAGGGTTCCGTAGCAGCAAGAGCTGGGGCGCGGAGTACCTCGAGGGGTCGGCCGGCCAGGGAGGGCACGGAGTCGTCGAGGCGTCGCTTGGGCGTGGCGCGCAGCCCCGCCGGCGCCGCCTCCCACTCGGAGGTGGTGACCGACGCCGACGGCGACGCCGCCGCCGCCGCCGCCGCCGACGCCCAGTAGGCGTCGCCCTCGGCGGCGATGTCGCGGTTGGCCAGCTCCTGGTACAGCAGCAGCGCGCTGCCCCACAGGTACAGCTGCACCGCTGCCACACGGCGCCACAGCCCCTGTCAGCTCACCACGTAAAACACACCGCTCTCCAAAACTTAGCGGCTCAGTCTGCTGAGGCCACCGACCACACGTTTAGTTTACGCTATTTGTTAACAATGTTAGTGCAAAAGTTTCGAGGCTGAAATAATAAAAAAAAATAGAGAAAAAAAATGATGGTTTGAGTGCTTCACGTGTTCTACGTAGCTTCCCCGCACAGAACATTGTGCAGAATGTCTTGAACAACTGATTTAGATATGTTGCTCCATTAAGATTTGTGACACATCAACGTTGATACCATACGTTGTGTTGTGTACATAGTTCCACGTAGTCAGCGCGTACACAACTTTCCCAATAGAACGCGCCCCGCTAACCACAACAGCGCAGGCGCAGCGCTCGTCCGTCTCCGCACTACGCGATGGCGCTGCCATAGAGACGGACCAAATTCTGCTTCCGCCGATCCACGTATTAATATGTAACGCAGCCAATGAGATTGCTGCTAATGTAGAACCTTTTCTCCTCGCGGATCACACTCGCGCAGTGATACCTGAACGCGCGAGGTATTATAACGAGTGTACAGACCTCCGATTAGTCAGTCTGCATTTGTCTGCACCAGTCTGTACCAGTCTGCATTAGTCTGTACCAGTATATAGTCAAGTTTCAGTCTACGCCTAATAAGATTATCACATTCCTGTACATAGCCATGAAGAGAAATGTATAGACACTTTGTCAAGTATCAGAGATATGTGAGAATAAGATTAACGTACCAAGACCAAAGGAACTTCAGATTGTCAATTTTGGTCAACGTCAATCTGCTACTCTAAGCGTGCAAGTGGCATTTCTATCGTCTGACCTAACGGCAGAAGATAAACACGCCACGATAAGACCACGAGACATATTGCTGACACTCGCCTACTTCGTTAGAGCGACAAGTCAAATAATCTGATGGTGCGTGTACCGAAGGTCTTACAGTACGCACACCACACGTTGACACACTACTTAATACCGTCTATTTACAGCTGATTGGTCTGACGCAGACCTGTTGTTTAAAGTTGCTGGTTTAAGCTGACACCGCAATGACTGCGCTGACTTCCAGGAATAAAATCAAGTCTCTGAACTTTTTATACAAACGGATTAGCTCTGAGTTACTATGTAATTATTTTATCTTATTTAAAATAGAACAACAGTATGGATTTCGAAGATATTTTATATCAATAACGCGTTTCACCCTTTTGGGACATCCTCATATTGTCTACAAGACAAAAAAACGATCAATTAAGAACAAATAGACGGAGGGACACGGTTCTGTCTTGTACGACTTCGCGAATAAATAAACTGAAACTTATATTAAAACTTGCGCAAAATTAGCTGGATATATAACCCATACGACGTAGAATCAAAAAGGACGAGAAGTGGACCTAATTAGAAGAAAGAATTTAAGACAATAAGCCACTCCTTGTATGAAGGCTCTAAGCACTATGGGGCTTAACATCTGAGGTCATCAGTCCCTTAGACTTAGAGAACTACTTAAACCTAACTAACCTAAGGACATCACACACATCCATGCCCGAGGCAGGATTCGAACATGCGACCGTAGCGATCGCGCGATTCCGGACTGAAGCGCCTAGAACCGCTCAGCCACAGCGGGCGGCTCATTGTATGAAGGACACAGGATGTTTTCAAAATAGTTTCAAAAAAATAAGCAGATTAAAACGCATGTTTGCAGAAACTAAGACGTCAAACAAATTTCGTAAAACCAAATACATATTAAGATGCCCACATACGAGCGAAATAAAAAGGTAGAATGATAGTAGCATGATACAGAGCAAGTCAAATATGTCATAAAGGCCCAATAATACGCAGTGAATTGATGAAACTCTTTTTAAATCTTCTCGTCTCCTTAATACAAAGAGTTCCTTATTGTCTCAATTTCCTATTTTTAATCAGGTTCACCTCACATTTCTTATGGTTCTATGACGGATGGGTTTTATATCCAGTTATTTTTTCGTAATTTTTAATGTATATTTCAGTTTATTTGTCCTCGTAGTCGTACAGGATAGGACCTTGGCCCTCCAAATATTTGTTCTCAATGGATTGTTTTTTCGTTTTGTAGACAATCTGACGACGCCCTAAAAGGGCGAAATGCATTATTGAAATAAAATAGTTTTGCAGCCCAAACTGGTTTCCAGTTTGAATGCAAGAAAAAATTACATAGTAACTCAGAGCTACACAGTCTGTCCAAAAAGTGATTACTATCGAGCGGAACGCTGTGCTTGCAACTACACTCTCTAATTAACAATGTGGTGCATGCTCCAGTTATGCACGTCTGAAGACTAGAATACTGTGACATTAACGTTTCAACAATAAAACCAGGAGGACACTACTTAAAACGGGCGGATGAACAATCTGGAGCCTCTTCACATTGAATATCACAGAATCTCATCGCCAGGCGCTGTTCTCACGGAACATTGGGGTCCAGTCACAAGGTGAAACGCAGCCAGTGCTGGAACTCGGGTGGCGGACTGTTACGGAAACTAAACTCTCATATGCGCCTATTGTGTATTAGTTGCTTTTTATTTAAAAGATGAATAATATTTTGTGTAATAAATCAAAAATAATGTATCTGAACGTTGTTGGTGTTTGATTTGGAAAATTTCTTTATTTCCCTATTAAATTTTATTAATGAACCTGCTACTGAAACACATCTAATTTATCACCTAGTCTTGTAGGAAAATGTTTTACGGTGTCAGTTTGGCCATAAAATCATCTTTTTTTGTAATCAGAACGTGACCAACATTGATTTTGCCAGCGTGTAAAAGTATTTCCAGCAGGTGTAAAAAAACCAGCTGCATGAAGTTAGTGTAAAATTGTATCAAAACTTCATTTAAGAATGATTTAGTGTTGGAATCAATACTGTCATCAATCATAGCTATTACTAAACACTACAGCAAAACAAAGAGAGAAATTCCGTAAATTAATATTTTCTCTCTCCATTTGTTACACTTTAGCTGGAAAATTTTGTAACAGAGCGCGCGCGCGCGCGCGCTCGTCCTCTCTCTCTCTCTCTCTCTCTCACACACACACACTAAAAAACATTGATTGTATGTTCCAAAACCGCCAGGCTAAAATTTTGCATATTTCTAAATATGAAGTGACGAAGCTTACTGTCCGCCATCATACGGCGTGCGCTATAGCTTAGCTTAACCCGCGAATATCAGAAAGGTGCATCAAGCGCAGTCTCAAACTTGTCAGTTGGTGAAAGTGTTTAATTTTTTGTTACATTTTGGACGACTTTTTTAAATTTACACAGTCGGTGTTTTTTCGTAAGCTAATGCTGTTGTGGGTCCATGTAATCATATTATCGATCACTACTTGTGCAAAATGTCTGTCTTATTTTAATCCCACTAAAGAATAATTCCACAATATTTTGGTTGTATGTTTTCATGTGTGTTGAATATTGTTTTAGGTGTTTGAATAACAATACAATGCTAGTATATGAGTTGGAAAGTAAATTAATTTCAGTTATTTTTGTCATGTAACACGTGGGATTACATTAATTACGATTAAGACATTCAAATAACTGCACTTTAAGCAAAATGATCTTAGCTCACCACTTACAGACACGGTCAGTTCTACTTCTAAAATTAGATTGACCACCGCCGATTTATTACATACTATTACGCGACCGCTATGTACGAATTCACTGTGTACTTATATAACAGAAAGGACCACCTGTGTAGTCTCTTTGTCATCTCTTACAGGCCATAAATTAATTCTAATTCATCTGTGGGACAGTAAGTGTCACGAGCATCGTCAATTCAAAGCTATGAGACGAAGGAACACGACCGCGTGGATTATGACCGAGTTAGCCCTAGAGGGATGTCAGCAGTCGCCACGGCGACCAGGCTATTGTAACAAGCCAGTCAGTCACGAAGCCAGGATGCGATCAATGGTGACTGCTACACGCAGCCATCGAGAAGAATCGTGAACAGTAGGTCTCGAGGGTTTATCTTCAGCTAATAGTAACAACTGATTAGTTTTTGATTTTGATTAAGTTTCTAAACAATTAGTGTTGTAGACTGTTTAAATTAGTAAAAAGCTTTAAAATATCGTTCATGTAATTCTTCTGTATAAGACACCCATTTTTACAGTACAAGGCACTGTATTTAACAAATGAAGGAGCAAAATAAAATACGAAATGCATTCGATGAACTGAACGATTCCTAAATGACAGAAGGAAGACCAACATATAGTATCTAGTCGACGACGAAGTCATAAAAACGGAGCACACGCTTGACTAGAAGGATTGGGATGGAAAACAACAGCGTCGCATCCAAAGCGTCTATAAAGGCAGTTACCTTAAACAAAAAACCTAAATTTCGATGGCCAGACAGGGCTTTGAACTTGAGTTCTGTCAAATGTATGTTCAGTGCCTCAACCAGTGCACCAGATCGGTCAGCATATATATGCGAACATATGTTAAAAATGTGTGCATACAACTGTGCATGAAGGAACGTGTCGAGAAGTGCCATCAAGTGCAGGACTCACGAAGCGGGCCTAAAGATAGTGCGTGAGTGCGTGCGAAGACTAGAGACGTTCTACTCTCTCCTTTTGTATGGTCGCTGATACTCCTATAATGTATTAGCTTCCTAAACATCTTGTGTTAGATAACTCTCTGTGTCTCCATCAGTCAATCGTCTTTTGATCGTTTGGTCTCTTTGTTAAATCTAATTGTGACTTCATAAGCCCCAGGAAGAGGCTTGCAAAAATTACGCCACTGAGGCACTTGACTGATGCCATTCGGTGTGACCTTGAAGCCCGCGTCACCACTACTTTAAATGCTGTCTGATGATGGCCTGCTGACCGTCAGAGCTAACAACATTAACATTAAATAAACGCTGTTGAGACTGTTTGTTACAATCAAGGCACAGCAATCGCTACAGATGCAAAGAAATTGTGTCTAAAATTCGTAATATTTTTGAGATAAAAATTAAATAAATTTTATGCAATTATTTCACATGTAAGGGTCAAGGGGCAAGGGTTCACCTTTTCCTATTTAGACCTATCTACACACACTTTGCAAGTAGGCTGTTTATGTTTTCTTATTGGCAACTTTATGTAGCGCTCCCCCCCCATGAACCATGGACCTTGCCGTTGGTGGGGAGGCTTGCGTGCCTCATCGATACAGATAGCCGTACCGTAGGTACAACCACAACGGAGGGGTATCTGTTGAGAGGCCAGACAAACGTGTGGTTCCTGAAGAGGGGCAGCAGCCTTTTCAGTAGTTGCAAGGGCAACAGTCTGGATGATTGACTGATATGGCCTTGTAACAATAACCAAAACGGCCTTGCTGTGCTGGTACTGCGAACGGCTGAAAGCAAGGGGAAACTACGGCCGTAATTTTTCCCGAGGGCATGCAGCTTTACTGTATGATTAAATGATGATGGCGTCCTCTTGGGTAAAATATTCCGGAGGTAAAATAGTCTCCCATTCGGATCTCCGGGCGGGGACTACTCAAGAGGATGTTGTTATCAGCAGAAAGAAAACTGGCGTTCTACGGATCGGAGCGTGGAATGTCAGGTCCCTTAATCGGGCAGGTAGGTTAGAAAATTTGAAAAGGGAAATGGATAGGTTAAAGTTAGATATAGTGGGAATTAGTGAAGTTCGGTGGCAGGAGGAACAAGACTTCTGGTCAGGTGACTACAGGGTTATCAACACAAAGTCAAATAGGGGTAATGCAGGAGTAGGTTTAATAATGAATAGGAAAATAGGAATGCGGGTAAGCTACTACAAACAGCTTAGTGAACGCATTATTGTAGCCAAGATAGATACGAAGCCCACACCTACTACAGTAGTACAAGTTTATATGCCAACTAGCTCTGCAGATGACGAAGAAATTGAAGAAATGTATGATGAAATAAAAGAAATTGTTCAGATTGTGAAGGGAGACGAAAATTTAATAGTTATGGGTGACTGGAATTCGAGTGTAGGAAAAGGGAGAGAAGGAAACGTAGTAGGTGAATATGGATTGGGGCTAAGAAATGAAAGAGGAAGCCGCCTGGTAGAATTTTGCACAGAGCACAATTTAATCATAGCTAACACTTGGTTTAAGAATCATGATAGAAGGTTGTATACTTGGAAGAACCCTGGAGATACTAAAAGGTATCAGATTGATTATATAATGGTAAGACAGAGATTTAGGAACCAGGTTTTAAATTGTAAGACATTTCCAGGGGCAGATGTGGACTCTGACCACAATCTATTGGTTATGACCTGTAGATTAAAACTGAAGAAACTGCAAAAAGGTGGGAATTTAAGGAGATGGGACCTGGATAAACTGAAACAACCAGAGGTTGTACAGAGTTTCAGGGAGAGCATAAGGGAACAATTGACAGGAATGGGGGAAAGAAATACAGTAGAAGAAGAATGGGTAGCTCTGAGGGATGAAGTAGTGAAGGCAGCAGAGGATGAAGTAGGTAAAAAGACGAGGGCTAATAGAAATCCTTGGGTAACAGAAGAAATATTGAATTTAATTGATGAAAGGAGAAAATATAAAAATGCAGTAAATGAAGCAGGCAAAAAGGAATACAAACGTCTCAAAAATGAGATCGACAGGAAGTGCAAAATGGCTAAGCAGGGATGGCTAGAGGACGAATGTAAGGATGTAGAGGCTTATCTTACTAGGGGTAAGATAGATACGGCCTACAGGAAAATTAAAGAGACCTTTGGAGATAAGAGAACCACTTGTATGAACATCAAGAGCTCAGATGGAAACCCAGTTCTAAGCAAAGAAGGGAAAGCAGAAAGGTGGAAGGAGTATATAGAGGGTCTATACAAGGGCGATGTACTTGAGGACAATATTATGGAACTGGAAGAGGATGTAGATGAAGATGAAATGGGAGATACGATACTGCGTGAAGAGTTTGACAGAGCACTGAAAGACCTGAGTCGAAACAAGGCCCCCGGAGTAGACAACATTCCATTGGAACTACTGACGGCCTTGGGAGAACCAGTCCTGACAAAACTCTACCATCTGGTGAGCAAGATGTATGAAACAGGCGAAATACCCTCAGACTTCAAGAAGAATATAATAATTCCAGTCCCAAAGAAAGCAGGTGTTGACAGATGTGAGAATTACCGAACAATCAGTTTAATAAGCCACAGCTGCAAAATACTAACACGAATTCTTTACAGACGAATGGAAAAACTAGTAGAAGCAGACCTCGGGGAAGATCAGTTTGGATTCCGTAGAAATACTGGGACACGTGAGGCAATACTGACCTTACGACTTATCTTAGAAGAAAGATTAAGGAAAGGCAAACCTACGTTTCTAGCATTTGTAGACTTAGAGAAAGCTTTCGACAATGTTGACTGGAATACTCTCTTTCAAATTCTAAAGGTGGCAGGGGTAAAATACAGGGAGCGAAAGGCTATTTACAATTTGTACAGAAACCAGATGGCAGTTATAAGAGTCGAGGGACATGAAAGGGAAGCAGTGGTTGGGAAGGGAGTAAGACAGGGTTGTAGCCTCTCCCCGATGTTATTCAATCTGTATATTGAGCAAGCAGTAAAGGAAACAAAAGAAAAATTCGGAGTAGGTATTAAAATCCATGGAGAAGAAATAAAAACTTTGAGGTTCGCCGATGACATTGTAATTCTGTCAGAGACAGCAAAGGACTTGGAAGAGCAGTTGAATGGAATGGATGGTGTCTTGAAGGGAGGATATAAGATGAACATCAACAAAAGCAAAACGAGGATAATGGAATGTAGTCGAATTAAGTCGGGTGATGTTGAGGGTATTAGATTAGGAAATGAGACACTTAAAGTAGTAAAGGAGTTTTGCTATTTGGGGAGCAAAATAACTGATGATGGTCGAAGTAGAGAGGATATAAAATGTAGACTGGCAATGGCAAGGAAAGCGTTTCTGAAGAAGAGAAATTTGTTAACATCGAGTATAGATTTAAGTGTCAGGAAGTCTTTTCTGAAAGTATTTGTATGGAGTGTAGCCATGTATGGAAGTGAAACATGGACGGTAAATAGTTTGGACAAGAAGAGAATAGAAGCTTTCGAAATGTGGTGCTACAGAAGAATGCTGAAGATTAGATGGGTAGATCACATAACTAATGAGGAGGTACTGAACAGGATTGGGGAGAAGAGGAGTTTGTGGCACAACTTGACCAGAAGAAGGGATCGGTTGGTAGGACATGTTATGAGGCATCAAGGGATCACCAATTTAGTATTGGAGGGCAGCGTGGAGGGTAAAAATCGTAGGGGGAGACCAAGAGATGCATACACTAAGCAGATTCAGAAGGATGTAGGTTGTAGTAGGTACTGGGAGATGAAGAAGCTTGCACAGGATAGAGTAGCATGGAGAGCTGCATCAAACCAGTCTCAGGACTGAAGACCACAACAACAACAACAATGTAGCGCTCTGTATGAAAACCACTGACTGTGCTGTGTGCAGTCTGTGGCTAGTTTGCATTGTTGTCTGCCATTGCAGTGTTGGGCAGCGGCAGCTGGATGTGAACAGCGCTTAGCTTTGCGCAGTTGGAGGTGAGCCGCCAGCAGTGGTGGATGTGGGTAGAGAAATGGTGGAGTTTTGAAATTTGTAAGACTGGATGTCATGAACTGCTATATATATTATGACCTTTGAACACTATTAAGGTAAATACATTGTTTGTTCTCTATCAAAATCTTTAATTTGCTAACTATGCCTATCAGTAGTTAGTGCCTACCGTAGTTTGAATCTTTTATTTAGCTGGCAGTAGTGGCGCTCGCTGTATTGCAGTAGTTCGTGTAACGAAGATTTTTGTGAGATAAGTGATTCATGAAAGGTATAGGTTAATGTTAGTCAGGGCCATTCTTTTGTAGGGATTTTTGAAAGTCAGATTGCGTTGCGCTAAAAATATTGTGTGTCAGTTTAAGCACAGTCAATCATAAATTTTTCAAAGGGGACGTTTCAACTTCATTTTTTGTTAGTTTAAACTACACTAGGGTGTCACAATCCAATATCAAACCTGAAATATAACAGCCATCCTACAGTGCAGGGTGTATCTCAGAGCATGGAGGAACAGTGTTTCGTGTGCGTTCCATTCACTAGTTAATACCTTAGCTGAAATTGCAGTGAAGGACAGAAAAATTGGAGTTTACTTTAGAAGTAATGGGATCTGTACAGAATGAGTTTTTCACTCGGCAGTGGTGTGTGCGCTGAGATGAAACTTCTTGGTAAATGAAAACTCTGTGGCAGACTGACACTCGAGCTCGGGACCTCTGCTTTTCGCGGACAGGTGCTCTACCAAATGAGCTAAAGTCTGCCACGAAGTTTCATATCAGCGCACACTCCGCTGGACAGTCAAAAATTCTTGGTGGAAACATCCCCCAGGTTGTAGCTAAGCCATGTCTCCGCAATATCTTTTCTTCCAGGCGTGCTAGTCCCGTAAGTTCCACAGGAGAACTTCTGCAGAATTTGATGATGAGGTACTGGTGGAAGTAAAGATCTGAGGACCAGTGCTGAGTCATGTTTGGGTAGCTCAGTTGGTAGAGAAGTTGCCCGCAAAAGGCAAAAGTCTCGAATTCGAGTCTCGGTCTAGCACACAGTTTGAATCTGCCACGAAGTTTCAACGGAACTTTTGCTAAACATAAAGTATAAAAATAAAATGTACAAAAAGTGAGATGTTCGCAACTCAACGAAACTAATTTAATATGAACGGGCTTCAACAGGAAAAAAAGTTCCAACAACAAACTTTAGCGTAGTCACTCTGTCATTTAGTCACGTAAATAGTTCGATATTGCACCGCGATATGCGGGTTCAATGCATCATCCACATCTACATTTGTACTCCGCAAGCCACCCAACAGTGTGTATTTTTAAGTTAAGGTCAGCGTGCTAGTTTACCGGTCGTGGCCGTTGACACTGTAGACTGTATCTTTTGCTATCACAAATGTTCTCGTCAGTACATGGTAGTGCCAGGTGCTTAGGTACGGGTGTAGAGTATAACTGAGCCTTACGTTATTACAGAAAGACGATCGGGTTATGCCGAAGAATGCAAAAATTATATTGTTGGCGTTACCTGTCGTCCTACCTCAGTCGCGAGTTCAGTGCAACGCAATGCTGTAGAAAAAATGACTACTACTTGTCTTTTCTACCTAAACTTTATTTTGTTCGTTAAATGTTTCACCCATATGTTTTAGGCTTATTCCGATTTCAACCTGGGTTACCAAGGTTTCGGTTTTTTGCCGAACTGTTCGGTATTTTCAGCCCCGTGTTCGGTGTTCGATACTGAAGTAGGAACAGTTCAGTATTTTTAGAATTCCATTCGTACTACTAATTTATTTATTTTGTACACCATTTATTAAATTTATTTCAGGAACGCATTAAAGTTCTGGAATCCGAATACATAAATCCTGTAGAATCATATAATGTTATGTCACATTAAAATGATATTGAGTCACGTAAGAATGACGGTTAATTCGGGGCAAAAGCTAACCAGCCCACCAATGAGCTGGAGATGTCTTAAAGTTTTTGGCTACGGAAACTCGTCTTTTAAGATTTTCAATGACTCGGACGTAGGACAAGTAACTCCTGCATATAAAAAATATACTCCTGTATATAAAAAATATATACAATCATCAAAGATGGTGGGTAACGAAAAAGACATTGATAAAAATAGTTAATACAAAGAGGTCCTTATACTAAATAAAACCTTGGAACAATTGCACAGTGAAGCTTCTACATCCACAAAACGTTTTTAAACGGAGAAGAAACGCCTAATTCGTATAAGAAAAAGTTCTTGAAAGGATAATGGCGGTTCAGTGTAGCAATGTCTGTTTTCAAAGAGCTTCAGTCACATGAGTCACTTATGGTCTGGCGCTAGAAACCAACTGAGTGTCGATATGGTAAAAGCAGAATTACGCATCCGTTGTGATTTGAAGTTTGCAAAACAAAAAACTCTTACCAAAAAGTTAAAGGTAAGGAACAACTTTTATCAAAAAGTTAAAGGTAATAAAATTTGTTGAAAGATGTAACTAGCAATAATAAACATAATTTTTAATGTTTTTAATGTTTAGTAAGTCTTAGCCGAGCGGTCTAGGGCGCTGCAGTCATGGACTGTGCGGCTGGTCCCGGCGGAGGTTCGAATCCTCCCTCGGGCATGGGTGTGTGTGTTTGTCCTTAGGATAATTTAGGTTAAGTAGTGTGTAAGCTTAGCGACTGATGGCCTTAGCAGTTTTAAAAGTCTTTTATTAGGTTCACCCTGAGCGCTCAGCTCACGTCGAACTTTCAGCACATACTTTCACCAGGCAATGTTCGGTAATTTTGTCAATCTAACCTGGCAATCGTAGGTTGAACACAGAAAATTTTGTCAATTTAATTTGGCAGCCCTAGGTTCAACACAGAAAATAATTTTTATAATAATTATTTAACTGATATAAATTTTTTTTATTTTTAGTAATTTAGTTCCGATATGCAGCGTTTCATACCAACACTTTTGGGCTAACCCTCTGTTTTACGTTACTTGTAACTACACTCAGGATGATCCCGAACCCTACCGATAAAATTTCTGATGTTGCTTTTCTGGGTATTTTGGTGTAAGGGACGTGTGTTCTGCGGTGGACTTTTGCAGATTTATAATGTAACCGTAATTTATTCGGTTTGCTACTCCACTTACTTTTGTTTCTGTGAAAATACCTTCATATCAGTGGAAAAGCCTGTAATATCTAGTCACTGCAATGCGAAAAGATCGGGATTCTCTCTTAAGGACAGACGTAGAAATACAGAGATTGGGTGCCGTCGCTGCCGAAACAGTTAAATATAGTGCCGTTGTGCTGCTCCTCTATTACTGTTCATCCCGTGAACCCATGCACGTTTCGGAAAAACAAAAGCGAAACTTAACTGAACAGTACTGACTGAAAACGTGAAAGCAAAGACTGAAGTGGGCATTACTGTTTTCAATAAACATCGAGAGCGAGTGGAACAAGTTGACATTTGCACTGTTGTGCAGACATTTTCAGTGCAATACAGATACGAAGACAAATGTGGATGGGATGGAAGGTAATAATTCAAACGAAATGCAATTATCTACAACTACATCTGCGTGATTACTCTGCTATTCACAATAAAGTGCCTGTCAGAGGGTTCGGTGAACCGCCTTCAAGCCTTCTCTCTACCGTTCCTCTCTCGAACGGCACACGGGAAAAACGAGCACTTAAATTTTTCTGTGCAAGCCCTGATTTCTCTTATTTTATCGTGATGATCATTTCTCCCTATGCAGTTGGGTGCCAATAGAATGTTTTCGCAATCGTAGGAGAGAACTGGTGATTGAAATTTCATGAGAAGATCCCGTCACAACGAAAAACGCCTTTGTTTTAATGATTGCCACTCCAATTCACGTATCATGTCTGAGGTATTATCTCCCCTATTTCACGATAATACAAAATGAGATGCCCTTCTTTGTACTTTTTCGATGTCATCCGTCAGTCCCACCTGATGCGGATCCCACACCGTACAGCAATACTCCAGAATAGGGCGGACAAGCGTGTTGTAAGCAGTCTCTTTAGTAGACCTGTTGCACCTTCTAAGTGTTGTGCCAATGAATCGTAGTCTTTGGTTTGCTCTACCCATAAAATTATCTATGTGATTATTCCAATGTAGGTTATTTGTAATTGTAATCCCTAAGTATTTAATTATTTGTGTGACTCATCGCGTAATCGAAATTTAGCTGACTTCTTTTAGTAATCATGTGAATAACTTCACACTTTTCTTTATTCAGGGTCAAGTGCCACTTTTCGTACCATACAGATATCTTATCTAAATCATTTTGCAATTAGTTTTGGTTATCTGATGACTTTACTAGACGGTAAATGACAGCATCATCTGCAAACAATCTAAGACGGCTATTCAGGTTGTCTCCTGTATCGTTAATATAGATCAGGAACAGTAGAGGGCCTATAACACTTCCTCGGGGAACGCCGGATATTATTTCTGTTTTACTCGATGACTTTCCATCTATTACTACGAACTGTGACCTTCCTGACAGGAAGTCACGAATCTAGTCGCACAACTGAGGCGATATTCCATAGGCACGCAGTTTGTTTAGAAGACGCTTCTGAGGAACTGTATCGAAAGCCTTCAAAAAATCCAAAAATATGGAATCAATTTGACATCCCCTGTCGATGGAACTCATTACTTCATGAGTATAAAGAGCTAGTTGTATTACACAAGAACGATATTTTCTGAACCTGCGCTGACCATGTATCAACAAATCGTTTTCTTCGAGGTACACAGTATATGTTCCAAAAACCTACTGCAAATCGACGTTAGTGATATGGGCCCGTAATTCAGCGGATTACTTGTACTTCCCTTTTTGGGTATTGGTGTGACTTGAGCAATTTTCCAGTCTTTAGGTACGCATCTTTCTGTAAGCGAGCGGTTATATATAATTGATAAATATGGAGCTATTGTATCAGCATACTCTAAAAGGAACCTGACTGGTATACAATCTGGACTGGAGGCCTTGCCTTTATAAAGTGATTTAAGCTGCTTTGCTACACCGAGAATATCTACTTCTATGTTTCTTAACTGGAATACTCTCTTTCAAATTCAGAAGGTGGCAGGGGTAAAATACAGGGAGCGAAAGGCTATTTACAATTTGTACGGAAACCAGATGGCAGTTATAAGAGTCGAGGGGCATGAAAGGGAAGCAGTGGTTGGGAAAGGAGTGAGACAGGGTTGTAGCCTCTCCCCGATGTTATTCAATCTGTATATTGAGCAAGCAGTAAAGGAAACAAAAGAAAAATTTGGAGTAGGTATTAAAATTCATGGAGAAGAAATAAAAACTTTGAGGTTCGCCGATGACATTGTAATTCTGTCAGAGACAGCAAAGGACTTGGAAGAGCAGTTGAACGGAATCGACAGTGTCTTGAAAGGAGGGTATAAGATGAACATCAACAAAAGCAAAACGAGGATAATGGAATGTAGTCAAATTAAATCGGGTGATGCTGAGGGGATTCGATTAGGAAATGAGACACTTAAAGTAGTAAAAGAGTTTTGCTACTTAGGGAGTAAAATAACTGATGATGGTCGAAGTAGAGAGGATATAAAATGTAGACTGCCAATGGCAAGGAAATCGTTTCTGAAGAAGAGAAATTTGTTAACATCGAGTATAGATTTAAGTGTCAGGAAGTCGTTTCTGAAAGTATTTGTATGGAGTGTAGCCATGTATGGAAGTGAAACATGGACGATAACCAGTTTGGACAAGAAGAGAATAGAAGCTTTCGAAATGTGGTGCTACAGAAGAATGCTGAAGATAAGGTGGGTAGATCACGTAACTAATGAGGAGGTATTGAATAGGATTGGGGAGAAGAGAAGTTTGTGGCACAACTTGACTAGAAGAAGGGTTCGGTTGGTAGGACATGTTTTGAGGCATCAAGGGATCACAAATTTAGCATTGGAGGGCAGCGTGGAGGGTAAAAATCGTAGAGGGAGACCAAGAGATGAATACACTAAGCAGATTCAGAAGGATGTAGGTTGCAGTAGGTACTGGGAGATGAAGAAGCTTGCACAGGATAGAGTAGCATGGAAAGCTGCATCAAACCAGTCTCAGGACTGAAGACTACAACAACAACAACATGTTCTTATCTTGGCAGTTGTTCCTGATTGGAATTCAGAAATATTTACTTCGTCTTCTTTGGTGAAGGAGTTTCGGAAATCCGTGTTTAATAACTATGATTTAGTGGCACTGTCATCAGTGACTTCACCGTTGTTATCGCGCAGTGAAGGTACTGATTGCGCCTTGCCATTAGTGTGCTTTATGTATGACCAGAATCTCTTTGGATTTTGTGCCAGATTCCGAGACAGAGTTTCGTTGTGGAAATTATTAACAGCATTTCGCATTGAAGTACGCTCTATATTTCTAACTTCTGCAAAACTTCGCCAATCTTGGGGATTTTGCGTTCTTTTAAATCTGGCACACTTTATTCGTTGCTTCTGCAACATCGATCTGACCCGTTTTGTGTACCATGGAGGATCAGTACCATAACTTACTAACATATGAGGTATATATCTCTCAATTGTCGTCGATACTCTCGCTTTGCAATCAATCCACATCTTTTCTACGCTTACATGATCAAATTACAATGAAATCACGACGCTTAGCTGCATAGAGGCGTTGATATACGTCAACGAGGACAGTCGAAAACGTGTGCCCCGACTGGGACTCGAATCCGGGATCTCCTGCTTACAGGGCAACGCTCTATCCATCTGAGCCACCGAGGACACAGAGGGTACTGCAGGGACTTACCTCCGGCACGCCTCCCGTGAGCCCGACACTCCCAACTTACTGTCCCGCACTATATTCATAGTGCCCCTGCCCATTATACTCGTTACTCGCGGCTTTTTGCCGATTCCTGTAAGAGTTCGGGCACTGTTTGTGCATCCGCACAGAAGAAGATGGTCAAATGGCCGGTGAGTCTTATATATATATATATATATATATATATATATATATATATATATATATATATATATATAAAGATGATATCTGTTCTTTCGGACATGTCCGAAAGAACAGATACCATCTTCATACTTACGTGATCAGATCAGAAGCAGTGAAGACTCTCTCTTAAAAAGGCGTTAAGAGCATTTTTACCACCTTTTTTTTAAATGGATATTCTTTGGTTTCATTTTGATGGTTGTAGGTGTTACGGTATTCAGCCTAGCAGCAACTGCCTTGTGGTCGCTAATCCCTGTATTTGTCACGATACTCCCTATTTGTCCGGGATTATTTGTTGCTAAGAGGTCAAGTATGCTTTCGCAACCATTTACGCTTAAACCAATTGTTCAAAATAATTTTCTGAAAAGCATTCAAGCCCGCATCTCGTGGTCGTGCGGTAGCGTTCTCGCTTCCCACGCCCGGGTTCCCGGGTTCGATTCCCGGCGGGGTCAGGGATTTTCTCTGCCTCGTGATGGCTGGGTGTTGTGTGCTGTCCTTAGGTTAGTTAGGTTTAAGTAGTTCTAAGTTCTAGGGGACTGATGACCATAGATGTTAAGTCCCATAGTGCTCAGAGCCAAAAGCATTCAATACAATTTCAGATGACGTTTTATGCCTGCCGCCGGCTTTAAACGTATAATTTTTCCTGCATATCGAGGCTAGAATGAAGTTGCCACCGAACATAACTGTATGAGCGGGGTATCTATTTGAAATGAGACTCAAGTTTTCTTTGAACTGTTCAGCAACTATATCTTCCGAGTCGGAGGGTCGGTAAAACGATCCAATTAATAGTTTAGTCCGATTGTCAGATATAACCTGTACCCATACTATTTCGCAGGAACTATGTACTTCAATTTCACTACAAGATAAACTACTTCTGACAGCAATAAATACTCCACCACCAACTGTATTTAATCTATACTTTACGAACAGTGTTAGATAATTTGAAAAGACTTCGGCTGAACTTACTTCCGGCTTTAGCCAGCTTCCCGTACCTATAACTATTTGAGCTCCAGTGGCTTCTATTAGGGCTTGGAGCTCTGGTTCTTTCCCAACACAGCTACGACAATTTACAACTACAATACCGATCGTTTCTACTACTACCTTACTGTGTTTTACCTGTCCCCCTTTAGATGGACACCCTTTCTGTGGTTTCCTGAGACCCTCTAACCTAAAAAATCGCCCACGCCCTTCCCCACAGCCCTGCTATCCGTGTAGCCGCTTCCTTTGTTTACTGGACTCCTGACCTATTAAGCGGAACCCGGAAACCCACCACCCGGTTGCGCAAACCAAGGAACCTGCAGCCTACACGGTCACAGAACCGCCTGAGCCTATGATTCAAACCCTCGACTCGGTTCTGCGCCAAAGGACTACAGTCGGTTCTATCGACGATGCTGCAGATGGTGAGGTCGCTCCCAGCTTCAGGCAGTGTTGGCTTCGGTCACACAGCTTGAGGCTGTTGCCAATGGGCATCACTGTGGGGGTCCGGATGGGGGTTTGTCGGGGACGGCCAGCTCGTCCCACGCATCCCCCGATCGGACTACGACTGTGGTTGCCCGGGATACTGCCCGCATTGAGGCTGATCCCTCACCTGTGGTAGAGTGGGAGGTCGTCTCAAGGTGTGGCAGGGGGCGAAAGACATTCCAGAGGGCTGAACGGAAGGCCTCTCCAGTTTGTCTGACGAACCGGTTTCAGGCTCTGTCTCAGGCTGATACTGATCTTCGGCCTGACATGGCTGCTTGTCCTGTTCCAGAGGTTGCCCCTCAGTCTGCAAGATCCGGGCGGTCGCAGAGGGTGGGCTTACTGGTAGTTGGGAGCTCCAACGTCAGGCGCGTAATGGGGCCCCTTAGGGAAATGGCAGCAAGAGAGGGGAAGAAAACCAATGTGCACTCCGTGTGCATACCGGGGGGAGTCATTCCAGATGTGAAAAGGGTCCTTCCAGATGCCATGAAGGGTACAGGGTGCACCCATCTGCAGGTGGTCGCTCATGTCGGCACCAATGATGTGTGTCGCTATGGATCGGAGGAAATCCTCTCTGGCTTCCGGCGGCTATCTGATTTGGTGAAGACTGCCAGTCTCGCTAGCGGGATGAAAGCAGAGCTCACCATCTGCAGCATCGTCGACAGGACTGACTGCGGACCTTTGGTACAGAGCCGAGTGGAGGGTCTGAATCAGAGGCTGAGACGGTTCTGCGACCATGTGGGCTGCAGATTCCTCGACTTGCGCCATAGGGTGGTGGGGTTTCGGGTTCCGCTGGATAGGTCAGGAGTCCACTACACGCAACAAGCGGCTACACGGGTAGCAGGGGTTGTGTGGCGTGGGCTGGGCGGTTTTTTAGGTTAGATGGCCTTGGGCAAGTACAGAAAGGGCAACAGCCTCAACAGGTGTGGGGCAAAGTCAGGACAGGCGGGGACCAAGCAGCAATCGGTATTGTAATTGTCAACTGTCGAAGCTGCGTTGGTAAAGTACCGGAACTTCAAGCGCTGATAGAAAGCACCGAAGCTGAAATCGTTATAGGTACAGAAAGCTGGCTTAAGCCAGAGATAAATTCTGCCGAAATTTTTACAAAGGTACAGACGGTGTTTAGGAAGGATAGATTGCATGCAACCGGTGGTGGAGTGTTCGTCGCTGTTAGTAGTAGTTTATCCTGTAGTGAAGTAGAAGTGGATAGTTCCTGTGAATTATTATGGGTGGAGGCTACACTCAACAACCGAGCTAGGTTAATAATTGGCTCCTTTTACCGACCTCCCGACTCAGCAGCGTTAGTGGCAGAACAACTGAGAGAAAATTTGGAATACATTTCACATAAATTTCCTCAGCATGTTATAGTCTTAGGTGGAGATTTCAATTTACCAGATATAGACTGGGACACTCAGATGTTTAGGACGGGTGGTAGGGACAGAGCATCGAGTGACATTAGACTGAGTACACTATCCGAAAATTACCTCGAGCAATTAAACAGAGAACCGACTCGTGGAGATAACATCTTGGACCTACTGATAACAAACAGACCCGAACTTTTCGACTCTGTAAGTGCAGAACAGGGAATCAGTGATCATAAGGCCGTTGCAGCATCCCTGAATATGGAAGTTAATAGGAATATAAAAAAAGGGAGGAAGGTTTATCTGTTTAGCAAGAGTAATAGAAGGCAGATTTCAGACTACCTAACAGATCAAAACGAAAATTTCTGTTCCGACACTGACAATGTTGAGTGTTTATGGAAAAAGTTCAAGGCAATCGTAAAATGCGTTTTAGACAGGCACGTGCCGAGTAAAACTGTGAGGGACGGAAAAACCCACCGTGGTACAACAACGAAGTTAGGAAACTACTGCGAAAGCAAAGAGAGCTTCACTCCAAGTTTAAACGCAGCCAAAACCTCTCAGACAAACAGAAGCTAAGCGATGTCAAAGTTAGCGTAAGGAGGGCTATGCGAGAAGCGTTCAGTGAATTCGAAAGTAAAATTCTATGTACCGACTTGACAGAAAATCCTAGGAAGTTCTGGTCTTACGTTAAATCAGTAAGTGGCTCGAAACAGCATATCCAGACACTCCGGGATGATGATGGCATTGAAACAGAGGATGACACGCGTAAAGCTGAAATACTAAACACCTTTTTCCAAAGCTGTTTCACAGAGGAAGACCGCACTGCAGTTCCTTCTCTAAATCCTCGCACAAACGAAAAAATGGCTGACATCGAAATAAGTGTCCAAGGAATAGAAAAGCAACTGGAATCACTCAACAGAGGAAAGTCCACTGGACCTGACGGGATACCAATTCGATTCTACACAGAGTACGCGAAAGAACTTGCCCCCCTTCTAACAGTCGTGTACCGCAAGTCTCTAGACGAACGGAGGGTTCCAAATGATTGGAAGAGAGCACAGGTAGTCCCAGTCTTCAAGAAGGGTCGTCGAGCAGATGCGCAAAACTATAGACCTATATCTCTGACGTCCATCTGTTGTAGAATTTTAGAACATGTTTTTTGCTCGAGTATCATGTCGTTTTTGGAAACCCAGAATCTACTATGTAGGAATCAACATGGATTCCGGAAACAGCAATCGTGTGAGACCCAACTCGCGTTATTTGTTCATGAGACCCAGAAAATATTAGATACAGGCTCCCAGGTAGATGCTATTTTTCTTGACTTCCGGAAGGCGTTCGATACAGTTCCGCACTGTCGCCTGATAAACAAAGTAAGAGCCTACGGAATATCAGACCAGCTGTGTGGCTGGATTGAAGAGTTTTTAGCAAACAGAACACAGCATGTTGTTATCAATGGAGAGACGTCTACAGACGTTAAAGTAACCTCTGGCGTGCCACAGGGGAGTGTTATGGGACCATTGCTTTTCACAATATATATATAAATGACCTAGCAGATAGTGTCGGAAGTTCCATGCGGCTTTTCGCGGATGATGCTGTAGTATACAGAGTAGTTGCAGCATTAGAAAATTGTAGCGAAATGCAGGAAGATCTGCAGCGGATAGGCACTTGGTGCAGGGAGTGGCAACTGTCCCTTAACATAGACAAATGTAATGTATTGCGAATACATAGAAAGAAGGATCCTTTATTGTATGATTACATGATAGCGGAACAAACACTGGTAGCAGTTACTTCTGTAAAATATCTGGGAGTATGCGTGCGGAACGATTTGAAGTGGAATGATCATATAAAATTAATTGTTGGTAAGGCGGGTACCAGGTTGAGATTCATTGGGAGAGTGCTTAGAAAATGTAGTCCAGCAACAAAGGAGGTGGCTTACAAAACACTCGTTCGACCTATACTTGAGTATTGCTCATCAGTGTGGGATCCGTACCAGATCGGGTTGACGGAGGAGATAGAGAAGATCCAAAGAAGAGCGGCGCGTTTCGTCACAGGGTTATTTGGTAACCGTGATAGCGTTACGGAGATGTTTAATAAACTCAAGTGGCAGACTCTGCAAGAGAGGCGCTCTGCATCGCGGTGTAGCTTGCTCACCAGGTTTCGAGAGGGTGCGTTTCTGGATGAGGTATCGAATATATTGCTTCCCCCTACTTATACCTCCCGAGGAGATCACGAATGTAAAATTAGAGAGATTCGAGCGCGCACGGAGGCTTTCCGACAGTCGTTCTTCCCGCGAACCATACGCGACTGGAACAGGAAAGGGAGGTAATGACAGTGGCACGTAAAGTGCCCTCCGCCACACACCGTTGGGTGGCTTGCGGAGTATAAATGTAGATGTAGATGTAGATGTAGATGAACCTTGCAAGCAAGACTGGCAGTCTTTACCATTTCCGCTAGCCATCCGAAACCAGAGAGAATCTCCTCTGATCCAATGTGACACACGTCATTGGTACCGACATGAGCCACCACCTGCAATTGACTGCTCCCTGTACTCTTCATGGCATCCGGAAGCACCATTTCCTCATACAGAATGACTCCCCCCAGTATGCACATGGAATACACACAGGCTTCCTTCCCCTCCTTGGCAGCCATGTTCCTAAGGGGCCCCATTACACGCCTATCATTGGAGCTCTCAACTACCAGCAAATACACCCCTCTGTGAATGCCCAGACCTTGCGGGCCGAGAAGCTTTCTCTGGAACGGGGTGGACGACTGCATCCAGCTCAGAGACATCGTCAGCCACAGATAACGCCCGAAATCTGTTCCTCAAACGAACCGGGGAGACCCTACGATCGGTCCCACAAAAATCTTTCGTTGCCTGCTAGACTTTGGAATGATCTCCCACTCGGCCACAGGTGAGGGTTCAACCTCAGTGCAGGCAGTACCTGGGGCATTCACAGCAGTGGATCGATTGGAGGACACGTGGGACGTGCTCGATGTCCCTCGCATCCCCGCATCCGACCCCCCACACTGATGCCCCTTGGCAGCAGCCTCAAGCTGTGTGACGGAAGCCAACGCAGCCTGGAGCTGTGAGCGAAGGGTCGCCAACTCAGCTCGCATCTGTACACAGCAATCACAGTTCCTATCCATTACTGCAGTCTCTCCTGTTTGAAGCTCGTAAAAATATGCAACAAATGAACGGTGTACTCGCCTTATTAGTAGTAGGAACTAGTGGTGCGCTCTCGCTGACGGTCTAACCGACACTGAACTGTTCTAACCAAAACAAACAAAAGCCTGTACGATACGAGGGTCGGTAACAAGGGCTGTATTGTACGCTACACTGTTATTAAAATGAAAGATTGTACCTAGCAAGCACCGAAACACACAATAAATTACAAAAATAAACTAGTAACTACACAGGTATCTACAAATATAAGTCGCTCCTGTTGGAAGATCGTGAAAATATACAACAAACCAACGGTGTACTCGCCTTATTAGCAGCAGGAACTTGGATACCCCAAGTCCCTTATGCCAAAATACTCAGAAAATACCCCGAGCAACCTCAGAAACTTCGTCGGTGGACTCAGATCCATCCTTCCCTTTATCTCCGCTCACTTCCACGTGTACCAAATGGCTCTTCTTACAGGATTTCTGGACCCAGAATAATGAAAATCGCCGTATAAAGGTGCTACATCGTACTGCATTGTGTTTACTGCACTTTACATTCACGCGAGGCTACATAAGAGATCACGGGAAGTTATGATTTGCAGAGCGTGGCAGCGGAGTGGGAATATTGGGATAGGGAGAGGTTAGGTGGTAGCGGCGACACTCTCCTATTATTCGTGTGTGTTTTTGTGAGTGGATGGGCCCGGATGTGCGTGCGTCTACCTTCTTTTCTGTATTTATCTACAGTAATTTAACTTTATGGTACGTTGTATCTCGATGGAAATGTTGTCAGGTGAGTACCCAGCTCTACGGTCAAGATGACGGTGATCTCGGCGCACGTCTTGGGCAGGTTGACGACGTAGCAGATGAAGGCCTCGGTGAGGGTGAGCACGGCGCCCAGCGCGATGTCCTTGATGGCGCCCACCAGCAGCCACGGCACCATGCGGGCCGGCGACTTCCCCTGCAGGCACAAAGGAAGTGGAACGCGGCGCACCCTCACCACCGTGCAAGCAGAAGACAACACTCGTCTGCTTCGCCAAAGTTGGGCATTACTTGTAAATCATGCATTCCTTAGATAAGGAAAGAAGATGAATTTACCAAAAAGGATGGAATTTCTGCTTTAGTTTTACGGATACGACATTAAATACACTCATGAAAAAAAAATCTTAACACCAAGAAAGAGTTGTGCACATAAACTAAAGCTGATAGGCAGGTTTCTACATCTGAAACATGATGTCTAATCTACACTAATGGCCATTAAAATTCCTATACGAAGAAGAAATGCAGATGATAAACGGGTATTCATTGGACAAATATATTATACTAGAACTGACATGTGATTACATTTTCACGCAATTTAGGTTCATAGATCCTGAGAAATCAGTACGCAGAACAACCACCTCTGGCCGTAATAACGGCCTCGATACGCCTGGGCATTGAGTCAAACAGGGCTTGGATGGCGTGTACAGGTACAGCTGCCCATGTAGCGTCAACACGATACCACAGTTCATCAAGAGTAGTGACTGGCGCATTGTGACGAGCCAGTTGCTCGGCGACCATTGACCAGACGTTTTCAATTGGTGGAAGGTCTGGAGAATCTGCTGGCCAGGGCAGCAGTCGAACATTTTCTGTATCCAGAAAGGCCCGTACACGGCCTGTAACATGCGGTCGTGCATTATCCTGCTGAAATGTAGGGATTCGCAGGGATCGAATCAAGGGTAGAGCCACGGGTCATAACACATCTGAAATATAACGTCCACTGTTCAAAGTGAGTGCCGTCAATGCGAGCAGGAGGTGACCGACACGTGTAACCAATGGCACCTCATACCATCACGCCGGGTGATACGCCAATATGGCGATGACGAATACACGCTTCTAATGTGCGTTCACCGCGATGTCGCCAAACACAGATGCGACAATCATGATGCTGTAAACAGAAGCTGGATTCATCCGAAAAAATGACGTTTTGCCATTCGTGCACCCAGGTTCGTCGTTGAGTACACCATCGCAGGTGCTCCTGTCTGCGATGCAGCGTCAAGTGTAACCGCAGCCATGGTCTCCGAGCTGATAGTCCATGCTGCTGCAAACGTCGTCGAACTGTTCGTGCAGATGGTTGCTGTCTTGCAAACGTCCCCATCTGTTGGCTCAGGGATCGAGACGTGGCTGCACGATCCTTTACAGCCATGCGGATAAGATGCCTGTCGCCTCAACTGCCAGTGATACGAGGCCGTTGGCATCCAGCACGGCGTTCCGTACTACCCTCCTGAACCCACCGATTCCATATTCTGCTAACAGTCATTGGATCTCGACCAACGCGAGCAGCAATTTCGCGATACGATAAACCGCAATCGCGATAGGCTACAATCCGACATTTATCAAAATCGGAAACGCAATGGTACGCATTTCTGCTCCTTACACGAGGCATCACAACAACGCTTCGCCATGCAACGCCGGTCAACCGCTGTTTGTGTATGAGAAATCGGTTGGAACTTTCCTGGTGTCAGCACGTTGTAGGTGTCGCCACCGGCGCCAACCTTGTGTGAATGCTCTGAAAAGCTAATCATTTGCATATCACAGCATCTTCTTCCTGTCGGTTAAATTTCGCGTCTGTAGCACGTCAGCTTACTGGTGTAGCAATTTTAATGGCCAGCAGTGTATTAATCCACTTGCAGCTGTACCCTCGCAAGGGTTCGGATACTGTTGTGCAGTTAATGAGTTAATATTATTTAAGAATGCCATTGAGGCGACAAAGACGCCATAAAAAAACCTCGCTGAGTTTGGACGAGTCCCAGAAGCTGGATGTTCCTTTTGCGACACTGCAGGAAGACTTGGGAGGAATTTAGCCACTGCACACGATTGTTGGCAGCGGTGGTCACAGGAATCTACCGTGGCAAGAAGACTAGGCTCCAGACGGCAGCGTGGTACTACCGACAGGGAAGACCGTCGAGGTTGCTGTACGACTCTGCCGCAAGAGCTCACTGGAGGGCTAGGTGGACGTCCGTTGTGTTTTCTGATGAAAGCTGGTTCTGACTCGTTGCCAGTGATGCCCGCGTGTTGTTTAGGAGGAGGCCGGTTGAAGGCCTGCAACCAACCTGTCTCTATGCTAGACACACTGGACCTAAACTTAAGAGTTTTGGTCTGGGGTGCGATTTCTCATGACAGCAGCAGCTCTCTCGCGTCCATCCCACGCACCCTGACTGCACAACTGTGCATCAGTCTGCAGGTTCGACCTGCCGTGTTGCCATTCATGAACAGCTTTCAAGGGGGTGTTTTCCAGCAGGGTACCGCTCACCCACATACTGCCGTTGTGCTCTACAAAGCATCGACATGTTGCCTCGGCCTGCCCGACCACCAGATCTGTCTCCAATAGAGCACATAAGGGACATCATCGGACGACAAATCCAGCGTCAAACACAATCAGCTTTGAAAGTCCCTGGATTGACCGACCAAGTGCAACAGCCATGGAACTCCGTCCCACAAACTGACATTCGCCGCCTGTACAACACAATGCATCCACGTTTGCATGCCTGTATTCCACATTCTGGTGGTTACATCAGCTATTAATGTACCAGGACTTCGCATTTCAATGGCTTATCTCGCGCTTTCATTAACCTGTGATCTTTCAGTGTTAATCACTTACATGTGTTAGCTAGACAAATGTATTCCAGAAACTTCGTTACTCTACATTAATATCTACATCTACATACATACCCCGCAACCCACCATACGGTGCGTGGCGGAGGGTACCTCGTACCACAACTAGCATCTTCTCACCCTGTTCCACTCCCAAACAGAGCGAGGGAAAAATGACTGCCTATATGCCCCTGTACGAGCCCTAATCTCTCTTATCTTATCTTTGTGGTCTTTCCGCGAAATGTAAGTTGGCGGCAGTAAAATTGTACTGCAGTCAGCCTCAAATGCTGGTTCTCTAAATGTCCTCAGTAGCGATTCACGAAAAGAACGCCTCCTTTCCTCTAGAGACTCCCACCCGAGTTCCTGAAGCATTTCCGTAACATTCGCGTGATGATCAAACCTACCAGTAACAAATCTAGCAGCCCGCCTCTGAATTGCTTCTATGTCCTCCCTCAATCCGACCTGATAGGGATCCCAAACGCTCGAGCAGTACTCAAGAATAGGTCGTATTAGTGTTTTATAAGCGGTCTCCTTTACAAATGAACCACATCTTCCCAAAATTCTACCAATGAACCGAAGGCGACTATCTGCCTTCCCAACAACTGCCATTACATGCTTGTCCCACTTCATATCGCTCTGCAATGTTACGCCCAAATATTTAATCGACGTGACTGTGTCAAGCGCTACACTACTAATGGAGTATTCAAACATTACAGGATTCTTTTTCCTATTCATCTGCATTAATTTACATTTATCTATATTTAGAGTTATCTGCGTTATGTTTGGTGTTGTGATTTTTTTCCGTCAGTGTTATAAGTGCTAAAATTCTCACAATGATTTTGTCCATGTTCACAAGGCAAGAGACAGACGGAGAGTAGAAAATACCATTAGTTAGGTATGGAAGTAGTTCTAGATGATTTTATTTTGTTGTAACTTTTTAAAATTAATAATTATTAATTTTCACCAATATGGCACTAACATATACATTCATGTATACTAACGAACCCATGAGCGCAAAGACGTCTCAGATGAGAGACAGTTGGTAGATGTTAGCAGCCAAGTAATGGAAACGTAGCAGATCTCTAGAGTTCCCTCAGAAGTCGCCTGTTGAAATCTCGTGCTCGTAGTTTTTCAGGAATGTCCATTTAGTGTGATAATAGAAATAAGTGTCAGCTACGGCAGAATTCAGTTCCTCGCTTGGCCCGAGTCTTTGAATAGGGATCATAAGAATCACTCACTGTCACATTTGTCGCTTATTTGTTTCTTCAAATAATGTAACTCTTTGATGTCCAATATATTTCAGTTATGGAGTCAAAATATAGATTTAGCCAGCGATATGATTATCATACGACCTTCCCTGTTCACTCATAACCCATGAGTAACCCTGATCAAAGCATTTATACCTTGATTCGCGAATATATGCAAGATCGAGTGCTATGCCTGCGACACGTATGGTACTATTGTTAACAATTTTATCATAAGCGCGACGCTTTAATAAGAAACTTAAGCTCTCCAGAATCTGTTTTCTTAAAAGCCTGCAAAAGAGTTAAGAGAACCAAGTTACGTAAAGAAAAAAAGAATTATGAAGGCATTATTGATTTAAATGTCAACTGTTTTGCAATTATCTGATAAACAGCACAATGTGATCCCATTATACAAAGAAAAACTGTTATCACCGAAAGTCCCTTGAGCAACATATACGTTGTTTAAGTCTTGGGATTCTGTTGCTTCTACTCTCACGACATACAATCGCTTTACGACTGATTAGTGTGTCCACTTTTCTTCTCTTTCTTCCAAGTTCCTCCTTGTCACCTAGCTGCACACCATACCAGAGAATTTCTCTGTAGTCACAACACGCTCAAAAATCACCGTTCACCAGGCATCCACAGTGCAATACACGCTTTTTTGAGTCCTAAGTCAAGTATCGAACTGATAATTCGATAAAACTCCCTTGTACTCTCCTACAGACCATTAGCGGTGATTTAACTTACACGTAACTGCAAGCGACGGTGCGCACTTGTTCTTGTGATGAAAATGATAACGACGTCCTATCGCCGCCTTTCGACGGGTGATTCTATCATTGACCTCTAGTACCAGAGCACAGTAACGAAGTCCCCTTCACTAGTTCATAAGCATCCCAATAGTTCATAAGCATGCCTGACTAGTTAAGTCAGGTGTCCCGAAATAAATTCATTTGTTAGATATGCCACTGTGTTTTCCTGCCGCTTCAATTTCACAGTGAAGTCGCGAAAGTGAATCTAGACACATTATTATTCTCACTTCGAAGGATACACTACGGAGAGTAACGCTGGAGCAGCATTTACATAAAGTTTGGAAGAAATGTGGTCAAATAATTTTGAACCTAAAGATAAGTTCTGTCAATGGATTATGCCTGCGGGCACTGATATTAGCGGTCGTCACTTTGAACAGCTGCTACAAGCTGAAGTCGTTGCTGTAAGATGTAACTTGTTTATGTCAGTACGAAACTAAACATTCATTTCAGATATGTAGTTCCCGATCTCGAAGTAATCGGGTTAGCACAGTCTACTGTCTATATAAGTTTGATAGTAAACACTGGCACTCTCTGTATAGTGTTTTGACAGT
The DNA here is from genome assembly GCF_023898315.1 of Schistocerca nitens. Lineage (NCBI taxonomy): Eukaryota > Metazoa > Arthropoda > Insecta > Orthoptera > Acrididae > Schistocerca > Schistocerca nitens. The sequence continues at coordinate 38,105,109 of NC_064615.1, forward strand.
AAGAATATTGTGATACATTGTACTTCCTTCCTTCCAGATCATTGAGGTGTTCGTCGTCGATATATGCGCTTGGAAATTTATAGTGATTGAATTGCATAATTCTATGACATCCCACAGGCGTTAAAGAGACTGCTATCTGGTAAGACCAGAATCTGGTGCCTCTAAATGCGATAAAGTGCATACTACGTTCTTTGAACGATTTCTGGGTAGTTCGTGAGTTGTGGGAAGAGTCAATTTTCGTCTTAAAAATATCTTCACTGTTTCTAAATAATCGTAATATTATCTTGAATAATCAATCCGTATGAGTCTCAATCAGTCATACATTCTCATCAGTTATAAATATTTTACATTGTTGGCATGGTAACACGTTCACAATATACAGAGACCGCCGTTAATCTGCGCTGTACGAGCTGTGCAGCGTAGATTCATAGCCTTACGTAGATGACATCAAGAAGCATTCTCCCATTTACATAGTGCATTAGGATCTGTGATTCGCCAGAAGAAAATCTCTCTATCAGTCGTCAGTCACCCTTGTGGCAAGCTAATTATGCCAGTCATCTCGTTAGGTCTTTCATGCCCATGTGGAATGGTGGATAAATATAAGATGTAATCTGCTTGGTTCGTATTCGTTGTTATACATAGCTTAAAGTTTCCTAGGAGGAATCGTAGTTTGGGAGATAGAAACTTGTAGGAGCAGACACTGGGTCCCGAATCTCTAACACTGTTATCGATGCTGTTAACTTAAGGAGCTTATCAGCTAGAATAAAAAAATCTTGTTAACACTGTCAGAGATGAATGTAGTTAAAACGAGTAAATTAACAAATGTGCCAAAAAAAACTGGTAGGTTAACAGCGTACAGCTAAAATATTCCTTTGATAATGAGCTGTTCCAAGACATTAAAATGCCAAGCACTTTTTTAGAAAATGGAAATTATCATTTGAAGGATAGCGTTCTATGAAAATTTCCAGGACATTTGTAGCTCAGAATGACTTTTCTGCGCCGTCCATTGTTCCCAGTCACAATGCACAGGTACGATATCTCTCGGTGCAGAAAGTAAGATTATAACTCGATAGTTCAAATGTAAACAAATACACAGATAGGAAGTGCCGGCAAAGGAAGTGCGATCTTTTTATACGCTTAATTTCTGCCTGTTAACCTTCCTAACGCCATTTGCGTCGATAGCGGCCAGTAGCACATTGGAAATACGTAACTCCCTGGTTTTCAAACCTATTGTGTGCAAAATAAATGACTTTCTCCCTCTGAACCAAATGCGTCCAATTATGTTTCGCTCATTTTTATATTTACAACACATTATAATTTATTCATTGTTTTTACACTATCACCGGGGTCCATATGATCCCGAATTAAATTGTTAGTTTGTTTCTTGAATAACATTTATGAAAATAGAATAATTGATGTTACCTTGAACAGTGGTTATATGAAACACCTGCAACAATAAAAATATTATTTGCCTCTTGTTTCTGTACCCATACTAGCGTTTCTTGCGTCAGCTGTTGCACCCTTCCCAGTACGACTGCGATTAATATGGCCCCATAAGCACACTGGAAAATCGTATCTCCCTCGTTTTCGAAGCTATTTTTTTTCAAAATGTATGACTCTCTCTGAGTCAAATGTATCCAATGATATTTTGTTCAGTTTTATATTTACACCACAATAAAATTTATTTATGATTTTTGCAGTCAGTACCGCTGAGGTCAGTATAATCCCAACTTAATTATTTGTTTGTTTCTTAAATGTGACATTTACGAATATAGAATGACGAACGTTAGCTTGAACAGCGGTTAAACGAAAAACTTGCACCAATGAAATTATTGTTTACCGCTTTTTTTTTACCCATGTGGGGGTTTCTTGTATCAGTTGTTGTAACGGTCCTACTACAAGTGGGGTCAATACGACCCCATAAGCACAGTGGAAATATATATCTCCCTTGTTTTCAAATCTATTACTAGCAAAATATACACGACTTTATCCGTATTAATTAATTTTATCCAATGACGTTTCGTTCATTTTTGTATTTACAACATATTAAACTTTATTCACTGTTTTTGCAGTAGGGTGCGTCAATCTAAATTTCTTTAAGTTTCTTGAACATAATATTTATGCAATTACAATCATCACTGTTGCACTGACTAGCTGTAATGTATCTTTTTGTGTTAGTTCATTTGAATACTGCGTTGTAAATTAGTGGGGTCTATACGACACCAGTGAGAAAAAAGAGTCCTGATAGTAAGAAGGATAAGGTGTCTTAGACAGTGTGTTTCAAGAGGAAACAAACATACATCAACAAACGACAATGTGGACTGTTCGTCTCTGCGAACGTTTAATAAACATATGTTTTGTTCTCAACCGCCTCTACTATTTCGTAAATCGTAAGCAATGAAAACAATATCGGTGACAGCAAAGTAATGCGTTATTACTGACAGGTTTTTTTTGACCGTTTCTCTTTACAACTCATGTTCGAAAATACCACCGACAATCTCATTCCATTTTGAAACTCTTGGAGACAACCGATGGTAACTGATATTTCATCACTAGCTTAAATTTTTTTGGTTTGATTAATTACCGTCTCCTAGAGGCAACAAAATTCCAACATTTCAGGAATTGTTTTCTCGTGTGTTAAATGTGTTTGCACACATTAAAAGATAATGTTGACAACAGCTCCTATTTGAAACTCCATATCTTTCTCCACTAGATGTACACTACTGGCCTTTAAAATTGCTACACCAAGAACAAATGCAGATGATAAACGGGTATTCATTGGACAAATATATTATACTAGAACTGACATGTGGTTACATTTTCACGCAATTTGGGTGCATAGATCCTGAGAAATCAGTAACAAGAACAACCACTTCTGGCCGTAATAACGGCCTTGATACGCCTGGGTATTGAGTCAAACAGAGCTTGGATAGCTGTACAGGCAGCTTCAACACGATACCACAGTTCATCAAGAGGAGAGATCTGGAGAATGTGCTGGCCAGGGCAGCAGTTGAACATTTTCTGTATCCAGAAAGGCCCGTACAGGACCTGCAACATACGGTCGTGCATTATCCTGCTGAAATGTAGGGTTTCGCAAGGATCGAATGAAGGGTAGAGCCACGGGTCGTAACACATCTGAAATGTAACGTCGACTGTTCAAAGTGCCGTGAATGCGAACAAGAGGTGACCGAGACGTGTAACCAACGGCGCCCCATACCATCACGCCAGGTGATACACCAGTATGGCGATGACGATTACACGCTTCCAACGTGCGTTCACCGCGATGTCGCCAAACACGGATGCGACCATCATGATGCTTTAAACACAACCTGGATTCATAAGAAAAAATGATGTTTTGCCATTCGTGACTCAGGGATCGAGACGGGGCTGCACGATCCGTTACAGCCATGCGAATAAGATGCCTGTCATCTCGACTGCTAGTGATACGAGGCCGGTGGGATCCAGCACGGCGTTCCGTATTACTTCCCTGAACCCACCGATCCCATATTCTGCTAACAGTCATTGGATCTGGACCAACGCGAGCAGCAATGTCGCGATACGATAAACCGCAATCGCGATAGGCTGCAATCCGACCTTTATCAAAGTCGAAAACGTGATGGTACGCATTTCTCCTCCTTACACGAGGCATCACAACAACGTTTCACCAGGCAAAGCCGGTCAACTGCTGTTTGTGTATCAGAAATCGGTTGGAAACTTTCCTCATGTCAGCACGTTGTAGGTGTCGCCACCGGCGCCAGCCTTGTGTAATGCTTTGAAAAGCTAATCATTTGCATATCACAGCATCCTCCTCCAATCGGTTAAATTTCGCGTCTGTAGCACGCCATCTTCGTGGTGTAGCAATTTTAATGGCCAGTAGTGTAATATGCTGAAATTTGAGGTGGTATCTTTTAATATGAGTTTTAGAGAGAAGTTGACAATAAAAATGCAACAAACGATTTGTAATTCGCCGTTATCGTCGCGGCTCCCACATCTCACAGTACCCTGCTGCAGTGGGTCAGAGCTTCCTGAGACGTTGCCACGAAGTTTTCTCTTTACAAGTCCGAGTATGTTCGCTTCCTCCTGTCATACCTTGCATTGCTACTATATTGTTTTTTTCAGTAAATATCTCAGGTATAATACTCACAAACAATAACGCGTGGAACATCAGCAGGTAGAACAACAGGTGCAAGGGAGTAAGAGCGTTTTTCATGAACTCCATGCCGTGGAGGGCTGCAAAAAGGAACAATTTCAACCACAAATCTTTGATATTAGTTTGACGTAAAGTCTAAATCATCCTTCTTACAGCTGTAAATTGCTGATATGATCAATATGTTTCAGCACTTAAGAGTTAAGTATCATATGTGAAGTGAATCCATGATTGTGAATCACCTGTAGTGCTCATAGGAGAAACATCATAACAAGTCATTGTTCTAAATTGCTGAAGATTCATCTCCGGTTTTAGGCTGATGCACTGGATTCACTTCATGAGTGTCAATCTTTATCCTATCATTTACCACACACTGTAAAGATATGATCATATTTCTCACAGATTGTCACAGAAAAATGGTAAGACTGTGAGACAATGGCTATAATTTCTTGAACTTTTTTTTATTTTATACCGCTAACAGGATGGGATGTAGGGAGCGCAGGGGCAGAAGCGGTTTGGGGGGAACAACCTCCGCTTTCTTCACTACTTACAAATCTCTTGCTTTGAGCTGAACATCTACGGAAATAAAAATGACACACTGGAAGTAATGAACGCTTAAACGTTTCGTGAACGTGAGAAGGTGAAAGCGGAAGCCTGCGATGGGGCCAGGATTCGTTACGTAACGGCTACTGCAATGATGCACAGAGTTTCGTCATTGCTACATACTTAAGGCTTGTGTTGGTTGAACGGAAACATGTAGCCGTATTAAGTCTACCGACTGATATTGATTCTGAACTAGGTAACCCAGCAATCAAGTGACGACAACGAGGTCATTCGAGACGGTGCGCAAGCTCGGGTTAGGGAAGGATTGGCAAGGAAATCGGCCGTGCCCTTTCAAAGGAACCATCCCGGCATTTGCCTGAAACGATTTAGGGAAATCACGGGAAACCTAAATCAGGATGGCTGGAGACGGGATTGAACCGTCGTCCTCCCGAATGCGAGTCCAGTGTACTAACCACTGCGCCACCTCGCTCGGTCTCCTTTCAATACTAGGGGACAAGCTGTATTGCTGACAGACTACAAATATGTGACTAAAGATCAAACAAAAGCTTATGTCTACGGTAATGAATTTCAGGTCTAGATAATAACTGTATATAAGTATTATCACTTAAGAAATTAGTACACAAAGTGGTTTACTGGTTAGTTAACTCTGTAGACTAAGAAACACATTACACGTATTCAATTCAGAGCGTTACTTAATTTACATGCAAGCAGAGTAAGACCTAGGATATTTCATTCGATACAAAACTTGTTTTCCGGATGATGTGCGGTAGTACAAAGACATCATTACAACAGAGGCTTCTCGTAGTTCTGGTGGTGACTTTTTTTGCAGCGCCAGGCAGAGTTACTTATTGTGCATTTCTCTGACACTCTCACAGTATTTAAATGCAAAACAAACTCGTGATGAACCTACTGCTAATTTTTGCCTGACGTTTTTTGCTAATCGAGATTAACGAACATTACTCAAGGAGCGGTTAGGCAAACGCGTTGTAAGCGGACTTATTTGTATGCGGATGGCAATTACTTAGAATTCTTCCAAACATCAATATCTTCCTCAGAATCAGATTTATGTGGTCATTCCTCCTTAAATCATTTCGAGAAGGTAGCCTTAGACATTTAGCTGTGATGGTGCCATCAAACAATGTCACAACTGCTCACGCACGCACATGCGTCGCATTACACCGTATAGGCCTATGTCCAACATTAACACCAGATGAGAAGGGAAAACCACATAGCAGTCAAGATTGTTCCGCTGCTTAGACCTATCAGTGCACGCTGCCACATATGATATAAATCCTTTGATTGTATTTTGGAAACAAATTCTGATGTACTATCAATCCTGTAGGCCTATTAGAGAAAATTCAAGGTCTCGCAATTAGCCTGAGAGGCAGTTAGGCCACACCACTGGATAAGTACTAGCATTCAACCACACTAAGTGTCATTAGGTCATGTCTTGGATGGATAACGAATCACTATGTAGCGAATGGGAGTTTGCAGAAAGCTGCATTCTTTGATGTTCGTATAACCGTAAGTATTAAGGAGACTGCAGATCACATAAGGAACTGTACGCCTAAAATCAACGATTTCTGATCCGCAGACCTGCCACCGAAAATCTGTTCTTAACCAAGAGAAAGATTTATATGTTGGGGCTTCAGAAAATGACTTACACTTGTGGTTCCACTCTAAGACCATTGCTCAACAATAGTAGCGCGTTGCCAGTACGTGCTCCGGGGTTCCTACAGACACAGTTCTACTGCGGTACGAATAGCAGGTGCATTTCAGTGTGAGAGTGAAATAACGAGGCAATTGGAAACGTACTCCAAAGTTTTAAGTATACGGGACAGTACGATGCTTTCTACTGTACACGATTGCGATTAAGATATTTAAGGTGTTCGGAGCGTTCTGACCTTTGGACTTTAGATTTGGGAATAACTATCAGCTTCTCATTAAAAATGATGACCAAACCCCTACCGATTTTTTGAAACTGGGAACTTTATAACTCGTTTTAAGAAAGGTGAATAAAAAATTACAGTGCGAAACTTCTAAATTGCGCACAGATTCACCCTGAAATTCTGGACCAAATAATGCAATGTCGATTCCAGGCGTAGAGAAACGGTGCCAACAATTTGACCAAGGTGGCAGTGACGTGGCTGATGCTGCTCGGCAAGTCCAGATCTTGCACCATACGGTTTTCATCTTATGGCAAGCTTAAGGATCACGTTGGCGAAAAGAAATTTTCCACCTATGATGACGTTCCCACAGCCATTCTCGAGTGGCCCCGTGTGCAAGGAGCTAATTTCCATCGTCGAGGCGCTGAACGACTGGCAGAATGTTCCGCCCGTTGTTTGCAGAGATTGGGTGATTCTGTCGGAAAATAGTGCCGTGTATGTGTGTCACTTTGAAGTGTAGTCAGGATTCAATAAAAGTTACTTGGCCTGCCATGACAATGCGTAACCAATTTTTTGCACACCCCTCGTATAACTGCAACAGACACGATCTTTCTACTGCACACAATTGCGATTAAGATATTTAAGGTGTTCGGAGCGTTCTGACCTTTGGACTTTAGATTTGGGAATAACTTTCAGCTTCTCATTAAAAATGATGACCAAACCCCTACCGATTTTTTGAAACTGGGAACTTTACAACTCGTTCTAAGAAAGGTGAATAAAAAATTACACTATGAAGAACTAAAATGCCTTCACACTAAATTCTACTCGCTCGTCCAAACGACTTATCCGCTGTTACGGCTACAAGGAAAGAGTGGTCCCTGTTGTTGCTGGAGAAACAAACTCAATGTTTGTTTAGAGCAATGATCGTCAAACGTTTTTACTCAAGAACCAACATTGGCATTCTGCGACGGCACCTCGGACAGCATATTTACATGTTATTATTAATGGTAACGCACGTAAATTAGTATGGTGAGAGACCCCAGCAGACTAGCTATTGTTAAAGGCGATATAAGTTGACCGGTGGATCCCAAGTCCAAGTACTGATCGTCAACAGTCGGTACCCTTTGGAACACTTCACGGCGACCGTTCTCTGTTTCAGATTGCTGCCACCCTCAGCGACCCCAAAACGTAAGACTGTTACTGCCTCACGAAGTGTTGTGGTATTTACTGAGTGATTAGTTTCAAAAATGGTTCAAATGGCTCTGAGCACTATGGGACTCAACATCTGAGGTCATCAGTCCCCTAGAAATTAGAACTACTTAAACCTAACTAACCTAAGGACATCACACACATCCATGCCCGAGGCAGGATTCGAACCTGCGACCGTAGCGGTCGCGCGGTTTCAGATTGTAGCGCCTAGAACCGCTCGGCCACAGCAGCCGGCAATGATTAGGTGATTAATAACAGTTATTGTTCTTAACTGCATGATCCATTTAGATCTATTTAAAAATGAGACACGATCGCAAACGTTTGCTGAATGTTTTACCTGTATATTTCTTCCCCTCACTGCATTGTATTACAACAGCCTTAATTTAATTTCATATTCCTAGCTACAAATACGTTCCACATTTAAAGATACCGTCTCTAATGCGGGTCCACGAATCGATGTTCCTTCCATCTGAAATTTATACTGTAACATCTGATCGAAGAGACGCACACCACGCCCATCAGTTGTCAGTACTGTAAGACAAACAACAAGGCATTCTGCTGTCACATTCTCTAATTTCAGTCTCCGCCCTACTTGCCCAGCCACTCTTGAGATAACTGGTTAATTAGCTCATGGCCGAATTCACCAACTTGAGATAAAATTAAGCACATGTTAAAATATTACTGTCTCTATAGGTATTTTTGTTTCTTTCTGAGCACTCTTAAGAAGTTCTTAACGTTAGTTGACGTTTTAGTTTTCCGCTGTTAGTTGCCGGATGCACATTATTATGAAATACGGCTGAGAACCGCGTACCGCACGAACCCTTGATTCGTGCCGCATGCGGCCTGTGAGCCGCGGTTTGACGATCACTGGTCTAGAAAGATCAAGAAAACGTCCTCCCCGACAGCTGAGTTTTCAGTGTGACGGATTGCCGTCCTACGGGCCCGGGTTCGATGCCCGGCTGGGTCGGGGATTTGCTCCGCTCAGGTACTAGGTGTTGTGTTGTCTTCATCATCATTTCATCCCCATACGGCGTGCAAGTCGCCCAGTGTGGCGTCGAATGCAATAAGACCTGCACCAAGGCGGCCGGACCTGCCCCGTAAGGGGCCTCCCGACCAATGACGCCAAACGCTCATTTCCATTTCATCAAGAAAACAACGGGAAACGTGAAATACGATACCTGGGAGGCTGAATATGATTTTGGCTTCTTATTAACGTGCTATTACCCTACCCTTGGCCCAGGCTCTCTAGAGCTACCTCACTTTGGCCATGGTCTACGGACCTAGAACGTAATCATTGTTTTTTCGTACTTGTTTGTTTGCTTCATGAACTTAGAGGCAACACTGAGAGAGAGGGTGGGGGGGAGGGGGATTCATACAATGAGGAAGGAGGGTGACCCATTTTGGCCGAGTAATATTAACCACATTATTTCTAATCTAGTTCCACTAGGAATAATAACTTAATAACTACACAATTTGCAGTCGTTTGTTCTAAGGGCCACTAATCCTGTGGTCTACTTACCACTTTTGATGATTTTCTCTTCCCAGGCCGTGAAGTATCCCTTCGTGTCCACGGCGCCCAGTATCCTATCAGTCTTCCCCTCACCGAAGTACCAGTAGCATTGTGTTCCTGCGTGTACCTGTGAAAGGTTTCCTCCCTTAAATAATGTATAACTTTCCTGAAAAGGATCATGGACCATGTTGGTGCCATCTTCTAATTTCCAAATAGGTATTTCTTGTTTGAAACACACATCCCAACAAAAGTTGAGAATATCAATTACTCCTTGTTGTACGCCCATTGAGGTTTGTACAATACCTTATTACTAATTGAACATAATTCCTTCTGAAAACAAGAACAATTTTGGTTAGTTACAGAAAATCATTACTAAACGAAGCAGGCTGTCTCGTAAGTGGCCGGCCGGAGTGGCCGTGCGGTTCTAGGCGCTACAGTCTGGAGCTGAGCGACCGCTACGGTCGCAGGTTCGAATCCTGCCTCGGGCATGGATGTGTGTGATGTCCTTAGGTTAGTTAGGTTTAATTAGTTCTAAGTTCTAGGCGACTGATGACCTCAGAAGTTAAGTCGCATAGTGCTCAGAGCCATTTGAACCATTTTTTTTGTCTCATAAGTGTACTTCTTAATAACAAAAACAGTGAAAACCTTTATTTCATGATGACAGTTATCAATCTTTAGTAGTGAGTATGTCCTCACCGCACACGGATGAGTTCTTCCACTCTGCAAGCTGTGGATGATACCATCAAGTTAATCTTGAGGTATGAGGACCCACTCCTAAATGGCAGGTTCAGTGAGGTCCTGAAGATCGTTAGGTTGATTCGGACGCTGCGCAACGGTGACCTTCCAACAGGTTCCAAGCGTGCTCAGTTTCTTTCATGTCTGGGGACTGTGCTGGCCAATAAATTCGGTTGATGTTGCATCTTTGAAGATAATGACACACTGCTAGAGTATGGTGCGGTCTTGCATTGTCATCGACTAGGATGTAGTTGTCACCGACTTCACGTCCGTAGGGCCTTACAATCGTTCATAGCACCTCTTGGAGGTATCGGGGACCAGTCAAATATCCGTAGATGGGAATCAGAGGGGGCCCGCCTTCCCATCATTGCCGCCGAGAACGTTACGCTTCGACCTGCAAAGGGATGGACGTCCTGAAAGTATCGTCCCTGTTGTCGTCTAGCGCTTCTCCAAACCCCAACACGTCTAGTGCCCGGTCGCAAACCAATCCTGGTTTCGTCAGCAAACATGACATTAGTCCATTCTGCAATGGTCGAATGTTGATGTGCAAGAGCCCAGGTCCTCCGATTGGGTCGGTTCCGTTCTTTCAGTGGAAGACTTGTAACTGGTCTTCTGTAATGAAGACCACCCTGATGCAATCTTCTACGCACTGTTTGGTCTGAGATACGAATAGCTGTCGCTCGGGAAAAGTCATTTCCAATATTCCTGGCAGTTTATGTTGGGCGCCTGCGAGCTGACAGTTGGAGGAAACGATCCTGCATTGCTGTTGTCATACGAGGATGACCACCGCGACGTCTGTTGCTCACATTTCCCGTCTTTCTGTACTTTCTACACACTTTACACACACCACTTTGAGTGACATGTAACCGATCGGCAACATCTTGCTGTGTATGACCTGCTGAAACTAAAGCCACTATCCTGACTCTATCGAAGTGTTGTACGCCTCCAAGTGGCACGTTACTGCAGTGTTGAATACAAACAGAATGAAGCTGTTGTTGATACTGGACTGCTCGCGGTGTGCCGCTGCGGCAGTGGTATGTTTACATGACTGGGAAACGGCCACAAAGCATACGAGTAGTAAACACCGTTCAGTATATGGGCTCAAACTGGATAATACACGAAGTGCCTGGGTCAATGAGACCTCTAGTATCGTCGACTACATTTTAAGATAGTTTTTTAAACTTTTCTTGAGCAGTGCAGTTGCAATTTCACGGTCGAAGTGCTATAAATACCACTTTGCAATACATCAGGCAAGTTCAAATGGTTCAAATGGCTCTGAGCACTATGGGACTTAACATCCATGGTCATCAGTCCCCTAGAACTTAGAACTACTTAAACCTAACTAACCTAAGGACATCACACAACACCCAGCCATCACGAGGCAGAGAAAATCCCTGACCCCGTCGGGAATCGAACCCGGGAACCCGGGCGTGGGAAGCGAGAACGCTACCGCACGACCACGAGATGCGGGCTCACATCAGGCAAGTACCGTGGAATTAAATTCCCTTTGTTTGGTGTTGTACAGATCATAAATCCTAAGGTTTTCTTTAATGTAGTTCTATCGGTTGCCAGCCATCTTATTTATTTCAGTATAACAGCTTCACCCTATGTCACCTACGATCTGCCTTGTATACTGGGATGTAATACTATCCCTGCGATTCTTCCCTGCCTTCCACTACAGTTTTGAGCAACAAATCACGTTCCTACATGTACCATACCATTAAAATTCTTTGTTTCATTACGTTCTTTATGAGACATTTTTTTCTCGTTGGCTTGTTGCAAAAAGTCTTAATTCCTTAGTCTATCAATCTATCTCATCTTCAACAGTCTCCTGTAATACGACATTCTGAAACCTTCTAATTATTTCATTTCTATCTTTCTAATTGTCCATGTTATGCACCAGTATTGAGCTGAGCACCATACGTAGCTGTTCTTGGTTCTTTTGCTGGACTCAGGGTTTATGATGTTGGATGCTAGCAGCTGTTTCTTATTATATGAAGACTTTTGCTTTGTGCAGTCCAACTTCTTTCTTGTTTCTTGCTCCTGTATATACTTTAGAGAAGCAAATTCATCCACCTCTTCAATAGTCTCTAGCCCAAGTGTAACCTTTAGCTATCAAGGACGTTGCTGTCACTGTTACTTCAGTTTGTTTTTGTTAAGCAGCAAACTATAGCTATAAAACCTCACACGTTCCGTTTAAATAAGCACCCGACTCCGTTCCTAACCACTTGCAGCGACTTTTGCTACCTCATCAGTTCAAAATGGGTTCAAATGGGTCTGAGCACTAGGGGACTTAATATCTGAGGCCATCATTCCCCTAGAACTTAGAACTACTTAAACCTAACTAACCCAAGGACATCACACACATCCATGCCCGAGGCAGGATTCGAACCTGCAACCGCAGCCGTCGCGCGGTCCCAGACTGAAGCGCCTAGAACCGCTCGGCCACAACGGCCGGTCCCCTCATCATTCACCAGCCAATCGTATCGCATTGTCGGTGATAAACGACAACCACATCTAGAAAGTGTACTACCTTCATTTATTCTTCAATGTAGAAATTAAATGTTCTGTAGACTGAGGCAAATATGATGCCGAAGAAATCTATACGTGAGCCTCGTGCATCATTGCAGAGGAAGAAAGTCCAGATTAAACTGTGTGAGAACAGTGATGGAAAAACATGTAACTGAAGGATGTCAACAGCGTTCCGTATTTTGACCAGAGTTCTGAGATATCGTCTTGGAAAGTCTATTTCAGAAAATAAGCGAACAATCCCAGGCAAGAGGAAACACGCATACGTTGACAGCTTGATGATAGTAATAACAGTGAACACTAAGGCAGAACTAGAAGAAAATAGTCAAGATGTTATGACACTGCTTCACACAAGGTGTTCCGAAAACAAACTTATAATAGTTACAAATGCAGCAGTATATATTGTGCTCAAAGGGAAACAATCGTGAACGAAGAACCCGAATATATGAAGAAATAGCAATTCCGTCAAGCTGTAACAAACACTTGGGGCTGTACTCCTATGTAAATGAGAAACAAAATTTTCAGGACACATCGAAATTGTTGGCCAAAGAGCTCTTAAGTCACATGAATAAAATTGCAGTGATTTGCGAAAATACGTCCCGTCTAGCTCTAAACATCACACCTTTAATTCCATAGTAGGTTAAGCTTCAAGTGTGTCGGTGCATATGGCAAGACAGAGTGCAAAGGGGGACTTTGCTGAGGTTTACAGGTGTATAAAGCACCAGCTCCTACCATAATATTAGGAATATGTCCCCAACATCTAATAATCAGGAAGATGGGACCACAATACTGATTACGAAGAAGTGACGCAGAAAAAGTGGCCGAGATATCATGGCAAAGAACTGGCACCAAGTAGTAAATTACTTCGTAAATAATTGAAGAACAGCGGGAGGAGTGGGATGCAGGAACAACAGGACACGTGTGGGAAAGACTTCAAACTAAGTGCACCCTGCCATCGAGGGGTGTGATCCGTTTTCTTGCTACCTTACTCCACGCATATGAACAATTCTGGACGTCGACTTAACGGTGACTCTGGCGAAACTGGAACGCAGGAGCATGCCGTTCGGCACTACGTGTATTTCAGAGACATCACCCAGTACGAAAGAGCTGAAATAGGGAATGGAAAGGTACATAACACCATACAGGATTAATCAGAGTGGCGTAAATTAAACAACATCTGATAAGGCATACAGGAGAGCGGCGGACGTTATCTTCACTCGCCACTGTTGCAGTGTATATCATTACTGGAGTCATGGAGGCAACTTCACAGCCCAACGGCATACGGTGCTGACAGCATCTTAATGTTTAAGGAACTGCACAAGTTACAGGATTTAAATAATTCAGCCTGACCACGTGCCAGTTGCCAAAAACCTGGTGTGTTCTATTTTTCAACTAAAAGCAATTAAGAAGGTATGACATCTTTATTAGTAATAAATAGTAAATAGTTGTTGTGTTAATAAATTCTGTTGGTGAGTAGAGCTAGCTTAGAGCAAGTGGCGTTATCTTAGTAAACAATGAATTAGCTGAAAATTCTTATCTATTTCGAATATTTATCAAATGGAATTATATAGTAAAAGTTACTGTACACAATAAACAGTTACACCCTGCTTCAGATTCCAGGCTGCAGATCTATATGTATACTAGCTATAAATAAGTAAACAGACTTTAATGTCAGTGATAACAATGAGAAACCTGTCTATACCTTACCTGACTTTGGCTCTTGTACCACTCTATTAGGGTTGACTACTTCACTCCGTTTCGCATAAAGTGAATCAGCTACATTTCTGTTCTTTCAGTTGATTCCCTACTGCCTAGAAATGGAAAACATCTTATTCTAGCCAAAAAGTTTCTCCAAATCCTTGTTCTTCCAAATCTGCATTCTATTGCTAACCATAGTGCTAAAGTTGCTTCGTGAGTGTCCCTGTTTCTTCTAAAATCGAATAGGACCTCTATTAACCTGCTTTCAGTTTCTGTTCTCAGGTTTCGATAAAGAACTTGTGCGAGTTCTTCGTGTAATGCAACTAATACAGAAATAAATCGAGAGAATGACGAACAAGCCACAACCGCAGCTAGTTCACACTGTACATCAAGGGCCGATAGATGTATTTGGACTGGTTCCGACTTTCTTTGAACCAGTGCCAAATCAGAAAGCAAAACTTAAACATACGAAATATGAAAACACAAATAACAGAATTTTCATGACAAATCACGTATAAAAGTGGTGTACGAAGCTGTTGTCCTCGGTGTATGGTTGAATATAGCGAAAACAGGAACATTTGAGAGCAGACGTGCCAAGTAAAGAATAAGAAAGAGACCATCTCGCATATAGTTCGCAACTGCGGAAGAATAAGGAGTATATATTTTAAAAGTATACACAGCTTCTTGTGTCCTAAGTACACATTTATTGAACGCACTTGCGTATGTCAAGACTTATCGAGTCTCTAGTCTGCCTGCTTCATGAAGATGCTTCTAGGCCGCAAGGTCAAAACCGAGATCATAAAGTAACGTGTTTACACCTGCAGTCACTCCGATTGTTCTCTAGATACGTATGAATGTAATTCATAAAATACATTAGATTATAGATTCGTGTGCTGTGCTCGCTAAATGCATTAGAATGAAATTTGTCGAGTGTAGTCGATTCTTATTTCAGTTACTGCATGCTTGTTGTTGGGATGCTGTTTTTTTAAAGAAAATGTGCTATTGAGAGCAACAACTACTATAAATGTTTAAGTTGCAACGTTTTTAATGATGTGCGAAAAATGTTTTGGAACTAACAGCTGGACGAACAGTCTGGAGAGGCAGAATCCAGTATAGACAAAATAGAAATAAGCTCTTCTTCTAATTAATGTGACTTCATAAACTGTCACGTCTGGAATAAACTTTTCTGAGCGTTCTGTACCTTATGTTGCACCTCGGTCGGTTTGCGTGTTCTAGATTTGTGAAGAGAGGCTTGAATTCCAAATAATAAGCTTTTCTAGTCGATACGACGATGTTTTCACTCTTTTGAGACAAAACCAAGTACGGATATAAACAACAATTATCGCTCACTTACGAGGAGTGAGGAATTGAAATAAAAATGTTGAAAACATGCAGGAGATTGTAATAGAAGCGGGAGGGCATGATTTAAAGACCGAGGAAGGAATTATTAAGAACGTAACTTCACATAAATGTTTGGGTGTCACACTTAAGAGCAGGTGGAATGTATGCTTAAAACGTACAAAAGAAAATTTAGTCAGCTGCATCCAGTGTTAATAGTATAACAATATCTCGGAAGTTACAAAGAAGAAATTGTACAAGAAATTTGTTGGAAGCGCGGTTTCATTTGGGGCAGACGTGTAGACACTTCAAAATAGTGTGTTCTCGCAGTAGCACCTACGAAAGCGACACTGTCGTGGAGCATAAAATACTGAAAACAAGACGCGTTTGGTTTGAGTGGAATGTCGCAGATTATGTATTCGCAACGATATCCGCCCCACTTCTTCAGGACGGCAGCTTGGGGCTCGTTTCTGATGGCCTCCACGTCGACGGTACGTTATATTTTCGTAACGAACAATTGATGAAGCAGACGTATCCTTGAGTTATGGCTAACGACCATTGAAATATGCTGGAAAGTATATGGTGACAGTTTCATTCCTATACTTCCACAGATTACTCAGTATTTTAATCAGAGAGAGCTACACGATATGCATAATATTCGCGAGGTGCTACTTCTTGTTTCAACTAGTCTTACAGGCAATGTGTTATACAAGCAAATAATAATTCTAGCAGTACAATCTCAGTGACAATAGTAACACGGATACCATAGGTCCCGATACTGAGTGCCCCGATACATATCATCTTGCAACATAAGATACAAAAAGCAGATGTGATTTCAGTTACAACTGACGTGAAACGTACTCAGCAGTTAAATTTTGTTGCATGCTTACAAGATCAGCATTCTTAGTACTGACTCTGGATTGTGCATAAAAGCATTTAGCAAATCCTTAATAGGTTACATGAAAAGAGAGAAGTAGTATTTTAACGTGATTCACAACAAAAGAAATATATCATTCGATAATACTTACAAATCCAAGGGCGCCGATTGTCAGTATTTCTGTGGTGGGCGACATGCACCAAATATTCGCAAATCGAGCCATCTCTGTAAATAGGGAGCAGCTGGTAGAAGATGATTAAATAAATTGTTGTACAGCAAGAGATCGCAGCTACAGTGAAATCGTTTTTCACAAAGTTTACATTCTGGTAAGACTAAGAATTTTGGCAATGAATCTAGAACTATCACGGAATAAATATACCTAATAGTTCCGATTCGTTGAAGGCCGTTTGATGATCGTTATTAAACGTTCGAATGTATTGCACCATAAAAGTGCAATCTCGAGTATGGTTACATGGATTGGCTGAGAAGAAGAAGTTATGGCTACCTAAGAACACCTCCAGTCAGTCCGAGAGAAATTAGTGTCGGTCACAAAATACCACTTCAAAAAATGGTTCAAATGGCTCTGAGCACTATGGGACTTAACATCTGAGTCATCAGTCCCCTAGAACTAAGAACTACTTAAACCTAACTAACCTAAGGACATCACACACATCCATACCCGAGGCAGGATTCGAACCTGCGACCGTAGCGGTCGCGTGGTTCCAGACTGAAGCGCCTAGAACCGCTAGGCCACACCGGCAGGAAAATACCACTTCGATGTTTTCTATTACTATAAGAAGAAAACTTCACAATATCTGATACACCACTACCTTCTTCTTTTTGCTCTGAATTTTTTACCTGAAATATAACCCATTTATTCACTTTACTGTGAATATCAAACTTTCGAGGTTAGCCGGTCTCAATCACGACTGCAATATTTCTTTTTTCAGCTCGCGAGTAGCGTTTCAGACACAAAAATTTATTCTGTTTTTACTGTCTGACTCTCAAAGCTGGGGACGTAACCGGAATTTGAAATATTTCTGTAATACCACTTTTCTGCAGATCTTATGTTATAAGAATGTCAAACTATTACTGTATTTTCAATGTAATTTACAAATGAGTGTAATGTTACTATACGTCGCACTTATTTTTCTGTGTGACGAATTATTTTCATATTAATACTCTCTTCATGTCGATGTCTTCTCCCGTGTCATGTCTTCCCTATTTTTAACGGTTTTCCCAAAGTTGTGAATATTTTAAATTTTCTTCTTGGTAGACAAACAGTGACAGTTTTTAAAATAAAATTACTACCCTATGACATCGACTGTTCTGCAGATCTTATTTTACAAGAGTGTCGTACTATTGTTGTCGTTTCAGTACGATTTTCAAATTTCGTGATGCAGCACAAAATGGATGCCTTAGTGCCACTAACACTTTTCTAGTCTTGACTTGTTCCGAATATTAGCGGAATATGTGTCTTTTCAGTCTATGCAACTGAACATTCATCTCTTTGCGCATGTAAATGTGTCTTTGGGTTGGGGGTGGTGTGGATTGGGTGCAGAGATGGATGCAGTCCATAATTATTGCTTTTGTGAGTAGCATTAGTTCAACTGTTTCAAATTCGTTACCCTAGAGTAGGTATACAATATCAGAATATGAATAAGGGGATCTAAACATAAATAATAACTGTGAACATTTCACTCTTGAAAACAACACTGCATCATTTATGTTGTGTTTCTACTTTAAACAAAATATATGTAGGTCAGGTGTCATTTCCATTCATACATTCTGCCCTACTGATCATCATGAATTGAGAAAATATCAAGAGTCACAAATAATATTAGGTTGATAAGAATTTATGTTTTTATTTGAAATTATTAAACACAAAGCACATACTAAAGAGTTTCAAAGCCGCACTATTTGAGGGTTATTTTCAACAGCAGTGACGAATCCAGGATTTTGTTCAGGGAGGGAGTGGTGGGGGTGGGGAGTCTGTGCACTGATCTCGTAAAAATTTTGCATCATTATGATGTCTCCAAATTCTCTGCAGTAAACGAAGGAGTTTCCTTAATCCATTACAATAACTGCTCAAGCTTACTGAAAAAAATCTAAGTGATATTTGAAATGCCAGGCAATGACTTAGATGTAGAAAATGGAGTCACATTTTATTATTAAATGTCACAACAAAATACACAGATATTAAATATTAAACTGAACAAGTTACAAAAGACAGCAAATTATAAGACAGTATTCATAAAGAGGCTCTTTTGGACTAGCATATTGAGCCCTTCACCAACGTTTAGTCTACATTCAAATATATATTTATAAACAGCAGAGCAATAAGTCTGTTTTCCCCTGCTGTATTCCTCAAATAAGTCTTCATCCTCACAATTTACTGCAGGTCCTCGCTGATGTTGCTGTTGTCACAGGGATTACAAGGATCACTGCAACTATTTCAAGAAGCTCGTGAATGTTAGGAAACATCTCTTTTTCACATTTATTTACCATTTCAGTACACGATGATTTAGTGTCTGGAAAGTCCATCATTTGTCTTTTCCATAGTAAATATTCACCATGTGCTTGTGCCGTCCTGATGAAGCCACCATTTTCAAGATCATCCTCATAAAATTTGATCACTATTTCAAAATCTTTCGAGTTCCCTGAGACAGACACCAAGCATGTAAAGGAAGACAGAATATTTTTATGAACTAAAAAACTACTCCTTATTTCTGAAATCACGGCATTCAAAAATGGAAGAAGGGACTATAATAATGAGATTTGGGATCAGCAATAACTGTGTTGGACGAATCGACTTTCTTGGTCTTTGGAATAATGATTGGTGCCTCATGTTTTTCAGACTTTTCTCTTCCTGTGGTCAGAAGTTTCTCTAAATGACCATCTACAAATTTTCTGACCTACAGCAATCGATCTTTGGAAAGGTTTTACTGCGACAGCCAAATCTAAATCTTTCTTGTAGGTATCTGTTTATAAAATGTTGTTCCTAAAAATGAAATCAGTTATAAAAATGGAAACCTTAAATTTCACTTTGTGGGTGGATTTGACTAATCTAGTGGAACCAGTCAACGTATTATTCACCTCTAAACTCTCCACTCACAACACGAGCGCTGTCACAAGCTTGTCCTCTAAATCATTTAGAATCTAGACCTGGATCTTTCAAAGTTTTCAAAACTGACTGTAAAATACTTAGCGAAATTGTAGAAATAAGAAGAATGAAGCACACAAAATAATCACATATCTTCTTTTGCTCCTCATCGAAGTATCGAAGACAGAAAGACATTTGCTCAATAGCTGCAACATCAGTTGCCTCGCCAGTTTATATATATCAGAGGAATGTAGAATGTTTATTGTGTACACCAGTTCTGCATGAGAATGTATTTAAGATAAAAGGGAAACGTATCTGGTCCAAATCATTTTTGTATTTTATTTACACTTTTCACTAGTGACAGAAATCTATAAGTAAGAATCGAAATATTTAAGCAGTAACTGCAGAAGAAAGAAAGGCTTGCTAACTAAACATATAAAACACTTTAACTCTATAGGCTTTACTCATCTCACAATAAGACTCGCAAAGTACACTACAATACATTTGATGTAGTAATAAAAACAAAACAAGTAACACACACAGTCACTGTTGAGATGTTACTTTAGGTGGATAGCATAGAAAGAATGTTATCATAGGGGAAATGTAGGAACATTTTTCACTCTCATATGCACTGTTGCCAAATAATGTGTCATGTACTAATTAAATGATGTGGTGGAAATTACACACATAAGTTAGAAGTTTTCTTGAAAGTTCATTACAGAGACAATCTTTTCAATGTGACACAATATACGAAATTTAATTACTCCTGCTGTAGCACTTATAATAACTGTTAGATTGCTGCAGTTGATAGCAATCGAAAACAAGAAATAACGAATACTATTAACTTGTACAAGTGTGTATGGAGGAGAACTATGGGGCCATGCAGCTGTTAGGTGGGATAAGACTTATGCAGTTGCAGTGCTACAAATACAAGTTAAACAATTACAGTGGTTCAAATGGCTCTGAGCACTATGTGACTTAACTATTGAGGTCATCAGTCCCCTAGAACTTAGAACTACTTAAACCTAACTAACCTAAGGACATCACACACATCCATGCCTGAGGCAGGATTCGAACCTGTGACCGTAGCGGTCGCGTGATTCCAGACTGTAGCGCCTAGAACCACCCAGCCACCCCGAAACAATTACAATACAGGGAAGATTATGAAGACTGTTACATCTAAAAGCTATATTGTAAAGTATCCTTTTCTTACTTTTTTGGAGATTAAGGAGAAACAGGTGTAGTTCAGACAAAAAGTAAGAGAACAACGAAGAACTACAGGGTTTGAAACTTCTTGACAGATTGAAGCTGTGTGCTGGACTGAGACTCAAACTCGAGACCTTTGCTTTTGGTGGGCAAGTGCTATACCAAGTGAGCTACAAGCCTGTACAAAGTCAAGAAGCATGTAAGTACATTAATTAAATAACAACATACTTATGTTATATGAAGACAGTATGTTCTTTTGGACATGTCCAAAAGAATAGACACCATCATATAGATAAGGCTTACTGGCCAATGATCTTCTTCAGTGCAGATGCACTCACATTGCTCGAACTCTTACGGGAATTAGTTGATTGACTGCCACAAGTAATAACTAAAGTGCGCAGGGGCACTACAAATGTAGTGTGTGGACAACAAGTTGGGAATGTGGGTCTCAGGGGGAGCATGTCAGAGATAAGTCCCTGCAGTTGCACTATCCTCTGTGTCCTCGATGGCTCAGATGGATAGAGCATCTGCCATGTAAGAGGAGATCCCGGAGTCGAGCCCTGGTCGGGGCACACATTTTCAATTGTCCCCGTTGATATTTATCAATGCCTGTCTGTAGCTTAAGGTCTGTACTTCATTGTAATTTCACACCTAAGTGAATAATAATGTCTGTGTAAGATATTATTTCCAGATTTCTAATAATAAAAATTATTTTATGATGGTGATAGTCATGGCGTCTTATTAAAAATCATTGTGACATTATCCTGGAATATTCTGGATAAAACATTACAAACTGGAATAAAAATCAATCCTTATTCATCATTAGAAGAACAAAATTTTCAGATATAGACTGGCTTAGATATAATTTTTGTTCCACAGATCCTCCACGGTGAAGAAATCTTCAGTGATGAGGAACATGTCATAATATAAGAATTCTTAATACAAAGGAAGGACACACTAATGCGCTTTTACAGATTTTAAGTAAAATGGCCTCACGGATATTGAATAAGTCAAAAAAATTTAAACGTATTTTGATTTAATGGATGGTTAAAAACGTGTCATAAAACATGTAAATACACACTACAATGAGGTGTACCTGATAATATTTAAGCTATTGTTATCATGTGTTCTCAAACACAAAATCAGAGCATAACACATACGTAAATTGATTACATAGCTGCACTCTGGATGTGCCGAAGTCAGATTTTGCATACCACTCACTGTATTTGATATTATTAATTACATATATGTCAATCATTTCTTCTAAGAAATTTGACATTGTAGTTGAAGGAGTTAGCCACCAAAAAATTCAGTAGGCTCTTCCTAAACTGAACTTTATTACTAGTTAAACTTTATTCATTGATTTTAATGCACAGTAGGTAAGACACTAAGGTCGTTTTTGAGAAGCCTAAGCTTTGTGTTACTGTCTGAATTCAAGAATTAGATTTTCTCTGGCTTCGACAAATAATCCAGGATGATATGCAGGAGAACTCCTGTGTTGTTTGGAAGGCAGGAAAGGGGTACTGGCGGAAGTGAGAGCAGGTCCTGTGCTGTGCCTGGACTGTTTTGTTGAAAAGTGCATAACCACAGGTTACACTCCTGGTGCAGCACACAGAAGGTTTCATGTCAGTGCACATTCTGCTGCAGACTAAAAATTCATTTAGGGAAGCAACTACAGTGCTAAGTGAACTTCATAGTGTAGATCTGGAGGGAAATACTTACATCTCAGAGCCAACAGAACTTCATCCAGTGGTCACTAACAAACAGCTTATATGAGTCTCACCCACATTGCAGCTAGGACTGATCCTCAATAAATGTCTCTGTTGAATCAGTATGACTAACACTTTCAACAACAAGCTGAATTTTCTCTTGAATCCTGTATGGTAGCTTTCGCTACACCACTATTGATGTATATACACTCCTGGAAATTGAAATAAGAACACCGTGAATTCATTGTCCCAGGAAGGGGAAACTTTATTGACACATTCCTGGGGTCAGATACATCACATGATCACACTGACAGAACCACAGGCACATAGACACAGGCAACAGAGCATGCACAATGTCGGCACTAGTACAGTGTATATCCACCTTTCGCAGCAATGCAGGCTGCTATTCTCCCATGGAGACGATCGTAGAGATGCTGGATGTAGTCCTGTGGAACGGCTTGCCATGCCATTTCCACCTGGCGCCTCAGTTGGACCAGCGTTCGTGCTGGACGTGCAGACCGCGTGAGACGACGCTTCATCCAGTCCCAAACATGCTCAATGGGGGACAGATCCGCAGATCTTGCTGGCCAGGGTAGTTGACTTACACCTTCTAGAGCACGTTGGGTGGCACGGGATACATGCAGACGTGCATTGTCCTGTTGGAACAGCAAGTTCCCTTGCCGGTCTAGGAATGGTAGAACGATGGGTTCGATGACGGTTTGGATTAACCGTGCACTATTCAGTGTCCCCTCGACGATCACCAGTGGTGTACGGCCAGTGTAGGAGATCGCTCCCCACACCATGATGCCGGGTGTTGGCCCTGTGTGCCTCGGTCGTATGCAGTCCTGATTGTGGTGCTCACCTGCACGGCGCCAAACACGCATACGACCATCATTGGCACCAAGGCAGAAGCGACTCTCATCGCTGAAGACGACACGTCTCCATTCGTCCCTCCATTCACGCCTGTCGCGACACCACTGGCGGCGGGCTGCACGATGTTGGGGCGTGAGCGGAAGACGGCCTAACGGTGTGCGGGACCGTAGCCCAGCTTCATGGAGACGGTTGCGAATGGTCCTCGCCGATACCCCAGGAGCAACAGTGTCCCTAATTTGCTGGGAAGTGGCGGTGCGGTCCCCTACGGCACTGCGGAGGATCCTACGGTCTTGGCGTGCATCCGTGCGTCGCTGCGGTCCGGTCCCAGGTCGACGGGCACGTGCACCTTCCGCCGACCACTGGCGACAACATCGATGTACTGTGGAGACCTCACGCCCCACGTGTTGAGCAATTCGGCGGTACGTCCACCCGGCCTCCCGCATGCCCACTATACGCCCTCGCTCAAAGTCCGTCAACTGCACATACGGTTCACGTCCACGCTGTCGCGGCATGCTACCAGTGTTAAAGACTGCGATGGAGCTCCGTATGCCACGGCAAACTGGCTGACACTGACGGCGGCGGTGCGCAAATGCTGCGCAGCTAGCGCCATTCGACGGCCAACACCGCGGGTCCTGGTGTGTCCGCTGTGCCGTGCGTGTGATCATTGCTTGTACAGCCCTCTCGCAGTGTCCGGAGCAAGTATGGTGGGTCTGACACACCGGTGTCAATGTGTTCTTTTTTCCATTTCCAGGAGTGTATTTGATCGTCTTTTCTGCCTCTTTATTAGTTGACTCACCTGCCAGATGGTGAGACAATAATTGTGTGATCAGAATGGCTCACTGTCTAGGGGTGACCATACTCCACTGCATTAAGTCCCTGGTGTTCAATATGCGATTACTTATACATACCTGATACTGGATACTCAGGAAGCTCGAATCCCCATGAAACTTAAATAAATTTCTAGCATGCAATTCCTATTAATGTCAATATTAAAACTCCAAACGTATTCCACAGGAAATAATAATCTTCTGAATACTGTCAATCACTTCAAAGTCTTTCCACTGCTCCTGAGAGAAAAAATTCGATTCATAGAACGATGTACACCTAAAATAATGTTAATTTCCAGTGGGTAATGTTGACCAGAAGCTTGAGTCCGTACAAGTTCACACCAATCACTCACCAGATCAACATAGCCTTCATGTCATTTAGTGTACAAAATCATATTACTGACCTGTTGTTGTCACTCTAGATCTTAATTGGATGACATAATCCCAATCTTTAAATTGGAATAATAACATAGAAATTCAGATTTTCCCCAAAAATAAGAATTAGTACAGTAGAATAACATATTAAAATTTCGACCATACTATCTCTTACGCTTCTAGTCTGTAAGAATGCTGAAACTGCATGCATATGAGCTTTCCACTCTCGTCACAGGATTTTGTAGTGG
Organism: Schistocerca nitens; assembly: GCF_023898315.1. Taxonomy (NCBI): domain Eukaryota; kingdom Metazoa; phylum Arthropoda; class Insecta; order Orthoptera; family Acrididae; genus Schistocerca; species Schistocerca nitens. The sequence continues at coordinate 38,129,943 of NC_064615.1, forward strand.
TAGAGAGGCAGCAAACGTTGTTCATTATTTTGGTGGCCTCCGATTATTCACTTCAGTGTAACACTAGATTAATACAAGTGTAAATGTAAGTATTCTCACACAGGAGAAAGTCTAGTTAGCAACACCTGAAAACGCAGTACCTACATATGAGTTTTCTCACTCAGATGCCAGTCTGGACTGGAAAATCACAATAACTTAAGTTTGCTTTCACAGGGACAGATGTGGCTATGCAATTAACACTAAGATTATCATATCTAATCCTACAAATATTCAGTTTGAAGCAACTGTACTCTTAACACCAAGTTCACAAAACCTAAACGTAAGAATGTTAATCTTGGAGAAAGTCCAATCATACTTAATACTAATGACACTGTGCCTAAGTCTAAAACTTCTCAGCCTAATCTTGTGACCATATCTTTTGTTTCCTAGTGGTTGAATGTTAGAACTGTCAGATGTCTCACCTTCTTATAAAATGATGAGGTCATGTGGCAAAAGTTATCTCGATGCCATTACACATCATCCCTCTGGTTTAGCGAGTCTTTCTAAAATCCCATATTGAAGGCCGTATTCTATACCCACTGCAGATGACTTACGTGCGTATCCATGGCGTTTCTCCACACTTCTTCACCATATTCCAACTGTCGCAGTAGAACAAGGTATAAGTATCACTGTCAGACGAGATGAATGTAAGGTTAATGAGTGGGCTCTGTATTCTGAGCTGCCCAACTGCCTTTTCTCTTGTGGCATTGGTGCAAAGCTGCCAAGTTAGACTCTTGTCCAAGGTGACACTCAGGTATTCTCTCTATGTCTCTTATTAGCCGCCGACCACTGCTGTTGGTGGCCAAGGACATGTTTGAGATTTAAATTTCCACCAGCAAAGATGTTCCTGTGTAGCGACAGCAGACCTCCGATGGCAGAGTTTTCAGGAGGCCATGGGGTTGTCTGCAGGTCACCACTAACAACACATGGCATCTGGAGGTGCCGAGGATAACACATGTGCCCCTGCATTTTCTGTTTGTGTGGAAGATTTATGAGATGCTGCTAGAGTTTTTCTGAACATAAAAAGACTGTCTCAATCCTTGATGTTGGCCTACCTGTGCAATATCTGAAGTAGTGTGTGACATCCACGTGAACTCCAGACTTGAACTGTGTCTCTGCAACTAGACACATGTTGACAACTTCTTCAACCAGGAATTGGCGAAATCTGCCTCCCCATGTCCTGGAATCATTAGCATTTCACACTCACAGAGACATCCTGCGTTACATAATGACCATGTGAGATCTACGCAGGGCTCTTGGGAGTGCCATGGTGTCAAGGTTTTCTGGTCTTCTAATGACAGTGGTCAGTGACAACCTACTGGCTCACCGCTACATATAGTATATGGGGTGATGGCTCATTCCATTATTTTGAGATATTGCTCATGTATAATCGCCACATAATAGGAAATGTCCAAAAAATAGAGTACTTCTTAGTTGCAGCACTTGTCAGCATCTCAAAATATGTACTATCCTATTACCTTTACCATAAATATTATTCATATGATCAATAATACTGATGATATAGTTGATCAAATGAATCACATTTTGCAACATTTTCGAATAATGTGTAAAAAATTTTCTAATTATAACATTTAGAGGGAATGTAGTTATCAGTTCTGCATGATTTTTATGCTATTTCATGTGGTGTGTTCAAAACAGAGGTATCATACACCATTGGCGCATTATTATCTTGATTACAATTTTGATTTTGAAAACTTTGTTCACATTACACAATAGAATCTCATTATTTATAGCTCCATATTAACTAGTTTTTACTACTCCAATACATGTAGTTCTCTGTGGTTGTGTGTCTAATAATTACCTCCATCGAATGAAGTCACTGATTTGCTGAGAAGTCTTTCTAATTCGTTAGCCAGATGAGTATGTGTGTGGTGAACACCACGACAGCATTTGACATATGCCATCTATTGACACTTTAATGAGTCATGTACTCACTTCTGCATGGCTGTTTTTAGCGTTCATAGAAATTTCAGTTTATTTCATCTTTATATTATAACTTTTAAATTGTTGATTATATTGATGAAGCTAGTCATTTCAGCCTTCAGTTTCCTATCTGATAGTATATTTCGTGTTTGTGTGGCTTTGCTGATTTTGTTAGTTACCTTTCATTCTAATATAGAATTTCAGCTACATTTCATCTTCTTTTGCCATTAAGCTAAGCTGATCATTGCCAGTGTGTAGCATAGCACATTAGATTGCTAACTACATAACAGGCTAACTACGTTGATATCTTCACAGAGAGCAATCTCCAGATTTGAACACTGGTGACCAAGCACTCCCAGTATACATGTAACTTAAGAGTACAATGGGTTATCTGCAGTATACAAGAACTAGGTCCATTAACTTGGCGACATCGAAGTATGAATAGACTATATCAACACACAAAAAATTATGCAATGAATGAAATGTCAAAATGTGCAATCCTTTGTCTACAGTTTTGTTCGACTTAAACTGATTTAGTGACATAATGCAACTACTAAGGAGTAACAGTGTTTTATGATATTTGATCAAACACTTTAAAAACGTTGTTTGCTGTTGTGACTCTGTCAGCTTCTGCTAGAGCTGTCCTGATACAAAAACATAAGTGACTAACCACTGCAGATCAGATTAATACATGTACAGTCACATCTTAAACTGTTAGGCCTTCTGCACTGGACAATAGTCACACTTACCATATTATCATTTGTTTAATAGTTTATAACAAAAGAACAATATTAATATCAAAATTATAGTCAAATCGCAGAAATGAGATATTAATAAAAGTTTTGATGAAAGTTTCTCTTCATTTCATTTATTTATTCATTCACAGACAAACAACATTTTATGAAATTAATCCATTATTTGTTCATGTGTATAGTTCAAAAAGCACAAAAACTGAAATAATACATACCTTTCTGTGTATGTGCACAAACTTTGCATGGTTTGCAATACAACTTGAGTTACATAAAGAAACATTTGTATATTATCACTACACATATAGAATAAACACCAGCCCTACTGCACTACACCATAGTTTATAATACACTCACTATATGTACACATGCACATACACACACACACACACACACACACACACACACACACACACACACACACACACACACACACACACACACACACACACACACATATATATATATATATATATATATATATATATATATATATATATATATATATATATACAGGGTGTCCCAGCTATCTTGTCCACCCAAAATATCTCTGGAACAATAACAGCTATTGGAAAACGACTTTCACCGGTATCAATGTAGGGCTGGGGCCCATGAATGTACATATTTGGAAACATTCTAAAACGAAAGCATATGTGTTTTTTAACACAAACTTATGTTTTTTTCAATGGACCTCCTATATTTTTTCTTCAGCAATCCGTAGTATGACAAAGCACATACACAATGGTGTTGATTGCATCGCAATATTCCCATTACATCCCGATATATTAAGATGCGAAGTTGACGCTTGAAACACCCGACATGCGCTGCTAGCACACGTCCTGAGGCGCAGACGTGAACCCCATGCTGCCCGTAATTGCGATATGATTGACATGCGTAATCACACTTCGATACTTATCAAGAGGTCCGAAACGAATAATACGGTCTGCTGCCATCCTGCATTAACGTCATACACTCCAGCAGGTATTTATCCCATAGGCTAGGGGTGATGCGGTTCTGTAACATATCTGTGTACCACAACGTTAGTCACAAAGTTAACTTCGCTTATCGCTAATCCGTTACTAAAAAGATAATGCCGCTCAACGTTAAAACTTTACTTTACTGTAGATCTAGTGCAAGTGACAGTTAATAATTCACTCGTAATAGTAAAATTCATGTTGACGGTTTTAGTGAAACGAGCAAGTGGACTAAAAGTTTTACCGTTGTTTAGGTAAAAATGTTTTGATTTGGGAAGTTCAGGTAGGACATAGAAGATGAATATAAACATGTTTAACCAATTAGTTTTATTATCACATAATTATCAATGTTATGTTTATCTAATGTATTAAATGACAAATTGTTGCGAACAAATGTTTCTTAACATCACTGGGTAAAATGGACCTTTGTAGAAACTTTCACTGTGATACCAGCACTACATACTAAACATAGCGTTCACATCTCATGCTCAAAGTAATGTCCATTGGCTTGCATACATAGGGTCACTCTGTGGATGAAGGATGCCCTACTTCATGCTACTGTTTCCTCTTTAATGGCTGTACAAGCATCAATAATGCATTGCTTCATGTCCTCTGGTGTTGTTGGTTCATGTTGGTAAACAGCATCCTTCACTGCTCCCCAAAGAAAATAATCCAGCAGTGTAAGGTCCGAAGATGTGCAGGCCACCTAACTGGGCCACCTCGTCCAATCCACCTACCAGGGAACTTATGGTTCAGAAGTCGTCATGCTCGTAAGGCATTATGTGCAGGGCATCCATCATGCTGATACCACATGACCATTCTCTGGTTCAGAGGTACGGTGTCCAAGAGAACAGGAAGATTGTGTCATATAAATCTGAAGTATTGTCTGCCATTTTGGATGCCATTTATAAAGAAAGGTCCGATAATGGTATCTCCAATAATCCCACACCAAACATTAACTTTCCACGGATGTTGATGTTCTACCTGACGGAGCCATTTTGGATTGTCTGCGGACCAATAATGCATATTCCTCATATTGACAATTCCTTTGTTGGAGAATGATGCCTCGTCAGTAAAGAGAACATCTGCAAAGAAATTTGGATTAGTCAGAAGTTTTTGCTGAGCCCACCGACAAAATGTTATCCTATTGCGGAAGTCATTTCCGTGAAGATCCTGGTGTAAATGAACATGGTAAAGATGAAATTTATGACGTTTAAGAATACGCTATGCACTTGATTTCGACACACCAACTTCACGTTCAATTTGACGTGTGCTGATTTGAGGATTCACAGCTATGGTAGCGAGCACAGCAATTTCAGCACGTTCATCTGTTCATGTTCTAGGACGATGTCGAGGTCTTGGATTTAAGCTTCCTGTTTCACGTAGACGAGATGTGAGAGGACCAAACATCCGGCGCGAAGGCGATGGCTTGTCAGGGAATCGTGTTCTGTACAGTCGTTCTGCCTGAACAGCATTTCGTCCACCTACAACAGGGTACAGTACAGGTATGTAGAGTAGGGTAGAAAACAGACATAGTAACTTAATAATCATAATGTTCGCTAACAGTACTATCAACAAACAAGCAATCTCATAACGTATTTCCCGTCAACGTGCATTCTCCATAGATCAGCAGCATTTCTACCATATCTCCATGTGTGTTCATTATACTGTACAGTATAAGTTCCACAACACAACTTTTATTCACAATGTGTACTATCTCCATGCCGTCACTACATTACTCTGATGCACGACTACACTGGCAAGCGGTGCACTGCACGCCAAAGCAACAACAAATGGGACGCTCAGAGGGTGGTGGAGTACAGGAGTTTGCATGGGTCGCAAATCATAAACAAGGCAAAGTGGTAACTGTGGCAGTAAGTGGGAACTACGTTGGACACTTGACTAGGTAGAGCCAGACCCTGCGCGACAGGCATAATGGGTCATATAACGCATTAGATAAACCTTATTTTGGGTGTGCAGGATAAATAAGACAACCTGACGGGTGTACACTGAAAGGTACTGGTTCATATTGTGTACGTAGATACCTAAAACGTGCAAGAGGGAAACCATTATGTGGTTATGAGTGTTGATGGCAGCAGACCGTATTATTCGTTTCGGACCTCTTGATAAGTATGGAGGTGTGATTACACATGTCAATCACATCGCGATTATGGGCCACATGGGGTTCACGCCTGAGCCTCAGGACGTGCGCTAGCAGCGCATGTCGGGTGTTTCCATTGTGTATGTGCTTTGTCATGCTATGGATTGCTGAAGAAAAAATATAGGAGGTCCATTTAAAAAAACAGAAGTTTGTGTTAAAAAACACATATGCTTTCGTTTTAGAATGTTTCCAAATATGTACATTCATGAGCCCCAGCCCTACATTGATACAGGTGAAAGTCGTTTTCCAATAGCTGTTATTGTTCCAGAGATATTTTGGGTGGACAAGATAGCTGGGACACCCTCTATATATATATATATATATATATATATATATATATATATATATATATATATATGCACTCAATGCAGAAAAGAGCCAGAAATATTCATTGTAATGTTTATCCTACAGCAGGAATGGTGACGCCACCATTGCAGACATTGACACCATCTTTGACTATGGGATGTAGCTGCCGACCAATCAGAAGCCACCACAGCAGCCGTTTTGACAGTCAGTAGCTCCTGACGAACACAATGGAGGTAATCGTTGAAAGCCCGAGGGTTTTTTTTTACCCTGAACTGCTGAGGCAAGAAGTCTGAGAACGTTTTGTACAGTAAAATAAAATATTTAAAAGATGGTGAGGTATGTCACAATGGAAAAGGAATTTGGTAATGGAGCAGTAACTGTTCCAATTAACTTCAAGAAGTTAAGTGTGGTGTGCTGTTGGGGTTAGTGCTAGGCCTTTTGTTATTCATTTTGCACACTTATGATCTGCTACAGTCAATACAAGACAGGGTCATTACATATGCTGATGACACATTGAATGTAGCAAGTAGCATTACTCTGCAAGAACTGGGAGAAACAGAACAAATGATAATATATATTTCAGTGAACAGTTTGTCTGTGTTTGGCTTTTAGTCATTGTACATACAGATATATACCAATAAAACTGTTCAAAGTGACAAAATAAATCTAATGGCGCATTACTCATTTCCATAGAAAAAAGTTGGCCATGAACTGTAAGATTTTGTAGTAGATGAATATATGATGTATACACCACATAATGAAAAGCTTTTCTCAAAAATAATCTCTAATGTTTTAATTAGAATAATGTCCAACACTGCAAATAAAGATATTTTACTAAAAACATGTTGTTCGGTGTTCTTCCCAAATAAGTGAACTTAGTATATTGACAGTACCCTTATTATACATACATGGCTCAATTTTATTTATGAAAAAAACTGCAGTCCGTTATTCAGCATTGATGTACATGTTCATAAAACTAGGTATATAAATGACTGCCAAACTGATGGCGAAAGGTTGTGACTAATGTGTAAGATCCTACAAATGCTGGTTGCATTCTGTTCAAGATACTACTTCTTTGTCTATAGAGTATACGATTTTAAGAAAAAAATTAAAATGGTATCTACTTTCAGCATGTCCATACAGTGTTAAGGAATAAAAACAAAGGCAGTATGACAGTTACATATTACCAAAATTTGTTATGGTATAAGGATAGAAATGTATAGGACTAATTTATGAAAAAAAATTAATGCTGCTGAGGTACTTTTATGATGTAGTGTGGTTGAGTATCTTTTCGTTTCAGTGTTCGATATGAACAGATACTGATAGTTGAAGATTTTTTCAAACACTGGTTTTTGTGCAGCATTTTTAACTACAGGGTCCCTTTATGTGGGAGCATGGGACAAAACTTTTGTTCCATTAAACAGTATTTTATGTTTGTTTGTGAGGCTGTGCTCCACAACTGCAGTTCTCGATTTGTAACATGTCTTTGATGTTCTGGACTAAACAGTCAGTAATTGTGAGGATGGACTGAATGATGTAATTGATTCCACACTCACAACGGATGTTGTAAATCCAAGGAATTGTGAGGCGCTTAATCCAGAAAAATAGGCGGGGTCCTGGGAGGATGATGTATCAGATCTAGTTTTCGACTTCCTGAGAAGATAAAGGAGATGATACACCCTGTTAAGGACAGTTTTGGCCTCAGAATTCGTAGAATTTACAACATCCCTTGTGAGTGCAGAAGCAGAGATATTCGTCGCAATGTTTACACTATGGCGGGAGTGGTGGCGCCACCAGCGCAAACGTTGACACCATCTGCGACAGCATGACATAATAACCGAACGATCGGAAGGCGTCTATGGGCTATATGAGGCCACCACAGCATCAGTTTTGCCAGTCAGTTGTTCCTGACGAAGACGATGGAGGTACTCGTCGAGAGCTCAACATTTTGAACTGAACTGATGTGGTAAGAAGTCCAAGAATTTTTATATGACATTGCCATCGTGAAAGACTTGCTTCTTCTATTATTTTACTAATAATGTGCTTCTGCGTCTTCTACCATGTTGTTGTTTGCATTTTCTGCACAATCTTTCCATGACCGACCCAACATCTTATTTGGGTGCTACAAGTTTTGCTGTTGTGTACTCGCTGCTTGGAGTTCCAACAGACAGTCTGGTTGGGCCCTGGCAGTACTCATAACAGCAAAGCTCACAGAAACTGAAGAGGAAGGCTGGATTGGTCGTCGAAATATTGTGCAGAAAATGGAAACAACAACTTGGTAGAACATCCAGAAGCACACTATTAATCGAACATGCCGAGAAAACTGGTAGATGACAATTATTTTATTACATGTGATTTTTTCTTCTCTCGTAGCGTAGCCTTGAATTTTCTCTAATAGTATATTGTGGGATAAACAGTCAAATAACTTGGAAAGATCCATGAAGAGGGCGCAGATTTTACTGTTAACAATGTGCCTTAATCATAAATGTTAAAATTTTTGCTTCAGTACTAGTTAGCCTGTCCTTTCTTATTCCGCACTGCCCTTTGTGTAATGTATTTTTTTTTGTGAATGCAATTTATTATCCTATTTTCTGTGGCTGTGTTCATTATGATGGATAAAACACTTTCCATAAAGAGCATAAAGGAACCGATCACCTTGAAACTAAAACTGAAGGAACATGTCCTCTCCATATGTTGGCGTAAGGTAAGTACAGGGCTATTACAAATGATTGAAGCGATTTCATAAATTCACTGTAGCTCCATTCATTGACATATGGTCACGACACACTACAGATACGTAGAAAAACGCATAAAGTTTTGTTCGGCTGAAGCCGCACTTCAGGTTTCTGCCGCCAGAGCGCTCGAGAGCGCAGTGAGACAAAATGGCGACAGGAGCCGAGAAAGCGTATGTCGTGCTTGAAATGCACTCACATCAGTCAGTCATAACAGTGCAACGACACTTCAGGACGAAGTTCAACAAAGATCCACCAACTGCTAACTCCATTCGGCGATGGTATGCGCAGTTTAAGCTTCTTGATGCCTCTGTAAGGGGAAATCAACGGGTCGGCCTGCAGTGAGCGAAGAAACGGTTGAACGCGTGCGGGCAAGTTTCACGCGTACCCCGCGGAAGTCGACGAATAAAGCAAGCAGGGAGCTAAACGTACCACAGCCGACGGTTTGGAAAATCTTACGGAAAAGGCTAAAGCAAAAGCCTTAGCGTTTACAATTGCTACAAGCGCTGACACCCGATGACAAAGTCAAACGCTTTGAATTTTCGGCGCGGTTGCAACAGCTCATGGAAGAGGATGCGTTCAGTGCGAAACTTGTTTTCAGTGGTGAAGCAACATTTTTTCTTAATGGTGAAGTGAACAGACACAATGTGCGAATCTGGGCGGTAGAGAATCCTCACGCATTCGTGCAGCAAATTCGCAATTCACCAAAAGTTAAGGTGTTTTGTGCAATCTCACAGTTTAAAGTTTACGACCCCTTTTTCTTCTGCGAAAAGAACGTTACAGGACACGTGTATCTGGACATGCTGGAAAATTGGCTCATGCCACTACTGGAGACCGACAGCGCCGACTTCATCTTTCAACAGGATGGTGCTCCACCGCACTTCCATCATGATGTTCGGCATTTCTTAAACAGGAGATTGGAAAACCGATGGATCGGTCGTGGTGTAGATCATGATCAGCAATTCATGTCATGGCCTCCACGCTCTCCCGACTTAACCCCATGCGATTTCTTTCTGTGGGGTTATGTGAAAGATTCAGTGTTTAACTGCGAGCTCGCATCAACGATGCTTTCGAACTCATTGATGGGGACATGCTGCGCCGAGTGTGGGAGGAACTTGATTATCGGCTTGATGTCTGCCGAATCACTAAAGGGGCTCATATCGAGCATTTGTGAATGCCTAAAAAAGCTTTTTGAGTTTTTGTATGTGTGTGCAAAGCATTGTGAAAATATCTCAAATAATAAAGTTATTGTAGAGCTGTGAAATCGCTTCAATCATTTGTAATAACCCTGTAATATTTGCAGGCAAATTCATAGAAAAAAAGCTAAATTCAACCATTTATTGGTCACACAGAGAAATATTATGAAGAAAAAATAATAAATAAAATAGATGTGTATGGTCATGTGAAAATTTTACATGCGCTTTTTCCAAAATACAGTATGTTGCTTGTTAGCATCATTCCACATAAAAGTCACACAACTAATACAAAATAAATGCCCTCTGTAGCACAACACTGTGCATTAAATTTGCTGTTTACTACTTCTTGGATCCGTGTTATAAATAAACCCTCCCCTAATCTTTGAGATGTAAGCCATGGGATGTGTGGAATCTTCTTCCTACGCAACTTAAGTCCACAACTGTAACATTTTTAGATCTCGTGAATATATTAAGACTCTGTTTATTTGTTCTTCGTACTTCTTTATTTACAAACGACCAGATTGGCAAGTCATGTCGATGTTGAACAGAGAATACGATCACGTTTGAACTTCTCAGCTCATGTGGCCTTCTTTTCAGTTGAGATCACTATGTCTTTCGTTTCGTTTGTTGCAACATCATTTGTTCCCACTAATAACTCGAAAAAGTCTTTATTTGTAATCACTGTTTCCATGTCATCGTTCATCGAAGTCACTGCCTGAAATTTTGCGCCTGGTTTCACTACGCTAGTTATTTTGTTTACAGGCGTCTAAAGCTAGCGAAATGAGGGATGCTCAACTACCGGAACTACCGATAGATGGCTCTAGCGCGTGCCGGCCAAAGTTCATATCGTTGAGTGTCCGCCAGAGATCACTGGTGTCCGCCATATCTGAATTTGGCAAGAAACGAAGTGTCAAAACACGGATGAAAATGTTTTTCGTTCTGCGCCCTCATAAGTCTTTTATATTGGATGTTCTAGATATCTACACATCAACATAATGAAGTGTCTCTAATCTAGCGAGAAAAAACAGTGACAGTTCTGTTATGAAATTCCTAAATTCGAGTGTGTTTTGGAAGTTTGACAAGCTGCCCTATAAATCATTTACTATTAATTTTATGAGTGCTTTACTTATTTGCCCGTTTTAAAACACTATTTAAGATTCAATGGAGGTCAACAAATTACCTTACTTGCCAAAGCTATTAACTACAGGTATAATTCGAAAAATCTAGTGTGCAAAACAGTGAAGACGTCTCTTCAAATAAAAAGTTGACATCGTTTGCGTTTGCTTAGGGGTATCTTTACTGACAACAGAAATTACAACTGAACTGTCAAAGTATTACTTACGTATAAACGTAAAAATTTATTATTTTCTTTATCTGAAGTGATGCATTACCGATCTACATATATGCTGACACTGTAATTGCAACATGCACTTACGAATTTGGCTCTCTCTTTGATCAGAAATTTAAATGCCATGATTTTATTAACTGCTGTACGTGATTGGTGTATTTTAACTAAGTGATAAAGTAGAAGCACCAGTTTTTGACAGTGCTTCAGTCTTTGATACGAGACAAGAAATACATTTAAATGAGACAAACACAAAGGCCAACGTTAAGGCGTCTCTTAAATGCATGAATTGTATCATTTGGAAGTTAAGTCTAGTACTAATATTATATTGGACTGATCCATGATGATGTAGGAAGTGAAGGGACTTGCTGAAAATAACATTGATCACAGCTGTTAATTTTATGGTTGGGGTGTCTTAAAACCAATTTTCCAGTCTGACACCCAAACAATGAGTGGTACCATGGTTTTATTTTAAAATGGAATTCAAAACATGTGAGTGAGCAAAATTAATTACACTATGAATTATAACCATGGAATTTTATTTCTGTGAATCTTGGTTCCAGTCTTTGAGATGGTGTCTGTCACTGGAATGACTGGTTGTCAGTATAGGGCCCAAGCAAACACCAAACCTGAAAGCGAAAGCTGCAGAAGCTGGCCAGACAGGCACCCCAATGGCTGCTACAATCTGTGTGAGACAAGGGTGTCATTATATTGCAAATTTAGTGTAAAAAGTTCCATATTGTCTGAATTTGTTCTATACTGACAGGACATTCTAGTCCAGCCGAGTTTCTTATCTGCAAAAGTACACTAGCCAATACCAGTGGCACAAAGGTAGTGCCAAATTACAAACTATCCGGTAACAACAGAAGTATTGCTGGACAATGTACAGTAAATAATATGTAATAACCTGAGAAATTCAGAATTGGTTTGAAGAAATAGAACAGTATCTGGAAAGAGAGTAACATTCTCTACATATTCTCTCTCTCTCTCTCTCTCTCTCTCTCTCTCTCTCTCTCTCTCTCTCTCTCTCTCTCCCTCCCCCCCCCCTCCCTCCTCCATGTTTAGAGTATTCCTGTAATAAATAGCTAATAGCATACCAAGAACATAAGGGTGTCACAGTGGAGATTTGTTTTCTGGTACAGACGTCTGATACAACTATTCCACAGCAAAACTTATTTTCAATAGGTGTGGTACCAGTGCACTCCCATAGGATAACAGAATATTATATCCTCCAGGAATCACATTGGGTACACCGCTTACAGCATTAACTGTACAGCAACTACAATGTTCTGTGAGCAAGTAATACCAGTCAGTATCTTTAATTTTAACATAACTCTTTACTCCCATAATTACCTGCTTCTATGTGTGCTTTTACTACAAGTTATTGGTAAAGCAAATACTAATTGAATAGGTCTTCACACTTTTAATACTTACCAGAAATTCTGAAAAAAGTAAATTGTTTTATTACTGTATAATTAAGAGGTGTTGACTGGTTTCTTTGAACATTTAATAGAAGCCTTCTTTTTACCTGCTATTGATAGAGAGCCATTCCAAGTTCTCTACAGAACAATCTCTCCCATTTTTCATGAGGTTTGTTATCATGTACACTAATATTGCTTCTTCTAAATGGTAAATAATGCATTCAGACACTGTTGGTATTAAAGGTAATTCATGAAATAAATTATATTTAAACCAGAAAATTAAAGATTCCACATGGCACATGAAAAGTACTTTGCTACACACATGTATGTACAGATTCCAAATTGTCTGGTAATTTGAGTTACAAACTTTTTTAAGTAGAAATATGAAGAGCACAATACTTTGGGCCTGCAACAACTCAAACGTAAAATACTTTAGTTCCCTATGGGTAACTTTGTTCTACACGTGACTCGTGCAACTGCTTTCACTCTTAATGGAAAACTAAATGGTTTATGTTAACGTTAACTAGCAAAAAGTGTAACCATTGTTACATAATTTCTGTGAAGTAAGATTCCTTAATGTTAATTCCTTCCTTTGTCGTCATAACTTCAGTTCCATGTGGGACATATGAAGTAACAAAATGAAATGCTTTTATTACTATGACCAAACAAAATATTTTTAACATTTAGTACACAGTTCAAATCAGCAAAAAGTGCAACCATATAATTAAGGTAAATGATGAAAATTAGGCATGTAACAAGTACTGAAATTTCCTAGATTGCCAAGTGCAACTGCAATCACTGTATTCTGTACTTTGTAGTGCTAGAAAGATAATTCTATTTGCATTATCTCCCCCCCCCCCTCCAACACAGGAAAATATAATAGAAAGACCTCCTAGCAAAATAAAGACAAAATTCAGAGTATTAGGTTTCACCTGACTCAGGCTCTCTTATTCTAGAATGGTTCTAAAGTAAAAAGAATGCTTATGATCAATTGGAACATTGTGTTCTTTCTAGGAAGTATTAAAACAAGAATTGACAGAGTAACAATTTTATTGCTCTTATGTTGCAGAGTATCCACAAACATTACTGTTTGAAACATAGGGCCACTGCATACTCCATTAGATCAAATTCAAGTTAACATGGTTATTGAGGGAAATATTTTCTCACACTGAAAGCCATCTGTCAAATAAGTCTCATAACTTTTTTTTTCCATTAATTTCACACAAATCACCTGTTTTTAATGTAAGTGCATATTTTGTAACACCAAACATCTTAAAATAAGCTTATATAATAAACAATTACAATTTTGTTACAATATCTACACAGGACGTAAAGAGTTAATTTTACTTCAATGTGATTCGTCCTTTGAAGTTCATCATTACACAACAACAAATCTATGGACAAAGTTTTAAAAAAGCTGTCAAAATGTCACACCCGTCTGCATGGAATGTTCCATTACATAGTCTTTTCCAATTTGCGCACTATACATGATTAAACAATATGAGTTTATTTAACTTCTGCCTTATACTTGATTTGTTGTTTAAAATTTTCTCAGCAGACATTTTTTCCCATATGTTTTTAAGCGTATGCAGGAGTACAGGGATGCAATCTTACAAACAAGTTGAGTCTGATGTAAGTCCTCAATCCCAATTTCATAACGGTAATCATGACCAAGAGCAGGAAATGGGTAATCTACAAAATTATTTTTAACAGAATGCAAAATCTTGGCCTGTATATATTTCCGTCGCATATCCCCAGCAATCACAAACATCTGAAACAGTTTATCTGAGTATTCTACAACAGAGTATAGACAGCCATTTGTTTTAACCAGTTCTCCCCGGTTAACAAAATTTACAAATGCATTTTTACTGGCCATATTGGGAAAAGCATAGAGAGCATCACATTCTAATGCAGATTTAACTACTGGTGGCTTCAGTATGTGAAGACAGTCTTTGCATGTGATCTGCCTTGACAAGCGCAATGACACATATCCTGCAATATAATAGACTATGTTTTGCTTGTAAAATGAGAACTTAATCTTATCATCAAGAAGTGCACACCACTTCTCTATTTCATTTTCTGCAATACTTTCATCACTTTCTACTACATGCTTTCTTGCATGAAAATCATAAACAGGTGGCACACAACACACATTAAAATTTGATCAATTCTCACTCATTACAGTGACACTGTTACCCAAGAGAAACTTTCTCATGGCACATTTGAACTGGTATGCATTTGGATTGTTGTTCCAACCACCTCTGGGCCGAAAGCAGGAAAAAAAAGCCCTATGTTATCTTGTGACAGTTTATATGTCAGCAAATACTTCAGAGGAGATTTGACACGAAGCATACTTGACAGAGCTATGTGCCTGACTGATTGCATATCGAAAATTATCCCAAAAGCAAAAGTACTTCTTGCATGGAGCAGCAACGGAACACCAATAATTTTTAAGCTTTTGATATAATTTTTAGTGTCTGAAAATACCAAGCCAATAAGATTTGTTGTTAAGTCTCAGGGGGCTCTTATACCCTTTACCTAATGGATTTCTGGAGTTCAGAATATCAAAAATCCTATCAATATAATACAAAAATTCTACTGTTGCTTCACTTCCTTTAAAATTTGGTTCACCAACCCTCCTCAAAAACTCTATACTATCTGCCACACTAGAATTCAAAGTCTGTGTAGCTAATTTACATAACTTATATGTTGCTCTGATAGTTTGTTGGCAAATGTCATACCTTCTTCTTGTTGTACCTTCTTCAATTGCTCAATGAAATGCCATCTAATAATGCCAGTTGGAGACTCGATAGATACTTCTGCTACAGCATTTATGGCTAACTTAATCATATGACACATGTCAAAGATACAATAAACATTGTATTTTTCCACAGGATGAGGAAAGTGGCTTTTAAAATCACCCTTGGAAAAATTTAAAGTACAGCCAAGTGCTTATATTTACCTTGCAGCCATCACATGTAACACACCAAACCCTAATGCCAGAACTATGCAGCCTCTCAAAGCAGATTTTATCAGTGTGGCCTGATTATTTGCCTGTACACCTTGATAAAGAAATATGCAATCGGGCATTTAAATTTGCCTTTAATAGAGCCAAGCATGAAAGTCAGAGCCTTGGATACCTCTATTACTTCTTTGGACTGAGAAACTTCCCTACCAAAGTCTAAAAAAAAAACTGTGTATTGCTTAGTTCCTCGGTCTCAAACTACTTGCTTCCTAATTGCCATACTGTCTACAATTAGACATGAATCGCTGAACTGGTCTCTTACAATTGGGTTCAAATCAATGTACTTAAAAAAATCTTTTAAGAAGCCAGGTTCACAGTCTACACTTGCCATCCATTTGGAAATCAATGATTTATGGGGCAGAGGCATTAATTTTTGCAGGTAATCACATGCTGCTGGTGAATAAAAGTACACAGTCATCACAAACATTTTCACATTTATTGTGTATCTATTACCCTTTGACGAGAGAGAGTTGTTCACTAAATTGCACACTAATTCCACTTGTGTTCCTTTCTGATGATTGAGGAAATTATGTAACTTCTTAGGAAGATGCCCATTCTCCTTCAATGAACTTATGATGTCATCCATGGAACGTACTTTCTTCTCTCTTCTTCGAAGTTTTTCACAGACGCACTTCAGTTTACGTTTTAATTCGTGCACAATGTCTGAGAAAAAATTGCAAGTTTCGGTCGCCTTGTCTTCCATTTCTACTTTCGACTGTATACCACAATCAATTACTGAAGAACCAACTGCACTCTGAAACAAAGAAATAATTTCGTTATATATGATTGAAATATCTCAAGGCTTGATGAAAAAATATTATAAGAAAACTTTGGGCGTGTGAAAACATCCTTATACTAACGTTTTTGACACAATTCGCAGCTTCTGCATTGGATAATTGGGACATGCTTTCCACGGAAGAATTCTCATTGACAACATTCTCCACGCAATCAGTAGGTTCTGCAGCTGGCAAATCGAGCACAGATTCTATGACAGAACGCTAAAAACAAAAATATGGACCTGTATTACAACATTGCTTAGACCAATGTAGCTCATTTGTGTTCGTACGAAATAAATTCACAAAAGTAAAAAGCACACACATAGCAAGGAAATTAATTAGCTTCCTCAAATGGAGAAGCATTCGTTGTCACTCAAAATCCTAACAACATGTCATCGTCGCTGTTTATTTGGTGGCATCAAATGAGTCGGAAAGTCAAAAACTGATGGCACTGCTTCGGGTTTGAGACGTTTCTTCCACGTTCTAGGGCTCACTACGTAATCATCTTGTCGCAAATGGTTTCCGCAAAGAGAACTGCAAGACGTAGGATTAAAACCTTTCCGCTTCACGGAAGTAATACACTTCTTTAGCAGCTCTGGGTGCTTTAGGAGAAACCTGTTCAAAAACATCGCATTAGCAAACGCACTAAGTCTGTATTTTTATCGTATTGTATCGGTAGTCCTATTACCTGTGAAATGGTAAGTCACTTTCCTTACTCCATCGATTCGTACAATTGAAAGCGGAACAAGAAATCACCATTTCGATAATACTTAATTCCTTATACACCGTACAGACCGAGAGAAACTTCTTGCCAAATTCGAATATGGCGGTCAATACAGACGACAGTAATCAGCTGGTAGAGCCATCTATCGGTAAGTCCGGTAGTTGAGCATCCCTCATTTCGCTAGCTTTAGACGCCTGTATTTTGTTTTGCTGTCAGTGATAACATATCATGTCTGGGGACTCCATGTGGTAGTCATATCCTTGGTGGTAATCACTTTACCCATGAATATCTTTGAACTGTTTACAATAGGTTTGTCGTTTCACGTTTGTGTTTGTTGTTGAGGTGTAGTATGCCGTTGGTGTGACTTGGTATTTCGGAGATGCTGTGACGCTGTGTAATTATCTGTTTCGTCCAGCAAGCGGTTTTACACACTCCTTAATAATGTTTTACCACGTAAGTGCCAAGAAGAACATTGATATTGATGTTAATGCTCTTTTGGTCCCTCGAGATTCATAAATTTTTGATAGTGTGTTCATTTACCGACTCGGTTTGAGTTGTTGATGGTACATTTAATAATAAGATTCAGTTTCTCATGACCCAAAATTTCAGTGACACTGATTTCGCTTTCAACATTGTTGTACACATTACCGTTGAGCGTTATTTTATATTCCTTCAGTAATTCGGTACCAGCAGTATGTTTTATAAACTTTCAGATCTCCTTGGAGCATGAGATTCTACTTCATCCACGGTATTTTGGACCACAGCTTATTGAAACCGTGAAACAGAAGTTATATACGGAGGTTGAAGGAACTTGCACGGGAAAGTAAGCAACATTTTGTTTTACTGTGATGCTTTTGTATTAGCAACAACATGTATCATATTTAATTTCCTTTTTTCAGGTATGGTTTTGTAATAGCCGTTACAACAATAGATCATATAGGTGCTGGCCTCATACAGCCGGGCCAGGGCTTCGTTGTTTATCCTGTTAAATATAAGGCTATTGTGTTTAGGCCTTTTAAAGGAGAAGTTCTTGACGCCGTCGTCACCCAAGTAAACAAGGTATAAACGACTTTAAATAATAACCGTTTGCAAACAACACAATACACAGTTAAACACCTGTAAAAATAGTTTAATTTCTGGAACAATACCTTGTAGCCTAAATGAAACAAATTTGCTGTCGAAAGTATCTGCTGTTGTGCAGGAAACTAAATTGTGTTTAAAAAGTATTTTGACAGTCACTGATGTTTCCACCATGACTCATTTGCAGATTTTTGCTTTTTAACTGTTGTTAGATTAGGCCTATTCAATTTTATGTCTCTGAACTCCTTTATTTCGAAGGATTTATTTTTACTTGATGTTAAGGTTGTATTCAGATTATGCACGTTTTATTTCTAAAGTTCTGTGAGCTGCTTAATCCTGGAATTAAACACTGAGTTTCACTCTTGCGTATAACACTATATCACGGAAAAAGAGAGAGAGAAAGGAAGCAGCCTGTGACCACTGGAGGTATTCTGTTTTGGTTGTTTTATTTTCGCATTTAGATATACATTCAGTTTTTAGTCCAAAATCTCAAAGCCATGTCCTGAAACTGTTTTTTTGTCACTAGGCAGTGACCCACGTTACCACAAAGCCGTAACTCAACAAACACACACACACACACACACGTCATACTAAAACATGTAAGTTTGATAATATTCTTCTCGGGTATGCAGCTGGATCATGATGTCTTGAAGACGTCATGATCCGGCTGCATACCCGAGAAGAATATTATCAATTATTACGCCGGGAAAGCCTTCGTAGTCACATGTAAGTTTGCTGGATAATGGAGGTTTAAATCTTTGAAATGCATTGTGAATATAAATACAAAATGACTGGTGACAGTAAACTTGTTTCATTTGATATCAATAACAGTCTCGGTAAAGCTTAACCTAAGATGTTTGCATTTAAAGAAGAGTCTACTGTAAAATTTACTGTCATGAGGAACACACATTTATTAGTTGATTGAAATGCTCGTAACTGTTGTGGGTCACTGGAGAGAAAGAGTAGCAGCTTTACCAGAGGAGGTAAATCATGCTGATACTACATCCTTCTTATTGTCGCACGTTTGTCTATAGAGAAAGCAGTTCTGTAAGCATTTTTCGTACATGTAGGGGTGACGACTAATTGCCATCCTGTCCATGTTGCTCAAGTCACTAAACTCTGACATTAATTTATTTTCAGTGAACTCTAATGTGGTTTCAGAAATCTGTGGGTGAAGATATTTTACATATTAACTACAACTGAAACTTTCAGTGTTGTGGGTTAAAGTACTGTGTGCACACTGCAGCTTGGTACTTTGTGCAGGGCATTCTGGATGTCGGTTTAATGGATTCTGCTAATTCCTCTGTATCCATCACCCACTGCAATGAATGCAAAGCTACAGAGCGCATATAGTTCAATGTATTTATCATTATAAATAATATGTAATGAAACACAACATGAATGTTAACACCTTTGTCAGATGTTGAAAATGTAACTGTTTCTGTGCTTTTTGGTTTACAGTGTAGGGAAAGGATTCTGTCAATTTCCCAGACTTCGTAATCTTCATAAAAGTTCTGTTAATACAGCAATTTTTAGTCCGTAGCAGTTCAAAGTAATTAATATATAAGAGTTGTAGTTTGGTCAGTTACGATCAGAATGTGTAAAAAAAAAAAAAAAAAAAAAAAAAAAAATGGTTTCAGCATAAACTCCTGTCAGTGTGTTCTTATTGCTAATAACACAATAGGTGGCTGTAACCTATCCAGATTCCTTATGTTGTGAGTAATATTGTCTTGTATGTTTACTTTCTCTTTCGTGGACTAATTTTAGTTACAAGTGATTAGTATGGAGTGTGAGATCCGTTCATTTTATTGAACATCACTGAGGTTTCCAAACTATTACTTTTTCAGGTTGGGATGTTTGCCGAGATTGGTCCGTTGTCATGCTTCATTTCACATCATGTAAGTTTAACTTTCTGTACAGAAATTTTAGATAATCTGCTGTGTTTATGTTTTCCTAGATGAAGAGTGTAAAGGGGTTTTCAAAATAACTTTTTGCTTAATTAATTGGATATGTACCTAGTAAATCTCTTAAAACCTGATGGCTATTCTTGTAGATAACAACACTCTTTCAATACTAACAATATTCAAAGTGTAGTAAAACTTAATGGTGTGCCCTGTGCTCTAACTTTGAAATGTATGTTGTTAATGTCTACCATGAGCGGTCATTGGAGATTATGACGGCGAAACGGGTGAAGTGTATAGAACTACCACTGTAACTGAGTAAATGCTAGGTGCAATCAGAGTGGATTTTTGGACAAAAGCACTTCTGTTTGCAGGGACAAATACAAACAAGTAAAGAATAATATAGCCCAATTTTTACTTTATACTTTTGTCACAGCTTGGTGTTTCTTGCTTTGATATGTATACTGCAGGATGCCAGATGCGAGAAAACAAAAGATGAAACTATTAAGTTGCAAGCTGTTTAGCTTCTGTCTGTACTACAGATGTCTACCACCACAACAAATATTTCACTTTCATATGTGTTGGCTTTGCCAATCACAACCAAATTGTAACCTTCCATTGTAAAATAGACATTGTGGTGTACTGAATGTCAGTCTGTCAGAACATAGATTTAATATTCACATTCATTGGTTTCGCCTTCGTTGATACATACCCAAATAACAATGAACAGATGTATATCACAGTGCAGCTGTCACCTTC
The DNA here is from genome assembly GCF_023898315.1 of Schistocerca nitens. Lineage (NCBI taxonomy): Eukaryota > Metazoa > Arthropoda > Insecta > Orthoptera > Acrididae > Schistocerca > Schistocerca nitens. Next base: position 38,151,075 of record NC_064615.1, read on the forward strand.
CAACCTTGTGCCATGCTAAGGTCAGTCTGTTACCAAAACATAGGTTTTGCCTTTTTGGTGAGATACTAATAAAATTGTAACACAGTGCAAACGTGCTGTGCATATCAATAAGAAAAACCTGTATAAGTGGCAGAGATTACAGTGCTCTTATGCTGTCAACAACTCTTCCCCAGCTTACTGCTGTTGGCAGTTTGTGTCCATTGGCTGTAACCAATTGGGTCATAGTATACAGTAGCCAGTGAGAATCATTGAATTTGATGACTTGTTTCGGTGGAAGGTGCTTTTGTTTTTTTATGTGGGTGGCACGAGATTGGCAATTGTTGATCTGGCTGTTACAGATATAAAGTTGGTTAGTGGTTTTTGTATTTCTTGGGTTGTATGTTTCTTGGAATATGACATAGTGTGAGTCATTTGGGGAAGAGCACCTTACCTAGTGTCTCCGGCGTGTGCCCTCCTAGTACATTCCACCTTTTTTCTCACGTCATTGTCTGATGCTAGGGTACATAGCCAACACGGTAGCCAGCCCGTGTGGTGGGGGCGCTATGTACCCTTTTGGTTGAGCCCCCTGAGAACACATGGATCACACTTCTGATACCTGAGCTGTGACCTCCTCATATAAGCCTAGGAGTGGTTGCCTGTCATCCTGGAGCATTGGAACTCCTGGCAATGGCCACTGTGCCGGACGGCCCTTGCTGTGGCTGGGTGGCGCCCGTGCGGAGAGCCCCTGATTGGAGTCTGTGGTATCAGGGCGGATGCAATGCAAATGAAATGTATGTGGGCCCAGAACTCTATCCGTTCTTCTATGGCTGTCTCTTTGAGTGGAAATGATTTTTTTAGTGCTGCTTCTTCTGCCCCTTTGGCCTTCCCCTTCATGGCTACCCCCTGGGAGGAGGGTTAGACTCGTCGGCTAGGGGCGAAACCTTTACCCCACTTTCTGGTTTGCACCAGGATTGATGGGGATACTTTCACCAATACCAATCCTTTATTTTTTGTAGAACACATTGAAGACAAGTTTGGCGAAGTGGACTCTCTGAGCAAGATGCTGTCAGGTTCGTTGTTGATCAAAACTGCTTCAGCTGCCCAGTCTGTCGCCCTTTGTGCCTGTGACCATCTTGGCACAATTCCTGTGTCCATTACCCCCCTCCTCCGCACCAGTCTTTGAATATGGTTCAAGGTGTAATTTTTCACAGGGCCCTCATTCTTCAAACTGATGAGGAACTTCGGGACAATCTAGGACGGCGGGGTGTTCACTTTGTTCAGCGTATTCAGAAGGGCTCGAAGGACAATCACATTGATACTGGTGCCTTTATCCTGGCATTTGAAACGGATACTCTCCCTGAGAAGGTCAAGATTATGGTTTATCGTGTGACATGAGTCTGTACATCCCACTACCAATGAGATATTTTAAGTGCTTGTGTTCTGGACACACGTCTTCCCACTGTTCAAAGACCCCTCTCTCTGGTGACTGTGGACATCCACTCCATGAGGGTAGTTGCTTCGTCCCCCCTCCTGTGTGTGTTAATTGTCATGGCAATCATTCTCCATGTTCACTGGATTGCCCGGTTTATAACAAGAAAAAGAAGATACAGGAGTATAAGTCCCTTGATCGTCTAACCTACAATGAGGCTTGTAAGAAGTATGCACGTCTTCATCCTGTGTCATTGATGTCTAGCTATACTTTAGTTACATATTCACCCCTTCCTCCCTCTTCCGTAACCCAGTCCCGAAACCCTCTCCTCCCCCCCCCCCTCCCCTGCGGTTCCCACATCCTCCTCTCCAGGCGCCGCTCCCCCTCCCCAGTCGGGGAAGTGTTCCACTTCTTTGACGTCTGCCAGTCAAGGATGCCCCTCCCCGCCCCCCTTCCTGGCACCTTCCAGGCCAAAGGTCTGCTGGCACATGATGACTACGAAAACCACGGACTGTGGGCCCCCAGGTCGCCCGCTCTCTTTCTGTTTCAGATCTTGCTGCAGCTGGCTCCTTTTTGTGGCACAGCCCTCCTCAATCTCAAACAGAAAAGAAGAAGAAGGATAAGTCTTGGGACAAGGAGCCTCTGGTGTTGCCAGAGGTCCCGTCCCAACCTTCGCAACCTGACTCTGACCTGCTGTTCATGGATGTCACCCCCTCCTTGTCGGTGATGAATGGTGACCTGGTGGCATGACTGGTTTTAGCCTGTTCACCCCCCATTTGAATCATTCTGTGGTTATCCAATGGAATTGGAATGGATATTACCGTCACCTTCCGGAGTTGAAATCCCTTATTTCGTTTCTCTGCTGCTTGTGTGGTTCTACAGGAATCTCATTTTACTGGTTATCACTCATCGAACCTCAGTGGGTTTCGTGCTTTCTGTCAAAATCGGATTGGCCCCCTGCGGGTCTCTGGTGGCATTTGTACGTTGGTCCGTATGGACGTTGCTAGCACGTGGATTCCTCTTCAGACTACATTGGAAGCAGTTGCTGTTAGGATCCACCTGGACTCTGGGGTCACAGTTTGCAATCTTTATCTTCCTCTTGACAGGACTCTTACACCTGCTGTCTTAACTGCCCTTCTTCAGTAATTTCCGCCTCCCATCCTCCTTGTCGGGGATGTTAATGCCCATAATCCCTTGTGGGCCAGTGCATTTCCATCTAGTCAGGGTCTTCTCATAGACCAGTTTCTTGCAGACCACGACTTGTGCCTTCTTAATGATGGCTCCCCTACCCATTTCAGTGCCGGTCATGGTACCTTTTCTGCCATTGATCTTTCTCTTTCTTATCCCTGCCTCCTCCCTTCATTACACTGGTTGCTACACAACGACCTTTGCGATAGTGACCACTTTCCATTGATTCTCTCGCTCCCTTCCCGCTCCCCGATGGACAGGTTACCTCGTTGGTCTTTCTAACGCACCGATTGGCCTCTATATACTGCACAGGTCGTGTTTTTCTCCCTTTGTCGAGCCGTATAGATGACGTCCTACGTGATGTGTCTGATGAGATTGTTCGCGTGCTAGCCTTTCTATCCCATGATCATCTGGACCATTTCGCTGCCGGCAAGTCCCATGGTGGAGTATGGCCATTGCCATCGCCATCGCAGTCGAGCTTTGCAACACCTCAGAGGCACCCATTCCCTTGCTTCTATTTTCCCTATGTCATGGGTATGGGCTACACTTCGCTCTCTCCAAGGTTGCCATCGGCAGTCTACCCTCCCAGGCCTTGCCCTCCTGGATGGCCTGTACACGGACCTGTTGATTCTCATGGAACATCTTGCAACCCGTTTTTCAACAGCATCAGCATCAACCTCCTATCCGGCTGCTTTCCTTCACCAGAAACAGCGGGCCGAAGCTTCCGCCTTATGTTTTACCCCTTGGCAGTCAGAATCTTACAACGAACCTTTTACTGAATGGGAAGTTTCTTCCACACTTTCTTCTTCTCATGATATGGCCCCTGGCCCAGACTCCATTCACAACCAATTGCTTCAACATCTCAGTGCTCCACAACGACAACATCTTCTCTGGGTGCTTACCACATTTGGCTCCAGGGTGACTTCCTTTCTCAATGGAGGGATAGCATTGTGGTTCCCTGGTAAGAACCCCGTTTGTCGAAAGCTATCGGCCAATTAGTCTGACAAAAATTGTTTGCAAGTTACTTGAATAGATGGTAGCCCGTCGGCTCAATTGGGTCCCCGAATCTCGGGGTGTATTGTCCCCATACCAGTGTGGCTTCAGAGAGGGACAGTCTCCGATTGATCATTTACTTTGCTTGGAATCCACAGTTCGGCAGGCTTTTTCCCAGTGCCGCCATTTGGTTGCAGTATTTTTTGACCTTCGCAAGGCCTATGACACGGCTTGGCATCATTGTATCTTACTTACGCTTCATGAGTGGGGTCTTTGGTGCCCACTCCCGATTGTTATCTGCCAGTTCCTGTTCCATCGGTTGTTCGGGTTGGTACTGTTTTTAGTTCTCCATGGACCCAGGAGCATGGCATCCCACAGGGTTGTGTATTGAGTGTACTTCTTTTCCTCATTGCTGTAGATGGACTTGTGGTTTCCATTGGTCCTTTGGTCACACCTGCTCTGTGCCCCCCTGCGGGTCCGGGGTAAGAATAGGCCCGAGGTATTCCTGCCTGTCGTAAGAGGCGACTACAAGGAGTTTCAACCGTTTCGGCCTTCCATGTGATGGTCCCCCTTGGGGTTTGACCTCCATTTTTTTTCAAAATTCTACAGAAGTACGAGCCTTTTGGGGAAGGACACCTTACGTGGTGTACCACTGGTCCTCAGTGCACTGAGACCTTGGCACTCACCATTTGTACCGGCGTTGTAACCATACCCACTATTCCTCAAATTGGGCCTAAACGCCTGATGGGTTGTACAAGTTACGCCCATAGTGCGTCCCCATCTGCACCTACGATCATGATGGACTTTCCATGGCACCAGAAATCCAGCACGGTAGCCAGCCCGTTGTGGTGGGGTCGTCATGTACCCTCTAGGTTGTAGCCCCCTGACAACACAGGGATCGTACTGCCGATACCTGAGCTGCACCCTCCCCACGTCGGCCAAGGAGTAGATGCCCGTCTCCTTGGGGCATCAGGACTCCCGGCAACGGTCATCCTGCCAGGTGGCCCTTGCTGAGGCTGGGTGGCGCCCGTGGGGAGAGCCCCTGGTCGGAGTGGGTGGTATCGGGGCGGACGTTTCGCAGATGAAACGTCAACACGTATCAGGTCGCTCTGTGGCCGAGTCTTTCAAAAGGAAAGGTAGTGTCTCTAGTTCTGGTTCTCCTGCCCTTTCCCCCTTGGCCACTCCCTGGGAGGAGGGACAGGCCCGCCGGCTTGGGGCGAAGTACTTCCCCCGCTATTTGGTTTGTTCTCGAACCGATGGGGGGACGTTCGCCACCTCCAAGCCCATGTTCTTTGTTCAGGACATCTTTGGGGAAATTGAGGCTCTCAGTAAGATGCGTTCAGGGTCCGTTCTTATAAAGACCACCTCCGCCACACAGTCGGCGGCGCTCCAGGCGTGCAACCGCCTAGGGGATATCCCAGTGTCCATTGTCCCGCATCTGGCACTAAATAGGACGCAGGGGGTTATTTTTCATCGGGACCTCCTGCTGCAATCTGATGAGGAGCTCAGGGCCAACCTGGAGCGCCGAGGCGTGCATTTCGTCTGGCGAGTCCAGCGTGGCCCCAAAGACCGTCGCATCGACACCGGGGCCTTTATCCTCGCCTTCGAGGGGGCGTTCTCCTGGAGAAGGTAAAGGTGATGTGCTACCCGTGCGACCTTACGTCCCGCCTCCTATGCGCTGTTTTCGGTGTTTGCGCTTTGGGCACATGTCGTCACGGTGTGAGGCTGAGCCCCTTTGTGGCGATTGTGGACGTCCTCTTCGTGAGGAACATACATGCACCCCACCACCTCGGTGCGTTAATTGGCCTGGCATCCACTCGCCTAGATCCTCAGACTGCCCCGCATATCAGAAGGAGAAGAAGATACAAGAACTCAAAACTTTGGATCGTCTCTCTTATTCTGAGGCCAGGAAGAAGTATGACCGCCTCCATCCCGTGCCGTTGACCACTTGGTTTGCCTCAGTTGTGTCCCCTCCTTCCGCAGTATCCTCACCCCTATCCTGTCCCCCCTCCGCCTCCTCCCCCCATCCGGGGTCTCTGCCTCCGCCTCCCAAATCCCTCCCTTCCAAATCCTCCTCCCTCGTGGCCCCCGCCCCCTCTGCCCCAGGGGCCAACCTTCCTCCTCCTCCTCCCCCCTCCCGCTGCCTGAGAAGCGATCCTCTTCTCAGGCGTCCATCGGGGAAACGTTCCGGACTCCAGCTTCCGAGGTCCGGCGTTCCAAAACGGACCCCGCGCGTGAGGACCTTCTTCGGGTCCAGCCCACCACCCCTGTGCCTCCTCGGACTCCCAAGAAGGCCCCCAAGAAGAAGTCTCTATCCCCCTCTCCACCCCGGCGCATTTCGTCTGACGCCCGCGGCCGTCGAGGTGACCAGCTCTTCCCCCGTCTCGTTCCCCCTCTTTTTTGACTAGCGATGGCCTTGTTACATTGGAACATAAGAGGTATTCGATCTAATCGGGAGGAATTACAACTGCTCCTCCGCCTGCACTGTCCGCTCGTCCTTGGTCTCCAGGAAACCAAGTTGCGCCCGACTGACCTTATTGCCTTTACCCATTATACCTCGGAGCGGTATGACCTCACCCCTGTGGACAGTATCCCAGCTCATGGTGGGGTCATGTTGCTCATTCGGGACGATGTCTATTACCATCCCATCCCATTGACCACCCCACTCCAAGCAATAGCTGTCCGTATTACTCTTTCTGCTTTTACTTTTTCAGTTTGTACAATCTACACTCCATTGTCATCCGCTGTTAGTCGGGCTGACATGATGCACCTGATTGTTCAGCTTCCCCCGCCGTTTTTATTGTTTGGCGACTTCAATGCCCATCATCCCCTTTGGGGCTCTCCTGCATGCTGTCAAAGAGGCTCACTCTTGGCGGATGTCTTCAACCATCTCAATCTTGTCTGCCTCAATACTGGCGCCCCGACTTTCCTCTCGGACTCTACTCATACCTACTCCCACTTGGACCTCTCGATCTGTTCTACCACTCTTGCCCGTCGGTTCGAGTGGTATGTCCTTTCTGACACCTATTCGAGCGACCACTTCCCCTGTGTCGTTTGTCTCCTGCACCACACCCCATCCCCACGTCCTTCGAGCTGGAACATACCGAAAGCTGACTGGGGTCTTTACTCCTCCCTGGCGACCTTTCCGGACCACGATTTTCTCAGTTGTGACAGTCAGGTCGAATACCTCACGGTTGTTATCATCAATGCTGCCGAACGTTCCATTCCTCGTACTACCTCTTCTTCACGTCGCGTTTCCGTCCCCTGGTGGAACGAGTCTTGTAGAGACGCTATCCGTGCTCGTCGACGTGCTTTACACACCTTTCGCCGCCATCCTACGTTGGCGAATTGTATTGGATACAAACGACTCCGAGCGCAATGCCGTAGAGTCATCAAAGACAGCAAAAAGGCTTGTTGGGCCTCTTTCACCAGCTCCTTTAACAGTTTTACTCCCTCTTCTGTCGTCTGGGGTGGCCTGCGCCGGCTGTCTGGCATTAAGGCCCACTCCTTGGTACCTGGCCTGACCTCAGGTAATGAGGTCCTCGTTGATCCTGTGGCTGTCTCCAACGCCTTCGGCCTGTTTTTCGCGGAGGTTTCAAGCTCCGCCCATTACCACCCTGCCTTCCTTCCCAGGAAAGAGGCAGAAGAGGCTCGACGACCTTCCTTCCACTCGCTGAATCTGGAAACTTATAATGCCCCCTTTACTATGCGGGAACTTGAACGTGCGCTTGCACTGTCCCGGTCCTCTGCTCCGGGGCCAGATGCCATTCACGTTCAGATGCTGGCACACCTTTCTCCGGCGGGCAAAAGCTTCCTTCTTCGTACCTACAATCGCGTCTGGACCGAAGGTCAGGTCCCCATGCGTTGGCGTGACGCCGTCGTCGTTCCTATACCCAAACCCGGGAAGGATAGACACCTTCCTTATAGTTACCGCCCCATTTCTCTTACAAGCTCTGTCTGTAAGTTGATGGAGCACATGGTTCATGCTCGGTTAGTTTGGATTCTTGAATCTCGACGGCTACTTACCAATGTCCAATGCGGCTTTCGTCGCCGCCGCTCCGCTGTTGACCACCTTGTGACTTTGTCGACATTCATCATGAACAACTTTTTGCGAAGGCGCCAAACGGTAGCCGTGTTCTTCGATTTGGAGAAGGCTTATGATACCTGTTGGAGAGGAGGTATCCTCCGCACTATGCACAGGTGGGGCCTACGCGGTCGCCTGCCCCTTTTTATTGATTCCTTTTTAACAGATCGAAAGTTTAGGGTATGTGTGGGTTCCGTATTGTCCGACGTCTTCCTCCAGGAGAACGGAGTGCCTCCGTCTTGAGCGTAGCCCTTTTTGCCATCACGATCAATCCAATTATGGATTGCATTCCACCTAATATCTCAGGCTCTCTCTTTGTCGATGACTTCGCGATCTACTGCAGTGCCCAGAGAACATGCCTCCTGGAGTGCTGCCTTCAGCGTTGTCTAGACAGCCTATACTCATGGAGCGTGGCAAATGGCTTCTGGTTCTCTGAAGAGAAGACGGCTTGTATCAACTTTTGGCGATATAAAGCGTTCCTTCCGCCATCCTTACATCTCGGTCCCGTTGTTCTCCCATTCGTGGAAACAACTAAGTTTCTAGGGCTCACGTTGGACAGGAAACTGTGTTGGTCTCCGCATGTCTCTTATTTGGCGGCCCGTTGTACACGTTCCCTTAATGTCCTCAGAGTTCTTAGTAGTTCATCTTGGGGAGCGGATCGCACTGTCCTGCTTCGCTTGTATTGGTCCATAGTCCGATCGAAGCTGGATTATGGGAGCTTCGTCTACTCGTCTGCTCGGCCATCCCTCTTATGCCGTCTCAACTCCATCCACCATCGGGGGTTACGTCTTGCGACCGGAGCCTTCTACACTAGTCCTGTCGAGAGTCTTTATGCTGAAGCTGCCGAATTACCATTGACCTACCGGCGCGACGTACTGCTGTGTCGGTATGCCTGCCGGCTGTTGTCTATGCCCGACCACCCCTCTTACCAGTCCTTCGCCGATTCTCTCGACCGTCAGTACGGGTTGTATGTGTCTGCCCTGCTGCCCCCCGGAGTCCGCTTCCGTCGCCTGCTTCGACAATTGGATTTTGCCCTCCCTACCCACCTTCAGAGAGGGTGAGAGCCTGACACCACCTTGGCTCCAGGCTCGGGTTCATATTTATCTCGACCTCAGCTCACTCCCGAAGGAGGGTACTCCGGCTGCAGTGTATTGCTCACGGTTTGTCGAACTTCGTGCTCGACTTGCCGGTCACACCTTTATTTACACCGATGGCTCCAAAACTGACGATGGTGTCGGCTGTGCCTTTGTCATCGGGGCCGCCACCTTTAAATACCGGCTCCTCGACCAATGTTCGAGCTTTACGGCCGAGCTTTTTGCTCTCCATCAGGCCGTTCAGTATGCCCGCCGCCACCGCCATTCATCGTATGTACTCTGCTCTGACTCACTCAGTGCTCTTCAGAGCCTTGGAGCTCCCTATCCGGTCCATCCCTTGGTTCAACGGATACAGCAGTCCCTCCATTCGTTCGCTGATAATGGTTATCCTGTCAGCTTTCTGTGGGTTCCCGGACATGTAGGAGTGCCTGGGAATGAGGCTGCGGATGCTGCAGCCGAGGCTGCAGTCCTCCTGCCTCGGCCAGCCTCCCGTTGTGTCCCGTCATCTGACGTTCGTGGGGATGTTTGTAAGAGGCTTGTGTCGTTGTGGTGGGATGCTTGGTCATCCCTGCAAGGAAACAAGCTCCGGGCAGTAAAACCGCTCCCAACTGCTTGGACAACCTCCTCCCGACCATCTCGGCGAGAAGAGGTCCTTCTGACCAGGTTGCAGATTGGGCATTGCCGGTTTAGCCACCGCTACCTGCTCTCCGGTGACCCAGCCCCGCAGTGCCCTTGTGGTCAGGCATTAACAGTGCGCCATGTTTTATTGTCGTGTCCCCGCTTTGGTCAATCTCGTGTTGTCCTGTCCCTGCCATCTACTTTACCGGATATTTTAGCTGATGACGCTCGAGCAGCTGCTCGTGTTCTGCGTTTTATAACTTTGACTGGCTTGTCCAAAGACATCTAACCTTTTTACTTATTTTATCTACATCTTTGTCAGGTATTTCTGGTGTCCCCCCCTCCCCTTGAGTTTTACTAGATTCCATTTGCTCTAACAACAGTGACTGGGCGCTAATGACCTCAGTAGTTGAGCGCCCTTAAACCCCCCCCCCCACAAAAAAAAAAAAAAAAAAAAAAAAAAAAAAAAAAAAAACCTGCTCTGTATGTGGATGATTTCCGCATTTGGGTTAGTTCCTCTTCAATGGCCTCTGCAGAGTGGCAGCTTCAGGGTGCTATATGGTGTGTCTCTGCATGGACCCTGTGCCTCCTGGATCTGGTCCACCACCGTGGTATTCGTTTGGCCACCAGTGCCTTCCCTACTAGCCCTGTTGATAGTTTCCTGGTTGAAGCTAGGATCCCCCCCCCCCCCCCCCCCTTTCTGTTCGGCAGTCCCAGCTTCTGGTTTCTTATGCAATGGCTGTCTGTTCCTCTCGCATTCATCCTTCCTGTTCTATCTTTTTCCCAGACTAAGGACATCGCTCACCTGATTCCCACCGTCGGGCGTGCCTACCGGTTGGGCTCCGCCTTGCGTCTCTTCACTGGGATTTTGAGCTTCCTTCTTTGTCTCGCCTGTACTGCATCAGATGTGGGATATTTCCTGCCTCTAGCGTAGCCTTGGGGTTGCCCACTTGCTGACTTCCCTCCTTTTGTTTTCACCATTGACAACACGACTGCACTTTTATGTTTTTTAGCCTTTTACCTTTTATTGTTATGACTCTTCTGATATGTAAATATCTGTCCGAATGGACCACCTTTGAAACAAGGGACTGATGACCTTGCTTTTTGGTCCCTTCCACCCCAGTCAACCAACCAACCAATCTATCTTAGTTCTTTCTCAAGCGATACATGCTCGCTGTGCTGCCTATTTTGTAGGTACTTACAGGGCCTCGTCTAGTGTTGTGGCTGCACAGCAGCAACACTCCCTGCCACTGCAATCTGTCAGTCAGAGTACAGTGTTATCACTGAAAATATTTGGTTACGAAATTTTGATTTATACTTTATAATGGGCACCCAGGTACCGTATTTACTCGAATCTAAGCCGCACTTTTTTCCCAGTTTTTGTAATCCATAAACCCACCTGCGGCTTAGAATCGAGTGCAAAGTAAGCGGAAGTTCTGAAAAATGTAGGTACCTGCCACCACAACCAACTTCTGCTGTCGAATATATGTAGAAATTATGTGTACATATAGAATATATGTAGCACTACACAGGCATGCTTTGCAGGCACAAAGATAAATACTGGCGCCAAAACCGCTGCGTCAGTAAATAAATTAAAAGAAAAGGTAGAAGAATGTAAACATTATGCCATGTATTCTTTCGTGTTTGCTGCTATCTCATTTAAATCCTGTCTGCATAATTAACTACGAAACTAGAGTGAGACAACAGCAAACACGGAAGAATATACATATCATGTCATGTTTGTATTCGTATTATTCTTATGCTGAATAGCGATACAGTCAGAAATGAAGCACGGCAACTGACTAGATTTTTAAATCTAAGATGTCTCTTGTGTGCGGAATGTAATGTACTAAAGAGGCGTCTGCAAAGATTTTCAAACAGAGATAAATTTTCGCTAAACTCTCGTTCAGAACATCATCTAGCATATGCAGTCTATTATTTGGGTTTTGTTGATCATTATCAAAGAAAGCAGCAGTATAAGTAACAACAAATAGCAGTCTTGCCATTGTTTCACTTATGAGACAATTGCTCTCTCTTCTTTTTATTGTAAGCCGCGGTAGCGCGCACAAAAGCGAGCCGTGCCGCGAGCGGCGACAGGTCGTAAGCACTCATTATTAGAATGCGACAAACAATGCACGACGTTTTAAAATAATGCAGTTTCAGCTTAGAGTGACGTAAACACCTATAACAAAGAGAACGACACTTATCAGATTGAAGCAAAATAAGCAATCGATTCAAACCAAACAAAGCACGTGAAAAAGGAAGGGTACCCGTACAAATAAGGACGGAGCGCCTGACACACAGCAATGGCTACTTGATAAAGCTTAACTGTTAAGCTTATGCCTCGAACCAAACTACTGTAGCTGTATCTTCATCTAATCGACCTAAATTGTGTCTCATGTTACAATGGACCAACTTTGTTTCGATTTGGAGGTGTGGTCTAAAACTTTTCTCTCCCCTTGAATTTCGAGTCTCAAATTTCAGGTGCGGCTTAGATTCGGGAAACATTTTATTCCTTGATTTTGAGTCTATTTTTCAGGTGCGGCTTAGATTCGAGTAAATATGGTACTTCACCTGTTTGGAGTATAGAGCAGATGTAGCGAGTATATCTTGTCAAATTAGAGGCAGCCAGTGGGAGGACAGCATGTACCCAATGCACAGCTGTTAACTAGATTTGTCTTCATGCTGCTAGCGTATGATTTAACCCCTTTTTCTGGACAGCCTTTCTTTTGCATTATGCTTTTATTGCATATTGAAGTTTCTGTTGCTTTTGGTAACAACATACGAATTACTCATGTTGTATCAGTGAACCTTTCTTTTTTTTTCTGTTTCTGCCACTTACGAGTACATTTCTGAGTGAAAGAAGATACTTAGGTGATTATTACGGTATAGTTTGTTGTTGAGTATTCCGCGCATATGCCATTTATCAACTCAACATCACACATCGCAGTAATTTAATTGTGTAAATGTGGTGCCAGAAACGTATCTATGGAATTTGATTACAGAAATCCACATATTTTACAGCTATTCATACGCCCTGCAAACCACTGTACTGTTTTTAAGGGGATACATTGTATGAATATTATCCGCTGCTCATATTCTGTTTGTGTATCCATCACTCCTCTCCATGACCCTGGTGCAGCAACAGTAATTAATTATTCCAAAAAGAGAAAAAAATACCTTTTGCAACAGAGACTATTTTTCTTTTTGGAACCATTTGTGTATGACATGAGGGAAAAGTGACTGTCTGCATGCCTCTTTAGATCCTGTGACTGTCTGCATGCCTCTTTAGATCCTGTAATTTCTCTCATTTTAATTTCTCCCCTTTCCTTTACAACAAATGCAGTGGATGAATTAGAGCTGCTCCACTATGTTTCTCTAATATTTATTGGTCACATCCATAGCTGAATGGTTAACAATGCTGCTTTCAGTGCAGAGGGACCCACGTTCGATTCCTGTAGCCAAATGAAGACAGTGATTTAAATCTGCGCCCGATCATTCTGATTTCGGTTTTTCGAGATTTACCAAAATTGCTCCAGACATATGTAGCGGTGGTTCCTTTGAAAGTGCATGGCTGATTTCCTTCCCCGCCTTTGAATCATTCTGAGCTTGTGTTCCATCTCTAATGGACTCAATGTTGATGGGGCGTTAAATGCTAATTTTGCATCCTTCCTTTGATACCTGGTACCACCTATCATTTATTTATCAAGTGGGAAGGTCTGGAACAGATCCTATATAGCCCCTTAAGGCCAAATATGGAACTGCTGGAATAAAGTAGTAGTGGCACCATTAAGATTCATGTCCTGGCAGTAACTGCAGGAAGGATTGGCAATATGCTGATCACATGTCCCGCGACCATAGATTGCCCCCTTGTATTGCTTTGTAGGCAGCATTTGGCTTATTGGATAGGCCTATGGTCTAATCCTTGAGTGGTTTGACTTTAATATTTATTCTCTAAAGTTCCTAAAGGGCCATTCTATGTTTAGTGGTCTGATTTCAAAGAAGGTTCCTACATGATAATTACAGATTTTGATGTAATCTTGGTGAATATTTGTACATGTTCCCAGTAAACATTGGCAAAGTTTTACTGTCATTAATTTAATATGTGCCGAGATCAAATAATGTGTATGGCAGCTTTTAACTGTGTACCCGCAAGTTTTCTGCAACTTAGAGAGGTACCTAATATCTCTGGCAAAACTAGACCATATTGTACGAACTTCTGCGCTCTCTTATGTTTAATAATAAACAATACTTCATATGTGATATTCATATGGGTAATCAGGGTGGCAATTCTGCTGGAAAACCTGGAATTCTAAGGGAATTACATTTTACTGCAAAAAATTAAGGAAACCTCAGGCTATTTCAGGAATTCCTTAAAATCTCAGGGAATTCTGTGTTTTTACCCTAGAAGTGGAGTTTAATTTTATTGAGTTTTATAAATCACCAGTTTTAATATACTTAAAATTTTGAAGTGTGTTAATTATATGATTATTACTCCATATAAATTATCGATGTTTAAGAACTGTGGTGAAATTACTGCTTATGGCTAGTATATCTCAGACCAGAGGAAAGAAAAGTCATTATTGTGACATGCAATCCCCCCCTCAACCGCTCTCCTCTGCTCTCGGTTAATTATTATGATTTCTCTTGCTCCCCATACCTGGACCTGGAATTCTCAGTGAAATTTTGTTTTTATTTATTTATTTTAAGTTTGAGTAGCCATCCTCAAAATTTGAAGCAAATGCAGCCATTAAATAAGCCACATGAAGAAACTGTGAAGTTTAGCTTTCCATGTGTATGAAAGTGTGCATGTAATACACCTGTACTTTGCATGTAATACCATACCAACACAAGGTCTTAGTACTGTATATGGAATTTTTTCCACTAAATGTCATGGAAAGTCACCTTGGAATGAGGTTGGAGAAGTGACAAGTAGTGAGAGCAATCTTGCAACTGCCAGAATAGGGAGATTCTTATGCCTATAGATCTGTTTCAGTTCTGCAGTGAGAGCGTTTACAGTAGTGAAAGAGATATATTAACATCGGATCTCCATCCTGTACAATACAATGTATGCATTTATGAGAGATAGTGGAGGACAGGAAAAGTGTGAGAGGTTTCACTAAGCAGAAGGCGGCTTTAACAAATCTTATCTGCCCACCTGGCACAGAACATACATTTTACTGGTCATCAAATAGTGACAAGTTGTGGGTTTGGAACGGCATATTATTTCAGTTATTCCAGCTTCATCAGTGACATTAATGACAGTGGAGGCCTAGTTTTTCACATGATATTCAATAGAAAATTAATGAAGCCTCAAAAAAATTGAAGTAGCTTGAAATTATCATAAGTGCAGGATCCTAAAAGAAACCTCTCCTAGCTTTTGATGTTTCTTTACAAAATGGTTCACCTGAATTGGGATCCTGTGCTAAGGAAATTCAGCTGTGGCTGCTGTTGCACAAGTGTTGAGCCTGGCTCCTGTGGCGAAGGGGATTCTGATTTTCTCAGTTTAAAAGAAACTAGTGGTTGTCAAGCCACCATGTTCCATTGTGACACATCTATAAAAATTTTCATTAGTACACTTATGTTCCATATAAACTGTGAAGTATCTAAACACAAAATATCCTATACTTTAAACTATAATTAAACTAGCGCAGCCTTAGCATTGTTGTGGTCTTCAGTCCAGAGACTGGTTTGATGCAGCTCTCCATGCTACTCTTATCCTATGCAAGCTTGTTCATCTCCAAATAACTGCTGCCACCTACATCCTTCTGAATCTTCTTAGTGTATTCATCTCTTGGTCTCCCTCTACAATTTTTGTCTCCATGCTTCCCTCCAATACTAAATTGGTGATCCCTTGATGCCCCAGAATGTGTCTTACCAACCGATCCCTTCTTCTGGTCAAGTTGTGCCACAAATTGCTTTCTCCCCAATTCTGTTCAGTACTTCTGTAGAACCACGTATCGAAAGCTTCTATTCTCCTCTTGTCTAAACTAGTTATCGTCCATGTTTCACTTCTGTACATGGCTACACTCCATACAAATACTTTCAGACAAACTATAAATGGATCCTTTACAAAAAATGTCAGACAGACTGTTATTACCAAGATTTACATAATGTGACAGTGATGTAAAGCTTGAAGTCAGTTTATGTGTTGCAGCTGTTCTGCAACATTTTTATTACAAGATCTCCACCTTGGTAATGCACAGCTAAATTTTAAACTTTAGTACTAGTTTGAATCTGTACCTATTACAACAGGAAATCTGGCTGAAATATGTCATGATGAGTTGCAATGACAGATGCCCTTTTCTCTTGTAATTTTTCGAGTTCTTGTGACTTGGGCCCACGTTATGTTCATCAGTACTTTCGATATTACCTTCCCCATACACTGCTAAACAATTGTAAAACATAGTAAGCAATATCAGATTTAATTTGAGTATCAACAGAGTATAGGCACATTTTCACAGTACCTCCAATTTGTTGCTGCTTTTTAGGGCCTTATATGCTCACATCGCAATACTAAGACTTTGTGTTAATAAATGACATGCAAAGTTCCAGGCTTATTACACACTTACTTCCAAATATGAAAAAGCTAAACTTATTATTAAACTTTAGTGAGTGCAAAAAGTTGTGGAAGATGGCCTGTTTTTGTTTCTTTCAAGGAAATATCATCAGAAGTGGTGTAACTCAAAGTTACGGAAAACTCAGGGTTGGGCTGTTGGAAGCTGTGCTGTGGGGTCAAACCAATAACTATATATCTACAAGTATTAAATTGCCAAAAGTAAAACTGTGCCAATGTTCATTGGGAATGTGTGGAAATGTTCACACAAAATTTCATCAAACTTCAAATTCGTCATGGGGGACCCTTTTGGCCACTTGGTGAGGATTGGGCCTATGTAATGATTCATGAATACAGTTTCGCCTTTTCTTCAACAATTTCCATTTGTTTCCTTTGTGTCTGTTACATTTTCATGTAGTCTGTTATTGTCTGGTGGCATGTCCCTGACTTCCTTCTGTTCCTTCAGTTAGACAAAAACAAACCTTACATATAGCTGTGCTGTAGACTTGGTCGCTCCAGAGTCTTGTGTGTGGCTATCTTAACAGATGCATCGTAGTTTCTCAGACTTTTCAGCAAATCAGTTTACCTTTCATGCTACTGATTTCAAATGTTTTGTGACAGACTTAAAATGCTGTAAGTTCTTCAGGTTTGCTGTCGGATCCTAAAATCAACTCAGTTCAATATTTCAGTGATCCAACTGTTTGCCATCTTCAGGAGACTGCTGCTTCTGCTCACGAGTCCCATTGAGAACTGATGCCAAGCTGCAAATTCATGTCCTATATAGGCATCCATACTGTTCACGGCACATGTGCTGCCCATTATGGTTGCTGCCTTCCAAGATTGGGCAGGTGGTGCTGCCCTTAGTAGAACACCAGCGGGAATGATATATCATACTTGGGGATGGTTTTTGAACAGTCTGACTGGCTGCACCGAAGAAAGTTCATTTTTGATGCGGGATAGTACAGGATTCCATGGCCTACTAAGAGGAAACCCATTGTCTCTATTAATTAAATTATCCGCCAACCTAATTTCAATTGCCTCTTTATAAACACTGTTCCAAATCCCGGAAGTGTTAGCAACTATAACATTTTTGTCAAATTTCATACCATGTTCCTCATTTAAGCAGTATTCTGCTACTCCCAATTTTTCCGGCTGTTGTAGCCTTTTCTTCACACCTGTCATGAACTGTGTGAATTGTACCGAGCGAGGTGGCGCAGTGGTTAGCACACTGGACTCGCATTTGGGAGGACGACCGTTCAATCCCGCGTCCGGCCATCCTGATTTAGGTTTTCCGTGATTTCCCTAAATCGCTCCAGGCAAATGCCGGGATGGTTCCTTTGAAAGGGCACGGCCGACTTCCTTCCCCGTCCTTCCCTAATCCGATGAGACTGATGACCTCGCTTTGGTCTCTTCCCCCGAAGCAACCCAACAACTGTGTGAATTGAATGGCTGATATAAGCCTTCCCTCACTGACATGGAATTTTGTATACACTAGGTTTCCTGAGCTCCACATCATCTTTCACAGAGCCAAGTAGTGCCCTAATCTTGGAAGGTGGAGAGAACACACTCTTAATGTTAAAATTCCTCCAGTCTTAAAACGATATGCCCCCAGCATAAAGAATAAAGGCCACCGATCTATGTTCCTCTTCATGCGCCTCCGATGACGGTCCAAACTCCATAGCCTGACGAATCTACTTCTCAAAGTATCCATTTTCCTTAAAAACAGCCATCAAATTTGCAAGTTCTTGGCTTAAGCTGTCTGCGTCAGAAATGGCATATGCTGCTTACCAAAGTCCTAAGGATGCCAACTGTGTTGGTGTGGTGGATGACAACTCTTAGAATCCACTCCCGTGATTGTAATGACTCCTTACCCTCTCCCTTTAAACCCAAATCCTTTCATCTTTCCCTCTCCTTCCCTCTTTCCTGATGAAGCAACTAGGGGTTGCGAAAGCTTGAATATTTGTGTGTGTGTTTGTGTTTTTTATTGTGTCTATCAATATACCAGCACTTTCTCATTTGGTAAGTTAAAGCAAAAAATGTTTTGAAGAAAGGTGGCAAGAAAGCAACAATGTTGCCAGTAAGAGAGAACATCATCAATTTGTAGCCCTCGGTTCATATCAGCAAATTTTTTGATGACACAGTGGTGCAACCTTGCTAAATCTGAAACCGACAGAGTTGTTAGCTGACCATTACATTGCTTGTATGTATGATAATGGATGGTGCATCAGCAACATTATTGACATATAATTGGAACAAAATGATGCACTGATAAAATTTATCCATTCCACTCAACTCATTTATTTTATTGGCCTGAGAGGCAAGATGCTTGTTGGGTACCAGAACAACATGTCATTTCCATGATCTCTGTTCTTTCAGTATCATCACCTGACTGACAGCATCCATTTTCAGAAAATTTACTACAGAAAGTGGCTCAAAAATTTTGAAAAATATAAACTGCAATGCTGAAAATTTTAAAATAAAAATTGATATTACTTTTTGCTTGCAGCCTAAGTGAAATACTTCTTTGGGATCAGAGATAAGATAGTTAGCAAATGGCTTTATAAGGAAACAGATACCATCAGAAGGCTTTGGAACCTAAATTAAGAATCCAAATTACTGGCTTAGTATCCTGGATGAATAAACCCACCTGTAGCTTGTACTGCTCAGCTGTCGAGCGTGAGCCCTATGACGAGGGGGTTGACGGTTTATCTTCTTGAACTGGTAGTGACAATTTCATCATGGACCAGTGCAATATAGTGAGATATTACTTGTCGGCTTAAAAATAAAAACCAAATGCAACAGGGCATGGATAACAGTTTGCTGCAGTGTGTTCCTTTGCTATGGTACATTAACACAAATTTGTCCATCATTTTTATGTATTATTAGTGCACATTGGAAAATTGAAGGTGATTTTCTGAATGCTTGAAAACATGCTTCTCTTTCCATATGTGATTCGTTTGAAATCAGTTATGGAAAACAGATTTTATAAAAGCAATCTGAATGTGTTCTGTTTTTGTAATTATTACGAAAATAAAGTTTGAACTAATTTTGAAGAAATTTGGAAAGCAGTACGCAAATGATATTTTACGCTGAGGTGACAAAGGTCATTGGATAGTGATACACACATATACAGGTGGCGGCAGTAGAGAGTACAGAAGCTATAGAAGACAGTGAATTGGTGGAGCTATCGTTTGTACTCTGGTGATTCATGTGAAAAGGTTCCTGATGAGATTATCGCAGCACAATATGGAGTAATGGACTTTGAATGAGGAATGGTAGTTGGAGCTAAAGAATGAGGAATGGTAGTTGGAGCTAAACACGTGGGACTGTCCATTTCAGAAATTGTGAAGGAATTCAATATTATGAGATCTACAGTGTCAAGACTGTGCCAAGAATACCAAATTTCAGGAATTACCTCTCACCACCGACAATGCAGTGGCCAACAGCCTTCACTTATTGACCAGGAGCAGTGATATTTGCATAGAGTTCTCAGTTCTAACACACTAGCAACACTGCTTGAAATAACTGCAGAAGTCAATGTGGTACGTATGACGAATGTATCCATTAAGATGGTGCGGCAAAATTTGATGTTAATGGACTGTGGCAGCAGATGCCCGACACAGCATCACCTGCTGTGCTTCTCCTGGGCTCATAACCATATCAGTGGGACCTAGATGATTGAAAAACTTCTGCCTGATCGGATGAGTCCTGATTTCAGTTGGTAAGAGCTGATGATAGGATTCAAGCGTGGCACAGACCCCACAAAACCATGGACCCAAGTTGTCAACAAGGTACCGTATAAGCTGGTGGTGGCTACATAATGGTTTGGGCTGTGTTAACATGGAATGGACTGGGCCCTCTTATCCATCTGAATTGACCATTGTCTGGAAATGGTTATGTTTGGCTACTTGGAGACCATTTTCAGCCATTATGGACTTCATTCCCAAACAACTGTAGAATTTTGTGGATGACGATGCGCCATGTCACTAAGCCCCTATTGTTCGTGATTGGTCTGAAGAACATTCTGGACAATTTGAGCAAATGATTTGGCCACCTGGATCGCACTATGTGAGTCCCAACAAACATTTATGGAACACAATCGAGAAGTCAGTTCATGCACAAAAGTGTTCACTGGCAGCACTTTAGCAATTGTGGATGGCTGTAGAGGCACCATAGCTCAGTATTTTTGCAGGGTATATCCAGTGACTTGTTGAGTCTGTGCCATGTCGAGTTGCTGCACTATGCTGGGCAAAGTGAGGTCCAACATAATATTAGGAGGTATACCATAACTTTTGTTACCTCATTGCATATTGTAATTCCATTTGTTGCTAAGTCATTGTGTCCAAAGTTTCATGTTTATTATGCCTTTAATCAGTGAGATATAAGAAATCAAAGTGAAAACTTTATTCATAGCCTGATTTTTCTGGCTACTTTGTCTCTGTTAATGCAACACTGTTAGTTTATGTTGTAAATTAAACCCACTGTTTGGAAGGGGGCTTAAAAGTGTTGTTTAAAATGAGACTGGTTTAAAGCTTTAACAGAAAATGGTATTTGTAAAAGAAGTGTTGAATATACCGTATTTTCACATTTTCACAAGAATTGTCTTTTCCACAAATTTGTATGTTATTGGAAAATAGCAGGCGAATGAAATTTTATATTACACGTCCTTGTGCTACAGAGCTATTGCACATTAAGTTTCACATTCAGCAAGCATTTACTCTACAAGATGCAAGAATCCAAAGTTTACTGTTTTTTTTTTTTTTTTTCTTTCTTACGTTAAATTGAGGGATTTTCTAATGAGTCCAGTTGGAAAAGTTTTAAAGAATATAGTTTTTTGCAAAATCAGGTCGAAAATACTGTTTTTTTTGACTTTTCACATAATTTATTCAGTACTGAAAGTGGCACATAAATGAAAGCTTATATTTGAGAATCTTGTGTTGTTAAGTTACTACATGCCAAGTTTTATGTTCATAATTCCTTCAATCCCAGAGGCATAAGAGGTCGAATTTTGAAAATTTTTTGAGTGGTTTTTACCTAAAATTTTCTTGCTGGATATGGCTTGTAAAATTTGTTTGATTATTATTCTTAAGAGAAAGCATGAAAGACTACAAGGTGGACAAATTTTATTTCTTTCAACAAAATATTCTTTGAGATATAACAGCTCAAAGTCACCAGAAATTCAAATTTGCTCTGTACAAAGTTGCACGTGGAGTCAAACAAGTGACTATATCTTGACCAGTATTGCTTTGATGAATGTTAAAAACTTTACCAATGTTCAATGGGAACATGTGTGGATGTTCACATAAGATTTCATTGAAATTCTTGATGGTCGAGCAGGGAGGCCTAGGTGAGTCAACATGGAATGATCTGTAGGCAATAATATTGGAGACTGAACAAAAGTAACTGTTTATTTTTACATTTTTCATAGGTTGCTTTGTAGTTTTAGCTTGTGTAATGAAAAATTCCGTGTATGTGGTGTGAATGCAGATGTTGAGCTGCATTACAAATCAGTCTAATAGCACCTGTAAAGAATTGTCTTTTCTGACCAGTGTTAATGCACTACAGGGTTCAATAATTATTCCACATCTGTTCTTGCTACAAGTAAATGGTATTTGTGCTTTTATCAATATATTTGTTTATTTTCCCTTATGGTACAAGCATTACATTTAACTTCATCTCTCAACATGTGGTTCATGAACATGTGTTACAATTTTTATTGTTGTTTTTCTCCATACTTGGCCTGTTAAATGAGGGGGGGGGGGGGGGGGACACTAATTGCATGGTAGGACACATCTTCACAATTTATGTGATAGAGTAATGGAAAGTAAAACAGTTTTAAGTATTTTTGCTTGTCCATATTTGCGACAACCTGAAATAGAAATATCATCGTATGTATCCTACCAAATGCAAATCGTGTTCTGTATGTGATAGTTAATTTTGAAATGGAAATGTTTGTAGGTGAGCCTGCTTTGTATGTTTTCATCTGTGGGTCATGTAAATCAGCCGTGCCCATTAAGATCAGCACTTACTGGCATGTTATTCATTAACAAAAATGTACAGTGAAGACAGTGTGGTTTCATACCGATGAACCTATTGTTCAGAAATCCCTAAGCAGTTAGACATGTTAACAATGGCTTCATTGGCTCCTCTCTGCGATGTGTCACTGATGACCTACTATAATGTTGGAATAAATGTATAATTCATCAGTATAGTTTTTGAACAAAGAAGAGTTTCCCAGTACACAACTCTGTTTTGGTATGCAGCTACAATAACAAAGTTACATACTGTCTCTATAACAGAGTAAACATGGAAGTCAAGTTTCCTGACAGATTAAAGCTTTATGTTGTATGAGGACTTGAATGCAGATCTTTGCCTTTCAAAGCCAAAGTTATATTCTGAATCATCCTGTAATGATTTTAGGCCCTAAAATGACGGTGCTATCACCAATCTATCTCTCTTTCATCAAATTATACTTTTGTTTCTAGGAAGAGCCTAAATATCTTTAACTTTTGGTTCTTTGTATGTTTGTTGCAGTCAATTCCTGCAGACATACAGTTCTGCCCCAATTCAAATCCAGCATGCTACAAATCAAAGGAAGAAGTAAGTGTAACTAAGTTATAATTTGTTGAAGTTTGGTAAACACAAATTGCACATTAAATTACTTCAGAATACATCAGATATGTGTTTCGAATTAATCTGAGTTTTAAAATATATTTGCGATTTCTGTGTTTGTAGGATATTGTTATAAATCAGGATGATGAAATTCGATTGAAGATTGTTGGCACACGTGTTGATGCCTCAGGAATTGTAAGTAACCATTGTAGTAGTTACTTTCTCCATGTTTTTTCAGTGTAGGGATAATGAATATTTTATTTTTTATTTCAGTTTGCAATTGGGACATTGATGGATGACTATTTGGGTAAGTTTATGTTTTTTACCGATGTAGCAGATACTTCAATTTTAAATTAAAAATAATATTTTGACCAATTTTATTGAAATATTTTTCAGGTCTTGTGGGCAACTGATCTCATTCCAGGGAGTGGCCAGTGGTGTCATTTTTTAAAATATTATTTTGTATAATGTGTATAATCTGATGCCTATCACTTGATAAGGTGTTAGTTTGTAATGAATATGAAATGTTTGTATAAGCTGAACTCATCAGAAACTTCTGTGAAGGAACTGTTACATTATATTAATTATGGAGTACATATCATTTTTCTTGTGTAGTGTGTGTGTGTGTGTGTGTGTGTGTGTGTGTGTGTGTGTGGCGCAACTGCTACGGTCGCTGGTTCAAATCCTGCTTCGGGCATGGGGGGTGGGGGTGGTGTCCTTAGGTTAGTTAGGTTTAAGTAGTTCTAAGTTCTAGGGGACTGATGACCTCAGATGTTAAGTCCCATAGTGCTCAGAGCCATTTGAACCATTTGTGTGTGTGTGTGTGTGTGTGTGTGTGTGTGTGTGTGTGTGTGTGTGTGCCACTCATCTACAGTTATGGTGGCCATTAAGTTTAGCTGAGCTTATATCAACTCCTGGCTGAAAGCAAGGGAGAACTACAGCTCTTATTTTTCTCAAGGGCATGCAGCTCTGCATTGTATGGCTTAATGATAGTGACAACCGCTTGTGTAAAATAATCTGGAGACAAAATAGTCCCCCATTTAGATCTGTGGGGAAAGGGAGGGACTACACGCGAGAATATCACCAGCAAAAACAAAACTGGTATTCTGCTGATTGGAGTGTGAAATATTAGATCCATTAACTAAGTAGGTAGGTTAGAAAATTTGAGGAGGGAAATGGATACGTTGAAGTTGGATTTAGTGAGAATTAGTGAAGTGATGGTTGGAAGAATAGGATTTCTGGTCAGGCGAGTGCAGATTTAGTTTTGAAGTAACCTAACTGCCGTGTGTGCTCAGCACCTCCTGGTCAGTTTTGAACAGAAAATATTTGGAGAAAGTTCTTGAAAGCTTGTCACTGTTCTGCCCATCGATTAGTCATTGTCATGATTTCCAGAACCTTCAACTGTTGATGGTGTAGATACATCTCGTGGGAGACTGCTGATCTATTGATCTGCTTGGTGTGCATAAAAATTCCCTCATCGATTACTCATTGTCATGATTTCCAGAACCTTCAACTTTTGATGGTGTAGATACATCTCGTGGGAGACTGCTGATCTATTGATCTGCTTGGTGTGCATAAAAATTCCCTTAAGATCATCCGAAGCACTTTATGTGCCAAAGAGCCTCTAAGCGAACCCAGCTTATTCTGTCTAATGACAGTAACGCTAAATTTTAAATTATTTTCCTTTCATGTTTGAAGTTCATATGTACTTATTGGCCCCTGCTTAAAAAAGGTCTAAAATGCTTAAAAAAAGGTGTATTTAGTTGCTAGTTACCATATTAATTCATAAATAACTTATGAGTAGAAATACTGTGTTGGAACAGATGACTTGGCGTGCAATGGAACAGGGCAAACTGACACAGCTCTATGTGATTTAATCCTCTGCAACACAAATTTTATTTTTAGTCATAGCATAAAAAACTAACAGAGTTACAATCAATACGTTTCTGCAGACAGAAAGGTTCATATTTATAAGACCTCTGCCTGATACTAAATCTTACAGTGAAAGTAATTAACGCTGCACAATTTTTTGAACTGGAATATAAGTTTCAGTGTCATTGAAAAATCTGTCACATTTCTTACTCCTATAAATGGAAACAAACAAAGTTAAATGGTTGGTAGGTGAAGTGTTGCCATCACAAGTTTTAAAGTAATCCAAAGATTATCATCCAATCATCCAACACATTCAAAAATCTTTTGCTATGTCGTTTTGCCATTCCATGTCACCTTGGTATACTTTCCCTAGAATGAGTGACAATGGCCAGACCTCACATTGCTTGGAATTCTGGGTAGCTGCCTGCCAAAATATAACACCTTTTGAGCTTCGAGTGGCTATGAGGCAAGCGTGCAGCAAAAAGTGTCCCCTACTACGACAGTGTTCCTGGTGTGTTGATCACACGGAATGATTGGGACTGTAATGACAGAGTTTCTCACAGATCTGTATCCTTCCATCTCCAGTACCTTTTAAAAGGCCTAACTTCCTACTGCAACAGCCTTATAAATCTACTATTTCTTTCTTCTTCTGTTTATCTAAATTAAAAATTAACAGCTTTGGGGCCGTACATAGCTCTTACCTGTGTATAGTTCAGTGTTTTCCTTTTGGATATGAGTGCTGCCTTCTGCACGTTACCTAAGGTATACATTTTTCCTTTCTCCATTTAATTGCTGGAGCCCATAAGACATGGGAGAGTGTCATCAAAATGATGAAATTCAAAAGACTCTTCTTGAAAAGCTAAAGTTCATGGTGGAACTTACGTGACAAATCTTCATTATACATCAGAGAAGAAAGTGCCCAATATCCAATATGTTGTATTGGAGAATCCTTCAAAATAAATTTGGATCTTCCCAGATTGAAAGTACATAGCAAGTGCTGCTTGCTTTTCACTTGTTCGCCGAAAAAAACTATGTTCATGTTGCTAGCTACAATATGAATGGCCTTGCATGGTCACTGAATGTAGTTCCACGTCGTTGCTTCTAGGAGGTCTCATCTGCATTTTTGTCCATTTGGTCTACTGTTTATCAATTATGTCTATTCTGATGTACTCTCTTCTATATTAAATAATTTACTTTCAGCCTTACTTAACTTAAATATCTCGTTCTACATCCTGTCCGCAATTTTCTTTTTCTCTCCTCTCATCCATTTCTTTCTTATTGTACCCTTCACGAACTCTTCTTTCCCACATTTCACTGTTAATTTTACATGATATGTGTCATTGTTGGGCCCAAGCCTTTCTGTCCTCAACTACCCTTTTCTTCCTCTGCATCTGGCGTACTACCATCCTCATGTTGCTATTCAAAATTTCTTAGACATTCTTGCACTCCTGAATACATTTATCTCTTACTGGCTACCTACATCAATTTATTCATGAATTCTTGAAGCTTATCCTGACTCTGTTTTAGCGACACAATAGTTTTGGGTGACGACTGTCTTTATCCAAAGGGTGACACTCCACTCTCCACCAATAGAAGCCACTCTATGGCTGGGTGATTCCTCCCACTTCCCATACAATTAACTCTGGAGGGCCCTGGCATGCTCCTACAATTCTTCTATTGTAGATTACCATTGGACATCAATGACTGTCATAACAGTCTTTTATTATGATTATAAAGTATATGTCTTTGGATATGGGAAAAAAGTGGCCCACAGGAAAGGGAAAGTTACCAGAAAATAGTCATATTTCATTGCATGGTTCATATCCTTGGGTGACCACTGCTTCTCTACAAGGAAGCAAGATAGCAAGAAGGCCAGAAAATTAGATACACTATATTGGTTCATTAAGGTTTTTGCAAGAACAACCCATATCTCTGTAAAAGAAACCTCTACCTCAAGGCATGCTTTGTGCTGCTTTGAAACAGTCATTAACAGGGAACCTGCTACACCCATGTCGTGTAAGGCATATTCACACAAAGCAAGATGGCATCTCTCTGTCTGTTATGTTTTTGTACCTTTTAAATTACTAATTTTTATCTAATTATCATCAAAAATTAATTATACACATAGTGTATAAGCAGTAAGTACGTAGGTTTATCAAAATATTATTCACACCATAATTCATATAAATTTATTGTTTTTCTGATAATTGATGATCCACTGATTGTAAAAGCATATTCAGTTAGACTGATAATGTAGTCTAAAGAGAAAACATTTTTTGGTAATTGGTACAGTCTAAAACATTGGCTCCATTCATTAAAAACCACAGATTTCACTCTCTCTGAGGACATGAATTGATTTACAGGAAACTATTTTGAAAGATATTTGTAATTAATGTTTGGGACAAGCCACACTTAACTGTTGTCTTCTGTGTCATACTACTCTGACATTCCCAAGATAACCTTTACACTGTTGTAGACATTATTTTTCTAAGCAGTTAAGCCACTGACTAAAAACTTAATAAAATTAATATAAAGCATAACAAATTTATGGCTACCATTATAACTTTAGTTAAGAGTGTTCCCACTGTGGATGATCAAACGGTTTTAAGAACTTTTCTTATTCGTTAACCCGTAACATATTTCATAAATCTGATTACCTCAGGAGAGCTAGCCAGCCCATGCAGATGTGTTTCTTATGCTCTGAACTTTCACATTGTTTTTGAAATATACGGAAGCTGTGGTGATCATGATGGGCATGCTAGTGTAAAAGGAGACACGAAATCAACTAGTGGCAAAACCCATACAGTTTGCACATTTACTTTCTTATACTTATGTATATAAGTGTCACCCGGCATTCCCTTTGTCTTGGAGAAAAATCATGTGCATCACATAGATACAAAAGCTTAATGTAAAGTTGAAATGTTTTTTGTGCTGATCTTATCAAAACTTGTGTGGGTGTCGTGATATATAGTGCAGTATTAAATCGTCAGTTGTAAACATAACTGTGCTTTTTAGGAACATGATACTGTCACATAGAAGAAGGTGTAATTAGATGAATGATGAACACTAACTTCACTCAACGAAGGTTTATTCAGCACTTGCACATACAAGAGCACGGAGCGAACTGCCTCCGGCCATAACACATACGGTATATTTGCAGTTACAGAACATTCCAGTACAGTGATTCTTGACATTCATGGATACTTCTAAAATGTACTCGAACCTAATATAGAAATTAAAATTTTACATTTCAAGTGGGTTTTGAACTCACAACCCTCCAAGCAACAATGTAGTATCATAACCACTACACCACGGTGACTGTGCTACTCAGCTTCTTCTGCAACATTGCTCCCTCCTTAAGAGATCAGCGTCTCGGTGTTACGTCCTCCTAGTCCAGGAACAAGTCATCGGTCCTGCATACTCCGACACCCAATGTCTGATGTTCACCCTGGCGGTGATCTTCTTAGAACTTCCTTTGCCACTATGCTCATACTCACCTTTCCGCTTGTTGCCTGTTGCTGGAGCATTGGATTTACCCTGGGTTGCAGGATCCTTATAGGGCTTCATTTGAAAGATGTGGACTGTATCTCTGATTTTTCGTCATCTTGTGTTGGGGTCAAAATCTTCAACTTTAGAAGTAACATCAGACAACTGTTTTACAACCTTATAAGGTCCAAAGTAGTGACTGAGGAGCTTTTCAGAGAGACCAACCTTCCAAACAGGACTGAAGATCTAGACGAGGTCACCAGACTGGTAGACAACAGGGTGGTGGCTCACGTCATACCTTTGGCGATCGTTTTCTTGAGCCTACAACGTGCAGAGTCGAGCTAACTGCCGAGCTTCCTCAGCTCTGGTTAACACCTGGCTGATGTAGTCATCGCCCACATCATCAGGATGTAATGGAAACACAGTGTCCATTGTCATAGTCACTTCACACCCTTGCACCAGGAAAAATGGCGTAAATCCTGTGGTGTCTTGTTTGGTGGTGTTGTAGGCAAATGTCACAAAAGGTAGCGCCTCATCCCAGTTGCTTTGCTCAACACTGACAAACATTGATAGCATGTCGACCAAGGTCTTATTAAGGCGTTAAGTAAGCCCGTTAGTTTGTGGATGGTAGGCAGTCGTCATGTGATGAGTAATGCTGCACAGACAGTTTATCTCTGTCATAAGATTTGATTGAAAAACTTTTTCTCAAATCATAATTAACGACCTTGGGACACTGTGTTTTAATACAATGCATTTCATGATGACTTTGGCTATATCGAATGCTTCGGCTGTTTTCGCAGCTTTTGTAATGTCATAGTGTGTCAGATAATCAGTGCAAACAATAATCCATCTATTGCCACTAGCAGACATTGTAAATCGTTTGAGGAGGTCAATCTCAACACGCTGGAAAGGTGTTTCGGCTGGTGGAATTGGTATGAGCCGGCCAGGTGGTTTCTGAGGAACCTCCTTTCTCCTCTGGCACTCTCGACACTGCAACACATAGTGACAGACACTCCTTAATAAACCTGGCCAGAAAAATCTCTTGCAGATCCTATCATATGTCTTAATAAATCCTAAATGTCCGGCGTCAGGTGTGTCGTGGAATTTCTGTAGAACATCTAAGTGCATGTGTTTAGGAATCACTGGTAGCCACCTCTTTCCAAATGGATCAAAGTTTTTCTTGCAAATTAATCCATTAACTGCCTTAAATTGTCCTTTCACATCATCTGACTGATTTAAGACAAGCATAATTTGAGATGTCTTGGTGTCCTCCTTCTGCTCAGCAGAGAGATCCTGGTGTGCAGCGAGACAGTCACTGTCTTCTTCAAAGTCCTGATGGTCTTGCACAGGGTTTCTTGAGAGACAGTTGTCATCTTGGTGTTTTCTTCCACTTTTGTACACTATGGTAATGTCATACTCTTGAAGACATAGTGCCCACTTGGCGAGTCGTCCTGTTGGATCCTTAAGACCTGTCAACCAACAAAGTCAATGATGGTCTGTAACAACTGTGAATGCTCTTCCATAGAGATACTGCCGAAATTTGCACATGGCCCAGATCACAGCAAGACATTCTCTTTCTGTAGTTGAGTAGTTTCTCTCGGCTTTTGTAAGTGTCCTAGAAACATAGGCTATAACCTTCTCTTTTCCATCCGAAATTTGCACCAGAACAGCACCAATCCCAAACCCACTGGCTTGTGTGTGTAGTTCTGTAGGTGCTCTCTCATCATAAAGACCAAGTATGAGATCAGTCATCAGAGCTTTTCACAGTACATCAACAGAATCTTGTTGAGCACGACCCCAGATAAATTTAACATTGGCTTTTAACAACTCTTGAAGTGGCCTGGCTTTGATACAAAAGTCTTTGATAAAACAATGGTAATAAGAACATAATCCGAGGGAGCTTCTCACATCTTCTGGTGGTTCCCGGCGACTAGAGGGAGCAGTGTGATGCTGGTGTGCCAGACTCCCACTCCCACTTTATTATTGAGCTTACGTGGAGTTGTTTCACCGATCTACTTTTCAGGATAGCCGGCTGTGATTGTCTGCCCGTCCTCTTCTCCGAAGATAAGATGCTGTTTTGGAGGAATTTTTTATACTCTTAAAATAACTCTGTACACTCAGGATACTTTTAAACCAATCTCACTATATTTTCACTTCCACAAACAAGAGACCATGTAAGTGATTCATTTTTTTGTAAGCCCAACAATTACTGGTCCGACAGATACTCTTACACACTTCGTAACAAATGCAATCTAGAAAGCTCTAGCAATTCCACCATCCGGACCTCATGAAAGTAAGTGAATAAGTAAGTGTCTTTTCTTTTCTTTAACAACATTCAACTGTTCTCAATAATGACTGACGTAGCACCATCATGGAGTATGGTGCGTTTGCTCCTTGTGCTGGATGTGTCACTTCTGAGGGATGCGCTGCGACTGCCTCCCTGCGCCGATCAACTGTCCGATACATGCCAGTCCTGCACACACATAATCGTGGTGCAGTAAACACAGTTCCACTTTCACACACTCATCTTTAAAATAATGCGTGTTAGAGACAGTGGAAATACGAGTGTCTCTAGAATTTACCCCAAAATTCTTGAGGCACTACATATCCCTCCCCTTAGCTCGAACACACGATATTTTATACATGTTTATTATGTACGTCAGTATCTTATTCATATAACATTAATTTATAGTTCGACCAGTTTGCATGACATTCCTTTTAACAATTGTGTACTTAATCTGTAGCTCTCCTTTTTTTCCATTTTAATACCATTATAAAACTTGAGCCTTTTGATCAATGTTGGAGTCAGCTGTTTCAAAATCTAAAATTCGTGAGGACAAGAATTTTTATGTTTTCTGTTCCCTTTTCCAATGGTAAATTCCAAGAGTGCATGACCCATGCTTATTCTGTTGTTTGCTCTTAATTTGCTTACTACTTTTTCTAAGTATGTATTTATTCCTTACTTATTACAATCTGGAGGAACTCTGGGTGCTCTTTTCGACCCTTGTAACTTCACACAACACATAACAGTGCAAGTGGAAAAGAGAATTCAAACTTACCAGAATAATCTCTACCAAAATGTATGACTTTTGTCACAATACTGCCCTTTTTCTTTTAGACACAGTACCTATACCATATATACGGGGTGATAATATGAATGCTCTCCCTCCTTCCGTTTTGGTAGGTATGCCCCTTTAAACA
Source organism: Schistocerca nitens (assembly GCF_023898315.1). Classification (NCBI taxonomy): domain Eukaryota; kingdom Metazoa; phylum Arthropoda; class Insecta; order Orthoptera; family Acrididae; genus Schistocerca; species Schistocerca nitens. The sequence continues at coordinate 38,182,187 of NC_064615.1, forward strand.
AATTCCTAATATACTATGGCACAGGTCAATCCCCTTCTTGGTGCCCCTGCCCGCACAGTATAGGTCAGCCCTTCTAGAGTCTGCCTACCTGCCCTTTCCATCCAGTCAACGCTGTGTGTGCCCTCCTCCTCCTTCCGGAGTAGGCTTCATAGTCCATTGCCGTAATATACATCTTTATGTACACTATAATTCAAAACTATTTCCTAGAAAAACTAAAACTCTACTTTACCCCTCCCATTCGCTTCTCAATACTTCCTTTAACCCCTTAAGAGTCCTCCCTTGCTCTTCCGGTTCTAAGTTTCCAAATAGACACCACACTTGGAAATATTATTTAATATATAGATGCTGTGACTTACCAAACGAGAAAGCGCTGGTAGATAGATACAATAAAAAACACACACACACACACACACACAAAAATTTCAAGCATTCGCAACCTAAGAGGGAAAGACGAAAGGAATCCCAGGAGCGGAAAGACTTACCTTAGGGGGAAAAAAGGACAGGTATACACTCGCGCCCGCACACGCGCGCACACACACACACACACACACACACACACACACACACACACATCCGCACATATACAGACACAGGCAGACATATGTAAATGCAAAGAGGTTGGGCAGAGATGTCAGTCGAGGCGGAAGTACAGAGGCAAAGATGTTGTTGAATGACAGGTGAGGTACGAGGGGGTGGCAACTTAGAAATTAGCGGAGGTTGAGGCCTGGTGGGTAACGGGAAGAGAGAATATATTGAAGGGCAAGTTCCCGTCTCTGCACCCCTACCTTCTACCCACTTCCTAAAATTCACAAACCCAAACATCCCGGCCGCCCCACTATAGCTGGTTACCAAGCCCCCGCAGAACGTATCTCTGCCTACGTAGATCAACATCTTCAACCCATTACATGCAGTTTCCCATCCTTCATCGAAGACACCAACCAGTTTCTCGAACGCCTGGAATCCTTACCCAATCTGTTACCCTTGGAAACCATCCTTGTAACCATTGATGCCATTTCCTTATACACAAATATCCCGCACGTCCAGGGCCTCGCTGCGATGGAGCACTTCCTTTCACGCCGATCACCTGCTACTCTACCTAAAACCTCTTTCCTCATTACCTTAGCCAGCTTCATCCTGACCCACAACTTCTTCACTTTTAAAGGTCAGACATACCAACAATTAAAGGGAACAGCCATGGGTACCAGGATGGCCCCCTCGTTGTTGTTGTTGTGGTCTTCAGTCCTGAGACTGGTTTGATGCAGCTCTCCATGCCACTCTATCCTGTGCAAGCTTCTTCATCTCCCAGTACCTACTGCAACCAATGCTAAATTTGCAATCACTTGATGCCTCAAAACATGTCCTACCAACCGATCCCTTCTTCTAGTCAAGTTGTGCCACAAACTTCTCTGCTCCCCAATCCTATTCAATACCTCCTCATTAGTTACGTGATCTACCCACCTTATCTTCAGCATTCTTCTGTAGCACCACATTTCGAAAGCTTCTATTCTCTTCTTGTCCAAACTGGTTATCGTCCATGTTTCACTTCCGTACATGGCTACACTCCATACAAATACTTTCAGAAACGACTTCCTGACACTTAAATCTATACTCGATGTTAACAAATTTCTCTTCTTCAGAAACGCTTTCCTTGCCATTGCCAGTCTACATTTTATATCCTCTCTACTTCGACCATCATCAGTTATTTTACTCCCTAAATAGCAAAACTCCTTTACTACTTTAAGTGTCTCATTTCCTAATCTAATCCCCTCAGCATCACCCGATTTAATTTGACTACATTCCATTATCCTCGTTTTGCTTTTGTTGATGTTCATCTTATATCCTCCTTTCAAGACACTGTCCATTCCGTTCAACTGCTCTTCCAAGTCCTTTGCTGTCTCTGACAGAATTACAATGTCATCGGCGAACCTCAAAGTTTTTACTTCTTCTCCATGAATTTTAATACCTACTCCGAATTTTTCTTTTGTTTCCTTTACTGCTTGCTCAATATACAGATTGAATAACATCGGGGAGAGGCTACAACCCTGTCTCACTCCTTTCCCAACCACTGCTTCCCTTTCATGCCCCTCGACTCTTATAACTGCCATCTGGTTTCTGTACAAATTGTAAATAGCCTTTCGCTCCCTGTATTTTACCCCTGCCACCTTCAGAATTTGAAGAGAGTATTCCAGTTAACGTTGTCAAAAGCTTTCTCTAAGTCTACAAATGCTAGAAACGTAGGTTTGCCTTTTCTTAATCTTTCTTCTAAGATAAGTCGTAAGGTTAGTATTGCCTCACGTGTTCCAACATTTCTACGGAATCCAAACTGATCTTCCCCGAGGTCCGCTTCTACCAGTTTTTCCATTCGTCTGTAAAGAATTCGCGTTAGTATTTTGCAGCTGTGACTTATTAAACTGATAGTTCGGTAATTTTCACATCTGTCAACACCTGATTTCTTTGGTATTGGAATTATTATATTCTTCTTGAAGTCTGTGGGTATTTCGCCTGTCTCATACATCTTGCTCACCAGATGGTAGAGTTTTGTCATGACTGGCTCTCCCAAGGCCATCAGTAGTTCTAATGGAATGTTGTCTACTCCCGGGGCCTTGTTTTGACTCAGGTCTTTCAGTGCTCTGTCAAACTCTTCACGCAGTATCTTATCTCCCATTTCATCTTCATCTACATCCTCTTCCATTTCCATAATATTGTCCTCAAGTACATCGCCCTTGTATAAACCCTCTATATACTCCTTCCACCTTTCTGCCTTCCCTTCTTTGCTTAGAACTGGGTTGCCATCTGAGCTCTTGATATTCATACAAGTGGTTCTCTTCTCTCCAAAGGTCTCTTTAATTTTCCTGTAGGCAGTATCTATCTTACCCCTAGTGAGACAAGCCTCTACATCCTTACATTTGTCCTCTAGCCATCCCTGCTTAGCCATTTTGCACTTTCTGTCGATCTCATTTTTGAGACGTTTGTATTCCCTTTTGCCTGCTTCATTTACTGCATTTTTATATTTTCTCCTTTCATCAATTAAATTCAATATTTCTTCTGTTACCCAAGGATTTCTATTAGCCCTCGTCTTTTTACCTACTTGATCCTCTGCTGCCTTCACTACTTCATCCCTCAGAGCTACCCATTCTTCTTCTACTGTATTTCTTTCCCCCATTCCTGTCAATTGTTCCCTTATGCTCTCCCTGAAACTCTCTACAACCTCTGGTTCTTTCAGTTTATCCAGGTCCCATCTCCTTAAATTCCCACCTTTTTGCAGTTTCTTCAGTTTCAATCTGCAGTTCATAACCAATAGATTGTGGTCAGAATCCACATCTGCCCCTGGAAATGTCTTACAATTTAGAACCTGGTTCCTAAATCTCTGTCTTACCATTATATAATCTATCTGATACCTATTAGTATCTCCAGGACTCTTCCAGGTATACAACCTTCTTTTATGATTCTTGAAACAAGCCCCCTCGTACGCCAACCTATTTAGGATCTCTTAGAGGAAGCCTTTTTGGTTACCCAAGCCTGCCAACCCAAAGTTTGGTACAGATTTATTGATGACATCTTCATGATCTGGACTCAGACCTGAAGAAGAACTCCAGAATTTCCTCTCCAACCTCAACTCCTTTGGTTCCATCAGATTCACCTCGTCCTACTCCAAATTCCATGCCACTTTCCTTGACGTTGACCTCCATCTGTCCAATGGCCAGCTTCACACATCTGTCCACATCAAACCCACTAACAAGCAACAGCACGTCCATTATGACAGCTGCCACCCATTTCATATCAAACGGTCCCTTCCCTACAGCTTAGGTCTTCGTGGCAAATGAATCTGCTCCAGTCCTGAATCCCTAAACCATTACACCAATAACCTGAAAACAGCTTTTGCATCCTGCAACTACCCTCCCGATCTGGTACAGAAGCAAATAACCAGAGCCACTTCCTCACCCCCTCAAACCCAGAACATCTCACAGAAGAACCCCACAAGTGCCCCACTTGTGACACGATACTTTCTGGGACTGGATCAGACTCTGAATGTGGCTCTCCAGCAGGGATACGACTTCCTCAAATCCTGCCCTGAAATGAGATCCATCCTTCATGAAATCATCCCCACTCCACCAAGAGTGTCTTTCCGCCGTCCACCTAACCTTTGTAACCTCTTGGTTCATCCCTATGAAATCCCCAAACCACCTTCCCTACCCACTGGCTCCTACCCTTGTAACCGCCCCCCGGTGTAAAACCTGTCCCATGCACCCTCCCGCCACCACCTACTCCAGTCCTGTAACCTGGAAGGTGTACACTATCAAAGGCAGAGCCACGTGTGAAAGCACCCACGTGATTTACCAACTGACATGCCTACACTGTAAAGCCTTCTATGTGGGAATGACGAGCAACAAACTGTCCATTCGCGTGAACGGACACAGGCAGACAGTGTTTGTTGGTAATGAGGATCACCCTGTGGCTAAACATGCCTTGGTGCACGGCCAGCACATCTTGGCACAGTGTTACACCGTCGGGGTTATCTGGATACTTCCCACTGATGCCAACCTATCAGAACTCTGGAGATGGGAACTTGCCCTTCAATATATTCTCTCTTCCCGTTACCCACCATGCCTCAACCTTCGCTAATTTCAAGTTGCCGCCCCTTGTACCTCACTTGTCATTCAACAACATCTTTGCCTCTGTACTTCCGCCTCGACTGACATCTCTGCCCAAACTTTTTGCCTTTACAAATGTCTGCTTGTGTCTGTGTATGTGCGGATGGATATGTGTGTGTGTGCGCGAGTGTATACCTGTACTTTTTTCCCCCTAAGGTAAGTCTTTCCACTCCCGGGATTGGAATGACTCCTTACCCTCTCCCTTAAAACCCACATCCTTTCATCTTTCCCTCTCCTTCCCTCTTTCCTGATGAAGCAACCGTGGGTTGCAAAAGCTTGAATTTTGTGTGTGTGTTTGTGTTTGTGTTTGTTATTGTCTCTATCAACGTACCAATGCTTTCGTTTGGTAAGTTACATCATCTTTGTTTTTAGATATATTTTTTCCACGTGGAATGTTGCCCTCTATTTTATATATATATGCTTGTGTCTGTGTATGTGCGGATGGATATGCGTGTGTGCTTAAAACCCACATCCTTTCATCTTTCCCTCTCCTTCCCTCTTTCCTGATGAAGCAACCGTGGTTTGCTTATATATATATATATATATATATATATATATATATATATATATATATATATATATATATATATATATATATATATATATATATATACCATGAATACTCTTAGTTCTTACATATATAAATATATCCCTGTACATACCTGTATGTGATGTGGAACCGTCACCTCACATAACCAGGTGTGCATACCAATCATGTGCACAATTTTCCCGCTCCAACACACGACGGTTCTCACATTGTCTTTTCTGTTGGTGGCTTTGTGTTTCATTGTGTGTATGCATATTGGTAGTCGTGTAGCCTGATTCTTCGACCTGCTTATGTAAAATAAGTTGAAGGCTATAGAAAACCATGGAAATTGAGGAGGACTTAAGCGATAGAAGTGTATGCATATGGAAAGAGGGAAAGATAGACCGGTACTCAGAAGAGAAGTAAAAAAGGAAAAGATTGAAATGGTTGCTAAGATCGAAGAAGTGAAAGAAAATAGCCCCAAAGACAGGGAACCCTTCCCACACCCCTTCCCCTAGATTCCTTCTTCGCCGGTACTTGAGTGAGAAGCCTGAGGAGGTATGATGTTACACATCTCCTCTCACCTTCACCTTTGAAGTCCCTGAAGAAAGATCTCAGCAACTCCTGTGGAATGGCAGATGGTGAAGAATCAGTCACACTTGTCTGCGAGGGTTGCCTGAAAGGTGTGGCTTGTGTGTAGTGTTAGTCATGAAACTTCTTGGCAGATTAAAACTGTGTGCCGGACCGAGACTCAAACTCGGGACCTTTGCCTTTGGCGGGCAAGTGCTCTACCATGTGAGCTACCCAAGCGTGACTCACGCCCCATCCTCACAGCTTTCCTTCTGCCAGTATCTCGTCTCCTACCTTCCAAACTTTACAGAAGCTCTCCTGCGAACCTTGCAGAACTAGCACCCCTGCTTGGGTAGCTCATATGGTAGAGCACTTGCCCGCGAAAGGCAAAGGTCCCGAGTTCGAGTCTCGGTCTGGCACACAGTTTTAATCTGCCAGGAAGTTTCACGTCAGCGCACACTCCTCTACAGAGTGAAAATTTCATTCTGGAAACATCCCCCAGGCTGTGTCTCCGTGATATCCCTTCTTTCAGGATTGCTAGTTCTGCGAGGTTTGCAGGAGAGCTTCTCTAATGTTTGGAAGGTAGGAGACGAAATACTGGCAGAAGTAAAGCTGTGAGGATGGGGCGTGAGTTGTGCTTGGGTAGCTCAGATGGTAGAGCACTTGCCTGCGAAAGGTAAAGGTCCCGAGTTTGTGTCTCGGTCCGGCACACAGTTTTAATCTGCCAGGAAGTTTCATATCAGCGCACACTCCGCTGCGGAGTGAAAATTTCATTCTGGAAAGTGTCAGTCATGTTTGTACCTGCACTACCCACCCCTTTAAAAATTTATATAAATCCTCCCCATTCACATCACAACTCACAAAATTATTCAGTAGTAAGTAGAAAACTGTGTATCATATCAACACAAATATATAATTATTCATATTACATTGTATCCTACAATAGCTTAGGCCCAAATCAGACCTAACTATACGTGGGTTGGCTAGGCAAAAATATGACCTAACTATATGCAGATGGTGGTAGAGACTGTCTGGTTAGGCAAAAATACGACTATCCGTGGAGACTGTGTTGGCTGCTGTCAACAGTACAATCGAGAAACCCAGGACAAGTCAAGAAGACCAGCAATGGCGCTCCTGGAATAACCGAGAAGGACATCATAAAATGTTCCAATGGATAATTTTTTTTTCCCCATTGCCATCCATGAATACCTCTGCACACATGTTCATATGGAAAACTGGTGAAGAGATTACATTCGAAGACTACTTTTGGCAAAAATAAAACCTAACTAAGATCGGATTTGACATCGTTGATTACTAGAGCGGAGCATGCTGTCAATTCTCTTTTACATCGAGCCTAGAGCGGAGCATGCATTTGACTTACATAATACCAGGCATTACCAAATGCTTCAGTCTTGACTCGATATAACAACAAATCCATCAAGGTGATTTTATAACTGGGGATTCTAGCGCCCATAAAACAAGTAAGACTGTGTATAATGACAAGATCACGTGCTGCTACCTCCACAAGAAGCAGTATGACCTTGATATCAGTGATTTGCTGCAACTCTTGCTTGTCCGCCACATCAAGACTGAGTATGCTGAATTACTAAACTACATGACAACATAAGAGGATGAGAACAGAATACAGGATAGTATAAGACTTGAAGAGAATTCGGTGTGGGAAAACGGATATGGAAATAACACTGAACCCAACTTGGGATCCAACAGTCGTCTCTCTGCCCGTTAACACACAATGTTAATGTCCCTGGGGAACAGATGTGAATCCACCCAGATCCCATGGATCTGACATTGACCTCACTCTATTACTTATGGACCAATATTTCTCGTTAAACTTTATGTGAAAGTCTCCCCACAACAAAACAATTACCATTTTACTATCTAACCCAACAGCTTGTCATGGACAAGTTTGAATTCTTTCTACGAGTCGTCTGTAACCTTGTTAGTATCATTAGGTTTGGAAAAAGCAACAGTTGCATTGTTCCTTGATATTATACTCTCGGAAATTTCTCAATCTATAATTAGCTCCAAAGATTCCGCCAGACTACACACATTTATAATGTCAGAGTTGACTATTTTCTCTTTGAAATTTTTTTCTACATTGTTTCCTCGTGAACTGACAGTTCGTGCACTAACAACTCAAGGAATTTGCGGTTGAATAATCGACCGTGTACTAACATCTGGAATTTTTTATTGAATAATAGGGATCAGTTTATCCTGTCTTTCGATGTGTGTAGTCTTTTGTTTCACTGCATCATACGTAACATTACATACATTTTGAAATTATCGTAATTTTTCATTAAATTCAGAATCTCTATTGTCACAGTTGCCTTCAATATCAAAGTCTAATTTCTGGGTCAACCGCTGAAATGGATCATCCTGCTTTTGGTTAAAGTCCATAAACATTTGATTTATTTGTACAATTAAAGAATTACTTAATTCATTCTTTAAATCTGCTCATAAATTTTCCACTTTATCATTTAACACCTCAAATTTAGAATTTAAAGCTTCACCCTGTGCTTCTAGTTTTCACTTACAGTTGTACTTATTTCATTTCTCAAGGAGTCAATTTGAGCAGTTGCAGCTACACTTTGTCCCTCTATTTTTTTCCCTTAATGAAGTATTTTGAGCATTTAGTTCTTGTCTTAAAGAAGCTGAATCTGCATCTAATTTTTCACTTAAAGAGGAAATTTGAGCAGTTATTAAATTTGCTAATTTAGTCCAATCTGGGATCTCTCTATTAATTCTTATAGTTATTGTCTTTAGTTCACCCAGCATAGAGTTCTAAGCTGCATCAGTAAGGTGTAGAATGGGCACCGGTGAATGGCACGGGAGCCGGTAGCGTCGATCATTGGTCGCGGCATCGGCGGGCGCGAAGTCAGCAATTCAAACGGCAATGTCTGTTCCACTTCCTCCCTTATGACCTCTTGAAGCGTCTCAGTTTTTTGCTCGCTGTGCAATCCAAGTGCCTTCTGAACTTCCTCTCTCACTATCTGACGAGGAACACTTGTGAAATCAGTTCCTTCCTCTATCACACACATCAATACGGCATTTGGAAGCCGTTAAACCTTCTTGCATGTAATTCTTTTTTGATGCATTGTCTTGATATACTGGCACCATTTTATGAAGTCATCTACTGTCAAAACCTCCTTCAGGAGTAGGGCTTGATACATGTCCTCAGCTACACCCTTCACGAGATGTGCAACCTTATCTTCCTCCTTCATTCTAGGATTCACTATTTTACACAGCTTCAAGACGTCTTGAATGCAGGATGCTGTAGTTTCTCCTGGATTTTGTGCCCTGCACTTTAATTTATCTTCAGCCTTGCACTTCTGTCGTCGTTTGTCACCGAAATACTTGCACAGTTCCGCCTGGAATACTTCCCAGCTTATGAATATCTCCTCGTTGCTCTTGTACCATTGCTTGACAGTGCCCTCCAAGTAGAAAAATACGTTAGCCAAACACACAGTGTCATCCCATTTGTTAAATTTGGCTATATGCTCATATACCTTCAGCCACTTGTTTGGATCTTGGCCATCGTCACCAGAGAACACGGAAGGATGTCTCATGTGGTGGTACACAGTTGCTGTCATTGTAATGTCCTCTTCTTCTTCTGTGTCCAATAGATTGCTATCTGTTGAATATGGCTCGAACTCAGGTTTCTCGCCACGTAAACGGCGGCTGTGTCGTGGCGTGATGGAAGCTAGTGTGTTGTCGATAATATGTGCTATCACAAGTTACAATACCCAGTGTCTCCACCAGAATAATGTCGTGTAGAAGAAGGTGTAATTAGATGAATGACGAACACTAACTTCACTTAATGAAGTTTTATTCAGCACTTGCACATACAAGAGTATGGAGCAAACTGCCTCCCGCCAGAACACGTACGGTATATATGCAGTTACAGAACATTCCAGTACAATGATTCTTGACATTTGTGGATACTTCTAGAATGTACTTGAACTGAATATAGAAATTAAAATTTTACAGTTCAGCTGAGTTTTGAACTCATGACCCTCCACACAACAGTGTAGCATCATAACCACTACACCATGGTGGCTGTGCTACTCACCATATTCTGCGACAATATATTGAGTAGCGTTGTATTGTTAGCTGTAAACTTTGCTGTGCTTTATCAGAAACTTTGGCCACAGTATCCTCGTTCACAACTAATGGTTCGAAAATTTCATTATATATTTATGTGAAAAAAATATATTTTTGAGAAGTTTTGCATACTTGCGAAGATTTTTGTAATTTATCAGTTTTTTGCGTAACCTGTTTTGTAATAAATCGGTGTTTGTGTTGTTACTGCAAATAAGTAACATATGGGGGAAAGAAATACAGTAGAAGAAGAATGGATAGCTTTGAGGAATGAAATAGTGAGGGCAGCAGAGGATCAAGTAGGTAAAAAGACGAGGGCTAGTAGAAATCCTTGGGTAACAGAAGAGATACTGAATTTGATTGATGAAAGGAGAAAATACAAAAATGCAGCAAGTGAAGCAGGCAAAAAGGAATACAAACGTCTCAAAAATGATGTCGACAGGAAGTGCAAAATGGCTAAGCAGGGATGGCTAGAGGACAAATGTAAGGATGTAGAGGCTTAGCTCATTAGGGGTAAGATAGATACTGCCTACAGGAAAATTAAAGAGACCTTTGGAGATAAGAGAACCACTTGTATGAATATCAAGAGCTCAGATGGAAACCCAATTCTAAGCAAAGAAGGGAAAGCAGAAAGGTGGAAGGAGTATATAGAGGGTCTATACAATATTATGGAAATGAAAGAGAAGGTAGATGAAGATGAAATGGGAGATATGATATTGCGCGAAGAGTTAGACAGAGCACTGAAAGACCTAGGTTGAAACAAGGCCCCAGGAGTAGACAACATTCCAATCGAACTACTGACAGCCTTGGGAGAGCCAGTCCTCTACCGTCTGGTGAGCAAGATGAATGAGACAGGCGAAATTCCCTCAGACTTCAAGAAGAATATAATAATTGCAATCCCAAAGAAAGCAGGTGTTGACAGATTTGAAAATTACCGAACTATCAGTTTAATAAGTAACAGCTGCAAAATACTTACTTTAATTCTTTACAGACGAATGGAAAAACTGGTAGAAGCCGACCTCGGGGAAGATCAGTTTGGATTCCATAGAAATGTTGGAAAACGTGAGGCAATACTGACCCTACAACTTATCTTAGAAGAAAGATTAAGGAAAGGCAAACCTACGTTTCTAGCATTTGTAGACTTAGAGGAAGCTTTTGACAATGTTGACTGGAATACTCTTTTTCAAATTCTGAAGGTGGCATGGGTAAAATACAGGGAGCGAAAGGCTATTTACAATTTGTACAGAAAGTAGATGGCAGTTAGAAGAGTCGTGGGACATGAAAGGGAAGCATTGGTTGGGAAGGGAGTGAGACAGGGTTGTAGCCTCTCCCCGATGCTATTCGATCTGTATATTGAGCAAGCAGTAAAGGAAACGAAAGAAAAGTTCGGAGTAGGTATTAAAATCCATGGAGAAGAAATAAAAACTTTGAGGTTCGCCAATGACATTGCAATTCTGTCAGAGACAGCAAAGTACTTGGAAAAGCAGTTGAACGGAATGGACAGTGTCTTGAAAGGAGGGTATAAGATGAACATCAATAAAAGCAAAACGAGGATAATGGAATGTAGTCAAATTAAGTTGGGTGATGCTGTGGGAATTAGATTAGTAAAGGAGTTTTGCTATTTGGGGAGCAAAGTAACTGATGATGGTCAAAGTAGAGAGGATATAAAATGTAGACTGGCAATGGCAAGGAAAGCATTTCTGAAGAAGAGAAATTTGTTAACATCGAGTATTGATTTAAGTGTCAGGAAGTCGTTTCTGAAAGTACTTGTATGGAGTGTAGCCATGTATGGAAGTGAAACATGGACGATAAATAGTTTAGACAAGAAGATAATAGAAGCTTTCGAAATGTGGTGCTACAGAAGAATGCTGAAGATTGGGTGGGTAGATCACATAACTAATGAGGAGGTATTGAAAAAAGTATTGGGGAGAAGAGGAGTTTGTGGCACAACTTGACTAGAAGAAGGGATCGGTTGGTAGGGCATGTTCTGAGGCATCAAGGGATCACCAATTTAGTATTACCCCCTGCGGGTTCGGGGGTTAGAATAGGCCCACGGTATTCCTGCCTGTCGTAAGAGGCGACTAAAAGGAGTCTCAAATGTTTCGGCCTTATGTGATGGTCCCCTCTCGGGTTTGACCTCCAAATTATTCCGAAGAGCGAGCCAATTGGGGAGGGCGCCTTACATGGTGCACTGTATCTGTCGTGCATTGAGACCTTTAGCCGGCTTTTGCGTCGTTGCAGTGGTGTCCCGCTCGTTTTCCATCTCTTGGGCTAGGATACGTCCCTGGGTGCGATTACCACGCTGCACTCTGCAGTGTTGCTTTTAACTGCGACGACGACCTTGGACATTTTTGCACCTAAGATCCAGCACGGTAGCCAGTCCGTTGTGGTGGGGCCGCCATGTACCCTGTTGGTTGTAGCCCCCTGACAACACAGGGATCGCTCTACTGATGCCTGCGCCGTTAACCCCCCACGTATGCCAAGGATTAGATGCCCATCTCCCTGGGGCATCAGGACTCCCGGCAATGGCCATCCTGCCAGGTGGCTATTGCTGCGGCTGGGTGGCACCCGTGGGGAGGGCCCTTGGTCGGAGTAGGTGGCATCAGGGCGGATGACCCGCAATGAAGCGTGGTACATCATCTCTCGCTGGCGGCCAGCCACCAGCAGTCTCTAAGCGATCGAGGTCTAACCTCAACGGGAAGAAATTTGATCCAAGATCATTTCCCTCCCTGGCCACTCCATGGGAGGAACGTATGGCTAAAGAAGGCGGTGCAGATTATTCACCCCGGTATCTAGTCTGTACCCTAGTCGATGGTGAATCTTTTATGTCAACCAAGCCCCACTTTTTTGTGGAGCACATAGAGGACAAGTTCGGGGAGGTGGAGGGCTTGTCTAAAATGCGCTCTGGTTCCGTTCTCATCCAGACAGCATCCTCTACCCAGTCACGGAGGTTGCTCGCGTCAGCATCATACTGCATAAGAGTCTCAACATGGTCCAGGATATTATATTCCACAGGGATCTCCTTCTGCAGTCGGACGATGAACTACACGCCAATCTAGAACAACGGGGTGTTCACTTCGTCTGGCGCGTCCATTGGGGTCCGAGGGATAATCAGGTGGCCACCGGTGCCTTCATCTTGGCCTTTGAGGGTGACGTCTTACCCGAAAAAGTCAAGGTGATGGTTTACCGCTGTGATGTGAGACCGTATATCCCTCCTCCGATGCGGTGTTTTAAATGCTGGAAGTTCGGGCACATGTCATCCCGCTGTACTTCCAGCATCACATGTCGAGATTGTGGACATCCTTCGCATCCCAATACTCCATGTGCTCCACCTCCCATCTGTGTGAATGTCCCCCTGCTCGCCGGACTGTCAGATATTCCAGAAAGAACGGAATATAATGGAATATAAGACCCTGGACCGCCTGACCTACTCAGAGGCGAGGCGGAAATATGAGAGGCTCCATCCTGTGCCAATGACGTCGATGTACACCGCTGCTGCTACAACGGTTCTCCCATCTCCTGTGTCGTCCCGTCCGGTTGCATCTATGATTGGTCAAAATCCACTAGCCCCCTTGAGTGTGAGGGGCACTTCACACCATGTTGCTCCTGCTCCATCTACTTCAGGAGTAACACCCTCCCAACCATCGGGGACATCAGTTCCCCCTTCCCAGCCAAAGAAGCGTAAGACTTCTTCGGCTACTCTCGCCAGGAAGGGGTCCCTTGGAGACCTACCTTCGCAAGTTCTGACCAGTGGAAAAGCGGAAACCCGCAAGTGGCTGAAACAACCACCAGTCCCTGGTCATAGGGCCTCACGGTCGTCGTCCGTCCCTGAGACTGACCCAGTGAAGCCCTCCAAGCCTGAACCACCGAAGGCACAGCGAGAGAAACAGAAGAAGAAGAATGTCCCCAAGGCTAACGACATTGCGGTGGCACCCATCCCACCGCTTCCTACAAGATCTGCGTCTGAGGACGAGGTGGAGATTCTGGCGTCCGCTGAGGACCTCGATCTCGCCGGTCCCTCAGACGCCATGGAAAGCACTAGCACAGGTGCTCAATCGGAGGCAGCAGGTGATCCAGCGGCGTAATCTGCCTTCCCAGTCCCGTCACGCCTTTCTCAGACATGGACAATACCATCCTCCAGTGGAACTGCAGCAATTTCTTCCACCATCTAGCTGAGCTCCGCCAACTTATCAGCCTTCACCCTTTCTTCTGCATTGCTCTTCAGGAAACTTGGTTTCCAGCAATGCGAACCCCTGCCCTCCGTGGCTATCGGGGTTATTATAAGAACCGGACAGCATATGAAAGGGTGTCTGGTGGCGTCTGCCTCTATGTCCTTCACACTGCACAGCGAGTGTGTCCCTCTCCAAACACCTTTAGAGGCTGTCGCTGTTCGGGTGTGGATGCCAAAGGCTGTTACCGTCTGCAGTCTTTACCTTCCACCGGATGGTGATGTCTCGCAGCATGTCCTGGCTGCGTTGATAGCCCAATTGCGGCCACCTTTCTTGCTATTGGGCGACTTCAACGCCCATAACCCTCTGTGGGGTGTCAGTGGCAACAGGTCGAGGCGCCACCGTTGAGCATTTATTGTCGCAGCTCGATCTCTCGATTTTAAATGATGGTGCCTTCACACACTTCAGTGTGGCGCATGGCACATACTCCGCCATTGACCTTTCAATCTGTAGCCCTAACCTCTTACCGTCTGTCCAATGGAGTGTGCATGATGACCTGTGTGGTAGTGACCACTTTCCGATCTTTCTGTCACTACCACGGCGTCACTCTTTTGGGCGCCCTAGCAGATGGGCTATGAATAAGGCTGACTGGGACTTGTTCTCCTCCACCGCCGCTATTGAGCCTCTCTCTAATGATGACATTGATGCGGTGGTTCAATCGGTCACCACCGGCATCGTTACTGCCGCCGAATCTGCCATTCCCCATTCCTCTGGGTCCCCTCGGCGGCGGACTGTGCATTGGTGGTCGCCTGAGATCGCTGCAGCGATTAAAGATCGCCGGCGGGCGCTACAGCGTCACAAGCGACATCCCTGCATTGAACACCTCATCACCTTCAAACGGCTGCGTGCGCGGGCCTGCCGCCTTATCCGCCAAAGCAAGCAGGAGTGCTGGGAGCGGTATGTGTCCACCATTGGCCTCCATGTCTCTCCATCGCAGGTCTGGGCCAAGATTTGACGCCTCTATGGCTATCGGACCCCTGTCAGCGTCCCTGCGCTCTCACTGAATGGAACAGTTTGTACAGACTCCGGCGAAATTGCCAACAGCTTGGCAGAGCATTTTACTCTTAGTTCCGCTTCTTCCAATTACCCACTGGCCTTCCGCTCCATTAAAGAGCGGATGGAACGTCGGAGCCTTTCGTTTCGCACCCACCACCCAGAATCTTACACTGCTCCATTCAGTGAGTGGGAATTTCGCAGTGCCCTAGCCGCTTGCCCTGATACCGCTCCTGGGCCAGATGGCATCCACTGTCAGATGCTGAAACACCTTTCAGTGGACTGCCAGCGGCGCCTCCTCGATCTTTACAACCGTCTTTGGGTCGAGGGGGAGTTTCCGTTGCAGTGGCGGGAAAGCATTGTCATCCCCGTTTTGAAACCTGGAAAGAACCCTCTGGAGGTGGACAGCTACTGTCCCATTAGCCTCACCAACGTTCTTTGCAAGTTGCTTGAACGGATGGTTAGCCGGCGCTTGAATTGGGTACTGGAGTCAAGGGGCCTTCTGGCTCCGTCTCAGGGTGGGTTCCATAAAGGCCGCTCCGCCACCGACAATCTGGTGAGCCTGGAGTCGGCCATCCGTACTGCCTTTGCCCGCCGTCAGCACCTGGTCGCTGTCTTTTTCGACATGCGGAAGGCGTACGATACGACATGGCGTCATCACATCCTTTCTACGCTTCATGGATAGGGTCTTCGGGGTCCTCTGCCGATTTTTATCCGCAATTTTCTGTCGTATCGTACCTTCCGCGTGCAAGTCGCAGCCTCGTATAGTTCCTCCCATGTCCACGAGAACGGTGTGCCACAGGGTTCTGTTTTAAGTGTCTGCCTGTTTTTAATAGCCATTAACGGGCTCGCTGCAGCCGTGGGAAATTCTGTCTCCGCTTCCCTGTATGCTGACGACTTCTGCCTTTACTACAGCTCTACTGGCATTGCAGCTGTTGAACGTCAGCTACAGGGCGCTATCCGCAAGGCGCAGTCTTGGGCTGTAGCTCATGGGTTCCAGTTTTCGGCAGCCGAGACCTGCGTCATGCATTTCTGCCGGCGACGTACTGTCCACCCGGAGCCGCAGCTTTCTCTTAACGGCGAACTTCTTTCAGTGGTGGAATCACACAGGTTTTTGGGGGTGGTTTTTGATGCCCGGTTGACTTGGCTGCCTCATATCCGGCAGCTCAAACAGGCGTGTTGGCGGCATCTAAATGCTCTGAGATGCTTGAGCCACACCCGCTGGGGCGCCGACCGATCTACCCTGTTCCGGCTCTACCAGGCGTTAATCCAGTCTCGTCTGGATTATGGGAGCCTGGCTTATGGCTCAGCTTCCCCATCTGTGTTGCGGGTGCTGGACCCAATCCTCCATAGCGGGATACGCCTTGCCACTGGTGCTTTCCGCAACAGCCCTGTGGAGAGCATACTAGTGGAGGCAGGTGTCCCTCCACTGCGGTTACGACGCCAACAATTACTGGCTGCTTATGCTGCCCATGTTTTTAGCTTGCCCGGGCATCCAAATTACCGTGTCCTGTTCCCGCAGTCAGTCGTCCATCTGCCAGACCGTCGGCCCCGGTCGGGTTGTCCAAACGCCGTATGCGTCAAGGAGCTTCTCTCCGGGCTTGGGTTTTTCCCTGTTCCACCTCCTTTCCGGGCACCTCTGCGTACACCCCCGTGGTGTGTTCCTTGCCCTTATCTTTGGTTCGACTTGGCACAGGGCTCGAAGGACTCAGTCCCTCCAGAGGCCTTCTGCCGCTGCTTTTATTCCATCCTGACCTCGTATCAGGGCTCTGGAATTGTTTACACTGACGGTTCGATGGTTGCTGGTCGTGTCGGGTATGTGCTAACTCTAGGGGACCATTCCGAACAACGTTCCTTGCCGGATGGCTGCAGCGTTTACACTGCTGAGCTGGTCGCCATCTTTAGTGCCCTAGAGTATATCCGCTCCTGCTCAGGTGAGTCCTTCGTTATCTGTAGCGATTCCCTGAGCGGTTTATGAGCTCTCGACCAGTGTTTTCCTCGTTCTCGTCTGGTGATGGCTATCCATGAGTCCCTGCATACTCTTGCGGCCGCTCTGTGGTCTTTGTGTGGACCCCCGGTCATGTCGGTATCCCGGGCAATGAATGTGTTGACCGCCTGGCCAAACAGGCCACCAGTGAACCCACCCTGGACATTGGCCTCCCGGAGACTGATTTGCGGGCAGTCTTCCGCCGCGAAGTTCTCTCGCTTTGGGACACTGAATGGCGCAATCTGCCCACGCCAAACAAACTCCGTTCTCTCAAGGCGACGACGCGTGTGTGGCAGCCATCCATGCGAGCCACTCGCAGAGATTCAGTTGTTCTTTGTCGGCTCCGCATTGGCCACACCCGACTGTCTCACAGTTATTTATTGCGTCGTGAGGACCCGCCTCTCAGTCGCTGTGGGGCGGTTTTGACGGTGGTGCACATTTTATTAACTTGTCCGCTTTTAACTGTGCTCAGGCAGACATTTGCGCTGCCTGATACGCTCCCTGCCCTTTTACTAGATGACTCTGCCATGGTGGACTTAGTTTTGCGTTTTATTCGGGCAGGGGGTTTTTATAGTTTAATCTGAGTGTTTGGTTTTTAGTGTTGATTCTGGCTTTTTGCCTCTGATTTTAAACTGAGTTTTTAATGTGTTCTTGGTTGGCTTTTCCTCTTTTTTTCTCTATGGTCGGCCAACCACCGTCACACTCTGTGTGTTTTAATTTGTTTTGTCTGATCTTTGTCGGAGTCTTTCTCGTCCTGTGTCGTCTGACATCTTTCCTGCTGTTTGTTTTTTATTCTCTTTGGGCGGTTTTAATTTTTTGGAAAAAGGGACCGATGACCATCGCAGTCTGGTCCCTTTAATCCCACAAACCAACCAACCAATTTAGTACTGGAGGGCAGCGTGGAGGGTAAAAATCGTAGAGGGAGACCAAGAGATGAATACACTAAGCAGATTAAGAAGGATGTAGGTTGCAGTAGGTACTGGGAGATGAAGAGGCTTGCACAGGATAGAGTAGCATGTAGCATGGAGAGCTGCATCAAACCAGTCTCAGGACTGAAGACCACAACAACAACGTCACATTATTTTAAGAAGTGTACTTTGTTTGCATTTATCATAAATTAACGATACTGTCAAATTTTCTTTGTGGCCATAACCTAAAATACACTTCAGAGAAACAGTAAAACTTATACTAAGTTTTCTGTTATCATAATAGATTGCTCGTTTTTGGTTATAAGTCACTTAAGTTCCAAAAGGATGTCGCAGATAGGCACAACAAAAAGACTGTCACAAAATAAGCTTTCAACCAACAAGGCCTTTGTCAAAAATGATGACCACACACACACACACACACACACACACACACACACACACACACACACACACACCTGCATCCATGCAGTCTTGGTAGCTGAAGCCAGACTATGAGCAGCAGCAGTCCATAATGGGAGAGGCAACTGGGTTGGGTAAGGAGGAAGTTGAGGTGGGGATGGGGAGGGATAGGAGGGTAGGGGTGGGGGATGGTGAAGTGCTGAAGTGCATGCAGGGATGATGTGGAGAAAGGGTAGGGCAATTAGGTGCAGTTGGGAGGTTAGACAGTGTTTGGGGAAGGGGGCGTAGTGGGAAAGGAGAGAAGTAAAAAAGACTGGGTGTGTTGGTGGAATAGAGGGCTGTGTAGAGCTGTAATGGGAACAGGGGAGGGGCTAGATGGGTGAGGCCAGGAGGGTTATGGGAACAAAGGCTATATTGCATGGAGAGTTCGCACATGCGCAATTCAGAAAAGCTGGTGTTGGTGGGAAGGATCCATATGGGACAGGCTGTGAAACAGTCATTGCAATGAAGAATGTCGTATTGGGCAGTGTACTCAGCAACAGAGTTCTCCAGTTATTTCTTGGCCATAGTTTATCAGTGGCATATTCATGCAGACAGTCAGCTTGTTGGTTGTCGTGCCCACATAGAATGCAGCATAGTGGTTGCAACTTAACTTTTAAATCCCATGACTGATTTTTCATGTAGCCGTGCCTTTGATGGGATATGTGATGTTTGTCACTGGGACTGGAGTAGATGGTGGTGGGAGGATGTATGGGACAGGTCATGCATCTAGGTCTATTACAAGGATATGAGTCATGAGGTAAGGGTTGGGAGCACAGATTGTGTAGGGATGGACAAGTATATTGTGTAGGTTCAGTGGATGATGTAATACCACTGAGAGAGGAGTGGGAAGGATAGTGGGCAGAACATTTCTCATTTCAGGGCATGACCAGAGGTAATCGAATCCTTGGTGAAGTATGTAATTCAGTTGCTCCAGTCCTGGGAGGTACTGAGTTATGAGGGGAATGCTCCTCTGTGGCCGGATGGTGACACTTTATGGGGTGGTGGGTGACTGGAAAGATAAAGCATGGAAGATTTGGTTTTTGATGAGGTTGGGAGGATAATTACATTCTGTGCAGGCCTCAGTGAGACCCTCAGTATATTTCCAGATGGACCACTCGTCACTGCAGATGTGATGACCAAGGGTGGCTAAGCTGTATGGAAGGGACTTCAGAGTATGGAACGAGTGGCAGCTGTCAAAGTGGAGGTATTGCTGGTTGTTAGTAGGTTTGATATGGACAGAGGTACTGATGTAGCCATCTTTGAGATGGTGGTCAACATGTAAGAAGGTGGCTTGTTGGGTTGAGTAGGAGCAAGGGAAGCAAATGGGTGAGAAGGCATTGAGATTCTGGAGGAATGTGGATAGTGTCCTCACTGTTGATGCAGATTGCAAAGATGGCATCAGTGAATCTGAACCAGGTGAGGGGTTTAGAATTCTGGATGTTTAGGAAAGATTCTTCTAGATGGCCCATGAATAAGTCAGTGTATGATGGCACTGTGGAGGTGCCCACAGCCATACCTCTGATTTGTTTATAGGTAATGCCTTCAAAGGAGAAGTAATTGTGGATGAGGATATAGTGGGTTATGGCGACTAGGAAGGAGGTTGTTGGTTTGGAATCCGTTGTGCCTTGGGAAAGATAGTGCTCAATAGCAGTAAGGCCATGGGCATTAGGGATGTTAATGTAAAGGGAGGTGACATCAGTAGTGATGAGCAGGGCAACATGGTTAAGGAACAGGAATTGTGGTGAGTTGGTGGAGGAAATCATTGGTATCTTTTATATAGGAGGGTAGGTTCTGGGTAATAGGCTGAAGGTATTGGTCTAAGAGGCAGAGATTTTCTCAGTGGGGGCACAATAACGGTCCACAATGGTTTGTCCTGGGTGGTTGGGTTTATAGACCTTAGGAAGCTTGTAGAAGGTAGGAGTTCAGGGAGTGGTTGGGCACTCTTTTAACTATAATCCATCACAGATTCCTTGAACAAAAAGCAGTGCCCATTAACTAGAAGAAAGTGCCGTCCACACTTGTCTACAAGACGGGGTTGCGGAAGTGTTTGCAAAACTAATGTCCAATAACTGTGACAACCATTTCATGTAGAATCTTAGAACATATTGTGAGCTCACACAATGAGGTATCTCAAACAGAACGACATCTGCCTTGCCAAGCAACATGTATTTTGAAAGCAAAGATCACGTGAAACCCAACTTGTACTTTTCTCACATGACATCCCGAAAGCCACAGATCAAGGCAGTGAGATAGATGCAGTATTTCTCATTTCTAAAAAGCATTTGGCTGACTATTACACCTACACCTATTATGAAAAGTATGATTGTATGGGATATCAGATGAGAGATATGCCTGGACTGATAATTTCTTGCCCGCATCTCGTGGTCGTGCGGTAGCGTTCTCGCTTCCCACGCCCGGGTTCCCGGGTTCGATTCCCGGTGGGGTCAGGGATTTTCTCTGCCTTGTGATGGCTGGGTGTTGTGTGCTGTCCTTAGGTTAGTTAGGTTTAAGTAGTTCTAAGTTCTAGGGGACTGATGACCATAGATGTTGAGTCCCATAGTGCTCAGAGCCATTTGAACCATTTGATAATTTCTTGATAGAGGTATGAGGCATGTTATTGTGGATGGAGAGTCATCTAAAGAGGTAGAAAAAACTCGGGATTACCCCAATGGAGTGTGTTGGGTCCCTTACTGTTTATTATGTGTATTAATGATCTTGCAGACCATGTTATTAGTAACCTCAGCCCTTTCGCAGATGATTCAGTTATCTACAATGAAGGACAGTCTGAACAAAGCTGTACAGATATTTAGCCAGACCTTAGTATAAGATTTCAAAGTGGTGCAAGAATTGGGAACTAGCTTCAACTGTTCAGGAAGGTAAAATTCTGAACTTATTAAAAGAAAAGAAAAAAAACAACAACATTGTATCCTGTGAATATAATATCATTGAATCACAGTTCATATTGGCAAGCTCCTCCGAATACCTGGGCATAACAATAGGGACATGAAATGTGATGATCACCTAGGGTGAGTCATGGGTAAAGCAGGTTTTGGTTTATTGTTGGAATACAACAGACTACAAAATGTCACAGGTTTGTTTGATCAATGGGAGAGTTTCACAGAAATGATAAAAGAACTAAACTGGCAGACCGTTGAAGATAGACCGAATCTATCCTGAGAAAATCTACTAGCAAAGTTTAAAGAATTGGTTTTAAATGATGACCCAAGAAATATACTGTGACACCCTACGTATCACTTGTGTAGGAATTGTGAGGACAAGAAATGGATTAGGAAAAAGACCTAATAACTGGTACTGTGGGACACACACCCTGCCCTGCCACGTCCTTCATAGTGGTTCAAAGAATATAGATGTAGATAGTCTCGAGTACATAGTCCATCAAAAGGCCTAAAATTTAACCTAGCAGTTTTTCAAGTGGTTATGTGAAAGGAAGCATTCAAAAGCTATGTCTTTGTAAGAGTCCTGGGTGCACTAGCGATAATGCATCATGTATGTGTAACCCATCTGTGAAAATTCGTACCTAGCCATGGTATTTGCTAATACCTCTTTATAACGAATGTGTGTGAAAGTTGCTAATCAGTTGAGTCACAGTGTGTTTTAAGCTTTTATAATAGTTTTTGCTAGTGGTAATCATTTACATGAATAACGCCATGTTTCAAGCCAGTTAAGAAGTGACTGTGGCTGCCTATCAAAGGTGTAACATCTCACATCAAAATTTTAGACTGAGACAGCCAGTTGCTTTTTTCATCCTGAATCGATACTGTGAAGCATTAATTTAGTGTTGTTCCAGTAACCTGAGATATGAACAGTTTTCCCAAGTGCGCTGCTGTTTGTGTTTTCATGCTGTTGCTCACTATTAGGACTTAGATTAAGTATTATACTTTGCGTCACCAATACTGTACTGTTCGAAGAATGAAGTGGGGAGAAATTGGAATTTTCACTACCTGTGTAATCAGTGTTGTACAACTGAACTAGTCATTGCAACATTTAAAGTGATAATAAATGTGAAAGAGACCACTTAAAAGCATAGACTCTGTAGTGTCCATCAATTGAACAACATTTGAGAATTGTTTGCAGCTGTATTATCTACTCTTTGAAGAACTTCGCAGGAGTCAGCTGGACACACCAGGTAGGCAAACGTTCAAAACTGATGCTCTGTTTGGGTTGGGCTCTATTTCCCTAATGTCATCTGAGACCGAAACAGATGGTGTTTTTTATAACAAAGCTGTTGCAGTGCGGTGGATTGATCATCAGTGACACCCAGTCAGCTAATAGAGCTTGACAGGTTACTCCTGCATCAAAAGAAAAATGTAAATGGTAGTAGGATACATCTGAACCAAAATCTATTCATGTCCTTAAAAGAGATGAAGGAACTTTTAGAAGGTATGGAGAAAGTGTTAGAATTTATCACTGCAAATTTGAAATGTGTGGAACGTCATAAGAATGCAATGTGTTTTGCAGAAGATGTACTGAAATGTCAAAAATTGCATTAACATTCAGTTGTTGAATGATACAACACACTTAACATTGATAAAGGGGTTGATAGATATGGAGACAAAATGAACACTGACCCACAGAAATGAGTGACCTGATGGGGCTACAGAATTGAAATTCAACTTGAAGTGAGTAATTGAAGAGTCGAGTGAGAAATGCCAGTTTTTTTTAAAGAAAAGATACTGGACTACATTCAGGAGGATGACAGTTTAAATCCCGTCTGCCCACTCAGATTTTGGATTTCTGTTTTTACCCTGATCTATAAAGTGTGACCATGTGCTCCCTTTACAACCCCTAAAAGAGCTCTAGACAACAATACCTTCAACACCATCATTGTACATCTCACCTTTTGTTGTTGGTGTTGTTGTTGTTGGCAGTGGTGGTGGCCTTCAGTCTGAAAACTGTTTTGATGCAGCTCATCATGCAAGTAAGCTTTTTAAGGTTCTTCGTAACTATGGCATCCTACATCCATTTGAATCTGCTTATTGTAGTTAGGCCTAGGTCTTCTGCTACAGGTTTTACCCCTCACACTCCTTACATTACCAAATTGACAATCCCTTGATGCCTCGGGATGTGTCCTATCAACCAACCCCTTCATTTAGTCCAATTTAGTCACAAATTCCTTTTCACCCAAATTTGATTCAGTATTTCCTCATTAATTATCAGACCTACATGTTGAAGCACACCACCCACATTTGCTCAGAGATGCAGAAAGTAGGAAGTAGATTAAAGTAGAGCCAGCTACAGGCAAGCACATTTGTTATGCGTTACAATACACAACACAGCCATCACACTTTGTGAAGCGAGCTGTCCAGGCGAATTGTGAAAATAACTGATCGTGCAACACCTAAGCAGAAGGCGGTAGCTTTTCCACACCAGCAACTGCAGAAGTGTTTAGTATACATGCTGCAACGCATAGCAAAGCCCAAGCAAGTGCAGCCAGCAAGTGTACAAATACCTAGCTACTTTTAACTTATATAATGTTCTGTTAGTATCAAGGCGCTATCACTGCAGGACTGTGACTCTTAGGACGCCATCCAGAATGCTATATGGTGCTATAAGGGGTCTGCAGTTCAACCCCGCGTCAGGTCAGCCTGCCCTGTGACACGAGATACGGAGCCACCCAGGACCAACTGAACTTTGGGACTTAATGCACCGACAACTGTGCTTATGCAGTGAGTCATGGTTGCTGCATCACCGATTACTGCCAGCTAGACAGCAATGGAGACATAAACTGAGCTTCATCTGCCGCCGTCTTAGTTGACAAGCACAGGACATCGCTGACAAGCAGTGGCATTGTGTCACCCCTTGGCCATGCTGCACTCTGTCAGCATTGCTGGACATCACATGCACACACGCAGAAGGCAGCTGGATGCCTCAACCAGTCTGCCCCAGCTTGTAATGAATCACGGTGGGTAGCCATAATACAGGAATATGAAAAGCACAAAATAATGTCTATGGGTCAATGCTTCTTCACCATATAATTTTCAACATTTGTCTGTAGTCTAAATTTCCTGTCTGAACTGCGTAATGTCCACATTTGACTCCTTTACAATGCTAGGATCCTCAGAGAAGACTTCCTAACACTTAGATTTATGTTTGATGTTAACAAATTTGTCTACTTTGGAAAACACTTTCCTCGCTATAACATATATCCCCTATACTTCTGTCACTGCCATTTATTTTGCTTCTCGGATAGTAACACTTCTTTACTACTTTTAATGTCTCATTTCCTAATCTAATTCCATCATCAGCTGATATAATTTGACTACATTCCATTACTGTTGTACTTTTGATGAAATTCATGTTGTTTTCAAGACACTTGTCTGCTCCGTACAGCAGCTCTCTGCCTCCTTTGCCATCTCTGGCAGAATCAAATCATCAGCAAACATCGCACTTGACTATTTCTCATTTTTGGTGATTTTAACACACATGATGAACAAGAGCTAGAGTCAAGGGGCTATTGCAATCATCAGTCCTTCAATATTCTCCCAAACCCTCACTGGCTGTTCTCTGTGGGAAGTCAGTTGGACAATAAATGACAAGAATGTGCCAAAATTGCATTATAGATATGATCCATCAAGCTGGCCACACATTGATCCAGAGTCATCAAGCCATCTTAAACAATCATGTGCTCCCAGGTAGAGTGAGGAATGCCACCTGTAACTGGGCATATGGCTCTTTGACATTTAAAAGGCTGACCAACTTCAGAAAACTCAGAGCCTTTGAGACAGTGGGAGCCAAATGCTGCAAAATTATAAAGGATAGGAGAAAGGACTTACGTTGGGAATTCTTGAAATCGTTAAATAATCACGAAAATTCATCGGAGTGTGGAATGTTGGATCCTTAATCGGGCAGGTGGGTTAGAAAATTTAAAATTGGATATGAGATAGGTTGGAGTTACAGTGGAAATTAGTGAAGTTCAGTGTCAGGAGGAATTGGACTTCTGGTCTGGCCAGTACAGGACTATAAATACAAAATGAAATAGGGGTTATGCAGGATTGGGTTTAATAATGAATAAGAAGTTACTGTGAACTGCATAGTGAAAGCATTATCGTAGCCAAGACAGACATGAATCCCACAAGCCTATATGCCAACCAGCTGCACAGATGATGATGAGACTGAAGTAATGTACGATGAGATAAAAGAAGTTATTCAGACAGTTAAGGGAGATGAAAATTTAATTGAGATGGGGAACTAGAATTTTGCACAGAGCACACTTTAATTACCACTAACACTTGGTTTAAGGCTCATGAACTGAAAATCACAGCAATAATGGGAGACCATCAGGAGGGTTTCTGGATGTTTGTACTCGGGGGTGGGGGTGTCATTTCCTAGAGTAATGAGGAATAGTGGTCTCTGGGCAAAACCTGATACGGGTACATAATACAGAGATAAGGAATTTTGCAGTAGTGATTGCCACCAGCTGGGATCACTAGAGTGACATCACTGAGAGTGGCATTTGGAACTTTGGTTTTATTACTGAAGTATATACAATTACACCTTTTCCATGGGGGAACTGTATTGTTTATAACTGATCATGACAAAATTAATCAAGTTGCCCTACAGTAAGCTAAAGAAATCCTCACTAGAGCACTACATCTGCTTGGTGAACCCAGATGAGTGGTATTTGTTCCACGATGAAATGGGAGATACGATACTGCGTGAAGAGTTTGACAGAGCTCTGAAAGACATGAGTCGAAACAAGGCCCCGGGAGTAGACAACATTCCATTGGAACTACTGACGGCCTTGGGAGAGCCAGTCCTGACAAAACTCTACCATCTGGTGAGCAAGATGTATGAAACAGGCGAAATACCCTCAGACTTCAAGAAGAATATGATAATCCCAATCCCAAAGAAAGCAGGTGTTGACAGATGTGAAAATTACCAAACTATCAGTTTAATAAGTCACAGCTGCAAAATACTAACACTAATTCTTTACAGACGAATGGAAAAACTAGTAGAAGCCGACCTCGGGGAAGATCAGTTTGGATTCCGTAGAAACACTGGAACACGTGAGGCAATACTGACCTTACGACTTATCTTAGAAGAAAGATTAAGGAAAGGCAAACCTACGTTTCTAGCATTTGTAAACTTAGAGAAAGCTTTTGACAATGTTGACTGGAATACTCTCTTTCAAACTCTAAAGGTGGCAGGGGTAAAATACAGGGAGCGAAAGGCTATTTACAATTTGTACAGAAACCAGATGGCAGTTATAAGAGTCGAGGGACATGAAAGGGAAGCTGTGGTTGGGAAGGGAGTAAGACAGGGTTGTAGCCTCTCCGTGATCTTATTCAATCTCTATATTGAGCAAGCAGTAAAGGAAACAAAAGAAAAATTCAGAGTAGGTATTAAAATCCATGGAGAAGAAATAAAAACTTTGAGGTTCGCTGATGACATTGTGATTCTGTCAGAGACAGCAAAGGACTTGGAAGAGTAGTTAAATGGAATGGACAGTGTCTTGAAAGGAGGATATAAGATGAACATCAACAAAAGCAAAACGAGGATTATGGAATGTAGTCAAATTAAATCGGGTGATGCTGAGGGAATTAGATTAGGAAATGAGACACTTAAAGTAGTAAAGGAGTTTTGCTATTTGGGGACCAATATAACTGATGATGGTCGAAGTAGAGAGGATATAAAATGTCGACTGGCAATGGCAAGGAAAGCGTTTCTGAAGAAGAGAAATTTGTTAACATTGAGTATAGATTTAAGTGTCAGGAAGTCGTTTCTGAAAGTATTTGTATGGAGTGTAGCCATGTATGGAAGTGAAACGTGGACGATAAATAGTTTGGACAAGAAGAGAATAGAAGCTTTTGAAATGTGGTGCTACAGAAGAATGCTGAAGATTAGATGGGTAGATCACATAACTAATGAGGAGGTATTGAATTGGGGAGAAGAGGAGTTTGTGGCACAACATGACTAGAAGAAGGGATCGGTTGGTAGGACATGTTCTGAGGCATCAAGGGATCACCAATTTAGTATTGGAGGGCAGCATGGAGGGTAAAAATCGTAGAGGGAGACCAAGAGATGAATACACCAAGCACATTCAGATGGATGTAGGTTGCAGTAGGTACTGGGAGATGTAGAAGCTTCACAGGTTAGAGTAGCATGGAGAGCTGCATCAAACCAGTCTCAGGACTGAAGACCACAACAACAACAACAACAACTAGCTTTGCATGTGTGTAGAAGCATGCTGTCAACAGTTGCCTCACTTGTCATAAAGCGAGTGAGATCCCACCGAGTGTGGGCCAACTGGCGAGTGGCTCTGGCATCTGTGTGAGGAAAGAAAGCATAGAGGCTGTACGGCTTTGTCACAACGCACTGGCACTGATGGGCCTGTCAGACTCTGGAAAGCATTTCGAATGAGAATTTCTTTTAAGCTGTTGATTTTACATTATTTAAATAATGAAAACTGCACCAGTTACTTATTTTTTGCTGCTTAGCACAACGAGTTCTGAGAATTTATTCTCATTTTCAAGTGCGTTTGTTTACATGAATATATTTGGTGATGTCTGCATGTGTTCTCTTCTGCCTCTCTTGTGTCTTTTTGAAGTTAGACTGTAATTGGAAAATCAGACAAATGTTAGAAATAGTATTTTTGTTTGTCTGCTTCAGATATTTTGCCGCCTTCATGATGCAGAATATCACACACGTGCAAACCACAACTTACCCTGTTTGTTTACAGAATATGCTACAAAGATATTCTGACACTATAGCTTCACAAAGAGTTTGTACACAGTCCAGAACTGTTGCAGTGTTTTGCATTACATTATGTGTGTGTATACTCAAAACACATTATTCTAAGCACCAAAAAATATGTATTTGATGCAGTTTTCATTTTTTAAATAATGAGTCACAGTTGCAGGCTTTCCCAAAACATATAATATGATGAAAGAATTTATGTTAATTTTCCATTTTCTTGGGAGAAAGTGTATGCTGTACATCTGAGGTTCATGAAGTATTGCCACAGCGACAGATTATGATTATGTATAATGAAAATCAAAGCGATAACTGAATATTGAATGTTAATGAAGATCATTGATTTATCTGCGGAACTGTAAATTTGAGTGAATCAATAGCTGATCAAATAATATTTGCACCCAGTGCACGGCTGCAATGGACTGACAATGAGATATATTTTGAATAGAACAAATGAATGAGATTTATATTGATGAACATTACTTGCTGTTGTTGTTGTTGTTGTGGTCTTCAGTCCTGAGACTGGTTTGATGCAGCTCTCCATGCTACTCTATCCTGTGCAAGCCTCTTCATCTCCCAGTACCTACTGCAGCCTACATCCTCCTGAATCTGCTTAGTGTATTCATCTCTTGGTCTCCCTCTATGATTTTTACCCTCCACGCTGCCCTCCAGTACTAAACTGGTGATCCCTTGATGCCTCAGAACATGTCCTACTAACCGGTCCCTTCTTCTTGTCAAGTTGTGCCACAAACTCTTCTTCTCCCCAATCCTACTCAACACCTCCTCATTAGTTATGTGATCTACCCATCTAATCTTCAGCATTCTTCTGTAGCACCACATTTCGAAAGCTTCTATTCTCTTCTTGTCCAAACTATTTATCGTCCATGTTTCACTTCCATACATGGCTACACTCCATACAAATACTTTCAGAAACGACTTCCTGACACTTAAATCTATACTCGATGTTAACAAATTTCTCTTCTTCAGAAATGCTTTCTTTGCCATTGCCAGTCGACATTTTATATCCTCTCTACTTCGACCATCATCAGTTATTTTGCTCCCCAAATAGTGTCTCATTTCCTAATCTAATTCCCACAGCAACACCCGACTTAATTCGACTACATTCCATTATCCTCGTTTTGCTTTTGTTGATGTTCATCTTATATCCTCCTTTCAAGTCACTGTCCATTCCGTTCAACTTCTCTTCCAAGTCCTTTGCTGTCTCTGACAGAATTGCAATGTCATCGGCGAACCTCAAAGTTTGTATTTCTTCTCCATGGATTTTAATACCTACTCTGAATTTTTCTTTTGTTTCCTTTACTGCTTGCTCAATATACAGATTGAATAACATCGGGGAGAGGCTACAACCCTGTCTCACTCCCTTCCCAACCACTGCTTCCCTTTCATGTCCCTCGACTCTTATAACTGCCATCTGGTTTCTGTACAAATTGTAAATAGCGTTTCGCTCCCTGTATTTTACCCCTGCCACCTTTAGAATTTGAAAGAGAGTATTCCAGTCAACATTGTCAAAAGCTTTCTCTAAGTCTACAAATGCTAGAAACGTAGGTTTGCCTTTCCTTAATCTTTCTTCTGAAGGTGGCAGGGGTAAAATACAGGGAGCGAAAGGCTATTTACAATTTGTACAGAAACCAGATGGCAGTTATAAGAGTCGAGGGGCATGAAAGGGAAGCAGTGGTTGGGAAAGGAGTGAGACATGGTTGTAGCCTCTCCCCGATGTTATTCAATCTGTATATTGAGCAAGCAGTAAAGGAAACAAAAGAAAAATTCGGAGTAGGTATTAAAATTCATGGAGAAGAAGTAAAAACTTTGAGGTTCGCCGATGACATTGTAATTCTGTCAGAGACAGCAAAGGACTTGGAAGAGCAGTTGAACGGAATGGACAGTGTCTTGAAAGGAGGATATAAGATGAACATCAACAAAAGCAAAACGAGGATAATGGAATGTAGTCAAATTAAGTCGGGTGATGCTGAGGGAATTAGATTAGGAAATGAGACACTTAAAGTAGTCAAGGAGTTTTGCTATTTAGGGAGTAAAATAACCGATGATGGTCGAAGTAGAGAGGATATAAAATGTAGACTGGCAATGGCAAGGAAAGCGTTTCTCAAGAAGAGAAATTTGTTAACATCGAGTATAGATTTAGGTGTCAGGAAGTCGTTTCTGAAAGTATTTGTATGGAGTGTAGCCATGTATGGAAGTGAGACATGGACGATAACTAGTTTGGACAAGAAGATAATAGAAGCTTTCGAAATGTGGTGCTACAGAAGAATGCTGAAGATAAGGTGGGTAGATCACGTAACTAATGAGGAGGTATGGAATAGGATTGGAGAGAAGAGAAGTTTGTGGCACAACTTGACTAGAAGAAGGGATCGGTTGGTAGGACATGTTTTGAGGCATCAAGGGATCACAAATTTAGCATTGGAGGGCAGCGTGGAGGGTAAAAATCGTAGAGGGAGACCAAGAGATCAATACACTAAGCAGATTCAGAAGGATGTAGGTTGCAGTAGGTACTGGGAGATGAAGAAGCTTGCACAGGATAGAGTAGCATGGAGAGCTGCATCAAACCAGTCTCAGGACTGAAGACCACAACAACAACAATCTTTCTTCCAAGATAAGTCGTAGGGTCAGTATTGCCTCACGTGTTCCAATATTTCTACGGAATCCAAACTGATCTTCCCCAAGGTTGGCTTCTACTAGTTTTTCCATTCGTCTGTAAAGAATTCACATTAGTATTTTGCAGCTGTGGCTTATTAAACTGACTGTTCGGTAATTTTCACATCTGTCAACACCTGCTTTCTTTGGGATTGGAATTATTATATTCTTCTTGAAGTCTGATGGAATTTTGCCTGTCTCATACATCTTGCTCACCAGACGGTAGAGTTTTGTCAGGACTGGTTCTCCCAAGGCCGTCAGTAGTTCTAAAGGAATGTTGGCTACTCCCGGGGCCTTGTTTCGACTCAGGTCTTTCAGTGCTCTGTCAAACTCTTCACGCAGTATCATGTCTCCCATATCATCTTCATCTACATTCTCTTCCATTTCCAGAATTTGTCCTCAAGTACGTCGCCCTTGTATAGACCCTCTATATACTCCTTCCACCTTTCTGCTTTCCCTTCTTTTCTTAGGACTGGGCTTCCATCTGAGCTCTTGATATTCATACAAGGGGTTCTCTTTTCTCCAAAGGTCTCTTTTATTTTCCTGTAGGCAGTATCTATCTTACCCCTAGTGCGATAAGCCTCTACATCCTTACATTTGTCCTCTAGCCATCCCTGCTTAGCCATTTTGCACTTCCTGTTGATCTCATTTTTGAGACGTTTGTATTCCTTTTTGCCTGCTTCATTTACTGCATTTTTATATTTTCTCCTTTTATCAATTAAATTCAATATTTCTTCTGTTACCCAAGGATTTCTACTGGCCCTCGTCTTTTTACCTACTTGATCCTCTGCTGCCTTCACTACTTCACCCCTCAGAGCTACCCATTCTTCTTCTAGTGTATTTTTTCCCCCCCATTTCTGTCAATTGTTCCCTTATGCTCTCCCTGAAACTCTGTACAACCTCTGGTTTAGTCAGTTTATCGAGGTCCCATCTCCTTAAATTCCCACCTTTTTGCAGTTTCTTCAGTTTTAATCTACAGCTCATAACCAATAGATTGTGGTCAGAGTCCACATTTGCCTCTGGAAATGTCTTACAATTTACAGTACTACTAATTATTAATTGTCAATTTTGTTTATAATTACAAAAGAATTTGACTCCAGCCCTTGTGTCTAAGTCAAGCAAATGAACTAAAAGGACTCATTATAGTCTATAAAGCTAACTTCACTGACCAGAAAGAGGAAGTAAGTGCAAGGTGTAGTGGTAAAGGAAGTGCACTGCCAATGGAGATGCTGCAATTCCACAGTCTCTTTCCAAGTGAGTGCTAGCACATGACATCTACGTGGTCATGGACAGTGCTCACTCGCCTGGGTCATAAAGAAAGGCAGTATTATTCACCTTCAGCATCTACTGTGAACCTGTGCAAAATTTATTTATGCTCTCACACACACTGCAGCAGTGTGCAGACCTCTCGGATGGGCCATACACTTGGCGTACCTTTACTACACACCCTGTCAAATGTCATTGGGCAGAGGACATTTTCCTGACACATGGATGGATGCTGTCCTAACACCACTACAGACACCAACAAAGGATTATACTCAAGTAGATATCATATTATTGTCCTTCCAGTATTATATAGAGTATAGTACTGTAGCACTGGCAGACAAAACTTGGAACAAATGGTGAACTGTCATATTGTATCTAGACAGTTCCTTAGTTACTACCGGTGTGGGAGCCTATAATGTCTCCAGATTGTTTTTTGGTCCCTCCTGTCACATGACTACTTCAGACATGAAATCAGGGAAGTCCAATCTGGCAGGGATGGGTAGGGGACTGCAGTTTCTTGGGGTGTGTGTGTGTGTGTGTGGGGGGGGGGTGTTTCCTGAACATTACTGCTCTTTTTATCAACAGTAAAAGCACACACAGTTAGGTAACTTGTATGTACAGGCATACCTATTTGTGGATGCTAAGATACTATTTTGCTCCTCTCCTAACACTGGAACATCAAGTCATAATTATATTTTTTTGAATAAAATCATTGCCACTATTTGGCAGTAAGTTTTATTATTAATTTATTTCACTATCATGATTTCAGTTGTAGAGCCATTTTAAAGTGTGATGTTGAAGAAAGTCGGGTAAATGATGTATTATCATCAAAAAATATCATAAAATGTAAGTGAACATATATACCAGTCATCTCATCATAAAGATGTGAGTGCGAATTAAAAATGGGGATTACAGCTAACATTACCCATGGCAGACATAGTTTAATGTTCTGTACTGTACAATGTCCAAATACATGGATGTACAATTTCTGGGATCTGAAATGGAACCAACAGTATGCTCAATTGTAGCCACAGCAGGAGGTAGACTTTGGTTAATTGGTAGTCATAGATGTTCGTGCAATTGGGGAGGATGAGGGTGCACAGTACATCATATTGGTCCCTCCTGAGATCTAGAGTATGAACTTTCTAATTGTTATAAAATTCAGACTTATGTATATAAATGATTATTTGGATTATTTGTTATTCTAGTAAACTGCATACTCAGCATTGCCAACTGTGATGAGAAATATTGAGGCAGTAGAAATTTCTAAGTAACAGAATTTCTTTGCTTGTCAAGTTGATCATGAGAAATTATACTGTTTCCTTTGTGTGGAAGCAGCTCCATCATTGTCCTGTGACCAAGCAGATGCTAACATTTTTGGAAAATTGATGAAATGGAATAACCAGTCTTTTTCTCTAACACTTAATTGTACAGCTGTTAATTAGCTGCAGAAAGTGTTCATTCCATCACTACAACAAAAGGACACCAATACCAGTTTTGTCTAAAATAAACATGGCTATGCATCCAACCCTAATCCAGGATGTCCCCTCTCCTACTGCACAACTTAAGCATGGCAAAGAGCAAAAAGTTTCAAGGTCAAAAAGATGTTTTCTCCAGGTCTTGAGGCCTTTTCAAACCCAATGGGATGGACTAAAGCACACCTTGCAGTTTCAGAGTTATGAATTTTGCAGTCTAGTTGCAATGACTGCGCAAAAAGTCTCAAACTGGTGAGACAATGACAATGACACTTAACCCAAAAGTGTAGCTTTCAAAACAGACATTGTTCATCTTGAATGATGCTAGTCCACATTAAAAAATGTGTGTTTACGTAATTCCATTAACATTGTCAGACATGCAGTTTAGTTAACAAGTAGTGTAATAGGTGGCATCAGATTTGAACAAATGTGTTTTAAAGTTAGCTTTGTTTTATTCTACTTTCAGGAGTATTGATAATGTGTGTGTGTGTGTGTTGTTGTGTGTGTGTGTGTGTGTTTTTTGGAATAAGTATCATTCCTTTTCTTTTGTAGAATTTTGTGTTCAGTGTCAATCTAACGTTTTTGGTATGTGAATAAAAGTATTTGCGGCAAATATTTTTAGACCTGCACTTACCAAGTCTTTGGATAAAATGGATTTAATCGTATGAGGAAATCACTTCAGAGTGTTAAGTCAGATAGGTAGCATCCGTATTTACATTTAAAAATCTGCTTTGTATAATGTACTAATGAAATGTGCTCATCTTTTTGTCAGAGGAATCCACCTTAAAAAGTTACTGGATTACTTCCAGTCCTTTGAGATAAAGTTGCATTATTTGTGTATATCCTCAAAAATTTACATAAAGCGGTAGTGAATTCAGAAGAATGTCCCTGCCCTCCCATCCCTCCACCTTGGATACATTTAACTGGACATAGCAACAGGTGCAATTTGAATCAATGATTGCGAACATGTCCCATAAATGAGATTGTATCTCAGATACCAACTACTCATTGCAAGGGAGTCAAATATAATTTTGAATACAAGTGTGTGTGTGTGTGTAATCACAAAAATTGTGCACAGATATAAAGACCATAAAATTTCCAAGAGTACATTATTGCAAATGCCAGTTTAGGTCCAAAGTTAAGGTGTAGCACAGGCATTAATTTAGACAACACAGGCACACTCAGACCAATCAGGCAGAGAGAGAGAGAGAGAGACGGGGAGAGAGAGGGGGGGGGGGGGGGAGAGAGATAACTCTGGAATGTGTATGGGAGGTCTGTCAAATATCAACCATTTAAAATGTTTGCATACATCCAATCATACTAAGTACACTGAGTATGAACTCTTGATATTTATAAATGCTGGTGAATCCATGCAAAATGGTGTCTGAAATGCCTTCTGTATTGTAGGATGAATGCTTGGAAGAAAAAGGGAGTATGTGGAGTGTCAGTGACATGCACCAATGACTTTTCTTTTCAGATATGCACGAATATGTGTTCTTTAAAATTTCTGACAATTATTTTGACAAAATTTCTTTATTATTTACACAATTTAAATAGTACTAAAACTGTACAAGTTGATATTTTACAAAGAAGAAATGACATGAAGTATGAGGCACAATCCCATGCACATATTTGCTATCAACCATTCACTTTGATTTTGATGCATTTTAATTCCTTAGTTCTACATAGATAATTTACAACACTGTATTTAAGTGACCAGTGAACTGAGAGGGTTTCTGACTGCTGCTGATGTTCAGAAGTATATAAATTCAAAATGAAACAGGCACTCAGTTAATAAAGTATACATGAAACAGTCATTGTATTTTTGAATTGTTACAATTACAAGCTCAGTACACTAAACAACTACAGTGTTCATGCTAGTAAAGACAATGTCAAATTGTTGAAATGGTTCCTGTACTATGATGCATCATTGTTTACTCTATTTTAAATTAATTCTGAAAGTCACTGCTTGCTTTTAGTGTACCTTGAGGATTATAATATAGAGTAAATTATTCATATGCTCTAATCCACTTATTTCTTAACTTCAGTTTCATGATAGAACTGTAGTATCATTTACCAGGCTCCAGAGTTACTTTAAATGTAATGTAGGACTGTCATTTTTCACATTAGATATGTAATGTAGTAAGCACTTTTAGTACAAACACATCAAACTATCATTGTGTCTTAACAATCTGCATCTTCCTTGTTGAGAGTCTAAATGCAAAGTTATCACCCTATTGATAACAAAAGTGTATGAATATTATTAACTTTGATGAGAGGCAATTACACTGATGAGGAGTTACCTTATGATATACACAAAGTTGAGTGTATATTGTAGTACTATAGATAATTAGGAAGCAATATTTGTCTACATAAGATAGAAAAAACAAATGTCATGTAGAAAGAGAGCCTATGGGTGCTTACTAGATACTACTGGCCGTAGAGTTTGCAGATATGTAAGAAATGACATAGAATTAATATTGAACATCTTAATTTCTGTAACAGTGATACTCATCTGAAGGTACCGTTTCATTCTTCATGTACAAATAGAAATGATAAGTTGATTCTAAAACAGCATATGAGGCAATTAAAATACTTCAAGGAAAAGAAATGAGAAAAGGAAATGCCCACTGTCACTGGCTTTCATTTAATGGTTGTGAGAACTCGATAAAATAATAATTTGTGTTCAGTCTCGAGGGAATTCACATTAATATTGGATTTTGGACTACAAATAATGTTTCAGCCAAGGATGAAAATACAAGTATAATAAGGTTCAAGGAAGACGATAAATCCAGGGACAGTATCATCAGTTTGTTTAAGATATGCCCTCATTGTCACGGTCAAATATCCATGGTTTGTTATATACAATATAAGAAGGAAAGTTCTGTTAAACAAAATTAGTATAATGAGTCATTCTTTTGCCTTCTGTAACAATTGTTTAATCTTTTCCTTCACAGACAAGGAAACACTCAAAAATTTGTGGGGTATTGAAAGAAGTAACTTTATCATTTTGCCTTTCCAGAGAGAGCACAGTTCCCCTTTCTATGGCAGTATTACATTTCAGTGATGTTAATTCCACCCAGTTTCTTGAAGAGATGAACAATGAATGATTACCAGCAATTGATGAGAAGTGTGTTTTACACTAGTGACTTATGACAAACTTTAAGCTCCAGACTCATATACAAGAGGCATCTTGAACAAAAGAGCAGCTTGACGTGGGTGTCCAGGCTTGGCAGCAGTTGATCATCGCACCTCATTGGCAGGGCAGAACTGGTTCCTGGGGGAGAGTGCCCCTTGTCCAGGAATGAGTGTGATGTCGGGGTCGCACACGGTTCCACGCACCAGCTCATCTGTAGACCCCGTCATGATGCGGAAATTAATGTCGTTGGGGTCCAACTCACGGTAGAGGAAGAGTGGCAGACGGTTACTGAGGACCCACAGGTTCTGGCGCAGCTCATGATCCACCTTGAGGTCATTAGGGAAAATGAGCGTCACATTATCTTGTGCCACAATGCCCTGCAGCGACATGCGGTAACCATGTGGCTGTGCAGAGTTCCAGCATCCCACCTATGACATCAGAAATTTTATGATTAAAAAAAGTTAATAACACAAAAATGTGGAATGATCATCTAGAATATTTTTGTTTATGCAGGACCCTTGGTAAGTTGGATTAATTAATGAGGTAGAGAAGGTTCAAACAAGGAGTACACATTTCGTCACTGTTTTGTTAATGTAGCATGAGAGTGCCAAAGTCACGATATGTAGACTTCAGTGGGAGACTATAAAAGGTGTTGACATTATGAAAAGCCCTACTCTAAAAATTCTAGGATATGAGTTGAAAAACATATCTGATGTTCACAGCTGTAAAGTTGGGGAGAGTTTGCACACGTGGATGGGTACCGACAATCTTTCTTTCTGCTTACCACCTACGAGTGGAATACAAAGGGGGGAATTTGATTATGGTACATAGCGTATTTAGCTTGCGCAGGACAAATGTAAACCAAGTGTGCATTGGGAGGGGGGGGGGAGGAGGAGGCAGAGGCAGAGGCAGAACATTGGGAATATTATTCGTGCTGAGATCTGACATTTAGTTAGGGGAACCTGTGGCAGAATGGGGTGCCCAATTTTCAACGGTGATTCTGAAGTACAGGAAAATTATAATAAGACTTTAACACTTTCGCTGCGGCTGACGCTTATAAGCGTCACAACAAGCGACGAGCCAGTGCGGCTGACGCTTATAAGCGTCCGCGCTCACTGTCGGATTACGCAGTCTAGTTGCAGCGGCTAAGCTAGCATAAAAGCGTGTACACCTTTGTGTGGCCAGTTATCGAACATATATCGTTCGTAGTGGAGACTCATGAACAGACACCTGGACCTTCCAATGTGAAAAGGAGCAGGAAAAGTGTTAAAGTGAGACAGGAACAGTTACTTAGTGTACTAGACGACAGTGATTTTCTGTGTAGTGAGGACGAGGCATACCACGGAGATTATCATTTAGAGGTTAATTGGTTGTTTTGGGGAAGGAGACCAGACAGCGAGGTCATCGGCCTCATCGGATTAGGGAAGGAAGTCGGCCGTGCCCTTTGAAAGGAACCATCCCGGCATTTGCCTGGAGCGATTTAGGGAAATCACGGAAAACCTAAATCAGGATGGCCGGACGCGGGATTGAACCGTCGTCCTCCCGAATGCGAGATCATTTAGAGGCTGTAGAAGAATTGCAGAGTGATGATAGCGTGGAAGCACAGCTTTCGAATCTGTTACATGACACTACCTGCCGTTTCAGAGTGTTACCGGCCCGCACTCGCACGTTTCCGGGCCGCACTGGAGAGTTGCGCGCCTGCACCGATGCCGCAGCGAAAGTGTTAATTTGGTTAAAACCTCTTTGTTATAATATTAACTTCATAAAAATTACACCATGTCAGTATTTAATTACCAGACTTCTTTTTTTATTGCAAAATTTCAGAAATGGCAATTTGCCTCATGAGAGGGGCAAAATGGGGAATAATATTTCACACACTAGAATTATTTGTAAATGAAAAAAAGTTTTCACATGCAAAAATTAGTTCTAAATCACATAGAAACTATAATATTTTGTGTCCTCATCCTCGTAAGAATTGAGTGGCCATTTGAGGCACACACTGCGACTCATCTTCAAAGCAGTTGAAGCATTTGTCAGCTTCTTCTAATCTACCATTATAATTGGATAAAGTTGGCTGCTTTAGGTTTTAAGGAATTTTGGATCTTGGACTACTCATCTTAGTTATTTGAGATCTGGTTGTAGCTTTATATTTTTCACTTACTACAGACTTCCTGTAGTAGCTCAAGATGCCATTTTGTAGACTTAGACTCTAAGGCTTGTTTTTTGCTTTGCTTTTTCTTCATCAGCATTAATTAGCTCTGTCTTATGTGGAGAGTGGTTAAAATAACTCTTTTGCCTCTATATTTTGACTCCCTCTTGTTGATGTGTGATACTGTGGGTATCAGTATCTGGACTGGAAACCTGGAAGTTGCATCCTGGGGAGAATGCTACTCCACAAAGAGGCATACCCAATGAGTGTGGGGTAAGAGTTGCAGCTTTTATGAAGTTCCAGTCGTGCTGTGATAGACAAGTGTGTCAGCCCTGCAGAAGTTTTCGTCAGAGTTTGCACCTGAATCCCAGAAGTTCCTGATGTTAGGAATTCTAGATTTTCAAAAGCTTTTAACAGCATGTAACATAATTGAGGACTACAAAGGTGCTCTTCCAAACAAGGTAGTGGCTACTGATCAAAGAAGGCAAGGATGACTGGGCCTCCTCAGTTTTTCTGCAGTAGAATACTAGTAGTAGCAGCAGCAGCAGCAGTGAGTGCAAAAGATGTTAGCTTATCATTCCATGTAGACTTTCACGGCCGGCGTCTTTATCAGTAAACACTTCCGGGCTAAGTTGCCGTGGTCGATCTGTAGAAATTCTTCTCCCTGACGTTTCGTTCTCAACTACGGAGAACATCTTCCGAGGTGAGTCGACGACTGGCTGCTAGGAGCTGGGGCTGCCGCTTATATGGAGATCGTAGAGGGCGCCACCACACGTCACGTGGCATCGATGTGTGGCTATCTCTGGCTATCGTCTGTTCTCTCGATTGCAGGCAATCGATTGTCACGTGATTGATGCAACGTCGACCGCCATATATTGTTCAATTTTAATCCTTTTTCTTTACGATTAAAATTGTATTGATGTTTGTGGATTTCAATTGCCTCTCTATACATACGTGTATAATAGTGCGACGTACTCACTAGCACGCTTGTCTCACCAAATTTTATTTCGTGATCTCCATCCTTAAAAACATGTTCCGCTACTGCGGATTTGTCGATATGTCCCAAGCGACAGTTTCTTTTGTGCTCCGTCAACCATGTATTGATGGTTCTTTTTGTAGCTCCTATGTAAACCCTGCCACAACTACACAGAATTTTATATACCCCTGGGGTGGCTAGGGGGTGACGAGCATCTTTTGTTGATCTTAGGCATTCACTAATTTTCTTAGTAGGTCATGAAAATAGTCATGAGGAAGAAGACTTGAATGATTTCCTGGTGCACTTAAATAGCATCAACCCAAGGATCAAATTTACTATGGAAAAAGAGAAGAACGGACAACTTAACTTTTTGGATGTATCAGTAATCAAACGGGCGGATGTGACCTTAGGCCATAAGGTCTACAGGAAAGGTACACATACTGATCGCTACCTCCATAAGAACTCAAACCACCACCCTAGGCAAAAGAGGGGGGTCATAAAAACACTAGTGGATAGGGCCAATAATATTTGTGAACCAGGCTACTTACAGGAAGAACTAAATCATTTACGAATGGCTTTTGCGAAAAATGGTTATACGAAAAACGAGATTAACCGAGCACTTCACCCAAGTAGAAAAATGCCTAAAAATAGGAGA
Organism: Schistocerca nitens; assembly: GCF_023898315.1. Classification (NCBI taxonomy): domain Eukaryota; kingdom Metazoa; phylum Arthropoda; class Insecta; order Orthoptera; family Acrididae; genus Schistocerca; species Schistocerca nitens. The sequence continues at coordinate 38,222,677 of NC_064615.1, forward strand.
CAGCAACAACCATCAGCTGGAAAAGTATTTCTTCCGTTCATCCATAACATCACTGATCGCATTGGAAAAGTACTAGCCAAGTTTCAGGTGGAGGCTATTTTCATTTTCAGACCTACTAAGAAAATTAGTGAATGCCTAAGATCAACAAAAGATGCTCGTCACCCCCTAGCCACCCCAGGGGTATATAAAATTCTGTGTAGTTGTGGCAGGGTTTACATAGGAACTACAAAAAGAAGCATCAATACACGGTTGACGGAGCACAAAAGAAACTGTCGCTTGGGACATATCGACAAATCCGCAGTAGCGGAACATGTTTTTAAGGATGGAGATCACGAAATAAAATTTGGTGAGACAAGCGTGCTAGTGAGTACGTCGCACTATTATACACGTATGTATAGAGAGGCAATTGAAATCCACAAACATCAATACAATTTTAATCGTAAAGAAGAACGATTAAAATTGAACAATGTATGGCGGTCGACGTTGCATCAATCACGTGACAATCGATTGCCTGCAATCGAGAGAACAGACGATAGCCAGAGATAGCCACACATCGATGCCACGTGACGTGTGGTGGCGCCCTCTACGATCTCCATATAAGCGGCAGCCCCAGCTCCTAGCAGCCAGTCGTCGACTCACCTCGGAAGATGTTCTCCGTAGTTGAGAACGAAACGTCAGGGAGAAGAATTTCTACAGATCGACCACGGCAACTTAGCCCGGAAGTGTTTACTGATAAATGTTAGCTTATGTTTGTCTAAACTGCCAGCACAAGAGAGCTAGTCAAATTGCGAAAGCTTAACCATAACCTAAGGCAGAGAGGTACAAAGCTTATGGTGAAGAGGCCAGTCATATGCCAGGCCCTCCTGCAAATGTTCAGTTGTTGTGGAACCATGATGCCACTACTAGGAATGGGAGAAGTGATTACAGGTTGTTGAAGCCATACTTCCGTGACAAGGGAGGCCAGTGGCTGTGTGCCACCTCTCTAGGTTTCTCTTAAAATAGCTGTCCCATGTGCAGTGAATATGGTTGAACATAGCCTTGTACCAGTACAGATGTAACACTTTTGATTGAGAACATCATTATTTCTGTGCAGGAACTTCCTCATTTCTGAAGAGGTGTGAAACCAAACAACATTAAATTTTGAAGAAAGAATTTCCAACATTGGAGCTACACCTTCTTCAGAAATATAAGCGCATAACACGTGAATTCCAAAGTTTGTGGTATGACCAGCATAAGTGGTTATGTGCTAGCTCTACGAAAGGGGACTCATTCTTCTCGCTGTGTTTGTTTTTAAGCACAAGAAAAACTACATGGCTGCTGAGGGTTCCCACGATATGAAGAATCTGTTTATGGGTTTAGCATGGTATACTTCTAAAGATCATATAAGTTGCTTTATTTCATATAAAGAACTATCCAAACAAGGGTATACTATTTCAGAACTGCGTAATGAACATCACTGTTAAAAATTAGACACGGCAGAGAAGTGAAAGCTAACAGAGACATGGTGAAAATTCTGTCGCCATAAATCTTTTGTGTAAGTAGGAGGTAGCTTTCACAGGTCATGATGAGAGCGAAGATTCCCTGAATCCTGCAAATTTCAGAGCCATTTTTAAACTTGTGCTAAACAGAAAAGAAGATTTGAAAGCAGACTGGAAGAAAATGGGCTACTTCTGGGGATTTGAAAAGCTGTACAGGACACACTAATTGAATGCATAAATGAAGAGATTTGTGAATACATACATTCAGATTTAGGTAGACTCTCATTTGATGCCTTTTCGTGATGTTTGCCAATCTAGAACTAGTGCTGCATTATTCACTGTGCTGAGGGCCATGTTTCAAAATTATGGTATGAAGAACAAACTCTTGGCCCAAACCCGTGTTGGTGCTTTTTCTGGCAGCTTTTTTTACTCTCTGTTTTGCACATTGTTTGGATTTAGTTTTGCAGCAGAGCTGTTCTTGTATAAAACCATTAAGGTTTTGTTTCTCCACACTTCAGGATATTCCTGCTTTCTTCCACTGGTCTTTCAAATGCAAAGCAGTTCTGGACAGTATTGTTGGTAAACACATTCCTTTGAGCAGTGAAAAGAGATGAAACTGTAATGCGAGAATAATATCTGACATTCATGAAAACTGTCTGGGGCTAACTGAGGTCTGTAATTATCATATGGTATGGAAACTTGGTAAATATGCTAATACAGTAATGTAGAACTAATTTACACTGGAAAGAAATTAGTTCCAATTTCGACCATCAGGTGCAAATCTGGCGGTGAACACCGTCTGTATGGCAGCATGACATCCGTGCTGTCATCTGATAAGACATAATGTGAGTGAAAAGTATGGCTGTCGAGCAGTCAGACTGTGCACTGTTACTGAAAACAGTTTATGTAAACGTCAGCAGTGTATCGAGAGAGTATCGCTGACGGAAAGCCCGAGAAGCCCGATGTCGTTCAATGGTTTAAAGAAAGTAGTAATTAACTTCGAAAACAGGGGTGACCTTGGCATAGCACCTGGAAGAGAAAGTTCCTGTGCTGTAATTAACAATGCAGCTTGGGCCTCGGGTTGTCACAGTGCCCGTGCAGCATCATGAGAGTTCTCCATCCCATGGTCAATGGTATGGAAAGTTTTGAAGGTTATTTTACACTGGCACCCATATAAGATCCAAACGGTGCAATAACTGAAACCTCGTAATCTGAAGCAATGTCCTGAACTTGCTGTCCCATTCCTGGCAAAGTTGATCGCATGTGCTCAGGCAATATTCTTTGGAGCGATGAGACATTATACTCCACAGGGCACAGTGAATACATAGAACAGCCAAATTTGGTGTACCGTTAAATCGCAGGTCGTGCACGAACAGCCAATGTACTCACTGTATGTGACTGTGTGATGTGGATTCACAAGCACCTTTATTCTCGGACTGTTCTTCCGTGAAGAGAATACACCCAGAGCGCCTGTCAGTTGTACAACGATGTCTGCTCGTTATCGAGACCTCCTTGTACACCATGTGATTCCCTCTTTGGAAGAGCGCAGCTGTGTGGAAGCCAATGTTTTCAGCCACAGTGGGCAACACCTCACGTTGCTCGCCCATTGAAATACCTGCTTAACGCAGCCTTCCACGAACGTGTTACCTCTAGATGTTTTCCAGATGTATGGCCTGCTAGATCATGACTTTGGGATCAGGGGATATCCAAAGGAAGGCATTTACTAGGGACACGTTTGGTCTCAACCTGATCTGAAGACCAGTATACAGGAACTCTTTGCTCAGATTCCACGAGCAACTGTTGAACACGCCATATTATGGATCCAGCATCTTGTGGATGTCTCTGATGCTCGTATTGGGCAAATTGTGTAAGAGGTGCTTAGTAATAAAATCGGCATTATGCCTTTCTCACTTGTTTGATCTCTTATGCCCTCGCCCCATTCCTAATCCATTGCATTTGGAAACATTTCCGTATGTCTTTCTGGTTGTCACAACGCCTGATCTGCACATGGTGTCCAAAATTGGAACTAATTTCTTCCAGCGTAAACTGGTTCCACTTTAACGTATTAGAATATCTACGAAATTTCGCTGCCGTATGATACCTGCATCCCACAATGGACCTCTGTGAGTAGCTGCACTTGAATTGTAACCACCCTGTATGTAGAAAAGGCAAATACCATCAGCAAGTTTCATGGTCGGAGCGTGATTTTTTCCATGTGGTAATTAAAGCTTGATGACTGCTCCACGTAACTTCCAGTGTAACACTGGAGGTGTTAGGTGTGCTGGTGACTTACGGCGTCCCTGGTGACCAAGTTGTAGAACATGACACCGCGGCGGTCCATGGCCGAGGCGGAGGCGTGCGCGTCTTTGAGTCCGCGCGGCTCCTCCAGCAGGTGGAACTCATCGTCGCTGGTCTTGGCCGCCGTCTCGTTGCGCAGGATGGACGACAGCACCGCGAACTCGCGGAAGCTCGACATCGGGTGGAAGAACAGTGTGCGGTCTCCTGCGCACAGACGAGGTGGAAGACGTGACACTGCGATTCACATGTAATCTAGTTTTTCTTGCATATGGATATGATGAAGTAACACCTCACAAGTATAAAAATATACATAGAGAGAAATTCTTGTTCTACTGGTGTTGTGCATGTTGCCATGATAAATTGTGTGAAGTTGAAATGGTATTTTTGATTTGCATTTGAAATTTAATAAGAGGGTCGTCCACAAAATAAGTTCCGTTTGGTTCTATAAAACAAACGTGTACAGACACAGATAAAAAAATTTATTTTACAAAAATCTACAACTGAAACTTCCTGGCAGATTAAAACTGTGTGCCGGAGTGAGACTCGAACTCGGGACCTTTGCCTTTCGCAGGAAAGTGCTCTACCGACTGAGCTACCCAAGCACGACTCAAGCCCTGTCCTCACAGCCGTACTTCCGCCAGGCTGTGAGGAAGTGGTGTGAGTCGTGCTTGGGTAGCTCAGTTGCCGGCGTGGTAGCTCAGCGTGTTCGGTCAGAGGGTTAGCTGCCCTCTGTAATAAAAAAAAAAAAAACTGAGTTAATCGATCAACAACGAACTTACACGGATGTCTTGCGACGTCCGCCCGAGCAGGTACAATGAACCAAAGCGAACAATATGAGATTTTTTTTTTTAGAAAAAAAGGCAAAGGTCCCGAGTTCGAGTCTCTGTCCAGTACACAGTTTTAATCTGCCAGGAAGTTTCATATCAGCGCACACTCCGCTGCAGAGTGAAAATATCATTCTGGAATCTTCAACTGTTAAACTACTTTTCTACATAGCTTCCGAAATTTTGTAGGCACTTGTCATGACGTGACACAAGTTTTTGTATGCCTTCTTCATAGAAGTTTGCTGCCTGTGTATTCAACCATGTGGTTTTTCAGTAACAATTTCATGAATTAGTGATCGTGAGATTTGTGGAACTTCCATAGCAAGGGCACTAAGTGTAAACTCACCGTTGCTCTTCAATTGTGTTCTAGGGGACTGATGACTTCAGAAGTTAAGTCCCATAGTGCTCAGAGCCATTTTTCAATTGTGTGAACCATTTCATCAGTAACCACAGAAGGGCGTCCACTTCGTTCTTCATCGAGCACTTGATCACATCCTTCATTGAACAGTCTGACCCATGTTCTAACCACTGAATCACTCATAGCATTTTGTCCGTAAACCTCGCAGATTTGCCAATGAATTTCCTTTTGGTTTAACTTTCTTTGCGTTTATAAAACGAATCACAGATCTGATTTCACACGCGGCTGCATTTACAATTACGGCTGACATTATAAAGAAGCACTACAAAGAACACGTCGGCAGCAGTGATCTGGAAATGGCGTACATGTCTTCTCCTTGAGTCAGAATAACTGCCGCGCATGCTCGGAACTGCTATCGTAGCTCTGCCGCGGATAGAAATACGAGGGCTATCCACAAAGTACATTACGTTTTCGTTTGTGTCCATTAGGGGCGGGGCTAGTGCGGCCATCTTGGTTCATGGCATTCCGCCGCTCAGTTGGCATCCTGCCATGCTAGTGAGAGGTTCGTGCTGTACTCCGTTGAGTTACTGTGACAGTTTGAAATGTCAGCGTTAATTGAAAATGCCGCGAAGTGTGAAGTGCATGCTGTAATAAGGTTTCTGACTGAAAAAAACTGTACACCGATAGAAATCTATCGGCAGCTTTGTGAAGTGTATGGGGACAACATAATCACTGAAGGTGGAGTGCGTCAGTGGGTCATAAAATTTAAAAATGGCCGAACTAATGTTCACGACGAAGAGCGAAGTGTAAGACCCAGCATAGTGACTGCCGAACTTGTCGAAAAAGTCGATGCCGCGGTCCGTGAAAACCGTAATTTCACAATAACGGAACTCTCTATGAGTTTTCCACAAATTTCACAAAGTTTGTTGCACGAAATCATTACCGAAAAGCTTGGTTACCACAAGTTTTGTGCAAGATGGATACCAAAAATCTTGACAGAGATTCACAAAAATCAGCGAATGGCTGCAGCGTTAACGTTTTTGGACGTTTACGAGAAATATGGCGACTCATTACTCGATCGCATCGTTACTGGTGACGAAACATGGGTTAAGCATGTGAACTGCGAGACAAAATTGCAGTCAATGTCGGCAAGGAAGGTGATGGCGACTGTCTTTTGAGACAGAAAAGGTGTGATTTTTGTGGATTTCCTGGAAAGAGGCACTACAATAAACTCTCAAAGGTATTGCCAAACTCTGCACAACCTCTGAAGAGCAATACAAAACAAGCGCAAGGGGAAAGTTGGGCTCAAAGATCTTGCTGCTTCACGACAACGCCCGGGCCCACACGGCAAATGCCACTCGTGAAGTTCTCGAATCTTTTAAGTGGGAGTTGTTTCCTCATCCGCCGTACAGTCCCGACCTGGCACCGAGCGACTTCCACTTATTCCCAGCAATGAAGAAGTGGTTGGCTATGCAGCGTTTTGATGACGACGCACAGCTTCAAGAAGAGGTAACCACGTGGTTGAAGGCGCAGGCGGCCGAATTTTACGACGAAGGAATTTCCAAGCTCCTCCATCGCTACGATAAGCGCCTTAATTTAAATGGCAACTATGTAGAAAAGTAGTATTTAAGTGTGGCTTTCATCTGTATATAATTTAAAAAATTCCAATACTTTATTGATTTTTAATTCCAAAACGTAATGTACTTTGTGGATAGCCCTCATAGAAACGGAACTTACTTTGTGGATGACACTCGTATTATGCCCAGACAGCCATATGAGCTACCAAATGATTAGCTATGCGTATTTCTTTTCGAGGATTAACATCATAAAATAAGGTAAGGGTAATGCAGGATTAGATTTAAAATGAACAAGAAAATAAGAATACAGGTAAGCTAGTATGACAACACAGTGAATGCTTTATCGTAGCCAACATAGACGCAAAGCTAACACCCATTACCTGAGTTAGTATGCTTCCACACATGATAAAGAGTTTGAAAGAATGTGCGGTAAGATGAAAGAAATTATTCAGGTCGATGAAAATTTAATTATGATGAGGGACTGGTTTTCGGTCGTAGAAAGGGAAAGTGAACGATAAATGGGAGATCAAGGACTGGGGGAAATGAATCAAAAGGGAAGCCTCCTGGAATAATTTTATGCAGACGCAATTTGATAACACTTGGTTTAAGATTTGTAAACATGGTTGTATACCTGGAAGAGACTTGGACATACTGGAAGATTTAAGACAGATTGTGAAATAAGACAGAGATTTTAAACTGCGAAACATTTCCAGGAGCAGACTTGACTCTGACCGTAATTTATTGATTGCTAACTTGCTCGGAATAGTTCCGTTCTTCGAAACGAATATTAAAGAAGGGCTTTGGCATACCATCACTTTTTAGGGTTCCACTTCTCAGTCGGAAAAAGTGAACCCTTGTATTTTAATCGTACAAGCCCATTTGCATAAGATTTCGAATATCATTTGGATCGCTCATTTTTCATAACAATTCGAAGCCAATTTGCATCGCTTAAATAATTGTTCTCCCCCCATTAACCATGGACCTTGCCATTGGTGGGGAGGCTTGCGTGCCTCAACGATACAGATAGCCGTACCGTAGGTGCAACCACAACGGAAGGGTATCTGTTGAGAGGCCAGACAGGTGGTTCCTGAAGAGGGGCAGCAGCCTTTTCAGTAGTCGCAGGGGCAACAGTCTGGATGATTGACTGATCTGGCCTTGTAACACTAACCAAAATGGCCTTGCTGTTCTGGTTCTGCGAATGGCTGAAAGCAAGGGGAAACTACAGCCGTAATTTTTCCCGAGGGCATGTAGCTTTACTGTATGATTAAATGATGATGGCGTCCTCTTGGGTAAAATATTCTGGAGGTAAAATAGTCCCCCATTCGGATTTCCGGGCGGGGACTACTCAAGAGGACGTCGTTATCAGGAGAAAGAAAACTGGCGTTCTACGGATCGGAGCGTGGAATGTCAGATCCCTTAATCGGGCAGATAGGTTAGAAAATTTAAAAAGGGAAACGGGTAGGTTAAAGTTAGATATAGTGGGAATTAGTGAAGTTTGGTGGCAGGACGAACAAGACTTCTGCTCAGGTGAATACAGGGTTATAAATACAAAATCAAATAGGGCTAATGCAGGAGTAGGTTTAATAATGAATAAAAAAGTAGGTGTACGGGTAAGCTACTACAAACAGCATAGTGAACGCATTATTGTGGCCAAGATAGACACGAAGTCCACGCCTACTACAGTAGTACAAGTTTATACGCCAACTAGCTCTGCAGATGACGAAGAAATTGATGAAATGTATGATGAGATAAAAGAAATTATTCAGGTAGTGAAGGGAGACGAAAATTTAATAGTCATGGGTGACTGGAATTCGTCAGTAGGAAAAGGAAGAGAAGGAAACATAGTAGGTGAATATGGATTGGGGGGAAGAAATGAAAGAGGAAGCCGCCTTGTAGAATTTTGCACAGAGCATAACTTAATCATAGCTAACACTTGGTTCAAGAATCATAAAAGGAGGTTGTATACCTGGAAGAATCCTGGAGATACTAAAAGGTATCAGATAGATTATATAATGGTAAGACAGAGATTTAGGAACCAGGTTTTAAATTGTAAGACATTTCCAGGGGCAGATGTGGACTTTGACCACAATCTATTAGTTATGAACTGTAGATTAAAGCTGAAGAAACTGCAAAAAGGTGGGAATTTAAGGAGATGGGACCTGGATAAACTGAAAGAACCAGAGGTTGTACAGAGTTTCAGGGAGAGCATAAGGGAACAATTGACAGGAATGGGGGAAAGAAATACAGTAGAAGAACAATGGCTAGCTTTGAGGGATGAAATAGTGAAGGCAGCAGAGGATCAAATAGGCAAAAAGACGAGGGCTAGTAGAAACTCTTGGGTAACAGAAGAAATATTGAATTTAATTGATGAAAGGAGAAAATATAAAAACGCAGTAAATGAAGCAGGCAAAAAGGAATACAAACGTCTCAAAAATGATGTCGACAGGAAGTGCAAAATGGCTAAGCAGGGATGGCTAGAGGACAAATGTAAGGATGTAGAGGCTTATCTCACTAGGGGTAAGATTGATACTGCCTACAGGAAAATTAAAGAGACCTTTGGAGAAAGGAGAACCACTTGCATGAATATCAAGAGCTCAGATGGAAACCCAGTTCTAAGCAAAGAAAGGAAAGCAGAAAGGTGGAAGGAGTATGTAGAGGGCCTATACAAGGGCGATGTACTTGAGGACAATATTATGGAAATGGAAGAGGATGTAGATGAAGATGAAATGGGAGATATGATATTGCGTGAAGAGTTTGACAGAGCACTGAAAGACCTGAGTCGAAACAAGGCCCCCGGAGTAGACAACATTCCATTGGAACTACTGACGGCCTTGGGAGAGCCAGTCCTGACAAAACTCTACCATCTGGCGAGCAAGATGTATGAGGCAGGCGAAATACCCTCAGACTTCAAGAAGAATATAATAATGCCAATCCCAGAGAAAGCAGGTGTTGACAGATGTGAAAATTACCGAACAGTCAGTTTAATAAGCCACAGCTGCAAAATACTAACGTGAATTCTTTACAGACGAAGGGAAAAACTGATAGAAGCCGCCGACCTCGGGGAAGATCAGTTTGGGTTCCGTAGAAGTGTTGGAACACGTGAGGCAATACTGACCCTACGACTTATCTTAGAAGAAAGTATAAGGAAGGGCAAACCTATGTTTCTAGCATTTGTAGACTCAGAGAAAGCTTTTGTCAATGTTGACTGGAATACTCTCTTTCAAATTCTGAAGGTGGCAGGGGTAAAATACAGAGATTGAAAGGCTATTTACAATTTGTACAGAAACCAGATGGCAGTTATAAGAGTAGAGGGGTATGAAAGGGAAGCAGTGGTTGGGAAGGGAGTGAGACAGTGTTGTAGCCTTTCCCCGATGTTATTCAATCTGTATATTGATCAAGCAATAAAGGAAACAAAAGAAAAGTTCGGAGTAGGTATTAAAATCCATGGAGAAGAAATAAAAACTTTGAGGTTCGCCGATGACATTATAATTCTGTCAGAGACAGCAAAGGACTTGGAAGAGCAGTTGAATGGAATGGACAGTGTCCTGAAAGGAGGGTATAAGATGAACATCAACAAAAGCAAAACGAGGATAATGGAATGTAGTCGAATTAAATCGGGTGACGCTGAGGGAATTAGATTAGGAAATGAGACACTTAAAGTAGTAAAGGAGTTTTGATATTTGGAGAGCAAAATAACTGTTGATGGTCGAAGTAGAGAGGATATAAAATGTAGACTGGCAATGGCAAGGAAAGCGTTTCTTAAGAAGAGAAATTTGTTAACATCGAGTACAGATTTAAGCGTCAGGAAGTCGTTTCTGGAAGTATTTGTATGGAGTGTAGCCATGTATGGAAGTGAAACGTGGACGATGAATAGTTTAGAGAAGAAGAGAATAGAAGCTTTCGAAATGTGGTGCTACAGAAGAGTGCTGAAAATTAGATGGGTTGATTACGTAACTAATGATGAGGTATTGAATAGAATTGGGGAGAAGAGGAGCTTGTGGCACAGCTTTACTAGAAGAAGGGATCGGTTGGTAGGACATGTTCTTAGACATCGAGGGATCACCAATTTAGTATTGGAGGGCAGCGTGGAGGGTAAAAATCGTAGAGGGAGACCAAGAGATGAATACACTAAGCAGATTCAGAAGGATGTAGGCTGCAGTAGGTACTGGGAGATGAAGAAGCTTGCACAGGATAGAGTAGCATGGAGAGCTGCATCAAACCAGTCTCAGGACTGAAGACCACAACAACAACAATTAATTGTTAAGTCATTAGGTGGAACCCACATATGTAATGTTGTCTTTGAGGTCTCCAGCGTGATTTTCAACATCTTCGCGGAAAAATGTTGGCTAAATTATGTCCATCGACTGGTAGGAACATGTATCGTCGATTCCTTTAATTACACTTAGAACTTTTCATTTACAAACAATTGAATAACAAAAGAAGCACATAAAATATACAGTATTTTACACTGCTAGAAACCTGTAAAAACTCTTGTGATACTGTCAACTCGCTGTACTGTTCTTTACCGTAACGGCATCTAATTACTTCGTACCGTAATTATTGTAATACGCAATGTAAAATTAACTGACAATATAAACAAAGTGTTTAGCTACTGGATTATAGCTGTTTGAGCCTTTTACTCTGATCTGTTTTTATTTGACAACTATTATCCTCAGCAAGGCGGTTACACCACACAGTGTAATTTTGTCACTAAATTCGTTTTCCCCAGCCAAGAAGTCAAATACATATAAAACCTGTCGAAAGAAGCGGACCAATTCAGTTAACTTTTTAATACACAAAGCGAAATCAGTAAATTCGTATATCCTAGCCAAGTAAATTCAATGTTTGTATTTTTAAAGTTAAGATTGTGGAGCTTAATTCTGTCGCTGACGTAATGTTGCGGAGAAACTTCTGTCACTGAGGTTAAAAAAAAAAAAAAAAAAAAAAAAAAAACGAACACTTACATCTGTTCGATCTTTGGTGTACTACGAAACTAACAGCGTCATCTATTGCCTCTTTGGTGTACTACGCCGTGTGGTCATATTTCTTAGATAAACATCCGAACTACTGAGGTGAGCAGACTCCAAAAATTTAGAATTACGTTATCCTTTTTTTTCGTGGCCCATTTTGCTAAAACAAAGCCTATATGTTGCCCCAAGTTACGCTCAAGATACCTATGAAAGCCCCTTGAAATTAGTGTAGTAGTTTTGGAGATGAACATATTTATAGACATACAGACAGGACGGTCTTACTGTGTTATTGTTAGTACAGACCAACTCCAGAGACGCTTAGAAGAAATTTCAGAAGTGTAGGACGTTTCGTAGATCGCATCTGGATGCGTTAACAGATCCAGAAGGCGTCGGGAGTTTCAAAAAAAGAATTGAGCAACCATTGATTGAAACAGGGGAAAAAAATATGATAGAAGACGGATGGGCAACTTTCAGGGAAAAAATAGTGAAGGGTGCAGAGGATCAAATAGGCAAAAAGACAAGACCCAGTCGAAGTCCTAAGGTAAAACACGAGATGTATAATTTAACTGACGAAAGGAGGAGATATAAAAATGCAGGAAATGAATCGACAAAAACGAAATAAAAACTCCTGGAAACTGTAACTGACTTTTGCATTGTAAAACGGCGAAGTGGAAAGGGCTGGAGGAGAAATGTAACGCTGTAGGGGCATCTGTGACTATGGGAAAGATATGTAAGACCTACGCAGGAACTTAGACTTAGAGAAAGCTTTTGACAACGTTAACTGGAATACTCTCTTTCAAATTCTGAAGGTAGCAGGGGTAAAATACAGGGAGCGAAAGGCTATTTACAATTTGTACAGAAACCAGATGGCAGTTATAAGAGTCGAGGGGCATGAAAGGGAAGCAGTGGTTGGGAAGGGAGTAAGACAGGGTTGTAGCCTCTCCCCGATGTTATTCAATCTGTATATTGAGCAAGCAGTAAAGGAAACAAAAGAAAAATTTGGAGTTGGTATTAAAATCCATGGAGAAGAAATAAGAACTTTGAGGTTCGCCGATGACATTGTAATTCTGTCAGAGACAGCAAAGGACTTGGAAGAGCAGTTGAACGAAATGGACAGTGTCTTGATAGGAGGATATAAGATGAACATCAACAAAAGCAAAACGAGGATAATGGAATGTAGTCAAATTAAATCAGGTGATGCTGAGGGGATTAGATTAGGAAATGAGACACTTAAAGTAGTAAAGGAGTTTTCTATTTAGGAAGCAAAATAACTGATGATGGTCGAAGTAGAGAGGATATAAAATGTAGACTGGCAATGGCAAGGAAATCGTTTCTGAAGAAGAGAAATTTGTTAACATTGAGTATAGATTTAAGTGTCAGGAAGTCGTTTCTGAAAGTATTTGTATGGAGTGTAGCCATGTATGGAAGTGAAACATGGACGATAACCAGTTTGGACAAGAAGAGAATAGAAGCTTTCGAAATGTGGTGCTACAGAAGAATGCTGAAGATAAGGTGGGTAGATCATGTAACTAATGAGGAGGTATTGAATAGGATTGGGGAGAAGAGAAGTTTGTGGCACAACTTGACTAGAAGAAGGGATCGGTTGGTAGGACATGTTTTGAGGCATGAAGGGATCACAAATTTAGCATTGGAGGGCAGCGTGGAGGGTAAAAATCGTAGAGGGAGACCAAGAGATGAATACACTAAGCAGATTCAGAAGGATGTAGGTTGCAGTAGGTACTGGGAGATGAAGAAGCTTGCACAGGATAGAGTAGCATGGAGAGCTGCATCAAACCAGTCTCAGGACTGAAGACCACAACAACAACAACAACGCGGGAACTGAATTGGCCTTTTGAGGAAACGGAAGAGTTGGTTGAATATCAAGATCTCTGATTGTAAGCCAGTAATAAGTAAACAAAGTAAGGCTCAAAGCTGAAAGGAGTAAAAAGAAAAGCTGTACATGGAAAACAAACTTGAAAGCATATTATATTATTTTATAAAGAAGGAATTGGACAAGATGGAAGATATGTTAATACGAGAAGAGTTTGACATATGTCGAACCAAGGTCTCTGAAGTAGACGATTTTCCCTCAGAATTATTAGGGTCCTTGGAAAACTTAGCGTGATAGACAGGTAAAATAGCCTCAGACTTCAAGAGGAATGTAGTCTAATAATTCCAGTCCCAAAGAAGTCGTGTTTATCGTCCATGTTTCACTTACATATGCTGCTACACTCCAGCCCTCCTAACGCTTCAATTTATATTTGATGATAATAATTTTTTCAGAAATTATTTTCTTGCTATTGCCAGTTTGCATACCCAATCGACCCAACCTCGTCCAGTGACAATTACTCGTAATTTGCTTCCCAAACGGCGAAAAGGATCTATTAATTTTAGGGTCTCAGTTCATAATCTAGTACCCTCGGCAGCGCCTAAGTTATCTTCTATGTTCTTTTACCCTCTCTGTCAGAATTACAATGTCATCGGCAAATCTTAAAGATTTCATTTCCTCTTCGTGAACTTTAATTCACTTTCCAAATTTCTCCTTGGTTTCCTTCACATTTTTAATATTTCCACACGTGTTTTTACATTTATCCAGACAGACCTTATCGAGGTTGGCTTCTACCAGTTTTTCTATTCTTATGTAAATAATTCGTTTCAGTATTTTGAAACCATGACGTATCAAACTAAGAGCATGGTGATATTTGCACTTCTCCGAACCTGTTTTCTGTTATATTGGGATTATTACATTCTTTGTAAGTCTGAGGGTCTCAGACGTCTTGCTCAGTAGGTGGAAACGTTTTGTCATGGTTTACTCTTCTAAGAGTCTCAATGATTCTGAGGCAATGTTGGTGCTCCAGCTGAACTAATTAGTAGTTTCCGCGAAAGGTCATTTATTTTTTCTAGAGATGAAGTATCTTCTTCTTCGTGTCACATATTAGGCATATTAGGTGCTACATCTCTTGTATGGTGTGGATTGATTTGTTCTTCCAGTGCATTTATAATTGAGATCCTTTACCGGGAATCTTCCGGCACCCATGCAATCTACACTTTCCTTTAATTTTCTCCTGTTTTCCTTTATTTTTTGGTTTAGGTTACATGTTCTCAAAACTTTTTTATGTCCTTTTCTCTTTTCCGATCTTCCCTTGAACATCCTTCCACTCTTCTTAGAAATCTCGTTTTTTAAGCCTGTATTGTACTTTCTTGACGTCTTGTTGCTCATACTTCTTTTCCAGAAGTACTGCTTTTGTGTTATAAAACTTCAGGTGTGTTTTTTCCTGGCTTTATTCTGCAAACTTTTAACGATAATATCAAACTGCTGAAGTACTTCAGGGAAAAAATAACTTTTCGGGTTCTAAAATGTGATGAGAAATCATTTATGCAACAGGATCAAAAGGGTATCCAGTAGTTATATATATGGCACTCGCCGATCGAATTGGCGCGTTACTTAGTTTTTTGTGGTCTTTAGAATACTTTAAGAAAAGTAACTGGATGGTCTCTTTAAAACGGACACGGCTGATTCTCTATCTATCCTAGAACATGCTCTGTCTCTAGTATCCAAGTTGTCCACAGGGGGTTCAATTCATAACTTTCCTTGTATTTTTATGATGCACCAGAAATGAATCATTCTCTAATACTTTGTCGACAATAGAGTCCCACAGCATCACTAGAGAGCCTCTGTAAAGCTTGGAAGTGATACAGAGGAGTCAGTTACGGCGTGAAGCCCTAACTTTGTGCGACAATTGGAAGATCACTGCCTGAGAAGGACAAGAGTCCCACTTCGTGTTCTTGTGCTGTACAGTGTTTTAAATTGTTACAGCTGACTACATCAAGTCACATCGATAATTTTTAGTAAAGCTTGGTAACTGTACTGGGTGTGTCCAATGTCGTAGTACAGGCTGTCCATAATCAAAGTACCAGTTCCTAAACGGTGTAGAAAGAGAACCACTGATTAGAATGACATCAAATATGATCAGCATCTTATTGACACAGCGGGAAACATCACGGAATAAAAAAAAATTAGGGAAAATTTGACCAATAACTGGCGCTGTAAGCGTCAGAAGCACAACAAGAGACGGGCAGTCCACGACTTGTAACGCCGGAAATGCATATCCTCCTATTTCTATCTATTGTACTATGAATTTTTTCCTTATTTTTTTACCTGAAGATATGACATTTCTGTGTCTTTATATATTGTAATTGTTTTACTATATATATATATATATATATATATGTCTAATTGGTTTGTTTTGTAAATATTATTTGTATTTTATGCTGGGTCTGGCCTAGGGAAAACTATGCTATCGAACGATTACATCTATAGATCGTGTGGCGAACCAAAGTGTTTAGGATCTTTGGTAGTGTTAACTCTGCCTCGTGGAGCACGGGCAGAGCAGAGTCTGGCTGGAGTGTGGCGGTGGAGCAGGTGTGTTGTGTGACGTTCCCGCGAGTATCCGCGCTTTCGGGGTTTGGCAGCATGGAATTGCGCTCGACTTGCTATGATAGTTTCTGACACGGTGTCGCGGACGGGAAGCATTAGCTGGCGCACATCAAGAGCCCGTTTCGCCTGGTGACCGTGTCGAGAAGAAGGCGCGCCAACATCCAGCTTCTGCAACAGCGACGGCCGACAATGAGTGACTGTCGCCACCTCCCCGATCGACGACTGCAAACCTTCAATCAGCCGACTAGGAAGACTGGAAGCACGTAAAGTTTTAGAACTGTATGGCAGACCTCAGCTTTTCAAACTGGTCAATTTGTGTCACCAAATTACAGCAACTTAGCATGAACCGTTGTTGCTCATTGCCCCAATTGCATTACCAAGCAGGGTCCCTTCCTTTTCCGGAATGAACCCGAGTGTCGTTGAAATTCAAACGCCAGCATTAAAGTAATATCATTCCATTTCACTGCTTTAATTTCATAGTTCAGTTAAAGTATTCATAGCTGGCTACAATATTTAGATTACACAAGCACAAATTAAGGGTGCGAGTTTTGTTTCCATATTTTAGCTTACCTGTGACTGCAGCTCAGCTTGGTACGTACTAAATGTTACTATTGTTAATTGTTCAGAATCATTTAATTCAGGTTCAAAGTTAAATCTCTTATTTCTAAATTGCGTAGATTCAAGTAACTTTTTAAATGATTGTTGAGGTAGCCCAAGACTAACCTTATTTTATTGAATTTCGTTGTGCTTCAGAAACAAAGTTCATTATTAATTTCAGTCACTAAATTAACTTTCAATTTTCCGGTTTTATTAATTCTTTTGCTAAATTAAATGAGAGTGTAGCGAAATTTATTACTTCTGGCAAACATTCAGTTTTCACACAACACGTGTCAACCTTCAGTTGCCACGCTTTTAGTGCTAATTATATGTGCAATAACCTTTCTTTTTCAGTTATTATAGTAGTTGTCCATAGGACTGGCGACCGTAATTTTCCCCAAATCTCAAATATCCAATTAACTACAATTAATTGTTAACGTAACGATCGCACATTTACGTGCTTTATTAATTTTACCTTTTTCTCAAAATTAATTTCCACCGATTTCATTTGCTTTTTTCCTTTCATTTAGATGTAACCCCTTCCTCCCTCTTTACTGACAGATTAACTTCGGTGACGATTGCTTTTCCCAAATTTCCATTAGGTACACTTGTTATCAGGAGAAAGAAAACTGGCATTCTACGGATCGGAGCATGGAATGTCAGATCCCTTAATCGGGCAGGTAGGTTAGAAAATTTAAAAAGGGAAATGGATAGGTTTTTGTGGCACAACTTGACTAGAAGAATGGATCGGTTGGTAGGACATATTCTGAGGCATCAAGGGATGACCAGTTTAGTATTGGAAGGCAGCGTGGAGGGTAAAAATCGTAGAGGGAGACCAAGAGATGAATACACTAAGCGGATTCAGAAGTATGTAGGTTGCAGTAGGTACTGGGAGATGAAGGAGCTTGCACAGGAGAGATTAGCATGGAGAGCTGCATCAAACCAGTCTCAGAACTGAAGACCACAACAACAACACACGCGGTTTAATTTTTCACTGTCATTACGTTCGATAAGTGAGGGGGAGGTTACAGACTGTTCTTCAGTTTGTGCCCAAGACTCTGGTAAACCTCGTTTACAAGAACGATGACTGCGCCAGTTGTCCTGCAGAAGTTCCAGATGGGAGCAGATATGATCAGTGAACAAGTCAACAGGGTAAACAGAAGATTTACTTATCTTGATTTTCTCCAATTGTACAAAGACTCATTGCAAATATTCAGCAAGAAACAGAGTCCAGCTATTGCATCAGCAAAAACGATGAGGCGCACTAAACAAAGCACGAATGATGGCGTCTTAGTGAAGAGGCTCCAGGTGTATGTGGTGTCGGCTGGCTGCCGCCGGCCGTCCTATATGCAGCGGCAGAGGGTGCCGGTGTCCGTAATCCAGCGCTGCTGGAGGCGTGGCTCAGCGGGCAGGCTCCATTGGGTCCACTGAATCCGCTGTTCGCGTCTAATGGAAACTTGCAATTCTGCTGCCAACTTGGCGACGCCCTTGGGGTGGTACTGGTACATGATACAACATGGACACCGAAGAGTATGAAAAAAGGCGTTGGTCTGATGTCTGCTAACGCTCTGGAGATAATGATTACAAAGTTCGAAAAGACAGGTTCTTTTGATGTGCAACGTGGCAGAGGGAGGAAAGCAGTTGATCTGACGTCTGGCGAAGATGTGGCCACGGAATTGCAGGAGGGGTTGAGCAGTGGTCTGCAAACATGCAGGGGACAGAGTTGCACAAATGTTGGATATGCCTGCAAGTGCGGTGCATAAAATCCTAAGAAGCATCCTGCATTGTTATCCACACAAAATCACCCATGTTCAGGAGTTGCTTCCTGCTGACCTACCAACACGACAAACGTTCGCTCTGTAATTTCTTGCTCGCAAGGAAGTGGCCAATAAATGGCCATGGAGCTTTCTGTGGAGAGACAAAGTCCGTTTCCATCTCGAAGGACATGTCAGTACGCAGAGTTGCAGAATCTGGGCAACGGAAAATCCGCATGCACATCAACTGGTACCACTTCATTCTACAGTGGTGACTGTGTTGTGCGGGTCGACGGCATCGTTTATCGTAGGGCCGTATTTTTACGAGGAGATGAGTCCTGCGGGCCCTGTTACCTGTACCATCACTGTTAAACGATGTGCGAGACTTTTGTGCCCTAACCTCCTTCCAAACATTCAACAGTGTCAGTATGTGGGTGGGATCATTTTTCTAGAAGATGGCTCTCCTCCACATATTGCACAGCCGGTGAAGCAGCTGCTGCAGAGACATTTTGGAAACGCTAGGATTATCAGCCGTTATCCCCCTGCAGCCTGGGCGACCAGATCATCTGATCTTCATCCGTGTGACACGTGACTATTGGGTTATCTGAAAGATGTTATATTCTTTCTTCCAATTACGAATGCAGCTGAGCTGAAGGCACGCAATGCGCAACGCATTCTGAATGTGACCCCGAGACAATCGGATCTGTTGTGGAACACATTGTTTCTCGATTTCAGCTTGTGGCAAAAATCGGGGGACAGCATATTATACAAGTCTTTCGCCAATCTCACGACAGTTAGAAACCGATCTCGTTTTCCTTTTTATGCTTCTTTTGGCCTCAGGACAATTAAAAATTGGTTTTTGCCATCCGATGTTGTACAACCTTGCCGTGGTGGAAGGGGTTCCATAAGTATCAGTCCCACGACTGTTGCCCGCCGAACTTGAGCAGTCATGCAAATAGAACAGTATGACTGCTGTAACGTGCACCTCATACCACATACGTCGTATTGCGAATCATCTGTCATTTGTAGCCGAACCCATTTACGTTAAGATGATTACAGCGTCTTCTATTGGCAAAATTTTCGTTAAATTATTTTATTCCATGGAGTTTCCCCTTGCAGTAATACACTGCAGATCTAACGTCATTCTAGCAGTAGTTCTCTTTCTACAGGGTTCTGAAATTGGAATTTTAATTTAGGTCACCCTGTATATACAAGCGTATCATAAAGTGCTTGGGAAATGTCGTATGTGAATGGTAGAACACACGCACATTTTACTGCTGATATTAAACGACGTCTAACGCACCCACACGCTCCAAAAGGGATACCTAGGTCGAGCAGGACCGTACCATAGACTCCACGATCACGTGACCTCAATCCTCTGGATTTTTCTGTCTTGGATCATCTCAGCAGTGAAATATCCAGCACTTCCCCTAATTTGGTAGCAAAACTGGAGCAGTGAATTTGACAAAAATGTTCAAATGTGTGTGAAATATTATGGGACTTAACTGCTAAGGCCATCAGTCCCTAAGCTTACACACTACTTAACCTAAATCATCCTAAGGACAAACACACACACCCATGCCCGAGGGAGGACTCGAACCTCCGCCGGGACCAGCCGCACAGTCCAGGACTGCAGCGGCCTAGACCGCTCGGCTAATCCCGCGCGGCTGAATTTTACAGCCTTATCAAAACTTAGGAGGTGGTTTGGGTTTGTTTGAAAGAATTCTTAACACACAGCTGGGTCGAACGCAGTATTGCACCCAAATGCGGAGAGGACACGGGGGACACGGCCTTCAGAAGGTACGAGTTTAAAGTAAACTGTTGAATGTAGCGTGCTGAGGTAGTATTTTATGTCTTGCTGAGGTAGGCTGTGGGTGAAATTTGAATCCAGTTACATGGGGACTTAGTCAAAAACGTTTCAAATACTTCTGTGCTAATAAGGACAATATTTCATGCTGAAGTCTAAGGCCACAGATTCGTAGTTTACAAGTCTATGCTTTAGTTGATGAGATGCATATTTAATCAGCTTCATATTTATTATATCAGTGCCCGATGACTCTTCGTTTTTTCTTTCTTCGATTATATTTTTCTGTTCTTTCATTGTTATCAGATCCACAGAATCGATGGTATTGGTGTTTATTTCTGGTTTTTGTTCATTATCAATTCGTAAACGTTTAAAACATTTCATTTCGGATATTATATTTACTTGTAAGGTATCTCGTTCTTGTTTATTCAAGTAATTCAGTATACTGTATGCTTTGTTTTGCCTTCCTAGAATATCATGTTCCGTTTCACAACGTATCGATCCCACTTTTCTGTTTAGTTTTTCGTATTTTTCTCATTACTAAACCAGATTTACTTTTATTGTCTCTGTAATTCATATTATTAGGTAATGTCAAGGTTTTCAAGTACGTCTTCTTTTTGTCTTTTATTAGTTTGCTGTCATGGTCGTTACAAATCGTTAATCCAGTTCTAGAAAATTTCTATTTCCTCATTCCTAATCCTTTAGCGGCCAGTTGCATTATAATCTCTTTAATAGTATTCCATTCACAATTTATATTGTTACTTACTGGTCTCACTTCACATTTCTCATTTTATCTTTTTTGAGATGATAGTTTGATACTATGTTATTCATGGAGTAGGCGCACATTACAAGCTCTTACCTCCGACTGGGTGTTTATGAGTGGTTACTTCTGTATATATACACATCAAAAAAAGATTTGCGTCATCCCGGTTCCCAGAAATCCAGAAGATAGACGTTGACTATGGATATGCTATCACAGACACAGTCCCTTTGACTGTTCAGGGATGTCACTAAACCCGCCCAGAGATGAGCAGCGTCTATTAGACGGAGGGGGTCCGACAGACGATCAATTCCAGTCATTCTACCAGGAAGGAGGTACACGGCTTGTGTTGTCTGTAGTTCAACCATGCTTAGACGGTCAATACCGACGTTTGATCGCGTCCGCATTGTTACTTTGTGCGAGGAAGGGCTCTCAGCAGGGGAAGTGTCCAGATGTCTCGGAGCGAACCAAAGCGATGTTGTTCGGACATGGAGGGAGGAGATAAAGAGAGACAGGAACTGTCGATGACGGGCCTCGTTCAGGCCGCCCAAGGGCTACCCTTGCAGAGGATGACCGCTACCTACGGATTATGGATCGGAGGAACCCTGACAGCAACGCCACCATGTTGAATAATGATTTTTGTGCAGACACAGGATGTCGTGTTACGACTCAAACTGCGCATTAGGCTGCATGACACGCAATTTCATTCCCGACGTCCATAGCAAGGTCCACCTTTGCAACCACGACATCATGCAGCGCGGTACAGATGGGCCCAACAACATGCCGAATGGACCGCTCAGGATTGGCATCACGTTCTCTTCACCGATGAGTGCCGCATATACCTTCAACCAGACAATTGTCGGAGATGTGTTTGGAGGCTACCCGGTCAGGCTGGACGTCTTCGACACACTGTCCAGCGAGTGGAGAAAGGTGGAGGTTCCCTGCTGTTTTGGGGTGGCATTATGTGGGCTGACGTACGCCGCTGGTGGTCATGGAAGGCCCTGTAACGGCTCTACGATACGTGAATGCCATCCTCCGACCGATAGTGCAACCATATCGGCAACGTATTGGCGAGGCATTCGTCTTCATAGACGACAATTCGCGCCCCCATCGCGCACATCTTGTGAATGACGTCCTTCAGGCTAACGACATCGCTCGACTCGAGTGGCCAGCATGTTCTTCCGACATGAACCCTATCGAACATGCCTGGCATAGATTGAAAAGGGCTGTTTATGGACAACGGGATCCTCCAACCACTCTGAGGGATGTACGCCGAATCGCCATTGTGGAGTGGGACAGTCTGGACCAACAGTGCCTTGATGAACTTTAGTATGCCACGACGAATACAGGCATGGATCAATGCAAGAGGACGTGCTACTGGGTATTAGAGGTACCGGTGAGTACAACAATTTGGACCACTACCTCTGAAGGTCTAGCTGTATGGTGGTACAACATAAAATGTGTGATTTTCGTGAGCAATAAAAATGGTGGAAATGATGTTTATGTTGATCTCTACTCCAGTTTTCTATGCAGGTTCCGGAACTTTCGTAACCGAGGTGATGCAAAACTTTTTTTTGATGTGTGTATTTCACAAACGGCTCGTTTGTGGATCCATGTTTTTCCCAAGTTAAATATAACTGGTTACTTCAGCTGATGTCTCACTAGCCGTCCCTTCTTCTAGTTAGAGTTTTCCACGTATTCTCCTCCTCGTCTACTCCTTTTGGTGTCTCATGATTTCCTACTTCCGTCAACTTAACTACACTGCCTGACAAAAAAAGTGAAACAGCCAGGAGAGGTTGTTGGTTGCCAACGTAACTTCGTTCTTGTACACGCCATCTGGAGGTATCTAAATGATTAAAATTTCAAATCTCCGTGACAGGTAGAACAGCCACGAGGGTGCATTTGTGTTGATCGTGGTCAGTGTTGTTACCAGCCATGGTGGAGTATATAAGGGCGTGAACGTCGGCAGATGTTGAGTGATCGCTGTGAAGAGCACAGAGATGCGACGTACTCAAGTGGCAGTGTTGTCAGCATCTGGCAGATTTCGAGAGCGGTTTCTTTGTGGGCCTCCATGTGGCGGGCTGCTCCAATGTTCGGATTTGTGGGGGATTCGGATGTGAAAGTGGCCCGATGTTGGACTGCTTGGTAACATCAGCGCAGATATATTCAGCGTCAAGGTTTCGGTCGACCATGGCCGACCACCACAAGGAAGGATCGCCATATTGTGCACCAAGAACACTGTAGTCTCTTCACATCCGCGCCTTCCGTAAGAACAAATTATAGACTCTCTGCAATATTTTGGATTATGCAGCACCATAGGCAGGAGACTAGCAGCACCTAGAGTGGAAGATCACCGTCCCATTCGTAGACTGGCGTTAAGACCAACACATAAACGGCTACGTCTGCAGTGGTGCTGTGGTCAGCTAGGTTGGATTGCTGATGTCGCAGTGTGTTCAGAGATCAAACGCGGTTCTGCACTACCTCGGGTGACCAACATCAGCTAGTATTTCAGCAACCTGGGAACGAGTCCTATTCCTTGAACGGTTTGCAGATGCAGTATTTCGGTGTTCCTCTTGTCGGCACGGTGTCAGGAGCCGTTGGGTATGACTTCATGTCACGGCTGATTGTGATTTGGGGAACCCCGATTACTAACAGTACGTCACAGACATCCTGAATCGTCTTTCACATAACAGTATCGTCGTGCCATTTTTCAACAGGACAAAGCTCGTCCACACAATCCTCTGAGAGAGGTTGAGCTACTCCTGTGGCCAGCACGATCGCCAGATATGTCTCGAACGGAGGTCATGTGGGACCAGCTTGGACATCAATTCCGTCCCAGTGCCAGCATCCAGATGTCTCGAACCAGTGGAAACAGCAGTGAGCTAGCGTACCTCAGGAGCGGATGCAACTGCTTTATGACACCCATCTCAACCGAATCAGTGCACGCATCCAGGACAGGTGTGGTGCAACGTCATACTGATGAGTGGTTCAAATGGCTCTGAGCACTATGGGACCCAACATCTGAGGTCATCAGTCCCCTAGAACCTACAAGGGAACCTCCCCATCGCACCCCCCTCAGATTCAGTTATAAGTTGGCACAGTGGATAGGCCTTGAAAAACTGAACACAGATCAATTTAGAAAACAGGAAGAAGTTGTGTGGAACTATGAAAAAATAAGCAAAAATATACAAACTGAGTAGTTCATGGGAACGTAAGCAACATCAAGGAGAATGGCAATGCAGGAGCGTCGTGGTCTCGTGGTAACGTGAGCAACTGCGGAACGAGACGTCCTTGGTTCAAATCTTCCATTGAGTGAAAAGTTCAATTTTTTATTTTCAGTTTATGTGACAAACTCTTATGTTTTCATCACTTTTTTGGGAGTGATTATCACATCCACAAGAAAACCTAAATCGGGCAAGGTAGAAGAATCTTTTTACCCATTCGCCAAGTGTACAAGTTAGGTGGGTCGACAACATATTCCTGACATGTGACGCACATGCCGTCACCAGTGTCGTATAGAATATATCAGACGTGTTTTCCTGTGGAGGAATCGGTTGACCTATGACCTTGCGATCAAATGTTTTCGGTTCCCATTGGAGAGGCACGTCCTTTCGTCTACTAATCGCACGGTTTTGCGATGCGGTCGCAAAACACAGACACTAAACTTATTACAGTGAACAGAGACGTCAATGAACGAACGGACAGATAATAACTATGCAAAAATAAAGAAAGTAAAATTTTCACTCGAGGGAAGACTTGAACCAAGGACCTCTCGTTCCGCAGCTGCTCACGCTACCACGGGACCACGGCGCTCTTCAGGTCACATGGTCCATGATGTTGCATATATGGCCCATGGACTACTCCGTTTGTATATTTTGCTTATTTTTTCACAGTTCCACACAACTTCTTCCTGTTTTCTCAATTGATTTGTGTTCAGTTTTTCAAGGCCTATCCACTGAAGATTAGATGGGTAGATCACATAACTAATGAGGAGGTACTGAATAGGATTGGGGAGAAGAGGAGTTTGTGGCACAACTTGACCAGAAGAAGGGATCGGTTGGTAGGACATGTTTTGAGGCATCAACGGATCACCAATTTAGTATTGGAGGGCAGCGTGGAGGGTAAAAATCGTAGGGGGAGACTAAGAGATGAATACACTAAGCAGATTCAGAAGGATGTAGGTTGCAGTAGGTACTGGGAGATGAAGAAGCTTGCACAGGATAGAGTAACATGGAGAGCTGCATCAAACCAG
Organism: Schistocerca nitens; assembly: GCF_023898315.1. NCBI lineage: Eukaryota > Metazoa > Arthropoda > Insecta > Orthoptera > Acrididae > Schistocerca > Schistocerca nitens. The sequence goes on from NC_064615.1 coordinate 38,247,787, forward strand.
TCTCAGGACTGAAGACCACAACAACAACAACATCCACTGTGCCAACTTATAACTAAATCTGAGGGGGGTGCGATGGGGAGGTTCCCTTGTTAGAACTACTTAAACCTAACTAACCTAAGGACATCACACACATCCATGCCCGAGGCAGGATTCGAACCTGCGACTGTAGCGGTCGCGCGGTTTCAGATTGAAGAGCCAAGAACCGCTCGGCCACACCGGCCGGCCTGATGAGTGGGCTTCTTTGTAAATTTGATTTGACTTGTTATCACTGAAACAGCACCTCATACCCTCTCAATTTCGTTTGCTCTCCCCATCTGGGTGCTTCACATTTTTGCCAGTATAAAAAGTCTTCTGTAGCACCGCGTTTGAAACGGACTGTTACTACTACTGCGGTCGTCAGTCTGAAGACTGCCCCACGCAAGCCTCTGCATCTCTCCGTAACTACTGCAGTCTAAGTTAATCTGATCCTGATTACTGTATTTATGCCTAGGTCTCCAGTTTACAGTCTTTGCCCCGAGACTTCCCTTCATTACCAAATTGATTATTCTTTGATGCCTCACGATGTATCCTATCTATCCCCAATTCGATTCAGTACCCACTCATTTGTTATGCGGACTACCAGTCTAATTCTTCTGTAGCAGCACATTTGAAAAGTTTCTGTCCTCTTCTCGTCTGAAGTTCCTATTATTCATGTTTCACTTCCGTACAGGACTACATTTCTGATAAATACACTCCTGGAAATTGAAATAAGAACACCGTGAATTCATTGTCCCAGGAAGGGGAAACTTTATTGACATATTCCTGGGGTCAGATACATCACATGATCACACTGACAGAACCACAGGCACATAGACACAGGCAACAGAGCATGCACAATGTCGGCACTAGTACGGCGTATATCCACCTTTCGCAGCAATGCAGGCTGCTATTCTCCCATGGAGACGATCGTAGAGATGCTGGATGTAGTCCTGTGGAACGGCTTGCCATGCCATTTCCACCTGGCGCCTCAGTTGGACCAGCGTTCGTGCTGGACGTGCAGACCGCGTGAGACGACGCTTCATCCAGTCCCAAACATGCTCAATGGGGGACAGATCCGGAGATCTTGCTGGCCAGGGTAGTTGACTTACACCTTCTAGAGCACGTTGGGTGGCACGGGATACACGCGGACGTGGATTGTCCTGTTGGAACAGCAAGTTCCCTTGCCGGTCTAGGAATGGTAGAACGATGGGTTCGATGACGGTTTGGATGTACCGTGCACTATTCAGTGTCCCCTCGACGATCACCAATGGCATACGGCCAGTGTAGGAGATCGCTCCCCACACCATGATGCCGGGTGTTGGCCCTGTGTGCCTCGGTCGTATGCAGTCGTGATTGTGGCGCTCACCTGCACGGCGCCAAACACGCATACGACCATCATTGGCACCAAGGCAGAAGCGACTCTCATCGCTGAAGACGACACGTCTCCATTCGTCCCTCCATTCACGCCTGTCGCGACACCACTGGAGGCGGGCTGCACGATGTTGGGGCGTGAGCGGAAGACGGCCTAACGGTGTGCGGGACCGTAGCCCAGCTTCATGGAGACGGTTGCGAATGGTCCTCGCCGATATCCCAGGAGCAACAGTGTCCCTAATTTGCTGGGAAGTGGCGGTGCGGTCCCCTACGGCACTGCGTAGGATCCTGCGGTCTTGGCGTGCATCCGTGCGTCGCTGCGGTCCGGTCACAGGTCGACGGGCACGTGCACCTTCCGCCGACCACTGGCGACAACATCGATGTACTGTGGAGACCTCACGCCCCACGTGTTGAGCAATTCGGCGGTACGTCCACCCGGCCTCCCGCATGCCCCCTATACGCCCTCGCTCAAAGCCCGTCAACTGCACATACGGTTCACGTCCACGCTGTGGCGGCATGCTACCAGTGTTAAAGACTGCGATGGAGCTCCGTATGCCACGGCAAACTGGCTGACACTGACGGCGGCGGTGCACAAATGCTGCGCAGCTAGCGCCATTCGACGGCCAACACCGCGGTTCCTGGTGTGTCCGCTGTGCCGTGCGTGTGATCATTGCTTGTACAGCCCTCTCGCAGTGTCCGGAGCAAGTATGGTGGGTCTGACACACCGGTGTCAATGTGTTCTTTTTTCCATTTCCAGGAGTGTAGTTTCGGAAAAGACTTTCTAACATTTGAATTTCACTGATCAGCCAGGACATTATGACCGCTGACCTGCTACCGATATAAAGCCGTTCAGTTGACAGCAGCCTCACCTGGCGAGGAATGACTGCTGATCAGACACGCACGGTGAAAGTAGTATCAGTGAGCGTGCTGTCCGTGTGTAAAATGGGTAAAGCATGCGATCTATGTGAATTTGACTGAGGACAGATTCTGGTGGCCCGGAGGCTCGGCACGAGCATTTCGCAAACTGCACGACTTGTCGGGTGTTGGAGGTGTGCTGTGGTGAGTGTCTTCAACACGTGGCGAAACGGAGGTGAAACCACGCCCAGACGTCGTGGGGTTGGGCGGCCACCCTTGTTACAGACGTCGGACGCCGTAGGCTGGACAGACTGGTAAAACAGGACAGCCTCATACTGTGGCGGAACTAACATCAGACGTTAATGCTGTGCAGAGTACAAGTGTGTCTGAACACACAGTGCACTGAACACTCCGCAGCCGAGGACCCACGTATTTGTCATTTTTAACATGACAACATCGGCAACTTCGACTGAAGCATCGGTACTGGACGTTGGCGCAGCGGCAGAACATTCCATGGATCTGATGAACCAGATACCTTCTTCATGGTGTCGATCTGAGAGCGCGGATATGTTTTCCAGGGCAACAGCTCCATGACCCCTGTACGGCGGGACGGAGACAAAGTGGCGGCGGCTCCATTATCCTCTGGGGAACATTGGCATGGGGATACATGGATCTAGTGGAGCTCTTGCAAGGTTCTATGACGACCAAGGAACATGTACACTCCTTCATGATGATAATGTTTCCCGACGGCAGTGCCATTTCAACAAGATAATGCGCCATGTCACAAGGCGTGTGATGGAGTGGTTCGAGGAACACAGTGGAGAGTTCCAATTGATGTGCTGCCCCCCCCCCCCCCCCCCGCCCCAACACTCCAGATCTGAACCCGATCGAACACAACGAGGATGTGACTAAACGTGGCGTCAGAGCTCATCGCCCCCCTCCCCAGAATTTACAGGAATTAGGTGACTTGTGTGGGCCAGATGTTGAGCCAGCTCCATCCAGCGACCTAGCAGGGCCTCATTGCTGCCATGCCACGACTCGTTGCCGGACATACCGGCAATTCGGTAGGTGGTCGTGAAGTTCTGGCTGATAAGTTTATATTAGATAACAAATATCGCTTTCTTCAGTACTGTTTTCCTTGCTATAGCTAGTCTATATTTTATATCCACCCAGCTTCGGCCATCGTCAGTTATTTTACTGCGCAAATAGGAAATACATGACGAGAGAAACATCCGACGTTTATCTGCAGTGGGCCACTGAACGAAATCAGTGGCGACAGATGAAAATCTGTGCCGGACCGGAAGTCGAATCCGAATTTCCAGCTTTACGCCTTTGAATACAGCTGCTGCTCGAATCATCTGTGTCCGAAACGAAAGATCCCATCCCTGTGTAAATACATACCCCAGACTGCGTTACGATGTTTCAGTGCGGACGCACAACAGTATCCGAAGTCTTGCGAGGATACAGCTGCAAGTCGCTCAATAGATAAGGAGTGCTATTCTGCAGCATGCGGCATGTGGAGATTAGCCTAGGGCAGGGGACGTGCTCGGATAGCCGATGCGCTTAAGGCGGTCACTTTCGTAAAGTGGGAAATCCGGATTTCTTCTCCGTTCCGGTGTGGATTTTTATCTGTCGTCGTTGAGTTCGTTCAACGCTCCACTGCAGCTAAATGCCGGACATTTCTTTCATCATTTACTGAATACAGCTGCTGATAACCAAATAGGACAACTCATTGACTAATTTTAATGTCATATTTCCTAAATTAATTACCTCAGCATCGCCTGATTAGATGATTACGGTTTCTTTTTCTCTGGTGGCCCATACTTCACTTCCACACAATTCTGTGCTTCAGTTATACATTATCAGCAACATTTTTTCTGAATTTAATGTCAATATTTGATAGCAACAGAGCTCTTTTCTTAACTGCATGTTGTCAAATGTACACCAACAGTAGTTTCCCGTCCTCTGTGTCTAAAGGTTTCTTAATTCATTACGCAAAAACGTAGTAGAGAATAACAGCATTTTCGAGAATTTTCGCTGTTGACTGCGTCATAAGAATGCATTATCTATTTATATTGTTACGATATCAGGTGCCATATCGGTGGAAGTTCCTGCTTGTTTGATATCGTACCATATTACATTGACGGGAAAAAATTGCAACATCAAAAAATAATTAATGTAGAATGTTGTATCCACGGACCCAACCAACCAACACACGCACGCGCGCCCTGACCGTGACATCGCTGGCCACAGTTCCTGTCGCGGCCGTCGGCGTCTCAGGGCGTTACCGCCGACGGAAGAGGTCGCGCCATGGCTGAGCTCGGGTCCGCAGCGCCCTCTGCGTTTTGCATATAAGGAGGAGCGCTGGCCCCGAGACGGACAGTCTATTGGCGATTGTCTATTGCTAGCCTTTCGTGGAGTTTATAGCGGAGCCATTGCAGTGTGATATTTGCTATTGTATTCGACTAGGCTCAGTACACGGATTACTCTTGGATATTACGTGGACTTGTATTGCTGGTGCACGTTTCGTCAGAAATAAAGATAAGTTATCTCTTCATTCTAGCTGGCGCAATTCTTGTCATTAATTATTTTTCGGCCAACAGACATAGCTACATCCTGGTCACTACCCACGCATAATACAATTTGTGGTGGCTGCCCCAAAAGTATCGCCGAGGACCTTGGGTTTGGGAGGCGTCACAAAATAGAGTAATGAAATTTCGGGGATAGATTTGTCCAGGTAATTTATGTAAGTGATTAACGTTGCAAGATCACAGGTTAATGTAAGCACGACATAAGCCATTGCAGGTGTGAAATTGTGGTACGTCAGTAACTGGTGTAACCGCCAGAATGTTGAATGAAAGCATGCGGACGTGCATGCGTTGTGTTGCACAGATACGTAATGTCAATGTGTGGGATGGAGTTCCACGCCTGTTGCACTCGGTCGGTCAATACAGGGATGGTTTAATGCTGGTTGTGGATGACGCTGGAGTTGTCATCCAATTATGTCCCATATGTGCTCGATTTGAGACAGATCTGGTGATCGATCAGCCCAAGGCAACATATTGACACCCTGTAGAGCACGTTGGGTTACAACAGCAGTATGTGGACGAGCGTTGTCCTCTTGGAAAACAACCCCTGGAATGCTGTTCGTGAATGGCACCACAACGGGTCGAATCACCAGACTTACGTACAAATTTGCAGTCAAGGTGCGTGGGATAACTACGAGAGTATTCCTGGTGTCATACGAAATCGCAGCCCAGATCGTAACTCCAGATGTAGGGCCAGTGAGTCTAGCACGCAGATAGGATGGATGCAGGCCATTGCCTAGCCTCCTCCTAACCAGCACAAGGCCATCACTGGCCCAGAGGCAGAACCAACTATCATCAGAAAACACAACAACCTCTACCCTGTCCTCCAATGAGGTCTCGCTAACACCATTGTAGTCGTAAATGGCGGTTATTTGGCTCGGAGCTGGACTTGAAGTAACCAATTTGTAACAGTTCATTACGTCACTGTGGTGCTAACTGCTGCTCAAATTTCTGATGCAGATGCAGTACGATGCGCCAGAGCCATACGCCGAATACGATCGTCTTCCCTCTCGATAGTGCCACGTGGCCATACAGAGCCAGGACTTCTTGCAATGGTACATTCTCGTGACAACTGCTGCCAGCAATCATACACTACTGGCCATTAAAATTGCTACACCACGAAGATGACGAGCTACAGACGCAAAATTTAACCGTCATGAAGAAGGTACTGTGATATGCAAATGATTAGCTTTTCAGAGCATTCTCACAAGGCTGGCGCCGGTGGCAACACCTACAACGTGCTGACATGAAGAAAGTTTCCAACCGATTTCTCATACACAAACTGCAGTTGACCGGCGTTGCCTGGTGAAACGTCGTTGTGATGCCTCGTGTAAGGAGGAGAAGTGCGTACCATCACGATTCCGAATTTGATAAAGATCGGATTGTAGCCTATCGCGACTGCGGTTTATCGTATCGGGACATTGCTGCTCGCGTTGGTCGAGATCCAATGACTGTTAGCAGAATATGGTATCGGTGGGCTCAGGAGGGTAATACGAAACGCCGTCCTGGATCCCAACGGCCTCGTATCACTAGCAGTCGAGATGACAGGCATCTTATCCGCATGGCAGTAACGGATCGCGCAGCCACGTCTCGATCCCTTAGTCAACAGATGGGGACGTTTGCAAGACGACAACCATCTGCACGAACAGTTCGACGACGTTTTCAGCAGCATGGACTATCAGCTCGGAGACCGTGGCTGCGGTTACCCTTGACGCGGCATCACAGACAGGAGCGCCTGCGATGGTGTACTCAACGACGAACCTGACGAATGGCAAAACGTCATTTTTTCGGATGAATGCAGGTTCTGTCTACAACACCATGATGGTTGCATCCGTGTTTGGCGACATCGCGGTGTACGCACATTGGAAGCGTGTATTCGTCATCACCATACTGGCGTATCACTCGGCGTGATGGTATGGGGTGCCATTGGTTACACGTCTCGGTCACCTCTTGTTCGCATTGACGGTACTTTGAACAGTGTTCGTTACATTTCAGATGTGTTACGACCCGTGGCTCTACCCTTCATTCGATCCCTGCGAAACCCTACATTTCAGCAGGATAATGCACGACCGCATGTTGCAGGTCCTGTACGGGCCTTTCCGGATACAGGAAATGTTCGACTGCTGCCCTGTCCAGCACATTCTCCAGATCTCTTACCAATTGAAAACGTCTGGTCAATGGTGGCCGAGCAACTGGCTCGTCACAATACGCCAGTCACTGCTCCTGATGAACTGTGGTATCGTGTTGAAGGTGCAAGGTCAGCTGTACCTGTACACGCCATCCAAGCTCTGTTTAACTCAATGCCCAGGAGTATCAAGGCCGTTATTACGGCCACAGGTGGTTGTTCTGGGTATTGGTTCCTCAGGATCTATGCACCCCAATTGCGTGAAAATGTAATCACATGTCAGTTCTAGTATAATATATTTGTCCAATAAATATCCGTTTATCATCTGTATTTCTTCTTGGTGTAGCAATTTTAATGGCCAGTACTGTATATAGTGGCTAAAGTTGTGCCAAATGTTTCTACAGTATCACAGAAGGAACATTCAGCTTCTCGTAGCCCTGTTACAAGACCTCGTTCAAACTCAGCGAGGTGTTGATAATGCCGTCTTTGTTGCCTGAGAGGCATTCTCCACTAACATTAACTCATTCCATCCAAAAAAATGGTTCAAATGGCTCTGAGCACTATGAGACTTAACATCTGAGGTCATCAGTCCCCTAGAACGTAGAACTACTTAAACCTAACTCACCTAAGGACATCACACACATCCATTCCCGAGGCAAGATTCGATCCTGCGACTGTAGCAGCAGCGCGGTTCCCGACTGAAGCGCCTATAACCGCTCGGCCACAGTGGCCGGCGCGAAATTTTAACAGACATTATCTTTCACATATAGAAACACTCCCACCAATGTTCGTTTATGTAGCCCAACTCCTTCGTGCTGTTACGATTTTTTCCCGGCAGTGTATCTGAGAGGACGTTCATACAGCGTAATTCTATAACATGAAGTTCGTTCTTAATGCATTGTCTCTGCCTGTGAGAGCGTTGATCTTTTAGCATTTTCTTTAACGTGCCATGAAACATTCGTCTCATATACAACGTTACATGGTAATCATCTGAAGTACTTTCACTACTTAATGAATTTCGTAATACGTCTATCGTTATTAAAACACGGAGAAATTTTCGCGATTGAATTGCGAAGAGATGTACATCGCTTGTGGGATTTTCGATTACTATGTGTGCGCTTCGGAAGATTTATAGCCAACATTTCCTGAGAGGACAACTCTCTTATCTAAAGGTTTGCCGTGTCGCTGACAAACGACCTGGGGAGACCTGTTCGTTGAAGGCCAGTTGTGGGGGGCTGGACGACATCCAATAAAGTACTGGTTTGGTCTATTGGAGGCGGTAAGATGCAAATTTGAGCACAGACCTGTTAAATCAGAATGCTCGTATGGTTGGCACTTAGTGTACCTGAAAGTTCTGCAGATATTTTGCGGGCAAGCTGACTGCATGTAGCCGGCCGGAGTGGCCGAGCGCTTCTCGGCGCTACAGTCTGGAACCGCGCGACCGCTACGGTAGCAGGTTCGAATCCTGCCTCGGGCATGGATGTGTGTGATGTCTTTAGGTTGGTTAGGTTTAAGTAGTTCTAAGTTCTAGGGGACTGATGATCTCAGAAGTTAAGTCCCATGGTGCTCAGAGCCAATCTTTATTTTTTTTTTTTTGACTGCACGTAACGTAGCATGATTATTATTTTTTTTTTCAGGCGCCTGTCAACAGCATTGATACACTTGGAGGAATGCATCATAGACGCTGTGTTATCTTACAGTATATTTATTCACTACCGGTTTCGATCATGGACCGTCTTCACAGTATAAAAATATCTATTGTGACAACTTTAAACGTGATACATACTATGGCCTTAAGTATCATTTGAACGTTTTCAAGTGAGCAATGGCGTATAATTTTCTGGTTAAATAGCATGTACGACAAGTGAAGTCGTTCACAACAGATACACTCCTGGAAATTGAAATAAGAACACCGTGAATTCATTGTCCCAGGAAGGGGAAACTTTATTGACACATTCCTGGGGTCAGATACATCACATGATCACACTGACAGAACCACAGGCACATAGACACAGGCAACAGAGCATGCACAATGTCGGCACTAGTACAGTGTATACCCACCTTTCGCAGCAATGCAGGCTGCTATTCTCCCATGGAGACGATCGTAGAGATGCTGGATGTAGTCCTGTGGAACGGCTTGCCATGCCATATCCACGTGGCGCCTCAGTTGGACCAGCGTTCGTGCTGGACGTGCAGACCGCGTGAGACGACGCTTCATCCAGTCCCAAACATGCTCAATGGGGGACAGATCCGGAGATCTTGCTGGCCAGGGTAGTTGACTTACACCTTCTAGAGCACGTTGGGTGGCACGGGATACATGCGGACGTGCATTGTCCTGTTGGAACAGCAAGTTCCCTTGCCGGTCTAGGAATGGTAGAACGATGGGTTCGATGACGGTTTGGATGTACCGTGCACTATTCAGTGTCCCCTCGACGATCACCAGTGGTGTACGGCCAGTGTAGGAGATCGCTCCCCACACCATGATGCCGGGTGTTGGCCCTGTGTGCCTCGGTCGTATGCAGTCCTGATTGTGGCGCTCACCTGCACGGCGCCAAACACGCATACGACCATCATTGGCACCAAGGCAGAAGCGACTCTCATCGCTGAAGACGACACGTCTCCTTTCGTCCCTCCATTCACGCCTGTCGCGACACCACTGGAGGCGGGCTGCACGATGTTGGGGCGTGAGCGGAAGACGGCCTAACGGTGTGCGGGACCGTAGCCCAGCTTCATGGAGACGGTTGCGAATGGTCCTCGCCGATACCCCAGGAGCAACAGTGTCCCTAATTTGCTGGGAAGTGGCGGTGCGGTCCCCTACGGCACTGCGTAGGATGCTACGGTCTTGGCGTGCATCCGTGCGTCGCTGCGGTCCGGTCCCAGGTCGACGGGCACGTGCACCTTCCGCCGACCACTGGCGACAACATCGATGTACTGTGGAGACCTCACGCCCCACGTGTTGAGCAATTCGGCGGTACGTCCACCCGGCCTCCCGCATGCCCACTATACGCCCTCGCTCAAAGTCCGTCAACTGCACATACGGTTCACGTCCACGCTGTCGCGGCATGCTACCAGTGTTAAAGACTGCGATGGAGCTCCGTATGCCACGGCAAACTGGCTGACACTGACGGCGGCGGTGCACAAATGCTGCGCAGCTAGCGCCATTCGACGGCCAACACCGCGGTTCCTGGTGTGTCCGCTGTGCCGTGCGTGTGTTCATTGCTTGTACAGCCCTCTCGCAGTGTCCGGAGCAAGTATGGTGGGTCTGACACACCGGTGTCAATGTGTTCTTTTTTCCATTTCCAGGAGTGTATAATGATAAAAAAAAATGGTTCAAATGGCTCTGAGCACTATTGGACTTAACTTCTGAGGTCATCACTCCCCTAGAACTGGGAACTGCTTAAAACTAACTAACCTAAGGACATCACACACATCTACGCCCGAGGCAGGATTCGAACCTGCTACCGTAGCGGTCGCTCGGTTCCAGACTGTAGCGCCTAGAAACGCTCGGCCACCTCGGCCGGCCGATCTATAATGATACAGTTTTGTTATTTTTAGATTATCAAACAGTACACGTCACGGTTTTTTATGTAAAAAAAGTAATTACTTACGATTTGCTGCGAACTGCGTTTCCTCTCATCTGGTCTGGAGGTCGCACTACCACTTTATTACCGACATATAAGCACAGTTTTGAGTTCCGACCTTGTTTTTCATTCTTTTCTGTGGTGTACTGTTGTTCATTTGCCACTCGATCTAACTATTTCTTCGGACACTGTGCTATTAACAACGTAAATATTACAACTTCATTAGATGTTTGCTCCTTTTTGATGTGTTTACTTACTTGTTGCCAATCTAACGAAGTATATCTTCAAAATCAACTTCAATTCATGGTGTCTTTGTCATGTTGAAGTCGTTCTTCATTAACATCAACTAACCACGTCCAACCTTTAAGTTACCTCTTACGCGACTGGCGCGAAATCTGAACAGACATCATCTTCCAGATGTAGAAATATGCCTGCCAATTTTCGTTTATGTTGCACAACTCCTTCTTGGTGTTGCGATTTTTTTCCGTCAGTATAGTATAAAGTAAAATAAAGGCACGAAAAAGTCAAAATTTTCCAAGATTTGGTAAAAGAAATTAAAGATGTTTTACATTTAAGAAGGGAGCGTACCCTATCTTCTCCCTGCACTGACTGTTAGTGACATTGTTTGGATTCAGCGAACTTATACGTAGCTTGACAAGAGACAAAAGCTGCGGACTCACCTTTAGGGGTTAGCTCATTCACAACTATATCATAACAGCAGACCTCACTCATTCTTTTGCACAATCTGCAGCCAAATAAGGTCACAACTCAGGTCCTGGTGGTCCACAATGACTCAAAACAAGGCTACTGTACTATGCATGAGTGTTGAATGACGTCATTTTTCCCTTTTTTGGCTGTAATTATTAGACAAAACTTTAAATGTTTCAAACAATTAGCTGTTTTCCGCCTATATGACGATTTTCAAGTTGATCAGTGTCTACAGATGACTTACAACAATTCACGTAAAGCTATAAAATCACGTATGCATCTATGCACAAAAGTATCAGCTGCCCACAGATATGCTGAAATTGATTAAGCGGTAGTGTGAAGAAGACACAATTATGAGTAGGTTAACAGATCCAAATTTAAAATTGCTCGAAAGGATGCCCAGTCTCACTGACGCTGAAAAGTGTATTGTAAAGGGAGATCTCAGAAAGCAAGCTCCATCGTGGCACAATTAAAAACCTAAGAGCAAAGACAGGAGTAGCTTTAGAGGTTACGCAAATACCTCGTTAACCGGACAGCACTTGAACGTTTATTTGGTTGCCTCTTCGCTAACATCTGAGTGTGAGCGACTGAATACTGAAACGCACTACACACTGCTAAATTTATTTCAGCCGGCATACTTTTATCAGATGCAGATTTAATTTGGATCTGACGTCGTTTTCCTGAGTTCTCTGTGTTTCTTCATGGCCCAGTTCGAATAAATGGTTGAAATGGCTCTGAGCACTATGGGACTTAACTGCTGAGGTCATCAGTCCCCTAGAACTTAGAACTACTTAAACCTAACTAACCTAAGGACATCACACACATCCATGCCCGAGGCAGGATTCGAACCTGCGACCGTTGCGGTCACGCGGTTCCAGACTGTAGCGCCTAGAACCGCTCAGCCACACCGGTCGGCCAGTTCGAATACATTATTAAAAATCATGTATGAGTATTTACAGTTTATGGAACAGGCTCAGTGCGATTTTCATTCGTTGTTACACAGCATCGTTTCCAGAAAAAGGAAGACTCATATTCCTATTACTTACAAAAAAGGAAATGACAGGTAAGGTTTTCCATTACGGTCAGGCAATTAAATGCAAGCACCAATCCCCAGTTCTCGAGGGTGAACATCACCTTCCTGAGAGGAAGAGAAGGTTAGATTATGTTAGATTAGTGTGATTAGTGACTGAGCACTTGCTCAGAGGGAAAAGACCGAGGGAAGAGAGAGCCTATGCGCGGAAATAATATGTGGAAGTCCTGGCTGCAACGTGTTTGACCACCACCTAGGTAGTGGTGATGTGAATCCTATCCCACACAAATACTAATCGATTTCCTTACCTTATCTCCCTGTTTATTTACGTTTTATGCAGATGAACAATGATAAATTCTCGTAGAATTCGTTATACCATACATAACCTACTACAATCAAATAAATCATACGGGAAGATGGACTCACGAAATTCCGCAACTAAACTAACATCGGAAACATTAATAATAATTTTAGGGCCATTGTTTAACATGCATTTCCTGCTGTCTGATGACAAATGAGAAACTCTTTTTAACTAATGCTGAGTATTCTGATAGAAAGCGCCCGTCTGAGTCACACAGAAAATATTCACAGCTCAACGGCAAGGAACAACATACCCCTGTTGTACTGGCAGTATGTCGCTAGGCTAGCATTTCCTAGAAGAAGTCAGGTTAATGGGAGGTAACGGGTGTGCGGCCGTTCACACCAGTTGTTAATGACTTCCTCCTTAGAGTGTTTGTCAACTTTTCGGGAAAGCCAGTTTGCTTACTACACACGAATCATGTCGAACAGGCCTGCAATACATTTTTAAAAATGCAAATCGATGCTGATATTCAACACGCCATCTGCGAGGACTCCTCAGAACTGCCACCGTGGCATATCTGAAGTGTGTACGAACAGTATTCCAAGAGGAGACAATCACATGTTAGTGCGTAGGAGAAGGATAGGGGAGTAACCGAATGACGACCGAAATGGTGTCACCTGCAGCGCTCACTGATCTCTATACCTGCTCTGACTTTCGTTTCTGTTTTTACGGACAGTAAGTAATCATGCTAGGTGGAGAAATGCATGATACGAATTGTGCTGTCTTACATTGTATTTATTCACTACCGGTTTCGATTAGGGACCATCTTCACAACGGAAAAATACACTCCTGGAAATGGAAAAAAGAACACATTGACACCGGTGTGTCAGACCCACCATACTTGCTCCGGACACTGCGAGAGGGCTGTACAAGCAATGATCACACGCACGGCACAGCGGACACACCAGGAACCGCGGTGTTGGCCGTCGAATGGCGCTAGCTGCGCAGCATTTGTGCACCGCCGCCGTCAGTGTCAGCCAGTTTGCCGTGGCATACGGAGCTCCATCGCAGTCTTTAACACTGGTAGCATGCCGCGACAGCGTGGACGTGAACCGTATGTGCAGTTGACGGACTTTGAGCGAGGGCGTATAGTGGGCATGCGGGAGGCCGGGTGGACGTACCGCCGAATTGCTCAACACGTGGGGCGTGAGGTCTCCACAGTACATCGATGTTGTCGCCAGTGGTCGGCGGAAGGTGCACGTGCCCGTCGACCTGGGACCGGACCGCAGCGACGCACGGATGCACGCCAAGACCGTAGCATCCTACGCAGTGCCGTAGGGGACCGCACCGCCACTTCCCAGCAAATTAGGGACACTGTTGCTCCTGGGGTATCGGCGAGGACCATTCGCAACCGTCTCCATGAAGCTGGGCTACGGTCCCGCACACCGTTAGGCCGTCTTCCGCTCACGCCCCAACATCGTGCAGCCCGCCTCCAGTGGTGTCGCGACAGGCGTGAATGGAGGGACGAAAGGAGACGTGTCGTCTTCAGCGATGAGAGTCGCTTCTGCCTTGGTGCCAATTATGGTCGTATGCGTGTTTGGCGCCGTGCAGGTGAGCGCCACAATCAGGACTGCATACGACCGAGGCACACAGGGCCAACACCCGGCATCATGGTGTGGGGAGCGATCTCCTACACTGGCCGTACACCACTGGTGATCGTCGAGGGGACACTGAATAGTGCACGGTACATCCAAACCGTCATCGAACCCATCGTTCTACCATTCCTAGACCGGCAAGGGAACTTGCTGTTCCAACAGGACAATGCACGTCCGCATGTATCCCGTGCCACCCAACGTGCTCTAGAAGGTGTAAGTCAACTACCCTGGCCAGCAAGATCTCCGGATCTGTCCCCCATTGAGCATGTTTGGGACTGGATGAAGCGTCGTCTCACGCGGTCTGCACGTCCAGCACGAACGCTGGTCCAACTGAGGCGCCACGTGGATATGGCATGGCAAGCCGTTCCACAGGACTACATCCAGCATCTCTACGATCGTCTCCATGGGAGAATAGCAGCCTGCATTGCTGCGAAAGGTGGATATACACTGTACTAGTGCCGACATTGTGCATGCTCTGTTACCTGTGTCTATGTGCCTGTGGTTCTGTCAGTGTGATCATGTGATGTATCTGACCCCAGGAATGTGTCAATAAAGTTTCCCCTTCCTGGGACAATGGATTCACGGCGTTCTTATTTCAATTTCCAGGAGTAGATCCCACTTATGACGCCTTAGAACAAGAAAAAGGCGAAACGCGTCTGGGAGAAATAAATTAAGTGGCAGCAGGAAAGGCTGGTTTGATTTACAAAACAAGCTAACGGTCTTGCCGCAGTCGTAACACCGGCTTCCGTCAGATCATCGAAGTTAAGCGCTATTGGGCTGGGATAGCACTTGTGCGGGTGACCATCTGGTGTGCCGAGTGCTGTTGGCAAGCGGGGTGGACTCAGCCCTTGTGAGGCAAACTGAGGAGCTACTTGATTGAGAAGTAGCGGCTCCGGTCTCGTAAACTGACATACGGCCGGGAGAGCGGTGTGCTGACCACGTGCCCCTCCATATCCACATCCAGTGGCGCCTGTGGACTTAGGATGACGCGGCGTCCAGTCGGTACAGTTGGGCCTTCCAAGGCCTGTTCAGGTGGCGTTTAGTAGATCTGCAAAGCAAGTACTTCTATGTCAGCTCTGAGCCATACGCTCTGTGGGTTGCATTTCGCTGGCCACAAACCAGCGCCATCTGGCGTCAAGCGAGACCTCATTGGAGGGCAGCGTGGATATCTGTTACGTTTTCTGATGAAAGCTGGATCTGTCTGAGTGCCAGTGATGGTCTTGTATTGGATAGGAGAAGTCCTGATATGCGCCTGCAACCATAGTGTCTGAAGCCTAGACGCACGAAACCTACACGTGAAGTTATGGTCTGAGGAGCGATTTCGTATGACAACAGGAGTTCTCTCGTAGCTATTCCACGCACCTTGACTGGAAGTTTATACGTCAGTCTGGTGATTCCACCCGTTGTACTACCATTCATGAACAACATTCCAGGGGATGTTTTCCAACAGGATAACTCTCGTCCGCATACCGCTGTTATAGCCAAACATCCTCGACAGAGTGTCGACTTGCTACTTTGGCCTGCTCGATCGCCACATCTGTCTCCAGTCGGGTACATATGAGACATCATCTGACGACAACTCAGGTGTCACCCACAAACAGCATTAAACGTCCCTGCACTGACCAAGTGCAACAGGCATGGAGGTCCTTCCCACAAACTGACACCTGGAATCTGTACGACACAATACATGCACTTTTGCCTGCAATATCAGTCACTTAAATGTGTTATATAGACAAATGTGTTCCCGAAATTTCATTACTCTACATTAGTTATTTCTTGGTGTTGTATTCTGTGTATTCCTAGTTAAGTTTTTGCACTCAGTAGGCTAAATGTTCCATGAACTCCATCTCTTGCGTGTCTGGAAAAGTAATATTACGGTCTCATTCAGTAAAGAGCCGCAAAACAAATTGGAAGCATAAAACAAATGTGAGTACGCGTGGTGGCTGTCAAAGGGCGCACAAGATCATATAGCTGTATAAGAACAGGATAGAATAGCTGAACTCTGTGATATGAAATGTTTCACTGCAGCATTTCATTTCCTCATTATTCGGCGTAACGTATTTCTTTACTTGGCTGCGATATCTCTAACTTCAGAATAAGACATTAACCACTGTACAAAACGGAGAAACATTAAGCTCCTATTACGTATGTAGACTAATACAAAAACGACATTAGCAGCACAATTAGCCATTTATTCGTTTGGCGAAGAAAAAGCGATGTTGATACCGACTGAAGTGGTTTGAAAGCTACTTGAAAAATAAGCAGCAGCGTCTTGTCTCCGGCAAAGAAAAAACGTCTCCGAAGCTTCTCACAGGACTGCCTCAGTGGCCAGTCCAGAGCGCACTATTGTTTTCCCTGTAGTGAACGACATCACTTCGGGTCTGTCCTCCTGTCCACAGCTTTTCTTTGCGGACGACCGCCAGCTTGACTCAAGTGCCACACCTCAAGATGGCACCATCGTACGGATTAATGACGATCCGTCTTCAGAGTTCAGATGGACGCAAAACCTGGGACTTGAACTAAATGAGAAAAAGCCCTGGGTAATTTTAAAATGCCATCGAAAATTATTTAGTTATGCATTCCACGAAAAATTACCTCCTATTCTTCGCCACGGCATCGCAATAACGTATCAGGAAACAGTAAAGAACTTGGACGTAACTTTGAATGAGAACCTAAAAGGGGCAGAAAATATTGTCATCTCATGCAAGACGACGTCTGGTTGCATCTATGTCATGGAGAAGTTTCGGTACATATTTTCACAGGACGTGAAACGTAAACTTACGCAGTCACTCATTCTTCTGGACCTCCACTGTTGCGATAACGGGATGTAATCCAGCACGGTGCGAGTAATGAAAACTCTAGACCTTTGAAACTAGCCACGAAAACTTGTGTGTATTTCACGTGCAACATCCGTGTATTTCACCGTATCAGTGCTTCATACGTCCAGTTAGGATAAAAATATCTGATCAGGCGAAAATCCCATCCACTTCAGTTGCCAGTAATTTCTCATTTATCGCACGACCGGTTTCGAAGCCTAAAGCCTCAGCTTCAGGTGCCAACAAGTAATTATGGAAACATAAATGTGAAGCGGTCGGGCCAGTCAGTCGTGGGGGGACCACACCCTTGTCAAACAAACATATGAGAGCGTAGGACCAGCAACCACGGTGGCCGTTTGGACAGCAGGACACGGACTTCATCGGTTTGTCGTGTGAGTGATCCCACATGACTTACTGGCCCCACCGCCACCAAATAACGGTTTCATAATTACCTGGCGGCACCTGAAGACGGAGCTTTAGACTTCGCAACCGGTCGCGCAATAACTAAGACGTTACTGGCAGCTGAAGCGAATTTTGTACTATATAGAACAGAATAGCTGCGACCAGACAGATTATGTGCCTACTACAAGCTATGTCTGCTTCACAGATTTCTCAGTCTGCAGGCACCAGGGTACCTCACATCAGAGATCAAGTATTTGTCATGTCATTACAATCGAAACACATGGTCTCACACTTATCTAGTATCCTGGCTGTGCCGATCCATAAATCGAAAACATTCCATAATCACTCCTCTGCAGCTGCTGCCCTGCATTTCACGCACAATGCAGTGTCCTGTTTTTTTTTATTTTTTTTATTTTTTTAAAAGAAAAGAATAAGATGAAGCGCTGCTTTGCGTTAGCCTCGTGACGTTACCTCAAGAAGTAACGTATACAAGGTGTCCCCCCCAAAAAAACACCAACAAACTTTAGGGACAGGTACCTTGCACCAAAACAAGAAAAAAATGTCTAGTAAACATGGGTCTAAAATGCATACCTTAACAGCTGTGATTGCATGTTCAGTAGAAGAGATGTGTTTCACACTAGCGAAGATGAACAAGTCCTCGTATCTCTTAAATCATGCATTTTAGGACCCCCTCTTTACAGAATATTTTTGTGGTTTAGTCCATACTAACTCTTCCCCAAATATGGTCAGCAAAGTCTTTGCAGTAGAAGATTTCAGTTTCGTAGTATGGAAGATGAACACTTGCTCATAGCTCGTAAGGTATGCATTTTAGAGCCCATGTTTACCACATTTTTTTCTTGTTTTGGTGCAAGGGATCTGTCCCTAAAGCTTTTTGGTGTTTCTGCGGGACACGCTGTAAGCCATTTTCCCCTCTGCCAAACTGTAGAGGAAATGCTTGTTTCTCTTTTCATATGAAATAAAAACTTTGAGGTTCGCCGATGACATTGTAATTCTGTCAGAGACAGCAAAGGACTTGGAAGAGCAGTTGAATGGAATGGATGGTGTCTTGAAGGGAGGATATAAGATGAACATCAACAAAAGCAAAACGAGGATAATGGAATGTAGTCGAATTAAGTCGGGTGATGTTGAGGGTATTAGATTAGGAAATGAGACACTTAAAGTAGTAAAGGAGTTTTGCTATTTGGGGAGCAAAATAACTGATGATGGTCGAAGTAGAGAGGATATAAAATGTAGACTGGCAATGGCAAGGAAAGCGTTTCTGAAGAAGAGAAATTTGTTAACATCGAGTATAGATTTAAGTGTCAGGAAGTCTTTTCTGAAAGTATTTGTATGGAGTGTAGCCATGTATGGAAGTGAAACATGGACGATAAATAGTTTGGACAAGAAGAGAATAGAAGCTTTCGAAATGTGGTGCTACAGAAGAATGCTGAAGATTAGATGGGTAGATCACATAACTAATGAGGAGGTACTGAATAGGATTGGGGAGAAGAGGAGTTTGTGGCACAACTTGACCAGAAGAAGGGATCGGTTGGTAGGACATGTTCTGAGGCATCAAGGGATCACCAATTTAGTATTGGAGGGCAGCGTGGAGGGTAAAAATCGTAGGGGGAGACCAAGAGATGCATACACTAAGCAGATTCAGAAGGATGTAGGTTGCAGTAGGTACTGGGAGATGAAGAAGCTTGCACAGGATAGAGTAGCATGGAGAGCTGCATCAAACCAGTCTCAGGACTGAAGACCACAACAACAACAACATGTCTGTCACGCCATTATCTTCATTACATGTTATTTTTGTCACGTTCCTTATACTCTCCGTCTCTCACGCCTCCTCTGTCCTCGATTGCTGCTAACTCTCACTGTTTAAACCTTCGCGCCTGTAATTTGGCTTTATCAGTGTGTCACAATCGAAAATACACTGCGTTTTATTTCTCTGCACTAATTATGTCACAGTAATTTCCAAATGTTGGATTTGATACAATGTCAACTTATCATAATGAATGTAACGTAAAACATGCGTAGTCAGTTGTTACAGGGTTCCTTATGGCCCTAATCTTGCCACGTTACACTGTCGCGTCCGTGTTATTTGCAGCACGACTTGAGCAACAATGACCTGTGAGCTAGCTCCGCCGTAAAATCTTATGAAGTTAGCAGGACTAAGCCTTCTTCAGTTACTTAGGGCAGGTGAGTGGAACGGAGACGGCTGTTATCATACTAGAAAGAGTTCTGGATTTCGAACAGGTATTGTTGAAACAGTTCAACAATATCATATACATGTACATTATTGGGAGAGGTGTCTCACAGTGGCTTTACCTGTGTGGCTTTCGTTCAAGAGACAGTTGCATTAAGGCAAACTGTTCCAGTTATTCTAACAATTTTGCTTACTAGCCACCAGAAATGAGTACTGTTCCTTGACTCACTCGACTCACAGAGCATACACAGTTATATTTCGCTCTGTCGCCTTAAGGAAATCGGAAATTGGTGGTAACGTCTTATGGGACCAAACCGCTGAGGTCATCGGTCCCTAAGCTTACACACTACTTAATCTAACTTAAACTAACTTACGCTAAGGACAACACACACACCCAAGCCCGAGGGAGGACTCGAACCTCGGACGTGGGGAGCCACACTAACTGTGACAAGGCGCCTAAGACCGCTCGGCTACCCCGCGCGGCTCGTCTTAATTACGAGTGCTAGGCCACGACAGGCCGTCTTTACAGAAACACACATACTAGCTCACTAGCAGAGACAAGAGGAGACTGCTCTTGTTCTTTTAACTACAGGTATTATGTGACAAGAGGCAAAGGCATCAAATACACTCCTGGAAATGGAAAAAAGAACACATTGACACCGGTGTGTCAGACCCACCATACTTGCTCCGGACACTGCGAGAGGGCTGTACAAGCAATGATCACACGCACGGCACAGCGGACACACCAGGAACCGCGGTGTTGGCCGTCGAATGGCGCTAGCTCCGCAGCATTTGTGCACCGCCGCCGTCAGTGTCAGCCAGTTTGCCGTGGCATACGGAGCTCCATCGCAGTCTTTAACACTGGTAGCATGCCGCGACAGCGTGGACGTGAACCGTATGCGCAGTTGACGGACTTTGAGCGAGGGCGTATAGTGGGTATGCGGGAGGCGGGGTGGACGTACCGCCGAATTGCTCAACACGTGGGGCGTGAGGTCTCCACAGTACATCGATGTTGTCGCCAGTGGTCGGCGGAAGGTGCACGTGCCCGTCGACCTGGGACCGGACCGTAGCGACGCACGGATGCACGCCAAGACCGTAGGATCCTACGCAGTGCCGTAGGGGACCGCACCGCCACTTCCCAGCAAATTAGGAACACTGTTGCTCCTGGGGTATCGGCGAGGACCATTCGCAACCGTCTCCATGAAGCTGGGCTACGGTCCCGCACACCGTTAGGCCGTCTTCCGCTCACGCCCCAACATCGTGCAGCCCGCCTCCAGTGGTGTCGCGACAGGCGTGAATGGAGGGACGAATGGAGACGTGTCGTCTTCAGCGATGAGAGTCGCTTCTGCCTTGGTGCCAATGATGGTCGTATGCGTGTTTGGCGCCGTGCAGATGAGCGCCACAATCAGGACTGCATACGACCGAGGCACACAGGGCCAACACCCGGCATCATGGTGTGGGGAGCGATCTCCTACACTGGCCGTACACCACTGGTGATCGTCGAGGGGACACTGAATAGTGCACGGTACATCCAAACCGTCATCGAACCCATCGTTCTACCATTCCTAGACCGGCAAGGGAACTTGCTGTTCCAACAGGACAATGCACGTCCGCATGTATCCCGTGCCACCCAACGTGCTCTAGAAGGTGTAAGTCAACTACCCTGGCCAGCAAGATCTCCGGATCTGTCCCCCATTGAGCATGTTTGGGACTGGATGAAGCGTCGTCTCACGCGGTCTGCACGTCCAGCACGAACGCTGGTCCAACTGAGGCGCCAGGTGGAAATGGCATGGCAAGCCGTTCCACAGGACTACATCCAGCATCTCTACGATCGTCTCCATGGGAGAATAGCAGCCTGCATTGCTGCGAAAGGTGGATATACACTGTACTAGTGCCGACATTGTGCATGCTCTGTTGCCTGTGTCTATGTGCCTGTGGTTCTGTCAGTGTGATCATGTGATGTATCTGACCCCAGGAATGTGTCAATAAAGTTTCCCCTTCCTGGGACAATGAATTCACGGTGTTCTTATTTCAATTTCCAGGAGTGTATTTTTGTCGCTCTGCGTTTATCTTATTGTAAGTCAGTTGCTCTCCAAAATGTAATACGGCCTTACTCGCAGATTGCTTACTGATGCATAGCATTCAGCACCGCAACGTCGAGATTTCGCTGGTGAACTGCAAGGCGTCCATGTATGCCTTCCGACTTCGACTGCTCCTGTACTGCGTTTAGCACACTACTGCTCATACAGCGCCTCATTTATAGTATCAGCTTAATGTTTGCAAGGTGTCACGTGAAATAGCTTCTACTTCTCCTTACTGCTTTCCTAATTTCTGGAAAATTCGAACCCCTGTTGGAGTGATTTTCGAAATAAGTGTAACCTTGCTAGTGTATCTCCGTATTTCATCTTCTGATCCATCCACTGTTACCTAGAGACATTCACTGCAGAGCCAAAGAAACTGGTACACCAGCCTAATATTGTGTAGAGCCCCTGCGAGCACGCAGAAGAGCCGCAACACGACGTGGCATGGACTCGACTAATGTCTGAAGTAATGCTGGAGGGAACTGACACTATAAATCCTGCAGGGCTGTCCATCAATCTGTAAGAGTACGGGGGAACAGCGTGTTTCAAGGCGTCCCAGATATGCTCAATAATGTTCATGTCTGGGGAGTTTGGTGGCCAGCAGAAGTGTTTAAACTCAGAAGAGTGTTTCTGGAGCCACTCTGTACCAATTCTGGACGTGTGGGGTGTCGCATTGCCCTACTGGAATTTCCCAAGTCCGTCGGAATGCACAATAGACATGAATGGATGCAGGTCATCAGATATGTGCTTGCATAAGTCTAGAGTCGTATATAAACGTGTCAGAGGTCCCATATTACTCCAACTGCACACGAACCAAAGCTTGAACAGTCCCCTGCTTACATGCAGGGTCCATGGGTTCATGAGGTTGTCTCCATACCCTTACACGTCCATCCGCTCGATACAATTTGAAACGAGATTCGTGCGACTAGACAACATGGTTCCACTCATCAACAGTCCAATGTCGGTGTTGGCGGACCCAGACGAGGCGTAAAATTTTGTGTCGTGCAGTCATCAAGGATACACGAGTGGGTCTTCTGCTCTGAAAGCCCATGTCGATGACGTTTTGTTGAATGGCTCGTACGCTGACACCTGTTGATGGCCCAGCGTTGAAATCTGCAGCAATTTGCGGAAGGGCTGCACTTCTGTCACGCCGAGCGATTCTCTTCGGTCGTCCTTGGTATCTTTCTTCAAAAATGGCTCTAAGCACTATGGGACTTAACATCTGAGGTCATCAGTCCCCTAGACTTAGAACTACTTAAACCTAACTAACCTAAGGACATCACACACATCCATGCCCGAGACAGGATTCGAACCTGCGACCGTAGCAGCAGCGCGGTTCCGGACTGAAGCGCCTAGAACCACTCGGTCATAGCGGGCGGCTGGTACCGTTGTTGCAGGGTCTTTTTCCGGCCGCAGCGATGTCTGAGATTGGTGGTTTTACCGGCTTCCTGATATTCACGGTACTTTCGTGATATGGTCGTAAAGGAAAATCCCCACTTCATCGCTGCCTCAGAGACGCTGTAACCCATCGCTCGGGCGGCGACTGTAACACGACGTCCAAACTCACTTAAATCTTCATAACCTGCCATTTTAGCAGCAGTAACCGATCTAACAACTGCGCCAAACACTTGTCTTGTATAGGGATTGCCGACCTCAGTGCCTTATTCTGTCCAGTCTCTTTGGTCCTTCAGTGTATTACCGCAGCTTAGTGACCTGCTTGTTAAAGCACTTTCCCTTTTTCATGCTGATACCACTACGTTTGTTCACCTTACCTATTTGCTACTAATCCTTTGTAATGTGCATCCATGGGGGATCTTCCTAACACCAGTAATGTACGTTCTCTTATATTTAATTTTACTGTATTCTTACAGACATAAACTACACTAAACTCCGTCTGAACAGGCCTCGGGAGGCCCAACGGTACCGACCGGCCGCCGTGTCATCCTGAGCCCTCAGGCGTCACTGGATATGGAGGGGCATGTGTTCAGCACACCGCTCTCCTGGCCGTATGTCAGTTTACGAGACCGGAGCCGTTCTCAATCAAGTAGCTCCTCAGTTTGCCTCACTAGGGCTGAGTGCACCCCGCTTGCCGAAAGCGCTCGTCAGACTGGATAGTCATCCATCCAAGTGCTAGCCCAGCCCGACATCGCTTAACTTCGGTGATCTGAGGGGAACCGGTGTTACCACTGCGGCAAGGCCGTTGGCAATCTTACAGTCATGATAACATGAATAAATAAATGTATGAACTAGTGCGTAAAGAGTTTGACAGAGCATTGAAAGACCTGTGTCGAAACAAGGCCCCCGGGAGTAGACAACATTCCATTAGAACTACTGACGACCTTGGGAGAGCCAGTCATGACAAAACTCTACCATCTGGTGAGCAAGATGTATGAGACAGGCGAAATGCCCTCAGACTTCAAGAAGAATATAATAATTCCAATCCCAAAGAAAGCAGGTGTTGACAGATGTGAAAATTACCGAACTATCAGTTTAATAAGTCACCGCTGCAAAATACTAACGCGAATTCTTTACAGACGAATGGAAAAACTGGTAGAAGCGTGTAACGCCGGAAATGCATATCCTCCTGTTTCCATCTATTGTACTATAATTTGTTTTCCTTATTTTTGTTACCTGAATATATGACATTTCTGTGTCTTTACATATTGAAATTGTTTTACTGTTTATATATATATATATATATATATATATATATATATATATATATATATATATATATATATATATATATATATGCATTTATGTTGGTTTGTTTTGTGAATATTATTTGTATTTATACGCTGGGTCTGGCCTAGGGAAAACTATACTATCGAACGAACACATCGATAGGTCGTGTGGAGAACGAAAGTGTTTAGGATCTTTGGTAGTGTTAACTCTGCCGCGTGGAGCGCGGGCAGAGAGAGAGTCTGGCTGGAGTAGCGAGTGGAGGAGGTGTGTGGTGTGAAGCTCCCGCGAGTCGCCGCGCTTTCGGGGTTTGGCAGCATGTAGTTGCGCTCGACTAGGGATGATACTTTCTGACATGGTGTCGCGGACGGGAAGCATTAGCTGGCGCACATCAAGAGCCCGTTTCGTCTGGTGGCCGTGTCGAGAAGAAGGCGCGCCAACATCCAGCTTCTGCAACAGCGACGGCCAACAATGAGTGACTGTCGCCACATCCTCGATCGACGGCTTCAAACCTTCAATCAACCAACAAGGAAGACTGGAAGCACGTAAAGTTTTAGAACTGTATGGCAGACCTCAGCTTTTCAAACTTTTAAAATTGTTGCATCACAAAATTACAGCTACTTAGCATGAACCTTTGTTGCTCATTGTCCCAATAGCATTACCAAGCAGGGTCCCTTCCTTTTCCGGAATGAACCCGAGTGTCGTTCAAATTCAGACGCCAGCAATAAAATACAATCATTCCATTTCACTACTTTAATTTCAAAGTTCAGTTAAAGTATTCATAGCTGGCTACAATACTTAGATTACACGAGCACAAATTAAGAGTGCGAGTTTTGTTAGCATATTTTAGCTTACCTGTGACTGCAGCTCAGCTTGGTACGTACTAAATTTTACTATTGTTAATTGTTCAGAATCATTTAATTCAAGTTCAAATTTAATCTCTTATTTCTAAATTGCGTAGATTCAAGTAGCTTTTGAAATGATGTTGGGGTAGTCCAAGACTAACCGTATTTTACTGAATTTCGATGTGCTTCAGAAGCAAAGTTCACTATTAAATTCATTCACTAAATTAACTTTCAATTTTCCAGTTTTATTAATTCTTTTGATAAATTAAGTCAGGGTGTAGCGAAATTTATTACTTCAGACAAACATCCAGTTTTCACACAACACGTGTCAACCTTCAGTTGCCACGCTTCTAGTGCTAATTATATGTGTAATAATATTTCTTTTTCAGTTACTATAGTAATTGTCCTTAGGACTGGCGACCTTAATTTCCCCAAAATCTCAAATATCTAATTACCGCTAGTTGATTGTTAACGTAACGGCCGCACATTTACTTTCTTTATTAACTTTACCCCTATTTCAAAATTAATTTCCACCAGTTTCATTAGCATTTTTCCTTTCATTTAGATGTAACCCTTTCCTCCCTCTTTACCGACAAATTAACCTCGGTGACGATTGCTTTTCCCAAATTTCCATTAGGTACACGCGGTTTAATTTTTCACTGTCATTAAGGTCGATAAGTGAGGGGGAGGTTACAAGCGGACCTCGGGGAAGATCAGTTTGGATTCCGTAGAAATGTTGGAACACGTGAGGCAATACTGACCTTACGATTTACCTTAGAAGAAAGATTAAGGAAAGGCAAACCTACATTTGTAGACTTAGAGAAAGCTTTTGGCAATGTTGACTGGAATACTCTCTTTCAAAGGCTATTTACAATTCGTACAGTAACCAGATAACAGTTATAAGAGTCGAGGGGCATGAAAGGGAAGCAGTGGTTGGGAAGAGAGTGAGACATGGTTGTAGCCTATCCCCAATGTTATTCAATCTGTATATTGAGCAAGCAGTGAAGGAAACAAAAGAAAAATTCGGAGTAGGTATTAAAATCCATGGAGAAGAAATAAAAACTTTGAAGTTTGGCGATGAGATTGTAATCCTGTCAGAGACAGCAAAGGACTTGGAAGAGCAGTTGAACGGAATAGACAGTGTCTTGAAAGGAGGATATAAGATGAACATCAACAAAAGCAAAACGGGGATAATGGAATGTAGTCGAATTAAGTCGGGTGATGCTGAGGGAATTAGATTAGGAAATGAGACACTTAAAGTAGTAAAGGAGTTTTGCTATTTGGGGAGCAAAATAACTGATGATGGTCGAAGTAGAGAGGATATAAATTGTAGACTGGCAATGGCAAGGAAAGCGTTTCTGAAGAAGAGGAATTTGTCAACATCGAGTATAGATTTAAGTGTCAGGAAGTCGTTTCTGAAAGTATTTGTATGGAGTGTAGCCATGTATGGAAGTGAAACATGGACGATAAATAGTTTGGACAAGAAGAGTATAGAAGCTTTTGAAATGTGGTGCTACAGAAGAATGCTGAAGATTAGATGGGTAGATCACATAACTAATGAGGAGGTATTGAATAGATGTAGGGAGAAGAGTAGTTTGTGGCACAACTTGACTAGAAGAAGGGACCGGTTGGTGGGGCATATCCTGAGGCATCAAGGGATCACAAATTTAGTATTGGAGGGCAGCGTGGAGGGTAAAAATCGTAGAGGGAGACCAAGAGATGAATACACTAAGCAGATTCAGAAGGATGTAGGTTGCAGTAAGTACTGGGAGATGAAGAAACTTGCACAGGATAGAGTAGCATCGTGAGCTGCATCAAACCAGTCTCAGGACTGAAGATCACAACAACAACAACAACAACAACAACAACATGAACTAGTAGTTACTGACGAGAGACTGTATAGGATACAGGTGATACGTTTTTACAGTTCATCAGATTTGAAACGAAGTGTCGTTACCACATAAGATTTGCGGAATTATTTGAGGTTAACAGTTTAAGAGACTCACTCCGCAAACAAGTGAACAATAACGGAGATAAACTGCAATGCTGCCACATCGCCTGCGACGCGCCTTTAGGTTACTTGGTGTTTTTCTGGTTTGTTATTCTGGAGCCTTACCTGTTCCGGAGTGCGCGGGCGAGAGCGACAGGCCGAAGACGCCGTCGGTCCATCGGAAGGAGACGCCGTGCAGCTGGTAGCGGGCGGCCAGCGGGTCCGGGTAGAAGTAGGGGTGCGACACCGACCAGGAGCGCCGCTCGCGCAGGCTGAACACGATCACCGAGAAGCCCCACACGTCCGTGGCGTACGCGAACGCATCCTCGCACTGCCCGTCTCGCACGTCCGACACGATGTTGGACAGCAGCGAGCCCTCCTTGTACTGCACACAGCACCGGCGGGCATTCCTCAGTTTACGTACCGTTCTTCATTATACATAGTGGTCAGGAACTGTCTGAGAAGCTTGTCGGGGCGTCGCAGGGTGGGTCGTGCCGAGAAAAATTTCGATACGTTGCGCCGTTTCCGAGTAATTAGGATTGAAGCTAGCTAACCGGGCCGTTCCTCGCCCAAATGCAAGGGGCCCGTCAGATACAGTTCGTGTCAGATGTTCTAATAGCGTAGGTTCTGTGGTTCCCAACAGGGTCCGCGAGCTATGCCAGAGGGGTCCGCAAGATGCTATTAGAATAAAAAAATATATCAAATATATTTCGTATGATAACAGATTTTTTGTTTTGGCCGCTTCTGATGGAGTACTCTGCTGTAACTATATTTTTTCAAATAAATAATACCTTGAATTAGATTTTCTTATTTTTCACACATGTCTACTCAATGCTATCTCAAGTGTGGTACACTTGAAAGACCAATACACACAGTTTTAATTTTTTCCTTTCATTTTCAATTCATAATCAATTTTTATTCTTTAAAGGAGTTTGTTATACTAAACACCCAGATTTGAAGACAAAGGTTTTAAGAAATAATAATCAAAAATTTAACAATAACAATGGTGGCTAAATTGAAAAAGTATTAAGCTCAATATTTTTTCAATAAGGAATATGTCAATGTTTTTTCTAAGTACCAAAAATAGAAAACGTATAAAAAGACTCATAATTTGGCTTTTTTTAGGTACTTGATACTGTGATATGACAAGGTACCAATCATGCTCGATGAGGTGGGGTCCTCGAAAAAATTTTGTTGGGAACCCCTTGTGTAAGTGATAGCGCACAAGACTGCTCAGCCTTTGGCTCGGGTTCGATCCTTAATAACGTCCCATGTACAATTTTTGTCTCGCCCTCTTGGTCGGATTTAGGAAAACAAACGAAGAACTGCGACACTGTCTCAGGCGGACCGCTTGAATTCGCGCTCGCAACGGCCTGGTTGGCTAACTTCAATGCTTAACAATTCGGAAACGGTGCAACATACCAAATTTTTTTTCTTGACATCTATTTCTCAGCACAATTTACCCTGCAACACCATGACAAGCTTCTCGGACTGTTTCTGACCACACTGTACGAGGTGTGACAATAAAGTAATGAGACTGATTTTCTTTGCAAGATGTGGCAACCCTGCAGGCTTGTGTAGGCACAATACCTTTGACCTTGGTCTATAATCTGCTTCTAGTCCAAGCAGCACATCGATGCAACTGCTCAGTCGTGAGTTGTGCTGTAATAAGTTAACATGTGTTTGTGTCTCTCGTCACGGAAATGGAACCGCATAATATTGCGCAACGGTATGTCATTTCTTTTTGCGTTAAATTGGGTGAAAACGCGATGACAACTTACGGTAAGCTTCAGAAGGCTTTTGGAGAGGAGGTTATAGCTCTAGTTTTTCGTTGGCATAAAATGTTTAGTGAAGGCAGAACGAATCTTGAAGAAGATCTTAGTGGACGACCATCAACCTCAGAGATGGATGTCAACTTGGCCAGGGTGCTTGAACTCGAACGATCTGATCGAAGATTATCCGTGAAAATGATTGCAGAAGAACTGAACATCAATCGAGAAACGGTTCTCCAACTAATAACTGAAGATCTGCATCACGATAATGAGCCATCCCATACTGCTCTGTCAGTACAGCAATTTTTAACCTCAAAACAAATTTCAGTATTACCACAGCCACCTTATTCACCAGATATCGCTCCGTGCGACTTTTTTCTATTTCCAAGAGTCAAAATGGCCGTCAAGAGACACCATTTTCAAACAACACAAGATGTCCAAAAAGCTGCGACGAGGGTCTTGGAGGATATTACAGAAGATGAGTTCCAGAAATGTTTCCATCAATGACAGAAACACTGGAAAAAGTGTGTGCAATCAGAAGGGAACTACTTTGAAGGAGACAAGGCTAAACTTGACTAAAACGGTAAGCAACATTTTTTTTTTCACATCAGTCTCATTAAATTATTGTCGCACCTCGTAGATTGTTGCTGCTGTGACTAGAATTAACCGTATCTTCACACACATCATGTTAAAGCTTTATATACATATGAATACTGTTATTTCCTCTATTTTGAACTTACGACCTCCACAACTCCATAAATTTTGAGGTCAAGGGAACATTAACCGATATGACAATCGAATGCTGCCCTTTAAATGTAAACAATAACGTATTTTCCGTCATAATTCCTGTTTAGTCAATGGATTTCGCCCAACGGTTCTCTGTTGCGCGGACTCCATTCCTTTGCAATTTCCGAAAAAAAAAACGCCTATGCACTACTGCTTTAAGCTTTTCATTGAACTACAAACATTTTCCAACCATAGATTAATTTACTACGATAGATGGAATTCAGAGGATGCCAAATCTAATGAAGACAGACTGCAGATGTACCAAAAATTTGCGCTTCAGGCTCCTCAGTGTTCTTAGGCAACTGCATTTTCCTTATGAAAGATAATTTTCCGTTTCAGATCCAGGAATTGATTCATGACTTGAATCTAGAAGGTCCAGAATACTTACGTTTTATACCTAAGTTACTGTTTTTTCTTTTTCTTTTTTTACTTTTTGCAAGCTAATAGACAAAGAAATCTTTTTGATACCCCAGGAAACTCTGGTCATAAGCTTTTCGGAAGATGAAAGAATGGAAGAAAGTATCCAAAACGGCGTCGAATGACTCGAGAGATTTTGGTTTCCAGAAATCAGTAAAAGTCGTGTGTCGAACGAGATTCTGGATTCTTTGAATTTCGTTACTAAGCCATCTGAAAACGTCTCAAGCCTCAACCTTCCCATATCTGGTCTCCCGTTTATCAAATTCCGCAGAAGCTCTCCTGCAAATGATGCCTGTTGAGTGGGCCTTTGCACCTCTACAGAGTTTGGAGGATTGGGAAAGAATTACTGGCAAGTTAAAACCGTATGGCGGACCGCCATTCATACTCAGATGATTAGTTGGTGAGAGCAGTCTCATCCAAAGTCGATGCTCCAGGTTCGATTTCAAATCCGATTCACATCGTCAGCTTACCAGAAGTTGCACTGAATAGTACACTCCGCTTGTGATACAATTGGCCTGATGCACTCATTAATTTCACACAAATAACAAGTTATATCTGTGTTCTTGCGCCTGTCTACTGTCAGAAAGTAAACATGTAAGAGAGTTTATGTACTATCGTCCTGGCAACAAATATTTTGATGGAAGTTACTATAAAATTATATTCAATATTTAACAAGCAGAAACTTTGAAATACGAAAAGTTGTTGTCAATATAATTAGCTTCCAAACCATTTATTACAACTACATAATTTATTTTTGTAAATGCGTTATCTGACTGACTGAAAATTATATACTTTATATTTACCCACGAGAAATTTCGGACAATGTTGCTAGCATGTATTGAGAAAGTAGATGTAAGAGGGTTTGTTTTGAGCTAAAAGGTTTTGTGAGGAGCAACTAGGTTAACAAATTATTTGTAGAAGAGAAAACTTGGCGTTGTTATAAGATCGTACACCTTTATTATAGTATGAATTTTTAATAGAGTATGTAAGGGACCATATTTGGGAAACATTTTATTTATTTATGTAGTTATCAATAACTACTAAAATTTAGTGTGATTTGTAACACTTAAATGTCTACTTCCAAATTTATTAAAATTATGAAAATTCATCAATTTAACTTGACACATATTCATTAGGAACTTTCTATCACTATGCAATGTCCACATACATCGAGAGCGACAATGTGCACTTAGATGGGAGATACTGCTAAACAAATTACATTATCCATTACATTTCTTGTGGACGGTGTCGTTAGTTAAAATGGAAAAAATTTTGGCGTCATTAAGTTTTTACTTCCATTTCTGTGCTTGGCGATGGGTAATCATAATCAGGTGAATTCTTCCTTTACATTGCTGTTCTTAGCGGCAAGCGTAGGCGATTTGTTATCGTTGCATGTGCGGTGGTCGAGAGGTTAGGTTGCAACGTGCACTGTTAATAATGAAATGAATTAGTTACACCAGTTATATATAGATGAGACTTGGAAAATAGTTTTCAGGTATAAAAGGTGCTTACAGTGCCTAAGGACCAGTATGTGTGCTGTATTATGGTGGTCACAGTCGCATGTGCTTCTCCCCGTGTACGTGACACAATGTGTCTTTGTAGCAGAGAAATTATATTTTTTTCGACAAAATTGTTGTTGCAAGTCGTGCAATTTTTACACAGTTGGCTTTAAAATTGTTAACGAAAATTATAGCTCCTTAGCACACAAACACGCACGACGCTGCGTCAGTGATGTATAATTAAAAGTATGCACACATATTGTTCTCCTTTCAATGTAAGTGTCTTTTATATCTTTAAACAGCATCTTGTTTGTAAGTGGTGTAGCTTATTAATTTTATTACTGGTAGTTCAAGTCGCAGCCTAACCTCTTGGTCGCCTCACATGTTCAAATGTGTGTGAAATCTTATGGGACTTAACTGCTAAGGTCATCAGTCCCTAAGCTTACACACTACTTAACCTAAATTATCCTAAGGACAAACACACACACTCGAACCTCCTTAGGTTAGTTAGGTTTAAGTAGTTCTAAGTTCTAGGGGACTGATGACCTCAGATGTTGAGTCCCAATGTGCTCAGAGCCATTTGAACCATTTTGTTACTGACGCAGAGTTATATATTATTTCATTCAAAATGGTTCAAATGGCTCTAAGCACTATGGGACTTAACTGCTGTGGTCATCAGTCCCCTAGAACTTAGAACTACTTAAACCTAACTAACCGGCGGGGTCAGGGATTTTCTCTGCCTCGTGATTGCTGGGTGTTGTGTGATGTCCTTAGGTTAGTTAGGTTTAAGTAGTTCTAAGTTCTAGGGGACTGATGACCATAGCTGTTAAGTCCCATAGTGCTCAGAGCCATTTCAACCATTTTTGAACCTAACTAACCTAAGGACATCACACACATCCATGCCCGAGGCAGGATTCGAACCTGCGACCGTAGCAGTAGCGCGGTTCCGGACTGAAGCGCCTAGAACCGCTCGGCCACAGCGGTCGCCTTTCTTCATTCAAATTACAATAATTTTGAAGACAAAATCTTCTCGGGTTGACAGCTGCGTCAGTGTGTTGTTCTCCAGCAACTTTTCAGCAAGTTTCTTACTTGCTACCTTCAGGCGAAGATGCGAAATAAGAAACTTGCTGAAAAGTTGCTGGAGAACAACACATTGACTCGTCTGTCAACCCGAAAAGTTTTTATCATCGTGATTCGCCGAGAAAGCCTGCATTCTCATACATTAATTTTATGTGTACATCGAGAGGTGAAACGTTACGAGCTCCAGAGTGAAATATTAATTCTGATAGTAGTGCTCGACGTGTATGGAAGAGAGACATTCAGAGCGTCGGTTTCAGACTGGTGTTGCTGCTGTGTGCACTCACCTGGTCGGAGGGGATGACGTGTCGCATTATGAGCTGGTCGGTGCGCAGGTCGAAGAGGAAGATCTGCGCGGCGCACTGCTGGCGGATCTTGTCGATGGCGTTGGTGACGCCCGAGTCGAGCACCCAGAGCCGGCCGCAGGGGTCGACGTGCATGCGGTACACCGACGTCAGGCCCACGCAGTCTTCACGGCCGTGCCAGTCCCAGCTGGGGTACGGCCGAAGCGCCGGCGACTGCGAGCCCGCCTGCAAAGTGCCCACACTCCTCAGCTCGATGATCCCAGAGCACCGGCCGCTCCAGTCGAGTTATTATGACCACCTGCGTGTACCGAGGAGGCTTTGCTGATCTATCAGGGAGGGCACTAGGCTCTACCGCTGGAGGTTCAGGATTCAATCCGGGATTCCAGTCCCTCTAAGATGGACCCAGGTCCTCTCAGACTGCTAGAAAATTCAGGGGATACGAGTGTTCAAGTGCCATGGCAAACCAAAGTCTGAATTCCACCAGCAGTCAGGCCAGAAGCCCATTCATGGGTTGAGCTCCACAGTCTTTACCTCTGACTTAATTTTAGGGAAAATACCTGCTGTCTCAGGCATCAACTAGAAATAACTCAGACAAGTGCTAGTAGGTTTGTACGAGTGTATGCAGCCGTGCTGTCTGTATTGCTTTTCACAGCTGTTGAAGAGAGGGTCGCAGACAATCAGTGCTAACAGACAAATGATTTGACTCCATAGATGCTTAAGTGGCTTAAGATGTGGCACTTTGGGGGCCAAGGAGGTACTCTGAAAGCTCGATTCCGAACTTTAGGCGTGTGGGGATTGTGTATTATGTATTGAACCGGGGACCTAGAAACGACAGAGAGGCTTCGTCCCGCCGTAGCCTTCAGCGGTTCACAACCCCAGAACAGGACACAGCAGTCCACCCACCCCACCGCCGCCCCACACCGAACCCAGGCTTATTGTGCGGTTCGGCCCCCAGAACTTTCCTGGACGTTGGATAGAACGAAATTCTATTCTCAAATGACCTGCGAGGTCCCCTGATTTGACTCCTCTTGATTTCTTTCTTTGGGGAGCACTCAAAGACGCAGTCTACGACGAAGCCCCAACTATGCCAGATGATATGTGTCGTCGAATCGCCAGTGCATGCTCTACCGTATTATCCACTGTAATTACATCTATTCTTCGTTCTTTCTAATGGTGGTTGCGAATGTGCCTTTCAGTCCATGGTCTACACTTTGAACAAATGCTTAACTAAAGAGAAAAGTTATTTTTTTGGAAGACAAACTTTATATTATGTGATTTGGGTGGTTACCAAATCATTATTAGTAAATTGTTTATTTCATTTACGTGTGTACGAAATTGCATTGCAATGTCAATAAGTCGACAACGTGTATTGCACGTAGCTGGTAACACGGTCATTACGCGCCTACGTTCAGCAGAAAATGACGTTTCCTTAAGAATATTTATTTTGCGATATACAGAGGATCACCAAAGTATGTTTGATAAAGTATTTGGTTCAACGAATGTATCCCATGTGATATAATTTAGAACAGTATAGGTAGACACAGTTGTTCGACAGCATGTATTTTACCTCTAAGAAGGACGCAGCCACGTACAGGAAAACATAGGTCAAATGTTCCTTCTTACATTTAGATATTTAATACAGTAGTTGCTTTTTGCAGCGTATAGGGCTTCTTTACTTTTGAAGAAAAAGCAGTTGATTTCTCTGTTTTCAACTCACACAAATCTGGGGGGATACACAAATGTGAAGTAGTTTTTCTAAACTCTATGTGATACGCTAGATTCTAGCCTATGTCGTATTTCCACATACAACATTCGTAGGTGAACCTGCATCTAGGTCATAAGTTGGTCTGGGGGAAATAAATCTTTATTTGCGTAGCGCAGGCCCACCTTACCGTATACAATTACGCAGCCCTCAAGAGCTATCGAATGCACCTGTAAAAAGTATACGATTTGATTTAAGAAAAACATACTTGCTTCAATATTTTCGTTAATACCAGCGCTAAAAACATCAATACAAAAAATACACATCAACAATACAAAAAAATACGTGCTTCTCGACGCTCTAACATCTGCCTAAAACAGCGTTACGATATGTGTAACCGTTCAGGAAATTAGATATATATCATCACCAGTACAGCTTCGATCCTGTCGATAATAGTGATCAGTGATGTAAAATCTTTTGCATCAGCCCATATGTCTGCTATAGGTATGTAGTAGATCTTGGCTTTGTGTCAAAGTTGCTATGATATTGCGTTCAGTACGGTGTTCGCAGAAGTTCATTTGCATTCATATTTTCTTATTCATTCTTAGGCCTACTCCTGCATTACCCTTATTTGATTTTGCGTTGACAGCCCTGTAGTCACCTAATCAGAAATCCTTTTCTTCCTACCGCCACACTTCTCTTATTCCCGGTATATCTAACTTTAACCTATCCATTTCTTTCTTCCACACTCAGACAGTAGAATGCTGGCTTTGTTTCTCTTGATGACAACATTTTTCTGAGTGGAGGACTATTTTAGTTCCAAAATGTATTGCGCACGCAAGGCGATGCTGTCATCATTAAGCCATGTAGTAGAGCTGTAAGCCCTTACGAAAAGTAACAGCTGTAGCTTCCCCATGTTTTCAGCCATTCGCATTACCAGAGTATCAGGGCCATGTTGTTAAATGTTATAAGACCAGATTAGTCAATCATGCATACTGTTGCCCCTGAAACCACTAAAACCATGGGGTTTGTCTGGCCCCTCCACGGATACCCGTCAAATGATGTTGCTCCTACAGTATCACTATCTAAATCATTGATGTATGCAAGCCACCAAAATACAGCATTGTTGATGATTTGTGTGTGACTGTATTTTTTTGTACATACGAGGTATGGAACTTAAATGGTGGCAACTATTTATTCACAACCGATACAAAAGGTTACATGTTTGCAACTGTTACTGTCCTTCAAAGTAGTCACCAGCGTTGTGTGGAACCCGTTGCCAGCCATTTGGAAGGCGTAGTATACTGTTAGCAGAGCCTGTTCTGTTGATGGTGCGAATGGAGCTGTCTAAAGTTGTGGTGCTTCTCGTATACGACTCTGACGGCGTTATCCCAACGCATTACTTTCCTCCACGGCAGACCGTCATCGCACAGTAGTACTGTTCGTTTTTGGAGCATCACCTGCGACCAGCTTTGGGAAAGAAGCGGCGACACTTTCTGCGCAACCCACCCATCATTTTGCACGACAATGCGCGGGCGCATACAGCGCAAAGTGTGGCTGTCCTGTTCGGTCGATGGGACTGGGAAGTACTGTACCATCCACCATACTCCCCGGACTTAAGTCCTTGTGACTCTGATTTGATTCCGAAGATGAAGGAACCACTTCGTGACACTCTTTTCAGAACTGTTCCAGAGATTCGACAGACAGTAGACCGCTCCATTCGCACCATCAACAGAACAGGCTCTGCTAACGGTATACTACGCCTTCCACATCGCTAGCAACGGGTTCTACACGACGCTGGTGACCACTTTGAAGGACAGTAACAGGTACAAACATGTAACCTACTTGTATCTGTTGCGAATAAATAGTTGCCACTATTTAAGTTCCAGCCCTCGTATAAATGTGGTGACAGACTAGTTTCTTCAATTTCAAATCAGTACTTGCTATAACTATGTGCACTGGAAACGGAGCTGTACTTCGTTAATTGGGAGGTGTTGGATTTCCAGTCACGACAGTGGTCAATTTCAAGTTGAAAAACATGGTTTCATGTCTACTTGTCGCATTTCGTTGTTTGAATACCTTATCTACATCTACTTCTATATCTACATGGATACTCTGCAAATCACATTTAAGTGCCTCGCAGAGGGTTCATCGATCCACCTTCACAAGTCTCTATTATTTCCATCTCGTATAGCGCGCGGAAAGAATGAACACCTATATCTTTCCGTACAAGCTCTGATTTCCCTTATTTTATCGTGGTGACCGTTTCTCCCAATGTAGGTCGGTGTCAACAAAATATTTTCGCGTTCGGAGGAGAAAGTTGGTGATTGGAATTTCGTGAGAAGATTCCTTCGTAACGAAAAACGCCTTTCTTTTAATGATTTCCAGCCCAAATCCTGTATAATTTCTGTGACACTCTCTCGCATATTTCGCGATAATACAAAACGTGCTGCCTTTCTTTGAACTTTTTCGATGTACTCCGCCAGTCCTATCTGGTAAGGACCCCACACCGCGCAGCAGTATTCTAAAAGAGGACGTACTAGCGTAGTGTAGGCAGTCTCCTTAGTATGTATGTTATATTTTCTAAGTGTCCTGCCAATAAAACGCAGCCTTTGGTTAGCCTTGCCCACAACATTTTCTATGTGTTCTTCCCAATTTAAGTTGTTCGTAATTGTAATACCTAGGTATTTAGTTGAGTTTACGGCTTTTAGATTAGACTGATTTATCGAGTAACCGAAGTTTAACGAGTTCCTTTTAGCACTCATGTGGATGACGTCACACTTTTCGTTATTTAGGGTCAACTGCCACTTTTCGCACCGTTCAGAT
The DNA here is from genome assembly GCF_023898315.1 of Schistocerca nitens. Taxonomy (NCBI): domain Eukaryota; kingdom Metazoa; phylum Arthropoda; class Insecta; order Orthoptera; family Acrididae; genus Schistocerca; species Schistocerca nitens. Next base: position 38,285,428 of record NC_064615.1, read on the forward strand.
ATCTTTTCTAAATCGTTTTGCAGTTTGTTTTGATCTTCTGATGACTTTATTAGTCGATAAACGACAGCGTCATCTGCAAACAAAAGAAGACGGCTGCTCAGATTGTCTCCCAAATCGTTTATATAGATAAGGAACAACAAAGGGCCTATAACACTACCTTGGGGAACGCCTGAAATCACTTCTGTTTTACTCGATGACTTTCCGTCAATTACTACAGACTGTGAGCTCTCTGGCAAGAAATCGCAAATCCAATCACATAACTGAGACAATATTCCATAAGCACGCAATTTCACTACGAGCCGCTTGTGTGGTACAGTATCAAAAGTCTTCCGGAAATCCAGGAATACGGAATCGATCTGAAATCCCTTGTCAATAGCACTCAGCACTTCATGTGAATAAAGAGCTAGTTGTGTTTCACAGGAACGATGTTTTCTAAACCCATGTTGACTGTGTGTCAATAGACCGTTTCCTTCGAGGTAATTCATAATGTTCGAACACAATACATGTTCCAAAATCCTGCTGCATATCGACGTTAACGACATAGGCCTGTAATTTAGTGGATTACTCTTACTACCTTTCTTGAATATTGGCGTGACCTGTGCAACTTTCCAATGTTTGGGTACGGATCTTTCCCTACAAGTTCAGTTGTTCTTTGTAAAAGATGAAAGTAAATTTAGTGAATCTTGTCAAAATTTAATCATAACCCATTTGCATTGTACGAGCTATAGTTATTTCATTGGCCAATCTTACATTTAGGACACTGCTGCTGTTTTCTTTTCGTATGTTTTTATCGTTCGGAAAAGGACGTTCTGCCGTCAGTTGAACATGAAAATCAATAGTGTTTCATGGAAGTAGCAAAGGTCCCACGATGGGACAATGTAGTACAGCGAGTCTGACTGTATTAAGTTTGAATTGTTAAAAAACCTGACACTCTACGTATTTTATAAGCTACTGTTTCGTGTATAACTGATTAGATTAGATTAGATAAGTACTTGTTTCATAGATCATGAATACGACAGTTCGTAATGATGTGGAACGTGTCAGGTTAATAAAAGATGTCTATACAAGATATTACATTACACAAAATATTACATGACACTTAATTTTTTTTGGTGGGGGTTGGGGAAATTATCCACTTACTATATCCAAAAATTCATCTAATGAGTAGAAGGAGTTGCCATTAAGAAATTCTTTTAATTTCCTGTTAAAAGGAAAATGGATTTAACCTTGGGTAGTGAAGATCATCCTTAAGGTTAAATCTAACTTTGGCTCAGAAGGGGGTAAATTATGCTGCCACAAAAGTCTTTGGTCACTTACCTAATAGCATCAAAAGTGGGACAGATAGCCATACAGGGTGTTACAAAAAGGTACGGCCAAACTTTCAGGAAACATTCCTCACACACAAAGAAAGAAAATATGTTTTGTGGACATGTGTTCGGAAATGCTTACTTTCCGTGTTAGAGCTCATTTTATTACTTCTCTTCAAATCACATTAATGATGGAATGGAAACACACAGCAACAGAACGTACCAGCGTGACTTCAAACACTTTGTTACAGGAATGTTCAAAATGTGCTCCGTTAGCGAGGATACACGCATCCACCCTCCGTCGCATGGAATCCCTGATGGGCTGATGCAGCCTTGGAGAATGGCGTATTGTATCACAGCCGTCCTCAATACGAGCACGAAGAGTCTCTACATTTGGTACCGGGGTTGCGTAGGCAAGAGCTTTCAAATGCCCCCATAAATGAAAGTGAAGCGGGTTGAGGTCAGGAGAGCGTGGAGGCCATGGAATTGGTCCGCCCCTACCAATCCATCGGTCACCGAATCTGTTGTTGAGAAGCGTACGAACACTTCGACTGGAATGTGCAGGAGCTCCATCGTGCATGAACCACATGTGTCGTACTTGTAGAGGCACATGTTCTAGCAGCGCAGGTAGAGTATCCCGTATGAAATCATGATAACGTGCTCCATTGAGCGTAGGTGGAAGAACATGGGGCCCAATCAAGACATCACCAACAATGCCTGCCGAAACGTTCACAGAAAATCTGTGTTGATTACGTGATTGCACAATTGCGTGCGGATTCTCGTCAGCCCACACATGTTGATTGTGAAAATTTATAATCTGATCACGTTGGAATGAAGCCTCATTCGTAAAGAGAACATTTGCACTGCAATGAGGATTGACACATTGTCGGATGAACCATTCGCAGAAGTGTACCCGTGTAGGCCAATCAGCTGCTGATAGTGCCAGCACACGCTGTACATGGTACGGAAACAACTGGTTCTCCCGTAGCACTCTCCATACAGTGACGTGGTCATCGTTACCTTGTACAGCAGCAACTTCTCTGACGCTGACATTATGGTTATCGTCAACTGCACGAAGAATTGCCTCGTCCATTGCAGGTGTCCTCGTCGCTCTAGGTCTTCGCCAGTGGCGAGTCATAGGCTGGAATGTTCCGTGCTCCCTAAGACGCCGATCAATTTCTTCGAACGTCTTCCTGTCGGGACACCTTCGTTCTGGAAATCTGTCTCGATACAAACGTACCGCGTCACGGCTATTGGCCCGTGCTAATCCATACATCAAATGGGCATCTGCCAACTCCGCATTTGTAAACATTGCACTGACTGCAAAACCACGTTCGTGATGAACACTAACCTGTTGATGCTACGTACTGATGTGCTCGATGCTAGTACTGTAGAGCAATGAGTCGCATGTCAACACAAGCACCGAAGTCAACATTACCTTCCTTCAACTGGGCCAACTGGCGGTGAATCGAGGAAGTACAGTATATACTGACGAAACTGAAACGAGCTCTAACATGGAAATTAAGCGTTTCCGGACACATGTCCATATAACATATTTTCTTTATTTGTGTGTGAGGAATGTTTCCTGAAAGTTTGGCCGTACCTTTTTGTAACATCCTGTATAGCATGATGATACTGTTAACTGGGACCTGGAATGGACGGTAGTAGCAGAGCCGCCATTTACGTACAGTGAGCTTACAAAGTCGTGCCGAGTGCCGATACGCACCTTGGCTGGGTCCCTGGGGATGGTGGCCAGCGTGGCCGGGATGCCGTCCTTCCAGCGAGGCACGCTCACGAAGATGCGGTCGCCGTAAACGTCGAGCCCCAGCGGGAGCGCGTTGCGGCGCACGTAGCGCCCGGAGGCCGCCATCTGCTGGCGCGCCAGCTCCGACGGGAACTCGAAGTCGATCTGGCGCCACTGGTAGAGAGTGCGCAGCGGCGGCGGGGCCGCCACCCGCGACTGCGTCCAGGGGTCGTCCTCGGCCAGCGGCTGGGGGCGCTGGTGGGGCAGCAGCCGCAGCCCCGCCAGCGGCTGGGGGCGCTGGTGGGGCAGCAGCCGCAGCCCCATCGCCGTCAGCGCCGTGATCAGCGGCAGCAGACGGGACGCACCGGAACCGTCTGTGCAGAGAAGAAGCGAGCTGTTGCAGAACCGCTGGTACCTGCCACTCGCGATGCTTCTTAAGGGTCGCCATCTTCTAACTGATTTGATGCGGCGCTCCACGCCTTCGTCTCCAGTGCCAGTCTCTTCTGCACCTACATCGGACGAAAATATGGAAACGCCGTGAGAAACGCATGTTGTTGTTGCGGTCTTCAGTCCAGAGACTGCTTTGATGCAGCTCTCCATGCTACTCTATCCTGTGCAAGGTTCTTCATCTCCCAGTACCTACTGCAGCCTACATCCTTATGAATCTGCTTAGTGTATTCATCTCTTGGTCTCCCTCTTAGATTTTTACCCTCCACGCTGTCTTCCAATACTAAATTGGTGATTCCTTGATGCCTCAGAATATGTTCTACCAAGCGATCCCTTCTTCCAATCAAGTTGTGCCACAAATTTCTCTTCTCTCCAGTTCTATTCAGTACCTCCTCATTAGTTATGTGATCTACCCATCTAACCTTCACCATTCTTCTGTAGCACCACATTTCGAAAGCTTCTATTCTCTTCTTCTCTTAACTATTCATCGTCCACGTTTCACTTCCATACATCGCTACACTCCATACAAATACTTTCAGAAACGACTTCCCGACACTCGTAATGGTACTTGAATTACATAACCATTACGGCACCTCACCTCAACCTCTCGATACCAGCAATATTCTACTGTGTTTCTGTAAAATAGTTAACATATTTCTGTGACAACATTCAGATTTGATTTCATTAATGTAGAGGTACTTTCATACATCGATATGTTTGAATTGCAATGATATTATTCTTATGTGTATTCTTTCTTTTGTCACTATGATCTTTGACGTACTTGTAACTCTGAGTTTTGGGCCCGTAAGCAGTTATTAGAGAGTCAAGTCTTGGTTGTCATGTTGAAAAGACGCATATTGTAGCCAGTTTATGAAATGTGAACATTAACAGGGAGGAAGATATTTTCAAGTATGTTTTATATTGTGGAGTGATGTTGCAACAAAAGTAATAAAAAGGAAGTCTAACTTAAATTCGGAGTGCTGATTAATTTTTTACATCACCATTGTCCTAACTTGCAAAAGTTTAATTTTCAAGAACGGTTTATGAAACACGTCTATAAAACTTTTGAATATCGCAGAATAACACCTAGGCCTCTTTCCATCCGAGCTTGGAACCATCACTAGCTATATTTTCGACGATTGAGCCATGAGTTCACAACGAGACTAGGGGGCGTTGGAAACACGAAAATATAAGTGTCTAGTTTATCCATTACTTCACGAAATAACTTTATTAACTGTGCTCCAATCAGACCTGCCACATAATATAACTTGGTTGTTGCCCGAAAATGCAATATTTAGCAGCGTGAGCGACACTAAAATCATAATTAATTTTTGACCTTTGTTGTCGTAGGGTTGTTAGACACTCAAATCTATACTCGATGTTAACAAACTCCTCTTCTTCAGAAACGCTTTCCTTGCCATTGCCAGTCTGCATTTTGTATTCTCTCTACTTCCCAAATAGCAAAACTCATTTACTAATTTAAGTTTCTCATTTCCTAATCTAATTTCGTCAGCATCACCCGATTTAATTCGACCCAAATTCCATTATTCTCGTTTTGCTTTTGTTGATGTTCATCTTATATCCTCCTTCCAAGACACTGTCCATTCCGTTCAGCTGCTCTCCCAGGTCCTTTGCTGTCTCTGACAGAATTACAATGTCATCGGCGAACCTCAATGTTTTTATTTCTTCTCCATGGATTTTAATACCTACTCCGAATTTTTCTTTTGTTTCCTTTACTGCTTCCTCAATATACAGATTCAATAACATCACTTCCTTCCCAACCACTGCTTCCCTTTCCTGACCCTCGACTCTTATAACTGCCATCTGGTTTCTGCACAAATTGTAAATAGCCTTTCGCTCCCTGTATTTTACCCCTGCCACCTTCAGAATTTGAAAGAGAGTATTCCAGTCAACATTGTCAAAAGCTTTCTCCCAGTCTACAAATGCTAAAAACGTAGGTTTGCCTTTCCTTAATCTATTTTGTAAGATAAGTCGTAGGGTCAGTATTGCCTCACGTGTTCCATCATTTCTACGGACTCCAAACTGATCTTCCCCGAGGTCGTCTTCTACCAGTTTTTCCATTCGTCTGTAAGGAATTCGCGTTAGTATTTTGCAGCCGTGGCTTATTAAACTGATAGTTCGGTAATTTACACATCTGACAACACCTGCTTTCTTTGGGATTCGAATTATTACATTCTTCTTGAAGTCTGAGGGAATTTCGCCTGTGTTATACAACTTGCTCACTAGATGGTACAGTTTTGTCAGGACTGGCTCTCCCAAGGCTGTCAGCAGTTGTAATGGAATGTTGTCTACTCCCGTGGCCTTGTTTCGACTTAGGTCTTTCAGTGCTCTGTCAAACTCTTCACGCAGTATCATATCTCCCATTTCATCCTCATCTACTTACTCTTCCATTTCCATAATATTGTCCTCAAGAACATCGCCCTTGTAGACCCTCTATATACTCCTTCCAACTTTCTGCTTTCGCTTCTTTGCTTAGAACTGGGTTTCGATCTGAGCTTTTGATATTCATACAAGTGGTTCTCTTTTCTGCAAAGTTCTCTTTAATTTTCCTGTAGGCAGCATCTCGTATCTTACCCCTAGTGATATGCACCTCTAGATCCTTACACTTGTCCTCTAGCCATCCCTGCTTAGCCAATTTGCACTTCCTGTCGATCTCATTTTTGAGACGTTTGTATTCCTTTTTGCTTGCTTCAGTTACTGCGTTTTTACATTTTCTCCTCTCATCAATTAAATTCAATATCTCTTCTGTTATCCAAGGATTTCTATCAGCCCTCGTCTTTTTACCTACTCGATCCTCTGCTACCTTCAATATTTCGTCTCTCAAAGCTACTCATTCTTCTTCTACTGTATTTCTTTCCCCCATTCTTGTCAACCGTTCCCTAATACTCTCCCTGAAGCTCTCTACAACCTCTGGTTCTTCTCAAATTCCCACTTTTTTGCAGTTTCTTTAGTTTTAATCTACAGTTCATAACCAATAGATTGTGGTCAGAGTCCACATCTGCCCCTAGAAATGTCTTACAATTTAAAACCTGGTTCCTGAATCTCTGAGAAGTGCATGCTTGGACATAAATGCACATGATAGCCAAGCGTGCTGGTTGCGCTGTTGTATTTGGACACGAACGCCACCTGTGCAATGTGCAACGTCTTCAGTACATTCAGTCGTGGTCAGAATAGTGTTCTTTGCGGTTATGAGTTCATTGAATCGAAAGAGGGTGACTTGTTGGTTCAAAAATGGTTCAAATGGTTCTGAGCACTATGGGACTTAACATCTGTGGTCATCAGTCCCCTAGAACTTAGAACTACTTAAACCTAACTAACCTAAGGACATCACACACATCCATGCCCGAGGCAGGATTCGAACCTGCGACCGTAGCAGTCGCGCGGCTCCGGACTGCGCGCCTAGAACCGCTAGACCACCGCGGCCGGCGACTTGTTGCGCTCGTATGGTACGTGCCTCTGTAACCAAGGTAACCGAAGTGTTTCGAGTTTCAAAGTGTATCATATTGAAGGCTTATATCGCTTACAGGGAGAGCAGAGAAACATCATCAACTGAGGTACAACGTGAACGAAAGTGTGCGTTGCTTGAGGAAGAGAGCTGCAAAAGTCACTGCAGCTGTCAGCAGGCAAAACTGCACAAAGGAAGCTTCATAGGCCGGCAATTACAGGGCGAGCAGTAATCCCAAAACCACTCATTTATGAAGCCATGTCGCGGTACTCCATGGTACAGAATGGCAAAGAAGTAGCTTTTACTGAAGCCTGACGTTTGGTGAGGTAAGATGGCGACGGGAGAAAGTTTGTATGTGGTACTAACACGATTTTCTGAAACTAAATGGCGTTGTAAGCTTTTCGGGGTGGTTTAAAGAATTTCTGCAGTTGAGCAGATATTTGCTTACTAGTTGAGTTTAAGACATACAATGAAGAATCGTGTTATGAGAAGAACATCAAATTAGGGTATAAGGGTGGTCCACTGATTGTGACCGGGCCAAATATCTCACGAAATATGCATCAAACGAAAAAACTACAAAGAACGAAACTTGTCCAGCTTGAAGGGCGAAACCAGATGGCGCTATGGTTGGCCCGCTCGATGGCGCTGCCATTGGTCAAACGAATATCAACTGCGTTTTTAAAAATAGGAACACCCATTTTTTATTACATATTCGTGTATTACGTAAAGAACTATGAATGTTTTAGTTGGAACACTTTTCTCGCTTTGTGATAGATGGCGCTGTAATAGTCACAAACATATGGCTTACAGTTTTAGACCAACAGTTGGTAACAGGTAGGTTTTCTAAAATTAAAATACAGAACGTACGTACATTTGAACATTTTATTTCTGTTGTTCCAATGTGATACATGTACCTTTGTGAACTTATCATTTCTGAGAACGCCTGCTATTACAGTGTGATTACCTGTAAATACCACATTAATGCAATAAATGCTCAAAATGATGTCCGTCAACCTCTATACATTTGGCAATACGTGCAACGACGTTCCTCTCAACAGCGAGTAGTTCGCCTTCCCTAATGTTCGCACATGCACTGACAGTAAGCTGACGCATGTTGTCAGGCGTTGTCGGTGGATCACGATAGCAAATATCCTTCAACTTTCCCCACAGAAAGAAATCAGAGGACGTCAGATCCGGTGAACGTGCGGGCCATGGTATGCTGCGACGACGACCAATCCACCTGTCATGAAATATGCTATTCAGTAACGCCTCAACCGCATGCGAGCTATGTGCCGGACATCCATCATGTTGGAAGTACATCGCCATTCTGTCACGCAGTGAAACATCTTGTAGTAACATCGGTAGAACATTACGTAGGAAAACCATTTAGAATGCCATTTATAAAATGGGGGCCAATTATCCTTCCTCCCATAATGCCGCACCATACATTAACCCGCCAAGGTCGCTGATGTTACACTTGTCGCAGCCATCGTGGATTTTCCGTTGCCCAATAGTGCATATTATGCCGGTTTACGTTACCGCTGTTGGTGAATGACGCTTCGTCGCTAAATAGAAGGCATGCAAAACATCTGTCATCGTCCCGTAATTTCTCTTGTGCCCAGTGGCAGAACTGTACACGACGTTCAAAGTTGTCGCCATGTAATTACTGGTGCATATAAGTATGGTACGGGTGCAATCGATGTTGATGTAGCATTCTCAACACCGACGTTTCTGAGATTCCAGATTCTCGCGCAATTTGTCTGCTACTGATGTGCGGATTAGCCGAGACAGCAGCTAAAACACCTACTTGGGCATCATCATTTCTTGCAGGTCGTGGTTAACGTTTCACATGTGGCTGAACACTTCCTGTTTCCTTAAATAACGTAACTGTCCGGCGAACGGTCCGGACACTTGGATGATGCCGTCCAGGATACCGAGCAGCATACATAGCACACGCCCGTTGGGCATTTTGATCACAATAGCCATACATCAACACGATATCGTCCTTTTCCGCAATTGGTAAACGGTCCATTTTAACACGGGTAATGTATCACGAAGCAAATACCGTCCGCAATGGCGGAATGTTATTTGATACCACGTACTTATACGTTTGTTATTACTACAGCGCCATCTATCACAAAGCGGAAAAAGTGGTCCAACTAAAACATTCATATTTCTTTACGTACTATACGAATATGTAATAAAAATAGGTGTTCCTATTTTTAAAAAAAACGCAGTTAATATTCGTTTGACCTATGGCAGCCCCATCTAGCGGGCCAACCATAGCGCCATCTGGTTTCCCCCTTCAAGCTAGACAAGTTTCGTTCTTTGTAGTTTTTTCGTTTGACGCTTCTTTCGTGAGATATTTGGCCCGGTCACTATCAATGGACCACCTTGTTAAACGTTTAAGGCAAACTGTAGTTATCGTAAGAGCACTCAAATTAATTAAGACACTTGTTATCAACGACAAATAGCAAGTCCTACTTATTGGAGCACTTTCATAACGAGCATACTATTCAAATAAGTTGATCAAAACTGGTTAAAAATACATCATTAAGCTATGTCCGTTAATACTCGATCATTAAACCTCTTAAAATGTACACAAACTATTTAAATACTGCCGGTATTTCGCAAAAGATTACCTATAATGTAATTATTTAGGCATACATACACTACAAAAGCAAAAATACGTAAGAGGTTTCTATTTATGCTTGCATTAAGACATGTTCCTTTCCTTGTATCTTTCGTCTGCTCTAAGAAAAATTACAGCCGAACACGTTGAATGTATTGACTATTATGTCAACACTCTAAAAGCTAACTTAGTTGTCTCAGTTTATTCCCATTTCTTACGACTGTTTTATCATTAAAAAAACAGCTATTTATACGTCCTTTGCGCTCGCCGCCATATTGCGATTCTAAACTGCGAGCTTTAGTGACACCAGCAATAGTGTACACGGTATTGCCAGTCTAAAACTGTAAGTATTTGCTCCATGGGCCCCTTGCTTAATCTGAGAGGTGACCTTACTGTCAAGGATTATGTGAGCATTTTGGCTGATCAGTGGCGATCCGTGCTGCCCTTCTCTATATACGTTCATTATCCCCTGTTAGTCCTAGGTGATATGCGTCCCACACACTTGAGCAGTACCCTAAGACATGGCGTAGAAGCATTTGGACGCAGTCAGCTTTGTAAACTGACTGCTTTTTCCCAGTCTCCTGCCAATGAACCGGAGTCTGCTACCTGCCTTAGCTACAACTGAGCCTATATGATCGTTCTATTTGACGCCTCTACAAATTGTTACACCTAGGTATTTCTGTGAGTTGACCTGTTTCGAGTGTGAATAACTGATATTGTAGTCGCTGTCTATTACGTTTGTTTTCGTTTTGTAAAGTGTATAATTTTACGGTTTTATTTATTTATTTTTATTTATTTATTCATTGTTCCGTGGGACCAAATTAAGAAGAAGTCTCCATGGTCATGGAACGAGTCAATACATGAAATTATAACACGATAGTAGAAACAGATAAAATGAAATACAAGAAACGTATTCAGGTGACAATTCGTTAAGTTCAAATAAAGAAAATCAACAATGTAACACTGGAATTTGCTTAATTTTTCAGCTCTTCCAGGAGCTCCTCGACGGAATAGAAGGAGTGAGCCATGAGGAAACTCTTCAGTTTAGACTTGAAAGTGTTTGGGCTACTGCTAAGATTTTTGAGTTCTTGTGGTAGCTAATATGTTTAAAGCAACTTGTCAGGTTCTGCACCAATCTGAAATCTTATGTATGCAGTATCTTACTGGATATTTGAGTAGCTTTTTTTTCCGGAGAGTATTTCATTGTACATAAATACATCATTTGCGAGAAGTCTGAGCTAATTATAAATACTGTCTCCCAGGTCATTAATATACAACGCGAAGAAACAGGGTTGCAGTAGCGTTCTTGGAACTTGAAGGTACATCTACTTCCGTCGATGACTTCCCATCCAAGATAACACGCTGCGTACTGCCTGCCGCGAAATGCTCAGCCCATTCACAAATATTGTTTGGAGCCTCATATAATAGTACTTTCGTTGATGCTTGTTGATGTCATGCTGACTCAATGCGTTTTTTAACAAATACCGCATCAAAAAATGGCTCTAAGCACTATGGGACTTAACATCTGAGGTCATCAGTCCCCTAGACTTAGAAATACGTAAACCTAACTAACCTAAGGACATCACACACATCCATGCCCGAGGCAGAATTCGAACCTGCGACCGTAGCAGCAGCGCGGTTCCGGACTGAAGCGCCTAGAACCGCTCAGCCACAATGAAATACCGCATCCTCTGATTACCTTCATCCATAGCTTTCAGGATCTTATGTAAGAAAAGCGCGGAGCATCAGCCCCCAACACCATGAATAACTTGTTCTATACAGGGTGGTCCCGAATTCATGGTACAAACTTTAATGGTAGGTGCAGGACATTGTAACAAGGATATATTGTATAGGAATGTATAGTCCCAGGTGACGCGGTGAGGCGTAAACAGGGGAAATAACGGCCGAAAGGAAAACGAAAGATTTTATTGAAATCGTTGTTGACAAGTGTCATGTTTACAGTAAGTGTTCAAAATTGCGTCCACCATGAGCGATACATGCTTGACAGCGTCGGTGCAGCGATTGGCGTACACGTTCAAAGATGCCTGGCATTTCACGCACACCTGCAGCAGCTACAGATATGCGAGCAACGAGATCCTCATCTGAGTCAACTGGAGTCTCATAAACAAGGCTCTTAAGATGTCCCCATAAAAAGTAATCGAGGCAAGAGAAATCAGGAGATCGGGGTGGCCAAGGGACTGGTCCACCACGCCCAATCCATCTAGCACCAAACGTGGCATTCAGGTAATTCCGTACAGCAGTGCTGAAGTGTGCTGGCGCTCCATCGTGCTGAAACCACATGCGGTTACGAATGGCGAGCGGAACATCTTGCAGCAGTTCTGGTAACACTTCTTGCAGAAAAATAAGATAGCTTTCGCCACAGAGTCGCGTGGGTAGTAAGTATGGCCCAATCAAAAAGTCGTTCACAATACCAGCCCACACATTAATACCGAAACGTTGTTGATACGCATGTGGACGCGTTGCATGTGGATTATCTGTTGCCCACACATGGGAATTGTGCGCATTAAAGACACCCTCGCGTGTAAATGTCGCTTCATCTGTAAATAGCACATGACCTACGAAATCCGGCTGCAACGCACATTGCTGCAACAACCACTGGCAGAAGTTCACGCGAAGAGGATAATCTGCCGGATTCAATGCTTGTACTTTTTGAAAATGGAAGGGGTGTAAGCGATTTTCATTTAACACTCTGCATACAGTCTGATGACTCACATGTACGTCACGCGCAACAGTTCTTGTGCTTGACTCGGGTCTATCAGCCACTATGTTCAAGATGCGTTCTTCCAGTCTTGGAGTGCGTACAGCTCTTAATCGACCAGCGTCATGTCTGTTGACGTCGAACGTACCTGTTTCACAAAGTTGACGATGTAACCGTTGAAAAATTCTATGATCCGGCATTCGTCGATTAGGATACTCCGCGCGATACATTCGTAACGCAGCTCTGGCGTTACCATTTGCACGGCCGTACATGTAATGCATGTCTGCTTTTTCTGCATACGTAAAGTCACCCATCGTCTACGGCAGCACAATTGTGAATGGCGCTTGTCCCTACTGCGATACATCATGTTCATCTACTGCCCTCTACCGGCAGTGACACCAACCGATCACTCCATTTCTCTTTCCCCTGTTTACGCCTCACCGCGTCACCTGCGACTATACATTCCTATACAATAAATCCTTGTTACAATGTCCTGTACCTACCATTAAAGTTTGTACCATGAATTCGGGACCACCCTGTATAGCCTACGCCCTGTCTTTCCTTACAGTTTTTGTCCTCTATGGCTACTTCTGTATTCAGGAGAGTTACTCCTCGGTTGTTATTCTCACATGTCCTAGCACACTGAGTCTTTTTATGCTCGGTGTGCTTCACACATTCTTTTCTCCGTAGACTGTGCCGTGAAGCGTCTCTTTTCTTTTCTTATCTGTCCATTTAATTTTCATCGCCGTCTGTAAAATGACATCTGAAACGCTTGGATTCACAACTGTTTTTGAAATATTATGTATCTAGGAATATACTGTAGCACGGTCATGTGGTATACAATAAGCGCCGCTTTTAATCAGTGTTCCTTTGAGTATCGCAATTACAATTAAAAATAAAATCCGTTAGAAGCACACCAGCTGCATCGATTAAAATGCTCGTTTTAAGGAACCAATCTTCAGTGACAAATTTATGGTAGCTTTTGAGTTTTGGTGAATAAATTTTACATTTTTACTTTAGTCATGAAATCTAACTGAAAGTTAGTATACCAGTACACGACATGTTGCAGAATACGATTTTACAAGGAAACGGAAATTGTTTTTCAATTTTGTCAATTAACTAGCAATATTACTTGCACTTTTAAGGATCATTTATGCTTAGGAGTATTAGTTTCAACCGGTTCGAAAAACATAAGTTCGAAACGCAACATGCTATATTACTCAGTCGGCAGTCGATTACCCATTGTCGACCTTCTGGCTTTTTTTGACTGATTTTGACACACATTTAGGCACCTGTCGATGTGTGGTGCACATGTGCAGCAATGTCCATGTATACAGTAATTGTAATGAATTCCTTTGGTTTCGTTGTGTAGTTGAGGGGGTTGTAAATCAACAGCTTATCTATCGAAAACTAATTAATTAAAAATAAACATAGTTAAGGCTTTATATGTTTACTCTGTAAACAAAGCGACGTAATATATTTATTGCTTACTTGTAAACATATCCTACACGATGCCAAACTAAAATTCCAAAGGAAAAGTTGTGTAGCAGACGGTCATAGGAGAGACATCTTGTTAAGAAGAGAGCTCATCAACAACTGCCGCCACCGTCTGAAGGGTTTCTTCTCACAAACAGTGCCGTTAACGTAATCATTTATGAGTCAAGCTGCATTTTAAGTAACATTATTTTTAGGTGAAGGGGAGATTCAAACATGTATAAACAGACAGCAATTTTAAGCAGACTATTTCATAAAGACAGTTATTTTGGTATGGAACTGGTAAATATAAATACACCACAGGCCATTGAAATTGCTACACCAAGAAGAAATGCAGATGATAAACGGGTATTCATTGGGCAAACATATTATACTAGAACTGTCATGTGATTACATTTTCACGCATTTGAGTGCATAGATCCTGAGAAATTAGTACCTATGGCCATAATAACGGCCTTGATACTCCTGGGCATTGGGTCAAACAGAGCTTGTATGGCATGTACAGGTACAGCTGCCGATGCAGCTTCAACACGATACCACAGTTCATCAAGAGTAGTGACTGGCGTGTTGTGAGGAGCCAGTTACTCGGACACCATTGACCAGACGTTTTCAATTGGTGACAGATCTGGAGAATGTGCTGGCCAGGGCAGCAGTCGAACATTTCCTGTATGCAGAGAGGCCCGTACAAGACCTGCAACATCCGGTCGTGCATTAACCTGCTGAAATGTAGGGTTTCTCAGGGATCGAATGAAGGGTAGAGCCACGGGTCGTAACACATCTGAAATGTAACGTCCACTGTTCAAAGTGCCGTCAATGCCAACAAGAGGTGACCGAGACGTGTAACCAATGGCACCCCATACCATCAAGCCGGGTGATACGCCAGTATGGCGATGACGAATACACGCTTCCAATGTGCGTTCACCGCGATGTCGCCAAACACGGATGCGACTATCATGATACTGTAAACAGAACCTGGATTCATCCGAAAAAATGACGTTTTCCCATTCGTGCACCCAGTTTCGTCGTTGAGTACACCATCGCAGGCTCTCCTGTCTGTGATGCAGCGTCAAGGGTAACCGCAACCATGGTCTGCGAGCTGATAGTCCATGCTGCTGCAAACGTCGTCGAACTGTTCGTGCAGATGGTTGTTGTCTTGCAAACGTCCCCATCTGCCGACTCAGGGATCGAGACGTGGCTGCACGATCCGTTACAGCCATGCGGATAAGATGCCTGTCATCTCGACTGCTAGTGATACGAGGCCGTTGGGATCCAGCACGGTGTTTCGTATTATCCTCCTGAACCCACCGATTCCATATTCTGCTAACAGACATTAGATCTCGACCAACGCGAGCAGCAGTGTCGCGATACAATAACTTGCAATCGCGATAGGCTACAATCCGACCTTTATCAAAGTCGGAAACGTGATGGTACGCATTTCTACTCCTTACACGAGGTATCACAACAACGTTTCACCAGGCAACGCCGGTCAACTGCAGTTTGTGTATGAGAAATCGGTTGGAAACTTTCCTCATGTCAGCACGTTGTAGGTGTCGCCACCGGCGCCAACCTTGTGTGAATGTTCTGAAAATCTAATCATTTTCATATCACAGCATCTTCGTCCTGTCGGTTAAATTTCACCTCTGTAGCACGTCCTTTTTGTGATGTACCAATTTCAATGGCCAGTAGTGTATTTGATTAGGCTGAGATCGCAAGAAGATGAGAATATAGGTGATTTTTACAAACAAAAATAACTACTTTTCCCCGAAAACTTAAAATTATTAAAATAATTTGTTGATACATGGAATTCACTCGGTTTACGTATGTAAAATTTATTTGTAGCATTAAAAATTGATGAAAGCTTGTAAAGAAATTAATTATTTCATATGGGTATAATATCATTCAGTATTAATTGAAACATAACCTGTTTCTGCCATCGACTGCCTGTGCCGGGGTGGTCTAACAGACGCCTGTTCAGGAGGCGGGCAGGCGAGCGCGGGTGCTTCGCTCCCTCACAGCCCGGGCAGTGAGCGCTCGCAATAAAACGGCGCGGTCGGACGTCATTAGATTAGATTAGTGCTTGTTCCATTGATCATGAATACGACACTTAGTAATGATGTGGAACGTGTCAGGTTAATAAAAGGTGGCTATACAAGACATTACATTACACAAAATATTACATGACACTTAATTTTTTTTTTTGGGGGGGGGGGGCGGGTGTGGGGAAATTACCCACTTGCTATATCCAAAAATTCATCTAATGGGTAGAAGGAGCTTCCATTCAGAAATTCTTTTAATTTTCTTTTAAATGCTATATGGCTGTCTGTCAGACTTTTGATGCCATTAGGTAAGTGACCAAAGACTTTTGTGGCAACATAATTTACCCCTTCCTGAGCCAAAGTTAGATTTAACCTTGAGTAGTGAAGATCATCCTTTCTCCTAGTGTTGTAGCCATGTACACTGCTATTACTTTTGAATTCATTCGGATTGTTAATAACAAATTTCATAAGTGTGTAACACGCCCAGGAGCACTAATGGGCGGGGGGTACCCTTAAACTGTTTGTCGCTTCTGCTTTTCTTGACCGTGCGCCCTGTCCACACCACGCACCTGATACTCCCGCGGCGGTCGTACTGTTCTGCTCCACACTGCTGCTGGCTTGCCTGAAATTATCTATCTAAATATGCAAGCGGGTTTAGGGGAGCCACTCAACGTCAAGCACAACACTGTCCTACGTCTGGTATGAACATCTATATTCTGAGACGATGAAAGGAAATCGCAGCTTGCACTGTTTACATTCTCATTCATAAGTGTTTATCCCAAATAATGTATGATTATCAGTCCACAAATCACTCAGACGAGTGTACGCGTAACCGACACGACGCGGGTGATTGTTGATGATGCGGAAGCCGAATGATCGAACGAAAGTTCTCACGCTCGTCACACATGCAGATATCTGGTAATAGTCCACCTTGACACTAGTAATCATATGACACTGTTCGTAAAGTTTATTTTTCAGTTCCTTAGTTCTCACATGTACGAGCGTGCGCGTAACCGTCGCGGCGCGGCTGATTGTTGATAAATGCGGAACGCGATGATCGAACGCACGTTCTCACGCTCGCTACAAGTCACTGGCACCTGACTGCACTCTTTTATGGTAACTAATTTTTACTGATTCATATTAATTCATTCTGGGAGACCGAACACGACGCGGATGATGGATGCTGTGCGACACGCAATGAGAGGAAACACAAATACGTTATTGACGGCACTGCTCATTTCTAATTACTTCTTGACGCACTTTCCTCTCAACAATTTCCATATCACCGCTTTACTATAATAGCACTTGTAGCAACACTTCAACTTCCATACTAACAATGCCTCTCACATGCAGAGCTACACACTACACTACATAACAGTTCCGTGTCCCGCGCTCGACTGTCTAGACGCGGCTGCCCGCAAAGATACTCCACAATTAAACCAGCGACATTACAGTAGGCTTACAAGTGAATATATATATTGTGAGGCTGCAGTTAAGATCCCTAGTTCTTGAAATAAGTGTCTGCAGGATGATCTTGGATCAGCTCCAACTATTATTCTGATCACACGCTTTTGTGCAATGAACACTCTTTTACTCAATGATGAGTTACCCAGAAAATGATGCCATACGAAAGCAGAGAATGAAAATAGGCGTGGTAAGCTAATTTACTTAGATGTATATCGACAAAATTTGCAATGACCCTAATAGCATAAGTAGCTGAACTCAAACGTTTCAGCAGATCTTCAGTGTGTTTTTTCCAGTTCAACACCTCATCAATGCATACACCTAGAAATTTTGAATATTCTACCTTAGCTACCGATTTGTGATCGAAGTCTATATTTATTAATGGTGTCATTCCATTTACTGTGCGGAACTGTATATACTGTGTTTTGTCAAAGTTTAATGAGAGCCCATTTGCAGAGAACCACTTAATAATTTTCTGAAAAACATCGTTTACAATTTCACCAGTTAATTCTTGTCTGTTGGGTGTGACAGCTATACTTTTATCATCGGCAAAGAGTATCAGTTTTGCATCTTCGTGAATATACAATGGCAAGACATTAATATATATTAAGAACAGCAGAGGACCCAAGGCCGAACCTTGCGGCATCCAATTGTTGGTTGTTCCCCAGTTTGAGAAATCCCCAGCTTATTTTGCATATTATGTGAACTGCTTATTTCAACTTTCTGCACTCTTACAGTTAGGTATGATTTAAACCATTTGAGCGCTGTTCCATTCATACCACAGTACTTGAGCTTATCTAGAAGTATTGTGTAGTGCAGGGGAGCGCAGAGTGCATGCTGTCTTCAGACGAATGACCTCTTGTTAAGGCCGGCGTAGCCTCAGACACAACCGTATACAGGGTGAGTCACCTAACATTACCGCTGGATATATTTCATAAACCACATCAAATACTGACGAATCGATTCCACAGACCGAACGTGAGGAGAGGGGCTAGTGTAATTGGTTAATACAAACCATACAAAAATGCACGGAAGTATGTTTTTTAACACAAACCTACGTTTTTTTAAATGGAACCACGTTAGTCTTGTTAGCACATCTGAACATATAAATAAATACGTAATCAGTGCCGTTTGTTGCATTGTAAAATGTTAATTACATCCGGAGATATTGTAACCTAAAGTTGACGCTTGAGTACCACTCCTCCGCTGTTCGATCGTGTGTATCGGAGAGCACCGAATTACGTAGGGATCCAAAGGGAACGGTGATGGACCTTAGGTACAGAAGAGACTGGAACAGCACATTACGTCCACATGCTAACACCTGTTTATTGGTCTTTTTCACTGACGCACATGTACATTACCATGAGGGGTGAGGTACACGTACACACGTGGTTTCCGTTTTCAATTACGGAGTGGAATAGAGTGTGTCCCGACATGTCAGGCCAAAAGATGTTCAATGTGGTGGCCATCATTTGCTGCACACAATTGCAATCTCTGGCGTAATGAATGTCGTACACGCCGCAGTACATCTGGTGTAATGTCGCCGCAGGCTGCCACAATACGTTGTTTCATATCCTCTGGGGTTGTAGGCACATCACGGTACACATTCTCCTTTAACGTACCCCACAGAAAGAAGTCCAGAGGTGTAAGATCAGGAGAACAGGCTGGCCAATTTATGCGTCCTCCACGTCCTATGAAACGCCCGTCGAACATCCTGTCAAGGGTCAGCCTAGTGTTAATTGCGGAATGTGCAGGTGCACCATCATGCTGATACCATATACGTCGACGCGTTTCCAGTGGGACATTTTCGAGCAAGATCATTCTGTAGAAACGCAATGTATGTTGCAGCTGTTTGGGCCCCTGCAACGAAGTGAGGACCAATGAGGTGGTCGCCAATGATTCCGCACCATACATTTACAGTCCACGGTCGCTGTCGCTCTACCTGTCTGAGCCAGCGAGGATTGTCCACGGACCAGTAATGCATGTTCCGTAGATTCAAATGGCTCTGAGCACTATGGGACTCAACTGCTGAGGTCATTAGTCCCCTAGAACTTAGAACTAGTGAAACCTAACTAACCTAAGGACATCACAAACATCCATGCCCGAGGCAGGATTCTAACCTGCGACCGAAGCGGTCTTGCGGTTCCAGACTGCAGCGCCTTTAACCGCACGGCCACTTCGGCCGGCTCCGTAGATTCACTGCCCCGTGGTTTGTGAAACCCGCTTGATCGGTAAACAGGTAGAACTGCAACGCATTCTCTGTTAATGCCCATTGACAGAATTGCACTCGATGATTAAAGTCATCACCATGTAATTGCCGATGTAGCGACACATGAAACGGGTGAAAGCGGTGACGATGCAGTATGCGCATGACACTACTTTGACTCAGTCCACCGGCTCTCGCAATGTCCCGTGTACTCATGTGTGGGTTCATGGCGACAGCAGCTAACACACCAACTGAACCCGCTTCTCCTGTGACGGGCCTGTTACGGACCCGTTTACGTGCTACGACCATACCTGTTGCATACAGTTGGCGGTAGATGTTTTGCAATGTGTGGCACGTTGGATGCGCTCTGTCCGGGTACCGCTCTGCATACACCCGGCAGGCTTCAGCTGCATTTCGTCGACACTCGCCATAGATGAATATCATCTCCGCCTATTCAGAGTTCGAATACACCATGGTCACAGTTCCTACAACACTACACTATCACAGACGTCTGGTAATACGGTGTACTACAATTGGTCTGCGTGCGGAGACGAATGCAGAATAACAATAGCAGCAAGCGCTACATGCAGACACTGCGACAGCTAGACCAAACCACAACAGTGCACTACAGCCACACTCGTAAATACGGTCGTCATCGTAAACATGTCCCTGCAGATGCTGCTCGCCGACCGTGGCCCGTGTTTGTTACAACACGCAACTGAACGTCGGAGGTTTCAAGCGTCAACTTTAGGTTACAATATCTCCGGATGTAATTAACATTTTACAATGCAACAAACGGCACTGATTACGTATTTGTTTATATGTTCAGAAGTGCTAACAAAACTAACGTGGTTCCATTTAAAAAAACGTAGGTTTGTGTTAAAAAACATACTTCCGTGCATTTTTGTATGGTTTGTATTAAACAATTACACTAGCCCCTCTCCTCACGTTCGGTCTGTGGAATCGATTCGTCAGTATTTGATGTGGTTTACGAAATATATCTAGCGGTAACGTTAGGTGACTCACCCTGTATACTTAACAGAGCAGTGCTTAAAGTGGAGAGGAGCTCTTTTTAAGTCGATGGCAGGCAGCGTTATGACCGGGTTAGAAACTGAAAAGCGGAAGTGAGACACTTCGACATCAATTTAGAAGACGTCAGTGCAGAAGGGCTAGCTAAAGTTTGGAACTTTGAGGTCTACAGCGTGACAGGCAGTGCCTGAGAAATTTCACAATACGAGTATCTAATAATTCAATAATATATAAGTATCTAATAATATAATTATCACTATGGTTATTAACAAACATGTATTCGAACATAAACGTTCAATAAGTAATGCAACACGTTGTTTTCTGGAAGTAGGATTCCAATGTTGTTGTTGTTACGGTCTTCAGTCCAGAGACTGGTTTGATGCAGCTCTCGATGCTACTCTATCCTGTGCAACGCCGGTCAACTGCTGTTTGTGTATGAGAAATCGGTTGGAAACTTTCATCATGTCAGCACGTTGTAGGTGTCGCCACCGACGCCAACCTTGAGCGAATGCTCTGAAAAGCTAATCATTTGCATATCACAGCATCTTCTTCCTGCCGGTTAAATTTCGCGTCTGTAGCACGTCATCTTCGTGGTGTAGCAATTTTAATGGCCAGTAGTATATTAACTGCCCCTCACGTCTTGCAGACTCGTATAAAATTTTCCTCACCATAATTTCCAACAACTTCACGGGTTTTCAGCTACGATTATGCAGATGTTTATCTACATGCGAGTACTTATGCGAGCTACTTTTTTCCGCTGTGAAGAGAGCGAAATCTGTCCACAAAAGCTGTGTGCAACTTATAACCTTATCTTCGAATTTGTTGTGCTTAGAAAGTGGAACCAGACATTCATACTTTTGTCAAGTAAGATTCATTGACATCCACTGGCTTTATGTTCAACGTGTCAATAAAACAGTCACGAAATGCAAGTTGATGTCAAATTAAACTTCGTCCGATAGCGACATTTATCATAAGGGTGCATCAGTCGTATGATGTATTATCTTTCTTACTTAAACGCCCCATGCTCTCTGGCTCATCTATAAAAGTAAGTGTAAATTTCATTTTTATTGTTATTTCTCTTGAACGAGAGTCCTAGGAAATAAATTTGCCGCAAAAGACATTGATCGGCCATCGCAAAGGGATACGTTTCCCTAGAATTAAGGCTCTTTCAGTAGGATAGCCTCATTGAGAATAGTTTCTCGCGCAGAGCTGCCTTCTTACGATTCCTCCTCTCCTCTCCTCTCCTCTCCTCCCCTTCCCACACCATTACTGTCCATGAGCCGGCCAGTTGCTCAACGCTGAGGCGTGAGCGCAGGCCAGCTCGCACGAGCAGTTCGGGGAACGCGCCCACTCTATAACACACTGTGTTGTCTGCAGTATCACATTCTGTTACGTGATGTAGTGTGAATTATGCAGTACTACTCCAGTCACTTACCACGTGTTATAAGTTATGGATAAGTTTAATAAATTAGTCCCCTAGCAAGCCTGTTATGTCCCTATGAACCTTAACGAGCTGGAGGAAATCAGTCCGATGTTAAGGTCAGGCCAGAGTAGGGTGTTACGCCATAAAGTCAAGCGCTGCACGCCAGTCGGAAACGAGAGAGCAGAGAGGGCTGTGAAGAAGACGTCAGCCAATAGCACGCTGAGCGGCCCTTCTCCAGGACGACAACGCAACGGCAGCGGCCTTTATGCGAAAAGGACATAAGCGCCCCGCCGACTGGTCGCGGCCCACTTCTACAGCAGCAACAAGATTAGGCACTTCAAGACCAGCGACTTAGGAGTTGTATATGCTGAAGAACATTGTTTATTTTCTCTGTCGCCCTTTCCTTGCGACGCATCTGTTTAACACAAATTTGCCGGCCGAGGTGGCCGTGCGGTTAAATGCGCTGCAGTCTGGAACCGCAAGACCGCTACGGTCGCAGGTTCGAATCCTGCCTCGGGCATGGATGTTTGTGATGTCCTTAGGTTGGTTAGGTTTAACTAGTTCTAAGTTCTAGGGGACTAATCACCTCAGCAGTTGAGTCCCATAGTGCTCAGAGCCATTTGAACCATTTTTTAACACAAATTTGTTGTTGTTGTTGTTGTGGTCATCAGTCCTGAGACTGGTTTGATGCAGCTCTCCATGCTACTCTATCCTCTGCAAGCTTCTTCATCTCCCAGTACCTACTGCAACCTACATCCTTCTGAATCTGCTTACTGTATTCATCTCCTGTTCTCCCTCTACGATTTTTACCCTTCACACTGCCCTCCAATACTAAATTTGTGATCCCTTGATGCCTCAGAACATCTCCTACCAACCGGTCCCTTCTTCTTGTCAAGTTGTGCCACAAACTCCTCTTCCTCCCAATTCTATTCAATACCTCCTCATTGGCCGGCCGCGGTGGTCTAGCGGTTCTGGCGCTGCAGTCCGGAACCGCGGGACTGCTACGGTCGCAGGTTCGAATCCTGCCTCGGGCATGGGTGTGTGTGATGTCCTTAGGTAAGTTAGGTTTAAGTAGTTCTAAGTTCTAGGGGACTTATGACCTAAGATGTTGAGTCCCATAGTGCTCAGAGCCAATACCTCCTCATTAGTTATGTGATCTACCCATCTAATCTTCTGCATTTTTCTGGAGCACCACATTTCGAAAGCTTCTAATCTCTTCTTGTCTAAACTATTTATTATCCATGTTTCACTTCCATACGTGGCTACGCTCCATACAAATACTTTCAGAAACGACTTCCTGACACTTAAATCAATACTCCATGTTAACAAATTTCTCTTCTTCAGAAACGCTTTCCTTGCCATTGCCAGTCTACATTTTATATCCTCTCTACTTCGACCATCAACAGTTATTTTGCTCCCCAAATAGCAAAACTCCTTTACTACTTTAAGTGTCTCATTTCTTAATCTAATTCCCACAGCATCACCCGACTTAATTCGACTACATTCCATTATCCTCGTTTTGCTTTTGTTGATGTTCATCTTATACCCTCCCTTCATGACACTGTCCATTCCGTTCAACTGCTCTTCCAAGTCCTTTGTTGTCTCTGACAGAATTACAATGTCATCGGCGAACCTCAAAGTTTTTATTTCTTCTCCATGGATTTTAATACCTACTCCGAATTTTTCTTTTGTTTCCTTCACTGCTTGCTCAATATACAGATTGAATTACATCGGGGAGAGGTTACAACCCTGTCTCACTCTCTTCCCAACCACTGCTTCCCTTTCGTGCCCCTCGACTCTTGTAACTCCCATCTGGTTTCTGTACAAATTGTAAATAGCCTTTCGCTCCCTGTATTTTACCCCTGCCACCTTCAGAATTTGAAAGAGAGTATTCCAGTCAACATTGTCAAAGGCTTTCTCTAAGTCTACAAATGCTAGAAACGTAGGTTTGCCTTTCCTTAATCTAGCTTCTAAGGTAAGTCGTAGGTTCAGTATTGCCTCACGTGTTCCAACGTTTCTACGGAATCCAAACTGATCTTCCCCGAGGTTGGCTTCTACCAGTTTTCCCATTCGTGTGTAAAGAATTTGCGTTAGTATTTTGCAGCTGTGGCTTATTAAACTGATAGTTCGGTAATTTTCACATCTGTCAACACCTGCTTTCTTTGGGATTGGAAACACAAAGTTAAGTATTGTAATCATTTCCTTTTGTAATAAAATTCATTAAGCCGATTTGCTTGAATTGTTGTCTAGCGATCCCAGGAAACAGGTTTCCTAGGCACCCCATATTTGACGAGTAGGCAGGATTTAACATAGGGAACGTCAAACCGAACAAATTTTTCCAAATAATTGTGGGTCACAAACGCCACGGCCATGAAACGACAGCCAATGAGTGACGAGTGCGCGTGTGTATACATTTAAGGTAACTCGCTCCAGTTAATATTTGCTGTGCTAACGAGCGCACTTACCAATTAAATTAGCTTGAGATAGTGATTTCAGTTAGGCAGCCAAACGTGACAGACTTGAAATTCCTATCCGTGGTTAGTTACATTAGACGGGAATTATCTGTAGTATTTACTGGCCGGCCGCGGTGGTCTCGCGGTTCTAGGCGCGCAGTCCGGATCCGTGCGACTGCTACGGTCGCAGGTTCGAATCCTGCCTCGGGCATGGATGTGTGTGATGTCCTTAGGTTAGTTAGGTTTAAGTAGTTCTAAGTTCTAGGGGCCTAATGACCACAGCAGTTGAGTCCCATAGTGCTCAGAACCATTTGAACCATTTTTTTAGTATTTACTGGGTAAATAATCTAAAAGTACCGCAGTGCCATTAATATGCGTTACAACACTGCAGTAAGAGAGGCAAGAAGTAGAACTGTAACAACAATGTTATAATAATGAAATCCAAAGTCTACATGCTTTAATTTTAATTCAAGTACAGTAGATCAGTAAACGTGACTTAGGGTGCGACATGCAGTCGCGTAGAAGGCTTTTGCGATCATCATGTAAACTTGCATCTTAATCCACTGCTGAATAAGTCGACAAAATGGCTCTGAGCACTATGGGACTCAACTGCTGTGGTCATAAGTCCCCTAGAACTTAGAACTACTTAAACCTAACTAACCTAAGGACAGCACACAACACCCAGCCATCACGAGGCAGAGAAAATCCCTGACCCCGCCGGGAATCGAACCCGGGAACCCGGGCGTGGGAAGCGAGAACGCTACCGCACGACCACGAGATGCGGGCAATAAGTCGACAAAATAGTTCCGCTGCTAATGGGTGATAGACATGATTCGATACCCTGAGTGAACACTTTGTTCTCTTTTTATATTTCCGATGATGGGCAGAGCCCGAAACGGGTCAATAAATCGCTTTTTAACACCAAAGTAAATAATTATTTCAGCGAGCTTTTCAGCAGTGAATAGAGTTAGAACAATGGTGCGTAGTGTGAAGTAAAACAAGATATTAAATGTTACTCTTGTTTTCTCAAATCACTTTGTTTTTACATCAAATGCTGGAAATACCAGACTCTAACATCGGTCTATATGGCGCACCTCTCGAAAATTCTTGTCATGTTGCGGGACACACACAAACGCGTTTGCTTATCCGACACACTTTCGCGTGCTCTCATTACTGGCTGGCGCCTTCTCTTGTTTGACCATGTTATCAGTATTTGTTCCCCACTACATATGTAAAGACGGTGACCGGAAAAAAAACCGCAAGAAGAAGAAGAAGTTGTGCGACGTAAACGAAAGTTGGTTGACGTGTTACATCTGAAAGATTATGTTTATTTAAATTTCGCGCCAGTCGCACAAGAGTAGCTCTAATAGAGCCACTATGAGGATGCAAATCAGGTTTGCTTTATATACATCGTATAACGGTCTGGATCTTTAGTTATCTTTGAGATTCGACGTGCTGAGTTGGTGTTAGTCAAGAATGCCTTAGGCCACAAATATGCCATTATGAACACATTGTCCAGTTTGAACGTGGTTGTGTAATAGGGCTACGAGAAGCTAGATGTTCATTCTACGATATTACAGAAAGGCTTGGCAGGAATGTAGCCACTGTACATAATTGCTGGCGGCGGTGATCACGGGAATGAATGGTCGTAAAAAGACCGGGCTCCAGAAGGCGACCTGGCACTACCGACAGAAAAGACCACCCTGTTCGCCGTAAGGATCTGCGCATCGTACTGCATCTCCAGCAGCAAAAAATGGTTCAAATGGCTCTGAGCACTATGGGACTTAACATCTGAGGTCATCAGTCCCCTAGAACTAAGAACTACTTAAAGCTAACTAACCTAAGGACATCACACACATCCATGCCCGAGGCAGGATTCGAACCTGCGACCGTAGCGGTCGCGCGGTTCCAGACCGTAGCGCCTAGAACCGCTCGGCCACCCTGGTCGGCTCCAGCAGCAATCTGAGCAGCAGTTGGCATCACAGTGACACAATCAACTGTTACAAATCGGTTACTTGAAGCACAGATCCGAGCCAGACGCCTTGTAGAGTACATTCCACTGACCCCAAACCACCTCTGTTTCCGACTTCAGTAGTGTCAAGAGAGAGAACATTGCAGGACGGTGTGGAGGTATGTTGTGTTTACTGACGACAGCTGGTTCTGCCTCTTTGCCAGTGATGGCCGTGTGTTGGTTAGAAGGAGGCCAGTTGAGGACCTACAAATAACGTGTCTGCTTGCTAGACACAATGGACCTACACCTGAAGATTTGGTCTGGGGTAAGATTTCGCATGGCAGCAGAAGTACTGTCGTGGTTATCGCACGCACCCTGACAGCAGGTCCTCACGTCAGTTTGGTGATGGGCTTGTTGTGCTGCCATTCATGAACAGCATTCCCGGTGGTGCTTTCCTGCTCATACAGCTGTTGTAACCCATCATGCTCTACACGGTGTCGACATGTCACCTTGGCCTTCTCGATCACTCGATTTGTCTCCAAAAGAGTACATATGAGACATCCACAAAAAGCATTAAACCGTCCCTGTAATGACCGACTAAGTACAACAGGCATGGAAACCAATCTGATAAATTGACATCTGGCACCTGTACAACACAGAGCATTCACATTTGAATGCTTGCATTCAACATTCTGGTGGTTACACCGGTTATTAATGTAGTAGCATTTCACATTTGCAATGCCGTATATCGCCCTTGTATTAACCTGTGATTTTGGAATGCTAATCGTATAAGTGTGTTACCTAGATAAATGTACTGTCAAAATTTCATTTCTGTACATTAATTATTTTCTGGTGTTGCAGTATTTTTCCGTCAGTGTATGTATGTTGGTATAATTTGGCTAATGCTCTAAACAGAGAATTGGTGGCACACGGCGGAATCACTCATAGATATCCACATGAGTAAATGTACTTGTTTTTCCCGGTATCACTCAAACAAGAAAATTACAAGCAAAACCAAGATTTTGTCAGGACTACGGGTTACGTACTATTGAAATCGAAATTAAATGGTGTTTGTATGTAAATTTAAGCGACGAGGCAAAATTATTCCCGTCGTAGGAGTTAGTCACTTATCGACCTAGTAATATAAGCGATGTTTTATGCTGGAAAGTCAGCCGATAATTGTAATAACACCACAGGCTGTAGTGATGGGAAAAACCATAGGGATTAAGCTCATCTCGATGGTAAACAGTCTCGCGAGAGCTATTGCTGACGAGTTTTGGTAGTCACTATATTAGTCACCTGTAGTGACCGAGTCAGCTACATTGACGTCTACATCTACATCTACATGGATACTCTGCAAATCACATTTAAGTCCCTGGCAGAGGGTTCATCGAACCACCTTCACAATTCTCTATTATTCCAATCTCGTATAGCGCGCGGAAAGAATGAACACCTATATCTTTCCGTACGAGCTCTGATTTCCCTCATTTTATCTTTGTGATCGTTCCTCCATATGTAAGTCGGTGTCAACAAAATATTCGATTCCCATTCTCCAAACGATTACCTGTCAGAAATCAATAATAGCACTCACTAAATATCAAGAACGGTCCCCCTCCCCAAAAAGTGCCCAGGCGAGAAAGAGTTACTGAAGTCCACAGCAGGTGGGTGAAAGTCCGTAGCAGAAATACTCAGGTCCAGACTGTCGCAGCCAACGTGGTCTGCTGTGTTTTCCGTCAATCTGCAGCAGACCCCTCCCTGTGACATGTCTCATTCTCACCGTTCAACTTGTTCACATAGTTCTGCCGATCTAAATATTTGTTATAAATTGTCATTGAGTCGAATGAGTCCAACACTGGTACGAGTTGCAAATGTCGGTTTATTATATTCCGCTAAAAGCGCTATTTTTTGTTTTTGTTTTTAAGTATATTCCATCCTGTGGGAGGCTATGTGCTTTATATAATCAGAGCGTTTTGACTTTTAAGGGCTATCGTCTTGGTTACAGTGGGCTCTGTGGCCATAAAATCTTAGTGGCCTGTGCAGTGGTAACACCGTATACAGTATTTTCTAGTTCTCCAAACAGAGTCTTGACAGTTCGCTGCAGTAATGCGTAATGCACCTTAAACATCACGTAATCTAATGCATGGTATTTAACACACCTTTCTTATCATCAAAATCTGCGTCAGGTGAAAGGTAGAGTTTTACGGAGAAGCGTTCCACGCTTTTAAGAGTATGTACTGAAATAAACTGGCGGTCGCTCTGCTGGTCCTTCTCGAGTACACTTTGATTACGCTGGGAAGGAAAGCTTGTGGTATTTGTCAGTTGGTGTTCCACAAGCTGTAACATAGTGTGTGACAAATGGCAGTCACGTTGTAACAGTCTTAAGTGCCCCATTACTGTCCAGTTCCTCGCCGCCGAGTGCGAAGAACACTTCACTGTGGGCTTCTTAAACACCAAGGTGACACTGTGCGACATTGTCTCATTATGTCCTGATGGTCCTCTTGTTAATCTGCCGAGCAAGATGGCGCAGTGGTTAGCACACTATAATTGCATTCGGTAGGATTGCGGTTCAGTACACCTTCGAGCAACTTAACTGGGTTTTCCTCGAATAACAAACAAACATTTTTGTTGATGGAAGCAGACTAACAGTAGAGTCTACAACAATAAAATACAATGAGGTCGAAATAAATGGCGAAGTTTTCAAATAGACGTAATTAAAACGTTATTTGAATGTGAAACGTTTTCATAACACATTGAAATGACATCTCGACGTATTACACATCTTGCCGGTATCAGACTTTGACATACATATATCACATGTGGTAAAGATTGCACTCCGTACTGTTCTAGCTAACAATCTCTTGTTTTGTATCCCGCCTTGAAGGCGGCGCGTGGGTCTGCTCCTGTAACTGAAGCGTAGGCCGAATGTAGGAAGCTAGGAGGAGCAGGTGAGGTAGAACTCTCGGTACAACTTTTTACGTAAAAGTACATTTAATAGAGAATATTAGTCAATGACATATACGTAATTTTTGGTAAAGATGAGCACGTATGTGCGAAGCTGTACATATGTCAAATCTAACATCGGCTAGAAGTTACAAAGGCAAAATCTGTCGTGGCTCACCCACTAGGAAATACAAATAATGTTGCTCGGTCGTCTACTCGGAATCAAATGGGCTGAATCTGCAGCGGCGCTCGTAGAGCTGCACAGCGCCGGCCAGGGGGCGCTGTCGTCGGTGTCGGTGTCGTAGTGCCAACCTAAGAACTTGCACCTACGCCGTGGCATCGTAGCTATCGACACCACATCTTGCATATGTATCATTTTATCAGAAGTCATTTTGCTCGAAATTCAGACTGGAAACTCCGTTTCTCATGAAATAGTTGCTGACTTTAATTTCTAACCTCAATGCGGAACGATACGGCGAAGTGGTTAAGACCCTGGAGGACCAGAGTTCAGGACCCCGACAGGCCATCCGGATTTAGCGTTTCCGAAGTTTCCCTCACATCGAGCTGACTCCTTTCTCCTCCAGCCTTCCCTAATGCGTGTTTGTGCACCATCTCTAAAGACCGTGTTACCTTCTTGTTAATGATATTTGTTTTGGCATTAGAGGGGAGAAACTATTGTAGATTATGTATGCTTGATTACTGATATAGCAGCTGTAATATTTGACAGTTATAGTTATGTCTTTCACGACACGTCTCCATTAATCGTGTTCATTCAGCTATTTGCATTATTTTGGTTACAATTTGTGTATCAAGTGTTAATAAGGAAGCTTACAGAGTTACACCCACCGACGTCCGCCCCGGTAGCTGAGCCCGGGTTCGATTCCCGGCTGGGTCGGAGATTTTTCCCCCCTCAGGGACTGGGTATTGTGTTGTCCTAATCATCATCATCATCATCATTTCATCCCCATCGACGCACAAGTCGCCGAAGTGGCTTCAAATCGAAAGACTTACACCCGGCGAACGGTCTACCCGACGGGAGGCCCTAATCACACGATATTTACATTTTTTTTTACCCCACCGACCATAATACCGTTAGAGAATTAACGTTTGTTTTGATACAATACAAGGAATGAAATTGGCCCTTGCTATGTTCAATAAACCATGTCGGCATTCGTTTGACGTGAATGAGAGCATAGATTTGAACATTACACCTATCATATACGGTGCCATGTGAACAAATAAAAATAATATATATTTTTTCATATTTCTGTATTTGACGCTACAACGGTCTTGTCGAATTTATCACTCCTGGATTTACTCGGACTGATTCAAAGAAACCATGAGGAACATGAACCGTATTGGTTTGACGAACATTTCAATATGTTCCTTCAGAAATGCGGATTTATATCGCGTGATACAAGTTGATTAATTTCTAAACTAATGAAGCTATACGGAGCAGCACAACCCAGTATGATATAAAAATCTTGAATTATTGATTCTCCGTGGTTTTAAGATACTTATTAAAGCACACCTTCAAAATACCATGAGCTGCACATCTTCTGGTAAACCTTCCGGGATGTAAGGTCGTGGTCCATGAAACTCTTCAGCTCCTAACGTTTCGTCCAGAGCTCCGCTGGACATCTTCAGAGGGGTGTTTCTCCTCCGGTGAGTCTTGCCGGAGAAACACCCCTCTGAAGATGTCCAGCGCAGCTCTGGACGAAACGTTAGGACCTGAAGAGTTTCATGGACCACGACCTTACATCCCGGAAGGTTTACCAGAAGATATGTCATCCGGTCGTGAAAGCTTTCATACTATGACCATGAGCTGCATTTAAAATGTTTATTTACCAAAACGATATTCGGGTGCCTAACCCATTGTCAGTGGAATCTGATATAGAGGAACATACACCTGTGTGTACATTGATTTCTACAACGTAACAACTGTACATAAAGGGCGAACATTAATAAAACCGACAAACTACAGTGATGGATTCCTGACTGGAAATGAAGGAGAAAAGGTCGTACGAACATGTGTCCGGAAATGCATGGTTGCCTCAGTAGATGGTGCTGGCGAATGACAGTTACTCGTGTCTTCCTTGTGTGTTGCAGGCTGTGCGATTGACGCAGCATACTGTAAGCGGTAGGATGTCCCGATGTTCAAGTTGGAACGAGCCGCAATTCGGGAACTAGCCTAGATGAGATGATGTTTGTGTGCGGTCAAGCAGATGGAAACGGTCAAGAGGCAGCACGGCTGCACCAAAACAACTACCCTCACAGACACCGACCACGTCACACAACATTTCAAGCCCTTTTTGAGCGTTTGTGTGGTAATGAGTCCTTTCAGACAGACGAACGTGCAGGGATGTGGCAAACTGTGCCCACACCAGATTTGGAGGACCGGATTCTACAGGATATTGAGACTAAGCCCAATACAAGCTCCAGATTAGTGGCCCGCCAACATGGTTTAAGCCAAAGTACGATTGTGTGTATCCTGCATAAGAACAGCTAGTATGCCTACCGCCTGCAACGAGTGCAAGGATTATCAGCAGAGGATTTCCCTCTATGGGAAGGATTTTGCACCAGACCAGCACAATTATAGGTTTTCTGTCTCTTTACCGCCGAAGCAACGCTTACCAGAGCCGGAGTCACGAGTCTGCATAATCGTCATCTGTGGGCTACAGACAATCCTCGGAGAATTGTCGAGGCGCATCATCAGCATCGTTGGGTTTGGTTGTTTGGGGGAAGAGACCAAAGAGCTAGGTCGTCGGTCTCATCGTATTAGGGAAGGACTGGGAAGGAAGTCGGCCGTGCCCTTTGAAAGGAACCATCTCGGCATTTGCCTGGAGCGATTTAGGGAAATCACGGAAAACCTAAATCAGGTTGGCCGGACGCGGGATTGAACCGTCGTCCTCCCGAATGCGAGTCCAGTGTGCTAACCAGTGCGCCACCTCGCTCGGTCATCAGCATCGGTTCACCATTAATGTGTGGGCGGGGATTGTTGGCGATGACATTCTTGGAGCAGTTAATATTCCACAATGCCTCGACGGAGGAACATACCTGGTTTCCCTGTGGAGTACTCTGTCAGCGATGTGCCTTTGACAATACAACAGATTATGTGGTCGACATGACGGAGCACCACCACACTTCCGCATTACAGTTCGCCGACACCTCAACAACATATTACCCGGACGTTGGATAGGGCATGGTTCAAATGGCTCTGAGCACTATGGGACTCAACTGCTGAGGTCATTAGTCCCCTAGAACTTAGAACTAGTTAAACCTAACTAACCTAAGGACATCACAAACATCCATGCCCGAGGCAGGATTCGAACCTGCGACCGTAGCGGTCGCGCGGTTCCAGACTGTAGCGCCTAGAACCACTCGGCCACCCCGGCCGGCTAATGGGGAGAGAAAGAGAGGAAACGGTACCTGTGCCTAAATTTCCCTATATCGCACACGACAAGCAGGACAAAAGCTGTAAATATAAAAAGGCTTCCGCCAACTTCTCTCCCCATATTTTTGCGATGCGAGTCCATCCTCCGTCTCCAATGATGATGTTAAAAAACAGTGATCGAAGCCCTGTGTTTGAAGAGCACAGATGTTTTGCAATTAACGTGACCCAGCTCCATATCTATCGGTTAGGTCTCTCGTGGTACAAGAACGGGACACGATTCTGACTGGTATAGCCAGTTTATTAAACGGGTTGGGGGGGGGGGGGGGGGAGGGGGCTGTTGGGGACCGTGTTATGCGAGGACAGATCGCTACTAAACGATTTTTTTTCTTGGGGGGGGGGGGGGGGGGGAGTGGTACACCTTGACACCGGTGTAGCAGGCCCGCTCGCTGGCTCCTTGAACCGTCGGGAGACACGTTGCCTCAAGCATCGGCCTTGTTACACACACACACAAGAGTTGGCGAGTTCACAGTGGGACCGCATCCATATACAAGCTGTATTGTATACATATTGCGGTGTTATCAAGTGCTGGGACACAGTTGTTAACACAGGTTTCTCCTGTCAACATCAAACCTCGAGCTTGACATCTTGACTTACGTTTTCAGAGATTTCGCTAAACCATTGTGGGCGACTGCCGAAGTCACTTCATCGACATAAAGAAATAAAAAAATAAATAATAAATGTTTCCCCTCTCCACCCTTTTTCAACAGAGGCGAACTTTCTCCCGCAACAACCCTCCTTATTAATAATATCGAAACTGCTATCGCGCTGGCAGTTCGATAATTTATATAATTTATGCTTACATTCAAAGTCTCAATTGTGTTCATTACTACCGGTGGAGAGAAATTTACAGTCTCACCTTCCTGTGGGTGGTCCAATTTTAACATTTTCGCCGTTCCACGATATCTATCTACAAAAGAATAACAATTTCTTATAATCACAGCCAATATAGATTGTTTAAAACTGTCCTGTCGTTAATTATACACCAGTTGTAAACTGTGCATCTATCCTGAATATTTTTAGCCTCCTTAATCAATCAGACTACTTAAAGAGATCAGACAAACATGAATGCAACAGTAAATAATGGATGAGCATCAGGTACATTACTTGTTTCTCTGTGAGGAGCATACACCCATAATGACTGGTATGAACACGAATATGTGTCTTACATTTCCCTCGTGCCACTCAAGCGCGGGCCGATATTAACATCATATTTCCTGTAATAGCTACCCTAAACAATGGAGTGAGAAAAAGGAAAAAGGGCCACAAAAAAGTGGGTTTACGTGCAAAGGTTTAGGAGACGCCCTACATGTGAACGCCACGCACAAAGTCTTTCCAACGTCTGCCCAAACTATGGCGAAAAAAGCGCGTTCATCATAGACGGAGCACACTCTCAGATGACGAAAGGATGTGGAGGGAAATCCGCCATGTCATTTTCAAAATAACGGAAAACCTAAATCCGGATGGCCGGACAGAGATTTGAACCGTCGGCCTCCTGAATGCGAGTTCGGTGTGCTAACCATTGCACCACCTCGATCGGTCCAAACTATGACGTCCTACTTTCTGCCCTACCGTGGTGAGCGTCTTGCTCCTAACTGTGGGTAGCTACTTCGGTCAAAATATTTATCTTTTTAAATACTAGTAATATTAGTAGTATTTGGCATATGTTGCTACAGTTATCGTAAAATTTCACTCAGAAGAGGATAGAAGATATATGGCTATACGTTTAATTTACTGTCAAACATTTATGAGTTTCAACTTCGGCTTCCTGCAATTTCTGACGTACACGGGCAGAGCCGACGACCAATCACGCAACTATCGCCCTTTGGGTCACGTTCTGGTACCTCCGCCCTGACAAAGAGATTTGCCGCAAGCTATTTAGGGGCACTACGTCAATCTAAATCAGGAATATGTAGAGAAGGCTTTGAAATCACTGCTCCTAATATCAGACAAGTGTCATCACTATCGAACCAACTCGTTCAAACAACGAGAGGCGTAAGATCCGGGAAGCGCTACAGAAAAACCAAGCGCTTCTAACCCCGAAAAGTGACGTAAATGTAAAAGAGACTAATTTTATCTCAGTGAGCTTAATTGAAAACGTAAGATCATACGTGTATACTTTCACTGAATTTCTTTTCCTACCGTTTCGGTTGCCGTGCATAAATGTTCTGAGTTGTGTTAATTGCTACCGAATAAGTATCGGCTCCATTGCTTGGAGCCACCTCAAAGGGAAAACAATTAAGTAAAAAAGAGAAGCTGTTATCGAGGGCGGTATAAATATCGTTTCTTTGCCCGTATCTATGAAGGCAATTTAGCGGTACTGAAAAGCTTACCTTCTTTTACTCTGCCGCAGACTTAGCTGCGACTATACATTTTCTTCGTCTATGTGCCGTCCTGTATTTAGTTCTGGTGCGGACGACGATCGGAGAAAGAGTCCGCAGCTCGTGGTCCAGTGATTAGCGCTGCTGCCTCTGGATCACGGGGTCCCGGGTTCGATTCCCGGCCGGGTTGGGGATTTTCTGCCCGGGGACTGGGTGTTAGTGTTGTACTCATCTTTCCATCATCGTCATATGCGACTGTGGCTAGATTGGAATGTGTAAAAAAATTGGACTGTGTAAAAATTGCGACTTTGTACGGGCGCTGATGACCGGGCAGTTAAGCGCCCCACAAACCAAACATCATCGTCATCATCATTTATCGGAGAAAGAGAGTGTCTTCGTCTATTTTTTGATATAAGATTGTGACACAAGCACACTTGTATGGAAGAAGAAACTGTTAAGTAAGGATATTCATGGATTCAACCTGCTCGTAGGCCGAACACGCGCACCATCATCGGATACATCTTCACGACGTAAAGGAATTACCAGGTGTAGCTGCTAGTGGACATTCATTTACATCCGTGAGGAAAGCTGAACATTTTTGCCGGACAGTAGGTAATCGGTTGCTATTGTGACACACTGACGTGACTGGTTGGTATCCTTAAGCAGTTTTTCACACTTGCCGAAGTAAACGCAGTGCTGGTGCAGATTTACTAAATCAGATATACAGTGTACTAGCATTTACAGCAAACCTTACAGAGAAACACCTTTAAAAAAAGAGACCCAAGAACATTTTAGTTCCATATTGGGTTATTAATTTGTAGTGACGGAAGGGTATCCAACGATAAAAATGTGTGCTAGCTGGAGCATTGCTCAGAAAAGTTTTAATAACAATCACAGTAAGAACAAGAAAGTTTCACCAAATCGACCGAACGAGTAGCTTATTGATTAATATGATGTGCTCTTATTCTGGAGGAGCTACAGTCAAATCTCTGCCAGAACATTCTGATTAAACAACAACTCTTCCTTCTATATCAATGGTGAGTTGCGTTAGTTCTTCATTTCTAGTTACGCCGATCTTGACAAGACGCTGGACATTTATTTTCCTGTGTTCTTCGCCTATTCGACCATTCGTGTGTGCACGATATTGCTGTACCTATGTTGTTCAGAAATAAGACGCAATGTTCTTTTAGATATGCATGCGTGTCCCGGTTCGGCACAGATTCTCATGTCCGTGGTTCCATTACACAGCTGATCGTTGTCCATATTCGTAACTGCGAATACATCTCACGTATTAGTGTGTGTGTTTAGTCATCCTACCCCCATCCACATAGCCGAGATTGTTAAAGCTACAGTGGCCTTCTACCATGAGGACATCGTTCGAAATATTGAGTATATTTCCTAACCCAGAGAAGTCTGGGATACAGGAGTAGAAGAGGTGGCGTAGGTTTCCTGATCACCAAGTTGTGCACATTTGTTCTATTCTAAATCTCGAACTTTTCTATGGTCTCTCACGAAGTGGAAACACACAAAACTATAGGCAGTGGTGTATCCGTGTGATGTTATTATCACCACCCCGTTGGAGCTATCAGAGAGGAATAGTATAAATGGCATCTCTCGTTTTCGTCATCTATCTTTCTACCATTTTCTTAATCATCCATAACAACATTACACTGTGCAAGAACTCATCAAATCAACAAGACAACACGAATACAGACCTGTCAAACATCTCCGAAGTCAGACGAGTGGCCTTACCTCATCACTATAGTACACCGTACACAAACAGCCTTTAGAAGTAGTCACAGTATCAGGTTCTCTCTGATAGGGAAACGCGTGGATTTTTCGTTCGAAAATCTCTTACATGACCTGCATCAGCTGTTACCCAGCAAATCTGGGCGCCAAAAGCTACCATGTCTTCATTCATCAAACGGGGTCACTTCGCGCACCAATAGAAAGTAGTGAACAAGTTGAACCTCGAAACTTGGGCAAGGCTAATGGTTTGTCGGACCAATGAGAAGTCCGCAGTCGCACCACGGAGCAGGAAAAACGGCCGTGCTACAGTTTTCCTCGTACGCCAGCTCTCGCAACGCAACTTGTTTCTTAATACGCAGCCACGTAAGAACGAGTTTTCCCAAACGACTTTCTCTGGAAGCAGCTCACGTTAGCTCAGAAATATTACTTCTAGTTGGACCAGTTTAATGTCAGATGACACATTGACCGGTGGAGCAACAAATCGTTTGAAGACACGAACAATGACTTTTTTTAAAACTTTGTTTGTAGTCTTCGGACATGATCCATTGAGCCAAATGAAATATTAAGTGACTTCAAGAAACCACAAAAAATCTGTTTCAGAATGGGCAGACAGAGAGCCTATTCGTGCTTCAAATGTCAGTCAGTTTGAAAGAATTTAATTCAATTAAATGAGTCATGAATAGAAGTTAAAACCGTAAGAATAACAGCCGAAACAACGTTAGCTTGTGGTGAACTCGAAATGGAAGCCCTTCTGTTAGAGCTGTTACTGTACTGTATAATGTTAGTAGTTGGGTGAAAGCTGATAGTTCGAATCGTTTTTCCAACTGTTTTGCACAGACGAGGAAGTAGAGGAACCGCAGTATTATCTACACCTACATCCACACTCTGCGACCACAGGGTATGTCCCACTGTACCATGTATTAGGGCTTTTTCCCGTTCAATTCACGTATGGAGTGCGAAAACAATGATTGTTTAAATGTCTCTGTGCTTGCTGTAATTAATCTTATCCTGTCGTCATGATCACTATCGGAACGATACGTACGGGGTTGTATTACATCTACATCTTAATCTTATCCTGTCGTCATGATCACTATCGGAACGATACGTACGGGGTTGTATTACATCTACATCTACATCCATACTCCGCAAGCCACCTGACTAGAGTCATCATTTAAAGCCGGTTCGCCGGCCGAAGTGGCCGTGCGGTTAAAGGCGCTGCAGTCTGGAACCGCAAGACCGCTACGGTCGCAGGTTCGAATCCTGCCTCGGGCATGGATGTTTGTGATGTCCTTAGGTTAGTTAGGTTTAACTAGTTCTAAGTTCTAGGGGACTAATGACCTCAGCAGTTGAGTCCCATAGTGCTCAGAGCCATTTGAACCAAAGCCGGTTCTTGAAACTTTGTAAGTAGGCTTATTCAGGATTGTTACCCTCTATCTTCAAGAGTCTGCCAGTTCAGTTATTTCAACATCACTGTTCGACCCTCCTACAAGTCAGACAAAACTGTGATGATTCGTCTCGCCTTTGCTAAAATACGTTCCTATTTGGTATGGGTCCCACACACTTGATTGATATTCTAAGATGGGTCGCACTAATGATTTGTAACCGATCTTCATTCTAGAGAGATTGCATTTCCGTAGTATTCTGCCAATACACCGAAGTCTACCACCTGCTTTACGAACGAGTCAGCCTATGTGATCGCCCCATTTAATGTCCCTGCCAAGTGTTACACCCAGGTATTTGTATGAGTTTACTGATTTCAATAGTGATTCATTGATATTATTTTCATAGGATACCATGATTTTCCGTTTTGCACGACGTTCATATCTGATCGAGGTCTGAATGAATATTTGTGCAGCTTTGTTCAGACTGTACTTCATTATGGACAACTGCATCATCTGCAAAAAGTCCGAGAGTACCATTAATATTGGCCGCAAGGTCATTAATATACAACACGAGCTGAAAGGAACCCAACTCAATTCCCTGAGGTACACCCGAAAATACTTCTTCATCCATCGGCCACTCTGCATCCAAGATAACATGTTGTATATTCCCTACCAAAAAATCCTCAATCCAGTCACACATTTCGTCCGATATCCCATGTGATGGTACTTTTGATAAGCGTTAGTGTGTTACAGAGTCAAATGCTTTTCTGAAATCTAGAAATACTGCACGTTTCTGACAGACATGATGCATGGGTTTCAGGCTGCCATGTGAGAAAAGTGTGAGTTCGGTTTCACATGACCTATGTTTTCGAAATCCATGGTGGTTGACATGGAGGTGGTCGTTCTATTGGAAATACCTCATAGTGTTTGAGTTCAGAATGTGTTCTAAGATTCTACGATAAATGGGTGTCAAGGATGTTGGTGGTAGTTTTGTGGATGACTTCTGATACTCTTCCTGTAGACAGGTGTGATCTGTACTTTCTTCCAGGTACGGGGTATGGTATTTTCTTCGAGGTATGTACGATAGATTGTAGTTAATAGAGGAGCTAAGTGATTCGCGGGTATAGATTCTAATAGGGATTCCATCGGGCCCTGGGGCTTTGTTCAGTTTTAACGATTTCAGCTGTTTCTCAACGCCACTGACACATATACGAGGTGCGGCTAGAAAAAAACCGGACTGATGCTGGAAAAAACATTTATTTATAATTATTTACAATTTCATGTTATCTCCTTCAATGTACTCTCCTCCTCGGTCTCTACACCGCTCCATACGAATTTTCCACTGTTCATAGCAATGCTGCAGATCATTTTCGGTAAGTCCATACATTACTTCCGTCGCTTTTTCTTTTACTGCTTCAACAGTCTCAAATCTAGTTCCTTTCAAAGCTGACTTGACTTTAGGGAAAAGAAAAAAGTCACAGGGGGCCAAATCAGGTGAGTAGGGTGGATGATCTAAGATGGGAATGTTGTGTTTTGCTAAAAACGTCTTCACTGACAACGCACTGTGTGTGTGTGTGTTTGAGGTTTACGGGCGCTAAACAGCGGGGTCATCAGCGCCCAGACAACGCACTGTGAGCTGGGCATTGTCTTGGTGAAGGATCCATGACTTTTTTCTCCACAAATCGTTCCGTTTTCTCCGTACTCGCTCACGTAGGGTAGCCAGGACGCTAATGTAGTAATGCTGATTCACTGTTTGTCCCTCTGGTACCCAATCAATGTGCACAATCCCTTTGATGTCAAAAAAAAACAATCATCATTGCCTTGAATTTCGATTTTGACATTCGTGCTTTTTTTGTCGTGGAGAACCAGGAGTTTTCCAATGCATCGATTGGCGTTTAGTTTCGGGATCGTAAGTAAAAAACCACGATTCATCGCAAGTAATAACATTTTGTAAGAAGGTGGGATCACTTTCAATGTTTTCCATGACGTCAGAACAAATCATTCTTCGGCGATCCTTCTGTTCAATTGTGAGACACTTTGGAACCATTTTTGAACACACTTTGTTCATGTTGAAACTTTCATGAAGAATCTGCCTAACACTTTCCTTGTGAACTCCTGTTAACTCAGACACTGCTCTGATTGTTAAACGGCGATCTTGTCGAATAAGTTTACCGATTTTTTCAATGTTTGCATCAGTTTTTGCTGACAATGGTTTGCCAGTGCGAGTGTCATCACTGGTGTCTTCGCGGCCATCTTTAAATCGTTTAAACCACTCAAACACTTGTGTTCGCGATAAACAATCATCGCCGTACACTTGTAACATTACAAACGTTTCACTTGCAGATTTTCCTAGTTTGAAACAAAATTTGATGTTAACACGCTGTTCTTTCTGTACACTCAACATTTTCCGACGCACAGACAAAACGTGAACTACTTAAAACAGACGCCACGGGCAGACTGAGTGCAGGAGGCAGATGAAACTCGAGCAGTAGGCGGAGCGAGAGTCACGTGACAGGCCACGCGACTTTCAGCCTTATTGCATTCGTTTTATTGTTTCACCAGTACTAGTCCGGTTTTTTTCTAGCCACACCTCGTATCTTTTTCAGTCTTTTCAGTGGCAAGACTACTAAATTGGAACAATACTCGTGGGTTTTCGTTGATAAAGGACTATTTAAAAACAGAGTTAAACATTTCTGCTTTTACTTTGCTAATCTCAGTTTCATTTACGGTCTTGTTCATGAGTGGACGCTAATTTTGGTACCTTTACACATGACCAGAATTTCTTTGAGTTTTGTCAAAGATCTTTCGACGATAGTCATTCAAGGCTTCATGCACTACTCTCCTGTCCGCCAAGCATGTTTCATTCAGCATCTTTCTATATGTAGACTTACGCTTTGCTTTATACCTACAATGCAGCACAAGTTTGACGATACACGGGTCCGCAACATTCGTGAAGTCTTTAAATGAAATCATTCCGCTTTTAGCTGTTAAAACATTATTTATTGCGACTGCAATTTCGACACGTGGTTATTTTCCTGTATTCTAAAAACATAACA
The DNA here is from genome assembly GCF_023898315.1 of Schistocerca nitens. Taxonomy (NCBI): domain Eukaryota; kingdom Metazoa; phylum Arthropoda; class Insecta; order Orthoptera; family Acrididae; genus Schistocerca; species Schistocerca nitens. Next base: position 38,326,698 of record NC_064615.1, read on the forward strand.
TCTTTGCACTTCGTAGCTCATACTCTTTGTATGCTTACATCTTTGCTGCTTTTCTGATCCATTTACCGGAGTGGTAAATTTAAACTTGATTGTTTACATCATTGTTTCATCGGCTATGTATGGTATACGGAGCAGCAAATAAAAACACAACACCACATTCAGCTGCCCTCACAGAGCATGTCACAGCAACTTACTATTGAGTGGATTACAACATCCCAAGTAACTAGCTGTGAAAATTTTACTTCCAACGTTTGTCAATTTCATAATTACGTGTATTATAATTAATGTTCCAGTAGCAAAAAGAGGAATAATTCCATTTAAAAATATTAAGCAGTTGTCTCTGTTTCGTTAGAAGTTTCTTATCAGTAACTGTATACCATGGAGGATCTCTCCTATCATGAATTGTTCAACTGGGTTCGTATCTTTCGGGTACACGGCCAAATTTTCTTTTAAACTAGAGCCATAGCTCCTCTGCATGCTCCTGTCCTGATATACATTCATATTTACTCATCGCATATAAGCAAAGATGAAACGGACGGAAATGAGTCTAAAAATAAATTAATGCTGTTGAAGGCAAAGCCAGACGATAAGATGGATTCTTGTTATTTCTACGTTTCTCTCTGTTAACAAAATGGTTCAAATGACTCTGAGCACTATGGGACTTAGCATCTGAGGTCATCAGTCCCGTAAAACTTAGAACTACTTAAACCTAACTAACCCAAGGACATCACACACATCCATACCCGAGGCAGGATTCGAGCCTGCGACCGTAGCGGTCGCGCGGTTCAAGCCTCAAGCGCCTAGAACCGCTCGGCAATAACGGCCGGCGAAGTTCCAAGTCTCTCTCTCTCTCTCTCTCCCCAAAATACTGTAGTTGGGCTCTATGTTGCTTAACTGTCTAAAACTTTGATGAATATTCACGTGATCTACAGAGCGTTCACAAAAATATGGAAACACCAAAAACATAGCACATTACCGTACCTAGTACGGCGTAGGAAAACCTTTGGCATTCAAAACAGGTTCCAGATGAATACATGTCCTGCACGGTATTAAAGGAAATGTTATATAACTGTTGTTGTGGTCTTCAGTCCTGAGACTGGTTTGATGCACCTCTCTATGCTACTCTATCCTGTGCAAGCTTCTTCATGTCCCAGTAACTTCTACAGCCTACTTCCTTCTGAATCTGTTTAGTGTATTCATCTCTTGGTCTCCCTCTACGATTTTTATCTTCCACGCTGCCCTACAATACTAAATTGGTGATCCCTTGATGGCTCAGAACATGTCCTACCAACCGGTCCCTTCTTCTAGTCAAGTTGTGCCACAAACTCCTCTTCTCCTCAATTCTATTCAATACCCCCTCATTAGTTATGTGATCTACCCATATAACCTTCAGCATTCATCTGTAGCACCACATTTCATGGCTTCTACTCTCTTCTTATCCAAACTACACTCCTGGAAATTGAAATAAGAACACCGTGAATTCATTGTCCCAGGAAGGGGAAACTTTATTGACACATTCCTGCGGTCAGATACATCACATGATCACACTGACAGAACCACAGGCACATAGACACAGGCAACAGAGCATGCACAATGTCGGCACTAGTACAGTGTATATCCACCTTTCGCAGCAATGCAGGCTGCTATTCTCCCATGGAGACGATCGTAGAGATGCTGGATGTAGTCCTGTGGAACGGCTTGCCATGCCATTTCCACCTGGCGCCTCAGTTGGACCAGCGTTCGTGCTGGACGTGCAGACCGCGTGAGACGACGCTTCATCCAGTCCCAAACATGCTCAATGGGGGACAGATCCGGAGATCTTGCTGGCCAGGGTAGTTGACTTACACCTTCTAGAGCACGTTGGGTGGCACGGGATACATGCGGACGTGCATTGTCCTGTTGGAACAGCAAGTTCCCTTGCCGGTCTAGGAATGGTAGAACGATGGGTTCGATGACGGTTTGGATGTACCGTGCACTATTCAGTGTCCCCTCGACGATCACCAGTGGTGTACGGCCAGTGTAGGAGATCGCTCCCCACACCATGATGCCGGGTGTTGGCCCTGTGTGCCTCGGTCGTATGCAGTCGTGATTGTGGCGCTCACCTGCACGGCGCCAAACACGCATACGACCATCATTGGCACCAAGGCAGAAGCGACTCTCATCGCTGAAGACGACACGTCTCCATTCGTCCCTCCATTCACGCCTGTCGCGACACCACTGGAGGCGGGCTGCACGATGTTGGGGCGTGAGCGGAAGACGGCCTAACGGTGTGCGGTACCGTAGCCCAGCTTCATGGAGACGGTTGCGAATGCTCCTCGCCGATACCCCAGGAGCAACAGTGTCCCTAATTTGCTGGGAAGTGGCGGTGCGGCACTGCGTAGGATCCTACGGTCTTGGCGTGCATCCGCGCGTCGCTGCGGTCCGGTCCCAGGTCGACGGGCACGTGCACCTTCCGCCGACCACTGGCGACAACATCGATGTACTGTGGAGACCTGACGCCCCACGTGTTGAGCAATTCGGCGGTACGTCCACCCGGCCTCCCGCATGCCCACTATACGCCCTCGCTCAAAGTCCGTCAACTGCACATACGGTTCACGTCCACGCTGTCGCGGCATGCTACCAGTGTTAAAGACTGCGATGGAGCTCCGTATGCCACGGCAAACTGGCTGACACTGACGAGTGACGGCGGCGGTGCACAAATGCTGCGCAGCTAGCGCCATTCGACGGCCAACACCGCGGTTCCTGGTGTGTCCGCTGTGCCGTGCGTGTGATCATTGCTTGTACAGCCCTCTCGCAGTGTCCGGAGCAAGTATGGTGGGTCTGACACACCGGTGTCAATGTGTTCTTTTTTCCATTTCCAGGAGTGTATTTATCGTCCATGTTTCACTTCCATACATGGCTGCACTCCATACAAATACTTTCAGAAACGACTTCCTGACACTTAAATCTATACTCGATGTTGACAAATTTCTCTTCTTCAGAAACGCTTTCCTTACCATTGCCAGCCTACATCTCATATCCTCCCTACTTCGACCATCATCAGTTATTTTGCTCCCCAAATAGTAAAACTCCTTTACTACTGTAAGTGTCTCATTTCCTAATCTAATTCCCTCAGCATCACCCGACTTAATTCGACTACATTCCATTATCCTCGTTTTGCTTTTGTTGATGTCCATCTTATACCCTCCTTTCAAGACACTATCCATTGCGTTCAACTGCTCTTCCAAGACCTTTGCTGTCTCTGACAGAATTACAATGTCATCGGCGAACCTCAAAGGTTTTATTTCTTCTCCATGGATTTTAATACCTAATCCGAACTTTTCTTTCGTTTCCTTTACTGCTTGCTCAATATACAGACTGAATAACATCGGGGATAGGCTACAACCCTGTCTCACTTCCTTCCCAAGCACTGCTTCCCTTTTGTGTCCCTCGACTCTTATAACTGCCATCTGGTTTCTGTACAAATTGTAAATGGCCTTTCGCTCCCTGTATTTTACCCCTGCCACCTTCAGAATTTGAAAGAGATTTATGTAACTATAGCTGCAAAATACTGACAAATACAGGAAACGATGGAGGAGCTGGATAGTGATCACGCACCCCACGTTCCAAAGCAGGTTACAAAGGCCCAACAGTACCGAGATCTGGTGACTACGGTGGCCAGGGAGATGCAGCAGTTCATTCTCGGGCTCAGAAAACCAGTCCTGGACAATGCGAGCTGAGTGAACAGGGATGCTGTCGTCTTGAAACACAGCATTACCAGTGGGGAACAAAGATTGTACCGTGGGATGGAACGGATCACCCAAAATGGTCACGTAGTCCTTGAGAGTAAAGGGATCTTGCAGAACAATCATGCGGCCCATGGAATACGACGATATGGATCCCCAAATCATTACCGAGCGCCTGTCATGCTTCTCTTTTGGGACGTAAACTCGGCCAAAAGTTGGAAACAGTGTACGACAAGACTCATCCGACCAAATGACATTTTTCCATTGCTCAGTAGTCTAGGTTTTACGGCTTTGGCACCACGTTTTCCTGTTACTGGTATCTTCACCACTGTTGAGTGATTATAGAATTCCATCTCGCCCTGTTATTTCCTTGCTCTTGGATCTCTCTTCCTGTTGTTTTGATGCTGGCAGGATTTGTGAATGTGACGTTCAGTTCTGCAGCTGTCGTTCTCTTATTTGTCGACACAATCTTCTTCAATGACCGACTGTCACGATCAGTCAACGTATTATTTCGTCCAAGTTTTTAATGTTTGAAAGATGTTTTTCCGCTCTCCGTATATGCGGAACAGATCTCCGATACGGTGGCTGTTAGAACAGCAAACACTTCCGCTACTTTCTTCTGAAGCACCTACCTACCATACGAACACCAACACTTTTCCCACGTTCGAATCGATTGTTCCGACAAAAATGCACTCACAGCTTCACAGAACACTGCACTGACCATGATCGACCTTTGCAAAGTGTTGAGTACATTGCACACGTGCCGTTCGTCGTCAAGTATAACAGCGCAACTTCTAGCCTTGCTGGCATCTGCATTTATTTCCAAACATGCATTTCTCACGGTGTTCCCATACTTTTGTCTAACCCCTGCACGTTTGGCTGGAATGATAGTTCCATTGATGGCTGTTTCAGTAAGGTGAAGAGTAACCATCGCGAATGAATTTAGCATATTACAGAACCAACAATAATTACGACAAGGAGTGACTTAGTAAGAAACGGTCGCTAGTTAAATCTTTTTTTAGATATTTTTACCGCAACGGTAGAGGGTAGATGTGTGTTTTAGGATTCTATACCTCAGTTGGTACAAACGGAACCCTTACAGGATCACTTCGTTTTCTGTCTGTCGGTCTGTTTTTCCGACTGTTGAAAAACATTTTTCTCAGGAACGAGTAGGCATATCAAATTGAAATTTATTTCTCACAAGTTGACGATTCCCTGGCGGTGTAAAAAATCTAAGCTTGTACATCAATGAAATCAAAAGATACGGCCATTTATGTTATGTATTTTGATACTCGCAAACTCACTCATTAAAAACTGTAAGGTAGTGATACTTCCCGTTAACCTACAATCATGAAATTTTAATCGTATGATGACTTAATACAATATACAGTTGATATAAGACAAGTGATTTTATACAATATACATATGTTATAAGACAAGATTAAAGTCTGTGTTTTTCAGCCAATTAATTAAGCAAGGTGTGAGAGCGAACAAGTCGTCGGGAATTCCAGGGTATGAATGAAGTGGACAGCGTTGGACTAGATGTTCAATTGTCTGCTCTTCTCGATTACATTCACACATTGGTGAACTGATCTAGCCCCTTTCGTACCGGACGTAGCTACAACAACCATGTCCAGTCCTTAACCTGATGAGGCGGCACCAGAGGTCCCTCGGTAGGTCAAAACCTTGTGGCTTCTTTGTGGGATCAAGGTGATGGGCTATTGTTCCCGATCTTTATGTTGACTATTCATGCTTCCAGCTTTCATTTAGATCAAAACGATCTGCGATGAGTTGTCCTGCACTAACGCTTGCGGTCGCAGGTTCGAATCCTGCCTCGGGCATGGGTGTGTGTGATGTCCTTAGGTTAGTTAGGTTTAACTAGGTACTTATGACCTAAGATGTTGAGTCCCATAGTGCTCAGAGCCATTTGAACCATTTTGAACTAACGCTTGCTGGTCTTCATGATCGCAATCGTTGCTGTGGCGGATGACAGAATTCCTGGTGCAGTGGTAGAGAGGGTGATGAAGAGATTTTCTTGGCCTTCCTCAGTAGAGTTTGTTTCTGCCTTAAGTGAGGCGGAGGGATGTGGCTCAATACAGGTAACCAGTGGCACGGGGTTGATTTGATGGAACCAGTAATTCAGCGCATTGTGTCGTTACGTTTTGTGTCTACCTTCTTCACATTTACACTTTCCAACCAGACAGGTGCACAGTACTCGGCAGCAGAGTACACAAGACTGATGCCAGTTAAACGCAGACAGTCAGCAGAGGTTCCCCAGGTGGTACCACTGACCTTATGTAGTATGTTGTTCCTTACAGCGCCTTTATGAGAAAGCTTGGTGATGTGCTCTTTGTAGCTCAGGGTTCTATCTAGAGCGATTACGAGGTATTTTGGGAAATGTTTCACAGTACAAGCAAAGGAAAAAATGAGAAAAATTGTTACTTGGAAATTATTTGTACATCACACGAAAAAATAATTCTTTTTGTCATTTGTTATCCGACTACAAACTTAAAATCAAAGGTTTCCGTTCTAGAAAGTCTTGCAATGTAAATAAGAGGCAAAAATAGTCGAGGTTCTTGATTCCAAGGATGGATGATCTCTCTGTATACGTAACTAAGTTTGTACGGAACCCTCAGATCGTGAGATCTACTCGCATCTGGCCAATTTTTTTTAATTTTTATTTTTCGCAACACTCTCCTCTTTCTTTTTAAAAATGAGGTTCTTAGCAGCACTATGCAGACAGCTGAAATGTACAATGAAATAACAACTATAATTATTTATTTAATTATTTACAAGAAATAGATAAGGTACGCGTAAATTTGTAAAATTGCTTGAATTAAAGCATAAATGTTGTAAAATATTTATTGTGGACTAGCAAAGAGCTGTGTACGGGTGTAGTTAGTCAGCGGCAGAGAGTGCCTGCCAGAACAGAAAGACGACCATTAGGGTGGAAGCAGAGTGAATGGAAAGTACACGCCGCACGGCTAGGGCGTGACTTGAAAACAGGAGCGTGTGGTCTGATTAATGGCTTGGCATAGCGTGAAATCAACGCTGACAAGACGGAATAGAGGTACTTTAGACGCCAGCGACGACGGGGAACGCCAGGAGAGGAAAAACCATGACGATAGTACTGGAAACGGACTGTGCAGCCGTAAACAACAAAATTGGAGGGTGTTGCGAAAAAATAAGTATTCTACTCCTTCAGAGATATGACCTGATTCATTGATCAATGGTTGTGTTGAATACTGCTTGTGGTTATTTCAATTAAACCACCTCGCTAAACACACTTCTTTGTGCCTCATCGCGCTCATTCCATACCCCGAAAGTAGTCTTCCAAAGGTTATTGTGCTAATAGTTATTATGTGAATACAACAATGACAAAAACCACTGCAACCAGCCACAATTCTGTTGCTGAACGATTTGTTTTTCCATAATTAGTTTCTGGCCCAAGCACTTGTTCCTCGTGAAAATAATTTTTTTTGTTGTCTAAAACAGCACGTGGTACAAATTGCTTCGTCGGTATTCTAGATGGTTCAAAAAATGGTTCAAATGGCTCTGAGCACTATGGGACTTAACATCTATGGTCATCAGTCCCCTAGAACTTAGAACTACTTAAACCTAACTAACCTAAGGACAGCACACAACATCCAGCCATCATGAGGCAGAGAAAATCCCTGACCCCGCCGGGAATCGAACCCGGGAACCCGGGCGTGGGAATTCTAGATGGTGGTAGTGCCTTTACGCATTTTTATATTTCTACAGATACGCAGAGTTCTGTGGTTGTCAGGGGTAAAATATTTTAGTGAATATTTGCCAGTCTGAAGGCTTCAGAAAATAGTAAATTTGAAATGGATTCACAGGAAATATTTTGACTTCTTTGGTAGCAGTGTTTTCCGCCTGGTCGGAGTCTAATAACACTTCCTGTAGACTAGAAACTTGTTCAACTCAATCAAGATATACGAGTACAAAGTACTTGTTGCTATAGCGTAAGTGCGTACATTACAACCATATTCAATGCGCTTTGTCCGAATATAGCTGAAACGTGAAACACGTTGCAGCAAATTGGAAGCGACTGTCAAAAGAATGTGGAAACAGCCGCGGAATAAATTCATTTTAAGTTATAAGAGTAAATTAGGGACGCGTAAGTATAAAAGATATAGTATTGGACAGGGTTAAAAAATTATATTGAATAATATTTTTGTGATAACCAGGAGAAATAACAAAAAAAGTAAAGACGGAAAGGAATTAGCGATATTGGCTACGAGCGGGACAGGATATTTAGTAATTTTGGGAGGCAAAGCGCACCTCTTTGTTTGCACCGCTTGTGCTATGTATAGACATCTCTATTCATCTACGATAGGTATGCGTAAGCATCTGTTCCTCTGTTAATAACAGCTTCCTCTGTGGCCGCAATCATCTGATAGGTGTAGGCTGTGAAAATTAACGATTGTAATAACTTTGATACCCCTCTTTCAATATAGTTATAAATTTCACGTAGCAATATTACTCTCCATTGTTTACTTTCGTTTTTGACAGTTCCGAGTTATCCTGACCTCGAGATAGACTACTGCAAAGATTTCCTTCGTAAGTGAGCTCGGATAGTGCTGATGGGATAGCCCATAGCGAGAAATCACTCCAATCTGTAGTCTACCTGTATATTTAAATATATGAGGAGCTCATTATCAAAGATGAACAATTCCAGTGTTCACTTTTTACGGGAGAGTCCGAAAACTAATACGTATGTCGACACCTATATGGTGTAAAGTACTGAATACTCTGCAAGTGGTTCCTACGATGTCTTAAAATTAAATTTCATTTCATTCAATGTGAACAGGCAAGACGAAGGTGAAGATCTGCGTTCTGGCCCTGACGGGGTAACGGGCCCAACGGACTGCCGTGTCACCCTCTGCGTCATCGGATGTGGTTTGGAGAGGCATGTGGTCAGCAAACCACGCTGCCGGTCGTTCTCGAGTTTCTGACCTTCGAACCTCTCCTAATCGGTCAAGCAGTTATTCACTTGGCATTACGAGGCTGAGTGCACCCCGTAGCAGTCCTCACACCAAGGAAAAAGTCCGTGGTGCTAACAGGAGTCGAACCCGAGTCCTCCGCATACAATCAGCCGCGCAGATCACTTAGCTACAGAGGCGGACACCGTGTGAATGACAAAGCTGAAATTTGTGAATAAATTTAGCAACTCTCCGGTTTTGCTACATACGCGAGAATTTATCCGATTTTAGAACTGAAGTCAGACTGTTTAACAGGTCTGTGCAACTTTGAAACTAATGTGCGTGACATGGTGTTATAAAAATTAGCTTTTGTAGTTCCTTTCTGTAGCAATAAAACTGAGTCAGTATAAATAATGAACCTGTAGTACGAAACCTTTAGCTTCCAAAGCAAAAGTACAGATATTGCGCTTGTACTCTTATTATATAGACTTTAGTCAAACATCATAAAAGTTCGCAAAATTCAGTTGTTATGATACTGATGATCTACTTATTAATGCCAGTCAGAATTTCTTCATGATCAGAAGCTTCCAAAAGTTTACATTCACACCTTTCACTATGGAGATCACTTTCAACTTCCTTCTTTGTGTTGACTTCTTATGGAGTATGTTTTTGTACCATTGTACCATTTGAAAGTCATGTTACTTTTCTCAGTAGTGCTCGGTCTTTCTCAATCTCTTCCACGACTGCATTTTATTATGTTAAATTAATAACGTAAGATCTTTTTGAAAATGCAACATCTTACAACAGAAGAGGTTCCGCCATATTGAAAGCCAATTGCAGCGTGGGGTTGCCAGAGAGGCATTCCTGTCGTCTTACTGGCCTCCGCAGAAATGTAATGGAGTAGGACGAATTTCGTTCCGCTGATGTGATTTACATTCGCTTTGAAGAGGTTTCAGCGCCCTTCCTGAAGTCTGAGAAGATTATAATTAGATTGGATTTGAAAAACACTACTGGTATCAGTTAACATTCAAATTCCGTAAACAATGAAGCAATCCGAGTTTGATAATGCGTTCCGGACAAAAAAGATAGGGTTCCCCCTAGACGCGGTAATCGGGCCGACCCGACCTCCGTGTCATCTTCTGCCACTGGCGTCCTCTGATGGGGCACTTGGTTGGTAGATCATTTTCCCTGTCATTGTTGGGATTCTTGACCCAAGAACCGCTGCTAATTGTCGAGTAGCTGCTCAGTTGCCCTCACGAGTCTGAGCGCACCGCATCCCACGCCTCACACCAAGGAGAAGTCGCTGGAAATACCAGGAGTCTAGCGGGGGTTCACCACACGGCTGCCGAGGCTGATGTCTCATATAATGGTTTCTTAATAACAGTTAAACAGTGTAGTAAGCTTTCCTAGCGAGCGTGCGGCCCAGTTATAAACTCTCGACAAGCTTTGCTAGTGTGTAGGAGCGTCTACATTTACATCTACATGGATACTCTGCAAATCGCAAGTGCCTGGCAAAGGATTCATCGAACATTTTCACAATAATTCTCTACTATTCTTATCTCGAACAGCGTGCGGGAAGAACGAACACCTATATCTTCCCGTGCGCGCTCTGATTTCCCGTATTTTATTATGATGATCGTTTCTCCCTATGTAGGTCGCCGTCAACAAAATATTTTCGCATTCGGAGGAGAAAGCTGGTGACTGAAATTTCGTGGGAAGATTCCGCTGCAACGAAAATCACATTTGTTTGAATGACGTCCACCCCAAATCCTCTACCATGTCAGTCACACTCTCTCCCCTATTTCTTGATAATACAAAACGGGCTGCCCTTTCTTGAACATTCTCGATGTACTCCATTAATCCTCACTGCTAATGATCCCTATGCGGCTGATCCCGGCGGAGGTTCGAGACCTCCCTCGGGCATGGGTGTGTGTGTGTTTGTCCTTAGGATAATTTAGGTTAACTAGTGTGTAAGCTTAGGAACTGATGACCTTAGCAGTTAAGTCCCATAAGATTTCACACACATTTGAACATTTGAAGCTAACGATCTCACACCTCGCAGCAGTACTTCTGAAGAGGACGGATAAGCGTAGTGTAGGCAGTCTCTTTACTAGAGCAGTCGGTACGTGGGAAATGGTCCGTCATTAAGGACAAAGGCTCAATTAAGGCTGCAGTGATGCGTAATGAGATAAGCACCGCTTAAGAGCGCATCACTGGCACCTCACGTGGAACGTGAATTCTGACTTTCTTGCACATCAAGCTAGCGGTGTTAGTGATCTGCCAGTGTGGATGGCGGTAATCGCTGAAACAATTGGTTTACAGTTATATAGGTTTTTCCACGCCAGTATAACCTGACCATTAAAACAGCTCAAAATAACAGGTTTCTTAAATAACCGACTTTCGATTTTTTTATTCCTATTATTTCTTGTAAAAAACGTAGAAATCGAACATAGATTGGTAAGTTCCCACTCTATCAATTGCAAGATATATGAAAATATTAAACTGAACAGGGCCGACCGGTGTGGCCGAGCTGTTCTAGGCGTTTCAGTCCCGAACAGTACGACTGCTAGTTCGAATCCTGTCTCGGGCATGGATGTGTGTGATGTCCTTAGATTAGTTAGGTTTAAGTAGTTCTAAATTCTAGGGGGCTGATGACCTCAGATGTTAAGTCTCATAGTGCTCAGAGCCATTTGAACCATTTTTGAAACAGAACAGGCAAGTAAAACTTCATCCGTGCACTGTTCGCTGTTTTTCTCGAAAAGTGATAACTGGTTGAATATTACAAAAAAATCACGAGTATTCTCCATTGATTACAATATTATAATTTTTTGAAACTGACAAAAATCATGTTGTACTCGGGGATCACAGCACTATTTGGGCATTACGAATAATCAGTGTTAAAAGGTGAAAACTCTGATTGAAGGACTCTATTTTTGTTGTTAATTTGTCAGTTTTCAAGGGCTGCAACCAAATAAAGGTGTGTTATGTAGGCACAGGGAGCAGATCAACTACTTTCTGTTTTTATTGTATACTATGAATGAACTGTTGTTAAGTTTTAAAGCCGGCCGAAGTGGCCGTGCGGTTAAAGGCGCTGTAGTCTGGAACCGCAAGACCGCTACGGTCGCAGGTTCGAATCCTGCCTCGGGCATGGATGTTTGTGATGTCCTTAGGTTAGTTAGGTTTAACTAGTTCTAAGTTCTAGGGGACTAATAACCTCAGCAGTTGAGTCCCATAGTGCTCAGAGCCATTTGAACCATTTTTTTAAGTTTTAAATTTATTACTTTTGCCATAATTTCCTTCCTCTTTTGCTGTTTAATAGAAACGGCAGACGAATCTGTAACCTTTTAAAGGAAATGGTTGTACTTAATTCCTACGTCACTTCGTAAAAATATTTCGAGACTACGGTTGGTGGCATTCTGCAATACAGTGCAATGTCCGGAAACGACAGCGAGAAACTGCCTTATACAGGGTGTTGCAAAAAGGTACGGCCAAACTTTCAGGAAACATTCCTCACACACAAAGAAAGAAAATATGTTATGTGGACATGTGTCCGGAAACGCTTACTTTCCATGTTAGAGCTCATTTTATTACTTCTCTTCAAATCACATCAATCATGGAATGGAAACACACAGCAACAGAACGTACCAGCGTGACTTCAAACACTTTGTTACAGGAAATGTTCAAAATGTCCTCCGTTAGCGAGGATACATGCATCCACCCTCCGTCACATGGAATCCCTGATGCGCTGATGCAGCCCTGGAGAATGGCGTATTGTATCACAGCCGTCCACAATACGAGCACGAAGAGTCTCTACATTTGGTACCGGGGTTGCGTAGACAAGAGCTTTCAAATGCCCCCATAAATGAAATTCAAGAGGGTTGAGGTCAGCAGAGCGCGGAGGCCACGGAATTGGTCCGCCTCTACGAATCCATCGGTCACTGAATCTGTTGTTGAGAAGCGTACGAACACTTCGACTGAAATGTGCAGGAGCTCCATGGCGCATGAACCAGACGTTGTGTCGTACTTGTAGAGGCACATGTTCTAGCAGCACAGGTAGAGTATCCCGTATGAAATCATGATAACGTGCTCCACTGAGCGTAGGTGGAAGAACATGGGGCCCAATCAAGACATCACCAACGATGCCTGCCAAAACGTTCACAGAAAATCTGTGTAGATGACGTGATTGCACAATTGCGTGCGGATTCTCGTCAGCCCACACATGTTGATTGTGAAAATTTACAATTTGATCACGTTGGAGTGAAGCCTCAACGATAAAGAGAACATTTGCACTGAAATGAGGATTGACACATTGTTGGATGAACCATTCGCAGAAGTGTACCTGTGGAGGCCAATCAGCTGCTGATAGTGTCTGCACACGCTGTACATGGTACGGAAACAACTGGTTCTCCCGTAGCACTCTCCATACGGTGACGTGGTCAACGTTGCCTTGTACAGCAGCAACTTCTCTGACGCTGACATTAGGGTTATCGTCAACTGCACGAAGAATTGCCTCGTCCATTGCAGGTGTCCTCGTCGTTCTAGGTCTTCCCCAGTCGCAAGTCATAGGCTGGAATGTTCCGTGCTCCCTAAGACGCCGATCAATTGCTTCGGAGGTCTTCCTGTCGGGACACCTTCGTTCTGGAAATCTGTCTCGATACAAACGTACCGCGCCATGGCTATTGCCCCGTGCTAATCCATACATCAAATGGGCATCTGCCAACTCCGAATTTGTAAACATTGCACTGACTGCAAAACCACATTCGTGATGAACACTAACCTGCTGATGCTACGTACTGATGTGCTTGATGCTAGTACTGTAGAGCATGTCAACACAAGCACTGAAGTCAACATTACCTTCCTTCAATTGGGCCAACTGGCGGCGAATCGAGGAAGTACAGTACGTACTGACGAAACTAAAATGAGCTCTAACATGGAAATTAAGCGTTTACGGGCACATGTCCACATAATACCTTTTCTTTATTTGTGTGTGAGGAACGTTTCCTGAAAGTTTGGTCGTACCTTTTTGTAACACCCTGTAGACAAGGTGGAGGCAGGCCTTGAATACAGTACATACTCGCATACCTTAAGCCAGACACACGCCAATACGGACATTATTGTCTCAGCGAGCTGTGCCAATCCTTATGCCAAGTGCTTGTTGCTCGTATTTGTCGGCATTGTTAGTAAAATAGCCCTGACCGCTTTTCCGATTTTATATAACAATGCAACATTCCAAACCAATGCAAATTTTACGAGTAAAAATTAATCCTTTTTTTTAAAAAAAACACGTTTATTTAAAAACGAAAAATTTTAGCACTGCTGTTATGGCTAATAGATATTTAGGTTTTTTACTCGGTTATCACAGCAAAGGACTTGGAAGAGCAGTTGAATGGAATGGACAGTGTCTTGAAAGGAGGATATAAGATGAACATCAACAAAAGCAAAACGAGGATAATGGAATGTAGTCGAATTAAGTCGGGTGATGCTGAGGGAATTAGATTAGGAAATGAGACACTTAAAGTAGTAAAGGAGTTTTGCTATTTGGGGAGCAAAATAACTGATGATGGTCGAAGTAGAGAGGATATAAAATGTAGACTGGCAATGGCAAGGAAAGCGTTTCTGAAGAAGAGAAATTTGTTAACATCGAGTATAGATTTAAGTGTCAGGAAGTCATTTCTGAAAGTATTTGTATGGAGTGTAGCCATGTATGGAAGTGAAACATTGACGATAAATAGTTTGGACAAGAAGAGAATAGAAGCATTCGAAATGTGGTGCTACAGAAGAATGCTGAAGATTAGGTGGGTACATCACATAACTAATGAGGAAGTATTGAATAGGATTGGGGAGAAGAGAAGTTTGTGGCACAACTTGACCAGAAGACGGGATCGGTTGGTAGGACATGTTCTGAGGCATCAAGGGATCACCAATTTAGTATTGGAGGGCAGCGTGGAGGGTAAAAATCGTAGAGGGAGACCAACAGATGAATACACTAAACAGATTCAGAAGGATGTAGATTGCAGTAGGTACTGGGAGATGAAGAAGCTTGCACAGGATAGAGTAGCATGGAGAGCTGCATCAAACCAGTCTCAGGACTGAAGACCACAACAACAACAACTCGTTTATCAGTAAAAAGAGGAAAACACCTGTTATTACTAACAAGAGAAACTCCCTATTGCACCCCCCTCGAATTTAGTCGTGAAATAGCCCAGTGGACAGACTCGTCAAAGACTTAAATTTTTAGACAACACAGTTGTATGGAGATAACCAGCGATTAATCTAGTTATAATCAATTATTCAAAACGACAGTCAGGATCGCATTATTTTTTTGCCGCCAACCGGTTTCAACCCGCGATGGGGTGAGCTTCAGGGCAATTTACACCATTCCGTCGCTCTCTGGAGTCGTCACGCTGCCTGTGCACGGTTGGTAAGTATATGATATACTTACGAACCGTGCACAGGCAGCGTGACGACTCCAGAGAGCGACGGAATGCTGTAAATTGCCCTGAAGGTGACCCCACCGCGGGTTGAAACCGGTTGGCGCCAAAATAAATAATGCGATTGCGACTGTCATTTCGAATAATTGATCGTCAAAGACGGGTCGCAGATCAAGCATGAAAACAGGAAGAAGGTGTACTGAACTGTGAAAAGAGAAGCAAAATGGAGGCATTAGACGGTCCAAGCTCAAGATATGCGACATCGAGCGAATTACAAGAAAGACGGCGCCGTTTTTCTGTGGTCAAGATGTTGAGCTGCAAAACAGGAAACGTTTTTTCGAATCCCCCTCGAGCCCCATTTTTTTGACGTGTCTGTTCCCCTTCAGCAGTGTTACCAATAATCATACCATACATTTGTTGTGGAATATGAGTCACGCTGTAAGACTATATTACAGTCGCAAGTAAATGCGATGAATAGTGAGAGCAGGTGAGATGCCGCATAAAACTCACACAGAAATGAAAACAACAAATAAGCGGGTGTGAATTATGTTACAACAAAGGAGTTCAAGAGTCAAAACTTCCAAAACGGAAAGCAAGGGTCACAACTTGTGGTAGTTGCGTAGAAGAAATAGGAGGCATCCCTGGAAGTTCACTAAGCGAGGTGGCGCAGTGGTTAGCACACCGGACTCTCATTCGGGAGGACGACGGTTCAATCCCGCGTCCGGCCATCCTGATTTAGGTTTTCCGTATTTCCCAGAATCACTCCAGCCAAATGCCGGAATGGTTCCTTTGAAAGGGCACGGCGAACTTCCTTCCCCGTCCTTCCCTAATCCGATGAGACCGACGACCTCGCAGTTTGGTCTCTTCCCCCAAATAACCTAACCCAACCTGTAAGTTCCGTCCTTACACCTCGCTATTGCAAACGGACGACGATACAGACACAAATTCGAATGCAGCCAACGGACATATCAGTGACGGGACGGACAATTCATAGTCGTATAGGGTAAAAAAAGAAGCTGCACAAGGGCGATATGAACACGGATCTGCCTCTCCGCAGTCCAGCACGGTGACCACACAACCACGACGCAGTGATCCTTGCATTTCACTCGATGTCGCACATCCTGATATTGGACGGTTCACTGTTTCTCTTTTGTTTCTTTTTTCGCAGTTCAGTACACCTTATTCCTGTTTTCTTCCTCACTCAGACTTCAAGAAGAATATAATAATTCTAATCCCAAAGAGAGCAGGTGTTGACAGATGTGAAAATTACCGAACTATTAGTTTAATAAGTCACAGCTACAAAATACTAAAGCGAATTCTTTACAGACGAATGGAAAAACTGGTAGAAGCGGACCTCGGGGAAGATCAGTTTGGATTGCGTAGAATTGTTGGAACACGTGAGGCAATACTAACATTACGACTTATCTCAGAAGAAAGATTAAGAAAAGGGAAACCTACGTTTCTAGCGTTTGTAGACTTAGAGTAAGCTTTTGACAATGTGGACTGGAATACTCTCTTTCAAATTCTAAAGATGGCAGGGGTAAAACTCAGGGAGCGAAAGGCTATTTACAATTCGTACAGTAACCAGATAACAGTTATAAGAGTCGAGGGGCATGAAAGGGAAGCAGTGGTTGGGAAGAGAGTGAGACATGGTTGTAGCCTATCCCCAATGTTATTCAATCTGTATATTGAGCAAGCAGTAAAGGAAACAAAAGAAAAATTCGGAGTTGGTTTTAAAATCCATGGGGAAGAAATAAAAACTTTGAGGTTCGCCGATGACATTGTAATTCTGTCAGAGACAACAAAGGATTGGAAGAGCAGCTGAACGTAATGGACAATGTCTTGAAAGGAGGATATAAGATGAACATCAATAAAAGCAAAACAAGGATAATGGAATGTAGTCGAATTAAGTCGGGTGATGCTGAGGGAATTAGATTAGGAAATGAGACACTTAAAGTAGTAAATGAGTTTTGCTATTTGGGGAGCAACATAACTCATGATGGTCGAAGTAGAGAGGATATAAAATGTAGACTGGCAATGGCAAGGAAAGCGTTTCTGAAGAAGAGAAATTTGTTAACATCGAGTATAGATTTAAGTGTCAGGAAGTCATTTGTGAAAGTATTTGTATGTACTGTAGCCTTGTATGGAAGTGAAACATGGACGATAAATAGATTGGACAAGAAGAGAATAGAAGCTTTCGAAATGTGGTGCTACAAAAGAATGCTGAAGATTAGATGGGTAGATCACATAACTAATGAGGAAGTATTGTATAGGATTGGGGAGAAGAGGAGTTTGTGGCACAACTTGACTAGAAGAAGGGATCGGTTGGTAGGACATGTTCTGAGGCATCAAGGGATCACCATTAGTATTGGAGGGCAGCGTGTAGGGTAAAAATCGTAGAGGGAGAACAGGAGATGAATACACTAAACAGATTCAGACGGATGTAGGTTGCAGTAAGTACTGGGAGATGAAGAAGCTTGCACAGGATAGAGTAGCATGGAGAGCTGCATCAAACCAGTCTCAGGACTGAAGACCACAACAACAACAACATGTGCAGTTTTGGATGGGCTATTCTCTGAGCCATCTTATTTCTAAATCTGAGGAGTGGAAAGGGGGGGGGGGGGGGTGCGATGGTACACTTTATTCCTGCTTTCTTGCTTGATCTATGTGCAGTTTTCGGCGGGCTATTGTCTGAGCCATCTTATCTCTAAATCTGATGGGGGGGGGGGGGGGTGCGATGGAGGGCGCTTCACTTGTGAGACCAAACAAATAACGAAATAACTGGTTATTCAGAGCTACCGGTACCGGTTTTAAGTGGTCGATTTTTGCCATCGCTATCTGCCAGGCGAGTGCGGCGCCTCGCCGGGAAGCGGTTGGCGGCAGTGACAACAATTAAGCAGTCGGAGCGGCGGCGGCCGTGTGACGGCGCTGTCGTAACAGGTGGGGGCCGCGGAGCGTGCCGGCCGGCCGCGCCCAGGCGAGACGCCGGGCTGGCGCGCCGCCGCCGCCGCCGCCGCCAGCTTCCGGGAGCGCTGGGCCTCCACGTGCCGGGCCGCCAAACCTCCGACGCCGGGAACGGATATTTCCGCGGAGATGTTTCCATCTTCCCACTCAGACGCTGCCGCCCATTGTTCCCTCACTTTCTGTTGCCTTCAAAGAGAGACGCGGACTGGAATTTCTCCCGTGAAATTCCTGTCCGTCGGGGTGCAAAAGGAGAACGAGCTACTTTGCTCGGTTTGGAACCACTTGGCCTGGAACTACTACATCGAAAATGTACCCTGTAGACAAACACAGTTCATAATTCCAGGATGAGGAGCATGAAAGGGACGTCACAAATAATACATGACGACATACAGGGTGTAGGAAATGTACGTGCAGATACTTCTACTGCTGACTGAACACGGTGTGCCGAACAACTTGGTGTTTGTGTCATTTGCAGGCTAGTAATTGTAGCTATTACAACTCGTATAGTTTTAGATTGACCTGTACTTCCAAGTACATATGGCAAGAGCAAGTCATTAATTACACTACTCGCCGTTAAAATTGCTACACCAAGAAGAAATGCAGATGATAAACGGGTATTTATTGGACAAATATATTATACTAGAACTGACATGTGATTACATTTCACGCAATTTGGGTGCATAGATCCTGAGATATCAGTACCCAGAATAACCACCTCTGGCCGTAATAACGGACTTGATACGCCTGGGCATTGAGTCAAACAGAGCTTGGATGGGGTGTACGGGTACACCTGCCCATGCAGCTTCAACACGATACCACAGTTCATCAAGAGTAGTGACTGGCGTATTGTGACGAGCCAGTTGCTCGGCCACCATTGAGCAGACGTTTTCAATTGGTGAGACATCTGGAAAATGTGCTGGCCAGGGTAGCAGTCGAACATTTCCTGTATCCAGAAAGGCCCGTACTGGACCTGTAACATGCGGTCGTGCTTTATCCTGCTGAAATATAGGGTTTCGCAGGGATCGAATGAAGGGTAGAGCCACGGGTCGTAACACATCTGAAATGTAACGTCCACTGTTCAAAGTGCCGTCAATGCGAACAAGAGGTGACCAAGACGTGTAACCAATCGCAACCCCGTACCATCACGCCGGGTGATACGCCAGTATGGCGATGACGAATACACGCTTCCAATGTGCATTCACCGCGATGTCGCCAAACACGGATGCGACCATCCTGATGCTGTAAACAGAACCTGGATTCATCCGAAAAAATGACGTTTTGCCATTCGTGAACCCAGGTTACTCGTCGAGTACACCATCGCAGGCGCTCCTGTCTGTGATGCAGCGTCAAGGGCAACTGCAGCCACGGTCTCCGAGCTGATAGTCCATGCTGCTGCAAACGTCGTCGAACTGTTGGTGCAGATGGTTGTTGTCTTGCAAACGTCCCCATGTGTTGGCTCAGGGATCGAGACGTAACTCCAGGATCCGTTACAGCCATGCGGATATGATGCCTGTCATCTCGACTGCTAGTGGTACGAGACCGTTGGGATCCAGCACGGCGTTCCGTATTACCCTCGTCAACCCACCGATTCCATATTCTGCTAACAGTCATTGGATCTCGACCAACGCGAGCAGCAATGTCGCGATACTATAAACGCCGTGCGGTTCTAGGCGCGTCAGTTCGGAACCGCGTTACCGCTACGGTCGCAGGTTCGAATCGGATGTGTGTGATGTCCTTATGTTAGTTAGGTTTAAGTAGTTCTAAGTTCTAGGGGACTGATGACCTCAGATGTTAAATCCCATAGTGCTCAGAGCCATTTGAACCATTTTTGATACGATAAACCGCAATCGCGATAGGCTACAATCCGACCTTTATCAAAGTCGGAAACGTGATGGTACGCAATTCTCCTCCTTACACGACGCATGACACCACCGTTTCACCAGGCAACGCCAGTCAGCTGCCGTTTGTGAATGAGAAATCGATTGGATACTTTCCTAATGTCAGCACTTTGTAGGTGTCGCCGCCGGCGCCAACCTTGTGTGAATGCTCTGAAAAGCTAATCATTTGCATATTACAGCATCTTTTTCTGTCGGTTAAATTTCGCGTATGTAGCGCGTCATCTTCTTGGTGTAGCAATTTTAGTTGCCAGTAGTGTATATGAATGCTTGGCGGCTGTCGTTTCGGACATACAGGAAAGAACAGACACCAACCATTCATGCAACTGATTCGCCTCGATGGGCAATGAATATATAACGTTCAGTGCGGAAGTACAATATCGTTCGACCGCCGGCGAGAATCTAAAATTGGCGAGCACGAAGCGCATGGACGGCGACTGCATGTGTTGGCACCAGGTGACAATACAGGTCGGCTGGGGTGGGTGCCTGGACAGTCCGTGCATTTGCGATAAACACTGCGTCCGGACAGCGCAGTGTTTCACGTAACTACCTAGTAAGCCCGAGATCCCGGACTCGTGTCCGAGTAGGGAACTTTAGGAACACATATCCAAAATGTTCAAATGTGTGTGATTTCCTAAGGGACCAAACTGTTGAGGTCATTGGTCCCTAGACTTACACACTGCTTAAACTATCTTAACGCTAAAGACAGCACTCACACCCATGCCCGAGGGAGGATTCGAACCTCCGGCGGGAGGGGCCGCACGATTACTGACATGGCGCCTCTAACCGCGCGGCGAACACACATCCAATAGAAGTCGCCGCCAATTCCGCATTAAGTCCCGATGTAGCTGATATCATCAGTTCCTACCCTTTCCTTCCATTTCTCACCTCCACCCCCCCCCCCCCCCCCTCCACACCTAACCATCAATTTACAAACCATCAATGCTTCTTTTCCCCTCGGCAGCAGGTCAGCTGTTGAGGTGCGGACGCGTCGACGCAAAATGTTCAGGTTATACGGATTGGTGACATCCACTTACTGGTGCTGTTACCACCGTGCAGAAAACGCCAGGTCCCGAAGTTTGTGACATGTTTGTGGCAAGACTGCTGGAAGCAAGGAAAAAAACCAACACGCTGATGTCTGTATCACATATAAAAATACCTCCACTTAATACTTGTGGCAACCTGTATGTATGCTGCTGTACACTCTTCGTTGCCGGCGCTGTGACCGAGCGGTTCTAGGCGCTTCAGTCTGGAACCGCGCGACCGCTCCGGTAGCAGGTTCGAGTCCTGCCTCGGGCATGGATGTGTGTGGTGTCCTTAGGTTAGTTAGGTTTAAGTAGTTCTAAGTTCTAGGGGACTGATGACCTCAGGTGTCAGTTCCCATAGTGCTCAGAGCCATTTGAACCATTTGAACACTCTTCGCAATTTAAGAATACCTCAGAATTGAGCACTTAAAAAGAAGTACTGGGGTGAGATCAGGAACGACAGACAGTACATATTCAGCCCGTCTCACGAGAATTGTAGCTGCAGCAACTATCCGCGTTGGCTAAACACCCGCAAAGCAACAACACTCGTTGCTTCCTGTCGCTGGGATCATTCGTTGCGCACCGAGATTTTGTTTCTTTTTCATTTCTTACTGTTATGAGATTAGTATTTTACCTGCAAATCGCCGATTCTTTAAAGAATTTAACTCATGTATAAAACAGGTTGAAACGACTGATTACTTTACATCTTAGTTTATGTCTTAAATATTCAACTTTGAGCTTGTAAGCGAGAAAAAGTTTGACAAAGATCCGAAATCATGCTTAAAGTTTGCTGGAAGTCGTTAAGTGCTTTCATTATGAAACACTGAATGAATATAGTCCGATTAACTTGCGTCCCGTTTTAGCAAAATCCAATTTTTCACTCATTTCAATGTTTCTGACATCATATCTCGTGAAGTATGAGTCTTCCAATGCTATAATCTTCCAGGTACATTCAGTGATACTGCCTAGAAAGTGTGTGTTGCGAATAGAGTTAGTAGTGAAGAAGTAATAAATTAAAACGTTACGCCTGGTGTTGAACTAGTACAGCTCGCCATTTTAAGTAAAGTTTTTCACCCATCTAAATGTTTCTGACTTCATATCTCGTGAACCATGTCTCATACAATAATATTATTTTGCAGATACATTCAGTGGTGTATGTGGAGACTGTCTACAAACTGTCTTGCGAACGGAGTCGGTAGTAAAGAAGTAATAAACTAAAACGCCAGGCCTGATGATGCACTTTCGCTTCAAGAACAGTGAAAATATACTAAGTGATAAATGTTTCTCCTTTCATTATTTTCTGGGAGTGTCACGACAAAAAGTTTCGTAAAGATTTGAAACTATGTGTAAAGTTCGTTGAAGTCGCGAAGTGCTCTCATTTTCAAATACCATATGAATACAGTCCGGGTATATGAGAACCGGACAATACGCTGTCCCAAGGCAAGCACACAGTTTCTTCCTGTAATATTTGTCTTATTGTATTGAACGGTTAACATAAGATTGTATCTCTTATGAGTAGGTTACGACAGCATTTAATTTTTTTTAATTTCATTCAGTAACTACGCGAGATACTGGAAATCAAATCTTTGTTGCTCCTGGAAGTCGTTAGACAGGCAACCTCCAACTGTTACCGGACTCCGCTATAGCGTTTCAGTAATGTAGACGTTATTACTCGTACCATTGTTGTGTTATACTGAACAAGTCAGATGCGAGCTCGTCGAATTTTATTCAGTGGAACAGTCCGACGTCGCGTTCTTGGCCAAAGGACTGCTGTACGAGATTAGTAGAGAGAAATGCTACGCACTTTTCCCTGTCTACGCCTTCAATTAGTCTATTGTTCTTCATGATGGTCCGAACTGTTCTGTAACTGACAACATCCGTACCATGTCAAACCGAAAGGTGGGATTGACTGATTGGCTTCAGCTCCCCAACGTACAATTGAGTTAGAGCCTTAAAAAGATGCAGCTTACGGAACTAATATCTCTCTACAACCACGCTTCCTCAGATACTAAATCGACGACCTGGCAAAAACACAGCCATAGAGCACTGGAGTGCGATCTTATCACCTCCATTTCTACCCAATGGAATTGACATGTGCCCAAGTAGAGGATACGTTGCCGGAAACAATAAAAAAAATTACTCTGTCGGCAGTCCAAACATTCATCAATGAAGCTGTTAGTGATGTCGCCACCAAAAGGTGGAAGAAAACCGCTATTCATACACAGGACATTACACAAAAATCACTGCAGAGTGGAGTTACTTCAGAAAATTCATTGGGGGTGGGGGTGGGGGGGGGGGAGTGGGGGAGATTGATTCTGCTGTCACTTCAAGCGTACCTGATAACCATGAGAGCAGTCTCACTAGACAAAGATGAACAAGCGGATTCAGCTGAATATTTGATGTGTGCAGTTTAAGTACCAGCATAGCAAAATTATATTTTCGTATATTCTGACTGTTAATAAAAACGCTGTTTTCGATAATTGAGTGCAAATGCAGTTCGTGTAACGATTTCAGAGTTTATGACAAAAAATATGTCTCTCTCACTACTTGCGATGTAATTGTCACACTGTGGCAGTGTATTTTGTATTGTTTATCTTATATCTCGCAATCCGGTAATATAAATTTACTCACCTTGATTAACAGACATAATATTTTTTGTTACGTTAGAAATAAGTAGAAGATTTGATCAGTAAACATAAAAACAAGTTAATTATAGCCTAAGCAGGCGACTACTTAGCTTTTCATGCGCGAGTGAAGCATTGTGCGTCACATTTAGCTCAAATTATCCCGCGTTAAATATCTCTGACAGAGTTCTAGTTTAAAGCAGATGAAAGTGTAATAAATTCTTAAGATTTCGTCCGTGTAATGTGTCCTTTTAAATTTAATTTAAATTTAATAATAAAAAAGTCCCCTTTCCACGAAAACCTCTTCTTTACGCCTCCACGTGCTCCTGTTAAAGTGTCAGTCCTAAACTAATCCTGAACAGAGCATAATTTACTAACAGGACGAAGCAACTGGTTCCACAGATTAGCCGGACGCCAAGGCAGACGCGTTGTTAGAGGACTTCATGCCTGTTGAAGCCCCAGCCAATTCTGTCAATGGTGGCCACGTCCTGCATGTCGCCGAATGCCTTCAATCTTCCTGGCAGCGCTGGACGAGGGGGCTGGGTGGGGGGGGGGGGGAGGGGAAGTAATCGATCCAGTAACAGCAGACAGTTCCGACAGTCTGACAATATGCTGTGGTAGGCTGGCAAGGATATTCGCTTTCCGAGTATTTGCCTACTACCAACACTCTTGAAGATTTCCAGGGGTTTATACCACAGGCGCCTCCTTCATCGTAGAGAAGTTGAGCGCCTGCTTCCTGAAGAGCAGTTTGGCTTCAGAAAAGCACATTGGTCAACTTTCAAAGAAGCCTTTTGCACTTCGTGGACGCGAATTGTTTCGCACCACTGCATCTTCTAGATTCCAAACCTGTTTTCTGTGTACCCTCCCCCAATGGTTCCATCGAAATTATTTTCAAAGCACGTTGCTTGCCCTATCGGTGATGTAAGGCCCTAACGAATTACAATGGACCTAAACGAGGCAAGAATAATAGCTGAGAATCGATGTGATCATTGTGGAAGAGTACAAACATGAAACAAGTGTGGAATCTAGTAGGTGCAGTGGCGTGAAACAATTCGCGTCTATGGCATGCAACAGATTTCTTAAATCTGACCACTGAAAACGATTGTTCTTCCATTTCTGTGTTCGTCGTACGTAAATGCAAACGTTTTGTAGAAGACCCACGGTACTCACTGTATCACGATAAAGATGCCAGATATCGTACCAAGTAGGCTACTTTCAGCAAATAAAAGCAAATAAGCTTCGACTCAGAATCGAACCCTCGATCTCGTGCATGCTATGCCAAAGCGCTCTCCACTGCATGAGCTGCGTGGCGCTGCTCTGTTAGCTGACAGAGGGAGTTACCGTACGTGTGATTACAGAGTTGTCCGATTGCCAACCTTTAACGTCCATTTATTGGCAGAAATATGTGCGGGACGATATTTTGTGACAGATTTTGGTATTGCCAGTATGTGAGGAATCGCACTGCGAAGTCCGAGTGCGCGAATTTCTCTTCACCCTGTATACATATATATTTAGAATATATTTATCTGGGAAAGACTTGTTAGAGAACTCAACATGACAAATGGCAGTAAACGTACACACATCAGGAGCGCGTACAGCGATATACAGATATTTCTTGCCTATTTCTGACAAATGCGTCTTTGAATATCACTTCACCATGTATGATTGAATTTGATGTTAGCTACGCTACATGTTTTGCTATTACACAGATATTGCAATAAAGACAATACTGTGTGGGAAAAGAGATTTCGAAAAAAAATGACTTTTTCGACAGATCAGGTTGCACTGTTAAAACATATATTAAAAATCATAGAACTTTCATTTGAAGTTAAAAAAAAGAATCTGTTACCATTTCAACAGTAATCATTCAGAAACATTAAACTCTTTTTTTTTCAAGGATGTGTACCTTTAAACGGTGGCATGGCCACGTATAAAAATATGTTTCTACAATTCAACACACTGAAAACCGATCAAAATCGAAGCGTATATCTCGGCTAGGTTTACTTGTTAGATCGCCGGCCGCGGTGGTCTCGCGGTTCTAGGCGCGCAGTCCGGAACCGTGCGACTGCTACGGTCGCAGGTTCGAATCCTGCCTCGGGCATGGATGTGTGTGATGTCCTTAGGTTAGTTAGGTTTAAGTAGTTCTAAGTTCTAGGGGACTAATGACCACAGCAGTTGAGTCCCATAGTGCTCAGAGCCATTTTTTTTACTTGTTAGATCAGCGGTCATGCTATTGCTGGAATCAGGGCTTCTTCTGGTTAGTGCACAACTGTGATGCTGCATTTCACTTTTTTGTGGATCTGAAATCAGTTTAGATTTGAAATAGCTTCAACGTTATCGGAAACTGCAATGAGCTGTGTCGAAACTGCAAATGTCAAGGCGTAGGTGGGTAAAGCTGTGCTGCGTCAGGAAAATGGAAATCAGTTGCTCTGAATGAACCGGAGCTCTGCAACTCCTTTGAGCCCCAGCTCCGGCATTCCGCATCGAAAAACGTTGGGGCATAGTTGCTAATGTGCTCGTTAGTACTCCCTATTTACGGTGCGCTCTTCTCTTTTAAAATACTCTGATCTCCGAAAATAATCGGAACACATAAAGTAGCAAGAACTGACTTGGGCTAACCTCCCCAAGCCTCTTAGCATGTTAAATACTTCACAACTACTTACTGTAACCTCACGTCAATTGCAAGGACATTTGGAATGACAAGTAGCACAAAGGTCCAGAGTAACGTCTAACAGTAACAGGGAACATATCTAAGCAGATAAAGAACACTGCAGTGTAGGCTTCTGAGATGTAGCAGGTTTTTTACAAATTTCGCTATCGAAATATGACTACTTCCTCAAATGACATGTTGCTTGGAGTGGGAGCTAGTGCGTTTGTTTTGTAGTATGTTTTTTGTGTTGCGGGTCATCAGTTTTCGGACTGTTTTGACGCCATACCCCAGTAGCACTTCAAGCGAACTCTTTATGCTGGATGTATTCCAGTCTCTGTCTGTCCCTACAAATTTTACCCATTACATCTCCCTGTAGTACCAGGTAAGTTATTCCCATATGCCTTAACAAAAGTACTGTCCCTTTTCTGGCCAGTATTTTCATATATTCCTTTCCACGCCGATTCTGTGAAGAACCTCCATATTTATTATCTTATCAATATATCTCATATTCACCATTTTTCTATACCATCACATCTCAGACACTTTGATTCTCTTGTTTTCCGCTTTTCAAAAATGGTTCAAATGGCTCTGAGCACTATGGGACTTAACTACTGTGGTCATCAGTCCCCTAGAACTTAGAACTACTTAAACCTAACTAACCTAAGGACATCACACACATCCATGCCCGAGGCAGGATTCGAACCTGCAACCGTAGCAGTCGCGCGGTTCCGGACTTTCCGCTTTTCACACAACTGTTGATTCACTGTGTTCAAAACGTACGTTCTCAGAAATGTATTCCTCAAGATAAGGCTAGCAGACTTCTTTTGACCAGGAACTCCCTCTTAGCCCGTGCTAATGCGTTTCTTACATCACCCTTACTTAGTCCGTCATGCATATTTTTTTCCGACGTATCAGACTCCTTACTTCACGTTCGCAAGCTTATTCCTAAACTCACGTTTGCTACCCCTACCTACTTTCCTCTCCCTTTGGTCTATGGTGTCGTCCGCAGAACAAGGTCTCATGCAAAATTTGGTACCTTAGCGCGGGACCAGAGTTAAGACAGTCACTGTCAGACGCATCGAGGAATCGGAGACGTAGGCTTAGCCACGCCGCCATGTGTTTCCTTAAGCAGTCGCAGGCGGAAAGTTATTTACGTCCGAGCACAGTGCCGCACAGCCCCAGTCTCTGTGCAGTCAGCGACGACTTGTAATCGTCGCTTACGATGACAATATTGTCGCAGCACAGATCCGGCTGCGTGCCAATGAACAGTTATTCAGAAATTTATAGCAAGTTACAGACAATTGTACTCTGATGTTAGACCATCGTTCTGGAAAGAGCCAAGTGCTAAATGTTGTGTCAGCGGTAGTATCAAATACGTGTCATCTCTCAGGACAATAATTGTTTCCAAAGTTAAGTGATTGCCATGCTCAGGTTTTGATAAATTAATAATAATTTGTGTGTGTCTAGTATTACCTGCTCGACCTCCTCCTGAAGTAATCTAGACTTGCAACAATACACAACATATTCTGTGGTCATTTGACTATTCATTCCAATGCAGTATAAGTGAACTATCAAGATCAAGCTTACAGTTTCTGTCCTTCTACCTGTCATGAGATACATCCACCTGAAAGCTGCAGAGAAATCACGTTACAAGTATATATGCAGAGAGAGTGCGAAGTTTTATGAACGGCAGTATAAGGTTGTGTTTTTAGTATAATAACACACGTTTCAACATAGTCTCATTTTAGATAAAAGACAGTGTATAAAGTTTTTTCAGTGAGCCGATTACGTTTCTGGAGTAAGATTCTGGCACATCTGCAAAATGCCCATCGCCGGCCGGAGTGGCCGAGCGGTTCTAGGCGCTACAGTCTGGAACCGCGCGACCGCTACGGTCGCAGGTTCGAATCCTGCCTCGGGCATGGATGTGTGTGATATCCTTAGATTAGTTCGGTTTAAGTAGTTCTAAGTTCTAGGGGAATGATAACCTCAGAAGTTAAGTCCCATAGTGCTCAGAGCCATTTTGAAAACGCCCACTTACCGCTTCAATAACCTCTTTAGTGGATTAAAAATGTTTATCAATTGCAAATTTCTTTTGATGCTGGAATATGTGTAAGACAAATTTAGCGTATAGGTCTACATGTTACATCAATTAGTTCTTAAAACTTCTCGATTTTCCCATTGCTAAAGTTCCATAATAGAGAGGTATAGTATCTTAATGAAAGATGATATTTTTCTTCTTTTGCAATCCGAACCTCATTTTTCATTCAATCGGTCCAGAAGAATTTCTAATTATTGCTAGTGATTGTTTTACTGTTTGCTGGGTGATTAATAAGGAGTACATCAGGGGGAGCTGGGCTTGATCCCTTTTCTTTTTATTGTTTTGTGCACGGCCACCGACTCGAGAGACCAGTTTTGCCCTGTGTGACAATACGTTGCAGCTGTCGTAAGAATGCATATTTCACAATGCGTCAGTCTTTGGGGGCGATATGGAAGTTATATTATTCCTGCAGAATCAAGTTTACAAAGATCGCTAGTAATCGCAGAGTGTATTCTGACGCATCAGCACAAAATGTTGTATGTGTTAATTCTGCGGTATTTTGTTTATGACATGCTGGTGTTCCTTGCCACTTTTTGTTACAATCTGGCGCAATATCACTATGCGGCCTTCAGCGTTGTAAAAGCATGTAAATCTCATAATGATACAAGATCCGATGATGACAGCGTAGATATGTCGAAGCCGGTAATAATAATCAAAAGAATTACCAGCGATCTTAATTCTTCAAGAACAATATTGTAAGAATGTTTTGCTCTTCATTGGATCTCATTTATAAACTTCTGGAACATGTAATACACGGTGTTTCAAAAATGACCGGTATATTTGAAACGGCAATAAAAACTAAACGAGCAGCGATATAAATACACCGTTTGTTGCAATATGCTTGGGACAACAGTACATTTTCAGGCAGACAAACTTTCGAAATTACAGTAGTTACAATTTTCAACAACAGATGGCGCTGCGGTCTGGGAAACTCTATAGTACGATATTTTCCACATATCCACCATGCGTAGCAATAATATGGCGTAGTCTCTGAATAAAATTACCCGAAACCTTTGACAACGTGTCTGGCGGAATGGCTTCACATGCAGATGAGATGTACTGCTTCAGCTGTTCAATTGTTTCTGGATTCTGGCTGTACACCTGGTCTTTCAAGTGTCCCCACAGAAAGAAGTCACAGGGGTTCATGTCTGGCGAATAGGGAGGCCAATCCACGCCGCCTCCTGTATGTTTCGGATAGCCCAAAGCAATCACACGATCATCGAAATATTCATTCAGGAAATTAAAGACGTCGGCCGTGCGATGTGGTCGGGCACCATCTTGCATAAACCACGAGGTGTTCGCAGTGTCGTCTAAGGCAGTTTGTACCGCCACAAATTCACGAAGAATGTCCAGATAGCGTGATGCAGTAATCGTTTCGGATCTGAAAAATGGGCCAATGATTCCTTTGGAAGACATGGCGGCCCAGACCAGTACTTTTTGAGGATGCAGGGACGATGGGACTGCAACATGCGGCTTTTCGGTTCCCCATATGCGCCAGTTCTGTTTATTGACGAAGCCGTCCAGGTAAAAATAAGCTTCGTCAGTAAACCAAATGCTGCCCACATGCATATCGCCGTCATCAATCCTGTGCACTATATCATTAGCGAATGTCTCTCGTGCAGCAATGGTAGCGGCGCTGAGGGGTAGCCGCGTTTGAATTTTGTATGGATAGAGGTGTAAACTCTGGCGCATGAGACGATACGTGGACGTTGGCGTCATTTGGACCGCAGCTGCAACACGGCGAACGGAAACCCGAGGCCGCTGTTGGATCACCTGCTGCACTAGCTGCGCGTTACCCTCTGTGGTTGCCGTACGCGGTCGCCCTACCTTTCCAGCACGTTCATCCGTCACGTTCCCAGTCCGTTGAAATTTTTCAAACAGATCCTTTATTGTATCGCTTTTCGGTCGTTTGGTTACATTAAACCTCCGTTGAAAACTTCGTCTTGTTGCAACAACACTGTGTTCTAGGCGGTGGAATTCCAACACCAGAAAAATCCTCTGTTCTAAGGAATAAACCATGTTGTCTACAGCACACGTGCACGTTGTGAACAGCACACGCTTACGGCAGAAAGACGACGTACAGAATGGCGCACCCACAGACTGCGTTGTCTTCTATATCTTTCACATCACTTGCAGCGCCATCTGTTGTTGAAAATTGTAACTACTGTAATTTCGATAGTTTGTCCGCCTGAAAATGTACTGTTGTCCCAAGCATATTGCAACAAACGGTGTATTTCTATCGCTGCTCGTTTAGGTTTTATTGCCGTTTCAAATATACCGGTCATTTTTGAAACACCCTGTATAATTCCTTTACGTCTGAGTATGACAGTTGAATTTATATGGTAGTAATACGTCGATGATATGCTGGAGAAATATTCAAATTAAATTTTTTTCATCTTCGACACGATGGTATCCCCTTCATGACATTGGTCACTGAGTTACATTTCTGACAATTCTGATGGGATTTAAAAAGACTCCTGATTGCTGAGTTAGAACACTTCTGCAGATAACTCAGTTTCGAAAGGCGCTGGGACCTCACGTTATGTAAGCCCTGAAACAAGCCACTACAAAGACCTGTCGTAGGAAAAAAAAGGCTCGCATTTTCGCAACAGTAACAGTGTGAATTTTCAGTGCAAACTCGCGAAATTGCCGGTCAAAAAGAAAAGTATGCACGTCTAGTTCAACCTCTTTGTATTTCAAAGATCTTTAGCAAGATAAACGTCGCACAAAGGAGGAGAAGAAACAACTGGCGAGCGTTTGACGGGCACCAGCCGCGTTAAGTCGCTCCAACGGGTTTCTTACACCGCGGCGAGCCAGCGGTCAGCTGTTTGTCAGCTGCTTCTTGCTCCTCCTGGCGTACCCCGAGGGGCTGCGAGGAAAGCGCCGGAGCATTCGGTACGATGCTGAATTCGACCTTTCGCTATCCCTCGTCAGACTCGCTGTCTAAGTCGCTTGTTCCGCGGACACAGTTTGAACAGACTGAATTAAATAGCGGAAGATGTCGAGAATGAAACGAAACAACACTTTTCGTCAGAAAATTTAAGATCTCTACACTATACATTAGCACAGTTCTTAATGTGTTGCTAGAAACAAATTAAAATTGCAAAGAATTGTTGACAACTTAAAGAAAACGCGCTTGCAACGTGTTCCTTTAACGTGAAGATGGCCATTGGCTGGTCGACAACCGTTACGGCATTATGTAATACTGATGCGATTGTACCTTTGTGGTGTGCGTACTGTAAGACATTCAGTACACACACCATCAGATTATTTGACTTGTCGCTCTAACGAAGTAGGCGAGTGTCAACAATGTGTCTCGTGGTCTTATTGTGGCGTGTTTATCTTCTGCCGTTAGGTCAGACGATACAAATTCCACTTGCACGCTTAGAGTAGCAGATTGATGGTGACCAACTTTAAACAGAACTTGATTAATTTTCACACACATTTATTAAAATAAAAACAAGAATAAAAATTACTTAACTTGGTTCTGGATGCTATTTACAATTGACAATCTGAAGTTCCTTTGGTATTGGTACGTTAATCTTATTCTCACATATATCTCTGATACTTGACAAAAGTGTCTATACCTTTATCTTCATGGCTATGTACAGGAATATGATAATATTATTAGGCGCAGACTGAAACTTGACTATAGACTGGTACACTAATGGAGACTGGTACAGACTGGTGCAGACAAATGCAGACTGACTAATCGGAGGTCTGTACACTCGTTATAATACCTCGCGCGTTCATGTATCACTGCGCGAGTGTGATCCACGAGGAGAAAAGGTTCTACATTAGCAGCAATCTCATTGGCTGCGTTACATATTAATACGCGGATCGGCGGAAGCAGGATTTGGTCCGTCTCTATGACAGCGCCATCTCGTAGTGCGGAGACGGACGAGCGCTGCGCCTGCGCTGTTGTGCTTAGTGGGGCGCGCTCTAGTGGAAAAGTTGTGTACGCGCTGACTACGTGGAACTATGTACACAACAACAACAACAAAAAAAAACACTAAGGTGATGGGATACCTCCTAATATCGTGTCGGACCTCCTTTTGTCTGGGCCGGCCGTGGTAGCCGAGCGGTTCTAGGCACTTCAGTCTGGACACACGCGACCACTACGGTCGCAGGTTCGAATCCTGCCTCGGGCATGGATGTGTGTGATGTCCTTAGGTTAGTTAGGTTTAAGTAGTTCTAAGTCTAGGGGACTGATGACCTCAGATGTTAAGTCCCATAATCCTCAGAGCCATTTGAACCTTTTGTCTGGCGTAGTGCAGCAACTCGACGTGGGTTCGACTCAACAGGTCGTAGGAAGTTCCCTGTTCCCTGCACAAATATTGTGCCATGTACCTCGACAGCCGTCCATAATTGAGAAAGTGGTACGGTGCAGGATGTTGTGCACAATCTGGCCTTTCGATCATGTTCGATGAGATTCATGTCCGGCGATCTGGTAGCCAAAGCATTAGCTTGAATTGCCCAGAATGCTCTTGAAACCAATCACGAACAATTGTGGCCCGCCGGCCGCGGTGGTCTCGCGGTTCTAGGCGCGCAGTCCGGAACCGTGGGACTGCTACGGTCGCAGGTTCGAATCCTGCCTCGGGCATGGATGTGTGTGATGTCCTTAGGTTAGTTAGGTTTAAGTAGTTCTAAGTTCTAGGGGACTGATAACCACAGCAGTTGAGTCCCATAGTGCTCAGAGCCATTTGAACCATTTGAACCAATTGTGGCCCGGTGACGGGGAATATTGACATCCCTAAAAATTCCATCGTTGTTTGGGAACATAACGTCAATGAATGGCTGAATA
Source organism: Schistocerca nitens (assembly GCF_023898315.1). Taxonomy (NCBI): domain Eukaryota; kingdom Metazoa; phylum Arthropoda; class Insecta; order Orthoptera; family Acrididae; genus Schistocerca; species Schistocerca nitens. The sequence continues at coordinate 38,359,860 of NC_064615.1, forward strand.
TTGTCTCCAAGTAACCTAACATACAGAGAATCCAGTCCATTCCAAGTAACGCAGCCCACACCATTATTGAGCCACCACGAGCTTGCACAGTGCCTTGTTGACAACTTGAATCCATGGATTTGTGGGATCTACGCCACACTCGAACCCTATCATCAGCACTCTTTTTTTTTTATTTTTTATTTTTTTTATTCATCAGTCTTCCGGCTGGTTTGATGCGGCCTGCCACGGATTTCTTTCCTGTGCCAACCTCTTCATCTCAGAGTACCATTTGCAACCTACGTCCTCAGTTATTTGCTGGATGTATTGCAGTCTCGGTCTTCCTCTACAGTTTTTGCCCTCTACAGCTCCCTCTTGTACCATGGAAGTCAGTCCCTGATGCCTGATGCCTTAACAGATGTCCTATCATCCCTTCTCCTATTGTGTTTTCCACAAATACCTTTCCTCTAAGATTCTGGGCTGAACCTCCTCATTCCTTACCTTATTAGTACACCTCATTTTCAACATTCGTCGGTGGCATCACATCTCAAATGCTTCGATTCTCTTCTGTTCCGGTTTTCCCACTACCATATAATGCTGTGTTCCAAACATATTCTCAGAGTTTTTTTCCTCAAATTAAGTCTTATATTTGATATTAGTAGACTTCTCTTGGCCAGGAAAAACCTATTCGTCAGTGCTAGTCGGCCTTTGATGTCCTCCTTGCTCCGTCCGTCATTGGTTATTTTACTGCCTAGGTAGCAGAATTCCTTAAGTTCATCGACTTCGTTACCATCAATCCTTATGTTAAGTTTCTCGCTGTTCTCATTTCTACTACTTCTCATTACCTTTGTCTTTCTTCGATTTACTCTCAAACCATATTCTGTACTCATTAGACGGTTCATTCCACTCAGCAGATTATGTAATTCTTCTTCACTTTCACTCAGGATAGCAATGTCATCAGCGAATCGTATCATTGATACCTTTTCACCTTGATTTTGAATTCCACTCCTGAACCTTTCTTTTATTTCCATCATTGCTTCTTCAATGTACAGACTGAACAGTAGGGGCGAAAAACTACATCCCTGTCTTACACCCTTTTTAATCCGAGCATTTCGTTGTTTGTCGTTCTTGGTTCTTGTACATATTTCATATTACCCGTCTCTCAATATAGCTTACTCCTGTTTGAACTGCGAACATCTTACACCATTTTACTTACTTCTGCTTTTTCCAGATCGACAAATCCTATGAACGTGTCTTGATTTTTCTTAAGCCTTGCTTCTATTATCAACCGCAACGTCAAAATTGCCTCTCTGGTGCCTTTGCGTTTCCTAAAGCCAAACTGATCGTCATCTAACACATCCTTAATTTACATTTCCATTCTTCTGTATATTATTCTTGTAGGCAGCTTGGATGCCTGAGCTGTTAAGCTGATTGTGGGATAATGCTCGCACTTGTCAGCTCTTGCACTCTTCGGAATTGTGTGGATGATATTTTTCCGAAAGTCGGCCGGTATCCCCTATCTCTTCTAAATCGACTCCTGTTTCTTCTTCTATCACATCAGACAAATCTTCCCCCTCATAGAGTCCTTCAATGAACTCTTTCCTCTGCACTTAACAATGGAATTCCGTTTGCACTATTAATGTTACCACCCTTGCTTTTAATTTCACCGAATATTGTTTTGACTTTCCAATATGCTGAGTCAGTCCTTCCGACTATCATTTCTTTTTCGATTTCTTCACATTTTTCATGCAGCCATTTCGTCTTACCTTCCGTGCACCCCCTATTTATTTCATTCCTCAGCGACTTGTATTTTTGTATTCCTGAATTTCCCTGAACATTTTTGTACTTCCTTTTCATCGATCAGCTGAAGTAATTCTCATGTTACCAATGGTTTCTTTACAGCTACCTTCTTTGTACCAATGTTTTTCTTTCCAGCTTCTGTGATTGCCCTTCTTAGAGATGTCCATTCCTGTTCAATTGTTATGTGTACTGGTCTATTATTTATTGCTGTATCTACAGCCTTAGAGAACTCCAAGCGTATCTCGTTATTCTTTCTTTCGTATCCCACTTCTTTGTGTATGGATTCTCCCTGATTAATCTCTTAAAATTCAGGCTGTAGTTTGCTCCCATTTTCGGCCATTCGCAGTACCAGCATAGTAAGGCCATGTTGCCTAACCGTATAAGACCAGACAGTCAATCTATCAACTGCTGCAGAGGCTACTGTCCGTTTTCAGGAATCACAGGTTAATCTGGAGCTCCAGAGATACACCTCCTACAGATAGCGATGCACGTACGGTACAGCTATCTATATAACCGAGGAACGCAAACCATCCTAAGCAGCCAAGGTATGTGGTTCACGGGGAAGGGTGAAAAGAAGAAGATACTACAGTTTGTAAAATCGTAATGATGTTTCTGATATTCGAAATACATTCGATACCCTGAAAGTAGGTATCTGAAGAGCTATAATTAGAATCTGTACTATCATCTCTTCAAGGTTACTGAGTACCTGTGTTGCGGTAAGTAGAGACCACGATTGAAAGCAATAGAGGACAGAATGAAAACAGGTGTCTCTCGCTGACATATTTTGATACTCAGTGTGTCCTACGTGATGTGTACATTCTAAGTATTTCATAAAAAGTTCAAGATGTCAAATGAGGTTTTAGATAAATGTTGGTACACAAAAGGAGTAGTAGATTTCTCGGCACTTCCTTTTTGTACGTTTTTTTTCCATCTCGAAATATTGAAGCAAGCGCGTGTTGATACTTTCGGTTGATTAATATAACTTTTAGATGAGAGCCGGTGGCCTTTAAAAACACAGGTACAGTGGTACAGCACTTCAGTGCAAATTACTGTGTAACTAGCTACGTGGGATACTAAATACCCTGCTTGAATATGCTAGTACAGTAGAATTTAACCCCTCATTTCTTTGTAAATATAACCTGACAGCTCTGAAACTTCACAATATTTTTCTGCTAATAACTTCATTGTACCTATTGGCAGATGATATCTCACTACACTTCTTTTTTAAGATCTAAACAAAGTACGTGGTTCCATTAAGAACATAATTGCTCAAATTTGGGGAAAGAAATAAAAGAAAGGGAGAAAGAGAGAAGCTTCCTAGCAGGCTAAAACTGTGTGCCGGAGCGGGAATGATTTTTTTTTCTATGTCGTCAGCACTCTTCTGAAATCTACTGAGAAGGCAGATTGGCTTTACTTCGTTATGTTGGTGCCTTTATGCAACTAATTCCTATATGGGTAAGGGTTTCTGAGAAGATATTTCCGATAAAAAATATCCAAATTACGAACGTCATGATTGAGGTGCAAACAATATTTTGAACAGTTTATATGCTGCAACTTCACTGATTCCCCAGGCATTGTTTCATGCGTGAATTTTAGAAGACGGATATAGGTGAAAACGTGATGGTATTGAAACAGTTTGATCATATTGTGCTCCGCAGTTGATACATGTTAATAGGAACGACCACAGCTGTACTGAGGTAATTTTACACTGTCCAGGCACATGTCCAAGTCAATGTCCAATAACCACTCACAGACGATAGGTAGCAGCACTGGCAGTGGAGGGTATATGAAGCGTATTGGGGGCCGCGGAAAACAGTGCAGTTATTGTCGTAATGAGGAAACGGAGCGATTTATCTGACGTCCAAAAGCGCTGTAATAATTTTCTTTATTGTCATGCCCATTATAATTGGTGGATTCGGTAATTAACTTGTACCACTAATAATTGGAGCACCAGATACAGCGTTACAACGAGTAAATAATATAAGTTTTTGACTATTACCACATCCCTCAAATATTGCCGCTCATATGATTCTCTCTATTCATTATATTTTCAGCCACTTTAATTTTATTCAATCAAATAACCTCTTTCTCTTTTAAACCTAATGTCATTAAAAGAGCAGAAAAAAGAAGAATTCAGACAAAAAATCTAAACAGAAAATGATAAGAAATCTATTCTCAAGATGTGATCCATATACTAATATCTTTATCATTAAACTGAACAAGAACATTCTTGGGGCTATTATTAATCCCATCGTTATTTTGACTCACACTATCATGACCACGGGCTTTTGCGCCAAGGGCGGAAACATATCTGAAACGACTGTTCGCGTGTCGCCGTGGTTAAAGTATACCGTGCGTGGCAACACGGCGCTATCCAAAATCAGCGCCGGGCAACGGCCTTGCCGCAGTGGATACACCGGTTCCCGTCAGATCACCGAAGTTAAGCGCTGTCGGGCGTGGCCGGCACTTGGATGGGTCACCATCCAGGCCGCCATGCGCTGTTGCCGTTTTTCGGGGTGCACTCAGCCTCGTGATGCCAATTGAGGAGCTACTCGACCGAATAGTAGCGGCTCCGGTCACAGAAAACCATCGTAACGACGGGGAGAGCGGTGTGCTGACCACACGCCCCTCCTATCCGCATCCTCAACTGAGGATGACACGGCGGTCGGATGGTCCCGATGGGCCACTTGTGGCCTGAAGACGGAGTGCAAAACCAGCGCCAAGGAAACTGTGTTGCACCACGGGCCATAGATGACAGGGGTGAACGACGGCTGCGGAAATGTGTACAGACTAATAGACGTGCAGCTGTTGAGGAACTGACCGATCGGATTAACCAAGGGGCTACCAACAGTGTCTCCTCAACGACTGTTCAACAAATTTTGCTGCGTATGGGCCTCCGCAACAGGTGCCTCGTTCAAGCATCCATTCTGATTGCTGTTCGTAGGCGTCGATGGTTGGAATTGGCACGCCAGTGCCGCAACTGTGTGTCCACTGAGTGGCGATAGGCGGTCTTTACAGATAATCAAGTTTTATGGTCCATCGGACAGATGGACGTTGGCGTGTGCGGCCGTGCAACAAACTTCGGAAGTGTCCAGCACGGAGGAGAGAGCGTTATGGTCTGGCGAATGTTTTCGTGGCAGGCTTTGGATGGTTTCGTCATCCGGAAGGTACAGTGGATTAACACAAGTGCGCATCTATCCTTGAGGTATCTACCAGCAGCTTGGTCAACGCAGCGTGTCACGCAGCCCGAGTTACCAGGCCACCAAGTCCTCTGACTTAAACCCAATCTACAATCTGTGGGACCACCTCCATTGGACTGTTCGCGCCAAGGACCCTCAACCGTGAAACCTAGCACACCTGGCTGCGGCACTGCAATGATACACCTCCACATATCCATCGCTACCTTCCACTAACTGCCGGCCTGGGTGGCCGAGCGGTTCTAGGCGCTACAGTCTGGAACCGCACGACCGCTACGGTCGCAGTTTGGAATCCTGCCTCGGGCATGGATGTGTGTGATGTCCTTAGGTTAGTTAGGTTTAAGTAGTTCTAAGTTCTAGGGGACTGATGACCTCAGATGTTAAGTCCCATAGTGCTCAGAGCCATTTTTGAGCCTTCCACTAACTTACTGACAAAATGTTGTTATTCAGATTTTTGAAAAATGGTTCAAATGGCTCTGAGCACTATGGGAGTCAACTGCTGAGGTCATAAGTCCCCTAGAACTTAGAACTACTTAAACCTAACTAACCTAAGGACAACACACACATCACATCCATGCCCGAGGCAGGATTCCAACCTACGACCGTAGCGGTCGCGCGGTTCCAAAAAAAATGGCTCTGAGCACTATGGGACTCAACTGCTGTGGGCATTAGTCCCCTAGAACTTAGAACTACTTCAACCTAACTAACCTAAGGACATCACACACATCCATGCCCGAGGCAGGATTCGAACCTGCGACCGTAGCAGTCGCACGGCTCCGGACTGCGCGCCTAGAACCGCGAGACCACCGCGGCCGCCGCGCGGTTCCAGACTGTAGCGCCAGAACCGCTCGGCCACCAGCGGCCAGCTCAGATTTTTGACACGTGGTCACATTAAAGTTACTGGACTGCGTATTATGGCACTATTACATTCAGTGTAGATAAGGTGCCACTGCCAAAAGTCTTCATAACAAATCCTCGCAGAATTCTTACGATATAATGACTCAAAAGATCAAATCATCTTTGAGTAAGGTTGGACGCACATGCTGAAACGTATCGAGAACACAAACTCTCCGCCATCCAGCTGGCACAAGGACTGCAAGCAGTGAGTGCAGGAAAAATGGCGTGCTGTGCGGACTAGAATGTCCAGGCTGTTTTGGGTTTCTGAAGGGAAATCATTATACAAACAAACACACTATTATCATTAGTTTCTAATACACATAGCATGGAACTATTTGGTCTAGGAATGTTGCAGGTAGCAGCGGACTGTCTGGCAGTTACTGTAAAATCGTTCTCCGCGTTATTTTTGTCGCAGTAATGTTTCGTGGTCGGCGGTGTTTCTCGAGCTACGCCCCTCTGATTATTCGTCATTTGGCCACTTGAAGTAGTCACTTACCAGACTGGCTTATAATAGTGTTTTTCGTGTTTCTTTGAATAAATATACAAATATGTAAAAAACGCTATAGAAGATTGGTGAATGGGGTATATTTTTACCTGATTGTTCAAGATTGCAGGTTCGCTAAACGTGCCTTGTTGACGCAAAATTGTACTGCCACAGTAAAAAGTGATTCAGTAATTAAATGTACTTTTAAAGTTTATGTGAGACAGTGCAAGATGTTATAACAAAGGACCAGAAGGTAAAAAAAGTAATTCAGAGTTTTTTTAAGGTTGAGCGAAACTGCTGGCCTTGGATATCCAAGGATTGTGTGGGGCGTCCGAGGACAAGACAGTTGCCGCAGCAGGCTGTGTGGATGTGCAGCCTAATGACGATAAACTCGAGCGGTGTTGCTAAGTGAAGGAGCCCAGTTTGGATTCCCGGCCGGGTCGGGTACTGGGTGTGGTGTTGTCCTTACTTTCGTACCGGCATAAGTGACATTATACTATTGAGATGTGTGTATGGGCAAGTCCCAAAAAACCAAAAAATGAAAAAAAGAAAAACCAAGTCGTGACTGCTAGCGGGTCGGATGACAGGTTTTTATCATTATCTTTTCCGTCCTTATCAGTAGTGGCCTTCTGCATCGCAGAGAGCTTCATTTCCAAGTGAGGTGGCGCAGTGGTGAAAGAGTGAGACTTAAATCGCTCACATAATGATCCAGAGTCAATTATTATAAGGTTACTGTCAATCTCTTCACGGAAACGCCAGGATGGTTCGTTCAAAGATACACATTTGGTTTTCTTCCCTACACTCGTCTGGAGCTCCGTTTCTAATAAGCTGAGACGCTAGCGAGATGATAAAATTCTAACTTTCCCCTTTTTCCTAGGCTCTCTGTCATACTGCCTGAGCAGTTTAATAGTACTTTCGTCCCTAGGTTATAGTTTCCCGTCGGCTGCTGTGGTTGCAAGCCACGGCCATGCTGCGCCTTTGACCTTGGCTTGTGTCGCCGTTTCTTCAGCCGGGGGCTGGAGAAAGACGCGCTGCGCCGCCAGCAAGACCGCAGGGCTAGCTCTGCGGTGCGGTGCGCCGCCTTTCTAGCCACCGCGTCTTCGACGCGTCAAGGCCGCGCTTTCGCCGCCGATCCGCCGCTTTCGATACGGTCCCACCACCGCCACCGCCCGGCTTCCCGAGTGGCACCAGCAAATTTCTTCCTGAGCCTCACGCTCTTCTCCAGCGTTAGCGGCGCGTCAGGAAAGCATTCCTCCTGCGTTGTCTTCTTGCAGAAGGGGCGGGGGGGTGAGGAGCAACTAATCAGCCCAGTCACTATGTCTGCTGGGATACTAGATCCTAGTGACGCGGTGGTAGCTAAGTTACATAAGCGTTGGCAGCAGAAGAGGGTATTTAATGTAGTAACTGAAGACACTGGACCTTCTCGCAGGAAAATTTAGGCGGTGACTAAGAGAGATCAAGGCGAAGGTTAATGTACACTCCTGGAAATTGAAATAAGAACACCGTGAATTCATTGTCCCAGGAAGGGGAAACTTTATTGACACATTCCTGGGGTCAGATACATCATATGATCACACTGACAGAACCACAGGCACATAGACACAGGCAACAGAGCATGCACAATGTCGGCACTAGTACAGTGTATATCCACCTTTCGCAGCAATGCAGGCTGCTATTCTCCCATGGAGACGATCGTAGAGATGCTGGATGTAGTCCTGTGGAACGGCTTGCCATGCCATTTCCACCTGGCGCCTCAGTTGGACCAGCGTTCGTGCTGGACGTGCAGACCGCGTGAGACGACGCTTCATCCAGTCCCAAACATGCTCAATGGGGGACAGATCCGGAGATCTTGCTGGCCAGGGTAGTTGACTTACACCTTCTAGAGCACGTTGGGTGGCACGGGATACATGCGGACGTGCATTGTCCTGTTGGAACAGCAAGTTCCCTTGCCGGTCTATGAATGGTAGAACGATGGGTTCGATGACGGTTTGGATGTACCGTGCACTATTCAGTGTCCCCTCGACGATCACCTGTGGTGTACGGCCAGTGTAGGAGATCGCTCCCCACACCATGATGCCGGGTGTTGGCCCTGTGTGCCTCGGTCGTATGCAGTCCTGATTGTGGCGCTCACCTGCACGGCGCCAAACACGCATACGACCATCATTGGCACCAAGGCAGAAGCGACTCTCATCGCTGAAGACGACACGTCCCTCCATTCACGCCTGTCGCGACACCACTGGAGGCGGGCTGCACGATGTTGGGGCGTGAGCGGAAGACGGCCTAACGGTGTGCGGGACCGTAGCCCAGCTTCATGGAGACGGTTGCGAATGGTCCTCGCCGATACCCCAGGAGCAACAGTGTCCCTAATTTGCTGGGAAGTGGCGGTGCGGTCCCCTACGGCACTGCGTAGGATCCTACGGTCTTGGCGTGCATCCGTGCGTCGCTGCGGTCCGGTCCCAGGTCCACGGGCACGTGCACCTTCCGCCGACCACTGGCGACAACATCGATGTACTGTGGAGACCTCACGCCCCACGTGTTGAGCAATTCGGCGGTACGTCCACCCGGCCTCCCGCATACCCACTATACGCCCTCGCTCAAAGTCCGTCAACTGCACATACGGTTCACGTCCACGCTGTCGCGGCATGCTACCAGTGTTAAAGACTGCGATGGAGCTCCGTATGCCACGGCAAACTGGCTGACACTGACGGCGGCGGTGCACAAATGCTGCGCAACTAGCGCCATTCGACGGCCAACACCGCGGTTCCTGGTGTGTCCGCTGTGCCGTGCGTGTGATCATTGCTTGTACAGCCCTCTCGCAGTGTCCGGAGCAAGTATGGTGGGTCTGTCACACCGGTGTCAATGTGTTCTTTTTTCCATTTCCAGGTGTGTATGTTCCCACATGTACCGGATTTCTGCATAAATTTAAACGTCAGCCTCCATAGCTGATGTTACAAGGGCGCACTAGTAGGACGCCCGTTCGAGTCTTGGACGTGGAGGTAAATTTCGAATCAGTATCTGCATATTTGTACTCATCTCAGATACAAGTAGCCACATCAAATTTCTTCCGTTAAGATGGCAGACGGTAAGAAACTAACGATATTAATAGAATTGTGCAAAACTTCCAATGATTCCCTACATTACTGCATAGTTCAAATGATGGGCGTGAAATACAGTCATTAAAAAAAGTTTTGCATCACTCCGGTTCTCAGAACTCCTGAAGATAGACATTGACTGTGGATATTGTATCACAGACGCAGTCCCTCTGACTGTTGAGAGATGTTACCTAACCCGCCCAAAGATGTAAATAACCATGCATGAGCAGCGCATATTAGACGGAGGAGGTCCGACAGCCCGTCAATTCCAGTGATTCCATCAGGAAGGAGGTACACAGTTCATGTTGTCTGTAGTTCAACCATGCCTAGACGGTCAATACCGCAGTTCGGTCGCGTTCGCGTTGTTACTTTGTGCCAGGAAGGGCTCTCAACAAGGGAAGCGTCCAGGCGTCTCGGAGTGAACCAAAGCGATGTTGTTTGGAAATGGAGAAGATACAGATAGGAACTGTCGATGACATGCCTGGTTCAGGACGCCCAAGGGCTACTACTGTAGTGGATGACCACTACCTACGGATTATGGATCGGAAGAACTGTGACAGCAACGCCACCATGTTGAATAATGCTTTTCGTGCAGCCAGAGGAAGTCGTGTTACGTCTCAAACTGTGCGCTATAGGCTGCATGATGCGCAACTTCACTCCCGACGTCCGTGTCGAGGTCCACCTTTGCAACCACGACACCATGAAGGGCGGTACAGATGGGCCCAACAACATGCCGAATGGACCGCTCAGGATTGGCATCACGTTCTCTTCACCGACGTGTGTCGCATATGCCTTCAACCAGACAATCGTCGGATACGTGTTCGGAGGCAACCCGGTCAGGCTGAACGCCTTACACACACTGTCCAGCAAGTGCAGAAAGGTGGAGGTTCCCTGCTGTTTTGCGGTGGTATTATGTGGGGGCGACGTACGCCGCTAGTGGTCATGGAAGGCGCCGTAGCGGCTGTATGATACGTGAATGCCATTCTCTGACCGACAGTGCAACCATATCGGCATTCGTCTTCATGGACGACAGTTCGCGCCCCCATCGTGCACACCTTGTGAATGACTTCCTTCAGGATAACGCCATCGCTCGACTTCACTGGTCAGCATGTTCTCCAGACATGAACCCTATGGAACATGCCTGGGATAGTTGAAAAGGGCTGTTTATGGACGATGTGACACACTAACCACTCTGAGGGGTCTACGCCGACTCGCAGTTGAGGAGTGGGACAATCTGGACCAACAGTGCCTTGATAAACTTGTGGATAGTGCGCCACGACGAATGCAGGCATGCATCAGTGTAAGAGGACGTGCTACTGGGTATTAGAGGTACCGGTGTGTACAGCAATTTGGACCACCACCTCTGAAGGGCTCGCTGTATGGTGGTACGACATGGAATGTGTGGTTTTCATGAGCAGTAAACAGGGTGGAAATGATGTTTATGTTGAACTCTATTCCAATTTTCTGTACAGGTTCCGGAACTCTCGGAACCGAGGTGATGCAAAACTTTTTTTGGTGTGTCTATTAGGAGTTACTTAGAGAAACAATGACGTTCCGAAAGTAATGCCGTGCGAGGTCGAAAAATTCAATGCATCCACGTCTCAGAGCTTCCGTGGCGTTGCACCAAATCACAGTAGCGGCCGTGGGCAGAATCCACGCATTGATCGTGATGCGCGTTGTGCGAGACACACTGCGCACCATACTGCTCGGCAGGTTTCATCGGAAATGTTTACTGGCGGACCCGGAGCAGTTCTGTTCTCTGATAAACTAGCAGTCGTTCTAAGCCCGTGTCTGTAGCTTCGCTTTGCCCCACAAGACATAAACTCATCACAAATCCGAAGTCAATAGCTGGCCAGTTCCGAGATCTGACCACTGTACTTGACTATGTTTACTGTTAATAGTTCAGAGCACGGGCTACAAGCAACACCTGCCGATAATCAGCACAACAACTAAACAAAAATACAGTCTAAGGACAGTAGGGAAAAAATCACACAAGAACTTCACTCTGAAATTGTTATCGAACGAAATATAATTTTGAGGTGTGCCAGTAACGTCTCTGCCTACCGATATCATCTACATCTACATCTTCGCAAGCCACGGGACGGTGTATTTAGATTAGATTAGATTTACTTTCATTCCAATTGATCCGTAGTGAGGAGGTCCTCCAGGATGTAGAATATGTCAGAAAAACAACAATACATGACAAATATTTACAACTAAAACAAATAAGCTTTTGTATCATTCCACAGGTCCCACGTGGAATGATCGTCATTTTTTAATGAACACTATATGAAGAGTCATTTTATAAATACTGATGCACTGAATTTAAAATAAAAAAGTTTATTTATTTATTTATAAGGTAATAAACGTGTAATACAACTACTATAATACTTATTTAGAATGAACACGTTACTGCACTGAAATGGTGCAGAAGTTAGATTGTACTACACCGACACACACACACAATATATATATATATATATATATATATATATATATATATATATATATATATATATATATATATATAACTTGCCAGCAGCCATAAAAAGCTTAACCACCAATGAAATTCAGTTTAAGAGAAGCCTAAAGGATTTATTGGTGGCCAACTCCTTCTACTCCATTGATGACTTTCTCAGTAAAACCAACTGATATATATATATATCTCAGTTGGTTTTACTGAGAAATGTGATTACATTTTCACGCAATTTTGGTGCATAAAATGGTTCAAATGGCTCTGAGCACTATGGGACTTGAGATCTGAGGTCATAAGTCCCCTAGAACTTAGAACTACTTAAACCTAACTAACCTAAGGACAACACACACATCCATGCCCGAGGCAGGATTCGAACCTGCGACCGTAGCGGTCGCGCGGTTCCAGTCTGTAGCGCCAGAACCGATCGGCCACCAGCGGCCGGCAATTAAGTTAATTTAACAACATACTTAAGTTAATATAACAACTTTTTATTTTTTGTGTTTTTTATTTATTTATTTTTTTATTTTTTATTTTTTAAATATTTTTTTTGTTTTTTGTTTTTGTTCTTAATTTATATCTAAAAATTCCTCTATGGAGTAGAAGGAGTTGTCATTCAGAAATTCTTTTAATTTCTTCTTAAATACTTGTTGGTTATCTGTCAGACTTTTGATACTATTTGGTAAGTGACCAAAGACTTTAGTGCCAGTATAATTCACCCCTTTCTGTGCCAAAGTTAGATTTAATCTTGAATAGTGAAGATCATCCTTTCTCCTAGTATTGTAGTTATGCACACTGCATCAAGGGATCACAAATTTAGCATTGGAGGGCAGCGTGGAGGGTAAAAATCGTAGAGGGAGACCAAGAGATGGATACATTAAACAGATTCAGAAGGCTGTAGGCTGCAGTAGGTACTGGGAGATGAAGAAGCTTGTACAGGATAGAGTAGCATGGAGAGCTGCATCAAACCAGTCTCAGGACTGAAGACCACAACAACAACAACATGTCTGACACAATTCGCATTGCAAATAGAGATTTGTTAAGACGCTTCAGCAGGTCTGTGGTGTGCTCCTCCCAGTTGAATTTATTATCAAGCTGTAATCCCAAGAATTTAACACTGTCCACTTCTTCTATCTGCTTGTCATCGTATGTTAGGCATATACAGGCGAAGGGTATCCTGTACCACTACTAGACATCTCCTTTTCTCTTCCACTCTCAAATAGTTTGGGGCAAAAACGACTGTCTGTATGCCCCCGTATGAGCCCTAATTTCTCTTCTGTTATCTTCGTGGTCCTAACGCGCGTTGCTATGTTGGCGGTTGTAGAATCGTTTGGCAGTCAGCTTCAAACGCTGGTTCCCTCAATTTTCTGAGTAGTGTTCCTCGAAAAGAACGTCGCCTTCCCTCCAGGGATTCCAATTAGAGTTCCCACAGCATCTCCGTAACACTTACGTCTTGTTCGAACCTACCGTTGGCAAATCTAGCAGTCCTGCTCTGAATTGATTCGATGTCTTCCTTCAATCAGACCTGGACCGGATCCCAAACACTAGAGCAGTATTCAAGAATAGGTCGTACGAGCGTCCTATATGCGGTCTTCTCTACAGGTGCAACCACTCTTTCTTAAAATTCTCCCAATAAATGGAAGTCGGCCATTCGGCTTCCCTAACGCAGTTCTCACACGCTCGTTCCATCTCATGTCGCTTTCCGACGTCACGCCTGGATATTTAAAAGACTTGACTTTGTCCAGCAAGAAACTACTAATACAGGGTGATTCAAAAAGAGTACCACAACTTTAAAAATGTGTATTTAATGAAAGAAACAATATAACCTTCTGTTATACATCATTACAAAGAGTATTTAAAAAGGTTTTTTTTCACTCAAAAACAAGTTCAGAGATGTTCAATATGGCCCCCTCCAGACACACGAGCAATATCAACCCGATACTCCAACTCGTTCCACTCTCTCTGTAGCATATCAGGCGTAACAGTTTGGATAGCTGCTGTTATTTCTCGTTTCAAATCATCAATGGTGGCTGCGAGAGGTGGCCGAAACACCATATCCTTAACATACCCCTATAAGAATAAATCGCAGGGGGTAAGATCAGGGCTTCTTGGAGGCCAGTGATGAAGTGCTCTGTCACGGGCTGCCTGGCGGCCGATCCATCGCCTCGGGTAGTTGACGTTCAGGTAGTTACGGACAGATAAGTGCCAATGTGGTGGCGCTCTATCCTGCTGAAATATGAATTGTTGTGCTTCTTGTTCGAGCTGAGGGAACAGCCAATTCTCTAACATCTCCAGTCACCTTAGGCGAGTCACGTTCATACCGAGTTGTTTCCCGCGGATTCTCAGTGCCCCATATACAGACATTGTGACGGTTGACTTTCCCGTTAGTGTGGAAAGTTGCTTCATCACTAAACACAATCTTTGAAACGAAAGATTCATCTGTTTCCATTTGAGCAAGGATAAAATCACAGAAATCGATTCTTTTAATCTTATCAGCTGCAGACAGTGCTTGAACCAATTTCAGACGATAAGGTTTCATAACTAACCTTTTTCGTAGGACTCTCCATACAGTCGATTGTGGAATTTGCAGCTCTCTGCTAGCTCTGCGAGTCGATTTTCCTGGGCTGCGAACAAACGCTTGCTGGATGCGTGCTACATTTTCATCACTCGTTCTCGGCCGTCCAGAATTTTTCCCTTTGCACAAACACCCATTCTCTGTAAACTGTTTATACCAACGTTTAATACACCACCTACCAGGAGGTTTAACACCATACTTCGTTCGAAATGCACGCTGAACAACTGTCGTCGATTCACTTCTGCCGTACTCAATAACACAAAAAGCTTTCTGTTGAGCGGTCGCCATCTTAGCATCAACTGACGCTGACGCCTAGTCAACAGCGCCTCTAGCGAACAAATGTACAACTAAATGAAACTTTATAGCTCCCTTAATTCGCCGACAGATAGTGCTTAGCTCTGCCTTTTGTCGTTGCAGAGTTTTAAATTCCTAAAGTTGTGGTATTCTTTTTGAATCACCCTGTATTTTAACCGAACGTTACAGGTTTGTTCTTCCTATTCATCTGCATTAACTTACATTTTTTCGCGTTTAGAGCTAGCTGCCATTCATCACACCAACTGGAAATTTTCTCTAACTCGCTTTGTACCTTCCTACAGTTACTGCCCACCGTGTTCCCCAAATCATTTTTGTATATAGGCAACAACAGCGGTCCTATGACATTTCTCCGGGACAGTCCTGGCGAACCGGGCTACCGCTACGGTCGCAGGTTCGAATCCTGCGGGCATGGATGTGTGTGATGTCCTTAGGTTAGTTAGGTTTAATTAGTTCTAAGTCCTAGGCGACAGATGACCTCAGAAGTTAAGTCGCATAGTGCTCAGAGCCATTTGAACCAGTCCTGGCGATACCAATGTCTCTGATGAACATTCGCCGTCGGGGACAACACACTCGGTTCTATTAGTTATAAGTCTTCGAGCCGTGAGTGCGGTGTGGCGGTAATGTTAACAGTGCCCAAGGAGGAAATGTAAGCACAAGTGAACGCGCTCTCTGCTGGAAGGTGTTGTGGAGCCGCCAGTTTGTGTGCCGCAGCCATGGAGGTACTACCGCTGAGCGATGAAAGCAGTGCCAAGCTACAAGCATGCAATACAGGCTGTTTGCCTGACACTCTAAGGCGCCGCAGTCATGGACTGTGCGGCTGATCCCGGCGGAGGTTCGAGTCCCCCCTCGGGCATGGGTGTGTGTGTTTGTCTTAGGATAATTTAGGTTAAGTAGTGTGTAAGCTTAGGGACTGATGACCTTAGCAGTTAAGTCCCATAAGATTTCACACACATTTTTTTCGCCTGCTACTTCTCGTTGTTTTTGGAGTAACGCTCCCAGATGGCTTTCGCGGAGTCGCAGGCAATGAGTGAAGGCTGTCTGCGTGCCATTTCTCACTGCCATGTACGGAGTGCAACGCCCCGACAGATGCGGTGAACGACCTCTACGTCTTGCTGCCGTGTATGGAGGATAGCACCCGGGGCTGATGCAACGCCTCTCACATTCAGATTGGTTTGGATGCGGAAGTGATGGGATCATGTTAGCATGGTGTTCAGGTGGGTTTGGAAGAGTTACAGATAGCCATCAAGCCAGTAATCACCGGAATGACGTCACAGTTCGTTTGTTATTATTCACCGTGCATTCTCTTCTGGTAGACGCTGTATAGTCTGTTTTCCTTTTTACTGTTGTAGGATGGTACAGCAGTGTGATGCGTGTTTCCTTTGTGTTTAAGCGACGTTTTCTTTTCTCTCTTTCTCTCTCTCTCTCTCTCTTTCTCTCTCTCCCTCCCCCTCTCTCTCTTTTTTGCAGAAATAATTGTTGATCAGTAGTTCGGTAACGTCGCTGGGCAGACATTTGGTTGATCATGTCTCAGAGTAACAAGCAACATTGTTTTGATCAGTCATTTACAGTACTGTCGTTTTAGTTGTCTCTTACGTCCTGTTTGTGTCATTCGTATGAGGTGAGTTAACGTTGCCTCTTTGTGTGTCGGCGTTAAACTGGCTTGTTACTGATCTGGTCTCTTGTATAAGTGATGGGCCCGTTTTGAATGCAAAGATTCTTTCTCGTTTGTCATCTTTTAAAATTTGTGTTACGTTTCTTTTGTCTTTTGCTTTCACTTCCCTGCAACATTGAGACCTTTAAGTGATGCAAAGGACCATGTTTTTTATTTTTGAGATGTAAATTTATGAAGCTTGCTCGCATTTGATTGCTTTAAGTAAATATTTACTGAACTAGTAGAGCCGAGATTGCGTAACAGAGTGCTCAGTATACGTGAAACCTATTGATCTAATATTGCCACCATTCAGTTATGTAAGGTTTAGTGCACCATTTGCGCCAAGGTTATGTCAAGAGTTGAATGTGCGACAAGCTAACTGATCTATATTTGTCATGTATATTTTTAGAGTGTTTCGTGTTGAAGACTTATTTTTTGAAGAATCTGATAACCACTGGTAAATGTCTTCCCCTATTCTTAAGGAGAGGATACCACTACTAGCGAAGTTTATGATGGCTCTCGATCTTCCACCATAATCGAGTCCATCAAGATGAGGTGGCAGATATGAGGTAGCCAAGGGGGTGGAAACGTGGGTTCTACTAAGGCAAGACTGCTTGGTAGCTACAACAGGAAAACACAATTAATTAGCACGAGTACAAAATAAGAAAGTATTTATTACTTAACTTTTCTGTAGTCCATGATCAGTTTGTTGACAATTATAGAAGACGCGACTAGAGTAAGCGTCTGTAGAATGACATAATTTACAAGTCACAAATCTTGCAGTGACGAATTAATCTCTCGTAATCTTGGATGTCGAATCCGGTGAATTTGAAGACTAGCTTGGAACTGGGCTACAAAGACTTGACGGCGGCAGTGACTGAGCTGCAGACGATGACTGGCTAACATCGGCGCTGGCTGGCCACTGAGCGCGGCTACGAACTGTAGACTGGCACAACTGCGCTACACTCCCTGCTGCACATGAAGTGGCCTAGCGGCGACTCGCGGTGAGCGTAAGAACTGCGATTTTTTTTTTCCTTTATTGTAATTTTAATCACCTATACAGGCGGGCTGGCAGCAGCATAGTACGCTGCTCTTCAGCCTTAAGTGGAACAATAACATGACATAGAGGCGATACAAACAATACAAAAAACGGCGGGCAAAAAATGGAGATACAAAAAACAATAAACAAGAAGCCGTGCACGTTGGACGATAAAAACACTAAAACTTGTTGACACGGCGCACAAAACACGGAGAAAGGCGACAGCACATGTGAACAGTTGAGTTGTAACTGCACGAAACACAAAACGAAGCACACACACTAGACACTGATGGCGATGATCTCCGGCGCGCGAATGTTCACTATGCGTGTGCGAGTCCGGGGACCTGCCAAGAGAGGAGGAGGAGGAAGGGGAGTGGGAGAGGGGAGAGCAGAGATGCCACGGGCAGAGGAGAAAAGGGGGGAGGGAGGAAGGGGGAGGGGAAGCCCGGGGGAAGAGGGGTGGAGGGAGGTGACGGGGAAAAAGGAAAGAGAAGGGAAGGGAAGGGAAGGGAAGAGAAGGGAGGGAGGGTGCCTAAAGGAAAGGACACAGGAAGTGGGGGGGGGCAGGGTCAAAGTTCATAGGAGGGGTAGATGGAGGGGAGGAGGACATCATCAGGGAGGGGGAGCTGGCGGAAGCCACCTTGGGAGAGGGTAAGGAGGGTGGAGAGATGGAGACCAGGTGGGACGTGGGCATACAGGCGCGGCAGCGGGCGGGGGTGGGAGAGGATCGGGGAGACGAGCGGGTGAGGAGGGTCGAGTTTACGGGAGGTGTACAGGATCCGTATCCTTTCAAGGAAAAGCAGGAGGTGGGGGAAGGGGATGAGATCATACAGGATCCGCGTGGGGGAGGGGAGACGGATGCGATAGGCGAGGCGGAGAGCATGGCGTTCAAGGATTTGGAGGGATTTATAAAAGGGAGGGGGGGCGGAGATCCAAGCCGGATGGGCATAACAAAGGATAGGGCGGATGAGGGATTTATAGGTGTGGAGGATGGTGGAGGGGTCCAGACCCCACGTACGGCCAGAGAGGAGCTTGAGGAGATTGAGTCGGGAGCGTGCCTTGGCTTGGATTGTCCGGAGGTGGGGTAAGAACTGCGACTGGCTGTGTACTCTTTGGCTAGCACAGCCGTTCTTCTGTTCCGTTTGTCGAGAGAATCCCATCCGGCGGATCGATCTCTCAGGCGGCGGTGTGGTCGTATGGCTGACGACATCAAAGTTTACGTTGTTGTACCTTTAAATACCTGTTGTAACCTTATTTGTTTCGAAACTGGTCATCAGTATTCAGTTTTATTTTAACCTTTGGTGAACGATTCTGTATTAATAGTATATACAGGGCGCACCAGGTGTAAGTGTAGATATTTCTATAGGTGGTTGCGGACGCTGTTCTAAACAACATTACATCATTATTTATGTCAGTTGCTGACCAATAATTATAGCCATTACAAGTGATGTGTTTTTAGGTTGGTTAGTACCCCCAAGTACATGTGACAAGAGCAAGTCATTGAAGCTTATTTTCCCCTAGGCAGTAGGTGAGATGCTGAAGTGTGGGCACACGGACGCAAAGCGATTGGTCTTTACGGAAGGGGCGTAGTCCACATAGTGGTGCAATACGATGGTGCACAGGACATCAGGTCATAAAGTGTTTGTTGGAAGACTGTTCAAGGCAGAGAACAGAAACGACCACACTGACGCGTGTACATATTCAGGTACCACATATAAAAATCTGCATTTCTACCTGTTACACCCTGTATATGACTGAGCGCTGTTTTTTTACAATGTGCATGAAAGACCACAGCACAATATTTTTTGCTATCAGTTGTAAAATGAAAGATTTGTTTTGTTATTGCCGAATATCATGAAATATACATGGAGATTAAACTCTGCTATGATCAACTATGGTGAAATTGCTCTTATAAGGAAGTGCAATGTTGAGAAAGCGTTTTTATTAATAAAGGATGAAATGATACTAATATTTGTCCAGTAAAGCCACCATCACTTTCCATCTGGAGACTAAACTGTGCTATGATCAACTACGGTGAAATTGTTCTTATATTGAAGTGCAATGTCCAGATAGCGTTTTTATTAATAAATGATGAAATGATACTAACATTTGCCCAGTAAATCCACCATTACGTTCCACTCCTCTACGCCAACGCTCCCCACCGGCGCCAAGTTACTGGCTTCTACTAAACCTCGCCAAGTCCGCTGCGTTCACTGAACCACGACCCACAGCCAGCTACTGGGTCTGTGATCCGAAGTAATTGCGTAACGTGCACGTTAAAACTCAGTTAAAGTTAACATTCGCCTAGAACAGAAACTTCAACACGAAATCCACGCCCACGTAAGGAATCTCTCAGTTTTCCGTACTGCAAGAAATAACTCTACTAATCACAAAGATGACTCTCTCCTGACTTCTGAAACACACCACCAAATCACTACCTCCGCCTTAGAAAGCATACGACTTCTTCACGCCAAGAGCGTCGCAGACACACTATTGGATTTCTTGAGCTCCAGACTCCTCCTTGAATTCATTTAGCATTTACGCATTCCATTCACTCTTAACCAGTAGCAGAATGTGGGCATTTTCATTGGCTACTTCCTGCTACTAACTACGGCGCCTCTGTAAAAGTGCTGCTTCCTGGTAGGGGCCTTAGAACTTTCTCTGGTGTCGGGAAACATCAGTCATCATGGGAAATCACGAACCCTTAAGTCAGCTAAGCAGGCTCCGATCACATCCCCCTTAGGAGGATTAAGGAAGATCGACCCATCACCCTCCCAGACTGGAGAACCCCTCGTTCTTCTGGCTACTGGTTCTGGTGGACACGGTACCCACATCACGAGAACACAGGCGCGGACCGGAAATACTGTGCTCCAAGGCCACTCGAGGAATGAAGAACAGTAACAGGCCTGGGGATGCTGATGTTTAAGCGGAAATGAGTAATGCTGGAGGAAAGTAATACAATACGAGTATGCATAAGTTACTTACATTAAATTTGTAGAATACAATTCCTTAAAGTTGGAACAGTTGCTGTGGTTCACAAGCATGGAGACGGTCAAGACACAATCTACAAATCTTTTAGATTCCTCTCTGCAATGTTCATGATATTTACTGAAATTACGACTAAACGCATAGAAGATACAATGGATTTATTCAGGCAAAGGAACAAACTGGATTTAAAAGTAGACTGAACACGAAGAGCCATTTTAAAGTCGTGAATGCAACTGTAGAACACGGCAATGAATATGAATTACCACTTCGCTTCTAATTAATGGATTTCGACCTAGATTATGACAATATTTTAGCAAAATCTTTACTAACAGCCCTTAGGAAGAAAATACAGTTATTCTACCTGTACTCCTGCATTGTTAAATGTAGACGTGAATTTCCATTAAACTAGATTTTGATAGTGAGGTTATCAGAATTCTACGAGGACCCAGAAATGAGATTTTGTATCGCTAAAACTGTTCCTAACGGCACTAGAGAAATTTTCAGATATCTAAACTGAGGAAATTAGGCAATATGTATTATATTAACTGAATTTTCCGTCGGTGCTTGATATATTTGTTCCGTTACCTGAATCTGTCTTTCAAACAGATCTACATATCAACATAAATATCGCTTCCAGTAATGGCTATAGCTCTGCCCTACTGATAATATACTGCGAAAAACGGAAATGCGTAAAATAACACCCCTTCTGTGCCCTGACAGACAGAAACCAGTCAGTACTAACAAAAACTGGTACGTCATCCCATATACTGGCAAAATTTCAGATAACTTCATTGAAATGTTGAAATCTCGCAACTGCAGATCTGCATTTTATAATACCAACAGAATATCAAACATTTTATTCAATAGGACAAACAAACTACAACTCTTGGCATAGAGAGGTGTATATAAAATCATGTTCAAATACTGTGCAAAAGTATACTTTGGTCAGTCACGCAGAGCTGTAGCAATTACGTTATCCGAACACGATCGAAGCTGGAGATTAAGAAAGAAAGATTCAACCTTTGCCGATCACATTTCAACAGAAAGCCACTCATATCATGTATAATGTGATGTTATACATTCTGTAAAGCAAAGCAGGATGGTGACGCTGCTGGAAATACTATAAATCAATAAACATGTGACACACAATGCGAGCATAGAATTAAACGATCAAACTCAGTTTCCTTTTTTCTCCGTTGTGTTAATTTTCTTTGGGTAAAAGATAGATCGAAATTCTAATTCAGAATTATTTTTCATCAACTGATAAATATACCTCCACATAAATTTTTTTTCCTTTTTTTAGTTAATGTAACTACCACTACCCGAAATACATGTCATCATTTTTATACATTTTGTATCTTCTGTGTAAACAATAGCTGTGTAAGTCGCGCGTTATTGTATCAGTGTTTAACATATTCCGTAGTCACCTGAAGATGCCAAACGCCGATTCGTGACCAAATAAATATAATTTCTGAGGATACGGGAAATGTTTTCTATTGAATGGGTATTAATTGAACGAATCTGAATAATAATCATTTGCTGGTGTCATTCTGTTTTTTGCCTCTGGTGCTGAAAAAAAGCGTCTTCAGATTTAAACTAAGACAGAAAGTCAATTACGATAACTTTAAAATGAACAGATCTAAGATAAAATTGTACGAATGTAGTCTCAGGATGGATTGACAGACTTTCTGTATTGAGGTTATTGAAGACAACGACTATATGGAAATCGAAATAAATAAATAGAAGAGTTAAAATGGTGTGGAGTGTTTTTGGTACACCAAAGCAGATTGACCAAGGAAGAAGTCCTACGATGGATTCCAAGAGAAACGAAAAGACCAACTAGATGATCTAGTAGATGGATAGATGACATTATAGACTTGTACGAAAAACAATGATGGTCACACCTGGACTCTGTAATGTATGAAGAAATTTGAAGGAGGCCTTATTAGATCAGGGTATGCCAAATGTTAATGATGATAACGATGCTGTTGTGTTCTATCTTTCTAAAAAACGGACTTTGTATCGCACAATACGGTAGAAAGCAACAGCAAGAGGCGTCGACACATTATCAAACTGAGAGATATCCAGAAAGGGTGCGGGACAAGAAAAGGAGATGGGTTTGACATATATCCGGAGTGGCAGTAGGAAGCGTATAGCGAAGTGGATACCCAACTACTAGGCGGTGAAGCAATTTGTGAGGCTATCAAGGATCAGAAGAACAAAAGAGGAGCGTAGAACAAAATAAGTGTCTCCTTTATTTCACGGAACGATAATTTAAGGACCTTAATCATAATAAATAATAATAAAAATTGTGAAAGACACCGCCTGTGAAACAACAAACTTTGTTACACATTAGAACTATGTGGCAGACCGGACACGAACCCAGAACTTGGTCTTCCGAGGGCAACACTGTGACCGATTGTGCTGTACAGGCTTATTTCACAACTAGACCCCATAACTTAAGGCATTGGCAAGGCCTCTCCCGAACATTCCAAATTTCACGGAAAATCCCTTGCATACGTTGCTGGACTGGCATTTGTGGAAGAGAGAACGTTACTCCGTAGTAATTATCCAGCCTGAACTTTGTTTCCAGAATTAGTATTTCGACTCTGCGACGGAGTACGCTCCGCTCACAACCTCTTTTGGAACTACTGCCAGTGGTTGTTATTTCGAGGTACCTTTCGGCATGTGGTCACAGTGAAAGCTTGGAGTCTTGCCATAGCAGAGGAGCGAGATGGACATTTTTATTCCTTAGAACTAAACGAAATAACGGTGGCCGCAACGACGGGCACAGCAATGTTGTTTGGTAGTCTTCTAGCCTAGCTGGCCACAGTCTGAAACACTCCTCACAATGTCGACATGCAGATGGAATGAGTGTAAGTGATGATTAGAGCTCTGATTCTGAAAAATGACATTGCACGCCGTGTAGGGAAAAAAAGTGCGACCTGGTTACGTACACCTATTCTACAAAGGGCTCGTGATATCATAAACTTGTCCTAACTTACTACCAGGCAACAGAGCTACAAGTTTTAGGAGGTAAATACCGTATTACACAGATCAGACTTCAGCTTGAAATGTGAGTGTACGATGCGACTAAAGTCTAAAGCACACAAGCCCATTCGTGGAGTAAACGTTTATAACAGGTCTCGTTTGTAAGTGACTCACGCATGCTAAGACTTTCTTAGGATACGTTAACTTCCTTTCAGATCAGAATTCGATATTCAATAAGCATAATGACCCCACGTAATTTGACGATTCATACGGTACTGTCTTAGTTATAAGTTAACACTGTTAGGCTTCATAAGAGAGAGTTTACGATTACAGCGGTGTGCGCAAACCGCCAGATTTCACACACGAACGGAGTGAACCGTTTCTCCCTCGACTGATGTTCTCTAGATTCAATTAAGCGTAGTCTGGCTATTACGAGAAAGATTGCACCCACTGGGAATGAAACTGTGAGGAATTTTAGAACGTGAGAAAGTACGTACGTAATCTCAGGATATGATGCAAGAGTCATGAAACTGTGTCACTCACCAAAGAGGTAAAAACTGATTGCGACCATCTCAGTAGCTGTTGCGGTCCACGAAGAGTATTTTCATCCCATATCTTCTATACGCAAATATGGATGTTCATACCGTCCACTACTCATGCAGCAGAGATTTTGGTCAACATTTTCTTTACTAAACTTCAATGTACTCACATAAATATTAAGTAACTAACAGAACATAAATAGTAGCTACTAAATAAAACGGAAGAAACTGTATCTGACTATCAACAAGAGGATGCAAATTTGCTAGAGGTTGAATTTAGCTGGAATTAGCATAAATAATATAACGCAGTATATCTCTAGTTTCTTGTTAATGAAGCATCCAAATTAAGTTTCTAAGACATGTACCTCTTTTGTTAATGCAGTTATTAGCTTTTTCCACTTGTATGAAGTTTCTCCTTATTGAAGAGCTCTACAGGACATAATGAATGGATCAAATCTGGACCACTTGATGACTTCTGTATTACTAGGAGAAGCACGAGAACAGTTAAACTGATTCAGGAACTAACCGTAGTGAAAGACGTTATCGCGACTGTAATGAAAATGTAAGTGAACTGGTATAAATCTATTGGTACGCGAATGGACGGTAGATGGAGGTTCTTTGCTGCATTCCAATACATAAGAAGACACTGAGACAACGCCGTACTGGAAGACCATTAGCTGACGTAAGAGAACGTGAAAGCGAACATTGGTCATGTACGAGGTGTGGCTAGAAAAAAACCAGACTTGTACTGGTGAAACAATAAAACGAATGCAATGAGGCTGAAAGTGGCGTGGCCCGTCACGTGACTCTCGCTCCGCCTACTGCTCGAGTTTCATCTGCCTCCTGCACTCAGTCTGCCCGTGGCGTCTGTTTTAAGTAGTTGACGTTTTGTCTGTGCGTCGGAAAATGTTGAGTGTACAGAAAGAACAGCGTGTTAACATCAAATTTTGTTTCAAACTAGGAAAATCTGCAAGTGAAACGTTTGTAATGTTACAACAAGTGTACGGCGATGATTGTTTATCGCGAACACAAGTGTTTGAGTGGTTTAAACGATTTAAAGATGGCCGCGAAGACACCAGTGATGACACTCGCACTGGCAGACCATTGTCAGCAAAAACTGATGCAAACATTGAAAAAATCGGCAAACTTGTTCGACAAGATCGCCGTTTAACAATCAGAGCAGTGTCTGAGTTAACAGGAGTTGTCAAGGAAAGTGTCGAACAAGTTTACCGATTTTTTCAATGTTTGCATCAGTTTTTGCTGACAATGGTCTGCCAGTGCGAGTGTCATCACTGGTGTCTTCGCGGCCATCTTTAAATCGTTTAAACCACTCAAACACTTGTGTTCGCGATAAACAATCATCGCCGTACACTTGTTGTAACATTACAAACGTTTCACTTGCTGAGTTTCCTAGTTTGAAACAAAATTTGATGTTAACACGCTGTTCTTTCTGTACATTCAACATTTTCCGACGCACAGACAAAACGTCAACTACTTAAAACAGACGCCACGGGCAGACTGAGTGCAGGAGGCAGATGAAACTCGAGCAGTAGGCGGAGCGAGAGTCACGTGACAGGCCACGCGACTTTCAGCCTTATTGCATTCGTTTTATTGTTTCACCAGTACAAGTCTGGTTTTTTTCTAGCCACACCTCGTATGGCTGAGTCCATAAATCTGAGGGAGACCTGTCCTACAGCGCCATATTTCCGAGGGGCGACACTGAATATTATGAAGATGATGATAGGCACTTACTCTATAAAAAAATCGTTTCAATAACGCAAGCATACGACAAAGAGCTAGAGTAGGAGAGAGCGACAAAGTATCACAGTAAGAGCCGTCCAAGAGGATACCCACTGTGCTGAAACCAGTTCATAAATTCTGATATTAATTACAGACTGAAAGGAAAAATACACTATCAGTTATAACACGCTTCTACCAGGTGTACCGGTATGAAATGAGCGTTAAGATACAAATGTGTCGATAGGGAACATTTGTCGTGAACGAGCCTTAATTTTTTTTTGTTTGGTTGGTATGACATCTGTCAAAGATATGTAGTATACATCAAGTCATGGAACAAACATCATCATATGTTTTCATAGTGTTAAGAATGTCGAATTTTGTACCAGAAAGTGATGATTTGCGGAAAGCATTAATTTTTTGTTTTCATTTGAAAAAAAGTGCTGCAGAGTCGCATCGAATGCTTGTCGAGGCATATGGTGATCATGCTCTATCAGAAGCAACATGCAAAAGATGGTTTCAACGGTTCAGAAATAATGATTTTGATGTAAGAAATGAAGAACGTGGAAGACCACCAAAAAAGTTCGAAAAAGCCGAATTGCAAGCAATATTGGATGAAGATGATACTTTGAGTCAGAATAAAATGGCAGCAATGCTAAATGTTGCACAACAAACAATTTCTGACCGTTTGAAAGCAATGGGAAAGATCCAAAAGTGTGAAAAATGGGTGCCACATTAATTGAATGAAAGACAGATGGAAAACCGAAAAACCATTTATCAAATTTTGCTTCAAAGACATGAAAGAAAATCAATTTTGCATCGAATTTTTACTGGTGATGAAAAATAGATTTATTGTAAGAATGCTAAACGGGAAAAATCATGGGTTAATCAGGGACAACCATCAAGATCGACTGCAAAACCAGATCGATTCGGCAAGAAGACAATGCTCTGTGTTTGGTGGGATCAGAAAGCTATCGTGTATCATGAGCTTCTAAAACCCGGTGAAACTGTGAATACTAATCGCTACAGACAACAAATGATCAGTTTCAACTATGCATTGATCGAAAAAATTCCAGAATGGGCCAGAGGAGATGACAAAGTAATTTTTGTACACGACAATGCACCTGCACACAAAGCAAAACTGGTTCAGGATACAATCAAAACACTTGGCTACCCCACCCGCCGTATTCACCAGACTTGGCCCCTTCCGACTACCATTTGTTTTCATCAATGGGACACGCATTGGCTGCGGAACACTTCGATTCCTATGAAGAAGTCGAAAATTGGGTGTCTGATTGGTTTGCTTCAAAAGACAAACATTTCTATTGGCGTGGTGTCCACAAATTTCCAGAAAGGTCGTCAAAATGTATAGAAAGCAGTGTTCAGTACTTTCAATAAAATGTTTTTACTTTTCAATTCAACATTAGTGTTTTATTTTCACAAAAAACGCTCATTTCGTACCGGTACACCTGGTAAGTTCTTTCGGTAGCTAGCTGTCACTGTGTCTGACTATCAATAAGAGGATGCAAATGCGAACCCTCGCGACAACAGAATTTTTTTCCTATTGGAAGAGCAAATGAAGAGCTGGCCATCAGTTCAGAAAGCGGACATTGTCAACTGGCTTAGCGGTGAGCTTACCTTTTACTGCCGTCTAGCTACACTTTCCGCAGAGAATAAATAGCAGCTAACGGGGAGCCAATGCCCATCATGACGACAGAACAAAATATTTTCGTTTAATGTTCCTTTACATAAATCTTTCAATATCTCTATCACAGAAAATTCCATGTCGGTATACTTTTTCATCAGTATACTAGACACTAACTAAATTTAACTTACAAATCCTCATGGGGAGCTACAGGAAGCAGAAGGGAAGACAACTGCGTCCAACGCTTTGTGAGCGAGATTCGAAATATCGATTAATTTCTGCGTCATCTGCCTACATTGCCACGTTTAGCAAAAGCATGTTTGAGAATCTAATTGTTACAGTGGAGAGTCTCGACTTCCTCCTGTCGAGTGAGTAAGAGTTTACACTGACAGAAACCTATTCCATTTAGAAGTGCGACGGAGATGAAGTTATTTCCAATACCGTTACGTTATGTGATTTCAACGTGCACTCTCCAAAGACTCTGACGCAGGAACCACTGTCTATCTGAAGGCAAAAAAAAAAGGAATAAAATTACTTATCACCTTGTAAGTAGGCTGTTTATGTTTTTTTATTGGCAATGTTACGTAGCGCTCTGTATGAAAATCACTTGCTGTGCTGTGTGCAGTCTGTGGCTAGTTTGCATTGTTGTCTGCCATTGTAGTGTTGGGCAGCGGCAGCTGGATGTTAACAGCGCGTAGCGTTGCGCAGTTGGAGGTGAGCCGCCAGCAGTGGTGGATGTGGGGAGAGAGATGGCGGAGTTTTGAAATTTTTAAAACTGGATGTCATGAACTGATGTGTATATTATGAGTTTTCAACATTATTAAGGTAAATACATTGTTTGTTCTCTATTAAAATCTTTCATTTGCTAACTATGCCTATCAGTAGTTAGTGCCTTCAGTAGTTTGAATCTTTTATTTAGCTGGCAGTAGTGGCGCTCGCTGTATTGCAGTAGTTCGAGTAACGAAGATTTTTGGTGAGGTAAGTGATTTGTGAAAGGTATAGGTTAATGTTATAGTCAGCGCCATTCTTTTGTAGGGATTTTTGAAAGTCAGATTGCGTTGCGCTAAAAATATTGTGTGTCAGTTTAAGCACAGTCATGTATAATTGTTCTAAGGGGACGTTTCAACCTCTATCATCATACAAAATAAATAATTTGCGTCTGGAGCCCAACCAAGGCGCTTTGATTTTGTCTTTCAGTAGAATATTAACAGGTTTGGTCACCCTGATTCTACGTTAAGTCGGCATCATAAAGCAGTGTGGCATTTTTACATACGCTCTTTTAAGAGAAAAAGATACCGAGGATTTTATGGCGGTCTTCTCTACGGCACTGCAACGCTTTGGTCTAAGTCCGTCCTTATGTGTGGTGTTGGAATACAAATGCACCCGAGCATTTTGACTCCACAGCTCTCAGGCATTGCGTACTACAGGGATACAGAAGGGTAAATTGTTGTTGGCTTTGTTATTACTTTGTTAGTTTGTAATCTAATTGAATGCTAATGTTTCTTTGTTGTGCACGAGTGGCACTCCCAATGGCAAATCTTACTACACTACTGGCCATTAAAATTGCTACACCAAGAAGAAATGCAGATGATAAATGGGTATTCATTGGACAAATATATTATACTAGAAGTGGCATGTGATTACATTTTCACGCAATTTTGGTGCATAAAATGGTTCAAATGGCTCTGAGCACTATGGGACTTAACTTCTGAGGTCATCAGTCCCCTAGAACTTAGAACTACTTAAACCTAACTAACCTAAGGACAGCACACACATCCATGCCCGAGGCAGGATTCGAACCTGCGACCGTAGCGGTCGCGCGATTCCAAACTGTAGCGCCTAGAACCGCTCGGCCACCTCGGCCAGCTTTTCGCGCATATATCCACAGTTCATCAAGAGTAGTGAGTGGCGTATTGTGACGAGCCAGTTGCTGGGCCACCATTGACCAGACTTTTCAGTTGGTGAGAGATCTGGAAAATGTGCTGGCAAGGGCAACAGTCGAACATCTTCTGTATCCAGAAAGACCCGTACAGGACCTGCAACATGCGGATGTGCATCATCCTGATGAAATGTAGGGTTTCGGCCGGCCGAAGTGGCCGTGCGGTTAAAGGCGCTGCAGTCTGGAACCGCAAGACCGCTACGGTCGCAGGTTCGAATCCTGCCTCGGGCATGGATGTTTGTGATGTCCTTAGGTTAGTTAGGTTTGACTAGTTCTAAGTTCTAGGGGACTAATGACCTCAGCAGTTGAGTCCCATAGTGCTCAGAGCCATTTGAACCAAATGTAGGGTTTCGCAGGGATCGAGTGAAGGCTAGAGCCACGGGTCGTAACACATCTGAAATGTAACGTCCACTGTTCAAAGTGCCGTCAATGCGGACAAGAGGTGACCGAGACGTGTAACCAATGGCACCGCATACCATCACGCCGGGTGATACGCCAGTATGGCGATCACCAATACACGCTTCCAATGTGCGTTAACCGCGATGTCGCCAAACACGGATGCGACCATCATGATGCTGTTAACAGAACCTGGAATCATCCGAAAAATTTACGTTTGGCATTCGTGCACCCAGGTTCGTCGTCGAGTACACCATCGCAGGCGCTCCTGTCTGTGATGCAGCGTCTAGGGCAACCGCAGCCATGGTCTCCATGATGCTGCAAACGTCGTCGAACCGTTAGTGCAGATGGTTGCTGTCTTGCAAACGTCCCCATCTGTTGACTCAGGGATCGAGACGTGGCTGCACGATCCGTTACAGACATGCGGATAAAATGCCTGTCATCTCGACTGCTAGTGATACGAGGCCGTTGGGATCCAGCACGGCGTTCCGTATTACCCTCCTGAACCCACCGATTCCATATTCTGCTAACAGTCATTGGATCTCGACAAACGCGAGCAGCAATGTCGCGATACGATAAACCGCAATCGCGATGGGCTACAATCCGACCTTCATCAAAGTCGGAAACGTGATGGTACGCATTTCTCCTGCTTACACGAGGCATCCCAACAACTTTTCACCAGGCAACGCCGGTCAACTGCTGTTTGTGTATGAGAAATCGGTTGGAAACTTTCCTCGTGTCAGCGCGTTGTAGGTGTCGCCACCGGCGCCAACCTTGTGTGAATGCCCTGAAAAGCTAATCATTTGCATATCACAGCATCTTCTTCCTGTCGGTTAAATTTCGCGTCTGTAGCACGTCATCTTTGTGGTGTAGCAATTTTAACGGCCAGTAGTGTACATGTACACTGTCCATTGAAGTTAATGTGACTGCTCGCCAAAAGCCTGAAGAACCACCTTAATCACCTTTTGCAATGCGAAACGTACAGGAAGGCAGTCAGCGAGGTTCTGGAAGGTACCGACAGCGATGTGGGGCCGTGGCGACTCCAGTCCCTTGGCCGGTTGCGCCAGGTCACTCGGTTGGCCATCCATGGCGCGAACAGCCCGATCGAGGTGGTCCCACAGAGTCTCGATTGAGTTTAAGTCCAGAATGTCTGGTGGCCAGGGGAGTATCGTAGAACAAATCCTGGTGCTCTTAGAACTATGCACGTACACTCCGGGCTGCGTGACACGCTGCGTTTCCTGCTGGTATATGCCATCATACCTAGGAGAAACAAACTGCATGGAGGAACGGAAATGGTCGCCAAGGATAGATGCATACCTGTGTTGATCCACTGTGCCTTCCAGAATGACGATATCACCCAGGGAATGTCACGAAATTAACTGTTGTTGTTGTTGTTGTTGTTGTTGTTGTTGTGGTCTTCAGTCCTGAGGTTGGTTTGATGCAGCTCCTCATGCTACTCTACCCTGTGCACGCTTCTTCATCTCCCAGTACCTACTGCAACCTACATCCTTCTGAATTTGCTCAGTGTATTCATATCTTCGTCTCCCTCTTCGATTTTTACCCTCTACGCTGCCCTCCAACACTAAATTGGTGATCCCTTGATGCCTCAGAACATGTCCCACCAACCGATCCCTTCTTCTTGTCAAGTTGTGCCACAAACTCCTCTTCTCCCCAGTCCTATACAATACTTCCTCATTAGTTATGTGATCTACCCATCTAATCTTCAGCATTCTTCTGTAGCACCACATTTCGAAAACTTCTATTCTCTTCTTGTCCAAACTATTTATCGTCCATGTTTCACTTCCATACAAGGCTACACTACATACAAATACTTTCAGAAACGACTTCCTGACACTTAAATCTATACTCGATGTTAACAAATTCCTCTTCTTCAGAAACGCTTCCTTGAGATTGCCAGTCTACATTTTATAACCTCTCTACTTCGACCATCATCAGTTATTTTGCTCCCCAAATAGCAAAACTCCTTTACTACTTTAAGTGTCTCATTTCCTAATCTAAAAAAAAAAAAATGGTTCAAATGGCTCTGAGCACTATGCGACTTAACTTCTGAGGTCATCAGTCGCCTAG
Source organism: Schistocerca nitens (assembly GCF_023898315.1). Lineage (NCBI taxonomy): Eukaryota > Metazoa > Arthropoda > Insecta > Orthoptera > Acrididae > Schistocerca > Schistocerca nitens. The sequence goes on from NC_064615.1 coordinate 38,391,682, forward strand.
AACTTAGTACTAATTAAACCTAACTAACCTAAGGACATCTAACACATCCATGCCCGAGGCAGGATTCGAACCTACGACCGTAGCGGTCACGCGGTTCCAGACTGAAGCGCCTAGAACCGCACGGCCACACTGGCCGGCTCCTAATCTAATTCCCTGAGCATCACCCGACTTAATTCGACGACATTCCATTATCCTCGTTTTGCTTTTGTTGATGTTCATCTTATATCCTCCTTTCAAGACACTGTCCATTCCGTTCAACTGCTCTTCCAGGTCCTTTGCTGACTCTGACAGAATTACAATGTTATCGGCGAACCTCAAAGTTTTTATTTCTTCTCCATAGATTTTAATACCTACTCCGAATTTTTCTTCTGTTTCCTTTACTGCTTGCTCAGTATACAGATTGAATAACATCGGGGAGAGGCTACAACCATGTCTCACTCCCTTCCCATCCACTGCTTCCCTTTCATGTCCCTCGACTCTTATAACTGACATCTGGTTTCTGTACAAATTGTAAAGAGCCTATGGCTCCCTGTGTTTTACCCCTGCCACCTTCAGAATTTGAAACAGTGTGTTCCAGTCAACATTGTCAAAAGCTTTCTCTAAGTCTACAAATGCTAGAAACGTAAGTTTGCCTTTCCTTAATCTTTCTTCTAAGACAAGTCGTAAGGTCAGTATTGCATCACGTGTTCCAATATTTCTCCGGAATCCAAACTGATCTTCCCCGAGGTCGGCGTCCACCAGTTTTTCCATTCGTCTGTAAAGAATTCGTCGAAAATAACTAGCCAGACGATAACACTCGCTCCTGGTTGCAGGATGTTTGTTTACAGACGTTTCACACCGTACACGCCAACGGCCGTCTGTGCGATGGAGCGCAAAACGTGATTCAGTACAGTTGCGGTACTGGTGTGTAAATCCCAGCCTCCATCGCCGATGGACAGCAGTCAGCACAAATTCATGGACCAGCCGCCTGCTACGGAGACCCGTACACACCAATGTTCGCTGAACGGTTGTTGAGTAGACGCTCTTGGTAGGCACTCGGTTCATCTGGCGATCAGTTTCTTCCCAGTTGCACGCGTATTCTCTGCAGCTGTCGTTCACCCTTGTCATCTATGGCCCGTGATGCACGACAAATGCCTTGGTGTTGGTTTTGGATAGCGCCATTTTGGCATGCACGGTGTACTTTAACCATGACTGCATCCGAACAGTTTACAAACTTAGCCATTTCGAAAATTCTTCCACCCTTGATCCGAAAACCCATGAACCCAAAAGCCCGTGAGCATAAATCGATTCTTTAGCGCATTACAACAAAGACTGCAATTTTTTTCGCAACCCCTAACGCGCTTTTTATATCCCCTCCGCCGTTGCTGCTGCCAACTGCCGTCGGTGAGTGCTTATTCCACGCTGACTTCGAATGTAGGGGATGGTCACATTAATGTAACTGGATCGCATTTGTTTAGTTGTGGGGGCCGGTTGGTGCATTACTCTTTGGTTGTCAACTTAATACGTTTCTGTGCCCGCCGCTTCTGAAATTGTTATGTTTAATGCCCACACATTTGTCCATTGACTGTGAAATGTAAACAAGTGCATCTCTAGAAAAAGATGCTTTCGTCATAAGCATATGTACATCTGTAACATATCTATCTATAAAAATCGAATCACCTTCGCTAGTTAACCACTCCCAGATTTGTGGCAGTTCAAGGTCAATACACTCGTGCCCAGTAAACTTTTACTGGGAGCGCTTAAACAAAAAACTCACATGTGACAACTTTGAAAATGAGAACAGATATGGAAAACGAATCTGAATTCTTCACTTGCAGTCTTTTGTGGTGACAAGAGAACAATACAGGATTAGAATATGTGCGTACTTCTTTCTCTCACTGATATAATGAACGGAGGAGTAAAGAGAAAGGGTAATTTTGATAAGAGGTTTCTTTGTCAGCCACTAATGGACGCTTGGAAAGTATAAGAAACAAGTAGATTCAATTATGCTGCCACTGAAATATTCACCAGCTCTTTTATTTAACATAAACAGAAAAATACGAAGGAATGCTACAATTGTTTCTATTATTCTAGCTGGGTTTACTAGATATTACAGATTTATGCGATGTAGCGATACAATAAAAAGAATAGACACACAAAAATCTACAATACAAAGACTTAGCTCAATATTTACTTTTTATTGGTTTATTCACGCCTCTCCAGGTTTCTCTTTCCGAATACTATGTAAATTTCTAAGAAACAAATATCAGTATTTAGTATTACTTCTGTGGTATCGATTACAGGTGTTATGAAGTAACAATTTATAAATAAGGCAAATTCAGTCGACAGACAGAGAATATTGACAGTAATTCTATAAAATGGCGTTCAGTTACGTTGCACGCATAAACTGCGAACTGAAACGAATCGTGTTCAATACCAAAAAGTTTCGGAGAGCAAAAATCAGAAGAATTGCCTTCAATATTCCGAAGATACTGCTATTAGTGAACTTGATTCTGAAGTTAGAATACAGTGACGAAGGAAATATGTAAAGTGAAACATACAGATCACCAACCAGCGCACAGTGCACTTTCGTTTCAAGTAGTCACTGGTTTTGCAGCATCCAACGCTAACAAATAAGGAAAGGTGATTTCAGACAGAGATATCTGTAACTCATATTCGGGGTGAACAGAGTCAGCAGTATCTGAAAAGTATGGATTAAACAAAATAAGTATACTGGTTTCAAGTTGACGCTTGTACTGTAGCATAGTAAATAATTCATTAGAAGCAAGAACTGTATGATTTTAAGAACAGAGTAGACAATATCCAGGTGGATTGCACCGATATTCCAAACTATCACAGATATTAACAAGCCCAAGTGTTTTGTTAAATGAAGAACGTTGAAATACCGGCATCGAGGCCCAACTCGGAATATACCGCAGACGTTTCCAGAGAAAGGAAAATGAATCTCGCTTTGACACGGTTTGAAGACAGCAGTAGCGCTCATAAAAATAACACTAGGAACAAAAGGGACGTCTACTATGAGTTTTCCGGTGCACGGTATTTCTGAGTTTCAGTTAATCATTTTAAACATAGATTAAATTTGAAATGCATATACGTAGGAATCTCTTATTTAATGATCAGCAAAGTTTTCACTTGGAACACTTTTTTGTAAGGCATGTGACGTGTTCTACGTCTTAGCAAGATGTAGCAAGAATGGTTCAGCTTAGTGATGTGACACAAATCAGAGAAACTTTGAAAGTGTGTTACTGGGCTCCGTGTCACACTCTCATCGCGCTCTTTGCCACTATTGTGACTGCTAGAGAGATTGGTCGAGAAGTTATTTCACGAAATTTGTTTCAACGCAAGTAGCTCTCGTTGGAGCACAACCAGAAAAACCCATGAAATCGAAGTTTTATGAAAGCAATATTTTTCGTAGGTGAAAGAAGGAAGGGTTTAATAAATACGACATCTGCACTACAATACGTGACTGGAGAGTTTGACAATAAACGACTGTGTAATTATCTTCATTTCATGTGAAAGTGTAATTCTCCTACATTTCATGTCTTTAATTTGAAAGCAGTGCATGGCAGGCAAGAACAGACAAAAACGTCTCCACAAAGAAGGGTCACTGTTTATAGAAAGGAGCGGTGTTGACATATTACTATGGCAGACAGTATTTCGAACTGGCTTAAAATTTAAATAATGTTTCACAGCATTGTTATAAGATTGCAGTAAATGCGCGATACCAGCTTGAGTAAGAATTATAATTTTACCTGAGTTCTCCAACGGTGTTGAAAGAGCCTGACGACAATAGTGAAAAGGAAATAATATCTTAATGTCCTTATTCCTTTTAACGAAAATAAAAATCACACCTGCACATTTTTTTTAATTTCTCAAGAAAGTGAACTGCTCAACAACAAATGTGAACAAAATCATACTTTTTCTAATATTCTGAAAATATTATTAATAATAAGTAGTACTTACAGAACATTACGAAAGCATTTCCTTTTTAATACAACACTAAGTTTTTTGGCTTTTTTGTAGAGTCTTTCTATTTATAGCATTTTGAAGTTATCTAGATGTAGGCAGAAAAGTATTTTACTATAGCGTTCAGTCAGTCGTGTTGAGCACTCGTTAGGCCCTGCTGGATCTCCTCAAAGATACGAATGTCCCTCATTCTGATCGATGGATCCTTCTGATCGATGGTCCGTGGGACATCGATCGCTCACTTTCGTAATAATATGAAACAGCAGCAGCCGTCGTTTTGATGTTATTATATTGCCATCAGTTTCGCTGACTCAGTACACCTTCTTCAGGCCTTAGATGACGCTGAAGGAGTGAACTCCGATCGTATTTACTATCCCATCAATGGCCAACATCTATGAACTCACTACCGTAGAATACTTTATCGACGATGTTGTGCCTGCAGCCATCAACAGTTAGTAGTTGATGGTTGCAGATATAGCAATGCTTTTACAGCATTCTAAGGAAGCCAGTTCATAGATGTTGGCCTCTGATAGGATCGAGTATACGATCGGAATTCACCCATTCAGTGTCAGCTATGGCCTGAAGATGGTGAATTGAGTCATCGAAACTGGTTGCAATATCATAAAATAACATCAAAACGACGGCTGCTGGTGTTTCATAATATAACGTCCCCAAGGATAGCTTAACCAGCAGAAAAATGCTCCTGTCTGAGCACAAAAAAAGCGAGTATGCTTGTTTAAAAGACTCAGATTGAAAATGGGGTGCCAGCTGCTTCATTCTAACTCCCGCAGCACCTTTAAAATTTTTCCCAAACATCTTTCCGCTGTTTTTAACACGTAACTCACATCTCACGCACACAAGCTCTCCTACCCACTACTCCATCGCTGTAAGTCGCTCATACTCATCCACTCCAAATGCCCATCCATACTCACTGTCACTCAGCCCATTCATAGTCATTATCTCGTTGTGTTTCTCTAACTGCCACTGTCTCCTGTCCCACAGCCATAGTTGCCTTCCTTCTGTGCTACTACTACTATCTACTGTCACTGGTACTACCTACATACTACTCTCTCCTACTGCTGCTATCTCATTCATAGCTTCCCACTGCTGCTGTTTCTTCTCAAGGCCACTACCTCTCTCTTCCTCGTGGTCACTGCCATAGACTCCATTGTTCATTATCACTGACTCTCACCCCATTCCACTTTCTCCTTCTCTTTATTCTTCTCCCACTGGTATTGTATGCTTCATTCTTTTACTAGCACTTTTCTGTCGCTGTCAACTACGTTCCACTGACATGTGTTCCTATCTTCCTCTCACACTACCATTGTGTCCTTCGCTCTTTCCTTATCACAGCCGTCGCTGCGGCCGAACGGTTCTAGGCGCTTCAGTCTGGAACCACGCGACCGCTACGGTCGCAGGTTCGAATCCTGCCTCGGGCGTGGATGTGTGTGATGTCCTTAGGTTAGTTAGGTTTAAGTAGTTCTACGTTCTAGGGGACTGATGACCTCAGATGTTAAGTCCCATAGTGCTCAGAGCTATTTGAACCTTATCACAACCCATATCTACTAACTTCTAGTATTTATTTACTTTTCCGTCTCTTTCGCACTGACACTGTCTTCTGTCTCTCTCTCAGCACAAAAATAGCGGGAATTTGTTTGCGTGAAAAAAATTTAGAGAAAATTTTGAAAGCTGTTGAGGAATATAGAAAAAGGTAGATTGTACCCCAGTTTTCAGTGAGAATCTTTTAAACACGAGCACATTCGCCTGTATTGCGCTCCGATAGACAGTGAAATTTTGATACTTTACTAAGGCGGGACTGAAATAACGAAAAACTAATTTCACATTCCAGGCAGGATTAGACGTGCGCATAAGTTTTACATATGCTTCAATACTACAACACGGGTTTCCCAGTACCATTCTGACGATAAAGGAGACGCTTTATAGCCTATTTCTCTGTGCTATGTCACTTTGTAAACTACTTTTTCGCCTCACTTCCGATATTTCGTGCGTATAGTACGTGCACAAGTACGGTAGCTTTGACCCTATGTATCTCGGAAAAGGATAAAGATATCAACAATATTTCCAACGTTGTTCGAGATCGGCATCTTAGGAATATATCGTAAAAATTATAACGATTTAATGCGCATATACGCCTTGGAATTCGCGGTTCGGTTTTAGTAATCAAAAACTACGTTTTTCGTGTTTTCTCATGAACCAACCAACGGGCTGTCTCCATAAGCCCGTTAAGACGCGCCGTAGATCACATCTAAAGCTTTTTGCTCCATTTGCCTAAGCTGGAAGAATTGTGTAATATTCAAACTTCGACCCTGTCCTGTCCTGTAGGATACTTACAGAAAGACGATCCTTCTGTTGGGTGTACAAATACTCCCTAGCCCAAGGTCTGTTCAAAATGTTCAAAACACTTTAGCCTACCTTTCTGTCCCCAATAGAACCTGAGGTACGGGCCCCGGAAAATCCAGTTTCTTGCGCGGCGTTTTGGAACATATTAGGTGGCGCATGCAGTCGCGTGCATTCTGAACGGTATTTGGTCAGTTAGCAAAAGTGTGGTATGCACTTATGATTTTGGACTATAAAATCCGTGAAGAATTTTTATACCAGCAGAACAAAATAAGTGATAGTTAAGGAGAGCTTTACTATCTATTGGTTCAAAACATCGATTTTTTTTAAATTGCATTTTTGGATTCATTAACGTGCTTAGAATCTACCCCTGAAACGGTTTTTCCGAATACGGAACGGAAGTGTTTGTTATTAGCGGTTGGACAAAAAAATGCACCTGTCTGATATCTGTCTTTTTCAAGTACCAGTTTTTTTCTTTCGGAGGACGAGTTATTGTACTGATGCTTGGGAGGAAACACACAAAATTCAAATGAAAGTTTGAACACGTGTGTTTCGAAGTTAGCCCTCAAGAATTTGCGTTCTGGTGCGAAGAATGTGGAGATTGCAGCTTTCCTGGCAGTGAGCAGCTTCAACGAAGGATATTGAGAAATTCTGAAGACTATGACAAGGATGGACATCACCATGGGAATCTATTCGACGCACCGGATTCAAGCGGCTGAAAACCGCATGTCACCGGCCGTACCAGCGGCTCTGAAGCTGCGCAGGATGGCCCAGATCGAACAGAACGCCCTGTATGAGGAAAAGGAAGGACTAGTTTATGGACCCGGAATAGCAGATTGAACGTACGTTGCACAATATTGCATTTATATGTAGTCAAAACGTCAACCGCGTTATTCTCGAAAAGTCTTTTTTATCTCGCGGTATGGTAACATCAAAACTACTGAACAGATTGGCACGAGTCTTTGTTTCCGACGAAGCTAACTAAATTGTCTTGGAGTTTTACCACTTTTATTCCGATCCATCAACTAGAAATATTTTTACTTGTCTGACGAAGTCGAAAAATCCATGAAAAAACCCTTTTTCTTCAAATGGCCGCCATTTAGTTTCCTATAGTCCAAATAACTTAAGAGAGGTACAACTCCTAAGGAATCTTATATACTTCGCTAACGTCAACTCAATTTTGATTTCAGAAGAGCCAGCTGACCTGTAACATACCACACGTGGAGGTCTACATCGAAATTTTGTTTCGTTCCGACGGCACTTCCACCTTCGCTCTTCGACATTTCCGGTCGAAAAAATTCCAGTTTGTAGAAAAAATATCAATAAATATTTTGACCAAATTTGACATTGATATCTATAACACATCCCGAGAAAAAAATTATCAATGAACATGCTTTTTTCGGGCCAAAGATAGTAAACCTCCCTTTAAAAATTTGATTTAAAAATAATCAAAACCTGCGTTTGGATCAAACATCCCAATTATGTGGAACGTGGAGAAACACCGATCTCTCAGTAGGAGAACGACGAAGCCTCGCAGCTGGCCGTTACGGCACTACAGTCGTTGCACAAAGGGGCAGCACCCAGATGTGGAGCTCTGATAGCAGCCGGCCTGCCTCTCTCTGGGTTCTCTGCTCTCCTCAACAGGCCCGGTCACGCAGTCAGGATTGCGGTAATTAATACTTTATGTAACACCCACCAAATTGCGCCATCTTCTCTCTAGGGAACGTTCTGTTTACAGCATCATGATGGTCGCATCCGTGTTTGCCGACATCGCGCTGAACGCACATTGGAAGGGTGTATTCGTCATCGCCATACTGGCGTATTACCCGGCGTGATGGTATGGGGTGCCATTGGTTACACGTCTTGGTTACAAGCTCGGAATATTTCAAGGAGAACCTCTGCAACTCCGTATCACTTATTACATTTTCTCGACAGCTGAATTACTGCAGGTTCAGAGGTGTTACGCTAAGAATCTCCGTATTTAACGGTATGCTCGCCACAATCAGTGCAGCGATCGCATTGGCTTCATATACTACTGGCCATTAAAATTGCTACAGCAAGAAGAAATGCAGATATTAACGGGTATTCATTGGGCAAATATATTATACTAGAACTGACATGTGATTACATTTTCACGCAATTTGGGTGCATAGATCCTGAGAAATCAGTACCCAGAACAACCATCTCTGGCCGTAATAACGGCCTTGATACGCCTGGGAATTGAGTCAAACAGAGGAACTTGGATGGCGTGTACAGGTACAGCTGCCCATGCAGCTTCAACACGATACCACAGTTCATCAGAGTAGTGACTGGCGTATTGTGACGAGCCAGTTGCAGCCGGCCGCCGTGGTCTCGCGGTTCTAGGCGCGCAGTCCGGAACCGTGCGACTGCTACGGTCGCAGGTTCGAATCCTGCCTCGGGCATGGATGCGTGTGATGTCCTTAGTTAGGTTTAAGTAGTTCTAAGTTCTAGGGGACTAATGACCACAGCAGTTGAGTCCCATAGTGCTCAGAGCCATTTGAACCAATTTGAGCCAGTTGCTCGGCCACCATTGACAAGACGTTTTCAATTGGTGAGAGATCTGGAGAATGTGTTGGCCAGGGCAGCAGTCGGACATTTTTTGTATCCAGAAAGGCCCGTACAGGACCTGAAAATTGCGGTCGTGCATTATCCTGCTGAAATGTAGGGTTTCGCAGGGATAGAATGAAAAGTAGAGCCACGGGTCGTAACACATGTGAAATGTAACGTCCACTGTTCAAAGTGCCGTCAATGCGGACAAGAGGTGACCGAGACGTGTAACCAATGGCACCCCATACCATCACGCCGGGTGATACGCCAGTATGGCGATGACGAATACACCCTTCCAATGTGCGTTCAGCGCGATGTCGCCAAACACGGATGCGACCATCATGATGCTGTAAACAGAACGTGGATTCATCCGAAAAAAAAAAGACGTTTTGCCATTCGTGCACCCAGGTTCGTCGTTGAGTACACCATCGGAGGCGCTCCTGTCTGTGATGCAGCGTCAAGGGTAACCGCAGCCACGGTCTCCGAGCTGATAGTCCATGCTGCTGCAAACGTCGTCGAACCGTTCGTGCAGATGGTTGTTGTCTTGCAAACGTCCCCATCTGATGACTCAGGGATCGAGACGTGGCAGCACGATCCGTTACAGCCATGCGGATAAGATGCCTGTCATCTCGACTGCTAGTGATACGAGGCCGTTGGGATCCAGCACGGCGTTCCGTATTACCCTCCTGAACCTACCGATTCGATAGTCTGCTAACAGTCATTGGATCTCGACCAACGCGAGCAGCAATTTCGCGATACGATAAACCGCAGTCGCGATAGGCTACAATCCGCCCTTTATCAAAGTCGGAAACGTGATGGTACGCATTTCTCCTCCTTACACGAGGCATCACAACAACGTTTCACCAGGCAACGTCGGTCCACTGCTGTTTGTGTATGAGAAATCGGTTGGAATCTTTCCTCATGTCAGCACGTTGTAGGTGTCGCCACAGGCGCCAGCCTTGTGTGAATGCTTTGGAAAGCTAATCATTTGCATATCGCTGCATCTTCTTCCTGTCGGTTAACTTTCGCGTCTGTAGCACGTCATCTTCATGGTGTAGCAATTTTAATGGCCAGTAGTGTATGTTTGATGGACAACTTACAAATTACAAACATAGAGACCGCAGTTACTTCACATCTTTCTTGTTCAAAAAGTAAAATTAGGAAATTAGGAAATGAAAGTAGAGAAAATGAAACGGGATAGGATATGAAAGATCTGTATGTCCATCTTTTTAGCGATGGTTGCGGGACTCGGGTGTTCGACACAGGATGTCAAATTAAACGCCTTTCAGCCGTCAATTTTCAAGCTTACTTTATTGGGCAACGAGTTTCAGCGTTTCACTACGCCATCTTCAGGCCCCTTGGCGATGTGTAGGAAAAATCTACCTCGCTTGTGATCAAAACAGCAGGCAGGTGATGGCTGAAGTGATCACTGCAACAAGTATCTACTAATACCAGTATTGCTGGCCCCTGTTTAGACCACAAGCGAGGTAGATTATTGCTACACGTCGGTCAGGGGCCTGAAGGTGACGTAGTAAAACGCTGAAACTGTTTACCCAATAGAGTAAGCTTGAAAATTGACGACTGAAAGGCGTTTAATTTGACATTCTCATGATATGAAATACTTTTCATTCAAGATGAATGTTCGAAATGAAATGTTCTGTATCTCTTATAACACAGTGCAGATCAATTACTGAACGAAGCATAAATATTATAGAAATATATGTATGTATGTATATAAGTATGTTCCACTTCTCCTCCTAAACCACTAATCGATTTACACCAAACATGGTACGTATATCGATTACTGTCTGTAAAAAATCGCTATGGGAGTAAAAAGCACCTACCTATCAAAGAGGTGGTGGTTAGGGATGAGAAAGCAGTATGGACCACGACGCGCGAGTACCGTACTTCGTTCATTCAGTATTTGAGAATGAGAACACTCAGTGGCTTGCAACAAACTTTACACGTAATTTCAAATCTTTATGAAACTTTCTCGCTGACAACATCACAAAATGAAGGGAGGAAAAAAAATTATCACTTACTACATTTACACTGTTTGTGCAGTAAAACTGCTGCATGGAGCATGACGTATTAATTTATTATTCCTTCACTACTAAATGAATTCGCAACACATTTTGCAGACAGTATCCACTTGCACCACTGGATGTACCTGCAAAAATAAATCGTTCCACGACTCATAATTCAGGAAATATGACGTCAAAACAAAGAGATTCGTGAAAAACTACCGCATTATGCATAACGTTTTAATTTATTACTTCTTTACTACTAACTCTACCCACAACACGTTTCGCAGACAGTAGCCACATTTACCACTGGATGTACCTGCTAAATTCGATCATTGTACCACACATAGTTCACTAGATACGACGTCATAAACATTGAGGTGCGTGAAAGTGAAAGTGAAACTGGAGGGTCGAAATTTCCTAGAGCTACGGTCAAAACGTTTACAAATACGTGAAAAATATATTAAATATATGTGAAATATATTTGAAATGTGCGTACGTGGCCAAAGCCACGCGTAACAAGCTCATCCTAAACCACTGGAACGATTTCAGGCAAATCTGGTACACATATTAGTTACAATCTGGAAAGAAATACTGTGGGTCTAAGAACCACCAGTCTCCCATTGAGGTGAGCGTGATAACTTGGAGAGAGAAAGGAAGCAGGAGATGAAATAACAGAAGACTGGAAGAAATTCATACCCGCACAATGCCGGGTACTCAGCTATAAGCAAAAAGATAGTTCTGTTTATGTTACTCTAAAGCTAATGTGTACACAGATGCAACTGCATTTAAAAATCGATTTTTTTTCAAATACTAGTTGGGATCATTGTCATTACAAATTATCCATTCTGCTCAACTGTACAGGAAGTTTTTTTAAGAAAAGCTAAAACAAATATATTCAAGAAAAGTTTCTTATTCGCCAATTCATTTTATGTTCTATAACCTGTCGCCACTACATCATTACTGCTGAATCGCGTTGATTCACTTTATCATCTTTCGTTATAGGTACAACTCTGAAATAATAAGCTTCGAAGAAACTTAAGTTTTTTTCGTTTTGTTCTTCACTTTTGACCCAGGACCTATAGACAGACGAATTCATCTTCCTAGGGCACTAATAATACTTGTATCATCTGCACATTCATCCGTCTTAAGAAGTTGAGTTTCTACACACACACACCTTCCTTCCCAAAAAAAAAAAAAAAAAAAAAAAAAAAAAAAAAAAAAAAAAAATTCATGACCTACTCAAATAAACAGCTACGTATGAATTGTAATTTCTGCCGGCCGCTGTGACCAAGCAGTTCTAGGCGCTTCAGTCCATAACCACGTGGCTACTACGATCGGAGGTTCGAATCCTGCCTCGGGCATGGATGTGTGTGATGTCCTTAGTTAGGTTTAAGTAGTTCTAAGTCTAGGAGACTGATGACTTCAGATGTTCAGTACCATAGTGCTTAGAGCCATCTGAGCCATTTGTAATTTCTTTAGTGCCTTACTTCAAAAAATGGCTCTGAGCACTATGGGACTTAACATCTGAGGTCATCAGTCCCCTAGAACTTAGAATTACTTAAACCTAACTAACCTAAGGGCATCACACACATCCATGCCCAAGGCAGGATTCGAACCTGCGACCGTAGCGGTCTCATGGTTCCAGACTGTAGCGCCTAGAACCGCTCGGCCACCCCGGCCGGCTTTAGTGCCTTACTTCTCGAATTCATTGGCAAAACAATAAAGGCTATTGTATTTACATCCAGACATTGCAGCACACTCTGCGATTTCCTGGACAGTGTTTGGAAGTGAGTTCTTCGTACCACTACTATTATCTCCGCTTCTGCTTCCACTCACAAATCAGATAACATAAAAATTACTCCTCTTATGCCTTATAATACCTTTTCGTATTCTTGCGTTCCTTGCATTAATCTCATTACGTAACAATTCGTTTCAGAAACGATGTCGAAGACTAATTGTCTAAAATTCTACAATAGTCGATCACGAGAAGAAAGTCATCTTTTCTTCGACGACTCACATTTTAGAGCTCTAAACACCTCCGTACACTAATCAACACGAATTCTTCTTAGTTTTCTTGTTCAAACATGTTGCATCTGTGACTTCAGGAGTCCTTATTTTATTCCATATGTGAAAACAAAATATTTCACGGTAGTAAGCGGCGACTCTTTTTGACTTACTTACTGTTCTGTTTGTCAGTCATTAAATGATTGAACAGGTTATTTCCGGCACGACGTTTTAGGAAGGTATTCCAAAATAAACTAAAAGTACTTGTAATTTAATTCTTTGCGCAATTTTTTTGGTAAGTGCTTACGATTATTTACGATTTTATTATTCTCTCTTCACTAAGAAAAAGTCGTAATTTATAAATACAGACTGCATCCAGTCCTATAATATTTCTGTGATATGGTTACTTTTAGAGGATCACAAACAAAAAGATGGCTAAACAAAACTGTTAGTGTTCTAGGAATATACAGAAAGCTATATCTTGTGTTAGTAATGTACTGAGAAGATTTCTTCATTAAGGCCATGGCCGCTGTTCTCTGTCAACCTTGTCCAACCGGGAATGAGCTCCATCTCTAATGATCCTCTCCCTCGACTTAGACAAAACGTTAATTTCTACCTCATTTCTTTGGAGCAGAAGTCGAAAATATGACAGACGAGGCACTAGGCAAGGATGTGTCGGTCGGGAACTTTGTTGTCTTCATCTCATTTGCAGTAGATGTTCCCAGTATTCTTCCTCGAAATCTTGTTCTTCTATTCACCCATCCGGATAGTGATTTTATACATTTAATTTTTTTTTTTCATTTCGTCCTCAGTGCTGTCGTGAGACTATTAATCGAAGGGATAAACACCAGAGGCTGATATTTATTGTTCTTATTGGGTGTCACACAGGACATTTCCTCCCATTTATTCCAGCATCATGCATTTCTTAGCAATTACAGAGAGATGGTGATCACTGCAGCATGTAAGTGTTGTCCAGTGACTTCGGTTCTCTTACATTAGTCTTTGGTTACATTCTTTGTACAACAAAATAGCCACACTTCCCTCTGCATCTGACAACATCTTTTAGTCATAACCAAACTGCAGTTGATATCAAGATCATGACACGAGATCACAGTCAGCGGGGCCAGTACGATTTACGGATAGCAGCCGTCGGCAGACAGTTACCCGCTCGGACGGGTGGGCATGTTAGCACACAGCCTTCGGGATTCAGAAAGGTGCCCCAGTCCCGAATAGAGAGTCGATGTGCCACTAGTCTGAACGTGACTTTTCGGCGGTTTCCCAAATCCGACTAGGTGAATACCGGGCTGTTACCGTGTCAGGCCTCAGTTACACAATTTGCAATGATTTAGAAAACGTTCTCATACTTTTACTAGACGCAGACAGATTGGATACACAGAGTCCGTCCTGGGAGGGAAAGGCGTGGTGACTGGATTAAAATGGCGAATCCGCGAAGATACAGGATAAAGACCTGGTAAATGAAGTCGTAGCCAGATAATGGGGCCACTAAATGTGTCGTGTGTGCTTGTTGATGACGTTCTAGAGCGTTCTGGACAGGAGAAGTACGGTGGCACAACGATTCATTTCGTGAAAGAAGCAGGAAATTGTTCTAAGCGAGATAGCTAAAGCTGCTAGCATAATGCATTTAGCTTCTGTTGTCACGTACAGATATTGCAGCACGTATCGAAGCGACTCTTTCGCCGCTTATTTCAGCGAAATGTTACAGTACAAACATACAGTCGGCTAATACCGTTAGTTCGCCGGCCGCTGTAGCCGAGAGGTTCTAGGTGCTTCAGTCCGGAACCGCGCTGCTGCTACGGTCGCAGGTTCGAATCCTGCCTCGGGCGATGGATGTGTGTGATGTCGTCAGGTTAGTTAGGTTTAAGTAGTTCTAAGTCTACGGGACTGATGAGCTGAGATGTTAAGTCCCATAGTGCTTAGAGCCATTTAAACCACTTTTTTAATACCGTTAGTTCCATTAGAAATGAAGCCTACAGTTCTTGTATCTCGAGAGACAAAAGGGATGCAACTATTAATGTTGCTGGAGGGTCTCTCTCGTTCGAATGAAATCACTTATCAACGAAGGTTTTTGCATTGTCTGCATCCATTCACGAAGTACCACGGAAGTAAGAAGGAAAGAAGATTGGTATCATGTCCCATCCACGACAAGACTATTAGAGACGGAGCACAACGTTGAATTGGGGAGAGGGGGCGGGGGGTTGAGAAATGAAAGTCAGGAATATAGGGGTTCAAATTCATGTTTGGTAATCAAGATTTAGGTTTTTCACGGTTTCCCTAAATATTTTATTTAAAAGCACACAACCAATTTGGTTCGCTACAGTCATCGATTCCGAGCTTCCAGTCTGACTAAAGACCTCCTCGTCGGTTGTATTTAACCTTAAAATCCCTTCATACTATGTTTAAACAGGGAAACAGTCTGGAAAGTTTATAAGGATGTTGTAGGTTAGGTTCTGCTGATAAATAACTGTTACGAAAAAAGTTCTGTAAGTTGCGCCAATTTCGATTAAATTAACGTTGGCGTTAGTCAATCAGGTCGATGCACGCGCAAATTCAAGCACTAGCATGCGCTAAAATGCGATAATGCACAGACATTCTGTTGGTGCGTGATTTACCACTTGTTCAGATGCTGATTATTACTTAAAATGTACCTTTTCGGAAATGATAAATTTAAACTGGGTGAGCAAAAGCTACGTTTATTGGGTTTGAGGATAACAAACGAACACGGATAACAACGCTGTTTCTGAAAAGCCGATTGAATTTGCAGGCGCAACGAACGGACTGACTAGCTTCAGTTCTAATTAAATCCGAAACGGCGCAATTATTGATTTTTTTCTTAACAATTATTTCTCAGCACAACCTACCCTGCAACACTCTTACAAGCTTTTCACACTGTTTCTGACCATCTTGTATGTTTATGTATCTAAATTCCGCTTGCAAAATCCTTGAATGTCTAGAAAAATATTGAGTAAACATCGATGTAAGTACGACCAATATGTGGAGATTAATAGTTTCCATGCTATACAGCAATGTGTTCTCTTCTCCGGTATTTGCTGTGTAAAAGAGGAAACGCATTTGTTGCCAACTACCAAGTGTGATGACAGTACCGAATATAAAAAGTACATACGAAACATTCTGTACTCGTATGTCGCATCACACACTCTGTTATTCTTCTTCCACAAATGCCTCGGCTTCATCTGTTGAGACTGAATGTCACACAACAGCAGTTAACAATGATCATTGTTGTTAGCACATTGGTTATTTGAAGACAGAAGCAATTACTGCAATTCTGCATCAGTCGCAACAGAATGGAAAGCACTGTTCCGGCTTGCTTGTGACGCATACGGTGTGACGTTTGTTTCTGACGTATGCTGGACGTCCGTAATAATGTAGTTAATTCTGTGCGTCACTAATCCTGCGAACAAGTACTATACTTGAGTAGGTACACAGTGTGAGTGCACCTTTCTCGCGAGCGGGCAGTGTCGCCTAGTATCCAATGCTGGCCTGAAATATGCACTCAGCACTCCGTCCTTCAGGCCACAAGTAGCCCATCGGGACCATCCGACCGCCGTGTCATCCTCAGTTGAGGATGCGGATAGGAGGGGCGTGTGGTCAGCACAACACTCTACCGGTCGTTATGATGGTTTTCTTTGACCGGAGGCGTTACTGTTCGGTCGAGTAGCTCCTCAATTGGCATCACGACGCTGAGTGAACCCCGAAAAATGGTAACAGCACATGGCGGCCTGGATGGCGACCAATCCAAGTGCCGGCCACGCCCGACAGCGCTTAACTTCGGTGATCTCGCGGGAACCGGTGTATCCACTGCGGCAAGGCCGTTGCTCGGCCTGAAATATGGGGCGGTAGTAATTCCAACACGTTCATTAGCGTCCAACATGTACACGAGATCACTGTAAGAGGATGAGAACACGCTTCGGACAAGTGGACGCTTCGACAGAGACAGAAACCGACCTGTGTGCTGGAGCTGGTTGTGGAACTCCGGGAAGGTGGCGGCGGGGTCGAAGGTCGGAGCGTGGAGGATTGGCGGCGCGGCGAACCAGTGAGGGAAGTCCGACTGCGCGAGGGCCATGCTGAGCCGTGCTGAACCGTGCTGCGCTGCGCTGTGGAGTGTGGAGTGGCCGCGGCGGAGCTGGGGCACGCACTGCCGGTTGTCGCCGCCGGGCCAGCAAAACTGCGGCGGAGAGGGCGACGACGCCGCCCCTCCCCCTCTTGCCGCGGTGACGCCGCGGGGGCGGGCACGTCACGCCACGCCACGCCACGGTAGCGTACTGTACTGTACTGTACGGCAAGACCCGACGCCGCCACGTGACGTGCTCCTGCTGATGAGAGTCTCTCACTCTTACTGGGAACTGTATCTAACAACAAGAAAGAGTAATGACCCACAAACAGCCAAATATTATAAAAACTACTGTGCTACATTAAGAAACGTTATTATAAAGTCCAGAAGCATGTGCATCATGTCTGAGAGTAAAACCTCTGATAACAAAATCAAAACAATTTGGAATATTATTACAAGGGAGACAGGGCGACCAAGAGTACAGGATGACGGCATCACCATCAAAGCGAATGGAAACTTGATAAACAACAAGCCGAAGTCGAAAATATTTTGAATAATCATGTTTTAAATGTTGTAGAGAAAATGGGATCTAAATGTTCATTAGAAGAAGCAAGGCAGTTAATGGAAGAGGCCTTACCCACACCATTTGATACAATTGAAATTCCACCCACCTCTACTTCTGAAATTAGGAAGATAATAAACTCTCTCAAGAATAAAAGCTCACATGGAATTGACGGCATTTCCAGCAGGATAATAAAAGCTTGTTCCCAAGAAATAAGGGGGATTCTTAGCCACATATGTAATAGCTCTCTGAAGCAGGGTATGTTCCCAGATAGACTGAAGTGTGCCATTGTTAAACCACTGCATAAAAAAGGGGATATGTCTGATGTCAATAACTACCGCCCAATCTCACTTCTGACTGCCTTATCCAAAATTCTTGAAAAAGTAATGTATTGTTGAGTAGCTTCACACCTTTGCAAAAATAAAGTTTTAACAAAATGTCAGTTTGGTTTCCAGAAGGGTTTTTTAATGGAAAATGCTATATATACTTTCACTAATGAAATAAACTGGGAGATGAAGAAGCTTGCACAGGATAGAGTAGCATGGAGAGCTGCATCAAACCAGTCTCAGGACTGAAGACCACAACAACAACAACAATGAAATATTAAATGCTCTGAGTAACCGGAAGTCACCCGTTGGGATTTTTTGTGATCTATCAAATGCTTTTGATTGTGTAAATCATGGAATATTTCTAGGATAAGCTCAAGTACTGTGGTATGAATGGGACAGTGCTCAAATGGTTTAAATCATACCTAACTGGAAAAGTGCAGAAAGTTGAAATAAGCAGATCACATAATATGCAAAAAAAAACTGGTGATTTCTCAAACTGGGGAACAATCAAGAATGGAGTGTCAGAAAGTTCGGTCTTGGGTCCTCTGCTGTTCTTAATATATATTAATGACTAGCCATTCTACATTCACACAGATGCAAAGCTTTTACTTTTTGCCGATGATACAAGTATAGCTATCACACCCAACAGAGAAGAATTAACTGGTGAAACTGTAAACCACGTTTTTCAGAAAATCATTAAGTGGTTCTCTGCAAATGGGCTCTCATTAAACTTTGACAAAACAGAGTGTATACAGTTCCACACAGTAAATGGAATGACACCATTAATATATATATATATATATATATATATATATATATATATATATATATATATATATATATATAAAGTTCGATCAGAAATCGATAGCTAAGGTTGAATATTCCAAATTTCTATGTGTATGCATTGATGAGGGGTTGAACTGGAAAAAACACACTGAGGATCTGCTGAAACGTTTGAGTTCAGCTACTTATGCTATTAGGGTCATTGCAAATTTTGGCGATATACATCTGAGTAAATTAGCTTATCACGCCTATTTTCATTCTCTACTTTCGTATGGCATCATATTCTGGGGTAACTCATCATTGAGTTAAAGAGTGTTCATTGCACAAAAGCGTGTAATCAGAATAATTGCTGGAGCTCATCTAAGATCATCCTGCAGACACTTATTTAAAGAGCTAGAGATCTTCACTGTAGCCTCACAATATATATATTCACTTATGAAATTTGTTATTAACAATTCGAACGAATTCAAAAGTAATAGCAGTGTACATGGCTACAACACTAGGAGAAAGGATGATCTTCACTACTTAAGGTTAAATCTAACTTTGGTTCATAAGGGGGTAAATTATGCTGCCACAAAAGTCTTTGGTCACTTACCTAATAGCATCAAAAGTCTGACAGATAGCCACATAGCATTTAAAAGGAAATTAAAAGATTTTTTAATGGCAACTCCTTCTACTCATTGGATGAATTTTTGGATGTAGTAAGCGGGTAATTTCCCCAACCCCCACAAAAAAATTAAAAATATTAAGTGTCATGTAATATTTTGTGTAATGTAATATCTTGTATAGAGACCTTTTATTAACCTGACACGTTCCACATCATAACGAAGTGTCATATTCATGATCTATGGAACAAGTACTAATCCAATCTAATCTAATCTGTCTTCCCTCCACTCACGTCGTCTTCATTGCACCCAATGACGACATAAAACTGTTCTGTCGTAAATATCTGGGCTGACACGATAGTTTCTCGCTCTGTCTGTCTTCACTCCACTCATGTCATCTTCGTTGCGCTCAGTGACCACACAAAAATGCTCCTTCGTAAATTTCTGGACTAAAACTTACGAAGATAGTTTGAAATGTTCTCAGGGTGGAATAGAAAGAAACGACTTACCTCAGTGAAACTTTTTTATATTTTTAGTCTGGTCTCCCGGTACACTAATGTACTTGGTCGAGCGACGTTCCAACACTGATCCCATCTCGATTATTAGATTCCTTCAGGCCTACAAAACACCCATCAACTACGGCTGTCATTTCTTCGTTTGAAGAGAATCTCCCTCCACCGAGGAAAATTTTGAGCTCACCGAAGAGGTGGAAGTCTGATGCAGCCAAATCAGGCCAAAAAGGTGGGTGTGGCAACAATTCGCATCCTAGTTCGTGTCATTGTGCCACGGCAACAACAGTTCTGTGTGGACGCGCGTTGTCTTGACGAAAGATGACTTTATTCGTCGCCAAACCTGGCCTTTTATCGTTATCTTTTGCTGTAGCTGGTCCAGGAGGTTACAATAGTATTGCCCCGAAATTTTTTGACCAGTGTAATTATTCTGATTCAAAAAGGGTATTTTTGTCTCAAAAACGGGCTGTTCGAGCTATATGTGGTGTAAGTTCGAGAACCTCTTGTCGACCCCTATTCAATAGTCTGGGAATTCTGACATTGCCCTCGCAGTATATATTTTCTTTAATGTCGTTTGTTCTTAGCACTATTAGCTTATTCCCAAGAGTTAGCAAAAAAATGTCTCTGAGCACTATGGGACTTAACTGCTGAGGTCATCAGTCCCCTAGAACTTAGAACTCCTAAAACCTAACTAACCTAAGGACATCACACACATCCATGCCCGAGGCAGGATTCGAACCTGCGACCGTAGCGGTCGCGCGGTTCCAGACTGTAGCGCATAGAACCGCTCGGCCACTACGGCCGGTTCAAGAGTTAGCAGCTTCCACTCAGTTAATACTAGGCAGAAATCAAATCTGCATGTGGAATGCACTTCCTTGACCCTTGTGCAGAAAGGAGTGCACTATTCTGCTGCATCCATTTTCAATAAGCTACCACAAGAACTCAAAAATTTTAGCAGTAGCCCAAACACTTTTAAGTCTAAATTGAAGAGTTTCCTCATGGCTCACTCCTTCTATTCTGTCGAGAAGCTCCTGGAAGAGCTGAAAAATTAAGCAAATTCCAGTGTTACATTGTTGATTTTCTTTATTTAAACTTACGACTTGTCGCCTGAATATGTTTCTTATATTTCATTTTATCTGTTTCTACTATCGTGTTATAATTTCATGTATTGACTCGTTCCATGACCATGGAGACTTCTCCGTAATTTGGCCCCACGGAACAATAAATAAATAAAGATGGTTTATCAGCAGCATCTCTTTCGATCCCAGAAAACTAATGCCTGACTTTCCCGGCTGACCCCACCGTATTGCCTGTGGTTTCTTTGGTGATGATGAACCAACATGTGTCCACTGGTTTAACAGTGGTTTTGTTTCTGAGGTACAGTAGTGCACCCAAGTTTCACCTGTGGTCACAAACCGGTGCAAAAGTTCATGTCGGTTGCTCTGAAAACGAGTCAAACATTAATTACGAAATACACTCTAAAACTGCTGTAGAGTTGCTCAAATATATTCACTGTTTTTCTTTGTGATTTCTTTGTTGTTTCTTGTCATGACGCGTTTCTGGAATCATCATGTGATCTGACGGCCTGGTAAATAAACAAAATTTCATTTCACATGCTGCAGATGTCACAAGACTCTTATAATGGTCATTACAAGAAAACAACAGTTGAAAGTAACAAAACGTGACCCTCCGATATTCCCTTAGAGTACATATGTACAACACGATTTTGACATACCAGTCGAGTATCGAGAACTGAAGTTTAAGCTTGGTCACTTATAAACACAATTCCAGTACGAAACGTAACAGGTTGGGTGGTTGGTTGATTCGGGGGAGGGGAGAGAGGGAGGGAGGTGTCATCGTTCCCATCGGAATAAAGAAGGATGCGGAAGGAAAACGGCATTTTCCTGAAACGATTTAGGAAAATCACGGAAAACCTCAGTCAGGATGGCCCGACGCTGGTTTGAAGCGTCATCCTTCCGAATGAGAGTCCAGTGTGCAAACCACTGCGCCATCTCGCTCGGTAAACCTAAAAGGCATAAGGCGAGAGCTGTAGTGTCAAGCCTAACTGTCTGCCCTGCAGAAGGAGATATGGCGACCGTTAAAGGATGTTGCAGCAGAGACGTGAGTGCCCAGTGTCAAGACTTTGCAGAGTATGTAGATGTAGGTATGCAAGGAAACTACTGCAGAACATTACAGAATAAAATTGTCTGTGAGCATTACCAATACTCGTAAAAATAAAAGCGGTTGAAATCCTACACATCAGGCGATGACTTGATTTTGTAATTTACGATATGTATTTTAAGTATTTTGACATAAGACCAAACACATATTGAATTCAAACATAAAATACCATTTGTCGCTCACGTCGAGTCGCTTTAATTGGTTTATTACCAGGCCATGACATTATACAGGGTGTTACAAAAAGGTATGGCCAAACTTTCAGGAAACATTCCTCACACACAAAGAAACAAAATATGTTATTTAAACACGTGTCCGGAAACGCTTACTTTCCATGTTAGAGCTCATTTTATTACTTCTCTTCAAATCACATTAATCGTGGAATGGAAACACACAGCAACAGAACGTAACAGCGTGACTTCAAACACTTTGTTACAGGAAATGTTCAAAATGTCCTCCGTTAGCGAGGATACATGCATCCACCCTCCGCCGCATGGAATCCCTGATACGCTGATGCAGCCCTGGAGAATGGCGTATTGTATCACAGCCGTCCACAATACGAGCACGAAGAGTCTCTACATTTGGTACCGGGGTTGCGTAGACAATAGCTTTCAAATGCCCCCATAAATGAAAGTCAAGAGGGTTGAGGTCAGGAGAGCGTGGAGGCCACGGAACTGGTCCGCCTCTACCAGTCCATCGGTCACCGAATCTGTTGTTGAGAAGCGTACGAACACTTCGACTGAAATGTGCAGGAGCTCCATGGTGCATGAACCACATGTACTTGTAAAGGCACATGTTCTAGCAGCACAGATAGAGTAGTTCATGAAATAAGTTCGTGGCTTGTGGAAAATAATTTTATGCTAAATCTCAGTAAGACTCAGTTTTTACAGTTTCTAATTCACAATTCAACAAGAAGCGATATTTTGATCAGACAGAATGGGCATATTATAAGCTAGACAGAACAGTTCAAGTTCCTAGGCGTTCGGATAGATAGTAAGCTGTTGTGGAAAGCCCTTGTCCAGGGTCTTGTTCAGAAACTAAATGCCGCTTTATTTACCATTAGAACAGTATCTGAAATAAGTGACACTTCAACAGGAAAAGTAGTGTACTTCGCATATTTTCATACGCTTATGTCGTATGGTATTATTTTTTGGGGTAATTCTTCTGATTCAAAGAGGGTATTTTTGGCTCAAAAACGGGCTGTTCGAGCTATATGTGGTGTAAGTTCGAGAACCTCTTGTCGACCCCTATTCAATAGTCTGGGAATTCTGACATTGCCCTCACAGTATATATTTTCTTTAATGTCGTTTGTTGTTAGCAATATTAGCCTATTCCCAAGAGTTAGCAGCTTTCACTCAGTTAATACTAGGCAGAAATCAAATCTGCATGTGGAATGCACTTCCTTGACTCTTGTGCAGAAAGGAGTGCAGTATTCTGCTGCATCCATTTTCAATAAGCTACCACAAGAACTCAAAAATCTTAGCAGTAGCCCAAACACTTTTAAGTCTAAACTGAAGAGTTTCCTCATGGCTCACTTCTTCTATTCTGTCGAGGAGCTCCTGGAAGAGCTAAAAAATTAAGCAGATTCCAATGTTACATTGTTAATTTTCTTTATTTAAACTTACGACTTGTCACCTGAATATGTTTTTCTATATTTCATTTTATCTGTTTCTAATATCGTGTTATAATTTCATGTATTGACTCGTTCCATGACCATGGAGACTTCTCCTTAATTTGGTCCCACGGAACAATAAATAAATAAATAAATAAATAAAATGAAATCATGATAACGTGCTCCATTGAGCGTAGGTGGAAGAACATACTGACGAAACTAAAATGAGTTCTAACATGGAAATTAAGCGTTTCCGGACACATCTCCACATAACATCTTTTCTTTATTTGTGTGTGAGGAATGTTTCCTGAAAGTTTGGCCGTACCTTTTTGTAACACCCTGTATGTATGAACTCAATATGTGCTTTGCTCTTATCTTAAAATACATGTTGTAAATTAGACAAACAAGTTATCGTCTGATGTCTGACTTTCTTAAACAGTATTTGCACCACTTTTGTTTTTACGATTACGTGTTTGTGGGACATTTATACACGCAGAAAGTCGCAGTTGTAGGAATACACTGCACCATTTTAACGGTGTGTTGCTATTCCTGCACAGGTCGATGAACTACACGTTCAGTAGAAAAACGTTATCTTGGAAGGATACCTGTTTTACACAACGTCCTGAAAATGCTGGTAAACACTCAGCTATCAGGAATTCGACGTACCGGAAAGCGCCGACGGTATTTTTCGGTAACAGCAGGAGCACTACTATTGTAGACCCCGTAAACATACGCCATATCAAATAGACCAATCTGTATATTCTTCATTAGAGTAGATGTGTGGCATTTTAGCCAGCTCGTGTGCAAACTGATGCTTCTCTCTGATACGCCTTTACTCCCTGTCACTACTTTACTCACAACACGTCATGGGAAATTGCGCCTTCTACGGGCTAGCTTCATGGCACAAAGACATCCCGAGCAGAGAGGCTGAAAGGAACGAGGTAGGTTGGGATAAAATAAAATTTTAAGGAAGGTGGATTAGCCAGACACACGTGAGCGCGCAACTAACCCAAAAACAAATGTAAATTAAATGTTTTCTATTTCGAGAGCCATTAGGAATTGGGCATATACACTAAAGCGCCAAAGAAACTAGTATAGGCATGCGTATTCAGACGGGAATTTAAGGAGATGGGACCTGGATAAACTGAAAGAACCAGAGGTTGTACAGAGTTTCAGGGAGAGCATAAGGGAACAATTGACAGGAATGGGGGAAAAATACAGTAGAAGAAGAATGGGTAGCTTTGAGGGATGAAATAGTGAAGGTAGCAGAGGATCAAATAGGTAAAAAGACGAGGGCTAGTAGAAACCCTTGGGCAACAGAAGAAATATTGAATTTAATTGATGAAAGGAGAAAATATAAAAATGCAGTAAATGAAGCAGGCAAAAAGGAATACAAACGTCTCAAAAATGAGATCGACAGGAAGCGCAAAATGGCTAAGCAGGGATGGCTAGAGGACAAATGTGGAGACTCTGTAATGGTGTGGGGCGTGTGCAGTTAGAGCGATATGGGACCCCTGAGACATCTAGATACGACTCTGACAGGTGACACGCACATAAGTACCCTGTCTGATCATCTGAATCCATTCATGTCCACTGTGCATTTCGACGGACTTGGGCAATTCCAGCAGGACATTGCGACACCCGACACGACCAGAATTTCTACAGAGAGGCTCCAGGAACACTCTTCTGAGTTTAAACACTTCCGTTGGTCACCAAACTACCCGGACATGAACATTTTTGAGCATATCTGAGATGCTTGCAACGTGCTGTTCAGAAGAGATCCCCAGCCCCTTCTACTCTTACAGATTGATGGACAGCCCTGCAGGATTCATGGTGTATGTTCCCTCAAGCACTAATTCAGACATTAGTCAAGTCCATGCCACTTGTGTGCGGCACTTGTGCGTGCTTTTTGGGGGTGGGGGAGGGGGGGGGGGCTACACAATAGTAGGTAGATGTACCAGTTTCTTTGGCCCTTCAGTGTGTATCCATATGAAGTTTTTTTGTTTCAAATGAACGTTCCTGTCATATGCATTAATACTGAAAATTTCTCCTGAATACTCTGTATTTTATTCCGTCAGGTGACATTTTAGTTCATTTTCTGTAACATTTTAGGTATTGCGTTTGTGGCTTAATGCTTTGTGGACAAAGACCAAATAAATAAATAACTATTTAGAAAACGAAGATTCACTAATTACTACATACTCCATTTGGCGTTGCCAGCCTTGCGTGAAGTGGAAAGCTGGGCCACTATCTATAACTGGACAATAATGAGGGCAAGTAGTACAATCTAAAGAGAATCACATTGTGTGACTGCTCATGGTCGTCGCGCAAAATCAGTTGCGCCAAGCCCGCTTTCACTGTCACGGGCTGAAACGAGAGCGAAATTCTCCACTCATTTTCAAGGTATACGGAGTTTGGCTGTATTTGACAAGCTAAAATGTGCGCTGGACCACGTACGGAAGCCATATACCTACATTTCGCGGCAGAAGACGACACGCTACACTACCTGAGGACACCTAAGATGCGTAAAGTTTCAGACTGTCAGTGGTCGCTCTTTGTTTCTTCCAAAATTCGCCGAGTCCCTTATATGAATTCTGCAGGGAAATGGATACAACGGTAAATTAGGCTTTACCACAACATTAATGATGTTACTGAGGTCGAAATTTTCTGCTGATGAAAAGTTCTCGGGTTCCCAGCTGGGTGGCAGCGTTAAGATGTCGTGACATTTCGACGGGTGTCATATTCACCACCTTGGCAGCTGGAAAACCGAGAGATTTTAATCAGCAGTATACAACGAGAAAACCTTTATGTACTCACATTTTCTACTGTTTTCTGCGGTACACACCACATTGTTTACAGGTGGCGAGTTAGAGCTGTGTAACTGAATTCGATTACTGGGCAGCTGTTGTCTTTAAAAACAATTGATTGTCAGGGGATATTAAAGAGTAAATCAAGAAGATATTAATTGCATATTAAAAAGGAAACACTTTCCTGATTTATTGCCGGTAAATAGATTCTTACTAAAGACTCCAGAACGATTAGCGAGGTAATGATCCTAGTAGAAAAGGAAGGAAGATTTGAGCTCAAGATCCCGTCAACGACGAGGTACGTAGAGACTGAAAACTGGGTCAGGTCGATCAAGTATGGGGAGGAATTCTGTTGCGGTCACGTTGTTGGAGAAATCTTGGAGTTTACCAGAGGTGATTCACAGAAAGTATAAGGAAACTAAGCCTTGATGATGGGCCTAGGTTTTGAAATCCGGCCTTCC
This sequence comes from Schistocerca nitens, assembly GCF_023898315.1. Classification (NCBI taxonomy): domain Eukaryota; kingdom Metazoa; phylum Arthropoda; class Insecta; order Orthoptera; family Acrididae; genus Schistocerca; species Schistocerca nitens. The sequence continues at coordinate 38,418,541 of NC_064615.1, forward strand.
CCAATGCGGGTCCTGTTTGAACAGATCTGCCCCTGCATTCCTGTGAAGCCGGTCACTTACTCATCTGTACAAGTGCCAGTAGCTTACTTACCACGTACAATGTGCTGCAGAGAGTAGCTCGGCATATTTCCTGTATAAATTGTCTTGCCAGGGGACAAAGTCATGAAAGTCATGCCAAGTGCGCGAAATATTCTAAGAGCAGGTGGGTATCAAATCACAAATGGTCGGATGTAACGTCTCTTATTGATCTACGTAGCCATCGGTTTGTCCTAATTACGACAAAGGAAGCCTGATGTGTGTCATTATTCCGATCAGATGATGAATATTTTTATTCAATTACTTTGTCTTGTAAAGGTAAACAAATCCTACGGAAAATTAATTATAAAACAGTCTAAATGGCAAGGCATCTTTACTAAAAGGTGGCCGGTTTTGATGATCATATCACCATATTCAGACCTTCAACCACATTGATAGACAAAGACTGTGCATGGAGCAGAACCCGCTGATTGATGATAGTCAACTGTTGACTATCGTCTTTGAGCGGTTCCTACTCCACGCACAGCCTTGCGTTGTAGACTGTTTTATAATTAATTTCAAATGTTACATTGTGATCGCTGACTTTCTCTAACAGTGTTTTCAAAAATAATGTCCTACGGGCGTTCGATGGGTTTAAGAAAGGTATCCTTTGAGATGATGCAATAGTTACGACACGGAATTGGCATGTGGGAGGTACGTGATTCATATTCCCGTCCGGTTGTTCAAGCTTGGTTACTCTCTTTTCAATCAAAGCCAACCACTTACAAACCAACAGTTTATTCAGCCCCTGACCTAGGTTTCGATATTTATAAAAATATCTTCTTAAAAAAAAAAGTGGGCCTTTTTACATCACATAGTGGTAAATTACATTACTTGAAGTCGAGCGGCTCTTGTCGTATATAAAATTGATTTAAAAACCAGAAACATCATATGCAATAACTTATGACAGCAGCCAGATTACATTCAGTGTACGTCAGAATAAAAGCAGAAATGTAATCACCCATTGGTAACGGCTCTTGTCTATATAAAATTATAGCGGGAGTACAAAGTATAAAATATTTGCATAACGTAAGTATTCACCACGCCAGAGGCAAAGGCCAGTCTTTGGTGCCCTTGATATTAGTGGGCTCATAGTCCTGAAGTTGTTTCATCAGCTTCCGATCTCAAGGCGGACATACAATGCTGTTGTATAGACTTGGATGGATAGAATGTTTGTCTATTCGAAAATGTCGACTTACCTAATTCCGATAGGCAACTGTGCACATCTTTCAAGTCTACCGGGCAGCAGCAACTGCTGCAAGCATTTATCGATAGTTACGCACTTATCTGCTTGACCGTTATTGACGTTCGTAGCGTTGTTCATTAATGGAAGTTATTGTACGGATGTTCAGCGTAAAAGCAGGGGAAGAAATTTTCGTCGCCGGCCATCGGCAGCACGGGGGAGGGAGGTGGTGGCGTACACACCGCGCGTCCGATGTACTGGATAGCCGGCCCGAGTGACCGAGCGGTTCTAGGCGCTTCAGTCTGGAACCGCGCGACCGCTACGATCGCAGGTTCGAATCCTTCCTCGGGCATGGATGTGTGTGATGTCCTTAGGTTAGTTAGGTTTAAGTAGTTCTCAGTTCTAGGGGACTGATGACCTCAGAAGTTAAGTCCCAAAGTGCTCAGAGCCATTTACCATTTTTTGTACTGGACAAACATAAACCTTATCGTACGATCGCGTCGTGTAAGGGGACATGAATGTGGTAAGGACGACCTTCATATTTGGAATAATTTGCAGAAAATTTTGTACGATACAGTAATACCACGCTTGAAGGCAAAGGAAGGTAATGCAAGGATTACTCACGTTTGGTTGAAGTCACACGTACCAGAGCCGATATTTACGCATTTGCGGCTACCCCAAAACAGTTGTGACTGACGCAAGTACGTATCCTGTTTCGTACGACAATTATTATCAAATGATTCATAGTTTAATCAATATTTATTGTCTTTAGGTAATTCTCCTCTTGTTGTTGTTGTTGTTGTGGTCTTCAGTCTAGAGACTGGTTTGATGCAGCTCTCCATGCAATCCCGTGCAAGCTTCTTCATCTCCCAGTACCTACTGCAACCTACAGCCTTCTGAATCTGCTTACTGTATTCATCTCTTGGTCTCCCTTTGCGATTTTTAGCCTCCACACTGCCCTCCAGTACTAAGTTGGCGATCCCTTGATGCCTCAGACTATGTCCTACCAACCTATCCCTTCTTCTAGTCAAGTTGTGCCACAAACTTCCCTTTTCCCCACCGAATTCTGTTCAATACCTCCTCATTAGTTATGTGATCTACCCATCTAATCTTCAGCATTCTTCTGTAGCACAACATTTCGGAAGCTTCTATTCTCTTCTTGTCCAAACTATTTATCGTCCACGTTTCACTTCCATACATGGCTACACTCCATACAAACACTTTTAGAAAGGACTTCCTGACACTTAAATCTATACTCGATGTTAACAAATTTCTCTTCTTCAGGAACTTCTTCCTTGCCATTGTCAGTCTACATTTTACATTCTCCTCTTATAACATGCAAAGATTACAACTCATTCATCGCAACTTGTTTAATGCTTTTTCCCATTAGTCGCCGAGGACGCATCTAAAGAAATTAAATTTCCCACTCCCATTGCTGCAAGACCTCTCTAAACCAGAGCTGGTGCAACAGCATTACAAATACTTTCTGTTATTCTAATTCGACTTTCAAACGTCGTTCTCTGTCGGTTTCAGTGGAAACAGTTGATGTGTCCAACGTCGTCAGAAGCGAATTAAGCTAATTTATTCTTCTGTTACATGCAGGAAATACCTCTGACCCTGATGTGTGGCTTCCTCGTATCTAACTCATTTGAAATCTCGCTCTAGTTGTGGCAACTGGACTTCCCGAAAGCTTCTGATGACGCTGGCACGGGTCATGCTTGTTGACAATTACTAAACCCGACTCAGAAGCACTTACTATCGTCCTCTCCTGTGTACGCATACGAAGGCTACACTACGACAAGCGACGATCCAGTGTTAAACTTACCATTAAAAGAAACAAAAATGTGGCTTGAGACGTGGAATGTTAAATAATTACTAGGTCGTGTGCAGACAATGAAGCTACAAAACGAATAACAGTGTGTTACGAAATATTACATAAATTCCACACTTAAGTAATTATGCCGCTGAATTAACCTTTAGATGAGATAGTAAATTTGTTAGCAATTGTTTAAAGCTTTCTCCACGTAAATACTTAGTTTTTAGAATAATAGAACAATTTGAACGGAAGAAGGCCTAATGACTTAGGACAAGTAATTGAAGAACATGTGCATCGTAACTACTGCTTTCATTAGCTTTCATCACAACAGTAGATAACTCAGAATTGAAAGAGGAGCTTGGCAAGGAGACTCCACATCACCAACACTATTCCCAGAAGATTTTGATATCCATTCACTATGAAATAAAGTCAGCTAAAATAATTTGGAGATCTGTCATCTATCTACTGTAAATTATCAATTAATAAAAGTCAAGATCGTGATAATAATTCATTTAAAATGATTATTGCGATCCTGACGGTTTTAGTGATACTGTGAAATAGAAGGAACAAGTCTTAACGGAATGCGTCTAAACCGCCTCTGTTTTGTAGATAACTTTGTACTGTTTACCCCTAGTGCAGCTAAATATAAACAGTTAAGTGTATTTAGCAGAGCAGTGTTTGAAAAATCAGGAAAATCAGTTACAACGACATTAAAAAAAATTGCAGCCGGCAATCAAATCAAAATTCAAGTCGTAGAACTAGTTTTTGAGACATCTTCAACTTTTGTAGTCCTGTCTTCCTCAGTTGCTTGTAATATTACGGTATATTGATAATTTTTACTTTATGGACCATCTGACAGCAACTGAATGAAACACAATTTTAGTGCCATACGCATTTCGCCTTTATTTTCTGCAAGGCATCTTCAGTGGCAGGTTGCGCGGACGATTTCCTACATATTACGCTCCTGTAGCATTTTTGGTGTTGTCCTTCTTGTTATAAATGCCAATTTGTGGTTTTTCCCCACATTTCACTGCACTATGAACTGCACACTTGTTTGGATGCAATGTTTTGGTTTGTGGTGCCGACTGTCCAAGGAAATACTTCGCTTAACTCTAGGAGAGAAGGAAAGATTAAGAAGTCGACCAGCGTAAAGTGAATAGACAGCTTTAGGAAACATGCGGCGGAAATACAGATGCATTGGTGAAGACTACTGAAATCTCGCTGGAGACTACTGAATGAAACTTCATTCAGCAGTGGATGACAAATAACTGATGATGACGATTACTACTCAGCAACTCTAGAATTGTATTTATAGTATCTGGCTTCCGAATTAGGACACTAGAGTCATACTCAGTTGAAGTCAGTTCAAATACTCAATCTGACCATTCTGATTTATGATTTCTCTAGTTTCCCCATACACTTAAGGACAACGGCGGCACGTTTCCATTAATAGTCTATGGCCGCCTCCTTTCATTCATTCCTTTTATGAAGTTACAACATAATGTAGAAGCCAGGACAAGCAACATGGATTACTAAATTTTTATTTTTTCCTAGTTTCTATCACAGTTGCATTCAAAAATTTTGTTGTGGTCAGATTCGGACTGTAGCGCCCATTCTCAAACCATTTCCTTCGACGTAAACGTTAACATACATTTCGACCAGTGAGTACATATGCAATAGCAATAACCAGTATTCCTTTTACATTAAAAAAATCGTCCTACAATGCAAACATGGAGTACACCGAAAAAATCTCATAATTGAACGCTATAAATGACATTAAAATTAAACATACTTCAGAGGTATTACTTGCATTATTGTGCTGTGACACTGATTGGATTTGCTAAAAAGGCAATGTGCTTTCAAATCGTATGTGACATTCAGTGGGGAGTAGATTTATACAGTTTTTCAGATGAATGTGTGAGCTCTCTTCTTTTTCATATAAAGTTGTCATACGACCGAAAGAAGTAAGAATCGCTAACATAGCACTGAAACTCCCATTTAGCAGTAGCTGTACATAACTTGAAAGTTTAACAGTGCTCTCAGAAAGAAGAAAGTTGGCGCTAACGAATACAAACGAAACCATCTGAACTTCCCAGTTTCGTGTAACCACAGCAAAGTTTCTGTGGGTTAAATGATGTGACACTTTTCAACAGCACTATCTGATTCCTTAGGCGCTCTCCTAGAAAGTAACGTGAGCCAAGCAGCTAAGTAAAACGAACTAAAATGGGCAACAGCAACTTCAGATGGAGATACTAACATTTAATCCTATGGGTTCCACCAGTACGAAAAAGACATATTTATAAAATTTTTCGTGTAATAATGAACCTTCAATATCATAGGAAGCAACACATACATGAAGAAATTGGCAAAAAATAAACACCCTGTTGTTTTAGGGAGGGGTTTCACTTTGGTACCACTAGGACATTCATAGTGTTCAACCACCCATCATTTCGATTGATAATTTGACAGCAAATTTGTATTTTTCCTAGAGACATTCCCACATCACGAAACTTTCTTGAACTCATAAGGCTTAAAATTAATTATAGTCCTAAATAAGAAGCAAAAATGGTAAAAAGAGTGGCTAAATTTTGTATCAGAACTACTACCCAGTGGTTTTATTTGGAAACCACTCATAACTTCAGCACTAAAAACACAAATTTACGTTACAGTAACTTTAGATCACTTATTTTCACTGTAAATGGTCTCAATATGACCACTACAAAAAAAAAAAAAAAAGATAGACCAGATGCCACAGTCTTCTACAATCACGTAGCACAATCTCCGCGCCGATTGTTGCTTTCAAAGCTTTAGGTGACTCGAGAATGGGTTACCATCTCGCATTTCCGAAGTCAATAAAAGATCCTACTTCCACCTAACTACTTACAGGTAAGATTCCTGGATCCGACCACTGGACTGGAAAGACTCACCGCTAACAGTTTAATAAATCACCGTCAGCTGACTATTAGCAATTAGCCAACGCAATTTCCCGACAGATAGACGGGAACACAGTTCAGTCGCAGGAAAAAGGTCACTCGGAAAACACCATTCTCAGATTTTCACTGACACAATTAAGTTTATTAGTATAGAATAACTCTAGTCAAGTCCGAGGCTTTCTATCTAACCCCTCTTCCATGTAGTTAAAATCTCCACGATTCCACAGAGCCTTTATCGTACCGCACAAGTATTAAACGTGGACTTGTTAGTGCTCACCATTGACAAAGCACAACGGGAATTGCCTGTAAGCCGTCCTCTCCCTGGACGTGAAAACGCACGTGAGCTAGTAGCTCGTGACGTCACAGCGTGGAATTCCGCGTTCCATTACAATGCGCAGCTTGAAATGAAGAAGATGGCGGTCAGATTTTGCCCCTTGGAGATGAATGTGGCCAGTGAGATGCGGCATCGTTTTTACATTACAAGCAATACAAAGGAGCTGCCATATTGTATTTTAAATTACATATTAGGTTGGTTTTCTTTATCAAAGAGTACTTGGTATGAATGTAAGCTGTTTCAAAGCACAGGCAAATCGAGGTTCTCTCGAAAACGGGCCATTTTAGCTACGATAAGTTATAATAAAATGTCAGGAAACTGCATGTCGGTACATAAAGGCTTCCTGTATTTGATGCTTTTAGAGTTATAACTTGTGTGCTATGAAAGTGTACCTTTTCAATGGCACGGATCAATGACGGCCTGTCAAAAGCGCGTCTTTGATACAAATCGTCATAGTTAAATATCACGTAGTGACATTTGTGGATACGGTCTTTAGATAGTGTATACCATACACGGAAAAACAGTTGCCAGGTTGGAGCTACACTAATGCAGTAGTTGATGTTGTTCATAACAAATAATATACGAGCCAGTAAGAAAACCAGAGCAAAAATTAGGCGTTGTCACTGACCATTCCTCTGCTCCTGCCTACAGTACCCGCCATCATCATGTAGCAGGATTAGGGAAACCCCGGCCCATCTTTAGCAAAACAAAAACAGTCTTCTCCTTGCGAACGGAAGTGGTGGAGGCGGCTTCAAAATGAAAAAGGAACAACACACGTGGGCAACCAGGAAATGAAATGTTAAAGCAAATAATTTCTGATGACACATAACTTTTTATCGTTAGACACATTACTGGTAACCAGCAACGAATATGCGTAGTTTCTTACAAACCAGGAGTATTGATTCTCTTGTCTTTTTCCACCGAGTGGCGGCGAAGACACTTCGAAACATTTGGGTCTACCTTCAGGCACAAGAGATGATTCAGTTGATGAAATATTATACTCTTATTCCAGACGAGTGGCGTTCAATTTGTCAGCCTACGAGGTTGGCGATCTATGTTGTCCATGGCTGCGGCAAGTAAAATTGAATGAATACCACAGAAAAATAGCCACAGGTGCAAATTTCACTTCTATTTACTTGATGACTAGTTTCGGGTCGGAACCCATTTTCAAATCATCCAGATAATGATGATAAAATCTTCTCGGGTTGACAGCCGAGTCAATATGTTGCTCTCTAGCAACTTCTTCACCTGAAGAAGTAAGAAACTTGCTGAAATATTGCTGGAGAACAACACTTTGACTCGGCTGTCAACCCGAGAAGATTTTATCATCGAGATTCGCTGAGAAAGCCTGCATTCTCATATCATCCAGATAGTCAAAATGATATTTCCCTTTATATAAGACCCATTTAGACATTATATATATATATATAGTTCGTAAGATTGAGGTGAATGATCGAATAGGTCCTACAACAAGATGATGACCTATTTCAATATTCCTTTCTCCTTCTTCTCTAATCCTTGCCGAACTCATCTTTTGTTCTCCTCTTAATGATCTCGATCTCGACAGGTGTCTAAGTGCTTTTATTATTATAATCATATCGTTCTTCCTTTAAAGAGCACATAGACACTACAGTTAGCATTTGACTTCTTCATCTACATCTACATCTACATGGTTACTCTGCAATTCACACGTAAGTGCCTGGCAGAGTGTTCATCGAACCATTTTCATACTACTTCCCTACCATTGCACTCTAGAATGGCTCATGGAAAAAAGGAACACCTAAATTTTTCCGTTCCAGCTCTGATTTCTCTTATTTTTATATGATGATCATTTCTCCCTACGTAGGAGGGTGTCATTCAGGAGAGAAAGTTGGCAATTGAAATTTCGTAAATAGATCTCGCCGCAAAGAAAACCACCTTTGTTCCAGTGACTGCCACCTCAACTCGCGTTGGTATATCAGTGAAACTCTCATTCCTATTGCACGATAACACGAAACGAGCTGCCCTTCTTTGCACTTTTCGATGTCCTCCGTCAATCCCACCTGGTAAGGATCCCACACCGCGGGGCAATATTCCAGCAGAGGACGGACAAGTGTAATGTAGGCTGTCTATTTAGTGGGTTTGTCGCATCTTCTAAGTGTTCTGCCAACAAAGTGCAATCTTTGTGTCGCCTTCACCAGAATATTATCTATGTGGTCTTTGCAATTAAAGTTGCTCGTAATTGTAATTCCTGGGTATTTAGTCGAATTGACAGCCCTTAGCTTTTTGCGAGTTATCGTATACCCAAAATTTATCAGATTTCTTTTAGTACCCATGTGGATGACCTCGCACTTGTCTTTGTTTAGTTCCAATTGCCACTTTTCGCACCATACAGAAATTCTCTCTAGATCATTTTGATCGTCTGATGATTTTACTAGACGGTAAATTACGCCGTCATCTGCAAACAATCTAAGGGGGGCTTCTTCTTCTTCTTCATCATCTTCCCAAAACTTCTTCATTCTGTCACGTCGGTGTGTGAGTTTTGGAATTTTGGACTTATTTCTGTTGTTTTATTTGGATGTGAACTCATTAGAGTCAATCTTTTATATGCATATTATCTGTTTAGTTACCTCTGGGTCGAAAACGACATCTTGCAGTGAGTGGGCTAGGCAAAGTACTTTAGATTTTCTGGTTCCGTTTATGACGTGGAAGACCCTTTTGTTTTGAGCATCGTTACCCTGGAATGAAATTCAGCGTTTTGCCATGGACTTACATTCTTCTCAACTTCTGTTCATCCAGATAGCTTTTGGGATACTCGACGCGAATATCCTCCACAATAGCTGTTGTTCTAATTTCCCAATGACGTGAACATTCAGGTTGATGATGATATCTCAGTTACGTAGACTGCCTCTGGAAGAATATCTCTTTGATAGTGGCATTGTTTGACTTAAGTGGATATAGATTTTCGTTGTAAATATAGCAGATGACTGTCTAGCCTTTACACACTTTTTCTGTACGACTTTTATTGTTCATTTTGTTTTTTGTACTGTTGCCGATAATTTCACCTAAGTACCTGGAGTGTTGGGCCTGAGTCATTTTGCCGTATCTCTTCATGCGATAACACGGGTCTGTTAGTTTGTAGTCCATGTACTGTGTCTTCTCACAAGAGATTTGGAAGTCAATTTTGGCATCTTAAGAAACTTTTGTATGGCGTCTCTGGCTTCAGTGGCAGTCCTCATAATTACTGGTAAGTCATCGGCAAACGCAAGTATTTTACTTATTGGTCTATATATGTTCCATGTATTTCTTTCTGACATATTTTGATGACATTATCTATCACATGATTGAAAAGGAGCGGAATTAAACCATCTTCATGTCTTACATCTATTTTTATTTCGAAAGACTCGAAGATTCTGTCCGTAAATTTTACTTTAGATGTTACGCTCGTCCGCAGCTCGTGGTCGTGCGGTAGCATTCTCGCTTCCCGCGGCCGGGTTCCCGGGTTCGATTCCCGGCGGGGTCAGGGATTTTCTCTGCCTCGTGATGACTGGGTGTTGTGTGATGTCCTTAGGTTAGTTAGGTTTAAGTAGTTCTAAGTTCTAGGGGGCTGATGACCATAGATGTTACGTCCTATAGTGCTCAGAGCCATTTGAATCATTTTTTTTTTTTTTTTTTTTTTTGTTACGCTCGATTAAGTTGGTTACTTAGATATCCACACCACATTCATCTAGTACATTAAATAGCGTGGTGGAGTCAGTCGAATAATACTCGTTTTAATCTACAAAAGTGACCACTGTGCGAATTGTATGACGATGCTGTGTTGTCAGCTTGAGGTTACAGATTTCCGCACAGTATCAGTCTTGTCTAAAGCTCTCCTGGTACTCACATCCATCCCATCTGTTGGTCTAATTTGGTAAGCAGAATATGTTGCAGGTGACTGACAGCAGGGAATGGCTCGGTGATTCTCAGGGTATTTCTTGTCTCCTTTTTGTGTAAAGTGTGAATTTTTCCGATCTGTATACATTGATTCTCTCTCAAATATATTCACAATGATGGCTTGTAGTCTGTCAATCATGAGTTCGTTTCCGGTCCTGAACATTTTAGTAAGTACACTGTCTCCCCGGACGCTTCGTTGTTTTCGAGATGTAATATAATGTTACGTATCTCATCGTGTGTTGGCGAATCTGAGTCTTGTTCTGCTGTGGATCTTGGAACTTGCAATTTTTATGTAAGTATTTTATGTGTGTATTTTTAGTTGAGTAATTGATGAACGTAATGCTTCAGTATGTCACAGTTTATCTTCGTGTTCGTCTTGAGTGTTTCCTCTGAGCGACGGAAATAAATACTGGGTCGATTACAATTTTCTGGTTCTTCCCTGAAAGTCGAGAAGAAACTGGTTGTTGTTCTGTTTGGAGTAATTATCCATTCCTGTTATCTACTGAAGTAGTACGTGTGTTTAATTGATCTGATTGTTTCTTCAGTGTTTCGAAGAAGTTCTGCCAATTTTTGTGTATTCTGGTGGCTCTAGTACATTCTGGGGCCCACCATCGGAGTGTACGTTTTTGTGAAGTTGCACGGAGTCTCATTGTTAATTCTTGTGTGGTCTCGATAATTGTATTCCGTAATTGTACATTTCTCTGCAGTTGTTGTATAAAATGCCATGCACGATTTTTAAGTACTCTGGGTCTTAGCGTGGTATTTCGCGTTTCTGGTTAGGTCTGAAGCGTGCTGTGATTCGTGAGAGATGATCGTCGGGCCGTATGTAATCCTTACGTATGCGCACAATCATGACCTGGAGAAAGAATTTCCTGGTGCTTATTACATGGTCGAATTGTTATAATCTTTGCAGATAGTTGGCGATTTTCATGTGTCGTTTTCCGTGGTGGATTTTTAAAATTTGTAGATATTAGTAGAGGTTTAGTCATTCTAGATGCATTAATAACTCGCTCTCCATTGGCAATTGTCTCTCTATGTACTGAGAAATTCCCGATTATCTGTTTGTAATACAGTTCTCTGCCGATCTGCACATTGAAATCTCAAAGCAAAATTTTAATATGATGTGGAGGAATCTTCGAGAGTGTTCATTAGAGCTGTGACTAGAACTGTTAGCCGGCCGCGGTGGTCTCGCGGTTCTAGGCGCGCAGTCCGGAACCGTGTGACTGCTACGGTCGCAGGTTCGAATCCTGCCTCGGGCATGGATGTGTGTGTTGTCCTTAGGTTAGTTAGGTTTAAGTAGTTCTAAGTTCTAGGGGACTAATGACCACAGCAGTTGAGTCCCATAGTGCTCAGAGCCATTTGAACCATTTGAACTAGAACTGTTCAACTTTGTTTCTGTGAGGTTCTTTGTTCACTGGAGAATGTGCGTAAAATGCGCCAGCAAAGCTAATGACGTGTAGGCCTGTTTGGTGCATTTAACTCTGAGGAGACCACTGAACACTGTTATGTGCCAGGAATGCAGCGTCCAAGGTTTGTATTTACTGTTTGTATTACTTCAGGCAGACACATCGGCGGTGCTTGAAGGTTGTTGCGTAGTATTACTGCAGCTCAAATGCTTGGAGAACGGTATGTAGCTGCCGCGAACGTCGGGAGCGAAACCTGCTGTGACGTAACACGTTATGCAGTCGACGGGCAACGAGACGTGTTGTGCCGGTTTCCCAAACCGGTCCGCAGGGAAGGACGCTCGGACTTAACAAGACCACTGACCTCTGAACGGGAGAAAGGAGAAGTGCCGTTGTGTGACCTCAATAACTGGACGATTAACATATCACTTGGCAGAAAGCTTCCAAGAGTGAGGTACAAATACAGCAGATCTGGGAATCCATGAAGGATCACCGTGGTAAAATAACTCTAAAAGCTCTATTTCGATTGTTATAAAACTTAAGTTGTGTGTAGTGAAGTTGTTTTAGACATATAGGACATAAAACACAAAATTTCGTCGTCGCCCATCAAGAAGTGGACATTATGGTCCCCCGCCTCCTCACGTCTGCATCTTTTGGATCCATCTTCTGCTGGGGCTGTTCTTCCTACCCATTAGTACCGAGATGTGTTTTTAGGTAATATTTCGTTACGCATTCCACGTAATTTTTTCACTATTCATTTCTATATCTTACGATTTTTGTCTATTAAGCCCCGGATGTACAATTTCTACAGCAAGACTGACTCTAATTCTACCCGCTTTTACGACTCCTAGAATGACCTTGAAAAACGTCGTTTCCGCAGCCTGGATTCTACTTCATCTTTTTTTTTCACACATCTTGCTGCCCAATGTATGCTGTATCCACAAAGTTTCAGGGGTGATGGAAAATGGCCTGTGTTTAAAGTCAATGTAGGGAATCATCTTGAAATGACTGTGTTCGAAGCTACAAACGCAAATTTGTTGCAGTATAACTGTGGCAGTGGAAAAGAGAACCTATGAATCGTTGATTACATATCTAATCAACTACTTGATTACGTGTTAACTACACTACTGGCCATTAAAATTGCTACACCACGAAGATGATGTGCTACAGAAGCGAAATTTAACCGACAGGAAGAAGATGCAGTGACATGCAAATAATTAGCTTTTCAGAACATTCACCCAAGGTTGGCATCTACAACGTGCTGACATGAGGAAAGTTTCCAACCGATTTCTCATACACAAACAGCAGTTGACCGGCGTTGCCTGGTGAAACGTTGTTGTGATGCCTCGTGTGAGGAGGAGGAATGCGTACCATCACGTTCCCGACTTTGATCAAGGTCGGATTGTAGCCTATCGCGATTGCGGTTTATCGTGTCGCGACATTGCTGCTCGCGTTGGTCGAGATCCAATGACTGTTAGCAGAATATGGAATCGGTGGGTTCAGGAGGATACTACGGAACGCCGTGCTGGATCCCAACGGCCTCGTATCACTAGCTGTCGAGATGACAGGCATCTTATCCGCATGGCTGTAACGGATCGTGCAGCCACATCTCGATCCCTTAGTCAACAGATGGGGACGTTTGCAAGACAACAACCATCTGAACGAACAGTTCGACAACGTTTGCAGCAGCATGGACTATCACCTCGGAGACCATGGCTGCGGTAACCCTTGACGCTGCATTACAGACAGGAGCGCCTGCCGATGGTGTACTCAACGACGAACCTGGGTGCACGAATGGCAAAACGTCATTTTTTCGGATCAATCCAGGTTCTGTTTACACCATCATGATGGTCGCATCCGTGTTTGGCGACATCGCTGTGAACGCACATTGGAAGCGTGTATTGGTCATCGCCATACTGGCGTATCACCCGGCGTGATGGTATGGGATGCCATTGGTTACACGTCTCGGTCACCTCTTGTTCGCATTGACGGCACTTTGAAGAGTGGACGTTACATTTAAGGTGTGTTACGACCCGTGGCTCTACCCTTCATTCGATCCCTACGAAACCCTACATTTCAGCAGGATAATGCACGACTGCATGTTGCAGGTCCTGTACGGGCCTTTCTGGATACAGAAAATGTTGGACTGCTGCCCTGGCCAGCACATTCTCCAGATCTCTCACCAATTGAAAACGTCTGGTCAATGGTGGCCGAGCAACTGGCTCGTCACAATATGTCAGTCACTTCTCTTGATGAACTGTGGTATCGTGTTGAAGCTGCATGGGCAGTTGTACCAGTACACACCATCCAAGCTCTGTTTAAGTCAATGCCCAGGCGTATCAAGGCCGTTATTACGACCAGAGGTGGTTGTTCTGGGTACTGATTTCTCAGGATCTATGCACCCAAATTGCATGAAAACGTAATCACATCTCTGCCTCGTGATGACTGGGTGTTGTGTGCTGTCCTTAGGTTAGTTAGGTTTAAGTAGTTCTAAGTTCTGGGGGACTGATGACCATAGATGTTAAGTCCCATAGTGCTCAGAGCCATTTGTCCAATGAATAACCGTTTATCATCTGCATTTCTTCTTGGTGTAGCAATTTTAATGGCCAGTAGTGTATTAGTCGCTAAACTTTTATGGTGAACATTGCTGACTAACAATAAGATGCAGGCCTAGGTAATGAGGCGTGGAGACAGAACACTATTGCACTGCAGACGGCGTGATGTGTTCACTGCCATGGCGATGTATGTAAATGTCTGTAGAACGGCACAGCATTTCCAGGTTGCAGTGAATACACACTCACTCCTAGTGAACATTGCGTTGTTCCCGTTTATGGAATTACATGTAAGTTAGAGGGGGATGTCTGCTGTCAGCTGCAGCGGGATATTATGCGGAATGCGCGGTGAGAGCGAAAATGTGTACGGGACCGGGATTCGAACCAAGCAGTGCGTTAACAACTGCGCCATCTAGGTCACTTGTGGCGTAATATTCCACCGCAGCTGACAGCAGTGACCCCTCTTTAAGGGGGGTAGGACGTCAAACGGGCCGACTGGGAGCAGGAGATTCACCTCAGGACATTTTAATTTCTACTGTCTATACTTTCACAAATAAATTCATAAAACTTTGTCACCATGACCAGGAAGGATTGAGGACTCAGACTCATCGCGGTGGAAGTTCAAAAACGTAGCAAAATACCTTTTTTCACATGTGAAATTTCGTCATTTTTTCACTTATTACTGGCTGCATTTGTTGCGATGGGTACACTTTTCTTCCTAAGTAAGAGAGATTCTTCGATGAATTTTTCATAGCATACAAACAGTAGTTACAGCTGTATGAGACTCTAGAATTTTCCAAATCTATTTAAAAACTGTGGAAAAATTGAGAAAATTAACTATAAAACTGGAGTTTTTTCTAAACATTCATTTTTTCATAAATTAAATAACTTCTAGAGTTTCATACACCTGTAACTATGCTTTGTATGCTGTAGAAAAGTCATCGAAGAATCTCTCTTACTTAGGAAGAAAAGTGTACCTATAGCAGCAAATGCAGCCAGTAATAAATGAAAAAAAATATGAAATTTCACATTTTAAAAAATGTGTTTTGTTACGTTTTTGAGCTTCCACTGCTATGAGTATGAATTCTGAATCCTTCTTGGTCATGCTGTAAAAGTTTTATGAATTTATTTGTAAACGTATAGACAGCGAAAATTAAAATGTCCTGTGGTGCCTCTCCTGCTTCAAGTCGGACCGTTTGACGTCCTACCCCCCTTAATTTACATTTAATGTATCACATCTGCGGATTCTATGTTCGAGTCCTCCCTCGGGCATGGGTGTGTGTGTGTTTGTGTTTGTCCTTAGGATAATTGAGGTTAAGTAGCGTGTAAGCTTAGGGACTGATGACCTTAGCAGTTAAGTCCCATAAGATTTCACACACATTTCAACATTTTTTGATTCTGTGCTCCAGAAGAACAGACACCACGCATACATACAATTTATACGCCTAGCTAGACAATGACTCCACGTTCTTCTGTGCGGAAGCATAAATATGTCCGAGCTCAAATGGGAATCTCACAGTAGCGAACAGGAGTATAATGGACAGGGAATGTGGATAGATGGCGTTCGGCGGGTATGTGGATCGGCTGTGAAGGCTGTCGAGATAGTCCGTGCAGGCGCGATAACGATGTGTCCCGGATGGCACTGTGTTTAACGCTCCTGCCTACTAGGTAGGAGACCCCGGGTTCGAATCCCAGTGCGGTGCACATTTTCACTCGTTGCCGCTGATTCCATGTAATGACCTGCTGCAGCTGACAGCAGTGAAACCACTTTGATTCACATGTAATGTTTCACAGCTTCGGATTCTGCATGGTGTCGGTCCTTTCGGACCATATTATGGAATTAGCAGACATGATGCCCGAAGGAACAGTCACCCCGCATTCATATTATGAAATTAGCAGACATGATGCCCGAAGGAACAGTCACTCCGCATTCATATTATGAAATTAGCAGGCGTGATGTTTGTTATAGGAGAGGTAATAGGAATCTGTATGGTAGCTGACAGGTTGTATCAGACCAGATATTCATGTAAGGGACATCAGACGATACCATGTTGTCAAGACCCAACAATTAATGGGAACAAGACGCTTAGTAAAACATTATAAAGATCAAGGGGAACAGGAAACTAGTCTACACTCCCGTCTTGGTCTCGTGGATGAGTAGTCTCCAGTCAGCACTCCATTAGTTGATCGTGAAATCCATATCACACACAGTAGTGAACGAAAAAAGAATGTGAGAATACCAGATGCATCTTACCACAAGAAACGACCGCTCGTCGTGTTGAGGCAACTGGTGGTACAGCACTGAATTTCCTGTGTATGTGCTTTTCTACGATGATTCCTGTTTCACCAGCGAAAGAAAGTTCAAAAATAGTAATATTCAAATATATGGTGGACAAAGTGAAACTAGCCCGTAAAATAAAGGGGGGGGGGGGTGATCGAAAAGTTTGTGTTCGACTGTTACACTAACCCGCTGCCTACCTGCCGATGCTTAAATACTTGCATTGGAGTCTCACTGGGTTGAGTATACGCCACAGCAACGCGATCAAACGGAAACTTTTTGTTCGCTCCTTGTACTGAATCCATCTTAAGATAGATTATCCAGCTTACATCATCCGCTCTGGATGTAATTGATGTACGTAGATGAGCCAAAACATTATGACCACTTGCTTAATAGATTTTATGTCCGTCTTTGGAACGAAATGGTAGTTGACGCAGGGGATATTCCATTTCGGAAATCCTTATGGATTCAACATTCCGAGATCGACAGTGTCAAGAGTGTGACGAGAATACAACGTTTCAGGCATTACCTCTCACCACAGACAGCGCAGAGGCCGACACCATTCACTTAACGACAGAAAGCAGCGGCGTTTGCGTAGAGTTGTCAGTGTTAACAGACAAGCAACACTGCGTGAAATAATCGCAGAAATCGCAGAAATCGGACGTATCCGTTAGGTCAGTGCGGCAAAATCTGGACGTTAATGGGTTGTGGCAGCGGATGATCGACGCGAGTGCCTTTACTAACTGCATGACATAACCTGCAGAGCGTTTCCTGGTCTCGTGACCGTATCAGTTGGACCCTAGAGGAGTCTAAAACCGTGGTCTGGCCAGAGGAGTCCCGATTTCAGTTGGTAAGAGCTGATGCTAGGGTTCGAGTGTGGCGCAGACACAATGAAGCCATGGACCCAAGTTGTACAACACGGCACTGTGCAAGCCTACGGTGGCTCCGTAATGGTGTGGGCTGTGTTTATATGGAATGGACAGGGTCCTCTGGTTCAGCTGAACCGATTACTGACAGGAAATGATTAAGTTCGGCAACTTGGAGACCATTTTCAGCCATTCATGGTCTTCATGTTCCCAAACAATGATGGAATTTCTATGGATGACAAAGCGTCGTGTCACTGGGTCACATTTGTTCGCCATGGTTTGAAGAATATTCTGGACATCTAGAGCGAATGGTTTGGCCACCCAGATCGGCCGACATGAATTCCATCCAACTTTTATGGGACATACTCTAGGGGTCAGTTAGTGCAGAAAATCCTGCACCTGGAACACATTCGCAGTTATGGATGGTTATAGCGGCAGCATGGTTCATTATTTCGCCACACTAGGCGACTCTCGTGTCTGTGACTAGGATGAACTGATGATGAAGACCCAGTCCACGACCAGAGAAAATCTCCAACCCAACCAGGCATCGAACCCAGGCCCGCTGCATAGCAGGCAAGCACGTAACCACTCAGCTAAGCAGGCGGACTAGATACATATAGCTACTCATTAACTCATCAAAAACAGTACCAAAATATCAAAGTTTGTCTGCACGAAATCTCACGGACATCCACAACGAAAGCATAAGTTTGTTAATCGTCACACAATTAGAAATAATAAGATACAGCAAAATTTTTTAAAGTTCATAGCTGCCTAAAACTAACAATGATAATGCTGACGTGGGCGCAAAGGAGTCAATCACTGAAAGCAACACAAAAATATCTAAGTCCTGACAGAATTCAGGGTCCAGAGGCCAACGAACGCAGTCTTAGGCCATACGGAGCTCTGACCGCCCAAATGCCACTCACCAGCCTTACCCACTAACTGTTCGCAGTAAAAGAAAATGCAGCTGGTTCCGTAGGCATCTTTAAACATTTGTTCACTTGACCACTACTTAAAACATGTGTTACAGATATCTTCATTCAAGTTTTAAGTATAAATTTCATATATGTACACACACTAGACCGTAGAATAAACACTTGCCCATTATTTCGGCAAATTTGAAAAAATGTACGACCAGCTCGCCACATCCGACACTCCAACGTGCTGGGATTTATACTACAAATGCATTTCAGACATCGTATTATGGTTAGTTAAATCCACGGGTGAGCTGGATAATGGATGGAACACTCATGCTGACACCGTGTCGTTTGTTCATTTGGAGAAATCGTTGTTATGACATGCCCTGCGTATAGCTTAGTAAACTCACGCTAATCTTTTTGCCCTGTGCCGTATTGGTGTATGAGTGTAGCATATATACTTCGTAATATCATGTGTGTCTGGCTGAAACACGTGCCTATTTGTTGTTGTCCAGAAATGTGTATTTGAGTGATCTTCTACATTGTGATCCATCCAGTGTCAACAGACAGTGACACTGTGCGCTAGCCCCAGGTTGTTCAGCACTGCAGCTGACCTTATCTGGTAGTGTTTCAATGTACGTCACATGAATCTTCGACACGATGAATCTTCAGTACACAAAGTCCACATCCTGCAACAAACTGGAAAAAAAGTACCTCACGATCTGGGTCCCAGTGATTTACCCGTTACGAAGTAAATCGAGACACCACTCAGGCATAATAGGCACGTGTTATAACGCAAGGTACATGACATAGCAACTAATTTGTTTATACATTTACATAAACAGCTCATTTATACTTTGCAAACAACACTGCAATGTGTGGGCTAGGGTAAATTCCATTTTAACATATATTAGGGATACACCCGTTCCATTCCCATATGGAGCGCGGGAAGAACGATTGCTTGAATTTCTCTGTCTTCTTCTTCTACCTCTCGCTTTTCCAGCATGGTCCCCTGTTTTGGCTCCCTGTAACCCTTTTATCCGTTCTTGTGACTGGGCAGGGTGCAAGCATGAGATCTTGACATATTCGTGCAAAGTGTCAAGCCGTCACTACCTGGTTCGTCCTACTGGCCGTTTACCATGTACTCTCAGCCTAAAACTATTGCGACTGCTCCAAGAACAGGCCCATACCATCGTAGACTGCTTGCTCTCACCTAGTCTACTATTGGTGCTACTGTATGTAACTTATGAACGTCATCATTTGTGACGTGGACGTGCAGTGTTATCCGATGTCCTCGCTTTGTAATTAGTCTCAAATGTGTGTGAAATCTTATGGGACTTAACAGCTAAGGTCATCAGTCCCTAAGCTTACACACTACTTAACCTAAATTATCCTAAGGACAAACACACACACCCGTGCCCGAGCGAGGACTCGAACCTCCGCCGGGACCAGCCGCACAGCCCATGACTGCACCGCCTTAGACCGCTAGCCGTAATTAGTCTAATTTCGTTTTCGTGGTCCTGCGGGAGTGATAAGTAGCGGCTTGAAGTACAGTCCTAGACGCCTTGCTTAATACTGGTCCTTGAAACTTCGTAAGAAAGCTTTTGCGGGATAGTTGGCGCCTGTACACAGTGACCTAGCAGTTCTGCTATCCCAGCATCTCCCTGATGCTGTCGTAAGGGTCAAACAATACTGTGACTGTGCTGCCCTTCTTTGTATACGGCCAATGTCCCATGTTAGCCATTATTGGTATCTGTCTCAAACACTTGAATAGTATGCTAGATGGCTCTGAGCACTATGGGACTTAACAGCTATGGTCATCAGTCCCCTAGAACTTAGAACTACTTAAACCTAACTAAACTAAGGACATCACACAACACCCAGCCATCACGAGGCAGAGAAAATCCCTGACCCCGCCGGGAATCGAACCCGGGAACCCGGGCGTGGGAAGCGAGAACGCTACCGCACGACCACGAGATGCGGGCAGTATGCTAGAGCATCTATGTAACTTGTAAACAATTTCCTTCGTAAACTGGCTGCATTTTCCCAGAATCCTGCCAATGAATCTAAGTCTATCATCCGCTTTACTGAGAAATATCCCTGTGTGATAACTCAATTTCCTATCCCTATCAACTGTTCTACCCAGCTAATTGCATGCGTTGACTGATTGCAGTTGTGACTCATTGACACTATAATCATACGATTCTACGTTTCCGTTCTGTGAAATGCATGATTTTACGTTTCTGTATATATAAAGCAAGCTGCCGATCTATGCATTAATTGGAAATCTTATTATAATCCGCCTAAATATTAGATTGGTGTATAAGTTCGTAGCGTTTTTGTTTTGCGTGTTGCTATGGGTTCATTTATCGATTCTCATTTTTTATTTGTAGTTCACTGTTGCTATTTGAGTTGACATATAGTCAGTCTGTCACTTGGAGATAGTGAATGGAGCTGTGGACGCTAGAAAATGGAGTGTCGAGAAACTGAAACATTTCCGACATATTCTTCTGTGTGAGTTTAATAGAGGGGTGACAGCAACGGAGACAGCCAGAAACATTTGCGCCTCTTATTAGTATAATGCCACTGGACAGAGCACGACACGACAACGGTTTTCTCGTTTTAAGGATGATTCTTTTGACATTAGTGAGTCTTCACGTTCAGGAAGACCTTCGGGGTTCGATGAGGATCGTTTAAACGCATTAATCCACAACGATCCACGTCATTGTACTCGAGAACTGGCAAATGTGATGAACTGTGATCATTCTACCAACGTGCGACAATTGCATGCAATGGGAAGGTTCAAAAATTAGTGTATGGTTACCACATGCTGTACGCCAAACCCGCAGAAATCAGCGAGTGGCCATACGTGTATTTCTACTTGCTCTCCATCAACTGGATTGTGAACAACACCGATCATACGTACACTGTATCGTTACTGGTGGGGGAAATTGTGTCTTTGTAATAACATAAGGAAAAGAAAGAAATGATTGATCCCATACAAAGACATGTGCACATCCACAGAAGACAAAGTTGTGCATCAGGTGGAACACTGCGACGGTGTGAAGAACTACGAATTGCTTCTTCGAGGTGTAACCATCACTGCCGGCCGAAGTGACCGAGCGGTTCTAGGCGCTACAGTCTGGCACCTCGCGACCGCTACGGTCGCAGGTTCGAATCCTGCCTCGGGCATGAATGTGTGTGATGTCCTTAGGTTAATTAGGTTTAAGTAGTTCTAAGTTCTAGGGGACTGATGACCTCAGAAGTTAAGTCCCATAGTGCTCAGAGCCATTTGAACCATTTGTAACCATCACTGCTGTCAACAACTGAGACCTTTTGCAGACGCAATACCAGAAAAACGACCAGGAGGACTGCATGAAGTGATGCTGCTCCACGGTAACACCTGCCCACATTCTACTACACTGATAAAAAACGTTGTACAGGAGCTGCGTTGAGGAGTCATTCCGGACTCACCGCATTCACCTCATCTTGCGTTGCGCCCTCAGCTTTTCACTTTTTCCGCTCTCTATCGAACAGCGTTCTGGGAACGTCCTTTCCGGATGAAAACGTGCTCCGAACATAGCTGGACGAGTTCTTCGCCCCAAAACTGCATGGTTTCTACAGTCGTTTAATCTAAACGCTACCCCAGAGTTGGCAGACTGTTGTAAATAGCGAAGGAGAGTCTATTACTGATAACTAAAGTCTGCAATATGTGTATCTGTTGTTTTTATTAAACTCATGAAGAAATACTAAGCGCTTATCCACCAACGTCATATTTGTGTAGCTTTCCAGACTGTGCTTCGTTGTAGGTTACTGCATCACATGCAAAAATTCTGAGGTTACTGTTAATATGTGCTGCCAGGTCATTAATATACAGCGGGAACAGCAAATTTTGTGTTAGCAGAAGAGCCAACACCGTGTTACGAGTGGAGGCCGAAATGCACGCGTTTTAGCTCAAGCAGGCTAGCGTGAGGAGGGAAGAATTACACTGACGTGAGGTCTGGAACATGACAAGGAATGAGAATTCAGAAAGCGGACGTAATTAGTTTGATACTTAACTTTAATCCATTAATGATGAACGTCGCTCCTGACGGTACATGATTCACAATATTATCTGTTCAGAATACATTCTTGAAGTAATTATAGTAACTGAATATGGCGCCTTGCTAGGTCGTAGCAAATGACGTAGCTGAAGGCTATGCTAAACTGTCGTCTCTGCAAATGAGAGCGTATGTAGACAGTGAACCGTCGCTAGCAAAGTCGGCCGTACAACTGGGGCGAGTGCTAGGGAGTCTCTCTAGACTAGACCTGCCGTGTGGCGGCGCTCGGTCTGCAATCACTGATAGTGGCGACACGCGGGTCCAACGTATACTAACGGACCGCGGCCGATTTAAAGGCTACCACCTAGCTAGTGTGGTGTCTGGCGGTGACACCACAGCAAGCTTCCCAATACACGCCTTTGGGGCACGCCTGAAATTACTTCTTCGCCTGTCAATGACTTCCATCAAAGATAACATCCTACATCCTCCCTACCACGAAATTCTCAATCCAGTCACAAATAAAGTTTGAAACTCCATGTGATCGCACCTACACTAATAAGCATTTGTTAGGAAATTCAAGAACTACTGCATGCACCTGACCGGATTGATCCTACATCATGTGAGAGCATCATGAGTTGGGTTTCGCATGACCGATGCTTTCGGAAAACGTGTTGGTTGGCATGGAGATCATTCTGTTCGCGAAACCGCAGTATACTTGAGCTCAGTAAATTTTCTAAGAATGTAGAACAGGTGGCTGTCAGAGATATCGAATGGTAGTTTTGTGTATCACTTCTGCTACTCTTCTAGTAGACTAGACACATCTTTGTTCGAGTGAAGTCACACAGGCCACCTTTGGTCGGTCTTCGGTGTCACAGACGTTTCAGATGTTTCCGACAAATTAAAAGAACGCTGAAGTGAAGATCCATCTTCGGATGCTCTCCTAGTTCAAAATCTCGTCTTCGGTCGCTCTCCCAACTCAAAATCCAACGAAGAATGTTGCAGCGTTTGTTCTTCCCCCACCGCGAATTATGGAGGCTCAAAAATGGTTCAAATGGCTCTGAGCACTATGGGACTCAACTGCTGTGGTCATCAGTCCCCTAGAACTTAGAACTACTTAAACCGAACTAACCTAAGGACATCACACACACCCATGCCCGAGGCAGGATTCGAACCTGCGACCGTAGCAGTCCCGCGGTTCCGGACTGCGCGCCTAGAACCACGAGACCACCGCGGCCGGCTTTATGGAGGCTCATCCGCGTCCGAACGTGACAAGGGACATGTACATTTTGAAGAAGTGAAGTTACTATAAAAGTGATGCATTTGACTATAGTGCGGAGGAAGTCAATAAAACATACTTTGGAGAAATCCCCAATCCATATTTTCAAAGACCTGAAAGACTTGCATGAAGTGACACCAACTGCTGCGATCTGGTTGTGAAATTTATTCATTAACCTGTAAATATGTCCCCTGAATATATTTTTTGTAATGCCAGACGATAATAATAGTAATAATAATACCATGAATAGTCTTAGAAAATTGCTGTCGTTTTCTCCCATGCAACCAGTGCGCTCTCTCTCTCTCTCTCTCTCTCTCTCTCTCTCTCTCTTTCTTTCTCTCTCTCTGACTCACACACATAAACACACACACAAACACACACAGGAGTAATTATCAGACTACTCTGAGATGCATCCAGTATTACTTCCGCTTATGGAAAAGTATGCTTAGTGAGGTAAGTGTCGTATGTATACATTCCCGACGGAAAAAGATTAATTTGACTAACAGTGTCATGATTGAATGATGGAAGTTCTCATTTCGCAACAATCTCCATACTTAAAGTTTCTTACACACATATTTTGTTAGGATGAGAATGTGTTAACATCCACAGCCGTTTGGTTAATAAGTGTGACTGCCATGTGGAATAGTCGGTACAGAAAAACTTTTTTCTTTTGTGAAATATATGAAACATGACACTCAAGTGCTCCTGGATAGGGTAGTAACAGTTCCGAATTCGAAATCCTGGCAGCCAATGTTGACATTGTGGTGTGTTAAATATTTATCCTTCTTTGCTGGTGCTGCAGGATTTCGTGGTGCAGAGGATAGAGGATGAAGTAACTGTCGCCCGCCAAAATGCAGTCTTGTTCTCGAAGGAAGGAAGAAAGGAAGGAAGGAAGGAAGCAAGATTATTAGGCTTTAACGTCCCGTCGACATTGAGGATCATTAGAGTCTGAGCACACGTTCGGAATGTTTCAAGGATTGGGATGGAAATTGACCGTGACCTTTAAAAGGAACCATCCCGGCAATTATAGGGAGCGATTTAAAGAAGTCACGGAAAATTTGAATCTGGATAGTTGGCCGCGGATTTGAACCGTCGTCCTCCCACATTCAAGTCCAGTGTAATAATCACTGCGGCACGTCGCTCGTTTTTCTCGACGTTATCATTTTGTTAATTTTCTGAATCCATGAACTTATGCTTTAAGGTTTCAGCAGCTTAGGAAAGTCCTTTACATTAGTTCTGCACACAAGGCGAAAGGCAGCTGCATCTCCTTTCCTCATCAATAAGAGAAAATAAATGAAACTAAAGTTAAATAAATCCGTTTTACGTTAAGTTAAAGAAGTTTTTAATAAAACCTTCTAATAGGCAAGATTTCAAAGAAATAACACGATGACTAGTGTCAGCTGGTTATGCAGCCATCTTCATATCTGGAATAATAACAGAAAATTGTACTAAGAAAGAGTCCAAGGAGGGGTTGTTTAAATCTTAAAAATATAAGCAAAAGACAGTTACACACCAATTACATATAAAAAAAACATGTGTAGCGTCCGCTCGTAAAATGAGGCTAAGACAAAGTCTGCATCACAGTGAATCGCTCACGTGAAGAGGAGTGTAATACTCTTGACTATTAGTTT
This sequence comes from Schistocerca nitens, assembly GCF_023898315.1. Taxonomy (NCBI): domain Eukaryota; kingdom Metazoa; phylum Arthropoda; class Insecta; order Orthoptera; family Acrididae; genus Schistocerca; species Schistocerca nitens. Next base: position 38,443,760 of record NC_064615.1, read on the forward strand.
TATCAATTGTGGTTTACGTACAAAAAAAAACGGGAAATATAAATATGGGGAAAAGAAGTATATACAAAAGATGTTACACTCTCTTAAAAGCATCAATAATAAAACGTGTTGGTACATGAGATTCCTCAGCCACCAGCTTTGCGCGCATTGCTCTTTGACGCTAAACGTCTTGCAATAATAGACTTCGTGTCATAAGACACCTATTTCAAAGATCATAAATACTGATGTATAATTCCAATCCCAAAGAAAGCAGGTGTTGACAGATGTGAGAATTACCGAACAATCAGTTTAATAAGCCACAGCTGCAAAATACTAACACGAATTATTTACAGACGAATGGAAAAACTAGTAGAAGCCGACCTCGGGGAAGATCAGTTTGGATTCCGTAGAAATACTGGAACACGTGAGGCAATACTGACCTTACGACTTATCTTAGAAGAAAGATTAAGGAAAGGCAAACCTACGTTTCTAGCATTTGTAGACTTAGAGAAAGTTTTTGACAATGTTGACTGGAATACTCTCTTTCAAATTCTAAAGGTGGCAGGGGTAAAATACAGGGAGCGAAAGGCTATTTACAATTTGTACAGAAACCAGATGGCAGTTATAAGAGTCGAGGGACATGAAAGGAAAGCAGTGGTTGGGAAGGGAGTAAGACAGGGTTGTAGCCTCTCCCCGATGTTATTCAATCTGTATATTGAGCAAGCAGTAAAGGAAACAAAAGAAAAATTCGAAGTAGGTATTAAAATCCATGGAGAAGAAATAAAAACTTTGAGGTTCGCCGATGACATTGTAATTCTGTCAGAGACAGCAAAGGACTTGGAAGAGCAGTTGAACGGAATGGATGGTGTCTTGAAGAGAGGATATAAGATGAACATCAACAAAAGCAAAACGAGGATAATGGAATGTAGTCGAATTAAGTCGGGTGATGTTGAGGGTATTAGATTAGGAAATGAGACACTTAAAGTAGTAAAGGAGTTTTGCTATTTGGGGAGCAAAATAACTGATTATGGTCGAAGTAGAGAGGATATAAAATGTAGACTGGCAATGGCAAGGAAAGCGTTTCTGAAGAAGAGAAATTTGTTAACATCGAGTATAGATTTAAGTGTCAGGAAGTCTTTTCTGAAAGTATTTGTATGGAGTGTAGCTATGCATGCAAGTGAAACATGGACGATAAATAGTTTGGACAAGAAGAGAATAGAAGCTTTCGAAATGTGGTGCTACAGAAGAATGCTGAAGATTAGATGGGTAGATCACATAACTAATGAGGAGGTACTGAATAGGATTGGGGAGAAGAGGAGTTTGTGGCACAACTTGACCAGAAGAAGGGATCGGTTGGTAGGATATGTCCTGAGGCATCAAGGGATCACCAATTTAGTACTGGAGGGCAGCGTGGAGGGAAAAAATTGTAGGGGGAGACCAAGAGATGCATACACTAAGCAGATTCAGAAGGATATAGGTTGCAGTAGGTACTGGGAGATGAAGAAGCTTGCACAGGATAGAGTAGCATGGAGTAGCATGAAGACCACAACAACAACAACAAATACTGATGTAAAACAACAGTTACCCATTACAGCAAAAATAATAAATTAATACATAATGTATACAGGGTGTCCCATTTATCTTGACCACCATAAATAACTGTCCAGATGCAAATTACAAAACGTTTCAAGCAAATGTTCTTTAACCTTCAGGGGGACATCAATCAGCATGATTTCCTTCGTTGTAGCTTTGTTTTTTACAAAGATATGAACAGCGGTATGACTTTTTTAAATGGCACCCTGTATTTTTTATTCGGTAATTAATTTCCTCTCCTAAAGACCTATTCAAAAATATATCACAGTCTACCATTCACGTTATTAATTATATGAGACAGCATTGACGTTGACGCCCCCAGCGCTTAATGCAGGTACTCTGAGTAGTGGAACACATCCACATGCTGTCGCTGAAAGAGAACAAATGCAAACATAAGTAGAATGCACACCCTTCATTCCGTCAACCATCGTCAGTTTAACAGTTGTGTGAGTAGAATGTACACCAACGAAGAGAAGGTAGAAATGCTACTCGTCTAGGGGGAATGTAAGTTAAAAAAAATAGTTCAAATGGCTCTGAGCGCTATGGGACTTAACATCTGAGCTCATCAGTCCCCTAGAACTTAGAAATACTTAGACCTAACTAACCTAAGGACATCACACACATCCATGCCCGAGGCAGGATTCGAACCTGCGACCGTAGCGGTCGCGCCGTTCCAGACTGAAGCGCCTAGAACCGCTCGGCCACACCGGCCGACTGTACGGGTACATTTAGTACAGTAGTTTAGTCCTTTTACATACTGTTGTGTAGAGTAGGCATACAGTAAAGGATGTCCTTTCTACAAACTGCATCGACATAACGTTTCTATTATTGTTGTTGTCGTTGTTGAAGGTAGACGAAATGCTACGCAGGCAGCAGAACCGTACAGAGAGCGATATCCTGACAAGAACCCACCTTCCCGACTTATGTTTTCTCGTCTTGTTGCGGCGCTTCAGGAAACGGGAAGTTTCAACCCACGACAATGCAATCGTCGTAGCACTCGCACAGACGAAGCTGCCGAGGTTACTGTTCTCGCTTCCGTTGCTATGAATCCACATGTGAGCACACGACAGCTTGAACACGAGATTGGCATTCCTAAAACCAGCGTACATCGTATTCTTATACGTTATCGGTTCCATCCTTACCATGTACACCTACGTCAAGAATTGCATGGGAATGATTTCCAGAATCGTGTACAGGTCTGTCGGCACAGCAGCAAATCCTCGCCAACCCGAACGTCTTCTCCAATGTTCTTTTTACCGATGAATGTTCCTTCGCAAACAAAGGACAGGTAAATACAAGGAACATGTATTATTGGTTCAAGGACAACCCACGATGGCTTAGACAAGTGGAACATCAGCGTCTGTGGTGAGTTAATGTCTAGTGTGGGATGCTTGGTACTACAATTATTGGCCGTTTTTCATTCATGGTAGTCTAAACGGCACTGCGTATGCCAACGTCCTCAGACGAATTCTTCCTGCTCTTCTGGATGAAGTGCCGCTAGGAACCAGAATGCTTATCTGGTATCAACACGATGGATGTCCAGCACATAATGCCTTGCGTGCACGTCGTGTTCTGAACGGAAGGTATCCTGCCAGATGGACTGGTAGAGAAGGAACAGTTACTTGGCCTGCTAGGTCCCCTGATTTAAATCCTCTGGACTTTTTTCTTTGGGGATGCATTAAAGACGTTGTCTGTCGCGATATTCCAACAACTCCAGAGGAGATGAAGGAACGTATCGTGCTTGGAGCCGAGCGACCGCTACGGTCGGAGGTTCGAATCCTGCCTCGGGCATGGATGTGTGTGATGTCCTTAGGTTGGTTAGGTTCAATTAGTTCTAAGTTCTAGGCGACTGATGACCTCAGAAGCTAAGTCGCATAGTGCTTAGAGCCATTTGAACCATTGTTTTTTTGTAATTCTCTTCAGCAGTCAACACTCAAGCAGTAAATAATGTTTTCATTCAACGAGTGCACCAGTGTATCGGTGTCCAGGGTCACCACTTTGAGCACCTTTGAATATTCTACTCCTGGGCAATGGTACAGGAGAGTCAAAGTCAAGATTGTGCTATGTTTTTACTTGGATTTCATTTGTTTTCTGACAACTCCAGCAAGTGGATGAGTTTGTGATCCCGGGCTCAATGTCAATGTTGTATTATGCAATTAATAACGTTGCGTTTCAGTGAATGGTACATTGTGATATATTTTTGAATAGGTCTTTAGGAGAGGAAACGAATTACCGAATAAAAAATACAGGGTGTCATTTAAAAAAGTCATATCTTTGTAAAAAACAAAAAAAAACAAAGCTACAACGAAGGCAATCGTGCTGATTGATGTCCCCATGACAGCTAAAGAACATTTGCTTGAAACGTTTTGTAATTTGCATCTGGACAAACAGTTATTTAGGGTGGTCAAGATAAATGGAACACCCTGTACAATAAATAAATAAGCATACATCACACAATTATCGTGCGTGGCTGCTACCGATGTGGTAGCCTTGAAAGGTATGTGCTTAGATCGATCAGGATAGAGCCAGTGAAAAATGTCGATAGTTCCCAACCGCAAGGTTGGACGAGTAGTACATCTTCGAGTAGTAAGATCTTTGATAGCTAACAGAGCTAGGTGCACGCGGTAAAAGTTTGAGTGGTGGTGAGGAGATGCGCAGAGACAGCAGACGTGTTTCGAGTCGTAGCTAGATGCCTGCAGGAGGCAGCCGGGTCGTGACAGCATCAAAGTAAGAATTGGCGCTACGCACATAATAAGCTATATATTGAGCGAAACTCGGCACATACCTGGGGAAACTAGAAAGCATAATTAATAAAATAGGTTTTCTTTGATTAAATAATGTCTAAAAGCTAGATATAAATCCCATTGTTGATGCAATAAGCGTTTTGTGAAACTTTCTCGTAAATCCATGCTATAGAAGTATTTTTTAGTTTTTCACATCTGCCTTAAAAGTTTGAACAGTAAATATTTTTTAGGTAAAATTAGAGTTTCATCTCACACCTTCTGTCGTTCTCCGCATCCTATGCTTGCATTTAATCAAAAGGTACATTAAAGTAAGGTTCCCATTTCATTTATCAGAGTAAAATAATCTATATGCCATTGCACAGTTGGCAAATTATTCTGATCAGGACAGAATTTTTATTAAGTAACAAACAGGGCCAAAATGAGTAAAGTTATCTAGAATGACAATTTTATGCCACTGCACTACGGCTGAGTTGAATACAGGGTTATTACAAATGATTGAAGCGATTTCACAGCTCTACAATAACTTAATTATTTGAGATATTTTCACAATGCTTTGCACACACATACAAAAACTCAAAAAGTTTTTTAGGGATTCACAAATGTTCGATATGTGCCCCTTTAGTGATTCGGCAGACATCAAGCCGATAATCAAGTTCCTCCCACACTCGGCGCACCATGTCCCCATCAATGAGTTCGAAAGCATCGTTGATGCGAGCTCGCAGTTCTGGCACGTTTCTTGGTAGAGGAGGTTTAAACACTGAATCTTTCACATAACCCCACAAAAAGAAAGCGCATGGGGTTAAGTCGGGAGAGCGTGGAGGCCATGACATGAATTGCTGATCATGATCTCCACCACGACCGATCCATCGGTTTTCCAATCTGCTGTTTAAGAAATGCCGAACATCATGATGGAAGTGCGGTGGAGCACCATCCTGTTGAAAGGTGAAGTCGGCGCTGTCGGTCTCCAGTTGTGGCATGCGCCAATTTTCCAGCATGTCCAGATACACGTGTCCTGTAGCGTTTTTTTCGCAGAAGAAAAAGGGGCCGTAAACTTTAAACCGTGAGGCATCCAGAAGCTTTAAACTGCGCATACCATCGCCGAATGGAGTTAGCAGTTGGTGGATCTTTATTGAACTTGGTCCTGAAGTGTCGTTGCACTGTTATGACTGACTGATGTGAGTGCATTTCAAGTACGACATACGCTTTCTCGGCTCCTGTCGCCATTTTGTCTCACTGCGCTCTCGAGCGCTCTGGCGGCAGAAACCTGAAGTGCGGCTTCAGCCGAACAAAACTTAATGATTTTTTCTACGTATCTGTAGTATGTCGTGACCATATGTCAATGAATGGAGCTACAGTGAATTTATGAAATCGCTTCAATCATTTGTAATAGCCCTGTATATGTTTTATTATCGGCTTAACAGGAAGGAGTGCACGAGCTAAGTCCACAGACGCAGTCAGATGCAGGTTGGTGACTTTCATTTATTTTTACCACTAAAATTTCATGCAGTCAGATGTGTATTTTGAGTATTAATTTTCCAACAATATTTTCATGCAGTCAGATAACGTTCAGTTCAGTTAAATACGCAGTCAGATGCAAGTTTTATTAAAGACTAAAGCAGTCACATGCAGTTCAGTCAAGTTTAAATAGAGAATTTTTATTAACAACACTTTCAGCCTGATCCGTCTCGCACTTAATGTTAGACGAGATCGTCTAGGCCTACGCTTACACTGGCAGTATCGTCACTGAGAACAGGATATAAATTTCTGGCGTGTGCCTGGCAAGAATTTCAAAAAAATGGTTCAAATGGCTCTGAGCACTATGGGACTTAACAGCTGAGGTCAGCAGTCCCCTAGAACTTAGAACTACTTAAACCTAACTAACCTAAGGACATCACACACACCCATGCCCGAGGCAGGATTCGAACCTGCGACCGTAGCGTTCGCGCGGCTCCAGACTGTAGCGCCTAGAACCGTTCGGCCACTCCGTCCGGTGGCAAGAATTTCGTGTGTGCTCGTAGCAGCTTGTTGTCGGTGAGATATACAGCCTTGCCTCCAGTGTACTGGTCGATGTCAATAGCATTCCACGTGTACTGGTAGCGTGCGTCTGACAGTCCCTTAATGACTGACCTACTCTGCAGCACTTCCAACCGAGGCGCAGTCCACGTGACAGTTTTAGAATCACATGGAAAAATTTAAGTGCTCGTTTTTCCCGCACGCCGTTCGAGAGTGGAACGGTAGAGAGACAACTTGAAGGTGGTTCATTGAACTGTCTGTCAGGCGCTTTGTTATGGTTCAAATGACTCCGAGCACTATGGGACTTAAGGGGCTCCGGAACGCCCTATACTTGCAATGTTAAAATAACGCTTATAAATTACATCTTTCCTCACAAAGTATTTGAGGTAGGAAGTTGAACTTTTTACAGATTATTTATTGGAATATGGGCTACAACTTAACACAGGGATTTTACAAAATTGTAGTTCAGTTATTAAAGATGATTTTTTTTTCAATTGTAATGAAAATTCACAACATTTTTTTGCAATTTTTTATTTGTATATTCAAAAATATACAGTTTTTTGGAAAAAGGCTGTGTTAAATTATGCAGAAGGTACTGTGTAACATTTACTGCAAGTTTGAAACAAATATGTTTGGAAGATCCTTAGAAAACATGTAATTAGTATGAGAAAATAAAAGTTTTGGGAATCGAGCGACAAAGATTGGATTAACTTTTTAGTGCATTCCAGGTCCATAGGATGGATTATCTTCATCCTCTGCAAACTCCTCCTCCAGCTTCCTCTTGTTTCTCCTCCTGTTTACTCTTGCTTGTATTTCTAGACTCTTTACAGCCCTGTCTGCAGCCCGAAGGCGTTCCTTGTCTGAAGCAAGCATCGCTCGTACCATGTTAGAACCTATCTTCATTCCCATATTTATAAATACCTTGCACCTTACAATGTTGCCATCATTCAAAGTCGTAACAGCATCATACACACCAAAGTGAAGTGTTTCTATTCCAACAAATACAGTCTTGGGGATTCTCGACCATATAACACTATTTACACTTTCATTGGGGTTTTGAGTTTTTCCGTGAATACACTTTTTCAACAGTTCAGGTGCTGCTAAGTCTCTGAAAATAGGTTTTATCACCTCCACTATTGCATGAGGCAAACTATGCTTATGAGTGTACACTTCACCAGTTAGAAATCCTTTGTTATATTTACACCAACTGTCTTCTTCTTTGGGACACAAGCTATGTTGGGGATTTTCATCGTCTTTATTGTTTACAGTAATAAAATGGCTCTGAGCACTATGGGACTCAACTGCTGTGGTCATAAGTCCCCTAGAACTTAGAACTACTTAAACCTAACTAACCTAAGGACAGCACACAACACCCAGCCATCACGAGGCAGAGAAAATCCCTGACCCCGCCGGGAATCGAACCCGGGAACCCGGGCGTGGGAAGCGAGAACGCTACCGCACGACCACGAGATGTGGGCGTTTATAGTAATAACACATACCTTTGGCTTTCCAACATTTCTCCTTTTCTTAAAAGCCTTCAGAGGATTTCTAATAACTTTACTTTTACTCATTATTATACTTCAACAAAACAGAGACCAAGAAACAAATTAATTACGAATATTTTCGAGATAACGACAGAGTAAATAAACATGAAACAATCGACAATCACACCAGCGATATATATTGAACCATCACAGGTTAGCCACAACACATACTTTATCTCACATCACTAAAATGTACCTGATGAACACGGACGTTAATAATAACACCATTTGACAGCAGTTTAACAGCGCCACAGTAGGTCACGCCCATGTAGAACACATTTCAAAAAAAAATTTAAAAATAGTTGTAGTCTTCGGAACTGAATAAATTATATATCTATTAAAAGGTAATAGTTTGCAGATTCAGAAAACGCAAAAAAGTAAAAATTGAACTTTCCATGATTTTAAGCCTTTCCGGAGCCCCTTAACATCTTAGGTCATCAGTCCCATAGAACTTAGAACTACTGAAACCTAACTAACCTAAGGACATCACACACATCCATGCCGGAGGCAGGATTCGAACCTGCGACCGTAGCAGTCGCACGGTTCCGGACTGCAGCGCCTAGAACCGCAAGACCACCGCGGCCGGCACTTTGTTATGAATAGCAGAGCAATCACGTAAATGTAGATGTAGACACTAGCAGTTGGTCAGATGATAACCAAGAACGTTATCCACAATATGCACGCAGCACAACCATTTACCAACTATTGTATGGTTGGACTAGTATTTTTAATCTATGAGAGACGCAACATCGCGAATTTATTAAGCTGAGTGCGAGTGAACATCGTCGTCGACAACCACAGTTGAGGTGTCACTGGACAACGTTTATCACATCACGAAAGTAGAAACATGCGGTACAGATGTGACAATATTTGAATAGCGTTAGAGTGTACGACTTTCAGTATCCAAGCCGATTACACACACACACACACACTCAAGCACGCGCGCGCGCTACAGTACCACAAAGAAGGGCAGCAGCACAAAATAAGGATAAGCAGGGTATTCCTGAAATGATTAGTAATAAGATTTAGCCATAATTAGCATAAGTTGTGCGACTGGATTCGTGATTACCTGTCAGAAAGGTCACAGTTCGTAGTAATAGACGGAAACTCATCGAGTAAAACAGAAGTAGTATCCGGCGTTCCCCAAGGAAGTGTTATAAGCCCTCTATTGTTCCCGATCTATATTAACGGCATAGGAGACAATCTGAGTAGCCGGCGTAGATTGTTTGCCGATATTGCTGTCATTTACCGTGTTGTAAAGTCATCAGATGATCAAAACGACATGAAAAACGATTTAGATAAGATATCCGTGCAATGCGAAAAGTGGGAATTGACCCTGAATAAAGAAAAGTGCGAAGTTATTCACATGAGTACTAAAATAAATCAGCAAAATTTAGATTACGCAATAAGTCACACAAATCTGAGGGCTGTAAATTCAACTAAATACTTAGGGATTACAATTACAAATAACCTAAATTGGAACGATCACATAGATAATATTGTGGGTAGGGCAAACCAAAGACTGCGATTCACTGGCAGAACACTTAGAAGGTACAACAAGTCTACCAAAGAGACTGCTTACACTACGCTCGTCCGCCCTATTCTGGAGTACTGCTGTGCGGTGTGAGATCCGCATCAGGTGGGACTCACGAATGACATCGAAAAAGTACAAAGAAGGGCAGCTCGTTTTGTATTATCGTGAAATAGGGGAGATAGTGTCACAGACATGATACGTGAATTGGAGTGGCAATCATTAAAATGGTTCAAATGGCTCTGAGCACTATGGGACTCAACATCTTAGGTCATAAGTCCCCTAGAACTTAGAACTACTTAAACCTAACTAACCTAAGAACATCACACACACCCATGCCCGAGGCAGGATTCGAACCTGCGACCGTAGCAGTCCCGCGGTTCCGGACTGCAGCGCCAGAACCGCTAGCAATCATTAAAACTAAGGCGCTTATGGGTTGCGACGGGATGTTCTCATGAAATTTCAATCACCAGTTTTCTCCTCCGATTGCGAAAACATTCTGTTGGCACCCACCTACATTGGGAGAAATGATCATCACGATAAAATAAGAGAAATGAGGGCTCGCAGAGAAAAATTTAAATGCTCGTTTTTCTCGCGTGCCGTTCGAGAGTGGAACGGTAGAGAGACAGCATGAAGGTGGTTCATTGAACCCTCTGCCAGGCACTTTATTGTGAATCACTCACTCACTCACTGGCCATACCGGACTCGAGAGTCCAATACCGCAGCAACGTACTTTCGCTATCTGTCCCTGTCTTGCGCTATTTCCTTCCATTCACCTTCAATACCTAGGCTCCTCAAATCAGCCTTCACATTGTCCTCCCATCTACGCCTCGGTCTCCCCACAGGACGTTTTCCTTTTAGGTGCCCTGCCAGTACTCTGCGTGCTGCCCTGCCCTCATCCATTCGAGCTACGTGACCCGCCCGTCGCAGCCTACGTGATTTAATAATACTGATTACGTCAGGGCTCGAATAGAGTTCGTGAACCTCTTCGCTATGCAGTTTATTGTGAATAGCAGAGTAATCAAGTAGATGATGTAGAAGTTTTGTGATTAAATTACGCCGTAGTGCCAAAGCGGCGAGACCATTTACAAATGATTACCTCGCTATATCAAGAAGAATCAGTACTAATTCACTGGATGTGTGTATGTCTATAGCTTACTACGTCGCTGGTGTATCGTGAGCAGTAGCTGCAGAAGTAAAAACATGACCGCCGTATGCAGAGCCGCATCTCGTTCAGCAATGTGCCGTGGACGGTGGGCCCGGAACGCTTGTGCTGCACCAGCAGTGCAGTCTGGCGACAGAAGATCTGACACTGGTCGTAGCCTACCCTGCTTTACACAGCAGTCGAGCCTCCAGCCTCCACTTTCTGTGACGAGGCGTGGACGTCCAGTACCTGATCACACCTACTCGTGGTTTCATTGTCCATCAGCCACTTTCCACACATGCTCACGACAATAGGACACAAACAGAGGTTCAACTTTGCCATTTGATTGTTGCTCGTTCCCACGTGCCGACCATAACAGTTCGCCGTATGGCAAAGTCGCTCGTGTCAGTACATTTCCACACATGTGGCCCGTATCGACGCTAGAATGGTTCTCCGTCATTCTCCGTACCGCTTATACAGGGTGTTACAAAAGGGTACAGCCAAACTTTCAGGTAACATTCCTCACACACAAATAAAGAAAAGATGTTACGTGGACATGTGTCCGGAAACGCTTAATTTCCATGTTAGAGCTCATTTTAGTTTCGTCAGTACTTCCTCGATTCACCGCCAGTTGGCCCAATTGAAGGAAGGTAATGTTGACTTCGGTGCTTGTGTTGACATGCGACTCATTGCTCTACAGTACTAGCACCAAGCACATCAGTACGTAGCATGAAGAGGTTAGTGTTCATCACAAACGTGGTTTTGCAGTCAGTGCAATGTTTACAAATGCGGATTTGGCAGATGCCCATTTGATGTATGGATTAGCACGCGGCAATAGCCGTGGCGCGGTACGTTTGTATCGAGACAGATTTCCAGAACGAAGGTGTTCCGACAGGAAGACGTTCGAAGCAATTGATCGGCGTCTTAGGGAGCACGGAACGTTCCAGCCTATGACTCGCGACTGAGGAAGGCCTAGAACTACGAGGACACCTGCAACGGACGAGGCAATTCTTCGTGCAGTTGACGATAACCCTAATGTCAGCGTCAGAGACGTTGCTGCTGTACAAGGTAACGTTGACCACGTCACTGTATGGAGAGTGCTACGGGAGAACCAGTTGTTCCCGTACCCTGTACAGCGTGTGCAGGCACTATCAGCAGTTGATTGGCCTCCACAGGTACACGTCTGCGAATGGTTCATCCAAGAATGTGTCAATCCTCATTTCAGTGCAAATGTTCTCTTTACGGATGAGGCTTCATTCCAACGTGATCAAATTGTAAATTTTCACAATCGACATGTGCGGGCTGACGAGAATCCGCACGCAATTGTGCAATCACGTCATCAACACAGATTTTCTGTGAACGTTTGGGCAGGCATTGTTGGTGATGTCTTGATTGGGCCCCATGTTCTTCCACATACGCTCAATGGAGCACGTTATCATGATTTCATACGGGATACTCTACCTGTGCTGCTAGAACATGTGCCTTTACAAGTACGACACAACATGTGGTTCATGCACGATGGAGCTCCTGCACATTTCAGTCGAAGTGTTCGTACGCTTCTCAACAACAGATTCGGTGACCGATGGATCGGTAGAAGTGGACCAATTCCATGGCCTCCACGCTCTCCTGACCTCAACCCTCTTGACTTTCATTTATGGGGGCATTTGAAAGCTCTTGTCTACGCAACCCCAGTAGACTCTTCGTGCTAGTATTGTGGACGGCTGTGGTCCAATACGCCATTCTCCAGGGCTGCATCAGCGCATCAGGGATTCCATGCGACGGAGGGTGGATGCATGTATCCTCGCTAACGGAGGACATTTTGAACATTTCCTGTAACAAAGTGTTTGAAGTCACTCTGGTACGTTCTGTTGCTGTGTGTTTCCATTCCTTGATTAATGTGATTTGAAGAGAAGTAATAAAATGAGCTCTAACATGGAAAGTAAGCGTTTCCGCACACATGTCCACATAACATATTTTCTTTCTTTGTGTGTGAGGAATGTTTCCTAAAAGTTTGGCCGTACCTTTTTGTAACACCCTGTATAGTGTGTGTCAGGAGGAATCGCACATGCTTTGAGGGGTGATAGAATTACTGATTCTGATCAAAAACTTCATATGGACTAATTCCCTGTTTAGAAAGGTTACCGAGATACAACACATTTAATATTAATTTAGCACGTTTTTCCTGAATAACTCGAAAATCGCACCCTTCATGGAAAACGTGTCGCAATGCGAAATTGAACTACATTAAATTTTCTACAAAAAAGGGTCATATTCAATTTTCTCTAGTACTATAAGTGTGCGCGAAGAAAGCGCGAGAGTACTGAAAATCTCCCACGACAGAAATGCGCTATAGTTTAGGTAGTTTCTGAAACCCAACCTGATGTAGTTTTCCGACTTAATACACCACAAGTACTCCGTATCAATTTGTTCGTCTCACCTTCCTCTACACTAAACAACGTTTAAACAATACAGAGAATAAATGACAACATACATTAAACGTTTTCTATCTCGGAAACCATTAAGAGTAGGGCATATGTCCATATGAAGCTTTTTTGTTCAGAATCACTAAAACCCCTCAAAGCATGTGCCTTTTCTCCTGATTCACCCTGTATATTTTTGAAGCAAGACACCGCCATTTGACTGTTTTATTGTTTATTTAAGTACAACCCAGGTTTCGGCCTTTTATTCCATTTTCAAGTGTTTGATATTATGTCTTTAACATACATTTCAGGACACTTGACATGTTGTCAAGCTCAAAGTTGTCCATGAATTAAGAAAAATGTTGCCCCCCCCCCCCCCCACGAAATTGCCACATGTAAAATCACCATCTTGTGACAGATCAGAAAATAATCGTGGGAACTCGTCGTATTTAGTAAAAACAGGCTTACGTTGGCAAATAAAAGATAAGCACATGTCCTTAAAAGGTAATGGTAGCGAAATTAATGAGTGTAATAGAACAACTGAATAGTACACAAACACACAACTAAATATCTCAAACGTCAACATTACTTCATAACGCGCACCATACCGTAAACGAAACGGTACAAATGAACAGCACATACGTACATACCTACAAAATGCGACTGTAACAGGAAGAAACGGCAACAGTAAATGAGATATGTACCCGACAAGGAGCCGGCCGGTGTGGTGGTGCGGTTCTAGGCACTTCAGTCTGGAACCGCGTGACCGCTACGGTCGCAGGTTCGAATCCTGCCTCGGGCATGGATGTGTGTGATGTCCTTAGGTTAGTTAGGTTTAAGTAGTTCTAAGTTCTAGGGGACTGGTGGCCACAGATGTTAAGTCCCATAGTGCTCAGAGCCATTTGAACCATTTTACCCGACAAGACAAAACTAAGTGAAACAACACCAGAATATCAAAGAAACAGTAAGTAAGACGCTAAATAGCACCACACATAGTGATTCTCAGTCGGAAATATTAACAAGAAACTGAATATAAAGATGTTCGTTGTTTGCAGAATGTAGACTCAATGGTATAAGCCACCATCACCGAGCGAGGTGGCGCAGTGGTTAGCACACTGGACTCGCATTCGGGAGGACGACAGTTCAATCCCGTCTCCGGCCATCCTGATTTAGGTTTTCCGTTATTTCCCTAAATCGCTTCAGGCAAATGCCGGGATGGTTCCTTTGAAAGGGCACGGCCGATTTCCTTCCCCATCCTTCCGAGCTTGCGCTCCGTCTCTAATGACCTCGTTGTCGACGGGACGTTAAACACTAATTTCCTCCTCCTAAGCCACCATCACACATAAGAAATAACGTTATATGTATAAAATCAGTTATTATATCCAAATTGAATATACCTTAAATGTACAACATAAAATGCCTCAACTAAGTGAAATATGTCTTAACTGTATACTGTATGTAAACTAAAGTAAAATATCTGTCACCTCACGATCATTCCTATTGCAAAAGTAAATATTGTAAAGCCAAAATCCATTTAGCCATACAGGGGCTTAACATGAAACAATAATTTTCAGAAAGAAAATAAACGAGAAAGCCCACTGAAGATAACACGTAACGTGCTAAACATGTCGAGATAAAACAAAACTAACGATTTCTTGCATCAGGCGGAATTCCTCTCCAGTTTTTATGGAAACTAGGAGTTCACGTGTGTTCGATTCCACAAAACGAAATGCGTACCGTTGCGGGAATTCCTTTGACGTTTGTGACACTCTCGCGACAGAAAAGAGTAAACAGGAAGAGTAACGGGCAACGGACTTCGAAACATATTTTTACGCACCTTACAGACTGTATTGAAACGCTGTGAAATTGAGGAAGGACGAAATTAGGTTACACGTAGTCACTTCCTCGATGACGTATTCCCAGACAGTTTTACAACTTCCACAGAAGTAGTTGTGTTCTATCTCAAAAGAAGGAAAGGAGGAAAATGTGACTCCCATTTACAGGTATAAACCAAATTTGTTGACACCGACGAACGTTCTGGGTCGTATCCACCTCGTTGCGGAAGACACTGACTAGGCTTAGCAATGTGGCGCTACACTCTGAGGTAGCTGCGTCGAATCCTTGTGATGGACGCGGCGGTACCGCCACATCTGCTGTTACTAAAATGTGTTGCGCCTCATCAATTCAGGTGAACTTAGATCATGCTTCGTGTTATATTTTCTTTTATTCGTGGTCGTGAATCTTAGCGAATGCAGCTAACAAGACATTTCCGCAATTAATGAGTACTGAAAGTGCTTGGATAGCTCAGTCGTCAGAGCACTTGCCCGCGGTAGACAAAGATCAGAGGTTCTTGTTCCGATCCGGCATACGGTTTTTATCCGCTCGGAAGGTTTCTATCATAGAGGCAAAAAAATTACTGTCTTTAGTTTTTGCTGTTGCACATTTATTCATTACGTTGTTCTAGTGTCGACATCACTCTTCAGAAGTCGACTGTCGACCCTGTTGAAAGTTTTACTCTTGATGCGGCCCGCTCCGTATTTCTCTCCGACGTCAACTCCTTCATCACAGATGGAGGTTGCTCAGTGATGTCTTAACACATATCCTATCATCCTGTTCTTTCTTCTTGTCAGTATACTCTGCTTGTTCCTTTCTTCGCCGGCTCTACGGAGAACATCCTCATTTCTTTTCTTATCAGTCCGCCTGAGTTTTTAACATTCTTCTTCAGCACCACATCTCAGACGCTTCGATTCTCTTCTGTTCCCATTTTCCCACTGTGTATGATTCATTGCCAAACAATATTGTGCTCCGAACGTACAGTCCCAGAAATTTCTCTCACAAATTAAGATCTACATTTGATACCAGTAGACTTCGCTTGCCCAGGAATACTCACTTTGCCAGTAATAGTCTACTTTTTATGCCCTTGCTTCGTCAATCATGGCTTTTTCTGCTTCCAAGCTAGCAGAATTTCTTAGTTTTGTCTACTTCGCGACCACAAATGTTGATGTTAAGATACTCACAATTCTCATTTCCGCTGCTTTACTTTCGTATTTCGCCGGTTTACTCTCAGTTCGTATTCTGCACTGATTAGACTGTTCATTCCATCCAACAGGTCCCGTAGTTCTTCTTCACTATGACTGAGGATAGCAGTGTCATGAGCGAATCTTACCATCGACGTCCTTTTACCGTGAATTTTAATCCCACTCTTCAACCTTTATTTTATTTCCGTAATTGCTTCTTCGATGTACAGAGTGAACAGTAGGGGCGAAAGGCTACATCTCTGTCTAAGATCCTTTTTAATCCGAACACTTTGTTCTTCGTCGTCCTATCTTATTGCTACCTCTCGATTTTTGTACGTCTTGTATATCACCCGTTTTTTCCTATACCTTACTCCTATTTTT
Source organism: Schistocerca nitens (assembly GCF_023898315.1). Lineage (NCBI taxonomy): Eukaryota > Metazoa > Arthropoda > Insecta > Orthoptera > Acrididae > Schistocerca > Schistocerca nitens. The sequence goes on from NC_064615.1 coordinate 38,460,126, forward strand.
CTCAGAATGCTTTACATTGTCCAAATCTCTTCTAGGCCGACAAATCCTATATGTTTCCTCAGTCTTGCTTCCAATATTAAGCGCTACGTCTCGAACTGCTCTCTGGTGCCTTTACCTTTCCTAAAGCCAAAATGATCGTCATCTAACGGATCTGTATATTATTCTTCCAGAATCTTGGATGCACGAGCCGTTAATCACACATTCATCTGCTCTTGCTTCCTTCGGAATTGTATCGATGATAATTTTCCGAAAGTCTGATGGTACGTGGCCGAACTCATAGATCCTACACGCCAACTTAAATAGTCATTTGCTTAACATTTTCCTCAGCGATTTCAGAAATTACGATGGAATGTTGTCTTTCTCTACTGCCTTATTTGATCTCAAGTCTTCCACAAAACAAATGTGTGTGAAATCCTATGGGACTTAACTGCTAAGGTCATCAGTCCCTAAGCTTACACACTACTTAACCTAAATTATCCTAAGGACAAACACACACACCCATGCCCGAGGGAGGACTCGAACCTCCGCCGGGACCAACCGCACAGTCCACGACTGCAGCGCCCCAGACCGCTCGGCTAATCCCGCGCGGCAGTCATCCACAGCTTTTTAAAATTTTGACTCTAATAGCTGGATCCCCTTTGTCTTCCAGACTCCAATTTCTTCTTCTATCAAGTCATTAGATAAACCCTTTCCGTCATAGAGGCCTTCAGAGTACTCTTTACAGCCATCTGCTCTCTGCTCTGGGCCGACGGCTGTGGCCGAACGGCTCTAGGCGCTTCAGTCTGGAACCGCGCGACCGCTACGGTCGCAGTTTCGAATCCTGCCTCGGGCATGGATGTGTGTGATGTCCTTAGGTTAGTTAGGTTTAAGTAGTTCTGAATTATAGGGGACTGATGACCTCAGATGTTAAGTCCCATAGTGCTCAGTGCCATTTGAACCATTTTTTTCCTCTCCTCTGCGTTTAACAGTGAAATTCCCGTTGCACTCTTAATGGTACCACTCTTGCTTTTAATTTCAGCGAAATTTGTTTTGACTTTCTGTAATCTGTGTCAGTCTTTCCGATATGTCTTCATATTCTTCCTGTCGTCATTTCGCCTTGGCTGTCCAGCACTTCTTGCTTACTTCACACCTAAGTGATTTACATTACTGTTTTCTTGCCTTTCCTGAACATTTTTGTACTTCGTCGATCAATTGTAGCATTTTTTCTGGTACCCAAGGTTTCTTTGTAGTTACCTTCCTCGTACTTATGTTTAACAGTCCAACGTCTGTGCTTGCCCCGTTTACATATGTCCCTTTCTCTTCAACTGAACTACCTAACTTCAAACGTTTCTCATCATTCCTCAGTATTTTAGTTTCGCACTTACCCCCCCCCCCCCCCCCCCCAGTGATTCTTGCGGACGAGTCTCTTAAACTCCAGTCTGCTCTCCATTACTAAACTGTGGTCTGAGTCGACAAGTGCTTTTGTGTACGCCTTACAATCAGTCCGTGATTTTGGAATCTATCTGGCCATTATGTAATCCAGCTGGAATCTTCCCACGTCTCCCGATCTTTTTCAGGTATACGTCCGCCTCTTGTAATTCTTGCACAGTGTATTCGCTACTATCACCTGAAATTTACTGTGGAATTCAATCTATCTTTTTCCTATCACCAAGCCCATCTTCTCTCATAATCCTTTTTTCTATTCCTTCGATTACAACCGCGTCCACTCTTCATCTTGGGGCTGGGGCGTCGGCATATACCCGTCAACTATCGTTGTCGCTTTTGTTTTGCTGTCGAAACTGATGTGAACAACCCTGTGACCGAACTGTTCGCAGTAGCTCACTCTCTGCCCTACTTTCCATTTAATAACCAATCCTGCTCCCATTATACCGTTTTCTGCTGCTGATGCTATTACCCTACACTTGTCTGCCGGGAAATGCTTATCTTCTTTCGATTTCATTTCAGTGACGGCACTGTACCTAGATGAGCCTTAGCATTTCCCTTTTCAAATTTTTTAGCTTTCCTACTCGTACGTTCAGTCTTCCGACATTCCAAGCTCCGACTAGCAGAATGTTACATCATCGTTCGTTTTTCCATCTTTTTCTTATGGTCCATCCTGGCAGTCTCTCCCGAAAATCCGAATGGGGGTCTAGTTCGGAACCTTATGCCGATGGAGAGATCATCTCTGACACTTTTTCAATTACTGGCCACCTGTCCTGTGGATACACCTTCTGTGTCTTTAATGCGCTCCCTTCTGCTTACCCCATGGGCAAGAGACGCACTTAACCTCTGTCCACACCTCCGCCCTCTTTGACACGGTTGTAGGCAGAACGAGGGTGACTTCTTTTACCGGAAGTCTTTTGTCATCTTTCCTGATGATTTTTATTCGGAATTGAAGCATGGCTGAATTCGGACCCGGGACCCTGGACATTTTTATTACCAGTCAAAGAAGGTACCCCTAGGCCCTAGACCAAGGAGACCAAGGATTAGATTAGATTAGATTAGATTAATACTTGTTCCATAGATCATGAATACGACACTTCGTAATGATATGGAACGTGTCAGGTTAATAAAAGATGTCTGTACAAGATATTACATTACACAAAATATTGCACGACACTAATGTTTAAGTTGTTTTTTTTTTCTTTTTTCCCCTTAATTTATATCTAAACATTCAGCCAATGAGTAGAAGGAGTTGTCATCTAGAAATTCTTTTAATTCATTTTTAAATGTTAGTTGGCTATCTGTCAGGCTTTTGATGCTGTTTGGTAGGTGACCAAAGACTTTTGTGGCAGCATAACTTACCCCTTTCTGTGCCAAAGTCAGATGTAACCCTGCATAGTGAAGATCATCCTTTCTCCTGGTGTTAATTCTATGCACACTGCTATTACTTTTGAACTGGGTTGGATTATTAACAACAAATTTCATAAGTGAATATATATACTGTGAGGATCCCTAGATCCTTAAATAGATGTCTGCAGGATGATCGTGGGTGGGCTCCAGCAATTATTCTGATTACACGTTTTTGAGCAATGAATGCTTTTCTACTCAACGATGAATTACCCCAGAATATGATGCCATGCGAAAGCAGTGAATGAAAGTAGGCATAGTAAGCAAATTTACTGAGATTCGTATCACCAAAATTTGCAATAACCCTAATAGCGTACGTAACTGAACTCAGACGTTTAAGCAGACCATCAATGTGTTGCTTCCAGTTTAACCTCTCATCAATGGACACACCTAAAAATGTTGAAAATTCTACCTTAGCTACAGACTTCTGTTCAAAGTCTATATTTATTACTGAAGTTGTGCCATTTACTGTACGGAACTGTATATACTGTGTTTTATCAAAATTTCAAGAGAGTCCGTTTACTGAGAACCACTTAATAATTTTGTGAAGAACATCATTTACAATTACATCACTTAGTTCTTGGTTGTTGGATGTTATTACTATACTTGTATCAGCAGCAAAAAGAACTAACTTTGCATCTTCATCAATGTGGAATGGTAAGTCATTAACGTATATCAAGTACAGTAAAGGACCTAAGACCAAACCCTGTGGGACCCCGTACTTGATAGCCCCCCCCCCCCCCCCCCCAGTTTGAGGAGTCAGCTGTTGTTTTAACATTACATGAACCACTTATTTCAACTTTCTGCATTCTTCCAGTTAAGTACGAATTAAACCATTTGAGCACTGCCCCCCTCAAACCATAATGATATAGCTTATCTAAATGAATTCCATGATTTACACAATCAAGGGCCTTTGAGAGATCACAAAAAATACCAATGGTTGATGTCCGGTTATTCAGAGCATTTAATATTTGATCCGTGAAAGCGTATATAGCATTTTCTGTTGAAAAGCCTTTCTGAAAACCAAGGGAGAACCATGGACGCTAAATACTTCATAAATAGTCATTACGCCTATAATGTTGGGCCAATGAGTTTTAGGAAGACCTCATAATGTAGTGAAAGCAAGAACTAAAAGCTGTATAATAAAGTTTCTGAACTTACTTTAATTGTAAGACTGCTTCACCGGACCAGTGCACTACGCTTCCTCATTCAAACTAAAATTCTTCCTTTTTGAGCTTAAATCCTACGTGTGAAATCTGACACTACGTAAAGTGGTACGTATGCCAAAGATGACGTTTTCATCTACATACTGATATTAGACAGTTGAAGGATATCGTGCATATTTCAGTTTAACTTGAACACTCATAGCAGATAACATTTCAGACGTTATTTCGTTCATGATAAACATTATCGCTATGTCTTTGTAGTTTTGTATTTTCTCCGTTCGTTTTGTTTCGCACCGGATGTCGGCAGCCAAGTTTCTTATTGCTCACTGCTTGTATCATATCTTTTGCATGAGTCCGAGGTGTCACGTCACTTTTATACATCCATTATTTTTGGAGGACTTCCTGCAACTGAGTCACAGCACTTCCACATAAAGGCGTTAACATTAACAACGCCCACTCACCTGTGTTACTATCGGTTCGTTATGCATCAAGATGAGTTTCTCATCCGACTGGGAGAACGGCACATTCGTACTGAGTAGACATTATAAGGATTAGAACGCGCCGAAAATTTGAGTTTAGCTTATTACATTTGTGTATCTTTTGTAACAGTCCAAGCAACATCTTTCAGCTTGTTTCATACTGGACCAAACCACGAGTACAGACCTGAGCTACTATTCGAAATAACAGGGAGAATAGTTACAAAAAATGCTAGCAACACTATTTACAACTTCAGCTACGCCACAGACGTGAATTGTAACATAGTTTCAGGAATATTTTGGACTTGCTTGAAACAAATCACCTTCAGAAAATTACATAATACCGAAAACCAGTTTTTAACGAAGCATATCAAAAAATAGATTTCTGAAAAGCTCTAATTTAGAAATATTCTTATCTATTGTATAAATAGGAAAAAGTAAAACACTGTTAAATTTACAGAAAACCATAATAAAGCCAAAAAACTGACGTAATGTAATTGGATTTCCTTCTACAATATTAATTTGCAGGTGGTGCTCTAAATTACCAATTTACTCTCTGTTTTGTATCTGGAAACTTGTTAATATAATCTTAACAATCAGGCAAAAAAATCTCTTTTGTTGTTAGAAAGATTTTCATAATGAGTGCAATAAATTTCACTGATATTTAATACGTCTGCAATCTATATCTGTTTTTTCACATTCTCGTGCAAATACACAGTAATACTTGATGTATCCACTGCATGATGAAATAGCATCCAATACTTCACTACCGAATATGATAATATGCTGCTATTGTATACTTCACTGAAGGAATAAACTGGTCTCCAGAAATAAGTAACAGATAAAATACGTTATTAGCCGAAGGGATCGCTTTAGGGGCAGCTTTCTCTTGAACACCTTATTTTGTTTGTTTATGAGGTATTATCGTTACGGTCTCAACTTCCAGATTTTTGTGTTGTGAAGAATAAGGAACAGTCTATGTTCCGTTCTGGTGCAGGCAGAGTAGCTTACAACACATTGTAAAAACAAACACACTCTGATCCTGCTTCATGGATGACGATATTGTATTCCTCAAGTGCGTATGGCTCTCGTTTGATCTGTTGCTGTAACCAAGCAACTGGCACTTTAAACATCAGGAACCTTTAGATGGAAGGCACCTTTTTTTGAAATGGCCGTTCATGCTTTGATATAATGTGCCAATAACCGTGAATCGAATGTGTTTCCTCTAAACTTTCACTCAACAATGTCATAACATTTTTCAATTCAAACATTTTGTGCGGGATTCGCTGATGGGTTGCTTAGTAGCCTAATCGGAGATGTTTTTCTCCGTGCACAATGGCTTTTCTTCGTGGCGTATGAGAATTCTGTGTTAAGTGTATCTACTGAGTGAGCTGACTGTACTGTGGTGTAATATTTGTGTTGTACGATGATGAAAGAAGAGGAGGGTGAAATTCCATAGCCTACTCTTCTGGAATAGCACTCAGGAGGAACCCGGGCGTAGCGTCCCCATCCAACGCACGCATTACGATCAACAGTTTCACGCACGTTCACTCCATGTGACACTGCACTAAGGTTTGGAACGTCTCCAAAAACATTGCGCCAAAGTCAGATAACGATGAACGTTACTTCACTACGTCTTCTCCTCTCGCTAGCCAAATACTCCTGGCGTAAATTTCTTACATCACCAAGGTCCGAACTACACTCCTGGAAATGGAAAAAAGAACACATTGACACCGGTGTGTCAGACCCACCATACTTGCTCCGGACACTGCGAGAGGGCTGTACAAGCAATGATCACACGCACGGCACAGCGGACACACCAGGAACCGCGGTGTTGGCCGTCGAATGGCGCTAGCTGCGCAGCATTTGTGCACCGCCGCCGTCAATGTCAGCCAGTTTGCCGTGGCATACGGAGCTCCATCGCAGTCTTTAACACTGGTAGCATGCCGCGACAGCGTGGACGTGAACCGTATGTGCAGTTGACGGACTTTGAGCGAGGGCGTATAGTGGGCATGCGGGAGGCCGGGTGGACGTACCGCCGAATTGCTCAACGCGTGGGGCGTGAGGTCTCCACAGTACATCGATGTTGTCGCCAGTGGTCGGCGGAAGGTGCACGTGCCCGTCGACCTGGGACCGGACCGCAGCGACGCACGGATGCACGCCAAGACCGTAGGATCCTACGCAGTGCCGTAGGGGACCGCACCGCCACTTCCCAGCAAATTAGGGACACTGTTGCTCCTGGGGTATCGGCGAGGACCATTCGCAACCGTCTCCATGAAGCTGGGCTACGGTCCCGCACACCGTTAGGCCGTCTTCCGCTCACGCCCCAACATCGTGCAGCCCGCCTCCAGTGGTGTCGCGACAGGCGTGAATGGAGGGACGAATGGAGACGTGTCGTCTTCAGCGATGAGAGTCGCTTCTGCCTTGGTGTCAGTGATGGTCGTATGCGTGTTTGGCGCCGTGCAGGTGAGCGCCACAATGAGGACTGCATACGACCGAGGCACACAGGGCCAACACCCGGCATCATGGTGTGGGGAGCGATCTCCTACACTGGCCGTACACCACTGGTGATCGTCGAGGGGACACTGAATAGTGCACGGTACATCCAAACCGTCATCGAACCCATCGTTCTACCATTCCTAGACCGGCAAGGGAACTTGCTGTTCCAACAGGACACTGCACGTCCGCATGTATCCCGTGCCACCCAACGTGCTCTAGAAGGTGTAAGTCAACTACCCTGGCCAGCAAGATCTCCGGATCTGTCCCCCATTGAGCATGTTTGGGACTGGATGAAGCGTCGTCTCACGCGGTCTGCACGTCCAGCACGAACGCTGGTCCAACTGAGGCGCCAGGTGGAAATGGCATGGCAAGCCGTTCCACAGGACTACATCCAGCATCTCTACGATCGTCTCCATGGGAGAATAGCAGCCTGCATTGCTGCGAAAGGTGGGTATACACTGTACTAGTGCCGACATTGTGCATGCTCTGTTGCCTGTGTCTATGTGCCTGTGGTTCTGTCAGTGTGATCATGTGATGTATCTGACCCCAGGAATGTGTTAATAAAGTTTCCCCTTCCTGGGACAATGAATTCACGGTGTTCTTATTTCAATTTCCAGGAGTGTATTTCCGAGTGGAGCGACAACGAACAGGCGTGGGAGTAGTGCAAGCTGCTAATCGTCTGCTACTGTATGTGTTACAATTGTGATACTTGAAAGGCTGATATTCAACGATAAACGGTTACGCTGAAGGAAATGGAAAGAGGTAAACCAGGAATAAAATCAGGTCATAACGCTGTTGCAGAAGGAGCGAAAGAAGCATGCCAAATTTAAAAGAATGCAAAACACTGAAGATTGGCAAAGTTTTGCAGAAGTTCGAAATTTAGCGCGAACTGAACATTGATATGCTTCTAAAGTTTACACAACCAAATTCTGTTCCTAAAACTGGCAGCAAATCCAAAGAGATTCCTGCCGTATGTAAGGTACACCACTGGTAAGACGCAATCAATAGCTTCACTGCGTGATATCAGTGGTGATGCTACCGATGACAGTGACACTAAAGCAGAGATATTAACCGCAGTTTTCCCAAATTTATTCAGTAAATAAGACGAAGTAAATTCGTTACGAAGTCCGATGTCATTACTGAAGACTCCTTTTATTACAAAGCCAAGGCAGAGGTTAATCCAATTCTCGTCTCACGGTCAAGCATCATCTTATTAACAACAGACCGACAACTGCTAGTTACCCAGATTTCATTACAGCTCCCATCATGAGCATAGTCGCACTTTCTCTATTTGCTAACTTTATCCTTTACAATCAACGTTTAAAATCTAATACCACAGGGAAAGAACGATTATAGTCTCCACCCTCGATACTGTGAAACAAGTCTCTGCTACTGCAAGATCTCTGGTTCCATAATTTGAGAAGTGGATTAAAGCAAGAAAAATGTCCAGTAAACATGAGCTATGAGCCCTTGTTCATCTTCGCTACAGCGAAACACATCCCTTCTACTGAACAACTGCTTATACTCTCAAGGTATGCGTCTTAGAGCTCATGCTCACTCGACTTTTTTACTTCAAATGACTGTCCCTGCCATATTTCTGAATACTGTCCATTCCTTCTGTGTCACCCTGTTCAATGAGGACAACGAAGAAGATTAATTGGAGGCGGACAAGGAAGGCAGCCACGTGACTGGATGGTACATCTACATCTATATTTATACTCCGCAAGGCACCCAACGGTGTGTGGCGGAGGGCATTTTACGTGCCACTGTCGTTACCTCCCATTCCTGTTCCAGTCGTGTATGGTTCGCGGGAAGATCGACTGCCGGAAAGCCTCCGTGCGCGCTCGAATCTCTCTAATTTTACATTCGTGATCTCCTCGGGAGGTATAAGTAGGGGGAAGTAATATATTCGATACCGCATCCAGAAACGCACCCTCTCGAAACCTGGACAGCAAGCTACACCGCGATGCAGAGCGCCTCTCTTGCAGCGTCTGCCACTTGAGTTTGCTAAACATCTCCGTAACGCTATCACGCCTATCAAATAACCCTGTGATGAAACGCGGTACTCTTCTTTGGATCTTCTCTATCTCCTCTGTCAACCCGACCTGGTACAGAGCCCACACTGATGAGCAATACTCAAGTATAGGTCGAACGAGTGTTTTGTAAGCCACCTCCTTTGTTGATGGACTACATTTTCTAAGGCTTCTCCCAATGAATCTCAACCTGGCACCCGCCTTACCAACAATTAATTTTATATGATCATTCCACTTCAAATCATTCCGTACGCATAGTACCAAATACTTTACAGAAGTAACTGCTACCCGTGTTTGTTCCGCTGTCATACAATCATACAATAAAGGATCCTTCTTTCTATGTATTCGCTATACATTACATTTGTCTATGTTAAGGGTCAGTTGCCACTTCCTGCACCAAGTGCCTATCCGCTGCAGATCTTCCTGCATTTCGCTGCAATTTTCTAATGCTGCAACTTCTCTGTATACTACAGCATCATCCGCGAAAAGCCGCATGGAACTTCCGACACTATCTACTAGGTCACTTATATATATTGTGAAAAGCAATGGTCCCATAACACTCCCCTGTCACACGCCAGAGGTTATTTTAACGCCTGTAGACGTCTCTCCATTGAGAAGAACATGCTGTGTTCTGTTTGCTAAAAACACTTCAATCCAGCCACACAGCTGGTCTGATATTCCGTAGGCTCTTACTTTGTTTATCAGGCGACAGTGCGGAGCTGTATCGAACGCCTTCCGGAAGTCAAGGAAAATGGCATCTACCTGGGAGCCTGTATCTAATATTTTCTGGGTCTCATGAACAAATAAAGCGAGTTGGGTCTCACACGATCGCTGTTTCCATGTTGATTCCTACAGAGCAGATTCTGCGTAGATGGGCTGAGAAAGTCAGTCTTTTAAATAAAAGGGAAAATATCGGCTTTTTTGTGTTCCGATAAGCATTTTTCTGCTGGTTAACATTGTTACCGGTAGGTTAGAAAAAAACGTGTTACAGAGATACTGCGAGAACTCAAATGGAAATCCCTGGAGGGAAGGCGACATTCTTTTCGAGAAACACTATTGAGAAAATTTAGACAACCGGCATTTGAAGCTGACTGCCAAACGATTGTGCTGCCGCCAACATACGTTGCGCGAAGGACCACGAAGATAAGATACAAGAAACTAAGTCTCATAAGAAGGCGTGTAGATAGTCGTTTTTCCCTCGCTCTGTTTACGAGTGAAACAGTGAAAGGAAATGACTAGTAGTGGTACAGGGTACCCTCCGCCACGCGCCATACAGTGGTTTGCTCTATAACTATGTGCATGCAGATGTAGTAATACAGGGAGAAGTCTGGAGGAGGCCTCTCTCCAGCAGAATGGCCGACGTTGGAGCTCTGGAGAAGTGGCCCGCTTCGGCGTGGCTCGCAGCCTGCTGTTAAACCTGGCAGCACCGACTGGCGGGCGGAGAATGCAGCGAAAGCTGAGCACCGCACCTCGGGCCCTGGCCTGTCAGCCAATTCCGCTAATTGAGCGCTTTTCGGAGAAATCGTTACCGCCTGCTGTCCGCGGGCTCCGTTAAGCAAGCGCGAACTGCACGGTGCACGAAACTTCCAAACACAGTCACGAGTACAGGCCTCGCGAAAGATCTGGCTCTGGTGGCTTACCACGCCGTAAACAGATGCAAAGTACACTACTCGCCATTAAAATTGCTACACCAAGAATAAATGCAGATGATAAACGGGCATTCATTATACAAATATATTATACTAGAACTGACATGTGACTACATTTTTCACACAATTTGGGTACATAGATCCTCAGAAATCAGTACCCACAACAACCACCTCTGGCCGTAATAACGGCCTTGATACGCCTGGGCATTGAGTCAAACAGAGCTTGGATGGCATGTACAGGCGCAGCTGCCCGTGCAGCTTCAATACGATACCACAGTTCATCAAGAGTAGTGACTGGCGTATTGTGACGAGCCAGTGGCTCGGCCACCATTGACGAGACGTTTTCAATTGGTGAGATATCTGGAGAATGTGCTGGCCGGGGCAGCAGTCGAACATTTTCTGTATCCAGAAAGGCCCGTACAGGACCTGCAACACGCGGTCGTGCATTATCCTGCTGAAAGGTAGGGTTTCGCAGGGATCGAATGAGGGGTAGAGCCAGGGGTCGTAACACATCTGAAATGTAACGTCCACTGTTCAAAGTGCCGTCAGTGCGAACAAGAGGTGACCGAGACGTGTAACCAATGGCACCCCGTACCATCACGCCGTGTGATACGCGAGTATGGCGATGACGAATACACGCTTCCAATGTGCGTTCACCGCGATGTCACCAAACACGGATACGACCATCGTGATGCTGTAAACAGAATCTGGATTCACCCGAAAAAATGACGTTTTGCCATTCGTTTTGCCAGGTTCGTCGTCGAGTACACCATCGCAGGCGCTCCTGTCGATGCAGCGTCAAGGGTAACCGCAGCCATGGTCTCCGAGCTGATACTCCATGCTGCTGCTAACGTCGCCGAACTTTTGGTGCAGATGGTTGTTGTCTTGCAAAGGTCCCCGTCTGTTGACTCAGGGATCGAGACGTGGCTGCACGATCCGTTACAGCCATGCGGATAAGATGCCTGTCGTCTCGACTGTTAGTGATACGAGGCCGTTGGGATCCAGCACGGCGTTCCGTATTACCCTCCTGAACCCACCGATTCCATATTCTTCTAACAGTCATTGGATATCGACCAACGCGAGCAGCAATGTCACGATACGATAAAACGCAATCGCGATAGGCTACAATCCGCCCTTTATCAAAGTCGGAAACGTGATGGTACGCATTTCTCCTCCTTACACGAGGCATCACAACAACATTTCACCAGGCAACGCCGGTCAACTGCTGTTTGTGTATGAGAAATCGGTTGTAAACTTTCCTCATGTCAGCACGTTGTAGGTGTCGCTACCGGCGCCAACCTCATGTGAATGCTCTGAAAAGCTATCTTCATGCTGTCGGTTAAATTTCGCGTCTGTAGCACATCATCTTCGTGGTGTAGCAATTATAATGGCCAGTAGTGTATTACACAAGTAGTCCCTGCACCTCTGTGAATAAAGGTTCTGCAGTAAATTAGAGTAGACGGCCACACAAGCCAAATAAATACAGGGCTCGGACCGAAAGTATGGAAACACCTCGAGAAATACACGCCTGAACATATATGCAACCCATATAAACCATGACTCTGGAGCAATGGAATTATGTCGTTTGGGCGGATGAGTCTTGTTTCACACTGTTCCCAACGTTTGGTCGAGTTTACGTTCCAAGAATGAAATACGACGGCGGTTCGGCGATGATTTGGGCAACCATATCGTGGTATTCCATGGGCCTCATTGTTAATCTGCAAGGTGACAATACTGCCAAGGACTATACGACCGTGTGATTAGGTCGTCCCATAGTGATAGTGTGTTCCAAGACGACAGTGTACCTGTTTACACAGCTCGCATCATCCGGCACGTGATCAATTGTCGCATTTCCCTTGGTCATTACAGTCACCAGATCTCAATATTATTCAGCATTTGCTTACTTTGGAAGGAATGGTGCGGAATCGCTATCTATCTCCATCGTCGTCGCTTGTATTTGCCTCTATTTTGCAAGAATAAAACTCTACCATCTGCTGAGAAAAATGTATGAGATAGGCGAAATACCCTCAGACTTCAAGAAGAATATAATAATTCAAATCCCAAAGAAAGCAGGGGTTGACAGATGTGAAAATTACCGAACTATCAGTTTAATAAGTCACGGCTCCAAAATACTTACACGAATTCGTTACAGACGAATGGAAAAACTGGTAGAAGCCGACCTCGGGGAAGATCAGTTTGGATTCCGTAGAAATACTGGAACACGTGAGGCAATACTGACCCTACGACTTATCTTCGAAGCTAGATTAAGAAAAGGCAAACCTACGTTTCTGGCTTTTGTAGACTTAGAGAAAGCTTTTGACAATGTTGACTGGAATACTCTCTTTCAAATTCTGAAGATGGCAGGGGTAAAATACAGGGAGCTAAAGGCTATTTACAATTTGTACAGAAACCAGATGGCAGTTACAAGAGTCGAGGGACATGAAAGGGAAGCAGTGGTTGGGAAGGGAGTGAGACAGGGTTGTAGCCTCTCCCCGATGTTATTCAATCTGCATATTGAGCAAGCAATGAAGGAAACAAAAGAAAAATTCGAAGTAGGTTTTAAAAATTCATGGAGAAGAAATAAAAACTTTAAGGTTTCATCGATGACACTGTAATTCTGTCAGAGACAGCAAAGGACGTGGAAGAGCAGTTGAACGGGATGGACAATGTCTTGAAAGGAGGATATAAATGAACATCAACAAAAGCAAAACGAGGATAAAGGAATGTAGTTGGGTTAACTCGGGTGATGCTGAGGATATTAGATTAGGGAATGAGACACTTAAAGTAGTAAAGGAATTTTGCTATTTGGGGAGCAAAGTAACTGATTATGGTCGAAGTAGAGAGGATACAAAACATAGACTGGCAATGGCAAGGAAAGCGTTTGTGAAGAAGAAAACTTTGTTAACATCGAATATAGGTTTAAGTGTCAGGAAGTCGTTTCTGAGAGTATTTGTATGGAGTGTGGAAGTGAAACATGGACGGATAATAGTTCGGACAAAAAGAGTATAGAAGCTTTCGAAATGTGGTGTTACAGAAGAATGCTGAAGATTTGATAGGTATATCACATAACTAATGAGGAGGTATTGAATAGAATTGAAGAGAAGAGGCGTTTGTGGTACAACTTGACCAGAAGAAGGGATCGGTTGGTAGGACATGTTCTGAGGCATCAAGGGATCACCAATTTAGTATTGGAGAGCAGCGTGGAGGGTAAAAATCGTAGAGGGAGACCAAGAGATGAATACACTAAGCAGATTCAGAAGGATGTAGGCTGCAGTAGGTACTGAGAGATGAAGGAGCTTGCACAGGATAGAGTAGCATTGAGAGCTGCATCAAACCAGTCTCAGGACTGAAGACCACAACAACAACAATGGTATAAGATCCCCTTAAAAACCATACAGGATCTGTATTTACCAATGCCGAGACGGCAGGAGGCTGTTTTAAATACCAATGGTTTTCCTACACCGTATTAGTCATGCTAATGCGATTTGTGCTGTATTTTTATCCAACCCCCGTATATTTGAACGGCTAAGGTACAGTAAGGTAGGAAACATATGCAGTGTGTTCCAAGGCCCTCCTGAGAACAACCTTACGCCATAAGGCATACATTCCGACATATAGGGTGTTTTTTCTTGTGTCGTAAACTGTCAGTACCTAATGGTATGAGCTGTCTTCCTGTTGATGTTCATCGCTCATTTCTTGTTGGTTGCGTTTATCTCTATTCTTGATCATCTGGCTATGATGCTTTTGTCAATAACGGCACTTACAATCGTGTTCTACATCAAACATTCCGTGGGTATAGTTTTGATATGGTGCCCGCATCAGAACAAGATAAGTGATTCCATGGAGTGTGAACAAAGTAGAGAGTGACATGGAGTCGGACATGGCTCACTCGTATTCTACTGCGGTTCAGCTAAAGCCTGTAACCCACATACGCCGGACGACATTCTCGACGTCGCATATCACCTGAAAACAAAATGCCCATCAGACTGTTCTAGCAATATGTAGGCACAAAAAGAATGGGCGATGGCGGTAGCCTTCATATAGACGACGCTCATCTCATGTGGAAGAGCGAGTACTGCGACGGCTAGCTGACGATCTAGAAACATGTGTGCAAAGAACTTATGATGAATAAACCACGCTCTTGCATGGTCAGTTCAGTTCTACGGACTAGTTGTTTTATCTACACAGCTTACAGCATTTGGAAGACGAAGCACAGAAGAGCCGTAGTTGGCAGCTTGCCTTTTATTAACGAAAGCGGTGGAATTTTCACAGAATGGAATAAGAAATTCCCACAATTACCAGGCCTATAGACAGTTGTAAATCCTCCAGCGATCATGGAGGAAGGCATTAGGCCCGCTTTTAGTGTTGATATGTGGCCGACAGACTCATAGGGTCGTATACTTCATCGGACAAATTAACACCTATTTCTTTTCGAAAAATTACCTGCGCTATTGTTGAAAATTACCTTGAGTAAAAGTAATAGATCTGATTTATTGACGGAGTGGTACCAGCCATTTCATCTCGTGGATTTAAGTTTATTGTGGCATTTAAAGGTATTGGTGTATTCCACACCTAACAACAACTCGCTCACATTGCATTATCGTGAGTCCCATACATGTGAACAAATCGGAGGGTGTGTTCGCAGGAGTTCGACAGTCTTTCGGAAGGAGGACTGAAGGATGTGTATTAATGAGTGGAAACTGTATTGAGCACCTCCAGCAGTGAAAGCAGACATTGCTATCGCAGGACAGAATGACCCATATTTCAAAGAGTATTTGCTTCGGAAATTGTTTACAGGATGTCGTTCTCGCTAATTTTGACCAGTGCTAAGCACACGGTCAAAAAGTTAGTCACCACGCGAATACCGTACAACACAGCCATATCAGCTGCAGCGACTCGCTGAAGATTAACTTTCGAAGAGCTATTAAATTGCGGGAAAGGTTGCTTGTTGCATTTCACCCTCTGTTCTTCACAGTCCCAGAAATGAATTATGGGATTTCTCCTTGTCCTTTAGCACTAATGCGGATTAATGTCTTTGAAAAGTTCTCTTATATGTGGACTGATGTACACACCTGCCTTCACAATTTCTAAACTGAACTTGGGGAACTTACAAAGTAAGTAATTGAATGCTGAGCCATTTACATCTAAGAATTTCACAAAATTCTTCATAAGCCCCAACTTTTATTTTGCCAGAAGCAAAACTTTACTTGGCTCTATAACTGGTCCATGAGCAACATTTTTCGTTCCAGGAATTAATAGCTGTGTTAATAACTGGCGCAGCTTTACTACAAATGCTATTTATAACGCTACTACACCACTCGCACAAAAGCCAATAGTACTTGGTGTAGCTGGATTGCAGTCACAATAGTACTAAAGTAACTTTCAAATTATTACAAACTTCTTTGCAGTGTGTGAGAAGATTTTTAATTTTAAATAACTCCTACAGCTCTATAGTGCTATTGCGAAATTTGGATACATTCACGGACTAGAGCAGTTACTTTCACTGCTTTAAATCTGGCACCGAAAATTCTGTTTTATCTTTACGAAGTTCTAGACTGCTGGTGAGGCCGTTGACATCCTCCTGTGTGATGTTATGAGTCGAGAAGGACGTGCTTAAAGACGAATCTGCACCTCTGAAATGCAACCGAGAATTCATTAGCCCTCACACAAGTCTTTTCTGACGTTTCGATGACAGGAAGTTCTTTGTCATCATGAGAAACAAATCATACTACAGAATGTATCTTAGGGCATGCCACACTTGGTTTCTTCGTCGTGGAAAGTCCTTCGTCAACAGGGGCTCCACACAGAAATAATAGTCATTAACATCGTTGGTGAGCGCTCTTCAAATCATTGGTAGCCTAAGTGGCAAACAACGTCTTCTTCCATTCATCCATGAACGGAGGGTGAGTGTATATATACACTCCTGGAAATTGAAATAAGAACACCGTGAATTCATTGTCCCAGGAAGGGGAAACTTTATTGACACATTCCTGGGGTCAGATACATCACATGATCACACTGACAGAACCACAGGCACATAGACACAGGCAACAGAGCATGCACAATGTCGGCACTAGTACAGTGTATATCCACCTTTCGCAGCAATGCAGGCTGCTATTCTCCCATGGAGACGATCGTAGAGATGCTGGATGTAGTCCTGTGGAACGGCTTGCCATGCCATTTCCACCTGGCGCCTCAGTTGGACCAGCGTTCGTGCTGGACGTGCAGACCGCGTGAGACGACGCTTCATCCAGTCCCAAACATACTCAATGGGGGACTGATCCGGAGATCTTGCTGGCCAGGGTAGTTGACTTACACCTTCTAGAGCACGTTGGGTGGCACGGGATACATGCGGACGTGCATTGTCCTGTTGGAACAGCAAGTTCCCTTGCCGGTCTAGGAATGGTAGAACGATGGGTTCGATGACGGTTTGGATGTACCGTGCACTATTCAGTGTCCCCTCGACGATCACCAGTGGTGTACGGCCAGTGTAAGAGATCGCTCGCCACACCATGATGCCGGGTGTTGGCCCTGTGTGCCTCGGTCGTATGCAGTCCTGATTGTGGCGCTCACCTGCACGGCGCCAAACACGCATACGACCATCATTGGCACCAAGGCAGAAGCGACTCTCATCGCTGAAGACGACACGTCTCCATTCGTCCCTCCATTCACGCCTGTCGCGACACCACTGGAGGCGGGCTGCACGATGTTGGGGCGTGAGCGGAAGACGGCCTAACGGTGTGCGGGACCGTAGCCCAGCTTCATGGAGACGGTTGCGAATGGTCCTCGCCGATACCCCAGGAGCAACAGTGTCCCTAATTTGCTGGGAAGTGGCGGTGCGGTCCCCTACGGCACTGCGTAGGATCCTACGGTCTTGGCGTGCATCCGTGCGTCGCTGCGGTCCGGTCCCAGGTCGACGGGCACGTGCACCTTCCGCCGACCACTGGCGACAACATCGATGTACTGTGGAGACCTCACGCCCCACGTGTTGAGCAATTCGGCGGTACGTCCACCCGGCCTCCCGCATGCCCACTATACGCCCTCGCTCAAAGTCCGTCAACTGCACATACGGTTTACGTCCACGCTGTCGCGGCATGCTACCAGTGTTAAAGACTGCGATGGAGCTCCGTATGCCACGGCAAACTGGCTGACACTGACGGCGGCGGTGCACAAATGCTGCGCAGCTAGCGCCATTCGACGGCCAACACCGCGGTTCCTGGTGTGTCCGCTGTGCCGTGCGTGTGATCATTACTTGTACAGCCCTCTCGCAGTGTCCGGAGCAAGTATGGTGGGTCTGACACACCGGTGTCAATGTGTTCTTTTTTCCATTTCCAGGAGTGTAGCTCAGCTTACACGAGATGTGAAGATGCCTAGTTTTTGGCTCCTGTACCATATCTCATAGAAAATTCACAAAACATATTTCTTATGTAGAAGGCGTAAACGAACAGATATTCCTCGAAGCAACTGTCACTTAACCTCAGACATAGCATACGTTTCCTGCAACATTAATACATTTACGAAACATTGTTATACCTGCTTCGCCAAACACAGCCAGTTTATTGCAATAGATGTTAAGAACTGAAAAGCATTCTGTGTGGTGATGAACACGTGCAAAATATGTACCTCATCACATGATATATTATGCTGGGAGAATTACGACATCCTCAGACAGAACTGCCGATTATTATTTACATGACGCATCTAACATACGTAGTGAAAAGGAGTAATTGTAGATAACGCCTGCAATTTGAAAACTAAAGCTAATATATGAGTTTTGAACGCAGGGGCACCAAAATAACGTGCTTCGTCAGGGTCATTCCATATCAAATCACCCAATAAAAAATAAATTTTACACCCACCTCCTTAGATTTTCATGAAATTTGGCTCAAATGGTTCTAATACCATCCTGACAACACCTGCAATTTTTTTTTGCTGTGTCTCTTACAGTTTTTTTTATAAATTTTTAAAGTTTTTATGTTTTGCGTTTTCTGAACCTTCGGAAATGGTCAATTTAATTAGTATTCAAAACTTTAAATTTGCTTATCTTAAAAACTCTTTTAGATAACATCATGAATTTTTGCAGCAAGTTTATTTATTATACGTATTTGAAGATAAAAATGATGCTATTAAAATATATTAATATTTTCTATGAAAAAAAAATATATATATATATGTATTTTTTTCTTTTTTTTAACGGATGTTTTGTTTTATAAGAATTGCAATATCTAGAGTCTCAGACCTGATAGAATGCTCAAATTTGTTTTAATTTACTCTTAAACATATAGGCTACTTGATAAAACAAAAATAATGATGGCTTTTTAACATGTTTATTAATTATAGTAGATTACATTAGAATTATGTACGAAGATAGTTTACTTACGACACTTATGTATAACCCAACTGATTGCTCAAAACATTGAATTTTTTGAGTAATTTTGTCTTTTTAATAAACATTAATGCTGATTCAAACTGTTTTTCCACTTCATCCAAGAGCTTTCAGTTCCTTTGATACAGTCTTTTTTTAAGTAATACATTCTCCCAGTGCCGCTTGATTGAGGTGCGTCTACTACACAGACTATGTGCTCCAAAGGCACTATGCAGGAATCTTCTCTTTCAGGCCAATAAAATGATGCAGCTGGTCCTGAAGGATGTAGAAATAGAATTTCTGCATCTTCTTCATCATTGAATATTGTTTTTACCGGTCCAAAGTACCAGTTACCATCATAATTTGCAGCCACATAGCTATTTACGGATGGTTCAACACGAACCCAATCAGAAGAAGAATGGAAAGAAAAGACTAAGGAGGGTTTTACACTATCTGTAGTCCTTCTAATTTCAAGGTTGTTTGTTGGAAGTGGTTTGAAGTTATGAAAACTTCTAGTTCCAGGAATGGTTCGGGTTGCTGAAAAACGTTCTTCTAGTTTTAACCGTAGCAAATCAGCTTCTTTTTTGTCAATAAAGTGAAAATGAATGTTTTCAATATTTTTTTCACAAAACTTGTACACATCGATTGCTGTCATTATTTGTTCTTCTCTGAAAGCTGTAGACTGGCTTTCCTTAAAATTCTTTTAATAGTTCCTCCTAGGCCATCACAAATTGACTTCCCATGACTTGTTGCAAAAAAAGAGTGTTGGGCCTTCAAATTAAAGTCTCTCAAGTGTTCAGTCAAATTTTTAAAACTGTTTCTATTTTTGTACTGCCCAGCACAACCATCTGTAAAGTAGTGAACTGAGTCAATGTCAGTATGATGTAATGACAGCCACTTTGTAATTTCTTTTTGTACAAAGTTAACAAAACCAGTGTCGTGTTCTTGGTCGTCACTAATAAAACAGTGGTTGGAAACAAAAACATTGTTTTCCTCATTTCTTAGAAAAACTCCAACTGGGTGTAGAGTACAACCACCTCTATTCCAGTGGTAACTTTGGATCTCATTTTGTATAACAAAGGAATAATTTTCATTGAAATCCATGACAATAATTGCTGTTTTGGGTGGTGGGTCTTCTTTCAATCTTTTAAAGGCTGCTGATTGGGATTTTGCTATAAACGAGTGCGGGGTGAGCTTTTCCAATGACCTAACCAATAAAGAAATGTAGTCTTCAACACTGATAGACTGTTTGATCATTTCTGCCCTGTCTGTGTTAACCCACTGACTGATTACAATTTCTTCTTCTAAATCATAATCTTCACATAGTTTTTCAGTTAAGTACTCAGTGCAGTATTTGCAGGACAGCTGTCGCAATGATGTAGCATGCAGTTTTGGTTTTCCGTGTTGCACACAAGCATCTTAATTAGGTCTTTATAAGATACTTCAATTTTCACAGCATCCAGTAATAGTTTAACATTCTGGTGGATACTGCATACACATACAGCGTGTGTGCCTGCAGCACCAGCAAGGATACACCATTTAGGTCTTAAGAAACAAAATTTTGAAAATCCTACTTCTACCTCGGGATTCTCCCATTTGAAAGAATAATAGAGTTCTCTCAAGTTACACAGAATGAGTCTTTTTTGCATGTACACATTTTTTTGAACACTTACTTTGTCTTTTGTTCCAGGTAGCACTCTGGAACTTTCATCCTTTTCATAAAAATCTGTTACAAGTCTTACTGTATTTTCAGAAAGAGTTTTACCTTTTTTTGGACCAGGAGTTTCCAAAATACCCTTTTCAGATTTTAGCTTTCTAGCTTGTCGCACCATGTACTCACTTACATTAAA
The DNA here is from genome assembly GCF_023898315.1 of Schistocerca nitens. Classification (NCBI taxonomy): domain Eukaryota; kingdom Metazoa; phylum Arthropoda; class Insecta; order Orthoptera; family Acrididae; genus Schistocerca; species Schistocerca nitens. The sequence goes on from NC_064615.1 coordinate 38,480,993, forward strand.
TTCTTTCATCACTTTATTTCGAGTCCAAGAATCTGGAGCCAAGGTCAGAATCTGGATTTTTCTAGACCTCCCAACAGATGAAATCTTCTCTTTCATAAGAGAAATCATTACATCAAAATCCTTTGCTTTCTCAACCACATCATCAGAACTTGGTGCATCATATTTTAATGCTTTTGAAACCGCATTTTTGGCAGTCTTTTCAATACTGCTAACCTTCCTTTTAAAATAAGACCCTTTACTTTGTTCTGACAAGCCATGAAGCTTTATCGGTGTTAAACCTAAATAATCAAGAGCAATGTTTGTTTGTACAAGGGATTCATTTCTGGATTCCAATGATTCTAATTCAACCATGACTTCATCATCTGTTTCACTTTCATTGACTTCAACTCTTAATTTTTCCTCACAAAAGTTACGGCATGTTGAGCAAAGCTTTTGTCCAGGTTTTATGCTAATATTTTTTGTCAGTAATTGTTTAGAAAGATCCAAGCCTACACTTCTCAACGATTTTTTGATGGGCTTTTTGTGTTTTTTTAGTGGGTCTACACATGTTGTTTGATACTTTTCAAAAACATTTAAAAAGTAGTAGCTGTGGTGTGAACATATATTCTTAAATTCACACAGATTAATTCCAGATCGTAAGTGGATCAAATCTTTTTCTTCCTCACTCAATTCTGATACCGGTTGTAACTTTTTTGAAGGTGTGTAGGTTGTTTGGAAACAGTCAGATTTTTTAAATAACCCTACACTACAGGTTTGAATATCTGACATACTGATTTCACTTTTGGTCTGATTACTGTTGTGGTTACTTTTATAGGATATTGGAAAAGAATCTCTGTAAACTAAGTAACAGTACTTAATGAGAGTTCGAATAAACTTAATAAAATACTATCCAAGCACTATTTAACACTGTAATAATTTTTTACTTCAAAACACAGGAGTAACAATACAAAATCCAAGTGTACATTGTTACTCCAAGAAGACAAAAACTTATTTTCGGTGTCTAAGTCACTTGGTATTTTTTATTTTTAAAATATAATTAATATTATTTTAAAAATTAGATAACTATTAAACAGGTTAAAAAGCCAACATAATTTTTCTTTTATCTAATAGCCTATACAATTAAGAGTATTTTAAAACAAATTTGAGCTTTCTATCAGGTCTGAGACTCTAGATATTGCAGTTTTTGTAAAACTAAACATCCGTTAGCTAAAAAAAAATAAAAAACTTGAAATTTTTTTTTTCATTTGGAAGAATTTAATATATCTTTATGGTAATTTTTTTTAACATTTAGATATAATACACAAACTTATTCCAAAATTTCGTACTGATATCTTGAGTATTCTTTAATATACAAATTTTTTTAGTTGTGAGGACACGTTTAAGTTACAGTTTCCGACTGCTGAAACAACGCCAAATCTAAAAACTTTAAAAAATTATAAAAAAAAACTATAAGAGATAGAGCAAAAAAATTTTACAAGTGCTTTCAGGATGATAAAAGAAGTAATTGTACCAAGTGTCATCAAAATCTGACATGGTTGGTGTCAAGGCCTGGGTGACTTGACATGGAATGACCCGTCAAGTAATAGTATCAAAAATTTTGAATCGTACCTTGACCATTTGAATGCATAGTCTCAGATTTAAAAATTGATTAAAAGCTCATCCAGCCACCCTGATTCCTGTTTTCTTTCGTTATCCTTAATCGTCTAAACATTATTCTGGGGCAGTTCGTTTGATGAGGTCGCGGACAGAGTCCTGTGGCATCCTCGTCCACCTTAGATGACACCCCTTCTGTAAAGACCTTGATGTCAAGGGCCCCTTCATACGGGTTTCCGGAATGAAATCTCAGCGCAAGGATAATAAGAATTGGGACTGTTCTTCACTCACTGTATTAGTGTGTTGCAGGATACCTTATGCACAGTTGTCTTTGAGTATTATGGCCAGTTTGAATGACGTATCTGACATGAACATAACTACAATTCAGCAGTAAACCCTAATTAACTGGCATTCCTCGACGTAAGTAGGCGGCGTTGAAATACATGTCGATTCATATTTGAATGCTGACAGCACATACGTGAAGTATGTAAAGAGTAGGACTTACTTATTGATTTAGTGTAGTTAAAAGTCACGCGAATTCGAATAGTGCTAAGTCACGTGACAGTTGGACGGAAACAAGTACTTTACATACACTGTAATCACTGTGCCAACGGCCTTACCTCGTTGAACATCGGTTCTCGTCAGATCTCCAAAGCTAAATAACGTTGGTCGTGGTCAGTACTTGGAAGGGTTGTTGTTGTTGTTGTGGTCTTCAGTCCAGAGACTGGTTTGATGCAGCTCTCGATCCTGCTCTATCCTGTGCAAGCTTCTTCATCTCCCAGTACCTACTGCAACCTACATCCTTCTGAATCTGTTTAGTGTATTCATCTCTTGGTCTCCCTCTACGATTTTTACCCTCCACGCTGCCCTCCAGTACTAAATTGGTGATCCCTCGATGCCTCAGAATATATCCTACCAACCGATCCCTTCTTCTAGTCAAGTTGTGCCACAAATTTCTCTTCTCCCCAATTCTATTCAATAGAAGCTTTCGAAATGTGGTGCTACAGAAGAATGCTGAAGATAAGGTGGGTAGATCACGTAACTAATGAGGAGGTATTGAATAGGATTGGGGAGAAGAGAAGTTTGTGGCACAACTTGACTAGAAGAAGGGATCGGTTGGTAGGACATGTTTTGAGGCATCAAGGGATCACATATTTAGCATTGGAGGGCAGCGTGGAGGGTAAAAATCGTAGAGGGAGACCAAGAGATCAATGCACTAAGCAGATTCAGAAGGATGTAGGTTGCAGTAGGTACTGGGAGATGAAGAAGCTTGCACAGGATAGAGTAGCATGGAGAGCTGCATCAAACCAGTCTCAGGACTGAAGACCACAACAACAACAACCTCCTCATTAGTTATGTGATCTACCCATCTAATCTTCAGCATTCCTCCGTAGCACCACATTTCCAAAGCTTCTATTCTCTTCTTGTCTAAACTATTTATCGTCCACGTTTCACTTCCATACATGGCTAACACTCCATACAAATACTTTCACAAACGAGTTCCTGACACCTAAATCTATACTCGATGTTAACAAATTTCTCTTCTTCAGAAACGCTTTCCTTGCCATTGACAGCCTACATTTTATATCCTCTCTATTTCGACCATCATCAGTTATTTTGCTCCCCAAACAGCAAAACTCATTTACTACTTTAAGCGTCTCATTTCCTAATCTAATTCCCGCAGCATCACCCGATTTAACTCGACTACATTCCATTATCCTCATTTTGCTTTTGTTGATGTTCATCTTATATCCTCCTTTCAAGACAATGTCCATTCCGTTCAGCTGCTCTTCCAGGTCCTTTGGTGTCTCTGACAGAATTGCAATGTCATCGGCAAACCTGAAAGTTTTTACTTCTTCTCCATGGATTTTAATTCCTACTCCGAATTTTTCTTTTATTTTCTTTACTGATTGCTCAACATACAGAGTGAATAACATCGGGAATAGGCTACAACCCTGTCTCACTCCCTTCCCAACCACTGCTTCCCTTTCATGCCCCTCGACTCTTATAACTGCCATCTGATTTCTGTACAAATTGTAAATAGCCTTTCGCTCCCTGTATTTTACCCCTGCCACCTTCAGAATTTGAAAGAGAGTATTTCAGTCAACATTCTCAATAGCTTTCTCTAAGTCTACAAATGCTAGATACGTAGGTTTGCCTTTCCTTAATCTATTCTCTAAGATAAGTTGTAGGGTCAGTATTGCCTCAGGTGTTCCAAGATTTCTACGGAATCCAAACTGATCTATCCCGAGGTCGGCGTCTACCAATTTTTCCATTGGTCTATAAAGAATTCGTGTTAGTATTTTGCAGCCGTGGCATATTGGAAGGGTAACCGCGTGGATATACCACCATGTACCATTGGCTGCTTCCTTTGCCTCTACAGCAACGGGTAAGACGCGTGTTGGAGTCAAATTCCTGATAATTAGACTTTGCGCCAATGTCCTGGGTTAAATTCCCAACCTCTCCGCACTGTCTCATAAAGTGAGGGCATGTAACAATGTTGTTGGTGATCCGTGCCCCATTCGTGCTATTCGAGGCGATCAGGCTATGCGCCGACAAAGAGTTTCACTCTGTGTCTTCCCTCATCATCAATCAAAAACAAACATGACAGCACACAAGATACACTCGTTACAGTCTCCTACATTTAACAGATACACTTAACTACACGAAAAAGTGCCATTAAGCACAAACGGCGAAAAACCTTTCCAATTAGGCAACTGAACCTTCCCTTCAGGGAATTCGATAACCTCGCAATCTTGCTTCATCATTTTTTAAACATGATCAATTTTTTTTATTGATGGATAACTGTATTCCAACATATATTCATGTTACACTATATTGCTACTTTCCTGACGCTTAATTTTTTGCACTATATCTGTTTCTATAAATTATAATTAAAGACATAAATTACGATAACCAAAAAGGTATTATGTCGAATGTGACGAAACATACCCAAAGTGTTGAGAGAAACACGCGATACAAACACCTGCAAAACGTCAAAACAATTCCCGCAAAGAATTGGTTTGAACACAGAACGCACTTCAGTGTGTAAAAATTAATTTCACAATTTCTTGTAGAGCAAGGGCGGAATGCTACAGTTAAAAATGAAGTGTATGAACTTTTTACGATGTGTTTTCTTGTAAAACAAATCCTCGCAACAGAAAATGTCTTTTACGGAGTGCGTGTAGTAATACGACCTTTGAGAACTAAACATAATCTGTGGAATTCAAACTCTTAAGTTCCAACATTTATCATTTGTTTTAACTGTGTTTTGTTTGTGCCGTGTCACGTGTCCTACGTTTTCAATATGTTTCAGAACACCTGACAGATAAATTTTTAGGTTATCATTCGTGCGAGTTTTCTTCAAATGGAAACTGGTTTAGTTATTATCACCAAAACCATAGGTGCTGCAAGCACTATGTAACTGCTTCGGCCTCAAATCATTAACATAGCAGATCCCAGAATTCGATAATTACACTTTCCATGAGCGTTATCCTCTAAATAAGCTATAGTAACATCAAATCCTGAAAAAAAGTAGTTCACGCCGGAGCGTAAAGAACGTTTTCTCGAGGCAGCCATGGAATTCGATCACAATGAAGTGAAGGGAATGGTCGGTTACCTTGACTGCCGCAGCGGAAGATTCCTGTAACGTCACAGAGGCACAAGAAATGTGACCGTACTGGAGGACAATGATGACTCACCATTACGAACCTACTGTCAGACACGTAATGAGACTCCCTTCCTGCAACCGCCATCCATTAAGAAACATTCAGCTTAGTAAAAACTCACTAGAAAGTGTAGTTTATCCTACTCCTAAGCGAAGAGATATACGGGGTGGTCGAAAATTCCCGTTACAGACTTCTAGGACTTGTAGAGGGGAGTGACTACATCGTATTTTGAATAGGAACCCATGCCCAGAAACGTCATCCAACGAGACTGCAGAGCGTCAAAGTTATAGGCGCGGGCGTCTGTAAATATATGTATACACGGGGTGATTACGTGATGATGTTACAGACTTTCTATGATTATGGAGAACGATAAATGTATTAATTTGAAGTAAGGATCCCTGTACCGGAAACGAACGAGTCGAGAGTTATAAACGAAAACCGTTCTGATACCTCTGACAGTTGAATACATGTACCAGTTCTTGTGTTGCGAAGACTGTAGGGCTGGTAACTTTGAGTGGTGGTGGTGTGGAGGAAAACGAGAAAAAATGTCCAGTAAACGTCGGCTCTAAATTGTATACCTGAGGAGCTATGACTACTCTTTCATCTTCATCCTCGCTGGTGTGAAACACATTTCCTGAGCAAGTGTATTCAACTGTCAGAGGTATCAGAACGGTTCTCGTTTATAGCTCTCCACTCGTTCGTTCCCGGTACAGGGATCCTTACTTCAAATTAATACATTTATCGTTCTCCATCATCATAGTAAGTCTGTAACATCATCACGTAATCACCCCGTGTATATACGTACATTTACAGACGCCCGCGCCTATAACTTTGACGTTCCGTAGTCTCGTTAGATGACGTTTCCGGACATGGGTTCCTATTCAAAATACGATGTAGTCACTCCCCTCTACAAGTCCTAGAAGTCTGTAACGGGAATTTCCGACCACCCTGTGTATTGTAGCAGTTGTTTAACCGCGTTTTTGGCAGTCTACCACAACCTAATATCCATGGCTCTTTATGTGTAGAAGTATATTCCGTCAGCTGTGTTTCCTGCATGGCCTCTGCGATTCCTGCATTCCAGTCCTATGTAGCTGTAGTTTCTTTCCGCTCTACTGCAGGTCCTCATCCTGGGATATTTTGTTGCCACCCATACATCTCATACAGCCATACCTTCGTACTTGTTTCCTTTCTATATGCCATAAAAATGTAGAACCTATTTCCATTAATTGCATCACTCTGTTACCTGTCCATTATTTTGCGAAATTGTCTCCAGTACACTAACTGCATTACGTGGAGCCTTTATTTAATTTTTTTTGTCAGTGTCCGCTCGTCAGCCCTTTCGTCCTTCGACACAGTGTTATCCACAAAACTCTTGTACTGTCGTTCTCTGTAGTTTTGGAGGTACTGCGGTTCCATAATACTAGGAAGAGCCGCTGAATTACTACCTCCGTCCTAATTTTATTCTGTAATTCTTAAACATTTCTTCCGTCCGTTATCGATATGCTGAAGTACTTTTTATCAAGACATCTATACGTGGAAAACGCCTTTTATGCTTTGATTTCACGTAACGTAACATGGCAATTTCATAACAAGTTCCATAAGATCAGATGATGGCAGCGTAAGACTGTTGAAACCTGTCATCTTGGAACAATAAATGTGTCTACACTGCGATGGCGGCGTACGAAGTATGTTCACTTATCAAGTGAAGAAAACTTACAGGATCTGTTGAATGAAATGAATAGTTTAACTGGTATAGAATATAGTTTGAGAGTAAATCTAACAAAGATGAAAGTAATGAGAAGGATCAGAAATGGGAACAGAAAGAAACTTAGCAGCGTAATTGGTGATCATGAAGTAAATTAGGTTTAGAAATTCTGATACTTAGGCAGTAAAATAACCCGTGATGGACGGAGCAAGGAGGGCACAAAAAGCAGATCAGCACTGGCAAAAACGGCATTCCTGGCCAGGAGAAGTCAACTAGTATCAAACATAGGCCTTAATTTGAGGAAGAAATTTCTGAAAACAGAAGATAATCGAAGCATTAGTAGGATGTTGAAAATTAGGTGGACTGATGAGGTTAGGAATGAGAAGGTTCCCCGCAGAATCGGCGAGGAAAGGAATATATGGAAAACACTGAGAAGAAGAAGGGACAGGATGATAGGACATCTGTTAAGACATCAGGGGCTAACTTCCATGGTACTAGAGGCAGCTGTTGAGGATGAAAACTGTGGAGGAATAAAGAGATTGGAATGATGTTGTTGTTGTGGTCTTCAGTCCTGATACTGGTTTGATGCAGCTCTCCATGTTACTCTATAATGTGCAAGCTTCTTCATCTCCCAGTACTTACTGCAGCCTACATCCTTCTGAATCTGCTTAGTGTATTCATCTCTTGGTCTCCCTCCACGCTGCCCTCCAGTACTAAATTGGTGATCCCTTGATGCCTCAGAACATCTCCTACCAACCGATCCCTTCTTCTAGTCAAGTTGTGCCACAAACACCTCTTCTCCCCAATTCTATTCAATACCTCCTCATTAGTTATGTGATCTACCCATCTAATCTTGAGCACTCTTCTGTAGCACAACATTTAGAAAGCTTCTATTCTCTTCTTGTCTAAACTATTTATCGTCCACGTTTCACTTCCATACATGGCTACACTCCATACAAATAATTTCACAAACGAGTTCCTGACACCTAAATCTATACTCGTTGTTAACAAATTTCTCTTCTTCAGGAACGCTTTTCTTGCCATTGCCAGTCTACATTTGATATCCTCTCTACTTCGACCATCGTCTGTTATTTTGCTCCCCAAATAGCAAAACTCCTTTACTACTTTAATTGTCTCATTTCCTAATCTAATTCCCTCAGCATCACCTGACTTAATTCGACTACCTTCCATTATCCTCGTTTTGTTTTTGTTGATGTTCATCTTATATCCTCCTTTCAAGACAATGTCCATTCCGTTCAACTGCTCTTCCAAGTCCTTTGCTGTCTCTGACAGAATTACAATGTCATCGGCTAACCTCAAAGTTTTTATTTCTTCTCCACGGATTTTAATACCTACTCCGGATTTTTCTTTTGTTTCCTTTACTGCTTGCTCAATATACAGATTGAATAACATCGGGGAGAGGCTACAACCCTGTCTCACTCCCTTCCCAACCACTGCTTCCCTTTCATGTCCCTCGACTCTTATAACTGCCATCTGGTTTCTGTACAAATTGTAAATAGCCTTTCGCTCCCGGTATTTTAACCCTGCCACCTTTAGAATTTGAAAGAGAGTATTCCAGTCAACATTGTCAAAAGCTTTCTCTAAGTCTACAAATGCTAGAAACGTAGGTTTGCCTTTCCTTAATCTTTCTTCTAAGATAAGTCGTAAGGTCAGTATTGCTTCACGTGTTCCAATATTTCTACGGAATCCAAACTGATCTTCCCCAAGGTCGGCCTCTACTAGTCTTTCCATTCGTCTGTAAAGAATTCGTGTTAGTATTTTGCAGCTGTGACTTACGAAACTGATTGTTCGGTAATTTTCACATCTGCCAACACTTGCTTTCTTTGGGATTTGAATTATTATATTCTTCTTGAAATCTGAGGGTATTTCGCCTGTCTCATACATCTTGCTCACCAGATGGTAGAGTTTTGTCAGGACTGGCTCTCCCAAGGCCGCCAGTAGTTCCAATGGTATGTTGTCTACTCCCGGGGCCTTGTTGGTAGGGGAGAGGAATTTTTGGTGGGCTTCATCAAACTAGTCAGAGGACTGGTGATTAAAAAAGTGTCTGAAAAGTGTCTGACAACAGAATCTCAGACTGAAGTTGATTGGAGAGACAAATACAACCAATAGGAAACGAGAACTGGACCAATGAATACTTCCCGTTGTAGACACTAGTCAAATGGCTAATTTCTCAACAATTATTTGCTTCCGAACGTACGCTTATGGCTCCATTTCCAGTTTTGGACAGTACAGTCTCCTCTGAGAAACTGGTACACTTTACGACACTCCCTATGTAAGCGTAGAGACCAAATGGCGCAAGGTTCTTCCCAGGCGAGGCCGCAGTTCGACAGCTGGCAATTGCCAACAGTTGGACATCAGCACAGTACTTCTTGCGGGCCGGGCCACCGGTTCTCACCGTCTCGCCCGAATTCCTCTCGTTGTTATGCAACGCGACCAGACGGGCACCCAGCTAAAAGTGCTGGCCCGTTCCAGCCCTGGCCAGCCTGACTTGCACCTTTCGGCTCGTGACGGAAACAAGTTTTTAATGAAGCCTGTGTTTTTTGCTTAGCTGTACTCTCTTTGTTGAATAACATTCTAGCAATGAGACTGATCACGGTGGAATTCGTGAATGGGTAGAGCGCTGTTCTCCGTTCCTTCTAGAACGGTGCATGTATCATGACAGAGTGCTATGTCTGTTGGGATGGTTCCTGGCGAAATATGTAGACACTCGACGCCACGTTTCTGGACTCACCCAAAGTGAAAGATCTGAATAGCACCTCATATTAGGGTATGGCAGCGCTTTAAGTACAAACTAAGATTAATTCATCGGGTCGAAATAATACAGGCTGTTTCAAAAAGATTTAACCGTTTGTACAAAACTGTATCTTCCGAATGAGTGAAGATAGGAACTTCGAAAATATTTAAACTTACATACAGGACTACAAAAATTTTATTTTGCAAAGGACATCGAATTCACAAAGATGTATCGTTCCGAGAATGAGATTTTTACTCTGCAGCGGAGTGTGCGCTGATATGAAACTTCCTGGGAGATTAAAACCGTGTGCCGGACTGCGACTCGAACTCGGGACCTTTGCCTTTCGCGGCCAAGTGCTCTACCATCTTTTCGTTGCGAACGTCACGTGACATCAGTTCAAGTTCATTGTTGATCCTTTCACTCAGTTTTTTATTACAGAAGCCAACCAGGTCTCTGACCGAACACACTGAGCTACCGTGCCGATATACCATCTGAGCTACCCAAGCACGACCCACGCCAAGTCCTCACAGCTTCACATCTGCCAGTACCTCGTCTCCTACTTTCCAAACTGCACAGAAGCTCTCCTGCGAACTTTGCAGAACTAGCACTTCTGGAAGAAAGGATATTGCGGAGACATGGTTTAGCCATAGCCTGGGGGGTTTTTCCAGAATGAGCACATACAACCTTAGGCTGTTTTTAGCTTCAAAGTTTTCATTTACCTTTCGCAAATATGTCTGCACTGTACGAAAATTGGTAAGTGACTGTAAATAATATAAAAAGGTTTGAGAGTTTCGCCGCCCGACAGTGACAATGGACCTTGCTGAGTTGGGGTAGCTCGCATGCTTCAACGGAACAGACAGCCGTACCATAGGTGCAGCCACAGGAGACGGGTATCGGTGAACCGGCCAGTCTAACCCGTTGTTCCTGAAGAGGGGAATCAGCATTTTCAGCAGATGCAGTGTCAACAGACTGGATAATTCAATGATTGCCTTCATCACATTAGCTAACGTGCCCTCGTTGTCCTGGTACTGGTATCGGCTCAAAGCAAAGGGAAACTACAAACGCTTTTTTCCCCGAGAGCATGCTACTCTACAGTGTGGCTAAGTGATTATGGAATGCTCTTCGGTAAAATATTCCGGAGGTAAGATGGTGTCATATTTGGATGACCGGGCAGGGACTTCGGAAGATGTCGTCATCAGGAAAAACAAAATTGGCATTCTATGGGTCAGAATGTGGAATGTTAGATTTCTTAACTGGGTAAGTAGGTTAGAAAATTCAAAAAGGGAAGTGGGTAGGTTGAAGTTAGATACTGTGGGAATTAGTGAAGTGCGGTCAGAGGCAGAACGGGTCTTCTGGTTAGGTCTTTATAGAATTATCAACACAAAATCAAACAGGGTAACATGGGAGCGAACCTAACAGCGAAAGAGGAATGCGTGTAATGTACTATGAACAGCATAGCAAAAGCATTATCGTTGTCAAGATAGACATGAAGCCAACAACCAACACAGTTGTACAAGTTTATACGCCAACTATCTCTGTAGATGATGAAGGGACTGAAAGATAGTATGATGAGATAAGGAAAATTATTCAGACAGTTGAGGGAGACGCAAATTTAATTGTGATAAGGGACTAGAATTCGATAGTAAGAAAAGGAAGAGCAGGAAAAATAGTAGGAGAATGTGGACTGAACAAAGCGATGGAGGAAACGGGTTTAGGAACGCCAGGATGAAGCCTCTTCCGTTTGGACGTTGGTCGAGTGTGGTGGTGGTGCATGGAATTGAGCGGCGGATCGCTAGTAGGACATGTCTGAACGAATTAGACTTTTATTGTTGTTGAATACAGAGGTGTAGTCACCGCTGGAGTGGAACCCGCTGGTGCCGTGATGACAGACGCAGAAACTCTGCGAGCCACCGTCAGCCGGAGCTCCAGGTCAGTGGTGTCATAGGGAACGCCACCCGCCGACGTCAGCAGGGTGGCAGTAGCTGGCGGGGAACGCACTCCACGGCCGAGGAATGATAGTCACATCCAGGCTTCATACCTGCCTCGGGCCACGGAACACAGCACAGGGGTGGATGGACGTTCTCAGGAGGTAGTCACGCTGTAGGTGACTCAGCAGTGTGAAGATGCCAGGTGTCAGCATACAATCATCTGCTTCTGGAGTCTGCAATCTGCTGCTTCTGGAACCTGAGTCCAGAGTAGGTCACTGGCTGGATTACTGTATACTGTGAATGGTCTTCATCTGGAAGTCTGGAGCTAGCATTCGTGGCATAGCTCAGTAACATGTACGCACCTGGATACTAGCTGAGAAAATAATATAAATGTGACATAAAGTCATACAGGAGACAGGCGAGCACACTAGATAGAGACGGTCTGATTCTACATCTACGTACACACTCCCCAAAACACCGTAATCTGTATGGCAGAGGATACCTTGTACCACCACAAGTCATTTCCGTTCCTGTTCCACACGCAAAGAGAGCGAGGGAAAACCGACTGCCTATATGCCTCCGTAAGAGCTCTAATATCTCGCATCTTATCTTCTTGGTTCTTACACGAAATGTTCGTTGGCGGCAGTAGAATCGTTCTGCAGTCGGCCCCAAGTGCCGCTTTTATAGATTTGCGCAGTAGGGCCTCGCGAAAAGAGCGTCGTCTTCCCTAGATGGATATTTGTTTGAATTCACGAAGTATCTCCGTAATACTTAGGTGCTGTTTAAACCTACCGGTAACAAATCTAGCAGCACGCCTCTGAATTGCTTCGGTATCTTCCTTTATCCGACCAGGTGAAAATCCCAAAAATTCGAACAGTACTCAAGAACTAGTCGCACTAGCGTTGTATACGCCGTCACCTTCATGGATGAGCTAAATTTTCCCAAAATTCTTCCAATAAAACGAAGTGGGGCTTTCATCTTTTCCATTACCAACTTGCTGCATTCATCCCATTTCACATCACTTTGCAACATTACACCTAGACCTTTAATAGACATGACTGCATCAAGCTACATTCTACTAATGTTGTAGTCGAACGTGACAGGGTTTTATTCCCTACTCATATGCATTAAAACTATACTATGCATTAAAACTATACAAACGTCTCAAAAATGAGATCGACAGGAAAAGCAAAATGGCTAAGCAGGGATGGCTAGAGGACAAATGTAAGGAAGTAGATGCATATCTCACTATGGGTTCAAATGGCTCCGAGCACTATGAGGCTTAACATCTGAGGTTATCAGTCCCCTAGAACTTACAACTACTTAAACCTAAGGACATCACACACATCCATCCCCGAGGCAGGATTCGAACCTGCGACCGTAGCGGTCACGCGGTTCCAGACTGAAGCGCCTAAAATCACTAGGGGTAAGAATGATACTGCCTAAAGGAAAATTAAAGAGACCTTTGGAGAAAAGAGAACCACTTGTATGAATATCAAGAGCTCAGATGGAAACCCAGTTCTAAGCAAAGAAGGGAAAGCAGAAACGTGGAAGGAGTATATAGAGGGTCTATACAAGGGCGATGTACTTGAGGACAATATTATGGAAATGGAAGAGGATGTAGATGAAAATGAAATGGGAGATATGATACTGAGTGAAGAATCTGACAGAGCACTCAACGACCTAAGTCGAAACAAGGCCCAGGAGTAGACAACATTCCATTAGAACTTAGAGACTTAGAGAAAGCTTTTGGCAATGTTGGCTGGAATACTCTCTTTCAAATTCTGAGGGTGGCAGGGGTAAAATACAGGGAGCAAAAGGCTATTTACAATTTGTACAGAAACCAGAAGGCAGTTATAAGAGTCGAGGGGCATGAAAGGGAAGCAGTGGTTGGGAAGGGAGTGAGGCAGGTTTGTAGGCTATCCCCGATGTTATTCAATCTGTATATTGAGCAAGCAGTAAAGGAAACAAAAGAAATATTCGGAGTAGGTTTTAAAAATCCATGGAGAAGAAATAAAAACTTTGAGGTTCGCTGATGACATTGTAATTCTGTCAGAGACAGCAAAGGACCTGGAAGAGCAGTTGAACGGAATGGACAGTGTCTTGAAAGGAGGGTAAAAGATGAATATCAACAAAAGCAAAAGGAGGATAATGGAATGTAATCGAATTTAGTCAGGTGATGCTAAGGGAATTATATTAGGAAATGTGACACTTAAAGTAGTAGGTGAGTTTTGCTGTTTGGGGAGCAAAATAACTGATGATGGTCGAAGTAGAGAGGATCTAAAATGTAGACTGGCAATGACAAGAAAAGCGTTTCTGAAGAGGATAAATTTGTTAACATCGAGTATAGAATTAAGAAGGAAGTTTTTTCTGAAAGTATTTGTATAGAGTGTAGCCATGTATGGATGTGAAACATGGACGATATATAGTTTGGACAAGAAGAGAATAGAAGCTTTCGAAATGTGGTGCTACAGAAGAATGCTGAAGATTAGATGGGTAGATCATGTAACTAATGAGGAGATACTAAATACAATTGGGGAGGAGTTTGTGGCACATCTTGACTAGAAGAAGAGATCGGTTGGAAGGACATATTCTGTGACATCAAGAGATCACAAATTTAGTATTGGAGGGCAGCATGGAGGGTAAAAATGGTAGAGGGAGACCAAGAGATGAATACACTAAGCAGATTCAGAAGGATGTAGGTTTCAGTAGGTACTGGAAGATGAAAAAGCTTGCACAGGATAGAGGAGCATGGAGAGCTGCATCAAACCAATCCCTGGACTGAAGACCACAACAACATGCATTAACTTACAGTTTTCTGCAATTAGAGCAACCTGTCATTCATCACAGCAGCTAAGTCATCTTGCATTCCCTTAGTCACTCGATTAGGACACCTTCCTTTACATGACAGCGTCATCAGCGAGGAGTCGTAAATTGATGCTCTCCCTAACCCTCGAATCATTCATATATATCACACTTTCCTGGTGCGCTCCTGATGATAGTACAATTGTCTCCTAAGAACACTCGCCGTCCAGGAAACGCACGGGGTTCTATTACTTAAGAAGTCTTCGAGCTATACACACATCTGGCAACCTAAATGCTCCGACCTTCGACAGTCTGCAGTGCGACACCGTGTCAAACCCTCTCTGGAGACCTAGGAATATGGAATCTCCCTATTGCCTTCCATCCATGGTTTGTAGGATACCATGTGAGAAAAGGGCAAGCTGAGCTTCGCAAGCGCCATATTTTTAAAATCCGTGATAATTTGTGGACAGAAACTTTTCTTTCTCAAGAAAATTTATTATATACGAACTTAGTCTGTGTTCAAGAATTCTGCAGCAAACCGATGTTAAGGATATTGGGGTGTAAGTTAATTCTTCTACCATTCTTGTATACAGAAGTCACATGCGCTTTCTTCCAGTCGCTTAGGTTTTCTCGCTGGGCGAGAGATTTGCAACAAATGCGGGCTAAGTAAGGCCCAATGAGGAAGAGTTCTCTCTGTAAAACCGAATGGGGATACCATCTGGACTTGCGACTTACTTGTTTTCAACTCTATCTGCTGCTTCACTACGCCACCGATGCCAATCTCTGCGTCCTCCATGCGGGACTCGGTATAACAATGAAAAGACGATATGTTTGTACAATCCTTCTGCGTGAATCATCTCTTAAACGTGAAATTTAAATTTTCACCTTTTCTTTTGCTGCCTTCTATTGCCACCTCAGACTGATCGATCAGTCAGTAAATAGAAGTCTTCGATCCGCTTAGCGATTTTACATATGACCAGTATTTTCTCGGGTTCTCGGGACGATGTTTCGCTAAGGTATGACTGTGGAAGTTGTTACATGCTTCGCGCATTTATCTTCGTACTTCAAGTATTATTTATGCGAACCCTTCCGGCTTGTGTTTTGTATCGCCAGCACCGTAGCCCGGAAACAAAAAGCAAGTTAGCACTCTTGCTCATCACAGAGAAGCAATACTGACTTCATTTGGCCTGCTTTTCTCGTCCGGTCAGCTTTTTTTAACGCCTACTTCAATTTTCTTAAGCGGTGGCGGACGTATTTTTCAGCGTTATCGTACAGAATAAGTACTCTGGGACACTGAATAAGTCTTCTTACTTCACAGTGCATGATCGTTGTAATGATGGCACCTCTTTCCCTATGAAGTCGTTTTGCTGCGTTGACGCTAGGCATTTCAGTGCTCCAGAGTAGGTTGTGTCGCAAAAGAATGAAAGAGAAAGCTGTCTGCTAGAATTTTGCACAGAGCATATTTTAATGATCGCTAACACTTGGTTTAAGAAACATAAAAGAAGGTGTTATATGTGAAAGAGACCGAAGGACAATGGCCGATTTCAGATTGATTTTATGGTATAATGGTGAGGCAGAGCTTTAGAAACCAGACTTTAAACTGAAAGAGTTTTCTAGGGGCAGATGTGGACTGTGACCATAATTCACTGATTATGAATTGCAGATTATTATCGAAAAACTGCAAAAAGTAGGAAGTTACGGAGATGTGACTTGGATAAGTCGGTGGAAGTTTCAAATGAAGATTTAGGCAACATGGACTGAAACAAAGGGCAAAGAAATGCAACAGAAGACATGAGTGACTTAGAGAGATGAAATAAGGAAGGTTGCAGAGAACCATGTAGGTATAATGAGAGGGCCTGGTTGAAATCCCTGGATAACACGGGAGATGTGAAGTTTGAAGTTTAGCTGACAAAAGGGGAAAAAATACAGAAATGCAGCAAATGAAGCAAGTCCAAGGGAATACTTGTTGGCTGGATGGAAAGTCGAGTGTTTTCATACTGGGAAGTTGTCAGATTCGATGTGGGTAATCTCTAACTCCATGCTTTGCAATCGCTTCTGCTTTTACTCATGGCACTGTTAATTGTGTGGTTTAGAAAGTCCCATTTATGCTATTATATGACGTTTGAGCCTTGGTGTATTAGTTACTTAAAAAAAAAAAAAAAAAAAAAAAAAAAAAAAAAAAAGGAAAAAATGTAGCTGATTTCCTTCTGTTATTTAAGCTGCCTGTGATCTTGATAAGAAAGGAGCTCTTTCTCTGACACTGTGTGCTACTATTTCCCTTTTTTTCTAATATTAAAACTTTTGTGTGGGTTTGTTGTTTTCCTTCGAGCACTGCTGAAAGTCATCGTTTACTGGGGCATGGTCCCATTGTCGCATCTGATACTTTTCTAAATCATTTCAGACAAATTGAAAGATGGCTCCTTCACCAAAGCCATGGCTGACCACCTGTCCTATTCTCATAAAATATGTATCTTTTGTGAATGTATACTTTTTAACTAATTATTTTTGTTATATTATGATGAAAAATTCTATACCATTATAAGATGATCTTGAGATGAATGAGTAAATAAATAAATCTTTGTAAATACACCAAAGACATGTTTAGCTCTGCCATTCACAGTTCAGTATTTTATTAACATATCATGAAAAGGGCAGATTGCTACTCACTGTAAGAATGACACATTGCATTGCAGACAAGCACAGTGTGAAGACTGTTACATGAGAGCTTTTGGCCAAAGTCTTCATCAGAAAAGAAAACAGCACTATAAGTAAAAGCAGAAACAATTACAAAGCTAGAGATTACCCACATATAATCCGGCAATTTTTCAGTATGACAGATTTGAGTTTCCAGTTAGCCAAGAGGTAAATCATAGACCAAGGAAAAGGCAGAGTCAGACTCTATTCCACAGCATGACAATGCTCAAGAAAGAGCTACAGCATGACCACCATGAGTCCAGACACGTCACACTACGTCCGAGCAAATACCAAATCCACCTACCCATCCTTACTGGAAACACTCTGTGTCCCTATTCACTGCACACTTTCTCTCTAGCTGCCCATACTTGTCATACCTCTCCTACCACTGCTGTATGCCACCAAGCTGACCCAAACAGCCAGGAACCAAAGAGCATGACTCCTATTGAAAACAGGATTGATACAAGCCACTACAGCTCACACTAAATCCCAAAGCCATCTGCTCCCAACCCCACCCCCCACCCCACAGTGAAAGGGAGGGTAGGGGTCTCTGAATACTTTCCTTAACTTGGGTAATATGACTCTAGATATCTTCCCTGTGGTCAAGTTACAAACGAAGAGATTAATAGGACTCTCAAGAACCTTAATGCCTAACAAGATGCCAAAAACAGAGGGGATAGCTTATGATAAATCACAGCAGCCCCCCCCCCCCCCTCCCCATTACAACAATGAATTTGCAACTGAAAACATGATCTCCAACCTGGGCCCTAAATTCATGCCACTGTTGGTCGTAACAATGGGCCTACTTATGGTGCTCAAAGTTCCTCCTAACCCTTCTCCAATTTTGCTCAATAATCTCTACAGTAATTTTATCAGGGAGGAGCTCATTTATTGACCACAAGTTGGCCAAAGGGGTATTAAGGCGATAGCTGAAGATTAAGGTGGCAGGAGTTGCCTTGATAACCTCATGCTGCGTGGAACTGAAAGCTGAATTCAACCAAAGAACCAATACCTCCCTTTTTTTCTGAGCCCGTGCATGGAATATGATTAACACACACTTGAGGTTCCAGTTTACTCTTTCTGCAAGGGAGGGCTGAGAATAACAGGCAGTGGTAGTGAGGCATTTCCATAACAGTGGTATTTCCAAAACAAAACCTGTTAAAATGCGTAGAGGTAAACATGAGGACATTGTCACTAACCAGGGACTTGGGCAGACCAGAGAAAATATTTTTGCAAAACAATAAATAGTCAAGGCTGCCGTCACTGTGATCCCCTTCCCCACAAGGGAGGCAACTTACACATCCCTCTAAATTCCAGGTACCAGTCATAATCCAGCAGGGAAACAGTGCTGCCCAAATCAAACAATGTACATGGTTTCATTGTTGTTCTACACAAAAACAGGTAATAACCCGACTCGGTGGTGTAGCGGTACATGCTGTTATGTGTCAGCAGGCCATGGTTTATCTGAGCTTATGCACAAAATCTTTGCCCTTGCAGCATAGGAAACAAACCCAAACTGTACTTGGAAGGGTGTCCTCATGTTCCCTCTGGCTAACATCATGGGCAGGGTAAAGCTCTTTAGGCCCTTTGTGTTGTTCATCAGTGAACCTCAGGCCTCCGATGTTAGAAACTAATACATCCAGCTCTGTAAAGGTAGTGAGCATCTTACAAAAAATATCAGGCACATACAGTTGTCTGGCTTCAGGCATTCTAGTATGTTTTTGATGACTTTGCCTTTGGTATCCTACAATACTAATATAGAGACCTCCATATGGATTTCTTTAATATAATTCCCCAGCATCTCATCAGGAAACATCACAGGCCAAATATATTTACATACAAGTTGGCTTTTAATCATGGGGGCACCTTAAGGTGAGCAATCTATCTCCTCAGGTAGCACGACAATCTCCCATCCTGCAAAACTTTTGAAAAAGTCCTGCTCAATAACTGATGACTTACTGGGTGCAGTAGCTAGAGATAGCCAAGACATTGACATGAAGCTCAAAACAGACAGTTAACCACAGAATGAACTTTATGTGATCAGTCTGTTCAATGGGAAGTAAATGGACAATAGGGTTAAGCATCTGGCAAAAGATCCAATGATGGGTCTACTTCCTGCCTCCTGTCCCCCATATCACTAACCTGCACTAACTGGCTAAAGGCTGAACTACCCTTTTCAATTACTGCTCCCATATGGTCCCTGATCTGCAAGTCCTAAACCTGGATAAGCAACTGACCAATAACACTGGCCTGCCCTCGACTACTTTGCAGCTGTCTTAAGTCACTAAGATGATTAGCCTAATGACTAAGATGAGCTTGGACCTCTACATATGTTTTTGGGTATGATTGCTGGCCTCGAGAAAAGCAATGTTCTCACACAAACCAAGAAAAACCGCAGAACAAGTATTAAGGGCTGAACCTATTTCGCCAATGCTGTCAGCTGTGAAGCTCGAAGGTGTATCCAATGTGATGCAGTTCCTCTATGCTTCCATCCCCAACTTTTTCGCAAATTCTAAGTTCATACAGCAACCGATCACATTTCACAAAAGGAATTCCTGTATAACCTCTCTAGTTTGTACCTTTCAGTGTCTTCCTGGAATACAGAAATGAATTAACACTGTTTAATACTAATAACTACAAATATAATATAAATAATTGTTAATGATGTTTATTTCAGTGAGGGAAAGGAGGGCACTGCCCCTTTCTACTGGTACAACTGTGCTCTGAAACAGCCAAATGAGCATGGTAATTGCACCTAAGTGTTATGTTATGTTATGTTATGTGGTTTATTCATCTCATTACATACAATTTTCAAATCATTTGATGTGATGTACAGGAGACATGTCAAGGTTTACAAAAGAAAGTTGGCACTAGCAATTGCTGTTGAGAGGAAGGACTGGATCTTGGGTAGTTTAAAACATCATTCACCATTGAAATGTATTCTTTACTTCACACTCAGAATTTAAAAGGATTGACAATAATCGTTTCAGACGTTACTGAAGTTAAAAAAAAATCTTTTTTTACTTTATTGTCCAAAAACAGTGAGTGGACTCAAATTTTAGCAGATTGAAATTACCATGAGCAACCTTTTAACTGTCCAGGTGAACAACAGATGGCTTCAAATTTATAACAACTCAAAATTACATAATAAAATAACTGTGCCCAAGGTAAGGCTGCAGTAAAATCAATTAAACAATCAAGATACTAATCCATGGAGAAAAACATCCTTTAAGATAAAAAAAAACAGTCATGAAATTACAAGAGTTTCAAAATTAGAAAAGCACTTAACTCCTTCTTTGGTCACAGCCCAAGCTGCCTGAAATGATTATCAATCCTTCTAATACATTTCCTGCCAGTGCTGAAACATCAAGGTGCTGGTTTAAACTGACCAATAGTACTGAAAACCAGCTGTAATTGCAAAACAAAATCCAGTGCTGAGATAGGTCAAAACACACAAACTGTATGGCTTTTGTCCAGCCTCTACAAAAGAAACGTATACCCAGTTGCAGCTACAGTACTGACAAGGAACTATTCGTTAAAATATACTAATTATTCAGTGCCAGAATCAATATGAAATAGAGAGAAAACAGGGCAGATTTCACGAAGGCCAATTAAAGCAAACTAGAAATAATGGAAATAAGGAAACTTTAAAATTTACTCCCCAGCTTTAATGATTACTGTGACAATAGTTCACTAATAACCTTTATTGCCAAATTAAGAGAAAATGTATGAATTAGGGTTGGCCAAAGTACAAGTTGCACCTTGGATCAGCTATTAATGACTCACATCAGCAGATAATATATATAAGAGTAGCCCACTTTAAAAAATTTGTTGACTTAGTGACACAAACCAATTAGAGCAATTTCTTATAATAGATAATTATGCACCCTGTGAGGACTTGCAGATCAAAAGGTGGCCACTCAACACAAATGCCTCTAATAATATTAGTGCTGCAAACAAGCAGTAGGCTTCAGAGGCGGTCAAACATCGAAACTGAAACAAGCGTCATTCAAGTAGCAAAAGGCACATAGAGGCATGCCACTTTTAATAGCAAAATTGCTTAGAGTTTTCAACCTGCTTTCCTTCATCTAATGCAAAAGCTGTCACAAACATGCCCAGCTGGCTGCTGTGGCTGAGCGGTTCTAGGCGCTTCAGTCCAGAACCGTGCTGCCGCTACAGTCACAGGTTCGAATCTTGCCTTGGGCATGGATATGTGTGATATTCTTAGGTTAGTTAGGTTTAAGTAGTTCTAAGTTTAGGGGACTGATGACCTCTGATGTTAAGTCCCATAGTGCTTAGATTTAAATCAGGATGGATGGATGGGGTAAAATCTGTCCTCCGAAATATGAGGTCAGTACCTCAACAATTGCACTGCCTCATTTGGCTAGCCCTTATTGTACCATGTTCTGTGATACAAACTTTGTGTTACCCTTCATTGCTGTACATCTGCTGGAGACTCCAAAGCCATGATCTTGCTGCTGTATCCCTTGAACTAACTCAAATCCATTCAGAAAACTTACTCCAATCCATTTGAAGAACTGACTCTAGGCCAGTAAATAAGCCACTATTCTGTATGCCCATCTCCATGTCCTTCCCTCAAGCCACCTGAAAAACTGTTTCAGCATCCCCTCCATGGTAAGTAAGATGATGGGACTCAGGAGATTGATAAGTCATTCCTGTCATGCACTATAGATCTTGGCACATGATTTTCTTGCAAGAGCTTTACAATATTGCAATGTGACACGGAGATGCAGTTCAGTGTGGATCACTGCTCTGAAACTTCTAAGTTAACTCTGATTGTGTAATATACATTACTTATGAAAAACATATTAGCTCTCTTTTTAAACAGAAGCATTTTAGTAACCTTTTTCAACTCCTTGAGCAGTTTATTATACAATTTTATTCCCTGATATAAAACAATGTTTTGAGATTTTTGTAAATTTTTCTTGAAAATGAAAGTCCAACTGGCTCCTGTTTCATGATTGTGTGTATAACTATAAGTGAAATAATAAAGTTTTCTCTGATATGCACAACACAATGGTAGAGGTATTCACTTGGTGCAGTAAAGGTACATAGTCTTGCAGACAGTTCTTTACAATGAACCTGAATACTACATCTAGTTACTATTCTCATGGTCCTTTAATGCAGTTTAAAAACTGTTTCCATGTTTTGTGCCTTCAGTACCCAGAAAAGGATCCAGTAGCTAAGAACTGAGTGTATGTAGGAATAGTATGTCACCACAAGATGTCGGCTGCTACAAAATGATGGACCCTAAGCGCAAAACATGCTACTGACATGCTTTTTGCCAGCATCTTTGTGTGTTCGTTTTATGCTAACTGAGAGTCAATATTCATCCCTAAAAACTTTGTGCTTGTTATACAGTCTATAATATTCTCATATATACTTAATAAAACAATTGTTTTCCCTCTTTATGCTGAAGTGCTTAATGTTTTTTACATTAAATGTTAACTTATTACATATTCCATACTTAGGCAGGAAAGGGGCGTCAAGGGGAAGAGGTGGAGAGGGGGAGGAGTAGAGAGGAAGTCCAATGTCTTAATTTTATCTAGAATGCCCATTGCATTCCTTTTCTTGTCTAATCAAATTTTATTGTTACACAACAACTTCCTTTGCTCATAACAATATTATGAAAGTTGCTACTCACCATATAGCAGAGATACTGAGTTGCAGATAGACACAACAAAAAGACTCTCTCACTCTCTCTCTCTCTCTCTCTCTCTCTCTCTCTCTCTCTCTCTCTCACACACACACACACACACACACACACACCAATGTGTGTGTGTATGTGTGTCTGTCATCTATTGCTGATGGCCTTAATGGCCAAAAGCTTTAATTGTGAGAGCATTTTTGTTGTACCTATCTATGACTCAGCATCTCCACTATATGGTAAGTAGCAACTTTACTTTTCATAATACTGTTACATTCCACCCTGGATTTTCATCTGTTCATAAATGATACGGTTTAGGAAGCAGCCAAATGAGTAGGTCCCCCATGATACCAGTTATTCTCTTGTGGTCTTTGTTATGGATATTCAGTTGACATGAGATCATGAGTTAAAATGGTTTCAACATTTGAAATGTGGATTTCTTACAGGAATATTGAAAGACATTTCCAGAAAGTTCCATTGTATCTATGGAATCAGCAATGAACAGCAATATTGTTGCCAGAATAAATTGAAATCACTGAAGGGTCAAAGATTTCATTGCTAGGTATTGCTATTGGTTTTGCTTCGATAATTGATTATGAAATTATACCACACTGTGGAGATATCACTAAATATGCTATGCCACCCACCAACTGAGAGATTAACTTGAAAAATTATTTCTATAGTATATTTACATATACATATGTATAGTATATTTACATATACACCAGAAGCCAACATTCTGCATGAGACTGAGTACATAGTGTACAAGAATTATTTTCTCCTCTTCCCATTCCATTCATGATATGGGCAACTTCTAAGTTCTCTACAGTAAGGGCAACCTGCCAGTCCTTGCACCTGGCTAATAATAATGGCTTTGCTAGAAGATGACAGATATTGCTTCTGTGTCTGTAGAGTTTTCATCTAAGGTGATGTGCTGTGTTCTACTGTCCAGAAATTTTCTCAGTTTTTTAAACCACATACATTCCAGTTGTACTGGATTTGTTGTAGGCATTTCAAAAGCCTAGAAACATTGAACTTACCTGGTTGCCTCTATCCATAAGATGTAGGTTACTGTATGTGTTGAATGTGAGTTTGATTTGGCTTATTGGTGTTTTTAAAATCTGTGCTGGTTTCTGTAGAGAATGACATTTTGTTCCAGACTGGTCACTGTTTGAGGTTTAGTGCATGCCATGTTGCCTTTTTGTATGTGGATATGATCCGTGACTTTTTTCTAACCACAAATAACAGTTATCAGTTCAATGGGTATTTGATAAATTATGGCCTAGAGTGGAATTAATTAATTAACAAATCAACTCTGTATAGAAAATTACAAGGATTCCATTATGCTCTAGAGTCTTGATGAATCTGAACAATTTCTACTTGTTTACATCAGTAGTACTGATTACTATGGCACTCATATTTGTGGTGGACAAGTGAATTTAATTTAGCTGGGATAAGCAAGAATAATTATTAAGAACTATAGTGACAGTTTATCACTGATGCAGAGAAATATGTACAAGAAATATGAATTAAATCCACACAAGTCGGAGCAATGGCGTGGTAAAACAAAAACCAAAGATGTGAAAATCGGTGCTTCATCCTCCAAAAATGATCTGTTGTTAATTATTGCTGAGCTACGAGAGGACACAAAAATTCTGAGTGATGAAAACAGAAGACTCAAGCTTAAATTGGAAGAGATTGGTCATCAGGTATGTCTTAATATCCCCAAACCTATGGAAGGATTGCCAGAAAGTGAAGCTACGACTAAAACGGCTCACAACAGGCCTAGCAGTAGATGGGTAACTGTAAAATCGAAGGGGGGTGCTTACAAACACATTAACAATAAACATAGGCAGGACTTTGTGTTACCATTAAATAACAAATATAATTCGCTTCAAAACACAGATGACATAGAAACTGTATCAGCACACTCATCTGATAAGGTGGTGCAGGACTCTCAAAATTTAGTGAACAGCCAAGCAAGGTATAAGAAAAAACATAAAATCAAGATTTATTCAGACAGTTATGCCAGAGGATTAGCAGCTATGTTAACGGAAAGCGGACCTCGTGTGATTAACGAGTTTGAAATAGAAGGTACTGTTAAATCAGGAGCTGGTTTACGAGATGTTTCAACATCAATCAAGAAAGAAAGCACAGTCCTCACGGACAGAGACTTTGTAGTGGTAATGGCCGGAGCAAACGACGTCAGCAGAAACGAAAGGAAGATTGCTACTTCGACACTGAAGAAGACTCTCGGAATGTTAACCCACACCAACGTGATTGTTGTTAATGTGCCACATCGACATGATTTGCCCCAGTGGTCATGTGTGAATAAGGAAGTGGAGCAGACAAACAAGGAGTACAAAGCTATCTGTAAGCACTTTAAGAATGTTTCCCTAATTAACACCAGTAGTTGTAGCAGAGAATGGCATACCAAGCATGGTCAACATTTCAGTTATCTAGGTAAACGTGTTTTAAGTGATACAATTATCGGAATAGTATTGGATAAGCTAGAGAAGGAAAAAAGACCAGTAATGTGTTTGGATTATGTTTCAACTGAGATGACAAAAAACTTGTATGCATAGACCAGGTTGGGTGTTCTAGTAACATAAGGACACAACCTGGTCAACTTTCATGCAGTAACAGTAGGTCATGTCAACTAAGAGAATACGCAAAAAAAGAAATGCCTAAAGTAGGGTTTAAAATATGCTACCTCAATATTCAGGGCATGGCAGATAAAAACTTAATTGTCAACGAATTTTCAAATGAAAACGTGATAGATATTCTATGTTTAAGTGAACATTGGTGTAAAGAGGATGAGCTTGGGTACAAAGTATTGGATGATTACACACTACTTAGTTGCTATTGCAGAAAACAACACTTACGTGGTGGGGTAGCAATATATGCAAAAACACCTCTTGCACCAAACTGTGGCAGGATAGATCTCAATACCCTTTGTGATGAAATGCATTTTGAAATGTCAGGTCTAGTAATTGAGAGCCTTAAGCTAATGGTAGTAGTAGTGTACAGGCCACCTAGTGGTGACCCCCATATCTTTCTGGAGAAACTTGAGGAACTCTTAATGTACATATGTATACCGAATTGGAAAAAATACAATGTTGTCATTGGAGGGGATATCAATTCAAGTTTTGATGTCCTGCAGGACAGAAAAACTGTGACAGAGCTCAAAAATGTGCTTCGACAATTTAACATGTACTATGTTAACTGCAAACCTACCAGAGGCTCATCCTGTCTAGACAATATATTTACAAATATTAAGAGAACTTGTATGTCCACTGATGTAATTAGTTTCCCTTTCTCAGGCCATGATGCAGTATATCTTAGTCTTAATAATGTAACTTCAGACTGCACCAAACCAGAATCTAAAACTGTGATTACTAGACCAGTGAGCAGAGAGAGGATGGATAGGTTTAGACATGCCCTCACTTATTTCAGTTGGGACATATGTTTTATTAGGCTTCAACACTGTTCAGCTGATATTGTATTCACAAAGTTTTTCTCCATCTTTTTAAATGTATTTGAAAATAGCATCCCTCTGAAAAAATGTACAGTGAATATTAGTAGTAATTACAAGAAGAGGAAAACGAAGGAATGGTATACTCCACAGTTAGGGCAACTGAAAAATACTGTTATGCTGTATTCTAGTCTGTACAAAACCAGTAAATCAGAACTGTATAAAGACCTGTATGCTAAAGCTAAATGCAAGTACAGGAAGGCAATAAATGAAGCAAAGAAACTGCATAACATAGTAAACATTGAAAAATCTAACAATAAATGCAAGAAGGCCTGGAGTGTAATAAACTCCATTGCACACACTAAACACAAAGAGGAAATTGCCATTACCCCAGAAGAATTTAATAAATATTGCATTCAGTCCATTGAAGAAATTAGTAGTTCAATAATCAAACCACCTGAAAATGCACTTAGTATTATGGACAGCTGCTTTGAAAAGCTTCCCCCAAGCACCTTCACTTTCACAGAAGTGAGCCCAAATAATATCCTAAAAATAGTGAAAAATTTCAAACCTTCAGTTAGTGTTGATTACTATGATATGTCATGTAATTTGTTGAAAGATGTTATTGATTGTGTGATTTATCCTTTAACCTTTTGTGTTAACAAATGCCTAGTTGAAAGTAAGTTCCCCGACATACTAAAAATTTCTAGAGTTGTGCCCATATACAAAAAAGGGGAAAAGAACTGTCCCGCTAGCTACAAACCTATATCCATGACCCCAGTTTTTTCAAAAATTTTAGAAACGATTATGTATGAGCAAGTTAGTGCCTACTTGGGTAAACTAAATATAATTAGTGATAAACAGTTTGGATTTAGGAAAGGTAAATCCACAACAGATGCAATGGACTCCCTCGTAAAATTAGTCCTAGATGTGTTCGAGGCTAGGGACTATGCCCAGGCTACATTTTGTGACCTGAGCAGAGCCTTTGACTGTGTAGGGCATGACACTGTGCTGAATAAGCTAGTTTACTATGGTTTTGATGACAACAGTATAAATATGTTCAGGTCTTTTCTAGAGAACCGTCAACAAGTTGTGTGCATTGGTAGGGAGAAATCAAATTTGGTTAATGTTAGGTACGGAGTGCCTCAAGGGTCGGTGCTTGGACCTTTACTGTTTATACTAATGATTAATGACCTGCCCTTATTCATAAAATCTCATACAATATTGTATGCTGATGACACAACTTTTCTACATAAAAGCTCTGATCTAGGTACACTGAAAACACTGACTGAAAATACCCTTGCTCAGTCCTCATTATGGTTCAAAGCTAATGGCTTCTTGCTAAATGAAAACAAAACCCAGACACTTTACTTTAGCCTCAGAGAGATTCCTAACTACCAGGAATCAGAAACAGTTAAATTTTTAGGTGTTACTATTGACAATAAATTGACGTCGGAACCACACATTAAAAATATATTGGCTAGGCTTTCAAGAGTGATTTATCTAATTAGACATTTAAAAAGACATGTTCCCAATGACTATGTGAGATCAGCATATTTTGCCTTCTTCCAAAGCATCATCTCTTATGGAATTTTACTGTGGGATAGTAGCTGTCATGTAAATGACATTTTACTTTTACAGAAGAAAGTAATAAGAATAATAACGGATTCTGATAAAACAGAACATTGTAAACCTCTGTTTATTAAATTGCAGTGTCTTACAGTAGTAAACATATTCATCTACAATGTTTTAATGTACATTAGAAACAATGTGTCTAATATTGTGTTGAGAAGTGATATTCATAGCCATAATACTAGAAACAGAACATCTGTAGACGTACCATATCATAGATTATCAAAATCGCATAACTCTTACCTAGTTCTTGGACTAAGGATGTTTAATAGACTACGTGCTGACTTTAAAGAACTGCCTGTAAATATCTTTAAAGCTAAATTATACAAGCTACTAGTGAACAATCCGTTTTACTCCATTGACGAATTCTTTGAAGATGAAAATACTGTATTCTAACGTGTGCGTATTTTATGTAAACCAATTCACTTCGATATAGTAGTTTATGTAGAAATATATGCTCTTGACTTTGTCTATTGCTGTAATCAGCTGAACGTCAATAAAATTATTATTATTATTATTATTATTATTATTATTATTATTATTATTACACAGATTAAGTTTCTATTATTTCCCTGCCTTTTGATAATATATATCTTAAGTCTTAAACATGATGAATGAATGAATATTTGGTGATAATATTCCTTCATTTACTTTTGTGTAATTACAGTAGCTGGCTGATGTTAACATTTGGCTTTCATTTTGATGTTGCAGTTTTCAGTCACTGTCTCTTCAGTTAGTGCCTCAATACTACCTTCTGTGCACTGGGAGCTGTAATATATGACTAAAATGTCATAAGTTTTCTTCTTGTGATAATTATAGCTTTGGCAGTCACTGAATGAATCATGTGGCCACTTCTTATAGTTATCTGCAATGCAGTTAACATATTAACATTTATTTTATTTATTTTTCCTATCCGAGGATTAATACTTTGTTTCGTACCTGTTGTACAGTAGGTACTGTTTCTGAAAATATTTCATGATATTGTATGTATACAAAATGGGGAGATAAGCCTCTACTACCTTTTATTACATTTGTGAGGAATGTGATATTCTTAAGTTTGATTGACTAATCTCAAACATACGTGACATTCCATTATCCCACTGACCTGCAGTAGGCTGTTTTAGAAAGAGTGACCAATGATTCCGCATAGCTGATACACAGTACAATGGGTATTCCACTAATTGTAATGGAATTTCCTCTATCATACCTCTTTAGTTTTGCACAGATTTGTTTCTATATATGATATGTTTGCATCCATACAATGATCAAAAGTAGGAACTGTATTTTGATATTTTCAGCAATTGAAAAGACAGAATGTAGTACTTCAGCCTTCATTTCATTTTTATTTTTTTGTTTTAGGATCACTGCAGTTAGGTGGTGCAGTGATTGAGGCACTGAACTCAATTTCAGGACATTCCTCTAAACCTGAAATTATTCTTCATATCTAATGACCTTATGGCTGATTTAATGTAGGAACCAAACTGTTTAGGAATATTTGCTTTTGAATTCATTGAATACTTCTCTTATGCTCTTTTAAATCTGTCAGTGTATTCCAACTTCTTACATAGAACATTTTTAATATTAAAGTTTAACAATAATGGGTCCTTCTATTCTTCAATCTTTCATAGTACAAACTTTTGTAATACAATGGGACTTCAAAAAGTAAGTTACACATTATTACTGTAGGCCAAATAACTTTTATTGAATGCTGCACTACATTTTAATGTGGTACACATACACAATGCTGTTTTTCAATATAGTTACCAGGTCCATGTAAACAATGGTCAGGATGTTATACCCATCATTTAATTCACCAACAATAGAAATCTGCTACTTAATGAAGAAGCCGTTTATGAACCACTGTGTGAATGTTCTCATAACATTGGAAATTTCCGCCACCCTCTGCTGCCAAGATGTTCTCCAATTGTCCCAATTCTCTGTGGTCAATGTCGGTGGCCTCCCTTCCCAACCAAAAACAACCATGTCTTTGTGTGGCCTTCGTCGAATTGTTGACATCATTTCTCAACACTATATACTACCAAAATGTCTAGGTGAATATGTGCACAATTTGGACATTTTGCCCATATGAATCATACTGTCCCAAATAAGTCAACTTTTGAATATATTTCCAGTTGTTACACCATTTCGCTCCCACGCTGCATTGCACCTGTTATCAGAACCAAGCAGAACTGTGTCTGTAGGAAGTGTGGAACATGTGCACTCTTCTGACAATGAGCCAATCTTGTAACACAATGTTCTTAGGGTGTTGCAACATGTGACATACTTTATAAAGTCCAAACACAAACAGTCTACAGTACTTCTGAATCTTTTCTATAGGTACCCCAATTATTTCTCCATGGTGCAGAAAGTTTCCTGTCTGCTTCTCATGTAGTTGTTAAGCATAGATATTTTCCTATTTGTCTTAATTTTGCATTCAATATCGGTCACCAATTATCTTGTAACAGTGTTGCAGTCAATAATATCTCTGCATTCACAAACTCAAAAAGCTTGGGCTGCGACCTAATTTTCCTGCATGTGAAATTTGCCATATGATATTTTCAGTTTGTGAAGTTCCTTTCTTGGGGACTGAGGGGAGGGGGGGGGGAGGTGCAGAGGAGGGGAGGTTACTTGTGAGATGGATAGTTGGGCTACAAGTATCGTAAAATAT
The DNA here is from genome assembly GCF_023898315.1 of Schistocerca nitens. Lineage (NCBI taxonomy): Eukaryota > Metazoa > Arthropoda > Insecta > Orthoptera > Acrididae > Schistocerca > Schistocerca nitens. The sequence continues at coordinate 38,511,584 of NC_064615.1, forward strand.
CTAAAAATGAGCAAAACTCAAAATTTTACATGGAAAAGCACTTGCCTTATAATGTATACTTCTTCTCCAGTTGACAGGCACATAAATGATTAAAAAACATAGCTGAACTTTCAGACAATATCCATATTTTGAGCTATGTAGGACAAAACTCCCACGAAATCTGCACTGATACAGGTGTGGAGAGCAGTGGTGGAGGTGGGTTTGGGACATGGCTAATGCAAATGAAGGCCACGAGGAATGCAGTATTGATTGATGCACTGTAAGGATACATTTACATCTACATAGATACTCCACAAGCCACTATATGGTGCATGGTGGAGGGTGCCCTGAACCACTACTAGTCATTTCCTTTCCTGTTCTCTTGCAAACAGAGCAAGGGAAAAACTGTTGCCTATAAGTCTCCGTATGAGCCCTAACTTCTAGTATCTTAGCTTTGTGGTCCTTATGCACAATGTATGTTGTTCGGCAGTAGAATCGTTTGGCAGTCAGCTTCAAATGTCAGTTCTCTAAATTTTCTCAACAGTGTTTCTTGAAAAGATTGTCGCCACCCCTCCAGAGATCCCCATCTGTGTTCCTGAAGCATCTCTGTAACATCTGCATGTTGTTCAAACCTACCAGTAAAAAATCTAGCAGCCCGCCTCTGAATTGCTTCAATGTCTTCCTTCAGCCTGACCTGGTATGGATCCCGAACACTCGAGCAATACTCAAGAATAGGTCACGACAGTATCCTATGTACAGTCTCCTTCACAGGTAAACCACTCTTCCTAAAATTCTCCCAGTAAACCAGAGTCGATCATTCACCTTACCTACCACAGCTCTCACATGCTCTTTTTATCTCATATCACTCTGCAATATTTTGCCCGGATATTTAAATGACTTGACTGTATCCAACAGGGCATGAGTAATTCTCTAACTGAACATTACAGGTTTGTTCTTCCTACTCACCTGCATTAACTTACATTTTTCCACTTTTAGAGTGAGCTTCCATTCATTACACCAATTGGAAATTTCATCTAAGTCAACTTGTATCTTCCTACAGTCACTCAAGTTAGACACCTTACCATATATGGCAGCATCGTCAGCAAACAACTGAAGATTGTTTCCCACCCTGTCCACTAAATCATTTACGTATATAGAGAACAACAGGGGCCATATCATATTTCCCTGGGGCATTCCTGATACCCTTGTTTCCGATGAACACTCACTGTCGAGGACAACTTGCTGGGTTCTATTACTTAAGAGATATTTTTGTAATTAAGAGACTATAATGTAGGAAGGTGGGAGGGAATTAAACTGTATAGTTTGCTAAGTAGGGGAATCATCCTTAGATGGCATCCTATGATCCCACAGCCTTCCTAGTCTTAATCTCTACTAGCCATTGCATCACACGCTTGTCCAACCTGTCCCATACCTATGCCAGAGTGAACTCACTGGTGCCACATTCGTATCCTGCTCCCTTGTATTCTTTCCCTCCCAGTCATCAGCCACATTTATCACTTTCTTCTCTTCCTTGCCCCCTTTCTCTTCCTACCCATTCCACATAACACAATCCCTCATCCTAGTCAGGCTGCAGCACTAGGACATTTCAGCTGCACAGGACAATGTAGCCATGTGTGTTATGTTAGTTTAGTATTCATTGACTTCAAAGAAGGACATTGTGTGAAAGCTCAACCAAAAAGTGAATGATTAGCTTTTACTTCTTCTGTTATTTGTAGTTCACACAGGATTTTAAAGTAACATATCAATGTCCTTCTCCTTAAGTCTAGAGAATTTTTCAACTACATGTTCTTATGAAGTCTTTCTTAATGGAGAGTAGAGCTATTAGTAATTTTGAGTAAAGTAATTTACAGAAAAAAATTATTGTCACAGAAAATTTGCCCCACATGAGATACTGTCATTGGTACTCCAACAATCAGTTGCTGAAGATTAAATGTGCCGCTAAAAGACTCCTATAAATAATTTTTGAGCAGGAACTGCAGATGTACAACACAGTACCTAAGAGACTTATAAGCTCATTTCTGTGTCAGAAGCTCAATTCTCAGATTGACACATGCCAGGAAGTAATATATTTTACAAGACTTTAGCAGAAATACATATGAAAGTCTGCATACTGATCAAACTTTTCAGAGTTGAAGAAATTTGCAGTGGAAACATTTTCAATAAAGTCACAGTGTTCACCTTCCTGATTGAGAATAATTTCCCACATTTTTGTGTGTCAGTCATTTTAAAAATTTCAGTTCTTTGGCTTTTTCTCTTTAGAAATCCAGAACCTGTTTACAAACAAAAATACTATGAATTATAATATCTCAGAGATCTTGTATAGTATTTTGAAATGTTTTATCCTTATTATTATAGTCATGGGAGTCTGTTAGCTGTGTCTGTAATTGGCTGTACCATATATAAACATGTAACAAGTTGCCATAAAATACAAACAGTCAAAGGAGAAATGCTGGAAGCTTTAACATCAAAGAAAATGCTCTTGTCTGTATGATTATGATAGTTGGGAGAATGTTGCTTTGATCAACTTTTTGAATGCTTTGCTTCAGTAATAGAGCCAGAAAAATACAAAATAATAGTTCTGATTGTTTATAGGCTTCCAATAGGAAATCAGGCCATTGGAGAGTATTCTAATAAGATTTATATGAAACAGCTTTTGAAATCTTTAAATATGGTGATTTCCGTATCAAACCTACTAACCACCAGCAATACCTCCACTTTGACAGCTGCCACCCATTCCATACCAAGAAGTCCCTTCCGTACAGCCTAGCCACCCGTGCTCATCGCATCTGCAGTGACAAGCAGTCCCTCTCAAAGTATACCGAGGGTCTCACTAAGGCCTTCACTGACTGTAATTATCCTCCCATCCTTGTACAAAAACAAATCTCCCGTGCCTTACCTTTCCAGACTCCCACCACCCTCCAAAGTCCCACCGAACCTACACAATATACTTGTCCATTCTTATACAACCCATGCTCCCAATCATTTACCTCATGGCTCATACACCTGTAATAGTCCTAGATGCAAGACATGTCCCATACATCCTCCTACCACCACCTACTCTAGTCCAGTCACTAACATCACCTATCCCACCAAAGGCAGGGCTACCTGTGAAACCAGTCACATGATTTACAAGCTAAGCTGCAACCACTGTGCTGCATTCTATGTAGGCATGACAACCAAAAAGCTGTCAGCATGGACGGCCACTGACAAACTGTGGCCAAAAAACAATTGGACCACCCTGTTGCTGAACACGGTGCCAAACATGATATACCTCATCTCATCAATGACTCCTTCACAGCCTTTGCCATATGGATCTTTCCCACCAACACCAGCTTTTCTGAATTGCACAGGCAGGAACTTTCCTTGCAATACATCCTATGTTCCCATAACCCTCCTGGCCTCAACCTTCGTTAGTCACTGTCCTCACCAATCTGGCCCCCTCCCTGTTCCCATTCCAGCACTACTCAGCCATCATTTCACCACTACACCTAGTCTTTTAATTTCTTTTTATTTATTTCTTTTCATTTCTCTCCTTTCCACTACTTACCCTCTCCCCCCTCTGCACCTTTTCTCCTGCCCTCCGTCTAAACTGCAACACTTCACTGTCTGCCACTCCCACCATACTATCCCTCTCCCTCCCCACCCCAGCCTCCTCCTTACCCCCACTCAGTCACCACTCCCATCATGCACTGGTGCTGCTGCTCGCAGTGTGGTTTCAGCTCTCTGAGACTGCAGATGTGTGTGCAAGCTGCGTTTGTGTGTGTGTGTGTGTCTACTGCTGACATAGGCCTTAATGGCTGAACGCTATAATTGTGTGAATCCTTTTGTTGTGCCTATCGCGACTCTGCATCTTCACTGTATGATGAGTAGCAACTTTCCTTCTCTGGTATTGTTACATTCTAGATTTTCCATTGTTTGATTTCCATACTGATTTTGATTCAGACAGTACTGATTTGAGGCCTTTTTCTTTCCATTGCAGTAACATTTCCAACAAGCACAGAAGGGCAGATAGTGGCAGCAGTTCATAAATTATTTCTAATTCCTATTGTTTTTCTTGAAATAACTGTGAGATCAATAATTAATCATGTCAGTGACCATGATGACCACATGGTAGGGATCAAGTGTGGCTCATTACTTCCATACTGGGGGAGGCTGTGATATTTTTGGATTGGATCTAACCTTTACCTCAGGCTATGCAGTAGAACAGTTTTCCACCACAAACAATATTTCGGGGCAGGAGGCAAGGGTGTGAGGAAGCATGCAGGGATCTCTTTACTTCCTTTCTTGTTTTGCCATCTGCCTCCAATTGATTTTAGTTCTATTTTTACCTAATTACCATTAACATACATGAGTATAATCTTCATTTCCATAAAAGAGATAGATTGGCCCTCAGTCTTAAGGAATATAGCACCAAGTCTAATTTTGTGCTTAGTTTTGTGTATGTACATAATTTCCTAATTTATTTTGACTATTCCTAGTTAATATCTTTTGTTAGAGGGTGAAATCAGTAACCGTTTCATGACTTACATTCTATTGTTTACTTCTAAACAAATATAAATTCTGTACTAATTATAAACATTTGGAAGTATTTATTTGACTCTATTCAAAAACATGTTAGCGAAACCAGCCCTTATTTAATTCCAAAATAAATACCAGATTTGTCAAAAGCATTGTTTGCATGACTATATTTGTTAATTTCATTATTTAAAAAATAATTTGGCCTAACCTTTGTGGTAGAAGAAACTGTTAAAAAGAAGGAATTTTTTGATGGATTCAGTTCATTGAATGAGTTATGTTCTAAGTGTAATTTCTGTAACTTAAACATCTAACAATGTATATTTTCAGTGCCTATTATTGTGAGGATGTATAAAGGATGGATTTTTCGTCTGTAGATAGTCAGTCCACAGTCAGTTTTCAGATGGGAAGTCTGTATCAGTTAGAGTAACAACAATGCATTAGCTTAACAGTGGGATTAGTGTAACACAAATAGGCTGTATGTGAAAACAATGACAGTGTCTATTCAATTTGTTTGAGAAATAGTGTCACACATACCTTATTATTTTGCAAGGACTGTGAACTGTGTGGTTAGGTTTTTCCTTTTTTGCTGCTCATAGACCTTCCACAGCAAACTATTGTAGAAGTATGCTGATGTTTGCCTGCAAACTATTAATGAGGCTTATCAGTAGTGAGCTGGCCATATAACTGTGCAATATTGGGGGATTGTGAACAGTGAAAGTAAAGAACTATGAAATGCAACTGTGTAACTGTTGGCTACATCATTTACAGTAGTCAGTGTTGAACATCCACCCCCTATTTTTTAGCCAGTGTAACAATGCAGTACATCGACACCAAGGATTATCAACAAAGAAATAAAGCAGGCAAATGTCAAATATGATGCCCTTTCAGGTGAGGACTATTGTATTTGGACACAATAAACTTTGAACAGTGAGCTCAAGAACGGTTTACAATACAGTGATTTTAATTAAGTGAGTGTGTAGGACATGTGGCATCAGAATTTTGTCAGGGACAGTGAACAGACAATATTATGGGAGTGTGAAATTCAATTATTTTCAAAATATCAGAATTGATGTAGCCTCCAAACAGGGAGCTGCAACAGCCAATCAGCAAGTGGGTTCTATGGAAGCAGCCACTGAGTACAGGAGCAGCCAGTCAGCATGCAGGTGGACACAGCCGACCAGGATAAACAACATGCATCACTGAGAAAATTACAACTTGCAGCAGCCATGCAGATGATGAATCAAGATGACAACAATAGCAGCAGTAGATGAGTGAGTAAAAGTAAGGTAATTCATCACAAAAGCCATTTTTTTATTAAATGATACATAATGAGTGGATTCAACAAACAGGACAGTTTGATGGGAGAGGATGGACAACAGGGGAGTGATGTGACTGATAAGAAAGCTGTAGAGGTTAAGTTTTTAAATGAACAGAAAGACTTAATGGGGACTGATTCGGAGGACAGTAGTGATTTCGGAAAATTGGAGGTGATGTTAAGGCAAATTATGAGTAGTATGAGTAAGAAAGAAGACATTACTAGGTTGGAAAATAGTATAAAGAAAGTAGTACATAATACTAATGAGAAATTAACATTAACAAGTAGTAAATGTGCAGAAGAGAGAAAGAAGCTTTGTGATGACCATAGTAGGAGGGGGTGGGGGGGGACTTCCAAGAAACATTGTAAAGATGAAGTCAAAGCAGCCAGCAAATTTTGTGCTGGAAATAGGGTTAAACTTGAGAACCAAATTGATCAGGTTAAAAAATGATTTAGAAACGGAGGTAGAAACTAAGTGTGCATTAATGGTAGACAAAAAACTGGTAAAAGTAAATAAAAGTGTAGATTCAGATTTGGCTGAAATGGAGAAAAAGATGGAAGAGGTACAAAATCTAAAGCATAGAATATGCAGTGTCCTAGACAGTCCTTCAATTGTTAGTTGTAAGAAATTTAATAATTTTGAACCATATGGGGTAGTGTCTGCCCTGGATTTCATTAGGGACTTTAATGATTTGCATGAAACATGGAATGACAAAGAAGAAATGTCATTTGTGAGAGGTGTTTTGGAAAGGGATGCTTATGAATGGGCAGCTCAGATATCTGATAGTTGTATTTCATGGCATAGCTTTGAGAAAGCATTTTTAGATGAATAATCATCCAAAGAGAAACAGCAGAGAAATTTGAGTGAATTTTGGGGAGGAGAGAGATTTGACTCTGGGAAGGGCACTGTGAAAGGCTCTTGTCAGCTTTGGATAAACAAGCTGAAATATTTGGGCAAAGAGCTAGGTAGTGAACCAATAGTTATGGGTTTAGAAACAAAGGTCCCACAGAAAGTTAGAGAATTGCTTGTACCTGCTCCTATGGGTAATATTAGTGATTTTTTAAATTATATTGATACAGTGGAGAGGGTGAAACCCTCAGTGAAAGTTCATAGGAGAAATTTTGATGACAATGATCAATCAGAGAGAGAGTTTCAGGTAAATAGAATGAAAAGAACTAATTATAGCAGAAATTCAAGGAATGGCTGGGTGGAGGATAGCCAGAATGGGCACAGAAATGGCAGGAGAAATTCAAGTAAGAGAAATGGGGGAGATGATTTTAATTCTGGATCAAACCATTTAAACTGGATAATGCTCCAGTTTTGGCTCACACTAGAGCAAGCAGTGATGAACAGCAACGTGTTTATAAATGTGCTGTAATCACAGGTGTGGGTAATATAAATGATAGTAGTAAGACAAGTGTAAATTCTAATTCTAGTGAGATGTTGAATGATGATGTGTGTAGCAGTTTATTCTGTAAAAAGGGAGGAGGATGTTACTATAATGAAATTACATGATGAAACAGAATGTGTTGCTGTTGTTCAGGATGTCCAAAGTGTCAAAATGGATAGTAAAATTTTAAGAGAACAAAAGGAATTCAGGTGTTTTGCTATGTGGTCTAATACTGGAAACAAGGATCATCTAATTAGCCAAGTGTCTGTGGGCAATGAAAGTGACAGTGGGTCTGATTCTGACAGTAGTTGTAATGATGATATCAGTGACGAATCCAGTAGTGATGAGGATGAGGTATTTGAATTTATAATTGATAATGATGGCAATGTGTTAAGTAAAGAAAGAATAAAGGGGATAATATTAGGCCTAATGAAGAGTTAGAGTTAGAGTTTGAGAGTGGTAATTAGGAAGAGGACCATGTCGTCTGTCATTTGACTGTGTCTGATAATTATTTTGGTAAGCAGGATGATAGTATTTCCAGGGAAAGGATTTATGAGGATTTGCTGTATGAAGAAGATCACATGGTAAGTAAAAAGGAAGTGTGGCACTCTGTAATAACAGCAAGTGTACAAGATATACATGTTAAGTGTTTACTGGACAGTGGTAGTGATTTGAATGGCATTTCATAGGTATTTTTTTAATCTATTGGGTATAGTAGTGATACATGTTTCTGGAATAAAAATTATTGGTGCTACTGATAGGGTATCAAAGAATGTGAAACGAGAGGCACTATTAACTGTGGAATTGGCCGGACTGTTATAAAGTCAAGTTGAACACATATATTTAAAATATGACACAATACATGTAAGTCACAGAGCAAGTACACAAAGTAAGACATGTGTACACGGTAACAGTCAAATCAGCACTGAGTCCAAGGCTAGCGGCTGCTGGCTGGCTGGCCGCTTAGGTGGCGCGGCTGCTGCATGGCTGGCAGACAGTGCCGCATGAAGAGGACACACGTAACTGTGCGGCGGCACTTTGAAAGATCGGTGAGTCACAACACTTTTGCCCCCTTTGAATTTTTTGCGCTGGTCTTGATGGAAGTGGCCTGCAGATTGCTAACATCCATAGGTGTTGCTTGACTGGCCGTAAAGTCTCGAGGAGGAGGCTTCCCGTACGGACGGAAGTGTCCCCGATGATAATGGATCGAGATGACAGGATACGTAGGGGTCGAATCTGCTGGGCCCCGTGCACCAATCTGCCCATTGCAGCAAGTCCGGCTGTTATAATAGCAGACATGGGTGATGTGTCAGCGTCCGTAGGAGAAGGAGGCGAGTAGAGTTGCTCCGACAGATGATGGTCATCCGGTTCCTGCATGGGCACGTCTCCTGGTGGCGTCTGTTCTTGTGCTGGCACTGAGATGATGGTGAGAGGGCTGCAATGTGACTAATGAGAGATGCCAAGATCATGAGCATCAGGTAGAGCCGAAGGTAGTGTAGCGGCATTCGGAACAGGCGTTGTGGCACACGAGGCCGAAGCTGCTCCAAATGATGCACTGCAACACCCGTGTCCGTTTGGATTTCATACAGGCATCGGCCACGGTGTCGTAAGATGTGGCCAGGACTCCATTTTGGCCCCTGCCATATCCCCGTACCCATACAAGGTCGCCGGCGGTGAACCGGCCAAGCGAAGGCACCTGCGGCCGTGAGGCGGAAGGCCACAGAAGATGAAGTAGCGTGCGGGGCTGTCGACCATGTAAGAGCTCAGCTGGGCTGTGGTCGCCCATGGGGGTGAAATGTTAAGAAGCCAGAAATTGGAGAAGCACATCATCAGCAGCAGGCAAAGTCAGGAGTTTCTTCATCTGAGCCTTAAATGTGCGGACCAATCGTTCAGCCTCACTGTTTGATTGTGGATGGAACGGAGGGGCCGTGACATGCATGACGCCGTGACGAGCACAAAAATCTGCAAATTCGGAAGAGGCAAATTGCGGACCATTATCAGTAACAAGAGTAGAAGGAAGGCCTTCCAAAGAGAAAATATGAGCTAGAGCACTTGTGGTTGCCGCGGTGGTAGGCGATGTGCAATGGACAACGAAAGGGAAGTTAGAGTAGGTGTCAATTACAACTAGCCAATAAGTACCTAAAAAAAGTCCCGCGAAGTCAGCACAAATATGCTCCCAGGGCTTCTCAGGCGAAGGCCACAGTGACAAAGATGACTTCGGGTTGGCGGCCTCTGACGCACAAGGGCTGCAGGCAGCGACCATGTGTGCGATTTCAGAGTCGATGCTGGGCCAGTACACATGACGACGCGCCAGAGATTTTGTGTGAGATACACCCCAGTGCCCTTGGTGAAGGAGGCGCAAGACCGAAGCACGCATAGACGCAGGTACCACAACAAGCGGCGAAGCATTGTCAGTGGAAAGGAGGATAACCCCAGCCCTAGCCGTGAGGTGGTAGTACAAAGCGTAGTAGTTCCGCAACGGATCAGAAATCTTAGCGGAAGGACGATCTGGCCAACTCTTCTGAATACAGCGTAAAACCCGGGAGAGGGTAGGGTCAGAACCTGTAGCAGCCGCCTGCCGGTCCCTGGTGATGGGGAACCCATCCACAACCCACTGCTCGGCAACATCCAGGTGGAAACACAAAAGTTCGTCCCTATCAAATGCCAGATCAGGACCCATGAGAAGGCAAGACAGTGCATCAGCATTTGCATGCTGAGCCGTTAGCCGGAAATGAATCTCATAATTGAAACAAGACAAGTAAAGAGCCCAACGCTGGAGGCGGTGTGCAGCCTTGTCGGAAAGCAACGTTGATGGATGAAACAAGGAAACAAGTGGTTTGTGAACCACAACAAGATGAAATTTGGATCCATAAAGAAAAACACCAAACTTATAAAGAGCATAAATAATGGCCAATGCTTCTTTTTCAATCTGAGAATATTTTCATTGGGCATCCATGAGCGTTTTGGAGGCATAAGCAATGGGTCGTTCAGAACCGTCAGAAAAACGGTGCGCAAGGACTGCACTGACCCCATATTGAGAGACATCCGTGGCAAGAACAAGATGCTGGCCAGGTCGAAAAGTAGCCAGGCATGGGGCCTGTTTCAGCATAGTCTTCAATTTCTGGAAAGCCGCATCACATGACGTGGACCAATGAAAAGGCACGTTTTTATGCAACATCCGATGCAACGGCTGAGCCACCGAAGCAGCAGACAGTAAAAACCTGAGATAGTATGCTATTTTCCCCAAGAAGGCCTGCAGTTCCTTAACAGATATAGGGCGAGGAAGGGCATCAATCGCAGTGACAGTTTGCTGAAGTAGACGATTACCATCCCGAGAGATTTGAAACCCCAAGTACATGAGAGATGCCTGAAAAAATTTTGATTTCTGAAGGTTACACTTAAGACCGGCAGTCTGTAAGACATGAAAAAGTGTATGGAGATTCTGAAGATGTTCTTCAGTGGTGGAGCCAGTGACAACAATGTCGTCCATGTAATTTATACACCCAGGGACAGGAAGTAATAATTATTCCAAGAATTGCTGAAAGAGAGCAGGGTCGCTGGCAACCCCGAATGGCAATCGTTGGTATTGATAGAGGCCATGAAGTTCAGCAGTCCAAGCACAATAAGATTGATTCAGTTGTTTTTGACAGAGATAAAAGTCAACACGAGAGGCTACCACATGCGTATGCTTTTGAAAATATACGGGCAGAAGTGAGCACATGTCAGCAAAGGACAAAGGCGCAGGATCTTTCAAAGGAGCCGATTGCGACAACAACCGATACATCTGAGGTGTAATCCATGAAAGGAACAGAGACTTACATGTTTGTTCGTCCACGACATGAAATGTCAAGAAGTGCTGTTGACAGACCAGTCTTCCGCCGTCTCGTCATAAGGAGGAAAAGGAGGTATAGACAACGATGAGAGATGCCCCGCATTGGATGCCGCGATGAAATCATGAATCGCCGACGTGAGAAGCGTTTGCTGTTCAATGAGACCTTGCAATAGTTGCTCTAGAGTAGCCATGGAAACCTGTGGGTCAATGATGAAAAGAAAAAATCCACTACCTCATTGCCAATTGTTATAACATCAAGTTGAACACATATATTTCAAAGACGACACAATACATGTAAGTCACAGAGCAAGTAGAGAAAGTAAGACATGTGTACACGGTAACGGTCAAATCTGCACTGAGTCCTAGTCTAGCAGACGCTGGCTGGCTGGCCGCTTAGGTGGCGTGGCTACTGCATGGCTGGCAGACAGCACCACATGTAGAGGACGCACATAACTGTGCGGTGGCACTTTGAAAGATCGGCGAGTCACAACACGGACAGCTGTCAGAGTGCAATTTCTTTGTGATTCAAAATCTCAGCATTGATTTAATATTTGGGACTAATTTCTTGTGCAAATAGCAAGTAGGAGGTTCAACATTCTGTGTTGGATTCATTTTGTGATGATAATGCTTACCCCAGCTGTCTGTCTCACTTTTTGTGTTTACTGAGGCAGCCAAACTTTTTGCCTATCTTATCTGTAATTTCTAAGTGAATCAGAAACATCCATTTCAACTTTCATGTGGTTTTGCACAGCAGGATACTTTAATATAGGAATATTTTAGGAAATGTTTCTCCAGTGTTATCTATGTATATTATGTTGTGTTAGTGATAAGTAATGGAATCATACGAGGATGGAAAAAAGTCAATATAAAAAGATAAGCAGTGGTATTGTAGTGATTCGAGAATTTCTGTGTAAATTCTAGAACCACTTGGCCTTCCACCATCTTGAACACATGATATTTTAGATGTGAGTGGGAGAAAAGAACTCTATCTACTGCACATCACCTGTTTGTGTGTGCAGGTCTGAAATTTGTCGTGAGAAGACTGTAGACACAGTGGTCGAACAACACTGACAAGTACTTGTCGGTCGATCCATGGAACTCATCTTGAAAGCACACGGAAGAACCAAGGAACTTCTGTGTTATTATGTGCTGTTTTGTAATTGTGACTATTGTTAGTGACAAAAGAGCACTGAGTTGAGGAAGACTTTTAAGTAATTCTTAACACAGACTTGCTAGAGGCAAGACATGTTTATGATTTCTGTGGTTGTTAGACCAACTCTGTTGTAAATGTATCTTAATTGTGTCTAATGTGAGACAAAACGGGTGACTTACAAAAAGTCAAATATTTATGTGAAAAATTGTGATTTTGTTCTTTGTGGAAGTTGAAATACATACTGAGAATGAACTAAAAGTATACTTCAAGTACCTACTTATTTCACAAGGAAAGAGAGACGTATATGTTCCTTCAACTAGCTTCATTGTTTGGAGAAGTTGTTTTTAGAGATTGACGTAGCCAGCTATCCAGAGAAGAAGATCGGCTGCGCATAGCAAGTAAGTCTACTCGTGTAAAAGAAGTGGGAAGGTTGCAATCCAACTTCACACATTCTTGTTGTCAAATATACTAGAATGTGGTGACCATGACAGGACCAAAGGAAAAAGGGAATTCTAAGACCAAAACCTGAAAAGTGAATGTTGTATGTTGCCATAGCAACTAAACCAAACACGATAAAGAATTTGCTCTAAGACTTCAGAACATGCTCTGGTATTCAAAAGAGAAAAAATTTGAATTCAGAAATAGTGAAGAAGATTCCACTGTGTTTCTCTAAGAAGAAATACGCTGAGATCACTTTGACTAAGAAGATCTGGTGCGGGGAGTGGATAGCTCTCACACACCATCGTGGGAACGCAGATATGGAAACCAACATCCAACGCTGCTGGCACCAGTTGCTGTTCACCAGTGCTGATTTCACATCTGCTTGTCAACACTGCCCAAATTCTATGCCGGGTGAGCATAAAACAGAACTTTATTGTTTTAATACAATGTGGTATAACTGTTGAATGAACTTTATTAGTGTAGTTATTATACTTAAAGTTAATTTTTCAGTGCTCACAAGGTCTAAGGTTTGTAAAATCATGGATAACATTCAGCAAGTTGGAGAAACTTCAGAACCAGCCATGGCTATGATAATTACTAAAGAAGTGCCTGACTGGTCTGAGTTAATAAATCTAATTAAAGGTCAGAGTATACAATTAGGCTTAATGAATTCACGATTAGAAGATCAAAGTCTTAAATTAGACTCAGTAAATATTTAATTAAATGTTAAAATAGATGACCAGAGGACAGCTTCAACTGCTCAAAATGCTACTTTAAGTAAGGAATTAAATGCTCAGAATGAAACCCTAAGGAAAGAAATAGGTTTGGTACATTCTAGTTTAAATGCTCAGAGTGAAGTTCTTAATAACTAGAGTGAAACCTTGAATAGTCAAGCAACAAATATAGGTTTATTAAATGCCAAGGTTGATGCACAGAGTAGAGAATTTAGCAATGTATGTGAAGACATGGATACTTTGATGACTGAATTTGACACCCTAAATAGTAAAGTTGAAAATTTGAAATTAGATTTAAAGAATGAACTAACTAATTCTTTGAACATTCATGTAAATCAAATGTTTACTGAATTCAACCAAAAACAGAATGATTGTTTTCGGGATTTGACAAAAAAGTTATAATTTGATATTGAGGAAAAATGTAATATGTTAGAATCTGAAATCAATGAAAAGTTAGGATCATTTGAAAATGTATGTAATGTTAAGTTTGATGCTGTAAAGCAGGGATTGCATACTTTAAAAGAGAGTGTTGAAAATCAAGATAAGTTAATGCCAAGAATCCAGTCGCAAATTACAGACGTTAATACACGAGTAGATAATGTGGAAAGAAACTTCAAAGAGAAACTAGCAAACTCAGATATCATAAAGGTAAGTAGTTTGGAGGAGCAGGTAGAGGAAATGATGGATCAAAAAGTTGCCACAAGGGTAATCTCTGGGAATTATCTCCTATTTTATCTTCTGAACTTAGTGATACCAAGAGAGGTATAGAGAACTAAGGAGAGAATTCAGACTTATCCAGGATAGAGTAGACAAGAGGGTGACTTCTCCTAAGATGGTATTGACTAGTGAAGTGATGACTGATCTACAATGGGGGCTAATTCAGGATTATCCAGGCAATTCTCTAAGTTTAAGCCGGACAGGGATGTACATCCGACTCATTTTATGAAAAGATTCAACCAAGCCTTGCCAAAGAACTGGGAAGATTCTAAAAAGATTGAATTTGCTGTGGGGTACCTTTTAGGGGAAGCCTCAGAATGGGGTACTGTAAATATTGAGAACTTTTCTTCTTGGGAAGACTTCCAGAAGAAATTTAAAGAGAAATCTGTTCATGCTAAAAGTGATTGTAAGAAGACAAAGAAAGCAGCATGCTGTCCTCAGTCCCAAAAAGGAATGATGATGAGCAAGTATGAAGAAAGGAATGTTAGAGGGCAATGACTTTGTGGCAGTCTTCAACCACAAAAAATATCATTGTCAAGTTTGACATGTAGACTGCCTGATCAATGGTCTTTGATATGTTTGTCTTTGTGCTTTACTTCTCTCAGATGTCCATGCTTTACATATATGTGCTACAGTTATTTAATAAAAGTGTTCTTCAACTTACATTATTCCTTTACCATAAAACTAAAGGAAGAGAATTACCATATTGTTGACATCAAACTAATTTTTGCCTTTTCACCCAATTTTCTGTGACTGTGTGTTGTATACATACTAAGAACAATAAGCCATATGCCACATAACATACAAACTCTGTGTTCTCTCGTTTTGTCTGTGGTCTGTGAATGTCAAGTGCCGGCCAGAGTGGCCGAGCGGTTCTAGGCGCTGCAGTCTGGAACCGCGCGACCGCTACAGTCGCGGGTTCGAATCCTGCCTCGGGCATGGATGTATGTGATGTCCTTAGGTTATTTCCAGAATGAGATTTTCACTCTGCAGCGGAGTGTGCGCTGATATGAAACTTCCTGGCAGATTAAAACTGTGTGCCCGACCGAGACTCGAACTTGGGACCTTTGCCTTTCGCGGGCAAGTGCTCTAAAGTTTGGAAGGTAGGAGACGAGGTACTGGCAGAAGTAAAGCTGTGAGTACCGGGCGTGAGTCGTGCTTCGGTAGCTCAGTTGGTAGAGCACTTGCCCGCGAAAGGCAAAGGTCCCGAGTTCGAGTCTCGGTCGGGCACACAGTTTTAATCTGCCAGGAAGTTTCGTCCTTAGGTTAGTTAAGTTTAAGTAGTTCTAAGTTCTAGGGGACTGATGACCTCAGAAGTTAAGTCCCATAGTGCTCAGAGCCCTTTGAGCCATTTTTTGAATGTTAAGTGCAGCAGCTTCCTCATATTATTCTTAAAATGGAATAGGAACATTTCCTTTCTCACACAACACAAGTGGGCCCTCTAACCTATCCAGTTTTACAATGGTGTGAACTAAGTTCATTGTCTGCAATGTTTCCACAAGGTCACGTCAATCTCAGCAGCCCACATGGTTCACAAACCGTTGAACATCAATGTTTCAGACCAGATGTCACTGCCCATTGCATGGATAATATGCTGCATACACCACCGTTGGCATCCGGTGGCCCCCAGACTAGAGATTGTTATACTCAACATGTCACTCAACATACTGCTCATTCACTGTCGTCGTATAGAACACATCCCTCTTTATTGCCTTCCACTGGCATGGTTGTACCATTTACAATGGCCTACCACATGTCTGCACCTTCCATGTTGTGTGATCTTATCACCACAATGGGGACCTTGGGTGACACAACACATTGTGCTCTCACAGTGCATGAAAGTCCTCCACCAATGACCACAATTGTCTCTGTTTCATTGGTCAACTGCTCTCTCATGCCAACCACGTTGTGTACCACTTGTGGTCACCTTCTTCACTCCCTCTGTGGTCACTTTCTGAACCTGTCCATCCTCCCCCCCCCCTCCTCCTCACACACACACACACACACACACACACACACACACACACACACACAAAGACATTAGGTGATGCTGCTCTTGGGTACCATCTGTTGCTCAATCAAGATTTCATTCTCTCAGTGCCTTGTCACCCTCAAAGCCTCAGGGGCACTGAGTCAAATTTCTCCGGTACAGAATCTTGTCACTGGCAGATCCCCAAACTACACTCACCTATTCTCTGTTGATAGGAAACCGTTAGACCTGGTTCAAAACTTTTTGATCTGCACAGCATCATGGATGAGGACTCATGCTCTATTTGTGTGGTGAGCCATATATATGATCACACATACCTTATAAGTGACCTAGTTCTCTGCCCACCTACTTTCTGGAAATATTCAGCTGCCAAAGTATCAATAATCAAGCATCTATCACATCCTCCATCTGACGATATTCACCACATGAAGAAAGCTTGGATTCGTGGACTCCATCCCAACTCTGGCACCAGCTATGGGCATGTGCAGTTCATACACGACAGCGCGTTATGGATCTTGTGGCGCAGCACCCTACCATTTGAGCTGCAACTTCAGCTCCTTTCTCATGCTTCAGATTCTTTGGAGTCTGAACTACACCTCGCAGACCAGGCTTACAGCATCGTTTGTCATAGGCACCTGCTCGACAAACCTGACAAGGTTGGTACTACTGACAGCCCTCCTGCATCATCTCACCAAGCTGGCAGAGGACACATGAGAGCATGTACAGCACTTGAAGACGACACCCAGCCGCCTGGCAGCAACCTTTGCATACTACCTGCACATACCATCTGCCCATTCATGAGCACTACTGACCCCTCTTCTGAGGGCTTGAATTACTTCTCGCAGAATCAGATAGGTGTTGCACAGGTAACACGAAGTACCACCCTGCATACCTCCTCTGTTGGTTCCACATTATCTTTGGCAACATTGTATGGAACTGCCAACATCCCTGCACATTTCCAAACTCTGCTCATGGGTCAGTTTAGGCACTCTAGTTTGTGTCAGCTCCACCGTGCACCTTACAAATCAACAGTTGGTGAACACAACCTCCTCTTCTGATGGTTGTCTCTATGTGGTGGACCAAACATCAGGCATATGATTTCTTATCAACACAGGTGCAGGGGCTGGCATCATTCCTATTGTGTTAGCCCCCACTCACACATCACCAACCAAGATAACACTATGTGCTGGTAACAACTCTAGTATCACTGTCCTCAGCACTCAGAGCTTCAGGTCTACCACATTTTCTTCAATTTCTATGGACTTTCGATATCACAGATGTGGAAAAACCTGTGCTGAGTATAGACTTCACTAAACATTTCAGGCTATCACCTAATATCCTGTTGGCCTCATTATTCTGCCATGCCTCTGGCTCCCTAGTCCTGAACTCATTCAGCTCTACTCTCTTTTTCACCTCTAAGAATCCCCTCCTTAGATCTCTCTCTCTCTCTCTCTGAGTGCTTCACTGTAACAGCTCAATCCACCACATTATCGGTCGAGCTTATATTCAAGTACTTTGCTTTTGATGCTCTACAACTACACAACGCCACCCTCTGTCACCTGATCGATGCAGGATTCACACAACTGGTGCAGACTCATCAAATGGTATGTGAGCTCTTTGCCAAGCATTCATCACACCCCAATGATGCCTCAGCAGCCATGCCCATGCCTCCTCCACTGCCCATTTCTGCACAGGACTCAAAGGTCAGTGACACTTTCCTCTCTAGTGATACCTCAAGGTGCACCCTCTCCACTCAGACATTACTCCCATGGGTTCATGTAATGCACACTAGGTACAGTTACTAATGGTATTTATCACAGAATCAATACTATGGAGCATCCACTCACATGAAACAAGGTCTTCTCAGTTCCAAAGAACTGTGCTATACTAAATCAGCTATCAGTGAAATGCTTAACACAGACATTACACGCCCATAAGATAGCAATTGGTCTTCCCTCATGTACCTCATCCAGAAGCTTGATGGTTCATTTGTCTGTACAGGGATTACAGCATTCTCAACTCTCACACTATTATTGACAATTATTCAACCCCCACATTCATAATTTCACCCAATTGCTCAATGGTGTATGTGTGTTCAGTGCACTTGATTTCCACAAAGCTTACCACCAAATTCCTATGTTCAAGGATGAAATCTCCAAGACTGCTTTAATTATCCCTTTTGGACTATTTAAGTACTTTTTCATGCCACATGGCCTCAAAAATGTGGCCCAGACTTGGCAGTGGTTTATTGATTCTTTATTGTTCAACCTCCCATTTGTGTATGGCTGTCTGGATAACATATTGATGTTTTTCCCTCTCCACCAAGGAGCACTTACAGCATTTGGCACAAGTTCAATACACACTCTTTCACAATGGTGTTGAAATTAACCAGGATAAGTCTCAATTATCTTGTGACAGTGTAACTTTTCTTGGCTATTAGTTTCTGGCTGAGGGTATCCGTCTGACATCTGACAGTGTTGAGTTTATCTGCAACCTCCCTCTACCAATGGACTTCCATGTATTGTGAAGATTCCTAGGCACTACAAACTTCTACCATTATCACCACTCTTATGCTGCCCCCATCCAGGCAGTGCTCACAAAAGTCCTGATCAGTAAATACACTTTGGGCACAAGGGAAGTTCCATGGACTGATGACATTATCCAAGCATTTGAGTCCCTCAAGTCCACTACTCACACTGGCACACCTGGAACCTAATGCCCACATTTTTGCCACTAGCAATGCAAGCAATACATTAAGAAGCATGATTTTTGTAACAGGGATACTACTGAACCTCTCTGACTGTTTGCTGAACAATTTGTCTAGCAGGGAATTAAGAATGATTTTCATCACTGGATAACAGAGAAATAAAGTTGGATAACATGCACAGCCCTTCTGGGACAGTTCAGCATCACCAAAGGATGCCTACATCATGTAGACACCGAAATCATCCCAGGGCTTTTGATATATACTCTGTCACTGATTGGGTCATGAAAAGGGTTGAAGCTGTTCCTCTACCTGGTATTGTCACTGACTCAATTGCACACACCTTTGTTAACTCCAGGTTTTTTCATTTTGGTTGCCCTTCATCCTTAACCACTGACCAGGACCACCAGTTTGAATCCTCGCTGCTCTTGAAACATTATGAGCTGGTTGAGAAATTCTACACCACTGCCTACCATCCACAGAGAAACACTGTCATCAAACATTGACACCGCACCTGTGTGGCTGCACTTGTGTCCTGGTGGTTCCTGATCAGAGGCACCACCATGGTTCCTCCTGGGAATATGTGATACCCACAGAGAGGACTTACAAGCATCACTTGCTGACATCCTCTATCGCAAAACATTCATCCTCCCTCAAATGAATATGAGCTTCCCACTGCAGTCGATTGAGTACATGAACATATTTCACGCATTCGTAGTTCTCTGCTGAAACTGCATTCCCTACCATGTGTCTTCAGTCACCAAGATCTCATGTCCTGTGATTATATTATGCTTTGTGATGACTCTGTGCCTCTCTACAGCCCCGTACTCAGACACTCACAAAGTCATTGACGGGAGAACACACTAGACATTCTACTAAACAGCAAATGCCAAACTGTGTCGATAAATAGGGTAAAGTCAGCCTGTACATTAACAAACAGTCCACAGTTCTCTGTTCCCACAGCTTCACCAGCTGCACTCAGCAACGCTCCTGCATGAGACACAATGCTTCGAGTGTGTGAAGACTTCACCTCCCAGAGTGACACCTTCCTCCTAACTCCTTTATCCCCTCTTGATGTAGAGTTTACCATCAGCATCACAAGTATCAGTCCGAACGACCTCTCCATTGAAGCTTGAGTCAGCACTGTCTTTGCTTTTGCTGTCCTTCTGCTAACCCAAAACAATGCCTAAAGATTTCATATACTGGTGAAGAGTTCTCGGGTTTCCAGCTGGGTGGTGGTGTCCTCAAACTGCAATGTTTCGATGAGTGACATACTCATCATCTTCTGGAGAAGTGACCTTGCCAGAAGATGTTGAGTATGTCACTCATTGAAACATTGCAGTCTGAAGACACCACCACCTAGCTGGAAGGCTGAGAACTCTTCACCAGCTGTATACGCTGAGAAAGCATACATTCACATTTCATATACTGCTGAAGTCCTTGGAGGTCCCACCAGATGCCAAGCAGGACGTCACTGTGGGCAAGCACTCAGGCAACTTCAAACTTCATCCTCTCCATTGTCATGCCACTCCTTCCACAACTTACGACCTCTCTCCACTCATCAAACCATCCCCCCATCCTCATGTGGGACATGTTCACCCACAAATGTGGCTTCATGATTTCATCATGGAACACATCTCTGTTCTCTGTTTGTCCTCTGCACTCTTCAATACCCTGAGAGGGCAGGGGGAAGGCTCTGTGGTGAAATTTAACCACAAGAAACTTTATCTTCAAGTCTGATGTGTAGAATCTTTGATCGAGGATTTTTGATATGTTTGTCTTTGTGCATTTCTTCTCTTGAATGTTCACGCATTGTGCATATGTGCTACATTTATGTAATAAAAGTGTTCTTCAAAGTACATTGTGCTGATGATTGTTATTCCTTTGCCATAAAACTAAAGGAAGAGAGTTACCACAATTTTATTTCTGCATTCTCAGAGGATTTATGAAAATAAATCAATAGCTGTTCTGCTGAAAGCAAGCCTCACACAAAAAAGGACAGGCATCACAGTGGTAACCACATTTTATGCCTCCATGTACAAACGTTCAGATAAATTATATTAGGAGTAGCTAATAAGGTACCAGTACTTATGTATTTTGTTTTTCAACAACTGAAGGCTTCCAGTTCTCAGCCTGATGTCACCCACCAACCAAGTGAAAGGTTTTATACCAGAATCTAAAATTTTATTCTTAACCCTAAAGAGGAACATAAATAATCTACATTGAAGTTATTATTACTTTAACTATTGTGATTGTAAATTTCACAGTTCATCCTAAGCTCATTCTTGTCATTTACTATATTGATGCATAAGTGTAATCATCCTTAAGTCCCTGAAGGAGCTTCTGCAAGACATTTAGTCATTGAGATTACATGACATTCTTATTGAACCATTCAGTAAGCTGTGTGCCCAAGAATACAATACCAGTGTCAAATGAAAGTGTACAAAATACCCACAGAGTTTCATTTATTATGCACTCATTAATCTCTGCTTCTGGTACCTGTAAATTTTCATGTTTATGGAACTGCATGGTAAGAATCTTTAGTAAGATTAAGAGTTAAGCTGCTTACTGTGAACCAGTTGTAAGCCTGTAGGACCATTCTGCTGTCTGTGTCTGGTACAGATATGTTGGGTCTCTTAATCAAGATACTTGTATCATGCGTGAAAACACTTTTTAAAAAAGCTCTCCAATGTCTTTGATAAAGTATTTACACAAGTCAAGGTCAGGGTAAAGTCAATTACCTAACCATATTAGATACCACAATTAACGTTTCGCCTTTTCAAATTTATATTCATTTTTGTGGTATTATTAATTGTTAATGAGATATTGTGCGTGTCAAAAATGGCTCTATTGTTTAGATTAGATTAAATTAGATTCAGTTTTCATTCCATAGACCCAAAAAATGAAATGATTCTCGTGGGTATGGAACATGTCAGAAAGTATAAAATAAAAACATAAAACATTTCAATGTAATACTTACTACCCTGATCATTTGTCAGGAGATAGAATACTGCTGCACAGTGTGGGATCCTCACCAATAGGACTGACAAAGTACATCAAAAAAGCTCAAAGAAAGGCAGCACGGTCTGTATTATCGTGAAATATGGGAGAGAGTGTCACAGAAATGATACAGGATTTGGGCTGGACAGCATTAAAAGAAAGGCATTGCAACGAAATCTTCTCACAAAATTCCAATCACCAACTTTCTGCTCCAAATGTGAAAATATTTTGCTGACAATGACCTAATAGGGAGGAATGATCACCACAATAAAATAAGGGAAACCAGAGCTCATATGGAATGATATAGTTGTTCGTTCTTTCCGCACGCTATACGAGATTGGAATAATAGAGAATTATGAAGGTGGTTTGATGAACCCCTGCCAGACACTTAAATGTGATTTGCAGAGTATCCATATAGATGTAGATGTACTAATAAATTTATCATACACAAAATACCTAATGTTGACTGTTGTGACCAAGTATTGTCAAAACTGAATCCAACCAACATTTTTACTTAAGCTGGCTTAACAGTCTTTGTTAAGATATTCATCTATGGAGTAGAAGAAGTTTTCTAACTCTGTTTAAATCATGCTTTATCTAAAGCCAAGTTTTTAATGGTTGCTGGCAATTTATTGATAATGTTTGTCCCTGAATATTGGACACCTTTTTGGACCAAGGTAAGTGATTTTAGGTCTTTATGTAGATTGTTCTTATTCCTAGTATTGATACTATGATTTGAGCTATTGGTTGGAAATAAAGATGTATTACTTGCAACAAAATTCATTAAGGAATAAATATACTGAGAAGTAGTGGTTAGAATACAAATTTCCTTGAACAGGTTTCTACAAGATGTTCTTGAATTTACACCACAAAGGATTCTTATCACATGCTTTTGCATCACAAAAACTTTTGCTCAGTTTGATGAGTTGCCCCATAATATGATCCCATATGACATAATAGAATGAAAGTAAGCAAAGTGTGCAAGTTTTTTTATATTTATATCTCCTACTCTGACATCATTTACATGGCAAATACAGACTTGTTTGGGTGCTTAAGCAATTCTGTGGTATGCCCTTCCCAACTGAATTTATCATCGAGTCATAATCCCAGAAATTTAACACCGTCAACCTCTTCAATCTGCATGTCTTCATATGTTGCACTCATGCTCAAAGGAAATCTATTACAGGTTCTGCTGCATATTGTGGGTCTTCTCAAAGTTTAATGACAGTGAATTAGCTTTAAACCATTTTTTAATGTCAGTGAAAATTTGATTAGCAGCTAATTCTAAATCTGTACTTGACTTACTACTTATTGCATGTTTGTATCATCTGCAAACAAAACTAACTTAGCATCTGGCAATGTAACACATGAGAGGTCATTAATGTACACAAGAAACAGCAATTGATCCAAGATGGAACCTTGAGGAACACCACATGTAATTAATTCCCAGTCAGGTGAAGAGTGACTGCTTACTGCACAGGTATTTCACAATGACACCCTTTGTTTCCTGTTAGATAGATAAGACTCAAACCAGATTTCCACTCTGCAGCAGAGTATGCGCTGATATGAAACTTCCTGGCAGATTAAAATTGTGTGCCGGACTGAGACTCAAACTTGGGACCTTTGCCTTTTGCAGAAAGTGCTCTACCATCTGAGCTACCCAAGCATGACTCACACACCATACTCACAGCTTTACTTCTGCCAATACCTCATCTCCTACCTTCCAAACTTTACAGAAGCTTTCCTACGAACTTTGCAGAACTAGCACTCCTGAAAGAAAGGATATTGCGGAGACATGGCTAGCCACAGCCTGGGGGATGTTTCTAGAATGAGATTTTCATTCTGCAGCAGAGTGTGCGATGATATGAAACTTCCTGGCAGATTAAAACTGTGTGCTGGACTGAGACTCGAACTCGGGACCTTTGTCTTTGGCAGGCAAGTGCTCTACCATCTGAGCTACCCAAGCACGCCCTGTACTCACAGGAGTGCTAGTTCTGCAAGTTTCACAGGACAGCTTCTGTGACGTTTGGAAAGTAGGAGATGAGGTACTGGCAGAAGTAAAGCTGTGGGTAAAGGGTGTGAGTCGTGCTTGGGTTACTCAGAAGGTAGAGCTCTTGCCCTTGAGAGGCAAAGGTCCCGAGTTTGAGTCTCAGTCCGGCACACAGTTTTAATCTGCCAGGAAGTTTCAAGACTCAAACCATTTCACAGTGTTGCCAGTGACACCACTATATTGTAATTTACTTAAGAGAATGCTGTGGTTCACACAGTCAAAGGCTTTCGACAGCTCACAGAAAATTTATTATCTGTTATCTATTATTATATCTATATTATCTATTATCTAATTTATTATCTAATGAATTAAGTACATTCTCACTGTAAGTGTAAATGGCTTTATATCAGAACCCTTAAGAAATCCAAACTGTAACTTGGACAATATATTATTTGTAGTCAGATGCATAAGGAGATGCTTGAACACAACCTTTTCAAATATGCTAATGTTTTAGTTCCCCTACAAAAATGTTTATCTATACAGTGAGCACAGAAATTGTGTTTCTCTATTCAACCAGAACCAGGTTTGTATTGTCATGTATTGCTTTCTCTGTGATAAACATGTACAGAAACTGAACTAAGCAATTTTTACAAGATTATTGTCAAAAAAGTGCTTCAGTATTCTATTACAAGTCACCTTCTCAAAATATTTTGAGACAATTGGGAGAAGGGTCTATAATTAGAAGTGACATGCTTATGTTTGCTAGATTTACAATGTTATAAGAAAAAATAGCATAGAATTAAATTTCCCACCTACTGCATGCCCTTGGTAAATTTCTTCCCATTGTTCATCCAGTAAACTTTCTATGAATACTGTGATTGAATATGGAGTTGATTCTGTGTAACTTTTGCCTTCTTTGCCAAACTTGACAGGAGGAATGGTTTGTCCCTCTCTGACCTGACTAAGGAAAAACATCAGCAAGTGTTAGCCATCCTGTGCCACTTTTCCAATATTTTCAAATCCAGAGTGGAGAAAACACTGTATGGTGACCCACTGTACCAACAATAAAGATAATTCACAAATTAGTCAGCACTTGTGTAGGGTGTTGCTGGCTGAAAAATCCATAATTTGAGAGAAAGTAGAGAAGATGCTCCAAGAAGACATTATTTGACCTTTGGAGAGTTGTTGGTCCTCTCCATTGGCCCATGCAAAGAATAAGGAAGGCACATGATGATTAAGCATTGACTACCAATGACTAAATAAAATCACACAAAAAATGTCTACCCATTGGCACACATTGAGGACACCCTACACTGCTTGAGAGAAGCAAAGTACCAGTATTTCTCAACTATGGATGTATAGTTAGGCAACTGGTAAACTGAAGTTGATGAATCTGACTGGAAAAAGACTGCGTTCATAACATCTGATACCCTCTATGAGCTTACTCTGGACTATATAATGCCCCAGTAACTTTCATGCACAATATGGAGGATATAAAATGTAGACTTGCAATGGCAAGGAAAGTGTTTCTGAAGAAGAGAAATTTGTTAACATCGAGTATAGATTTAAGTGTCAGGAAGTCATTTCTGAAAGTATTTGTATGGAGTGTAGCCATGTATGGAAGTGAAACATGGACAATAAATAGTTTGGACAAGAAGAGAATAGAAGCTTTCGAAATGTGGTGCTACAGAAGAATGCTGAAGATTAGATGGGTAGATCACATAACTAATGAGGAAGTATTGAATAGGATTGGGGAGAAGAGAAGTTTGTGGCACAACTTGACCAGAAGAAGGGATCGGTTGGTAGGACATGTTCTGAGGCATTAATGGATCACCAATTTATTATTAGAGGGCAGCGTGGAGGGTAAAAATCATAGAGGGAGACCAAGAGATGAATACACTAAGCAGATTCAGAAGGATGTAGGTTGCAGTAGTTACTGGGAGATGAAGAAGCTTGCACAGGATAGAGTAGCATGGAGAGCTGCATCAAGCCAGTCTCAGGACTGAGGACTGCAACAACAACATGGACAACTTGCTTTGGCACCTTAAATGTAAGATGCATCTTAGCTATCTGGTTGATGCAGTTGGTTTTTTGAAGACATTTGATGAACATTTGAATCACCTGAAAATCATGTTGAAGTGTGATCAGACTGCAGGTCTCTGTCTGAATCTGAAAAAGTTCCTCATTGTCACCCAAGATATAAAGATCTTGGGACACTTACTTGATGACAATACAGTCTATCCCAATGCAAAGAAAATTAGAGGTGTCACAGATTTTCTGACTCCTCAGCACATTTTTGGTATGAGAAATGGATTTGGACTTTCATACAAAGGCACATCCTTTTCCAGAACTAATGAAAGAGTGTGCAAAATTTGTCTGAAATGAGATGCAAGAAAGACATTTCTTTACTGTTATGGATGTGCTAACCTCTTCTCCAGTCCTAGCATTTGTAACACTTATATCGATTACGAGTACGTTTATATTATGTAACTTTGTATCTGTGATTATGAAGTGTTTATTCTTTGTTAGTTAAGGTCATTGATTTGTGACAGGAAATTTAAAGTCTGGTGACAGGAAATTTAAAGTTTGTAATGTACGAGGAGCATTTGAAAAGTCCGTGTAAAGTCCAAGAGATGGCACCACCCGCGCATATCGAGGTCATGTTTACCTGTTTAGTTAGCAGCATCTTTGGAAAGAATGCACACCAAGTTTCAGCCATATTGGTCTATTTCTTTGTGTTTGGCATTTGTGTGAATCAAGGAAGTTGAGTGATTGTCAAAAAATGGACGAAGAAGAATTTCGTGTGGTGATTAAACATTACTTTATGAAAAGCAAAACGCCTCAGGAGACTAAAGAGAAGCATAATAAATGTTACAGTGACTCTGCACCTTTGATTAGAACAGTTTATAAGTGATTTTAAAATTTTTGGAGTGGCCAAATGGGCACAAGTGATGCTGAGCATTCTGGATGCCTGTGGTGGTTACAACTCCAGATATCATTGATAAAATCCATGATATGGTGATGGATGACAGAAGAGTGAAGGCGCATGAGATTGATAGTGCTGTGGGCATCTCAAATGAATGGGTATATAATATTGTGCATAGACATTTGGGCATGGGAAAACTATCTGCAAGATGGGTTCTGCGATTGCTCATGCTTGACCAAAAATGGAATCATGCGAAGTGTTGCAAGGATGGTTTGCAGCTGTTCAGGAAGAATCCGGAGGACTTTAAGTGTCGTTTCGTCACTGTGGATGAAACATGGATACATTACTATGCTCCTGGGACCAAACAACAGTGTAAACAATGGGTTACCAAGGGAGAAACTGCACCAAAAAAGGCGAAGACCATTCCTTTGCCCGGAAAGGCTATGATGACTGTCTTGTGATTCGCAAGGGATAATCCTCATTGGCTATCTGGAAAAGGGTAAAACTATTACAGGTGCATATTATTCATCATTATTGTACTGTTTGAAAACTGTGCTGCTAGAAAAACGCCGGAAATTGATCCGCAAAAAGTACTTTTCCATCATGACAATGCACCAGCACACACCTCAGCAGTTGTGGTAGCAAAATTATTGAAAATAGGATTCCAGATCGTTTCAGATTCCCCTATTCTGCATACCTGTCTCCCTTGGACTACTATTTTTTCCCCAATTTGAAGAAATGGCTGGCAGGACAAAGATTTTATTCAAACAAGGAGGTCATTGCAGCAACTAATAGCTATTTTGCAGACTTGGACAATTCCTATTATTCGGAAGGGATCAACAAATTAGAACAGCATTGGATGAAGTGTGTAAGTCTAAAAGGAGACTACGTTGAAAAATAAAAAAAGGTTTACCCCAAACACTTAAGTAGTTTTTGTTTTTGCACGGACTTTTCAAATGCCCCTTGTATGTATGGAAAAAGATAAATGATTGTTTAAAATAATGAAATTTTATAATAGGTGTACGTTTATGAGATAAACAATGTGAATTGGAAGCTGGTTCATGCTTAGGGCACTTGTATAGTAAAATGTAAAAGATGTGAAGTCCCTCCACAACGGAAGTGGTATGGTGCAATGTTAAAGGTGGTTTTGGCAGTTGGACCGGATGGCTCCTTGGCATGAACGGTACGCAGTCAGTGGCTAGCTGTTGCACGGTACACATCAACGGTGCCAAGAGAGGCAATTGGGGGAGCTTTGCATGGAATTTTGCCTCAGATGTGGATTTGGCTGTTGCTTGGTACTCTTGGCAAAAAGAATGGCTCTAATACATTAAAAATCTGTTGCCAAGAAGAAATTTTATAGAGCATTCAAACATCAAGAGCCGTGAGTACATTGGCCGCCATGTCGCTTGTCACCTCAACTTCGCCACTGCTCCATCAACTTCATGCATACAGATATGCATCACAGCATGAACCAGTTAATTTCTGTGAGTACTTTTAATAATAATCCAAATGCTATAAATCTGTGTTTGGAACTGTATCTTTTATATCGATCATGAATCTATGCATGGTCCCCTCCTAAGTGTTTATAAAACTGAGTATCCTGTTTCAAACGAACTAGTGATTTAAGTCAAACATGCAAGGATCAGCAAGAGTTGAAGTTAGTTAGAATTTTGATAAAGTACTCTCAGTTTATTGCAAAGTATCATTTTGCAAAAATTCAGTGCAAGACTGTGTAAACGTTACTGTCTAAAATAACTGCTTCACTTGTAATAAAAAAGGCACCTAAGTTAAAATTATTTAAAACATAATTTAGCCTTGATTACTATCATGAATGTTTTTTTAAGTTAATTGAGCTCAATGTTGAATAATTTGCCTTGAAAAGTAAAATATAAACTATCCCAAGTGAAGTTAAGGAGTGACTTTGTTTAAATTAAATTTTGCTACTGACATAATGATAGAGTTTGATGAGTTATACTATACCAGTTTATGGGTCCCCACCATATTCTTCTCATAGTAGAAAGATAATGGAATATTATTGCTGCTAAGGAAAACAAATATAAGCAGAGGGATATGAATAGTGTAATTTTGTTATCATTTATCTATATTTGTGGTTTTTACATGCCAGTTAAGACAGAGGACCCACAGGTCCATCTTTAGTCCTGCATTTCTTGCATTAACATTTCAGTACTGGTTCAAGTAATGATCTTGAGTGTAACTGTTATTAGTACCTAAGTTTGGTACAATTTTTGTTTTCTGTGATTGCTAGTTTGTGCATTATTGGCAACTGCTACCACCCACAGCTTAGAGTACCCTGTGTCTGCTTGTATCCTGTGTGCTATGCAGAGGGAAATATTAATGAAATTAACTTCAGTAACTAACATTCAATTTTCTTAAACATATATTTCCAAAGTCATGTGCCTAATTGGGCTGTCAACCATTTATTGTTTCATTCGTCTATGAATTTTACTACTTTCATTAACCCCAAAGTTAAAGCCTGTTTAGTTTTCTGTTAATTGCAATATCTTCAATATTACAGTCCAATACCTTTATCCATTAGATACACATGCAGTCAAAATCCCCAAATCCTCTCAGAGGGTAAAATTAGCATGTTTCATAGCAGGTTAGTGTTATACATGGCTTTTCCTTTGACAGAACTTGAGGTTAGGTTGTAAGGTAAGATTGGCATATAGCGAAGCTAGTGTTATACATTGTATAACAAGAATGCATAGAGAGGACTTCACATTGACTCTAGTGGTTTGGAATAGATGCAGTTCTAGTGCAGATTCTGGAAGGTGCTAGACAGGTGATGGATTATGCATCTGGGAGTACTCTTGAAGTCTGGCACAAACTACTCTACAAATGAGGAATAGCGTCTTGGACTTATTTATGCCACCAACAAGTAACAGCCATATTTATTTGGTAAACCATTCACCTCTGTGACAGACCACCATTCTCTAAGCTGCCTAAGTAGCCTGAAGGATCCATCAGGTCAGCTGGCAAGATGAGCACTAGGCTTCAAGAGTACAGTATCACAGTGGTATAAAAAATGAGTGCAAACAGAAGGATGCTGACTGATTTTCAAGGAATCCTTTGGTGCAACACATCAGTGTGAATGAAATGTCCATCATTGCTGCATTAAATGACACTAAGGCTGAACAGAGGGAAGATCCAGCACTGTGGAAAACCATAGAACCCTTGAAGAAAGAGGGACCACACATCTCAGCTTGCAACACTACATATCATAGGGTTCATGTTATAAACTGATCAGGGAGAGTCAAGGCTGGGTTGCATGACATGTAGCTGATGAGCAAGGCAACTGTATAAAGTAAGTGAGATGTATGTCAGAAGGAAGGGTGAGACAGCAGAGCCACAGATGACTGTGCAGCCACTTCCAGCAAATCCTGCGTTGTTAAATAAACTACATGGGTAAGCACTAGCAGGCAG
Organism: Schistocerca nitens; assembly: GCF_023898315.1. Lineage (NCBI taxonomy): Eukaryota > Metazoa > Arthropoda > Insecta > Orthoptera > Acrididae > Schistocerca > Schistocerca nitens. Next base: position 38,541,739 of record NC_064615.1, read on the forward strand.
CATGCTTGCATGCTGAAGTTCTGAGTGTACCTAACACTAAACTATTTATTCAAAAAAATAAACCAAAACTGCAATGAAAATCCCAATAGAAGTAAGTCATAAACTTGACTAGTTCCCAACAGTTCTGATTCATAGTGTAAAATATGTGTCCAAAAGAGATAAGTTCAGCTACATAGAAAATTAATTTGTGTAATACTGGAATGCAAACATAATATAAAAAATATATCTTATATATTTAATATGATGTATGTTCAAAAATTATAAATAATTTTGAATGATGATGGTATAGAAGTTAAGAAGGAACTTAACTTGAGTAGTGATTACATGACAAAGTTGAGGAAGAGAGCAGAGTTGGTTTTGGGGTGTTTTGTTCATGTCCTTGGTAGGGGTAAGAACTGTGTGGCTAAGAGCCACAGGTGAGCTCGTGATAATGTGGTAAGCAGTTTGGACTTATTAATTTTCAGTAAAAACAGTTTGCAGCTGCAGACAGGCATTCTATTCATTGTGACTTAGCATGAACAGTTATATTGATCTTTACACATGATTATGTTACTCAGTAGACTGTGTGAGCTAGGGAATTGACTGACATTAACAAGTTTAGAGTAATGGACCAAGCCACTGCAAAAATAAAACATTTCTTATATAGGGATTAATTGTTTGCTTGCACTGCTCCGCTAAAAATAATTTTTAATTATTTTGAATATTTGTTGCTGTATGACCACCAAGTGAGGGAACATGTCTGTTAGCAGTAATGAAACTAAAACTGAGTCAAAACCTGTGGCAGGATACATTGTTGTCCATGTGGACCATTCCCAGTTTATTTGACATTCCATGTTTGTGTTCTAAATTGTTCATCAGCTGTTTGTTAAGCTGTATTATTGTTACTGAATTTACATAGGCCTCAGTGCAATGGCACACAACCAGCCCCTAGCCCGAAAGTCAAGGCACTAAATGTATTACTTGGTTGTGTGCCTGTCCACTGGTAGTTGTACCAGAGACGTTGCTATAAGTTGGTCTCATCAAGAAGCAATGAGCAGTAGCAGATGGTGTTGCAAGCTCTTCCACAGCCAGCTGTCCTGAAACATTTGCCTGACCTTTCTACATATGGTCACCTGTGATTTGCAAAGATTCTGAACAGAATCAGATGAAGGTTTTACTGGGTAGATATCTACCCATCCATTAGATACTATGTGAGTTACTGGAAGGACTGCCAGTAATGGAAGCACATGCTACAGTTACCTCCAGGGCATCTGATATCATTTTTGCCTGCAGCAGCACTTTTATGTCAGACTAAAACTGACTTCTAGTGGAGATTCCTGAAGTCAACAAATGAGAATCAATGTATAATAATCAGCACTATCTATCTCACAAACTACGTTGTCACAAAAGCTGTTCCTACTGCTGAGGTCCTGGAAATTGCAATGTTTCTTATGGAAGGCAACATTTTGAAGCACAGAATCCCCCATGTGATGAGCTTTGATTATGGAAACAGTTTTCATCTAACACCAGTCTAAGAAGTTACTTCACGTTGCTATAATACCAACAGGATGAAAACTGCCTACCATCCACAAAACACCTCAGTAAAATGATGACAGTTATGCATTCAGTGCATACTGATGTCAAACACAGTACTACCCATTGTCACAGTCGCACATTACAAAGCACAGTAAGTCTCCACAGACTTCACACTATTATTTCTGCTCCACAGTCATGAGGTCAAAATGACAATGCATACACTGCTCTTGTTTTAAATGGACAAAACCCAGGATGACTATGGGAAGGACCTGATCACCAGGACCAAAGAAGCAAGGCAACTGGCTCACGTATGGTCTTTGGACATCCCCAAGAATAACTGACAGTGCTATTATGCCAATGTCCATGGCCTTGCCTTAGTGTTAACACCGAAGTTAAGCGCTGTCGGGCTGGGCTAGCACTTGGATGGATGACCATTCAGTCTGCCGAGCACTCAGCCCTTGTGAGGCAAACTGAGGAGCTCCTTGATTAGGGAAGTAGTGGTTCTGGTCTCACAAACTGACATGTGGCTGGACAGCGGTGTACTGACCACACGCCCCTCCAAATCCACATCCTGTGATGATGCCCATGAGCTGAGGACGACATGGTGGCCAGTCAGCACCCTTGGGCCTTCATGGCCTGTTCAGGGTGGAGTTTAGTGTTTGGAGTTTTAGGTATTATGCCAAGCATCAACCAGTGAGATACATGCTGGGAGACTAGATATGCATTTTTACATCTGTTCAGAATGTAAGACTATGTGAAAAGTTAGTAAAACATTACTTTAAGACATAGCATGTCCTTTGTTACTTGTAAGATATCACATACAATGTCAATGATGGTGATCCTTCATAAAGAAAAGTGCAGAGACATCGTCTATGTCATCCGTACAAAGTCCTACTACAGTGATGAGGCATGGATAAATCATGGGGATCCTTCCTCAAGGAAACCTAGGGTCCTCTTGCTGATCAAGAATAATCAGATAAAGCACAGTTTAAACAGAGTTTGCAAGACTTTTTGGTATGCATCTTCTTCTACTCTGTAAGGTGAATAGCTTAACAGAGACTGTTAGACCAGCTAAGTAAAAATGTTTGTTAGATATCACTTTTGACAGCACTTGGCCACAATAGTCAAGATCAGGTTTTTTGTGTATGATAAATATATTAAAAGTGCATAAATGTGTTACATTCTGACAATGGATTAATGCTGTAAATGTTAGCAGTTCCAGTTTACTGTAATGTATTTATTCACATATTTTGACAATCTCCTGACAAATGATCAGGGAAGTGAGTATTATATTCAAATATTCTGTGTATTTTATATTATACTTGCTCACATGTTCCACATTCACAAGAATCATCTCATTCTTGGGTCAATGCAACTAAAACTGAATCTAACCTATCCCAATCCTATCTGAATGGAAGGAGCTACCTTCAGTGCTCATCATAGTGAAGACAATGTGACAATATGACCCAAATGCAATGATCCTCCAGCACTTCCATACAGAGGACCATTGATAAGATCAAGATCTAAAAAGAAGTAGTCAGCTCCAATGACCACTCCTGAAACAGTGGGTAGCTGTTTGCCCAGGAGACGGATCAATGCCGCAAGCTGTGTTGCGTGCAGAATGGAGTAGCAGTTAGAATCAATGGCTGTCAACCTGCAACCTCCCAGATCAAATCTGATAATATCAAATATTTTGTTATTTAATATTTATTGTGGAATATTTGATGTTTTTATAAATTACAGAATTCTTATTCCAGGAGGCAGTTCTGTTCTATTGTACATTGGTGTCTGGAATAAAGTGCTTTCAGCAGTAAGTTTTGTATTTCATTGATGACCCTGTGTTTAGATTTGGAATTGATTATGATTAACATAAACTCCATCCATTATCTCCGGTGGACCAATGGTAGTTGTAATGGAACTGGCAAATAGAGCCCATTTTGTTACATTATACTCTAATTAATGTTGTTTTGAAAAGCATTTGGTTAGTATGATTTTTGGGTAGGTGTAATTGATAAAGAAATTGTAAGTTCTTTGTCAATATGACTGAGATCTTTGGTCAGCAATGTGATTTTACCCACTTGTGTTTTGGCCGTGGTCGAGAGTAATATTTCTGGTGATAGTCAAAACCCGAACCATTTTTTTATCCAAATCAGTAAAGGAATCAATCATTCAGAATGAGATTTTCACTCTGCAGCCGAGTGTGCGCTGATATGAAACTTCCTGGCAGATTAAAACCGTGTGCTGGGCCGAGACTCGAACTCGGGACCTTTGCCTTCCGCGGGCAAGTGCTCTATCAACTGAGCTACCCAAGCACGACTCACGCCCGGTCCTCACAGCTTTACTTCTGCCAGTACCTCGTCTCCTACCTTCCAAACTTTACAGAAGCTCTCCTGCGAACCTTGCAGAACTAGCACTCCTGAAAGAAAGGATATTGCGAAGACATGGCTTAGCCACAGCCTGGGGGATGTTTCCAGGGGCGTGAGTCATGCTTGGGTAGCTCAGTTGGTAGAGCACTTGCCTGCGAAAGGCAAAGGTCCCGAGTTCGAGTCTCGGCCCGGTACACAGTTTTAATCTGGCAGGAAGTTTTGAATCAATCATTGCCTAGACAATGAAGCCACATGTACATCAGATGTTCAGCAGCATCAAGATAAGTGACGTCATGGCCATCTCTACAAAGTACTTTGCATCCATTAGCCACACCGTAATGGTGTCTTTATGGAAATAAATTTGCAGCGTAATAGAGAGGGTTCAGGATAACTGGGGGCTCTGTGATGTGATTAAGACATTTATTTTTACACAGATTGATGAAATGTATGTTTTGCAGGAGCATATTAAAAAAAAAATTCTTGTGCAAAGAAGTGCAATACATGGAAGTCAAGGGAGATGAAACGAAATGGTAAAGTGGACTGACGACATAAGTGAAGACCCACTGAAAAGATAAGTACATTTGTGTAGCACTTTTTATTCCTTTTATTATTTTGTTTATGAAATTTTACGAAAATGACCATTGTAAAAGAGGAAAGTGGTGCTGAATCTGAGGAGGATTGTGAGAATTTGTTACTCTCTGGGGACTTACACATGCTGATAAAAATGGAAGCTGTGTCATTCAAAGAAGCAGATCAAAGTCTTAATTCATCAGAATGGGAGATGTTGGATGTAAAATCAATGTTACAAATGATGGAACAATCATTAGCTTTAAATCAAACAGTTGCAGCATGCTTACAAGCTAATGAGGAACAGTTAAAAACCATGAATCACACAGTCATGGACAGTTTTTGGGTCATAAATCAGAAAGTATCACATCTTGAGGGAGTGATGAATAAAAACATTGACAATCTCATACTTTCAGGTAATAAACTTTGCAACAATATATCAAAGATAGGCAAGAAACTTAGCAGGGCAGACACAAAGATTTTGGCAGTAGAACCTAAAGTGGTAGAAGTAAAATCTATTCTGAGTAACAAAATTCAATATGTAAAAAATGAACTGGTCACAGACAGAGGGAAAAATCCAAAGTGATTTGTTAATGTTTAACAGACAAATAGATACAGTTTGTGTAAATGTATAAGCTATGGCTGTAGATCTTGAAAGTAGAGTAGATTCAAAACTAACTGTTGTGAATGATAAAGTGGAAACAGTCAGTAACACTGTAAAACTCCATGAGGTTGAAACTAAAGACAGATGTTAGTGGTCACGCGGGATTAGCCAAGTGGTCTAAGGCGCTGTAGTCATGGACTGTGCGGCTGGTCCCAGCGAAGGTTTGAGTCCTCCCTCGGGCATGGGTGTGTGTGTTTGCCCTTAGGATAATTTAGGTTACGTGGTGTGTAAGCTTAGGTACTGATGACCTTAGCAGTTAAGTACCATAAGATTTCACACTCTTCTTTTTTTGTTATTGAACTAAAAAGTACAGTATCAGAGTTAACACTCTAAGCGCCAAGCCCGTAAAATTTACGGGCCTGGGATCGCGCGAAAATCACCAAGCCCGTAAAATTTACGGGCCGCTACATTTAATTTCATTCAAAACACTGCAACGTTATTTCTACGGGTTTGGCCAGCGCTATACGTTTTTCAGATGTTTATTAACAAAATGCGTCCATAGATGTCACGGCAGCGCTGTAATTCATGTTAAAACTTATCTTTGCGTTCTCAGTCTGTATATCATTCAGTTGTTTGTCATCATGTTTCGGCGCGGTTTATCAGACGCAGAAATTGCGGATTTGATCAATCATAGCGACACTCTGGATAATGTAGAGAGTGATTCAGACGATTCTGAATGCAATGGTGTGTTTGAAGGTACGTATTTCCGAATTTTCCACGTAATTGTGCAGTACGCACATATCTGTTGAACATGTGTAAACGATGTATGTAGTTACACATAATGTGATATTCTTTTTAGAAGACGAGATTGATGACAGTTTGTCTTCAGATGAAGACGAGAATGATGTTGAAGGTGTTGCTTCAAATCCAGCAGCTGTGCCGTATCCGAAAGACAGTGAGTGGACTGCAGTTGACACCTACCGACCTCTGCCTGTCAACACGACACCCAGGCAGATACTAGTGGATATTGATGAGTCGAGTTCTGTACTGGATTGCAGTAAAGTGTTCCTTACTGACAGTGACGTAAATGAACTCAAGAGACAGACAAATTTGTATGCATCACAGACAATACAGAAGAAAAGAAGAGGAAATAATCTGAAGCCCCATTCAGTTTTGAGTTCGTGGAAGCCAGTGACTATAAGTGAGATGAGGCGTTTCTTGGGTATTATTTTCCACATGTGTGTTTCGAAAAAGCCAAAAATTGCGGACCATTGGAGCACTAATCCTGTTCTTAGTTGTAACTTTTGTCCCCATGTCATGAGCCGTTTGCGTTTCACTCAGATACTGTCATGCTTGCATCTTGTTGACAATTCAAATCAGAAAAAACCAGGCGAAGATGGATTTCATCCACTTTACAAAGTTTTGCCATATTATAATAATTTGAAGGAGCGATGTATCCAGGCATATCGTCCCTCAGAAAAAGTGACAATTGATGAAGGAATTTGCCCATTTCGAGGTCGTGTGAGTTTCCGTGTTTACATGCAAAATAAGCCTCATAAGTATGGACTGAAAGTATATGCTGTTGCTGAAGCCAGTAGTGGCTATGTTGTAAATTTTGAAGTTTATGCTGGTAAGCATATTGTTGACAATTCTTCGTCTGCGGTTATTTTGCGATTGTTGTCTGACAGCAGCTTGCTGAACAAAGGCCACACTGTGTATTTAGATCGATTTTATTCCAGTCCAGAGCTATTTCAGCAACTGGCAGAGAAAGGCACTGGAGCTGTTGGTACTGTGAACAAATCCAGGAAAGGATTGCCTAAAGATTTAGTATCTGCTAAGCTGAAAAAGGGCGAAATGTCTTTTCGGCGTAAAGATAATGTATTGGCAATGAAGTGGAAAGATAAGAGAGATGTGTATACATTGTCTACAAGGCATCAAGCAACATTTGGTACGCATACTAAGAGAAATGGGTCTGTAGTATTGAAACCACTTCAGGTACTTGATTACAACCTCAATAAAATTGGAGTGGATATTGGAGACCAACGCCTGCAGTACAATCCGTTCCAGCACAGAACTGTGAAATGGTGGCGAAAATTATATTTCCATTTGCTGCTTATGGGAGTATCAAATGCATTTTGGCTGTACAATGCAGTGCACAGGAAGAATATTACAATAACAGACTTTATAACAGTGCTTGCAGTTCAGCTTGTTGAAGACGACACACTTGAATTCATTCCAAGAAATGAAGGAACTGTAGGTCGGCTAACAAAGAGACATTTTTTGCAGCACATACCTGCAACTACTAAGAAGTATGCTGCTCGTGTGTGTCACGTGTGCAGTTCCAGGAGCAAGAAACAGAGTGGCAAGGCTTCTCGCAAAGAGACACGATACGAATGTGAACAGTGTGGCGTTGCACTCTGCCTGGAACCTTGCTTTAAAATTTTCCACACTAAAAAACAATATGATTCTGTGTGAAATTTATATGTAATACTGTATACTATCAGAAACATGTAATGTAGTGCCACAATTTTGGTTAAAAATAAATCACAATTGTATTCCCTTATTCGTATGACTTTTTCTAAATTCTTAAAACATCTAAGTGATTTCTATAACTGTACCTTAAAGCTGTGCATTGTAAAGTAGTTTCTTTCACTCAGAATTAAAGTAGAAATGTGCAGCTTCAAGATGGTACCAAATTTGCCACAATCCAAACAGTAGATTTGATGCAGTAATTTTTTTAATATTGGTAAAATTGCCCGGTTTCTAGGGACGGGTGCATAAAATAGGCCTGGTACAGAGAGTGTTAAACCATAAGTTTGAAATACTTAGCAATGATGTAGCTAATAAAATTTTCTATGAACACATGTACCTTATTATCCATTATTCCAGTTCAAAACTTTTCTAATGCTGTAGTTTGCATTCTGTCAACTTTCTGCAGAGTTTTAGGGACAATTTTTTGCCTAATATGAGTGAAAGTTTGAAAATTAAGTCTGTGAAAAAGTTTTTGGAGGGGGAATCTTTATCATGGGCCAATCAAACTTTTTCTATGGACATGTCTTATGCAGAATTTGAAATAGAGTTTTTAAAACTGTTTTGGTCTGAAACTGAACAAGCCAGAATAAAGAGTGAGTTCCTGAACAGACCAAATTATAGGGAAACACAGGGGTCTATGAAACAGTATTGTAAAAATAAATTGAAGAAGCTTGTACATTTGAGTAAACCCTTTGATGAGCTCACATATATTGACACTTCAAAGAGAAGAAAGCCAAGTGATGTGCAATGGGACATAGTTTATGGACCAGATGACAAAACTGAACAATTCCTGAACTACATGGACAAACTAGACAGAATTATAGACAAAGTTGGTAAACCACAAAACTATTTCAATCACACACAGAGAGGTGGGGATCATAGTTGGGGAAATACTAATTTTAATGGAAGGAAAACAGTAGGTCTGACAACCATAGTTTTTAGTTTTTATCATAGGGAACAAAATAGCCACAATAATATTAATTTCCATTCAAGGGAAAACTATAATTTCTATTCAAGAGGACAATATGGGAACAACTGGAACAGAAATAATAACAGGGAGTTTGAAAGCAGGAACAGGAATAAGCATGAACCTAGTGACCCCAGGAGTCAAAATGTTATGGGAAGTCATGAAGTAAAACCTAGCATGCACTCCATTGTTGGTCCACTAGGTAGGGGCAAAAAGCATAGATAATAGATGGATCAGTAAAAGTGACTACACTGTAGCAAAAGATACGTCTGAAGTATAGAGTAGTTATCTTATTAATGTGTACTACCCTGTAAACACAGTATCTGTTAAGAATGACACTTGTTCCTCATCTAACACTAAAAATGCAGGTAAGATGAATGAACATACTGGGTGTAATAGAGAGCCAGAGGAAGTAATTGACTTAGTTGAATTTTATGAATGGGCAGAAACTTGTAGTTTGTCAGAGGACCAGCAGGTTAACGATTTGCATGATTTGGGAATTGAAACGCTGATGAGGGAACCAGGTGATTAAATGATTGACACTAATTTAAGGAGCAAAGAATTAAATACACTTGGGTGTGAAAGTTATATTGTAAGTTTTTAGGAGAGAGAGGTTGATGATTGTAGTATTAGGGAAAATGAAGATTTAATGGTACATGATAGTGAGAAACATTTTGTTTGTTTGAAAGAGGAAATGGAAGCATTAGGTGCTGTGGGAGAAACTGATGTGCATGTTGCAGATATACCCAAGGATGTTGTTAAAAATTTAAGGGGTGTTAATGTCAGTGTCACAACCAATAGGTTCTGTAATCCGACAACTTCTGAAGAAACACATGTAGATGATAAATATTCTCTGAATAGTAAAACTGACTGTGCAAGTAGGCTACCATTTGCAATGAACAAAGGAGAATTCATTATCTATAACATGTGGCTAAATAGTGATGCAATAAGAAATGATAGTAATTTTAGAAAAATATGCAAGGGCTACTGCCGCATGGGCAGTAACGGCTAAACAAGCTAGCTCTCACATACTGTCTTGCAACACTCAATGCCAGCACAATGAACTATCTAAAGTCCTTGAAACATGATGCATAGCCAAAGAATGATGGTCCAGCTACTTCAAGAAAATCTCAACAGAAGCGTTCCCTCATCCACCAATACCCACTGGCCATGCTGTTGAAGGGCCCATAAGAGAAATTGCAGTCGAAGGGGTCAAGACTGCTTTGAGGAAAATGAAGCCTGAGAAAACACCAATCCAGATGACCTTCCAGCAGAGTTATGGTGTTCCCATCATTGGAAGGCAGCCAAATGGTTAACGTAACTCTTCAAAAAGATCATTGACAAGGGACAAACACCAACTGATTGGCAGCAGAGCATCATCAGGCCTATCTTTAAGAAGAAGGGAAATCCCGCTGAGCGCACAAACTATCATCCAATTCGACTTCTCTGCCACACCATGAAAACCTTTGAGTGTGTTCTGGACCAAAGGATCCATGAGATCACACAGATTTCCAGAAACCAAGCTGGATTTGTGAAGAACTGTGGCACAACTGATGTGATTCAGGCTGCAAGACTCTTAGTCAAGAAACATCATGAGAAAGCCAAGCCACTGCATCTAGCATTTCTGGATCTCGAAAAGGCCTTTGATCAGGTGACACACAGTCTTATCTGGCTAGCACTTTGACAGCATGATGTGCCAGAACAGTTTATTAACTGGGTGCAGATATTTTATGCACAGCCAAGAAGTTATGTCCGTACAACCTCAGGACTATCCAACTGACACACATAAGTCACCCAAACTCAACATGGTCTGTGGTTCAGCATTGGGAAGAAGGAGGGGTTTATGTACTATGTACTGTATATGTACAGACAGTACATATTTGTTACTTTCATCCACATCAATCCATTTACTTAGTTTCTGTACATTTGATTTATTATACATTACATAGTCTCGTTTTTCAGGCATCTTGCATTTTTTGATGAACTCACAATGGTTTTATGGAAGAAACAGCATAGCTTCAAAAAAGAAATAGTTGATAGACCTATAATATGAGAATGAAACTTTGTAACTGGTAATTCAGATCTTATTGGACAGTGTAATTATTTACAGTTCACTTATGTTTAATTTTGTTTTCCACTTGATGGTGAGTGTATAGCAACATACTTTGCTTTCAGACACAGCTACAATAGTTTTTCAATAATTTTATAGAGAGATGAAAGATTTGTATTGAATAAATGAAGAGATGTAACGTCAGCTGGAAATATTTCAAATTTTCAGCTATCTAAATTATAAAAAAAATATTTCAGTAGAAAAACAGTAAACTGATCTCTTTTAATTATTATCCATTGTCACTAAGATGATGGATAAATTAAAGGATACAGAACATAGTCTAAATAAGAATAAAATTTATAATAATATATGGCGCAGGACATAATGAAAGAGGGGAGAGAGAGTGTAGTAACATAAGAATAAGAGAGGGAATTTACCATAAAAACACATGATGATGAAAAAATGGTCTTATACAGTCAATTAAATAAATTTAGTAAATTATTCTCAGGTTAATTACAGCTACGCTACCTCCTCAATCCACGATGGACAGTAATTGTTGTAATGCTTCTATTTAAGTTTAGTGAAGGAAAGTTCTGCATATAGGTAGCAACATATTTATAAATTTTCACAAGATTTATGACTTTGTAGGCTTTCCTGACTTAATAAGTCTTGAATGTCTCCTTGGGTGTGCTGCTGGATACTAAAATTGACTTGAATCAGTATGCAAATCATCATCCTATATAGGCCTCCATAAAGATACATTCTAATGTTCTGACGACTTAAAGTGTGAGTGTGGATCTGCATTATATCGGCTTATTCCCCCAAACCACCTTCCACTTCTTTACGACATGACTTACTTGGAGTTTGTAGCTACTCTTCTTTACTGAATAGCTGGCTGCTGGAAACCTTCTTGACTTCTTCTCCGCCGAATAATGCTAGGTACAGGAATTTTTAGACTCTTTCTACTTATGAAATAATTAGACATACAAACTTTACTTTTCATCAAATAATGATGTATTTGATCTCCATACACAATAAAAATCTCACTTTCCACATGAATATGTAAATTACTGCAAGTCTCTCAAACAGTCAGACATTAGAAAAAAATTGAATTACAGTTAAAAGAAAGATGGCTTGGATACCATGACCTTTCTTAACACGAATCATAAAAATGAATCTTGCCTCTAACGAGGTTGTGTCAGGAGTCTACAAGAGTACTTTTTTCAACTGTTCTTATTTTAATAACAATAGTCAATGATGCAATAGGCACAGAGCTGCGTATAAACAACATAGTTCTTCCTTAGACACTCTCTAAAACATCTATGGATTGACTGACGGGTACCTGTTGGTGTTGTCCGACTGCCGCGTCTACTTTCTTCCTGTGACTGATTTTAAACCTGGACACACAAACTTGTGACATGCCGTAGGTAGAATTCTACCATCCCACACTCATATCCAGAATATCGTGTGTTCGAGACAGTAGAAGGCTGAGTGGTTCTAGAATTTACACAGAAATTCTCGATTCACTGCAACATGTTGTATGTGCTGCATATCACAATTGCTGCCCTCCAAGAATTGGAAGGTGGTGCTGCCCTCTGTAGAGCATCAGCAGCACCAGTACATTGCACTCAAAGATTATTTTCAAACATGTGGACTTGCTCCATCAAAGAATGTTCGTTTTGGTGTGATAGTACAGAGTCGAAAGTCCTGCTAGGCAGCAATTAATTAAATTGTCTGCCAACCCAGTTTCTATTGCCTGTTTTATAAACACTGCTTCAAAAACTGGAAGTGTTGGCAACTATCAGTCTCATCAAATTTCATCCTCTGTCCCTCGTTTAAGCAATGTTCTGCTACCACCAACTTTTCCACCTGTTGTAGCCTCATGTGACAGCAATGTAATGGTCCTGAACTGTGCAAATCAAACAGCAAGTGTAAGCCTTCCTACAATGACATGGAATTTTATATATGCTAAGCTTCCTGAGCACCAAATCATCTTTCACAGAGCTAAGAAGCCTTCCTAAGAGACAATCTCCATTCCTTCGGAATTGACTATGCAAATGTAGACGAGATGTGGCTCAAATTCAAAAATATAGTAGCAACAGCAATTGAGAGATTCATGCCTCATAAATTGGTAAGAGATGGAACTGATGCCCCGTGGTACACAAAACAGGTCCAAATGCTGTTGCAGAGGCAACGGAAAAAGCATGCGAAGTTCATAAGAACGCGAAATCCTGAAGATTGGGTAAAATTTACAGACGCGCGAAATTTGGCACGGACTTCAATGCGAGATGCCTTTAATTAGTTCCAAAACGAAACATTGTCTCGAAATTTGGTAGAAAATCCAAAGAAATTCTGGTCGTATGTAAAGTACACAAGCGGCAAGACACAGTCAATACCTTCGCTGCGCAGTGCCGATGGTACTGTTACCGACGACTGTGCCGCTAAAGCGGAGTTATTGAACGCAGTTTTCCGAAATTCCTTCACCAGGGAAGACGAATGGAATATTCGAGAATTTGAAACACGAAGAGCTGCTAGCATGAGTTTCTTAGAAGTAGATACCTTAGGGGTTGCGAAGCAACTCAAATCGCTTGATACGGGCAAATCTTCAGGTCCAGATTGTATACCGATTAGGTTCCTTTCAGATTACGCTGATACAATAGCTCCCTACTTAGTAATCATATACAACCGCTCGCTCACCGATAGATCTGTACCTACAGATTGGAAAATTGCGCAGGTCGCACCAGTGTTTAAGAAGGGTAGAGGAGTAATCCATCGAACTACAGACCTATATCATTGACGTTGGTTTGCAGTAGGGTTTTGGAACATATACTGTATTCAAACATTATGAATCACCTCAAAGGGAATGATCTATTGATACATAATCAGCATGGTTTCAGAAAACATTGTTCTTGCGCAACGCAGCTAGCTCTTTATTCGCATGAAGTAATGGCCGCTATCGACAGGGGAACTCAAGTTGATTCCGTATTTCTAGATTTCCGGAAAGCTTTTGACACCGTTCCTCACAAGTGACTTCTAATCAAGCTGGGGGCCTATGAGGTATCGTCTCAGTTGTGCGACTGTATTCGTCATTTACTGTCAGGAAGGTCGCAGTTCGTAGTAATAGACATCAAATCATCGAGTAAGACTGAAGTCATATCAGGTGTTCCCCAGGGAAGTGTCCTGGGACCTCTGCTATTCCTGATCTATATAAATGACCTGGGTGACAATCTGAGCAGTTCTCTTAGGTTGTTCGCAGATGATGCTGTAATTTACCATCTAGTAGGGTCATCCAAAGACCAGTATCAGTTGCAAAGCGATTTAGAAAAGATTGCTGTATGGTGTGGCAGGTGGCAGTTGATGCTAAATAACGAAAAGTGTGAGGTGATCCACATGAGTTCCAAAAGAAATCCGTTGGAATTCGATTACTCGATAAATAGTACAATTCTCAAGGTTGTCAATTCAACTAAGTACCTTGGTGTTAAAATTACGAACAACTTCAGTTGGAAAGACCACATAGATAATATTGTGGGGAAGGCGAGCCAAAGGTTGCATTTCATTGACAGGACACTTAGAAGATGCAACAAGTCGACTAAAGAGACAGCTTACACTACACTCGTTCATCTTCTGTTAGAATATTGCTGCGCGGTGTGGGATCCTTACGAGGTGGGATTGACAGAGGACATCGAAAGGGTGCAAAAAAGGGCAGCTCATTTTGTATTATCACGTAACAGGGGAGAGAGTGTGGCAGATATGATACGCGAGTTGGGATGGAAGTCATTTAAGCAAAGACGTTTTGCGTCGCGGCGAGATTTATTTACAAAATTTCATTCACCAACTTTCTCTTCCGAATGCAAAAATATTTTGTTGAGCCCAACCTTCATAGGTAGGAATGATCATCAAAATAAAATAAGAGAAATCAGAACTCGAACAGAAAGGTTTAGGTGTTCGTTTTTCCCGCGTGCTGTTCGGGAGTGGAATGGTAGAGAGATAGTATGATTGTGGTTCGATGAACCCTCTGCCAAGCACTTAAATGTGAATTGCAGATTAGTCATGTAGATGTATAAGTAGTACACTAATCTTGGAAGATTGATGGAACACACTCTTAATGCTAAAACATATTGACAAACTTAATAATTCAATGTCAGACAGGTAGACAATTTTAGTGACTGGGGTAAAAATAACAAAGGGAGACCCACAGGATTCAATTTATGGTCCACTTCTGTTACTTATAAATATGAATGGCCTTCTGACCTTCCACTTAAAATTCAACAAGCAAAATTAGTTTTTTTATTTTTTTTTTATTTATTTTTTTACTGCAGTGCTATTGTTATAATAAATCCTATTAGAGAGAAAGCAACAGAAGGGTTATAAAATGATATTCTCCTAATAATTATTAAGTACCTCTCTGAAAATGGACTCTCCCTAAATTCTGAAAAACACACTGTATTCATTTCTGTATAAAAAATAAAGTTATAGCAACAAGTGATGTAAGTGATTTAGCACATGAGCAGGAGTCAGTAAGTAGGGTGGAATGCTCCAAATTTTTGGGTGTACATATTGATGAAAACTTAAACTGGAAGGAGCACATTATTGAACTTTTCAAACAATTAAGTTCAGCTACATTTGCTCTCCACATAATTACTAAATTTGGAAACAAACATGTGAACCTTTTGACATATGTTGCATATTTCCACTTAATACTGTCATTTAGAATGAAGGGTAAATCATCGATTTGAAAGAAGTATTGATTGCACAAAAGCGAAGAGTAAGAGTAATATGTGGTATTCACCCACGGATGTCATGTAGGCTCTTTAACTACACCATCACAATATGTAATTTTGCTGATGAAATTCATTATAAATAATCCAACTCAGTTTGGGAAGAACAGTGATGTATGTACTTACAACATTAGAGAAAAAAAAGACCTTCATTGCCCACTGTCAAAGCTGCCAGTGGCTCAGAGTGGAGTTGAATATCCAGCAATAAAATTTTTGGCCATTTACCCAATAATATTTTTGTAAACCATCATCACCAGTTTTTTGGCTGTGGAGGCTGAGTTGCCACTGTTGTTACAGCAGGCCAAGTTTGTGAGTTTGTGAAATGGCTTCTGATACACTACGCCACTAAGACAATTTCTCCCTGCCACTATTAGACAGCTGTGCCTCAGGGCCAGGTAACAGGATAGGGGAATGAAGGTCTACAACACTTCAACACATTAGTAACAAAGTCACACAAATGAGTTAAAAGGTTTACTTATCTTTGTGACTAGTTGAATAATGAATTCTGCAACATTGCTTGTAGTGTAACACAAAAAAGGTACTCAAGTACATAGCAAATGCAATTTACAAGAACTGTCTGTTCACTTCTAAGAGTTCACTAAATGATGTTCTCAGCCCTGGAGAATGATCTATAACCAAGTGGGTGAGAGCTGCTCTTCTATTTTGCAAGTACGCTTCTGTCCATTGTCATCTGATCATTGGTAACTTGTACTTGGCGAGCAATTGGTCAAGATGAACTTGATATCTTCATCCTGAGTGCCGCCTGTGATGCTGGTGGAACTTGCACAAGTGCCAAGTGTCTATGGCACTGGCACCATCTTGCATCTTTGTGTCAGTGCTGCTTTTGCGCTGTTTAACAGACCTCTTCCTATGATTTCCACAGTCTATAAGTTGTCCTACTCCTTTGTCCACATGGTGACTTCAGGCACTACAGGAGATTCAAATTTATAGTCCGAGGTCGTTAACAAGGACGAACAGTTTGGTACTTAACTCATATCGATGGCTGCGTTGTTGTCTTTGTGAAGTCTAGAGGTGATTCCACTGCGATGTTCCCGTGGTTTTCTTTGTGTTTGGATGAGACTAACTGGTTTGTAGGGCGATGTGGTATTTTGATTTTTAGAGAGCAAACGTTACATTAGTTTTGCAAATCACTATTTAATTCATTTATTCACATTTAACACTTCTACAAAAATACCAAATAAGACATTGTTTTACACCACATCTGTATCACCACCTCCTCCAGCCCACGCTACCTATCCAAAAGCCCGTCCGGCTTCTCCACCAAAGATTGACCTCCTTTTTGCATGACCAAAGATAACTGTCTCTTAGTTGTTAAACTCGCAGTCAAAGGCTATATTTACATAAAACGTTACACGTAAAGAAATTACTGACATACATGATCTTACGTTCTGTTATAATACCCCCCACACACAAGTCCGTGCATGGCATGCATGGGATTGTGTGTCACTATGGAATAAAATATATCTAATACACACATCATAATAAAATTTCCAGTTCCGAAAGTTAGTAATAAAATTGGTTTCCCAAGTGATCTTAGTTATATATATACACTTTCCATGATATACAATTTGAAAGTTACATTGGCTGTATTGCGCAATAAGTGTAATGAGCTTATAACTAACAATAAAATATGGCACCTTATATTTAATTGATCATGGTAGCTGCAGAGCCATGTTAAGATGGGTACATAATTATATAGTATATGCATAAACTCAAGTTTACTTCAATACTGACTTAATGCATCTTAGTTAACCTCATTCTTCTGATTGTCAGTGGTTTCTTTAGAATATATTAAGTGAACTGTGGAATGCAGGCATCTCTCACAATCTTTTAATATAAGTGCTTCAATAAAATACCTTATGGCATGGCTTGTGCCCAAAACAAACCTTAAATCTAAAGAAATCATTATTCTAAAATAAACAGGTTCTTTTAACCACATACATAAAATAGACATAGTTCAAAATATTGTAATACTTATACACAATGTTAAATGGTTGTCTTTTAGGGAAAATTCATGTATACGTGATGAATGGAGTCACATGGTGACTCCAGTGCAAATTCAATTATGTGTGATCAGCACTGTATTTTCAGAGTCCGATTGGTTTACATATTTATGATTTAATGTTTCCTTTATAATGAGATAGCTGAGACGTTCCATATGATTGCGACTATAATTGCAGTATCCTCACATTGTACATCTATTTCAGCTTTATAGGTCAAATTATGACAAACTCTACACTTAAATTGTGTAAGATTGTTAGTATTTATACCTTAATTTTACATCATTATTAAGCAGTGTTTCATTTTTATTTACTCTCCTGTGCTTCGTCACCACAACTATCATCAAGTTCCAACACTTCATTATTTATTTCAATAAAGACATTGTACTCACTTACTGGTTTGCTTACCATACTTTTCACATCAAAAATACTATCATCACTACTATGGTATACTTTACTGCCAGTGTCATCTATTTCTCTCTGTTTTTCACTTTCTATGGTTGATTCTTTTTCCTGTTGCTTAGGTTTATCATCAGCTGATTCACTATTACCTTCTTGTGTGAACAACCCCCCCCAATTCTGAACTAAAACATTTATTACTCTCTTCATTATTAGCTTGCTCTCCACTTTTTGCCCAGCTGTAAAAATCATTTAACATCTCCTCATCCAGAATTGAGTCAGAACTTTGATCTCTCCTACGTTTATTTTGTGGTGGTCTACTGTGCCACATAGCATCCCAAAAATTTTATATCAAAATTTATATAATTCACTTGGTATTCCTGGTTTTTAACCTGTTTGTTAATGGTACATTTATTTACAGTATTGGGTTTTGTGTGAAAGTTAGTGGTCCTATTATGTTTAAATCTGTTCGCCCCAAAGCTGTGGACCCTCATTGAGGCGGTCCGGAGTTTTCCGGAGGTCTACCTCTATTTTCACTCCTCCAATTTGTATTCATTCTGTTGTTACCTTCCCATCTGTTGTTCCTAGTTACACCATTGCTTTCCCAGTTACTCCCTCTCCAATTAGCATTGTACTCTCTTGTTCTATCATATTGGTGTTCATTCCGAAAATCTCTATCGTCCCTTCTAGGGTTCTCCCCACGGTAATCAGGATTCCACCTCCCACTGTAATGGTTTCCGTTACTAAACTGTTGCACATTTCTCTCCATTGCCCTGTCTAATTTGTCTATATATTTTAGAAACTGGTCTAAACAGTCGTCAGGTCCATGCACTAATTCCCACTGTATTCTTTCAGGTAACCTCCTTTTAAGGGCATCAATTTGCGTCATTTCATCGAAGGGTTTATCTAGATGTACCAATTTCCTAAGTTGATCCCTGCCAAAGTCTTTCATTGAGTGGTTTCTGCCCCTGAAGCTAGGCCCATTTAAAAATTCACTTTTTATTCTACCCTGTTCAGTCTCAGACCAAAACTTATTTAAGAAACTCTTCTTAAAATCATCAAATGTTTTCCACTCATCAAAATGTTGGTTTGCCCAAGACAAAGCTTCTCCCTCAAGAAATTTTTTGACAAATTTAATCTTTAGATTATCAGACATGCCAGGAACAAGGTTTTCAGAGCAGTGTTGTAAAAAATCTACAGGGTGTAAATTATCACAAGGAAAACTTTTTACAGGTGAATTACTCCACACACTTCCACCATTCATACATAAATTTCTAGACACAAAATTATCTTGCATTTCAGTGAATCTCTTGTCTATTACACTTAAATTACATGTTACAGACTCTTGTATCTTATTTACTTCAGCATCTAAGGAGTTAACTTTTGATTCTGTATCTAGACTTAATTTGTCTACCCTCTCCTCCACAGTTCTTTGAGCTGCAGTTAACCTTTCAATCTCTTTCCCTTGACTTGAGCTAACTGTGGCTAACTTATTTTCTAAGGTCACAAACTTATTTTCTATAGCTTCAATTTTGGAGTTCACACCCTTCAAACTTTCTCCTAATTGAAGTTTTAAATTTGAGATCTGTTCTTTCAGTACATCCCTGTTGCTTTTCATTTTTGCTTCCAGCGATTCACTGGATTCATTTATTTTCGATTCTAGGAATTGTCTATTTGAGTTCATTGCCCTTGTTAATTCAGACTGCATTTGTCCCATTCTGGCAAAAAGTAAACTTACCCAGTCCTGTTGATCCGGTTTTCTTTCGGTTTGTGAGTCATCTGGATCGTCACTTACACCACACACGTTCGAGTTTAACATTTCTCCAACTTCCTTTTTAATTTCTTCTGATCGCATCATGATGACACCACGTGTTTGGACACAGTTTTGACGAAAAGTTATAACAAAGCAGAATTGTATTTATCTTTTCACACCACGACGTCGATCACACGTCCACCTCTCCGATAAGCCAGCACTTTGTTGGTTCTCACACTACTTTTTCTGGTCCAGGGAACGTGTACAATGTTACTCACGTTTTACGAATTATAAAGTTTGCAATGTTCCGCAAACGAAGCACAATTAATCCCATCGCATTTAACTGTAATATCCCGGACGAGCCCCCAAGTTTAACAGACCTCTTCCTATGATTTCCACAGTCTATAAGTTGTCCTACTCCTTTGTCCACATGGTGACTTCAGGCACTACAGGAGATTCAAATTTATAGTCCGAGGTCGTTAACAAGGACGAACAGTTTGGTACTTAACTCATATCGATGGCTGCGTTGTTGTCTTCGTGAAGTCTAGAGGTGATTCCACTGCGATGTTCCCGTGGTTTTCTTTGTGTTTGGATGAGACTAACTGGTTTGTAGGGCGATGTGGTATTTTGATTTTTAGAGAGCAAACGTTACATTAGTTTTGCAAATCACTATTTAATTCATTTATTCACATTTAACACCTCTACAAAAATATCAAATAAGACATTGTTTTACACCACATCTGTATCACCACCTTCTCCAGCCCACGCTACCTATCCAAAAGCCCGTCCGGCTTCTCCACCAAAGATCGACCTCCTTTTTGCATGACCAAAGATAACTGTCTCTTAGTTGTTAAACTCGCAGTCAAAGGCTATATTTACATAAAACGTTACACGTAAAGAAATTACTGACATACACGATCTTACGTTCTGTTATAGCTGGCTGTCTTGTCTGGTCAACACAGCAAACATAAAACATCTGACAGGTAGCAAGGCAAGGTTTAAATCTAATTTAAAATCATTTCTTGTGGACAACTCCTATTCCACTGACAAATTTCTACTTAAAAATAGGTAGCCAGCAAAAAGGCATGAGTAGGAATAAAATGATAAAGCATTTATTAATGTTTGCACTAATTGTGTATATTTATCTTGTAAACTGACTTGTTCAAGATCGTTCTGATAAATCAATCCTTCAAAAAACTGTCTTAAATAGTGTGCCTCCAACATAAGGAGTAAAGGCAATAGATCTTTGCTTCTAGTCATGCATCTTCAGGAATGGTCCAAACTCCATGGGCTGATGAATCTGCTTCTCAGAGTATCCATTTTCCTTAAAAACAGCCATCAAGTGTGCAAGTTCTTGGGTTGAACTGTCTGCATCAGAAATGGCATGTGCTTTGTGTACAAGAGTTCTAAGGAAGCCACTACGTTGGTATGTTGGATGACAACTCTTAGAATGTCAATTGGTGTGTGTCGGCTTTCTATCAACACTATGTCCCAGACTACCATCTTGCTTTTTGTAAACCATGACATCCAAAAATGAAGGCATCCCAGCACTTTCAACCTCAATGGTAAATTTGATACTGGGATGAAGGCAGTCAAAGTGGTCCAAAAACCAATTGAAACCATCATGTCCATCAGGCCATGTGGAAAAGGTATCACCTCTGTACCTTCAAAAGAACACTGGTTGCAAAGCTGAAGTCCTCAGTACTGTATCCTCGAAGTCCTCCATAAATACATTGGCAACTATGGGCAATAAATGACTACCCATAGCCTCTCCATCGTTCTGTTAAAATATGTTACCATTAAATGAAAAATATGTGGATGTCAGCACCTGATGACAAAGCTTCACCAACTGTTCATTCAGTTTTTCGCTAATCAAACTCCCAGACTCTTCCAAGGGGACTTGTGTAAATTCATATACCCCATCAAAACTCACTAGTAATTGCAAAGGACCCATCCTCAAAGATTTCAATCATTAAATAAAATCCAGTGAATTGGTGAAATGATGCTCACACTTTACAACATATGGGCTGAGAACAGATGTTAAATACTTCACCAGGTTATAAGTGGGTGGACCCAAATTTCTAATAGGGTGTAGAAGAATCTCTTAACTATGTGACTTTGGCAGACCATACAATCTTTGTAGACTGGCAGCACCAGGATAATCCCTACTGTTGGTAATTTGGATGCAGCCAGTTCTAACCTGGTGTTCTCAGCCTGTACGTTGGCATGTGTAAAATACTTTGGGCTTACTAGAGAGTTTTGATGTGGTGTCTCTATTTAAACAAGTCCATCTGGAGGAGTCCCTGGATTTCATTAGTGAAAGACTGAATGAAGAGTTGGTGAAGCTTAATCATCAGGTGCTAACATCCACATATTTTTCATTTAATGACAACATTTAAACAAGATAGTACTCTGGGACATAGTTTTCATTGAAAGCCGATGCAGACTAAACAGTATCTGCATGCTAAGAGTTTTCATCCACCACATCAATGCAGTGGCATCCTTTGGAGTTTTGTATCCAGAGTATATGCCATTTTTGAGATGGACAATTTAACCCAAGAACTTCCTCATTTGACGGCTGTTTTTAAGGAAAATGGATACTGTGAGAAGCAGATTCATTGGGCTACGGTGTTTGGACAATTTCTGGAGGTGAATGGAGAACATCATAGGTCTGTGGCCTTTATTCCTTATGCTGGGGGCATATCTTTTAAGACTGGAACAATTTTAGTGAGTTTTAACATTAAGCGTGTGTTCCACCCATCTTCCAAGACTAGGGCACTACTTGGCTCTGTGATGGATGATTTGGGGCTTAGGAAGCCTGGCATATATAAAATTATCTGTAAATGTGGGAAGGTTTACATCAACCATTCAGTTCACATAGTTCAGGACAGATCTATGGAACATTGCCATCATAGAAGGTTACAGTACCTGTAAAAATTGGCAGCTGCAGGATAATGCATATATGAAGGATACACAATGAAATCTGATAAGACTGTGATAGTTTTCAACTCTTACACTTTTTGGAGCAGTTTTTATAAAAAGCCAACTGAAATTTGGTTGGCAGACAATTTGATTAATAGAGACAATGGATTTCCTCTTAGCAAGACATGGAACCCTGTACTATCCTGCATCAAACAGAACATTCTTTGGTGCAGCCAGTCTGAGTATTTGAAAATAGTCTTTGAGTGTGATATATCATTGTCATTAGTGTTCTACTAAGGGTAGTACCACCTGCTCAGTCTTGGAGGGCACCAACAGTGATAGGCAGCATGTGTGCTGTGTACAGTATGCAGGCCAATATAGGATGACAATTTGCAGCCTCAGTATCAGTTTTCAGTGGGACTTAGTAGCAGCAGCATTATTCTGAGGATGGTGAACAGATGGATTGCTAAATATTAAATCAAGTTGATTTTAAGATCTGGCAGCAAATTTGAGGAGACTTTTCATTCAGAAGACTGTTAATGTATTTTACTGAAGATGAGCAAAATACACTCCTGGAAATGGAAAAAAGAACACATTGACACCGGTGTGTCAGACCCACCATACTTGCTCCGGACACTGTGAGAGGGCTGTACAAGCAATGATCACATGCACGGCACAGCGGACACACCAGAAACCGCGGTGTTGGCCGTCGAATGGCGCTAGCTGCGCAGCATTTGTGCACCGCCGCCGTCAGTGTCAGCCAGTTTGCCGTGGCATACGGAGCTCCATCGCAGTCTTTAACACTGGTAGCATGCCGCGACAGCGTGGACGTGAACCGTATGTGCAGTTGACGGACTTTGAGCGAGGGCGTATAGTGGGCATGCGGGAGGCCGGGTGGACGTACCGCCGAATTGCTCAACACGTGGGGCGTGAGGTCTCCACAGTACATCGATGTTGTCGCCAGTGGTCGGCGGAAGGTGCACGTGCCCGTCGACCTGGGACCGGACCGCAGCGACGCACGGATGCACGCCAAGACCGTAGGATCCTACGCGGTGCCGTAGGGGACCGCACCGCCACTTCCCAGCAAATTAGGGACACTGTTGCTCCTGGGGTATCGGCGAGGACCATTCGCAACTGTCTCCATGAAGCTGGGCTACGGTCCCGCACACCGTTAGGCCGTCTTCCGCTCACGCCCCAACATCGTGCAGCCCGCCTCCAGTGGTGTCGCGACAGGCGTGAATGGAGGCACGAATGGAGACGTGTCGTCCTCAGCGATGAGAGTCACTTCTGCCTTGGTGCCAATGATGGTCGTATGCATGTTTGGCGCCGTGCAGGTGAGCGCCACAATCAGGACTGCATACGACCGAGGCACACAGGGACAACACCCGGCATCATGGTGTGGGGAGCGATCTCCTACACTGGCCGTACACCACTGGTGATCGTCGAGGGGACACTGAATAGTGCACGGTACATCCAAACCGTCATCGAACCCATCGTTCTACCATTCCTAGACCGGCAAGGGAACTTGCTGTTCCAACAGGACAATGCACGTCCGCATGTATCCCGTGCTACCCAACGTGCTCTAGAAGGTGTAAGTCAACTACCCTGGCCAGCAAGATCTCCGGATCTGTCCCCCATTGAGCATGTTTGGGACTGGATGAAGCGTCGTCTCACGCGGTCTGCACGTCCAGCACGAACGCTGGTCCAACTGAGGCGCCAGGTGGAAATGGCATGGCAAGCCGTTCCACAGGACTACATCCAGCATCTCTACGATCGTCTCCATGGGAGAATAGCAGCCTGCATTGCTGCGAAAGGTGGATATACACTGTACTAGTGCCGACATTGTGCATGCTCTGTTGCCTGTGTCTATGTGCCTGTGGTTCTGTCAGTGTGATCATGTGATGTATCTGACCCCAGGAATGTGTCAATAAAGTTCCCCTTCCTGGGACAATGAATTCATGGTGTTCTTATTTCAATTTCCAGGAGTGTACATTAGCAACTAAAGGTTTTATCAACCTATTTTGCACATCACATAATACAAAAAGTAAATATGCTCGTAAGAATAAAATACAGAAATATTCTACTGTGCACTCCTGTGCTCTCTAATGCAAGGTTGGACATAAATGAAGAGAAGTACTACAAGGACAAACTGCTGATTCACACAAAAAAATCAAAAACTATTGTTACTTTCTTCCTTCTCTAGTTATAGTACTTAAACTAAAGAAAATGCGATAATTTAGTAAGGGAATTGGAAACCCTTAAAATTTATACAGATGCCAAATATGACAGATCAGTATTCTAATTTTCATCAGACACCACGTAAAAGACATGTAGAAAACTCACTGCATCATAGAATGTGGGAACCACACAAGAACTTACAAAACACATGTTTACCAATAAAACCAGTGTCTGCATTATCATGTGACATGACCTAAGTGCAAACAAAAAAAGTAACCAGGAAGAACGCAGCATTAATATCCAATTTTTTATAGCACTACACTGTCACTCTAATTGATATGTGCCACGTCAGTGACTGTTAAAGATCAGTTTTTAGTGATTTCTCCATAGCAGTGTTCACAAACATATTATGTGAATGAGGAGCACTATTCAATATGATAGCTTACTTAAGAGCTGAAGTTGCAAGAGAACTGTATCCAGAAAAAATTGCCAATGTTAACCTTCCATAAACAAAAATATTAACTGTCTGGTTTGTTGCCTGTGGAGTAATGACACATTTCTACATTTTCTATGATTTTATGGTTGAGGATTTACATTGATGTCCTTGAAGATGGTTAGAAGAGTATGTTTTAAATTGTTGTCAAGAACCAATGGAGAAATAATACATCTACAGATCTGCATAAGGAATATCACAAGCCTTCATTGTGCAAGTACTGTGTGCAAGCCACTTTCATGTCTTTCGAAAAAGAGTTGTGACATTACATGAAGAGGCAGAGAAGTGATGGTTCACAGCCAACAAGCCTTTCTGTGAAGAACCAAGGTTTGCTGTAGGGGCCCATGTACTACTGCCATCTATAAACTTGCCAGTCAGTACTGTAGGCAAAATGCCAAAGGTGGTGGTGTATGCATTTATCTAAATCCCAAGCTTAAATTTAAGTTAAGATACGAGGCTAAACCATTAATCATAGAAAAGGATTTTGAAGCAGTAACCATTCAGTTATATAGTTTAAAGAAGAAAATAATTGTTGCAGCAATATACAGGTCACCATCTGGAGATACTGAAGTCTTTCTTAAGAATTTGGAAGAAATGCTCAACATTTTCTCAAATGAGAACTCCACCATAATTCTTTGTGGTGACTTTAATATTAATCTATTGGTCCAGAGTCCAGTAAAAAACAAGTTTTTAGACATACTAAAAAGCTTCAACATGTTCCCCCACATATCAGCTCCCACTAGAATAACAGATTCCAGTGAAAGCCTAATAGATAACATCTTCTCAAATGTGCACACACGTGAAGTTGCAGTTACAAATGTGAATATAGGATTATCAGATCATAATGCACTAACCTTTAATCTCACTGCAACTCCCAAGGAGGAGGAAAATAAAAAGGAGTACAAACGATTTTTCTCTACTGAAAATTGTAATCAGTTCAAAAATAATTTAAAAAATGCAGTTTGGTCAGAGGTCCTGGCACAAACAAACACAAATGATGCTTACAATATATTTGCTTCCACTTTTATGACATACTTTGAAATGTGTTTCCCAAAAAAGCTTTTTAGTTATAGATCATCTGGATCCAAAGGGACTTGGATTACACCCGGAATTAAAAAGTCAAGTGAAACCATGAAATTACTAAGTTTAAAGTTAAAAACATGTCATGATCAGCAGTTTGTTGAGTATGTGAGGACATACAAAAAGACTTACCGCAAAGTATTAGCAAAAGCAAAATTATTAAGTAATGATAGATTAATAAGGCAAGCTAGTAACAAGTCCAGAATGATGTGGAAAATGGTAAAAAAAGAAACTGGGGGTCAAACTAAAGAACAGGAAATCAATCTTAAAAATAATGAAAATATTCCCATAGAAAAAGATGCCATGGCAAACTATGTAAACAATTATTTTGTAAATATTCCCCTTACTTTAAGTAGTAAATTTATGCAACAACCAACAGTGACAACTCCAATGGTAAATACCAGCATGATGGCAATGCCAACAAATGAGCATGAAGTTCTAAAAGTTATTAAATGCTTGAAATCCAAAATGTCCTCTGGTTTGGATGATGTACCTGTATCAATAATTAAGAAAATTGCTCCATGTGTTGTCAAACCTATAGTGCACATAGCAAACTTGTCCCTTAGTGAAGGGATATTTCCGGACAAACTTAAAATCTCCAAAGTGATACCTCTATACAAAAATGGTGACAGACATAAAATAGAAAATTACCGACCTATATCTCTCCTTCCAGCCTTCTCCAAAATAATTGAGGAATTAATGAAAATCAGGGTTACAAAATATCTAGAAAAATATAAACTAATAAATAACAGTCAACATGGCTTTCGAGCAGGGCACAGTACAGAAACAGCCATATTGGACTACACAACAGAAATAGTAAGAAATTTGGAGTCAAATAAACAGGTTGTTGGAATTAATCTAGATTTATCCAAAGCATTTGATACTGTGAACCATGTAATATTACTAGAGAAACTTGAAGCAATAGGCATCAGGGGTACTGTTAAAAAATGGTTTGAATCTTATCTGCAAAACAGGTCACAAGTTGTTGAGCTGAGGTCATCCAACAATCTTCACAATTTTAAACTCGTATCTGAACCAAAACAAATTGAAATAGGTGTTCCACAGGGCAGCATTCTGGGCCCATTGTTATTTCTAATTTATATAAATGATATACGGGCACCAGACAGCTCAGCCAAAATTCTACTATTTGCAGATGACACGAGTATCATAATTAGTGATATAAAAGAATCATTGTGTACTACAGCAGAGAAAACGCTCTCATACATCCAGTCATGGTTTTATTCAAATAAGCTGACATTAAATACAAAGAAAACAAACTTTATTCAGTATGGAAGCAAGTGTCAAAGGGAAAATATGTGCCTTATGCTGGATAGCAAACAAATAGAAAAAGTGTGCACTACAAAGTTTCTGGGAATGCGAATTGACCAAGATTTAAACTGGAATGAACACAGTGTGTATCTTACCCAGAAACTTAGCTCAGCATGTTTTGCCTTAAGAATAATATCCAAGGTATGCAGCAAAGAATGTATTAGAGCAGTGTATTTCAGTTATTTCCAATCAGTTGCAAGCTATGGCATAAGTTTTTGGGGAAAAACCAGGTCAAGACTAAATGACATTTTTATTATGCAAAAAAGAGCCATTCGTATCATGACACACAGCCCACCACAAACTCACTGTAGACCCTTATTCAGACAACTAAAGATACTTACAATACCATCAATATATATTTTCAAATGCCTGGAAACGATAAGTAAAAATAACTGCGATCTCCAAACCAACTCAAGCTACCATGATCACAATACAAGGCATTGTAAAGACTTCCACATTCCCTATGTAGCAAAAACTAGAAGTCAGAAACATGTTAGCCACTTAGGAATAAAGCTTTTAAATGCACTTCCATCTCAAATTAAAGAATTGAAAGGCAAAAATAATTTCAAGCATGAAGTAAAAAAATACTTGATGGAAAAATGCTTCTACAGTGTAAATGAATACCTGTCTCAGACTGTGAATTGAAACCTGTAGCCTATGATGTTTTCAACTTTGTAATTATGAAATTTAGGAAAAATCTGTTAACTATCCGTAATACATTTTTGTGTATATCCGTAACAAGTTTTGTGTACAAGGCATAGTTCATTATCTAAAAATTTTCATTGTGAGCATGTACTTTTGTTTTTTGGGTAATATGTTGTTGTACACTACTATTGTACTATGTGTATGTAATTTGTTTGCTGTTTGTATATGTTTGTCAATTTATTATGTGTATGTGTTGTTATGTGTTACGTGTAATCAAATGACAAATCCTATATCACATGTGTGATCTACTGGATGCTAAATAAATAAATAAATAAATAAATCATTTGGAACAATACCTGTTTACGTGTGTGAAAAAGACAGAAATGTTTATGGAGCTACTGAAGAGATGGAAAGAAATATTCGGAAAGATCACACATTGTACTGAGGAGGAACAAGTGAAGTGGATTTGGGAGCAGCTGTCAACATTTTGAGAAAAAAGGCAGAGGTTGTTAGTGGAATGGGTACAGATCATAAAGATCTCATCAATTCATCAATAAATCTGATTCTGACAAAGGATTTAAGGGGTTGAATAGCTTCTTGAAAGACTCCTCTTTGTGGCTTGTACACATGGGAAGAATTACTTAAGGCAGTTCTAGTTATTAGCTTAAAGTCTTGCTCTTCAAAAGAAAATAATTATGGGCAGGAGGAAAGTAAGGAAGTGTTGTATTTAGTGTGAGGACAACACTAGGAAAGTAGTATTCCATGGCAAAAAAAGCTCTAACCAATATGGATGTTGATGTACAAGGCAAGAAGGACCTCTGGTGATAAAGTAATATTGGGAAAGATCTGTGGGATATCACTGGAGGAAGTGATTAGCATTTAGACACTGGAATGTAGATTGCAAAAAATTGGTTTGAGATGAGAATCAGACAAGGCAGATGATCTTTTTTGGGAGTATAGTAATCAGTAACAATTAGGTGTCAGTAGGGAGTTCATTTTGTGAAGTTTAAGGTGCAAGCAGAAATTGGTTGAAGGGAGTAATTTCATAGTGAAGAGGGAGACGCATTTAACCCTTTAACTGCTCTGGATGTGTTAACAAGCATGCCTTCGTACCTGTCCCTGTGTGCTCTGAATATGTTTACGTGCCCACCAGTCCTTATACCTGGTACTCTGAACATGTAGACACATAGACACGTTTAGAGTACCAGGTATAAGGACTGGTGGGCACGTAAACACATTCAGAGCACACAGGGACAGGTACAAAGGCATGCGTGTTAACACCTCCAGAGCAGTTAAAGGGCTAAGTGAAAGGTTTTATGAGGGACATAACAGCTTTATGAGAAACTGGAGGTTGTATTGAACAAATAGAACGAGATCATAATGCTAAGATTTGTAAGTAAAGGTGTTAGGGCAAAGCTGGCAGATCCACTCATGTGCTCACAGCTGTTCTTTGAAAGTCGTGGTGGAGCCCATGTCAGAGTTGGATTTCACACCACAAATTGTAACTCATTCTGTAGTTGTGACTTTGGACTTGTTGGGAGGGTATTTGTGGAAGGTGAAATAAAGTTAAAGGTGAGAAACTGCTGAAAGATTTTCAGGAAGGTGGTGGGGGGAGAAGGTGGGTGCGAAGGGTACATGAGCTTGGAACTGGTTAAAACAAAGTTCATTGGCTTTGGCTGCCTGTGAGTCATTAGAATGGATGGCACAGAAGTCAGTCACTGAAGGGAATAAGTAAAGGAAAGCAGGTTATGGTGTTATATCTCAGTCCAGAAGAGTGATGTGTAGCCCTACCTTGTCAACAAATGATGCTTGCGAACTTTAAAACAAAGTATTCAATTAATGTTTAGGAGAGTAAATGTGTTGTGCACCTTTTGGTATATATTAGGATGTGGAGAGTTATCTGGAGGAACAGCCCATGTCTTCAAATTGGATGACAATCATTTTAACTACACAACTGATACTACCTGCATGAGCACTTGTGAATGCTCTATGAATCATTGCCCCAGGTCAGAGAAGTGCATCACTCTTGAAGCAAGAGTCACAATTGACAATAAGTAAAACAACTAAAGTGAACAAAAGAATTTGAAATATGTATTCAATCTGTGTTTGTATTTCGATCTGTCAACTTGACATTTACATTGAGATTGAGAGTTAAGCAATTATTGTAAGGTTCAATGTAAAGAAATGTTTAATATGAAGACTTACTGCATTTTAGGGCAAGAATATATGACACAGAGATTTGAGAAGCATCATGTTTCCTTATACAGTTGGATATTGTGCTAAATTCTCAGCTTCTACCATTTACAGCTGAATCTGAAGACAAAATCTGAGCTTTACCCATAGGCAAACATAGATATTAGCTTAAGTCGAAATGAGCAATCACAACTCAAGAGAAAAGTAGAACCTCTACAAAACTAATCCTTAGCATCAGGAATCTTACATGGTTCTTGAGCAGTATAGTATGGTCAAACACAACTTTTGGCTGACTTTGTGTCAGTCGAGTGACTAATAGAGAAATTCAATCACTGAAGGGAATGAGTAAAGCAAAGCAGGTCCTTGGGAAGTACAGCATGGTTAAACCTGAGTTTGGGGCTAGATATAAGATCTTTTTAGGGTACTGAGACTCGGGGTCAGGATTTTGGAAGGTAGGTTGGTAACATTGTAGGGAACCTAGAAAGTGTGTTCATGAGTGTCATGTTTTATTATTCCTTTATTTAAAATAAATAAATAACTAACTATCTTTAAACTTTATGAGAACAAAATGTGAATGAGGCTGAAACGAAGATGACATGATTGCATTTTTAAGTAAAATCATTAACATTTTCAAACAATAGAGATTTTCATCTAGGTACAAGGTACTTTTTTTAAAAAGTTGGATGTATGTTTTAAGCACAATTACTCTACAGTTATAAACCACAGTTATTCTATTTACTCACAATGATTTCTTTATATATATGTAATAGAAGGTAACCGAAAGAAAGTGGAAAAGAAGCAATTGAAACATTCATACACAAAAACCCATTTTTTATATACTAAACATTTTTTATGTATGTAGCCTATTTTATTTGTTGAAGATGTTCTTTTGTGAAAAATGTCCACCTCTAATGAATAGTTTAAAAAAAAATTTTTTCTCCTATGCAACAAATATAAATGTTTACTAAATAAGGAAGAACTCAAACAGAGGATGATTTGATTTTGTTTCTGTAGAAGTAGGAAGAAAAGTTTCCTTTACTGGATGTATAAACAGTTAAATGTATGGCATATGTAATATACTTCTAATTATGTATTAAATTATGTATAAAATCATAAAAGAAGGTTGTATACATGGAAGAATCCTGGAGATACTAAAAGGTATCAGATAGATTATATAATGGTAAGACGGAGATTTAGGAACCAGGTTTTAAATTGTAAGACATTTCCAGGGGCAGATGTACTTGAGGACAATATTATAGAAATGGAAGAGAATGTAGGTGAAGATAAAATGGGAGATACGATACAGCGTGAAGAGTTTGACAGATCACTGAAAGACCTGAGCCGAAACAAGGCCCTGGGAGTAGACAACATTCCATTAGAACTACTGACGGCCTTGGGAGAGCCAGTCCTGACAAAACTCTACCATCTGGTGAGCAAGATGTATGAGACAGGCGAAGTACCCTCAGACTTCAAGAAGAATATAATAATTCCAATACCAAAGAAAGCAGGTGTTGACAGATGTGAAAATTACTGAACAATCAGTTTAATAAGTCACAGCTGCAAAATACTAACACGAATTGTTTACAGATGAGTGGAAAAACTGGTAGAAGCCAACCTCGGGGAAGATCAGTTTGGATTCCATAGAAATATTGGAACACGTGAGGCAATACTGACCTTACGACTTATCTTAGAAGAAAGATTAAGTAAAGACAAACCTACGTTTCTAGCATTTGTAGACTTAGAGAAAGCTTTTGACAATGTTGACTGGAATACTCTCTTTCAAATTCTAAAGGTGGCAGGGCTAAAATACAGGGAGCGAAAGGCTATTTACAATTTGTACAGAAACCAGATGGCAGTTATAAGAGTTGAGGGGCATGAAAGGGAAGCAGTGGTTGGGAAGGGAGTGAGACAGGGTTGTAGCCTCTGCCCGATGTTATTCAATCTGTATATTGAGCAAGCAATAAAGGAAACAAAAGAAAAATTTGGAGTAGGTATTAAAATCCATGGAGAAAAAATAAAAACTTTGAGGTTCGCCGATGACATTGTAATTCTGTCAGAGACAGCAAAGGACTTGGAAGAGCAGTTGAATGGAATGGACAGTGTCTTGAAAGGAGGATATAAGATGAACATAAACAAAAGCAAAACGAGGATAATGGAATGTAGTCGAATTAAGTCAGGTGATGCTGAGGGAATTAGATTAGGAAATGAGACACTTAAAGTAGTAAAGGAGTTTTGCTATTTGGGGAGCAAAATAACTGATGATGGTCGAAGTAGAGAGGATATAAAATGTAGACTGGCAATGGCAAGGAAAGTGTTTCTGAAGAAGAGAAATTTGTTAACATCGAGTATAGATTTAAGTATCAGGAAATCGTTTCTGAAAGTATTTGTATGGAGTGTAGCCATGTATGGAAGTGAAACATGGACGATAAATAGTTTGGACAGGAAGAGAATAGAAGCTTTCGAAATGTGGTGCTACAGAAGAATGCTGAAGATTAGATGGGTAGATCACATAACTAATGAGGAGGTGTTGAACAGAATTGGGGAGAAGAGGAGTTTGTGGCACAACTTGATGAGAAGAAGGGACCGGTTGGTAGGACATGTTCTGAGACATCAAGGGATCACAAATTTAGCATTGGAGGGCAGTGTGGAGGGTAAAAATCATAGAGGGAGACCAAGAGATGAATACACTACGCAGATTCAGAAGGATGTAGGTTGCAGTAGGTACTGGGTGATGAAGAAACTTGCACAGGATAGGGTAGCGTGGAGAGCTGCATCAAACCAATCCCTGGACTGAAGACCACAACAACAATAACAATGTATTAAATTTAGATGTCTTAAAAATTATTCTAATACTTTTTTTGTCAGAGGCACTGGTACAGTGTACTGGCATGTACCATCATGATTAAACCACTGCTTCTACCTAATATGAGCACTTCATTTGTTGGCAATGAGGAGACACAAAATAAAAATGCTGTTTAAAATAGGCATTCCATATTTTGAGAGTTGAGAGTATGGAATAAAATAAGATAAACATGTCCATTGGACATGGACCCTAAAATGCTTACCTAAAGAGCAATGTTCATGTTTGCTACTGTGAAACACATTTCTTCTACTGTAAGATCTTTGCAATTACAAATGACCTACAGAATGCTCAATATGGTGTCCATTAATAGTAAGTCTGGAAAGATGACTGCATAATTGTGCAGATGTTCTCAGCATACAGGGCAAGGGCTTGATGGTTGGTTGCACTTCCCTGATCATAGCAGAAGATTATCTCTACCATTTCCATGTTGGAAGTATTATGCTGATACGTGCAAAGGTAAAATACAATGTAAAAGCATTTCACAAGCATATCAAAACACAAAATGGTTTCATTAAATCTAATATATATGCTGGTCTTACCCAGAAATATGAATGGAGTTTACAGTACCAAAACTAACAGATATTTCTGCTTATCGTATCCATGGACAAAGACAAATCAGTGTGTACTCATTTGTTTACTGCAGTCTGTAAATCATTTATAATAACAAAGAGATTGCAATAGAAGAAATGTGGTCCATAGTAGCACAGAAGAACAAGTGTTTGTAGCTCTTAAGGCAATCATTTTAGAGCCTTTGTTTACTGGACATTTTTGTCTTGTTTTGGTCCATACAAATACATCTCAAAACATGGAATTCCATTTTATTAACTACCTTTATACTGAATTCTAAGACAAGCTTCATGTGAAAAATTTGGTATTAAAAAATGTATCTTAAAATTTTTACGTGGTTACAGAAGTATATGGAAGGATATCATTTCGTGTAACAGAAAATTATCTGAAGACTGACAGAAAATGAGGCTTTGTTTATGAAATTTGGAAATGCGTACCGTAATAATTTTTTTTAAAGAGAACATTCACAGTACAGCAAAACATTTAATGTTCTGATTCCTTTTTATTTTATAACTTTAAAACACAACAGTTAGTCAATATCATATTTACTGAATGATAATAATTTATATTTACTAAAAATATGTACATAAATTACAAAATTATAGCAGTATTAGTACACTAGCTATCCTACTCATAACACTTCAGGTATGTTCATATGCAGTATATACTGATGTAAAAAAGTAAATACATAAAAATATGTTTCTGTAAACACAAATAAAAATATTATGACTCCTACAGTACAAAGACAATTTCAATAACTTGCAGAAAGAGTTAACCCATTTTCCACACAATTGTGTATTACAGGAAACATAAATATAAACAAAATTAGATTATTTACATTAAAATGTCCACCAATTATTTTTGTATGGTCAACATATCTGCTTTAATTCGAATATTATATGCTACAATAACAAAATACTAAAATTTACTATAATAGTTCACAATTAACCTCAGTTACTCAGTCTTGTTTTAGTAAAAATAATAAAATACCTGTACATCACTACACAGTTCTTAATTAACAACCAAATTGATGGACATCTCTACCACTGTATTTTATTAGCTTAAGTAGCTCAATTTTCAATGGAAGTTGAAATACTGTTATTTACAATCACATATGTGATAGGGCCTCAAGGTTTCTATAAGGAGGGTATCAACATTTTTTACTTACAGTACTAGATTTTTTACTTACTATACTGGTATAGTGATTTATTCATGTACAGCCACAATATCAAACCATAATGGAACTTTTGTCTTGGTAATTAGGGAACATTACATAACTATGAACACATTATTCTATTGTATTTTATACTACTCTGTTCTTTATGTGTATGAACATACTTGATATTTTACATACATTTGTTATTTATTAACATGTGATAAAAAGCTACATAGGCCTGGAGATTAATGAAAATCATGACAATAGCTACAGACCACCTATTATGAAGCATCATGATTATTTGTGTTGTTTATGCTTCTACACATCATTATACACATACTTTAGGGACTGATAACCTTGTAGTTTAGTCCATATAATCTACAAACTGACCAACCAACCAACACACACTTCAAGTATAAATTATTGCCTCAGAGTGTAGATTATTTTTTATGTAGTCTCCTGTAAAGCTTTGCATTTGCAAAATGTGACTTTATAGGGGCCATTCATCTTATTATGTGGTCATGATGTGCAACAATGGCCTTTCAGAACATGTTTGGCTGCCTGGCCAGGATCTGTTACAGGAGGCAGTTTGGTGAAAGCTTTTGATTTGTTCTGGAAACTGTGGGAAGTTGCCCAACAATGAATGCTTTTAACTTAAACATAAAAAAGAATCACACTGATTTACACAAGAAGTATAAATTATACTTGGAAATAATTTTAAAAATAGTAAAAAGACTAGCACTTTGCTGCATCAGTCTATTTCATGTGTCAATTAATTGAGGAGTCTCAGCTAAAGCTTCTTAATTAGCCAACAAGAGTAATTGTAAGATCTTTTTTTGTTTCAGTATTGTAGTAATTCAAACATGATGTCACAGAGTGTAACTGAAAAATATCTATTGCTGAATGTAAGAACATTTGCAAAGCTCAACACATCTTGTCTGCAAAGTGTGAAAGACAGTTAAATGAGGCAACTTGTTTTACATGCAGTAATTTGTCCTACAGGGCAAAACACTCTAGCACATCTTAAGATATATGCAAAATACACAAGACAGTCATAAAAGCCTTACAATCTTTACATGATTCTCAACACGAAAATATTTTTTGCATCAAATGGTGTACTTCCCCCTTTTTAGAATGTCTATTCTATTTTAGGCCTACCATGAAACAGTAATGAGACAATGGAGAATAATATGGCACATATCTGATGAATGGATTACTTCAGGACATTTCCCTTGTGCTGAACCATATGCAAAAATGTGGCATTAGCCTGATTTGATTTTTTGCTGTAAGTATTGACATTTTCTTTGACTCTTTGGTATCATAGAGTTCAGGATGCAACAAACCCTTTTAATTATTCCTTGTTAAAAAAATGAAAAAAAAAGCCTGGCTTAGTGTACCAGTAACTTATTGTTTTCTAATGCCTGCCATACTTCCATGAACAGCATTTACAATGCCATACATTAAAAACATTAATTTAGTAGGGAAATAGCAAAAGATTGTTGACACTCCAAGATAACTTCGAGGAAATTCAGACCGTACATTGTCTCTGCTGCCGGTCAGTAAATCATCTACTAATTGGTGTCAGCAACTGATGGTTATTATTCAGAAGAAATTGTGAGATGTATATGTACTAAAAATAACAGTAGTCAGACTTCAGTTACAATGAGTGGCACTTCCCCCTCCTGCAACCTCTTGTACAGACTTTTAATCCATTTATGGATTCCAGTGAATTGCAATGGTAGAAATTACTGTGATTCTACAAAACCACATATTTGGCGTTCCAAGTGTGGAGGGAAATACTACGAAGCAGCAACTGCTACACAATTTATGTTTATTTGGGTGTAACGCTGTTAATGGGAAATTCTGTTTCATAGGTGCAGTGATGATTTCAACACTGATCTGCAGTCAAGGAGGATGGGAGTCTTTCAAATACACATGTGTTTCTGTAGTGTGTATTGTAACGATAAGTTTCTGTTCCTGTTGTTATTAATGAACAGGATCTGAAAGAAGCAGATGGTGCAGTGGGTCTGATGAACTTGGTTTCCTCATGAAACAGAAAAACTGCTGCCAATTGCAGAAAGATTTGAGATTAACAGAAACAAGAACTGTAGCCTACCAGTATTCCGTCTCCTCTCCTTCCTTCGACAGTCAAGTTATGGTGGGGAAATTTCTTGTATCATTGGACTGGCTACTTACTTTTGGCCAAGGTTATAACTTAGTAACATTAAAACAGAAGTAACTGAAACTCCTCATATAGAGATTTGTTACTCTATTCCTACAGTGACAGCTTTTTAAAAACACAATGTATTGTATAATGCAGTAATTCAGTAAACAGTTTATGTACATTATGATAAATACCATGGGAATTAAAAATCTGTGCAGTAGTTAAGTCCAGTCTATGTTCTAATTATTTCAAATACAAGAGTTGAAGCTGAGACCTCCGTTGGCACTTTGTCTTATTGATATCAAGCTTCACGAGACAGTCGCTGGCCATAAAGCTAAATAAGCTTCTGAAAAGTAGCTGTAGGGTGTGACTGAGCTTTAAGGTGAAGTGAGGATCCTGAAGTGAATGTTTCAAAATATGGGACTATTGGCTACAAATGAATGTTTCAAGCAGCATGTTGTCTAGGGCAAGCAATGCATGTGAAGTGGGTTACATGTTTGCAGACTGCTCGCATTCCATAACACAAGGACACTGGTGGCATTATGATGAAAAAAATACATAATTGTATCTAACCTGCCCAAAGTGAAGTTTATGTCAGTTTACTTTGTGTTGCTGGTTATAGAAACTAGGAATTACTAGTCAGAGGAACGCGCAAGCACCAGTTTAACTTGAGCTACAGCAGGTTGTAGTGCTCCAAAGGTCAAAAGTTTTGCAACTTGCTTCACCCTTATTCGGAAAAAAAAATCATCGTGGACAGATATTTGGGAGAAACTGGGCTGTTCAAGTCACAGAGAACGGAGAATGGTCAAGGTTCTGGACTAAAAAAAAAAGCATACTTCAAAGAGTACCGTGTGGATAGTATTGGTGGTGTACGGTACCAATTTTATCCTTACCGTGAAGAACGCATGCAACCAACAGTCACATGATTTTGCATGCAAAGTTCACTTCTGTCAATTTACTACCCAGCACAGTAATGCTGTTACGCTACCGAACTTTCTACAGATTGTAATTTTCGTGGAAAAGACCACTCTCAACTGAGATCGTGTTTACAGCTGCCTCAATAATCATGTTTTGAGTGATGAAAAATCATATGCTTTGCTCGTCTCAGAGCACCAGCAACGATTCTGTGTTAACTTATAGACTGATATTGTAAAACATCAACTAACAGAACTTTATTTGGTGCTACTCCGTGTGACTGGTGCACGTTCCCAGTGTTCATTGGAAATTTTCTCCTACAGTTATTTGGGGACTACGTCTCGTTGTCCCTCTTCGACATTGAATACCAGACACCTTCATTGTTTTAATTCTTCATGCTTTCCCGGCGATCTGTTGACATCTTGGATATTCGGGAATTCAGCCGGGTATTCGCGTCGTTCTCGCGCGATATTTCAACAGCGTGGCTCGCTGTCTTCTTCAGGTGCTACCTGACAATCTCAGATATCACCCGACGAAGACAGCGAGCCACGCTGTTGAAATAGCGTGCGAGAACGACGCGAATATCCGGCTGGATTCCAGAATATCCGAGACCTTCATTGTTGCTTCGGAAGGGGAGGTCCTGTGTGCTGTCCATTTGGTATTTTACTCCTATGGATTGTGTCTTATAGTATGATTACATGAAGTCGTTGATGTACGTTTTCCAGGTGGAACAGCCCGCAGGTATTTTTGAGAGAGTGCGGAAAATTTTTATGCCTCGTTGTAATGGAAGCTTCGAGGCTGTCAGCTGTCACTAACAAGGGGAAGGCCTCAGACACGGCCAATTGATTCGGCTCAAATTTGGCAGGTCGCTTGTGTACAACCTAAAACGAAGGAATCTAAGATATTTTGGGTCAACACCCCCGCAATTTTGAGAAAATCACCCCTAAAGGTTATGACGAGCAATCGACTCAAAATTGGAGGGATCGGTAGATAATTGTAAATAGAGCATTATTCATCATCAGGTATAGTGTCCGAAAATGCATACTTTTCCAGAAATCGAGGTAAGAAACATTTACAACTGCCGCTTCTGTACCCATATGGGAAACGCTTTTCGCCGGCAGCACCGATAGCGCAACGGCCAAGGTAACTGGCTGAGACTCGGAGAACCCTTGCGGATGTTGTTCTTTTCGTTTGTATTTTTCCATATCTCAATTGATAGGGATAGGAGGGTTAATAAGGTAAGTATTATTAGAATTCCTTATTGATTTACTTACCTTATTAACCCTTCTATCCCTATCAATTGAGATATGGTAAAATACAAACGAAAATAATAACATCCGCTACGTTTCTTCGAGAATCGAACCCGGGTTTTCCGATTCCCAGTCAATTACCTTGACCACTGTGCTATCGGCGCTGACGGCGAAAGGTGTTTACCATGTGGGTACAGAAGAGGCAGTTGTAAAAGTTTCTTTCCTGGATTTCTGGAAAATTTTGCGTTTGCGGACCCCATACCTGATGATGAAAAATTTCTATTTACAATTATCTATCGATCCCTCCAATTTTGAGTCGATTGCTCGTCATAGCCTTTAGGGGTGATTTTCTTAAAATTGCGAGGGTGTTGACCCAAAATATCTTAGAGTCCTTTGTTTTAGGTTGTTCACAAGCGACCTGCCAGATTTGAGCCGAATCGGTTGGCCGTGTCTGAGGCCTTCCCCTTGTAAGATCTATTGGCACGAGCTTAAGTTGCTGATAAAATGTGCGAGTTGTTTATGTCATTCAATGTTGATTTTCGACCATTAGTACGTCCTCTCAAAGTACTGGTGAGACTCTTCTACTTACTGCATAATTTTGTCCTGAAATGTTTTCAACATCCTGTGGACACGGATTGGCGATTTTTGTGTCTCTGTGAAGCTGCTCGCGGGAAATACGTAGAAGGTTCCGTTCTCGTGAACCGCTACACATGACTTTTAAGCAAGCTTCACCTAGAAAATCCGTGGTAATAATTTCATAAGTGTACATACATCACGGCCGACATAAGCAGCACAATGGGCTTTCTGGTTCTGCGATCGTGTCTGGGAAGATGAGACGTTTATCGCGATGCAGCAGCAAAGGCGATACGGTGGCGACTGCGTACTCTGTCGGTGGAGGCCAGGCAACCAGGCCACTGCTGGAAGAGGAGGAGGCGGGGAAGTACGGCGTGGCGGCTGGAGGCCTGCGGTGGCAGCTGGAGAGGTCGCAGAACCTGCCGGGCGCGCGCGCTCCAGCCTGGTCCCTGCACCAGCCAGACATCAGCGACAGCCAGGAGTCTGCGGGCACAGCACAAAGTGCACGTCACACACACGACTAAAGTTGCGCTCTTTGCGTGGCTGATAAACTATCTCAGTTACACAGCAAGCACTTGCACCCTATTTGTACGATATACACTACTGGCCACTAAAAGCGCTACACCAAGAAAAAATGCAGGTGATAAACGGGTATTCATTGCACAAATATATTATACTAGAAGTGACATGTGATTACATTTTCACGCAATTTGGGTGCATAGATCCTGAGAAGTCAGTACCCAGAACAACCACATATGGTCGTAATAACGGCCTTGATACGCCTGGGCATTCAGTCAAACAGAGCTTGGATGGCGTGTACAGGTACAGCTTCAACATGATACCACAGTTCATCAAGAGTGACTGGCGTGTTCTGACAAGCCAGCTGCTCGGCCACCATTGACCAGACGTTTTCAATTGGTGAGAGATCTGGAGAGTGTGCAGACCAGGGCAGCAGTCGAACATTTTCTGTATCCAGAAAGGCCCGTACAGGACCTGCAACATTCGGTCGTCCATTATCCTGCTGAAATGTAGCGTTTCGCAGGGATCGAATGAAGGGTAGAGCCACGGGTCTTAACACATCTGAAATGTAACGTCCACTGTTCAAAGTGCCGTCAATGCGAACAAGAGGTGACCGAGACGTGTAACCAATGGCACCCCATACCATCACGCTGGGTGATACGCCAGTATGGCAATGACGAATACACGCTTCGAATGTGCGTTCACCGCGATGTCGCCAAGCACAGATGCTGTAAACAGAACCTGAATTCATCCGAAAAAAATGACGTTTTGCCATTCGTGCAGCCAGATTCGTCGTTGAGTACACCATCGCAGGCGCCCCTGTCTGTGATGCAGCGTCAAGGGTAACTGCAGCCATGGTCTCCGAGCTGATAGTTCATCCTGCTGCAAACGTCGTCGAACTGTTCGTGCAGATAGTTGTTGTATTGGAAACGTCCCTTCTGTTGACTCAGGGATCGAGACGTGGCTGCACGATCCGTTACAGCCATGGGGATAAGATGCCTGTCATCTCGACTGCTAGTGATATGAGGCCGTTGGGATCCAGCACGGCGTTCCGTATTACCCTCCTGAACCCACCGATTCCATTTTCTGCTAACAGTCATTGGATCTCGACCAACGCGAGCAGCAATGTCGCGATACGATAAACCGCAGTCGCGATAGGCTACAATCTGACCTTTATCAAAGTCGGAAATGTGATGGTACCCATTTCTCCTCCTTACACGCGGCATCACAACAACGTTTAACCAGGCAACGCCGGTCAATTGCTGTTTGTGTATGAGAAATCGGTTGGAAACTTTCCTCATGTCAACACGTTGTAGGTGTCGCCACCGGCGCCAACCTTTGTGTGAATGCTCTAAAAAGCTAATCATTTGCGAATCACAGTGTCTGCTTCCTGTCGGTTAAATTTCGCGTCTGTAGCACGTCATCTTCGTGGTGTAGCAATTTTAATGGCCAGTAGTGTATTTCAATCCCTGTCTTCCCCCATACTTTTTATTCTCTACATCAGAGGATCCCATATGGTGGTAGGCATATCGCCGGAGATACAGAAGGACATTCCAAATGGTACGCGAACATGTAAACAAAACACGTACTGATATAAGTGAAATTATTTTTTACGTTACTTTATTTTTAAGAAGAATTTAAAAAAAAGAAAACAGTATTTTATTGCCTTAAAAGATTCTTTGACCCTTCTGAAATACGAGGCAAAAAGTGTAATCCCTAAAAAAAAAAAAAGATTCTATGGAATTTCCAGTTCATCCTCTAGCGCAGCAGATGAACGGGAACGTCCCACCTACGCCAACTCGACACCACCTGGAGTGTCCGGGTATAGTTAGAAGCATTTCGAAACAATAATTCGTTAGCTCGGCGTAAGCAATCGTCAGTAAGTGTACGAAAAAGACGATTCTTTGGCTTAGAATGTCGATTTTTGTGTGGAGTATTGACTTTTGACAGTTTGTTTGTGATATTATGGTATATAGTTTTGTTTTTCAAGTAAGAATGAGTGGTAAGAAGGTGTACTCGGGCAGGAAAGGTACGAAAACATCGTGTCCAATGTGGTGTGGAAGCAGTTATGTCATCAATGTGTCCAAAGTCTAGATATGAGACTGGGAGTCAATGCCTGTGCCAAAAAAATTGGACAGCGTCCAGGATTTTGATATGAATTACGGACTGAGCTATAGGATTATAAATTTTCTTGTCGTTTTCACTGTTATTTCTCAACACTTGAAACGTTAAACGTGTAATACAGGCGCCGCGTTGCAAGAAGGAAGTCCTCGAAACTTAGGCTTCACAATAATTATTGCTTGTCCATACTGCCAGGTAGCTGTTGTACGAAACAGCAGTAAGTTTATATGCAACGCTTACGAAATCAGCCGCCGAATCGCCCTAACAATGTGCCTGCTTGGTGTAGGTCTAAACGGAACTGTTAAGTTTTGTGCGTTCATCGAATTGGCACGGCAGATATTTCAATTGTTCTAGGGATGGCTAGAGGACAAATGTAAGGATGTAGAGGCTTATCTCACTAGGGGTAAGATAGATACTGCCTACAGGAAAATTAAAGAAACCTTTGGAGAAAAGAGAAACACTTGCATGAAATCAAGAACTCAGATGGAAACCCAGTTCTAAGCAAAGAAGGGAAAGCAGAAAGGTGGAAGGAGTATATAGAGGGTTTATACAAGGGCGATGTACTTGAGGACAATATTATGGAAATGGAAGAGAATGTAGATGAAGACGAAATGGGAGATACAATACTGCGTGAAGGGTTTGACAGAGCACTGAAAAACCTGAGTTGAAACAAGGCCCCGGGAGTAAACAACATTCCATTAGAACTACTGACAGCCTTGGGAGAGCCAGTGCTGACAAAACTCTACCATCTGGTGAGCAAGATGTATGAGACAGGCGAAATACCCTCAGACTTCAAGAAGGATATAATAATTCCAATCCCAAAGAAAGCAGGTGTTGACAGATGTGAAAATTACCGAACAATCAGTTTAATAAGCCACAGCTGCAAAATACTAACGCGAATTCTTTACAGACGAATGGAAAAACTAGTAGAAGCCAACTTTGGGGAAGATCAGTTTGGATTCCGTAGAAATGTTGGAACACGTGAGGCAATACTGACCTTACGACTTATCTTAGAAGAAAGATTAAGGAAAGGCAAACCTACGTTTCTAGCATTTGTAGACTTAGAGAAAGCTTTTGACAATGTAGACTGGAATACTCTCTTTCAAATTCTAAAGGTGGCAGGGATAAAATACAGGGAGCGAAAGGCTATTTACAATTAGTACAGAAACCAGATGGCAGTTATAAGAGTCGAGCGGCATGAAAGGGACGCAGTGGTTGGGAAGGGAGTGAGACAGGGTTGTAGCCTCTCCCCGATGTTATTCAGTCTGTATATTGAGCAAGCAGTAAAGGAAACAAAAGAAAAGTTCGGATTAGGTATTAAAATCCACGGAGAAGAAATAAGACCTTTGAGGTTCGCCGATGACATTGTAATTCTGTCAGAGACAGCAAAGGACTTGGAAGAGCAGTTGAATGGAATGGACAGTGTCTTGAAAGAAGGATATAAGATGAACATCAACAAAAGCAAAACGAGGATAACGGAATGTAGTCGAATTAAGTCGGGTGATGCTGAGGGAATTAGATTAGGAAATGAGACACTTAAAGTAGTAAAGGAGTTTTGCTATTTGGGGAGCAAAATATCCGATGATGGTCGAAGTAGAGAGGATATGAAATGTAGACTGGCAATGGGAAGAAAAGCGTTTTTGAAGAAGAGAAATTTGTTAACATCGAGTATAGATTTAAGTGTCAGGAAGTCGTTTCTGAAAGTATTTGTATGGAGTGTAGCCATGTATGGAAGTGAAACATGGACGATAAATAGTTTGGACAAGAAGAGAAAGAAGTTTTCGAAATG
Organism: Schistocerca nitens; assembly: GCF_023898315.1. Taxonomy (NCBI): domain Eukaryota; kingdom Metazoa; phylum Arthropoda; class Insecta; order Orthoptera; family Acrididae; genus Schistocerca; species Schistocerca nitens. Next base: position 38,586,048 of record NC_064615.1, read on the forward strand.
TGGTGCTACAGAAGAATGCTGGGGATCACAAATTTAGCATTGGAGGGCTGTGTGGAGGGTAAAAATCATAGAGGGAGACCAAGAGATGAATACACTAAGCAGATTCAGAAGGACGTAGGTTGCAGTACTGGGAGATGAAGAAGCTTGCACAGGATAGAGTAGCATGGAGAGCTGCATCAAACCAGTCTCAGGACTGAAGACCACAACAACAATGACAAACTAGTGGACACGATTTCGATCGCTACGGCAACAGTATAACTGACTAGTCCTGGGATAGCAGATTAACACATTTCAAAACTTCAAACACGTTTTTCTCGGAATATGATCTTTCAAAACGGCACGCAGCGTAACTCCAGCAATTTTCAATCTCTTTATTTGAAAATTTAACCACAGCTTTGAAATAACATTAATAACATTTCAAAGTGAATCGCTTAGGGGTTTTTCGATTAGTTAATTCAAACAATATTCATTAAAAAGTGGCTGTTCTGTTTTTGGTGAAAACTGAAAGACTTTATTTAAATATTCGCCAATTACACAAGAATGAATATTTTTAAAATGGTCTAGCTACATTCATATATACTACATAGATTTCTTTTTTTTTCCAGATTCAAATTAGCACCAGTTATAGTGCGTGCCGTAGATTGTCTCAAATTCAACATGCTTCGTGAAAATAACTGCAGTGTCGTCATTTTGTAATAGTTTCCAACAAAATTTTTTTAAAATACACCTAAGCATATGTGAAATAACTACTCCAAGTATTATTTCTCTATCACCTATCCTGGCGCAAAAGAAGTGTTAAAAAGAAAATGGATTTACCGTAGAGTGTTTGTTTCGGACTGTACGCAAGCCACAACAAGATCGGATTGGACCCTCCACAACCCTCCCTACATAACTCGTCGTTGTCTGGGTCGGGAATTATTCATCTTGCTTTGACGTAGGCGATATTTAGATCGGGTCCTGTCGTTGGTTATTCAAAAGTTTTCGTGCCGGCTTGCAAGTGCTACCAACTTACATGCTGCACCAAAGTGTGGCGCTGCAGTAGTCATTACGCAGTGAACGGTTTATTGTTGTTATTACTGTTGCTTTGTTGGGCGTTACATTAAATGACATCGTGATACAAAGAAAGCTTGCGCCTGGAACTGGAGTGTGCGAATTATAAACTGAACTCCCACACCTTGGGGAATCATGAAAAGCGAACAAGCTATAGTGGTGCGCTCAGATTTCTAAAAATGTCAAGTGGTAGGGTGTATGCAGTGAAAACTCTGAGAACTCCTACTCTACAGCTTCCGTTACTACCACGGAAAATATTCCCTTATTTCTTAACGTATGTCCTGTCATCAGTCTCTTCTTCTTATCCGTGTTTCCACATGTACCTTTCCTCGCTGATTCTGAGGATGACCTCCTCATTCCTTATCTTATCAGCCCACTAATTTTCAACATCTTACTGTAACACCACAGCTCAAACGTATTGTTTTTTTTATTCTGGTATTCCCACAGTCCATGTTTCACTACCATACAATGCTATGCTCCAAACACACATTCGCAGAATTTTTTTCCTCAAATTAAGGCCGATGTTTGTTAATATTACACTTCTCTTGGCTAGGAATTCCCTCTGTCTGTGCTAGTCTGCTTCATATGTACTCCTTGTTTCGTCTGGCAAGTGTTATTTTACTTCCAAGGTAGCAGAATTTCTTCCTCTGTCACTTCGTGGTCTCCAATTTTGACAAATTTACCGCCAGTCTCATCTCCGATTCCTCATTAGTGTCGTCTTTCGTCTGTTTAATCTTACTCCATATTCTGTACACATTGACTCTTCATTCCATTCAACACATTATGTGATTTTCCTTCACTTTTACTGAGAATAACAATGTCACCGGCGAATCTTATCATTGACATCCTCTCATCCTGAATTTCAATCTCACTTTTTAACCTTCCTTTTATTTCCGTCATTGTTTCTTCGGTGTTTAGATTGAACGAATCAAATGGCTCTGAGCACTATGGGACTTAACATCTGAGGTCATCAGTCCCCTAGAACTTAGAACTACTTAATCCTAACTAAACTAAGGACATCACACACATCCGTGCCCGAGGCAGGATTCGAACCTGTGACCGAAGCGGTCGCGCGGTTCCGGACTGAAGCGCCTAGAACCGCTCGGCTTAGATTGAATAGTAGGGATGAAAAAATACAGCCCTATATTCGGTCTTGGTCTTCCAGTCTCATGGCTCTTTCTTGGTTCTTTTACCTATTGCATGTTACTCGTCTCCTTTATGTCTTATTCCGATTTATTTCGGAATTTCGAACATCTTATAGCAATTTACACTGTCGAATGCTTTTTCTAGGCCGACAGATTTATGCATCTTGACGTGTCTTAAATCTTGCTTCCAATATCAATCGCATCGTCAAAACTGCCTTTACCTTTCCGAAACACAAACTCATCGCCATCTAACCAATCCTGAACTCCTTTTCCATTCTTCTGTATATTATGCTTGTCAGCAATTTGGAAGCATGATCCGTTAAGGTGATTATACGATAGTTCTCGCACTTATCTGTCATTGCTATCTTCGGCCTTTTGTGAATTATAATTTTTCCGAAAGCCTGATGGAACGTCTCTAGACTTGTAGATTCGACACACCAACTTGAATAGTCACTTGGTTGCCTCTTGCCTCCATGAATTCAAAAATTCCGCGGGAATGTTATCTACCCCTTCTTCCAAAAGTTCTGGATCCACTAAAGTCCTCCATATCGACATATAACCACTTCAGACGAGTCCTACCCTCGTAGAGATCTTCAGCGTAGTTCTATCTACATATGTACTGCCTCCTCAGCGCTTAACAGTGGAATTCCCTTTGCACTCTCAAGCTTGGCACCTATCCTTCAATTTCGCAGAAAATTATTTTGACTTTCCTTTATGCTGTATCAATCCTGCCGACGACCATTGCATCGAAATACTTCAAGAAACGCAAAGAAATTAAGTTGTGCCGATGTTATGTAAAATACACACTAAGATACTAATGTTTATAATTGTACATATTTACATGCTGTTGGCAGAGAGCAGCAGCTATAAGTGTACATATTTACATGCTATTCGCAGAGAGCAGCAGCGAGTACATTACATTCAACAGTAAAGTTCATTGTAGTCAAATACTTTAATAACGACACCGGTTTCGATCGGTAAGTTATTTTCAATAGCCCTATAAAAATTCGGAAGAAACTGCATACAAAGCTATTACATTGATAAATTAAATAAATTCAACACTAAAATATATCCACTTATGCGTGTTTCTGTACCTAAGACTGCGTCAGAACACTCGGGGTGTCACCATTTGATTGATGCAGACTGTCAGTGTTTTACAATAGTGTACAAACATCGACAATTTTTAATAATTTATCTGTAACAATTAAAAAGCATAAGCACTTTTGTTTATTATTTTGTATTAACTTAGCTTTAATCACATATATAAGTTAAACTGTAAGGATTACCACAGGCACGTCCGGCTATTTAAGGACAAGAGGTAGCCCAGTTAGTCATCTGACGCAAATGGTTGACTCCCTACGTATTCTGACGTGAACTTAGGTCAAGAAGTATTCATAAAATCATTATAAATTTTAGGTTCTTTAGTGACGAGTTTATTTAGTTTGCCGCTAGCTGTACACAGTTTCTTTTTAATTTTTTATAGATCTGACGGAAATGTCATACGGCCGAAACCATTACAAAATTTACTTGAGCATTTGACTGCGATAAGCATTATTGTTAACATTTATACATTTCTAAATACAGTGACAAAAAATCTCAATACCAAAAGACAATTACTGTAGGATATTGAAATTTTGGTATATATTTGTTTAGGTAAGATTATTGATTAACACTGCAAGATCACGGGCTAATGTAAGCGCAAGATAAGCCATTGCAAATGTGAAATGTTGCTGCATTAATAAGCAGTGTGACCGCCAGAATGTTGCATGCATGCATTGTGTTCTACAAGTGCCGGATGCCAGTTTGTGGGATGGAGTCCCGAGCCTGTTGCACTTCGTCGGTCAATACAGGGAGGGTTAATATAGTTTGTGGATGATGCTGGAGTTGTCGTCCGATTATGTCCCATGTGTGATCGGTTGGAGACAGCTCTGGTGATCGAGCAGGCCAAGGCAACATGTCGACATACTGTAGATCACGTTGGGTCACAACAGCGATATGTGGACGAGCGTTGTCCTGTTGGAAAACGTCCTCGGGAACGCTGTTCATGAATGGCAGCACGACAGGTCAAATCCCGAGTTGGTGTGGGTGGGATAGCCAGGAAAGTGCTCCTGCTGCCATGCGAAATCGTACTTCAGACCATAACTCGAGGTGTAGGTCGAGTGTGTCTACAACGCAGATTGGCTGCAGGCCCTCAGCTAGAGCCTCCTTCTAACCAATCTCTGGCACCGAGGCAGAATTAGCTTTCATCAGAAAACACAACAGACTTCTACCCTGCCCTCCAATGAGCTCTCACTTGACACCACTGACATCGCAGATGGCTTTGGTTTGGGACCAGTGAAATGCACGGTACAGGGCGTGTGGCACGGAGCTGTCCTTGAAGTAACAAATTTGTAACAGTTCGTTGTGTCAGTGAGGTAGCAACTGCCGCTCAGATCACTGCTGTAGATGCAGTACGATGCGCCGGAACCGTACACTGAACACGGTAGTCTTTCCTCTCTGTAATGCGACTTGGCCATCCGGAGTGCGGTCTTCTTACGACCGTCTCGTAGCCCTGTTACACGACCTCATTCAAAGTCAATAGTGTGCTGATAATGTCCTCTTTGTCGGCTTAAAGTCAGTCTTGACTAACATCACCCAGCAAGTCCAATCTCCAAAGTAACCTAACGCTCACGACCATTACAGCGTGTATTTAAGGCAAACCTGACTTGCATCCTTATAGTGGCGCCTTTAGCACTATTCTTACGCGACTAGCGCGAAATCGGAATAGAAATTATTTTTCAGATGTAGATAAACGCCTACCAACTTTCATTTGCGTCGCATAACTCCTTCTTGCTTTTCCGTTAGTGTATTTGAATCAGATGTTATCTACAGTACAATCTTTGCTGTTATAACTGAAATAACTGTTTTGTAAAAATAAATACAAATTATTACAATAGATTTTGGACTGGCAGATGCATGGGTGGATGAAAATGTAGAAGCACCACAAACACAACAAATTACCATGCTTAATATGGAAAAGAAAAACCGTTGGTATTTAAACAGATTCCACTCGTCACGGAATGGATAAATACAGGTCCTGCATAGTTATCAAGGGAAGGTTATACCGTTTTTCCTGCAAAATAGTGACATGTTCAAATAGCGGAAACGGAAGTGGATGGTGATCACGTATCCTCCTCTCCAGAATAAACCACAAAGGTCCAATAATATTGATACACTATGTGATCAAAAGTATCCGACCATCCCCAAAAACAAACGTTTTTCATATTAGGTCCTTTGTGCTGCCACCTACTGACAGGTACTCCATATCAGCGACCTCAGTAGTCATCAGACATCGTGAGAGAGCAGAATGGGGCTCTCTGCGGAACTCACGGACTTCGAACGTGGTCATGTGATTGGGTGTCACTTGTGTCATACGTCTGTATGCAAGCTTTCGAGACTTCTAAATATCCCTAGGGCCACTGTTTCCGACGTGATCGTGAAGTGGAAACGTGAAGGGACACGTATAACTGTGGTGTGCGTACTGTAAGTTCTTCGGTACCCACACCATCAGATTAATTAACTTGTCGCTCTAACGAAGTAGCCGAGTGTCAGCAATATGTCTCGTGGTCTTATGGTGGCGTGTTTATCTTCTGCCGTTAGGTCAGACGATAGAAATGCCACTTGCACGCTTAGAGTAGCAGATTGACGGTGACCAACTTTAAGCAGAACTTGATTAATTTTCACACACATTTATTAAAATAATAAAAAGCATAAACCTTACGTAACTTGATTCTGGATGCTGTTTACAATTGACAATCTGGAGTTCCTTTGGTATTGGTACGTTAATCTTATTCTCTCATATCTCTGACACTTGACAAAGTGTATATTCATTTATCTTCATCGCTATGTACAGGAATATGGTAATCTTATTAGGCGCAGACTGAAACTTGACTATAGACTGGTGTAGACAAATGCAGACTGACTAATCGGAGGTCTGTACACTCGTTATAATACCTCGCGCATTCAGGTATCACTGCGCGAGTGTGATCCGCGAGGAGAAAAGGTTCTACGTTAGCAGCAATCTCATTGGCTGCGTTACATATTAATACGTGGATCGGCGGAAGCAGAATTTGGTCCGTCTTTATGGCAGCGCCATCTCGTAGAGCGGAGACGGACAAGCGCTGCGCCTGCGCTGTTGTGCTTAGCGGGGCGCGCTCTAGTGGGAAAGTTGTGTACGCGCTGACTACGCGGAACTATGTACACAACAATAACACAAAAGCGTATGGGCCGAGCTCGTCTGTTGACTGACAGAGACCGCCGACTGTTGAAGAGGATCGTAATGTGTAATAGGCAGACATATATCCAAACCATCACGCAGGAATTCGAAACTGCATCAGGAGCCACTGCAAGTACTATGACAGTTAGGCGGAAGGTGAGAGAACGTGGATTTCATGGTCCCGCGGCTGCTCATAAGGCACATATCAAGCCGGTAAATGCCAAACGACGCCTCGCTTGGTTTAAGGATCGTAAATATTGGAACATTGAACAGTGGAAAAACGTTGTATGGAGTGAGGAATCACGGTACACAATATGGCGATCCACTGGCAGGGTGTGGGTATGGCGAATGCCCGGTGAACGTCATCTGCCAGCGTGTACAGTGCCAACAGTACAATTCTGGGGTGTTGGTGTTATGGTGTGGTCGTGTTTTTCATGGAGGCGGCATGCACCCCTTGCCCTTGTCGTTTTGCGTGGGCCTATCACACCACAGGCCGACATTGATGTTTTAAGCATCTTCTTGCTTCCTACTGTTGAACAGCAATTCGGGGATAGCGATTGCATCTTTCAGCACGATCGAGCACCTGTTCATAATGCACGGCCTTTGGCGGAGTGGTTGCACGACAATAACATCCCTGTAATGGACTGGCCTACACAGAGTCCTGACCTAAATCCTATAAAACACCTTTGAGATATTTTGGAACGCCAAATTGGCGGTAGGTCTCACCGACCGACATCGATACTTCTCCTCAGTGCAGCATTCCGTAAAGAATGGTCTGCAATTCCCCAAGAAACCTTCCAACACCTGACTGAACGTATGCCTGCGTGACTGGAAACTGTCATCAAGGCAAAGGGTCTGCCAACACCATATTGAATTCCAGCATTACCGATGGAGGGAGCCACGAACTTGCAAATCATTTTCAGCCAGGTGTCCGGATGCTTGTGATCACATAGTGTATCTGGTGACTGGTGGCCACGAGAGTGCGACAATTCATCCTGGTGCTGACAAAACCAGTCCTGGGCGATGTGAGCTGTGTGAGCTTGGGCCCTGTCGTCTTGGGACACGGCATCATCACTGGTGAACAAAAACCGTATACCGTGGGATGGATCTGACCAGCCAAAATGTACACAGAATTCTTGACCGTAATACGACCTTGCAGAGTAATCATGGAGCCAATGGAATACAACGATATGGCTGCCCAAATCGTCACCGAACCTGCGCCTTGTTTCACTCTTGTGAAGTAGACTCGGCCAGGAATTGAAAACACAAGACCCTTGCGACCAAATGGCTTTCTTGCTACGACTCACTGTCCAGATTTTATGGCTTCGGCTGCACGTTTTCAGCTTACTGGAATCTCCATCACAGAGCAGCGTGTCCTGCAATTCCATGCTTTTGGTGTTCCCTTGGTGTTGTTTTGGTGCTGGCAGTTTTCGGGAATGCGATGTATACTTCTGCAGTCGTCCTCGTACTTTCCGTCACAATCATCTTCAATGACCGACTGTACAATCACTCAACACGTTTTCGTCGATATGACTTATCGGATGATCTTTTTCCGCTTTCCCTGTACGCGGTATAAATCTCCTGTACAGTGCCCCTTGGAACATCAAACACTTCGACTACCTTGGTTACGGAAGCACCCATCATACGAGCAATAATGTGCCCTCGTTCTAAGTCAGTCAGTTTCGAAATACTGCGGTGACAAATACACAGAACACTGTTCTGATGTCGACTGACACTTACAACGTATTGAGGACATAGCAAAGGTGCCGTTCGTGGCCAAGTAATACAGTGCATCTGGATTTTCGTTGAAGCATGCATTTCTCGTGGTGTTCCCTGATTTTTGTCCGATCTCTGTACACGTAGAACGCTAAGATAGCATACAGTAAGTAACGTACTGATGATAATGAAAACGAACCGATTTAAAAATATAAAATAGAACGTAATTATATATTGGGAATTGATACAGGGCAGAAGAAGCAATGCTTCAAAGCGTCGCTTTGTGAAGGAAATAGGTGACCTCCTACTATGAACGTGCTAGGTGTATACCACCATTTGACTGCTGGAAGAGTGAACTATTGTTTAAATAGCGTACTAGGTTAAAACAGCAATCAGCCGTGATCATGTTGATGGTCACAGTTCGAACCAAAATGAATTTAAGCGGAGCGACTAACAAACTGACATTTTCAGTGAATTTCCCAACACGCTGAATTAGAGGTGCTGTGGAAGATGGAATGCTCGCTGTCGTGTCTCAAAGGGCAATGACAGTCAGGATCCTACCTGGATCATCACACGAGATAAGCAGCCGTTACTGAGGGCACGACAGCCGCGAGTAGCCTCTTTGTTACCTTTCCTACAAGGTCAGGCAGGTGCCCTTTTGCAATACGACTTTACCTTTGCACATACGAGTATGTCTCGCCTTAACTCACGCGCGCTGCAACATGTTTGTCTACTACCGCAACCAGACAAGTATGTGCGGGACATGGCAAAGAAGTTGACGTGTTACACTGTAGCTAAACTTATAGCAAATATCTGAAGATGGCAGATAGAGGCTGATGTTGGTACTCGACTGCATTGCATCGTAAATGTAACTGAAATAAACAATCAGTTATAACTTCCCAAGAGTATCTGCGTTTCTCCACAGACATTGTCTTTCCTTGTAAATAAGAGTTAATATCATTCGCGTCACTGGAATAGTTATCACGCACTTTTGGAGGCAACAAGAACGTAGCAGGTGATTATGCCGAAAGTGAAAGGGAAAAGGAATTAAGTGGCAGTACTGTACCTTAACTGCGACAGAGGCTTTTTACAAAACGCACTGAGTAACAACAGCAATCGTTATTTCTCTAATTGCACGGTAATATATTGTTTCATTCCAAAAAGAATGAGTTATCTAAAGAGTGATAATTCAATTTTACACTACTGGCCATTAAAATTGCTACACCACGAAGATGACGTGCTACAGATGCGAAATTTAACCGACAGGAAAAAGACGCTGTGATTCGCAAATGATTAGCTTTTTAGAGCATTCACACAAAGGTTGGCGCCGGTGGCGACACCTACAGCGTGGTGACATGAGGAAAGTTTACAACCGATTTCTCGTACACAAACAACAGTTGACCGGCGTTGCCTGGTGAAACGTTGTTGTGAAGCCTCGTGTAAGGAGGAGAAATGCGTACCACCACGTTTCCGACTTTGATAAAGAGCGGATTGTAGCCTATCGCGATTGCGCTTTATCGTATCGCGACATTGCTGCTCGCGTTGGTCGAGATCCAATGACTGTTAACAGAATATGGAATCGGTGGGTTCAGGAGGGTAATACGGAACGCCGTGCTGGATCCCAACGGCCACGTATCACTAGCAGTCGAGATGACAGGCATCTTATCCGCATGGCTGTAACGGATCGTGCAGCCACGTCTCGATCCCTGAGTCAACAGATGGGGACGTTTGCAAGACAACAACCATCTACACGAACAGTTCGACGACGTTTGCAGCAGCATGGACTATCAGTTCGGAGACCGTGGCTGCGGTTACCCTTGACGCTGCATCACAGACAGGAGCGCCTGCGATGGTGTACTCAACGACGAACCTTGGTGCACGAATGGCAAAACGTCATTTTTTTCGGATGAATCCAGGTTCTGTTTACAGCGTCATGATGGTCGCATCCGTGTTTGGCGACATCGCGGTGAGCGTAGATTGGAAGCGTGTATTCGTCATCGCCATACTGGCGTATCACCCGGCGTGATGGTACGGGGTGCCATTGGTTACACGTCTCGGTCACCTCTTGTTCGCATTGACGGCACTTTGAACAGTGGACGCTACATTTCAGATGTGTTACGACCCGTGGCTCCACCCTTCATTCGATCCCTGCGAAACACTACATTTCAGCAGGATAATGCACGACCGCATGTTGCAGGTCCTGTAAGGGCCTTTCTGGATATAGAAAATGTTCGACTGGTGCCTGGACAGCACATTCTCCAGATCTCACACCAATAGAAAACGTCTGGTCAATGGTGGCCGAGCAACTGGCTCGTCGCAATATGCCAGTCACTACTCTCGATGAACTGTGGTATCGCTTTGAAGCTGCATGGGCAGCTGTACCTGTACACGCCATCCAAGCTCTGTTTGACTCAATGCCCCGGTGTATCAAGGCCGTTATTACGGCTACAGGTGATTGTTCTGGGCACTGATTTCGCAGGATCTTTACACCCAAATTGCATGAAAATGTAATCACATGTCAGTTCTAGTATAATATATTTGTCCAATGAATACCCGTTTATCATCTGCATTTCTTCTTGTTGTAGCAATTTTAATGGTCAGTAGTGTAATTTCAATCCGGAGATAATTTTACACTCTTTAATTACGATATAGAGCAAAGGACTGGGAGATCAGCTGGACGAAATGGATAGTCCGATGAGATGAGATTACAAGATGAACACCAGCAAAAGTAATGGAATGGAGTTGAATTAAATCAGGGGATGTCCAATAAATTAGATTAAGAAATGTCAGGGTGAAAGTGGTGGACAATGTTCCTATGTGAATAGCGAAATTAGTGACGATGGCAAATGTAAAGAGGTTATGAAATACAGACTTTCGATAGCAAGAAAACATTTGTAGAAAAGAGGAAAAGGCTAATGTTAACGTTTAAGGTTTGGGGAGTATTTTCAGAAAGTACTTATCTATAGTCTAACATTATAAAGAAGTGAAACGAAGGTGATAAACTGTTCAGAGGTGAAGATTGCTCGTAGATTTCTAACGGCGATGTTGTTGAAGAACGCTGAAGGTTAGATTCGTGGGTCTGATAACTAATCAAGAGGTACTGGATCCAGTCAAGGAGGAAATAAATGCATGGCACAACTTGATTAAGCCGGCCGGAGTGGCCGAGCGGTTCTAGGCGCTTCAGTCTGGAACCGCGCGACCGCTACGGTCGCAGATTCGAATCCTGCCTCGGGCATGGATGTGTGTGATGTCCTTAGGTTAGTTAGGTTTAAGTAGTTCCACGTTCTAGGGGACTGATGACCTCAGCTGTTAAGTCCCATAGTGCTCAGAGCCATTTGAACCATTTTGAACAACTTGATTAAAAGAAGGTCTCAGTTGAAAGGACACATGCAGAGGTGTTGTTGTTGTTGTTGTGGTCTTCAGTCCTGAGACTGGTTTGATGCAGCTCTCCATGCTACTCTATCCTGTGCAAGCTTCTTCATCTCCCAGTACCTACTGCAACCTACATCCTTCTGAATCTGCTTAGTGTATTCATCTCTTGGTCTCCCTCTACGATTTTTACCCTCCACGCTGCCCTCCAATGCTAAGTTTGTGATCCCTTGATGCCTCAAAACATGTCCTACCAACCGATCCCTTCTTCTAGTCAAGTTGTGCCACAAACTTCTCTTCTCCCCAAACCTATTCAATACCTCCTCATTAGTTACGTGATCTACCCACCTTATCTTCAGCATTCTTCTGTAGCACCACATTTCGAAAGCTTCTATTCTCTTCTTGTCCAAACTAGTTATCGTCCATGTTTCACTTCCATACATGGCTACACTCCATACAAATACTTTCAGAAACGACTTCCTGACACTTAAATCTATACTCGATGTTAACAAATTTCTCTTCTTCAGAAACGATTTCCTTGCCGTTGCCAGTCTACATTTTATATCCTCTCTACTTCGACCATCATCAGTTATTTTACTCCCTAAATAGCAAAACTCCTTTACTACTTTAAGTGTCTCATTTCTTAATCTAATTCCCTCAGCATCACCCAATTTAATTTGACAACATTCCATTATCCTCGTTTTGCTTTTGTTGATGTTTATCTTATATCCTCCTTTCAAGACACTGTCCATTCCGTTCAACTGCTCTTCCAAGTCCTTTGCTGTCTCTGACAGAATTACAATGTCATCGGCGAACCTCAAAGTTTTTACTTCTTCTCCATGAATTTTAATACCTACTCCAAATTTTTCTTTTGTTTCCTTTACTGCTTGCTCAATATACAGATTGAATAACATCGGGGACAGGCTACAACCCTGTCTCACTCCTTTCCCAACCACTGCTTCCCTTTCATGCCCCTCGACTCTTATAACTGCCATCTGGTTTCTGTACAAATTGTAAATAGCCTTTCGCTCCCTGTATTTTACCCCTGCCACCTTCAGAATTTGAAAGAGAGTATTCCAGTTAACATTGTCAAATGCTTTCTCTAGGTCTACAAATGCTAGAAACGTAGGGTTGCCTTTTCTTAATCTTTCTTCTAAGATAATGCAGAGGTATTAAATAGTAATTAAAATATTTATAAACAGTCTTGATTGCAGTCGATACTAACTTCTGACCGGTTTAGGCCTTTTAATTACGGGCCATCATCGGGGTTTCCAGTGTAATAACAAAAGTGAAAGTGCTATGTTACATAGAGATGCCAATGATGTTAAAGCACCCTCTAAACTGATACATCATTACCCATCTGAATGACCGGAGATGACACGTGACCCGCTGCGGAGGCCTCAGTCACTGTAACTGAAGCTGATGGTTCAGCAGCCACGAGTTACATAGGGATGGCGCTCCAGAGCATAAAGCTTCGCCGACAGCGAATGGGGATCGAATTGCGAATCGTTTTGAGTCTTCATTATTAAATACTTATGTTTTAAATTTAACTAATCAAGAAACGAGTTTACATTCATTTATGGCGCATAACCTATGTTACAGCCAGCCTCATAAAATGTATTAAAATTTAGTGTAATTCGTTAACAGTGGCCCCAGAGGGTCGTCTGGAGCACTATAAGATCGTTAATTCTATCGCTGCTGCTATTTATTCGTAATAAAACCAAATGTATGGCGTATTAATATGAAAATTATACGTATTGACTTATTTGTATCTATTAGTAGTTAGTTATTTAAAGTCTTGAAAAGCACTAGAAAAAACTAATGACAAAAACTTATGACACTAAAGATCGCTGTTCTCCAACAGTGTTATACAAAATTATAAATAGTAATTAATTTGATAGTGGAAGAAAACGCGAGGAGTAAGAGTTGTAGAGGAAGACCAAAGCTTGACTAAAATAAACAATTTCACGTGGACATTAGGTCACAGGAACAACGCAGAAATGAAGAGACATATAGGATAGAACAGCGTGGAGTGTTGCATCACACTAGTCGTCCGGCAGAAGGCCGCGAGAGGGAGGGAGCTGTGGTACGGCAGATCACCGGGAGTCACCGAGAACGGCGCGAGCCTCAGCGGGATATTCCGTAGACATCCCGAACTCCACAACACTGAGGATGTCTCCATTATTAGCAGAATGAGTGGGGGTGGATGGATTTTCTGCAAATCCGAACATTTCACTTCACGGAATATTCAGTGTTTTCCATGAAGTCACTGGAAACTTTCTGTTCGTTAGTTTGGCAAATATGATCAAGAGTGTGGCGTCGATTAGCAGCTGTGAAGGGGGCTGGACCATGAAGGATGGCCGTGGGTGAGAAACAAGTCAGTCATGATGTTGTTAGGCTGACTAAGAAGTTTAAACGCTTAGCAAATTTTGGGAGTTTTTCGGACCTTTCAAAATCCGGAGGTAGGTCGCGGACCATCGTGGACCTTGAACACGGAATTACGAGATGCAGACGCGCGTGACAATGCGGCGACATTAATTGCTGTATCAAAGGCGGATCCCCAGCTCTCTCTATGAGAGTCAAGGCTGGTGCTATCATTCTGGGGCAGTTTTATGTCAAATAAAGGCGCTAATAGTTAGCTAGTCGAACAAAGGACTTGGAGAGGTTTAAAAAGAGGGAATAAACTTGTGTTATTTCCGAGAAAACTGGAGTGTTTTCTTTTGGTGCGACTTACCGACATTCACCTTGAAACGTACCCTTTGAACAATTATACATGGCTGTGCTTAAACTGACACACAATATTTTTAGCGCAACGCAATCTGACTTTCAAAAAATCCCTACAAAAGAATGGCCCTGACTAACATTAAACTATACCTTTCACAAATCACTTACCTCACAAAAATCTTCGCTACTCAAGCTACTGCAATACAGCGAGCGCCACTACTGCCAGCTAAATAAAAGATTCAAAGTACTGAAGGCACTATCTACTGATAGTCATAGTTAGCAAATGAAAGATTTTAATAGAGAACAAACAATGTATTTACCTTAATAGTCATAATATATATAGCAGTTCATGACAAATTACAGAACTCTGCCATCTCTTTCCCCACATCCACCACTGCTGGCGGCTCACCTCCAACTGCCCAACGCTACGCGCTGTTCACAGCCAGCTGCCTAACACTACAATGGCGAGTATTACAACAATGCAAAGCAGCCACAGACTGCACACAGCACAGCCAGTGATTTTCATACAGAGGTGGTGTTACCAATAAAAAAACCTAAACAGCCTACTTACAACCTCTGTGAGCTGTAGCCACGAGACTGCTTTTCTGAGGTTGTCTAGGACGTTGCAAAGAGCCAGTTGGAGGTTGAACAGAGATTGTAAGCGTTGTATGTGGAATGTATCTGAATGCAGTCGGATTTCTTCAGGGTAAAAATCAGTTGAGACTTTTTAGCGTTGTGTCGCGGTACAGTGGGAGGGTGGCTACTCTTACTATTACACAAACATGGTGGTGCAGAGAGTTCTTTCACGTGCGCTGATTAACACTGCAATTGCCGACAGTGGTGTAATTGCATCACGCAGCGGGATCGCGTGCTTTACAAAGGCCAAGTTCATGTGGATTACGGCTAGGATGTGCTTTCGTAACGTTTCTCCTTCAACAAAAGAATTGTTGGGTGTAGAAACATATCCGCTACCAGTCACAATAAAAGGTTATTTATTTGTCGCACGAGCGGTTTCGGGCTTGCGCCCATCCTCAGGTGTGTATACATTCATGTACATGTTTGTACTGCTGGAGATCACTGTATAAACACAAAAAATTATTTTTTTATTTACTGGTGACTAAACACACCAGTAAATAATTTTTTGTATTTATACAGTGATCTCCAACAGTACAAACATGTACATGAATGATAAACACCTGAGGATGGGCGCAAGCCCGAAACTAGTCGTGTGACAAATAAATAACCTTTTATTGTGACTGGTGGCGGATATTTTTCTACACCCTATAAAGGAACAGTCACGGAGTTTGACAGCATCCACTATGGATAAAATTCATTTAAGAGAATTGTTGTAATAAGTTTATTAAGAAAATCACGTTGAAAAAGAGCACTGGAACCTGTTAATATGTTAATCTCCAGTGCACACGAAACGAAAATGTTGGATGTTGCCAGAGGATAGAGGAAAGGCCTCACTTCGGAAACCATCCAGACTCGTGACGGCATTTGCAAATCACTTCCCGCGCAGTCCACGTGTGACAGAGTTGATTGGTCTCTGCATAAATGTAATCCTCATTAGGGAATGGAGCAGGAGCGCCTAGTTTTTCAGTCGCTGCGAAACTACTCTGTACCACGTAGTTTACGAAGAGTTGTCGAGTACCTCCTATGATGACCTGAAGTGACTGTAGGGAAACCCTAAAGCAGTGATGGAACTAGCCGCAATAGTGGCAGCTATTAGGAATTTCAGGCTTCGCTGGGAAACATGACTCAACGACAGTCTGCGACAATTTGTGTTTCCCCGTATTTGCGACGCCTGTCTCCGTCGAAAACGTTGTCCGTCCTCCCAAACGGCGGTGCAGAATGTCAAGGACACGGCATTGTAGAAACTTGATGCGGCGTCTTCCAGACCTCAGTTATACGGTTCTTTCCCTGTCTCTCTCGTAACGTTCTTGCAGAGCGTCTCCATGTAACGAATTTTATCTCTAATTCTGTGTGGCGAAAACGCTGTATATCCACAAACTTTGCTGACCAGGTTCCAAAGACATATTACTTTGCTATTGTTACATCGGTTAATCATTGGGGAAGATTTTACACGAAGTTCAGATGATTTTGAAGTAAGTTCAGATACACTGCAGGCGAAATTTGCTTCCATTCTTTCTTAAGCTGGATGACTTCTAGTTGCTGTAGTTTTAGACGAATTGGACTGGTACGCAACATACCCTTTAGTTTATTTCCGAGATGTACGACGGGCTTCGGATGGGTGTTTTGAGCAGATTAACCGACCAAATCCTCATCATGTTCTTAGAGCAACGACATCCGAATTGGTAGTATTTTAATAAAGATGAGGTCAGCTTACAAACTGTTCGCGCAGCATGATAAGCTTGCTGTCGTGCAAATAGTTGTCATTAACACCGCCGTTCCTTTCGTTAGAGACGAAACTAAACGCCCACGACTACATCAGGGAAAATGGCACTAGCCTACCGTACCCCCATTTAACTACGCTGTTTCCGCAACGCGCTTCGAGGAACACCACTCGCCAGTTGAGATCCATAAGAAACGTCCTATTAGTCTTCCAGCGGCCGACAACGGCATCATTTGCACCAGCGTAGGCTCATCGCATATCAGGTTTTGTGATTTGTACTTAGTTCTGCCAACAGCAAAAAATAAAATAAGAAATAAAATGTACTCCCTCTTCTGTGTTTTGTAGGTTTCAATAAACGTCCGATCTTTGTTCAGACGCTGAAGAAAGAAAATTTGCTCTGAATTGCTACTGGAAATATGAGAATATCACTGAAGTCTGAAGACAGTTTAGAAGGACTTTTCAATGAAATCCACCAACGCGGACTATCACTGAATGCATCAAATACAGGTCTGAAGAAACTGGAACTGTTCAAGACACCCAGCGAAAACATTCAGATGTCTATGAGTCTGAGAAAGAACAACAACTACTGCAAACCGTTCTCCGATCCACAAGGAAATCACTGCGACATGTAGCTCTGGAGACAAAAGTCCGTGAAGTCTATCAGCCACCTCATTTTTGAGTGAGCCAATTGATAAAATCACATTTCAAGTTATCCCACACTCTTAATGAAAATTTTTCTGTTCGAGAGGTACATTTTATAACGGCAGTACGTGGGTAAATGTGCGTAAGACGCAGATTTGCCAAAGTTAATTGTCTGGAATGATGGGGTTACTTTTAAGTTAAATGGAACACTTAATCAATACGATTGCAAACATTAGGGTCTTTAGAATCCACACGTTGTTGTAGAATACCACTTGAACTGTCCTGGGTTTAAAGTGTGGCATTGAAAAAAAGCGAGAGACTTCGTAGAACGATCCTGATTTAGATTTTCCGTGGTTTCCCTAAATAACTTCGGCAAATTTAGGGGTGGTTCCTACCCTAAAGCCGTGGGCGACTATCTGTCCCCTCCTTGTTGTTCTTAAGTTGTGATACCATTACATGTCCAACGTCCTTGTTAGATGAATAAAACTACTACTACTACCACCATTCGTTTTTGACAGCACAATGACTAACTTTATTTAGACTTGGTATGAGGTCCTTGAGACCATACCTTGAAGATATGTTTGCTGTAGAAATTTTCTCACAGCGGAATGGACCACCTTCCCTGCTCCATAACGAAGCATTTCTTCGTCTTGGAGCTAATTTCATGGATGGATGGGCTGGGGTAAGAAGTCTTACTAAATTCCGCCTGCGTTTTCTTAATTTGATATCCATTGACTTCTTATTATGGAGATACTTACAAAAAAAGACTTATGTAACAAGGCCGGCACCAATCCATGTGCAGGACGAGGAGGAGTTTAAAAGACAGAAGCTTCAAATTCTCGTTCCGCAGTTTCCTGGATGTTATCATTCAACTGTTCCACGATATCAGCTTTGTCTGGGTAACAACAGTCATTAGTTTGAACATTTTTGAAACAGCAAGGGGTAAAATTTTGGCAAAATGCCTACAATACGTACAGGGTGTTTCAAAAATGACCGGTATATTTGAAACGGCAATAAAAACTAAACGAGCAGCGATAGAAATACACCGTTTGTTGCAATATGCTTGGGACAACAGTACATTTTCAGGCAGACAAACTTTCGAAATTACAGTAGTTACAATTTTCAACAACAGATGGCGCTGCGGTCTGGGAAACTCTATAGTACGATATTTTCCACATATCCACCATGCGTAGCAATAATATGGCGTAGCCTCTGAATGAAATTACCCGAAACCTTTGACAACGTGTCTGGCGGAATGGCTTCACATGCAGATGAGATGTACTGCTTCAGCTGTTCTATTGTTTCTGGATTCTGGCGGTACACCTGGTCTTTCAAGTGTCCCCACAGAAAGAAGTCACAGGGGTTCATGTCTGGCGAATAGGGAGGCCAATCCACGCCGCCTCCTGTATGTTTCGGATAGCCCAAAGCAATCACACGATCATCGAAATATTCATTCAGGAAATTAAAGACGTCGGCCGTGCGATGTGGCCGGGCACCATCTTGCATAAATCACGAGGTGTTCGCAGTGTCGTCTAAGGCAGTTTGTACCGCCACAAATTCACGAAGAATGTCCAGATAGCGTGATGCAGTAATCGTTTCGGATCGGAAAAATGGGCCAGTGATTCCTTTGGAAGAAATGGCGGCCCAGACCAGTACTTTTTGAGGATGCAGGGACGATGGGACTGCAACATGGGGCTTTTCGGTTCCCCATATGCGCCAGTTCTGTTTATTGACGAAGCCGTCCAGGTAAAAATAAGCTTCGTCAGTAAACCAAATGCTGCCCACATGCATATCGCCGTCATCAATCCTGTGCACTATATCGTTAGCGAATGTCTCTCGTGCAGCAATGGTAGCGGCGCTGAGGGGTTGCCGCGTTTGAATTTTGTATGGATAGAGGTGTAAACTCTGGCGCATGAGACGATACGTGGACGTTGGCGTCATTTGGACCGCAGCTGCAACACGGCGAACGGAAACCCGAGGCCGCTGTTGGATCACCTGCTGCACTAGCTGCGCGTTGCCCTCTGATGCTGCCGTACGCGGTCGCCCTACCTTTCCAGCACGTTCATCCGTCACGTTCCCAGTCCGTTGAAATTTTTCAAACAGATCCTTTATTGTATCGCTTTTCGGTCTTTTGGTTACATTAAACCTCCGTTGAAAACTTCGTCTTGTTGCAACAACACTGTGTTCTAGGCGGTGGAATTCCAACACCAGAAAAATCCTCTGTTCTAAGGAATAAACCATGTTGTCTACAGCACACTTGCACGTTGTGAACAGCACACGCTTACAGCAGAAAGACGACGTACAGAATGGCGCACCCACAGACTGCGTTGTCTTCTATATCGTTCACATCACTTGCAGCGCCATCTGTTGTTGAAAATTGTAACTACTGTAATTTCGAAAGTTTGTCCGCCTGAAAATGTACTGTTGTCCCAAGCATATTGCAACAAACGGTGTATTTCTATCGCTGCTCGTTTAGTTTTTATTGCCGTTTCAAATATACCGGTCATTTTTGAAACACCCTGTAAGTGTATTCTTGAGTTACAGAGCGCTGAAGGCGCGCCGTGTACCGTGCAGTTTCGCAGCGTGTCTCATACTGCGCTCGTGCAGTGCGCACTTAAAATGAAACAGTCCTTATGTGAATTAGCGGTCTAAATGACGGCTAAGCTGCAGAGCTCACCTGCGCACATGATATGATTTAATATTTGAATTTTTCTATTGGTATTTGAGTTTGTTTCTTCTTATATGCCCGTATTAATTTTGCTCTAAAGTTTAGAGGAAGTCTGATAATCTGGGAGGAAAATAACGATTTCACATTTTTGTTAGAGACTCTCCGGAACTTGGTCTTTGTGTGGAATTCGTTGCTGAAACTGTACGTTGTTTGCACTGTTCATAACTGAATAGATACTGCAACAACTTAGGAAGGGGCCCCAATTTTTTATTTAAACAAAATTGTATCACTCAATATGTTATTAATCTTTTGTATGTATTAATAGTCTAAATTGGTCAAATTCAGTTACGCAGGACTGACTACAGAGAACGCTGTTAGCTTGCACAAGTAAGTTAATTCATTCTGGTTTTCACTGTAAAATCCCTTTGCAGTTACCCTGGGCGCACATAGCTCCTGTGATATCCCCCCGTAAAATAGTCGAATTGTGGGCCCCCAAAATCATGAAACGTTACAATTTACAAATCATACTGACAGTAGACATGTCGATGTTGTCACGCACTGCACGTAAACAAAAGTTCATCTTACAAGGATTAAGTTTCGCTGTAAGCTTACTTGCTACCGCTTGCGAAGGCTCCAAACCACACCCCATCGGCTGCTAAGTTCGTTCCCCGCACGGAGCTTCGTATATTTCCCGTAACAGTCAGCTGCTGTTTCCCTTGTAAGTTTCTCTGAATGGGACCTATTCTAGACAATCTGGAGTCATATTGACATCTGACGTCACAGTCTGCAAAGTGGGATTCCACAGAGAAAGCTAGTTAACTCACAAAACAGAATGCCCACACGCACTGGTTGCTCTGTAATCTTTCTCAATTGATTTTAAGGAAACTATTTAGTAAAATATTTTGGTTCTCTCCCATCTCATAGCCTCATTCATCAACTTCATCATGATCCGCTTATCATTTCGTTTTTGATCGTAGCTATTCTGATTTTCGGAATTAAGTATCTCACTGCAAAAAATCCGAATAGTTAGCAATGGAAAATAGGGAGCGCTGTCAGATTGTGTTTGGTGCCTGTTTGGTCATACATTGCTGCATACAATATGCACCTAAAATATTGAATTATTCCAGCAGATTGAGAGGACTTCTACATTGCTTGAAGAAAAAGTGAAGCACCCAGAAAGGGTGGGGGGGGGGGGGGGGAGGACACTAAATGATACTTAGTGGGTTTAGAAGGTAAGTGATGTTATTGCAGTGACTATGAAATCGGGTCAAATTTAAAAAGCACTTGGTAGTATGAGCTCACTTATGTGTGTGACAGACAATGTCCACAGGTCTGGATGTATGCACTGTTTCGATTGGGAAGAGTGTCTACTTCTACATCTACATGGATACTCTACAGATCACACTTAAATGCGTGGCAGAGGGTTCATCGAATCACATACACAATAATTCTCTATTACTCCACTCACGAACAGCGTGCGGAAAAACGAACACCTGTGTCCTTCCGTGGGAGCTCTGATTTCCATTATTTTAATGCGATGATCGTTTCTCCCCTTGTAGGTCGGCGCCAGCAAGATATTTTCACTTTCGGAGGAGAAAGTTGGTGATTGAAATTTCGTAAGAGGACACCGCCGCAACAAGAAACGCCTTGCTTTTAATGATGTCCACTCCAAATCCTGTATCACGTTCGTGACGCTCTCTCCTCCATTTCTCAATAGGACAAAACATGCTACTCTTCTTTGAACTTCCTCGTCGTACTTTGTTAATCCTGTCTGGTAAGGATCGCACAGCGCACAGCAGTACTCCAAAAGAGGACGGACGAGCGTAGTGTAGGCAGTCTCTTTAGTAGATGTTCAAATGTGTGTGAGTTCCTAAGGGACCAAACTGCATAGGTCATCGGTCCCTAGACTTACACACTACTTAAACTAACTTAAACTAACTTAAGCTAAGAACAACACACACACCCATGTCCGAGGGAGGACTCGAACCTCCGGCGGGAGGGGCCGCTTTAGTAGATCTGTTACGTTTTCTAAGTGGTCTGTCAACAAAACGCAGTGTTTGGTTCTCTTCCCCATAACATTTTCCACGTGTTCTTTCCAATTTAAACTCTTTGAGTTTTCTGCCAGATTTCGAGACAGAATTTCGTTGTGGAAATTATTAAAAGCATCTCGCATTGAAGTACGCGCCATATTTCGAACTTCTGTAAAACTTTGCCAGTCTTGGGGATTTTGCGTTCTTTTAAATTTGGCATGCTTTTTTCGTTGCTTCTGCAACAACGATCTGACCAGTTTTGGGTACCATGGGGGATCAGTACCATCACTTATTAATATATGTGGTATATATCTCTCAATTACCGTCGATACTATCTCTTTGAAAACATTCCACAACTTTTCTACACTTACATGATCAGATCAGAAGGAGTAAAGACTGTCTCTTTCTTAAAAAGGCGTTAACAGCATTTTTATCAGCTTTTTAAAATAGATGTACTTTGCGTTTCTTTTTGATGGTTGTAGGTGTTACGGTATTCAGCCTAGCAGCAACTGCCTTGTGGCCGCTAATCCCTGTATTTGTCACAACACTCACTATTTGTCCAGGATTATTTGTTGCAAAAAGGTCAATTATGCTTTCGCAACCATTTACGCTTCGAGTGGGCTCATTTATATTGTGGAAAATGCTTAGAAGCAGTTATTTGAGACTAAGTGATAACAGGGAGCTCATCAGAAAAAAATTACATATTTTAAGCGCTACAAAAACAAATAACCAATTGCAAGTATTAAAAATGAAAGCAGCTATGCTTTAAATAGAATTACTGAGGAATGTATTGCATAGAACTACGTAACATTACATGAACTAATTAATAAATAGTAGATTATTATTTTGGAGAATGATTACCTGGTTTACAGAAACAGCTTAATGTTAGTAAAGTTCTGTGAGTTAATAAGTATTTGTTTTCATATAGTGTGGGATTCTGATGAGAGATTTCCAGTACTAAACCTGATACAACAATTACAGACTGAAATTATATTCTCAGGTGAATGAGATTTGCATTCGACTTTAGTCGCTTTTATTAATGTGTCCTCGGAGTCTTTCGCGACGGCATACATGAATAAAACGTTCTCGGTTTTCCAGCCGCGTCAATTCGAATAAAATCCTCGAGCTTTCGATGGCCATCTCCGCCACACATAGCTTTCCTCTACGGTGAGGACATAATGCGCAGTGTGAGACTATTAGAAAAACTGCGGAAAAAGAGATCGCATCTGCTGAGTTCTTTGGCATTTTTACAACGCTGCCTTGACAAGGTAATTCCTCGCTTTGCAGTAGTCAAGCAACTCATTCGAACTGCTGCAGTGGACAGAATTTTGAAGAGGACCAGTCTCGCCATAGTGTGACAGCGGATACGACAGACAAGGTACGAGTTTGATGATAATGCCAGGAACCTACTTGAGTGTCATCTGTCTTTGTCATCAACGTTGTCACCATTCGATTGGGAGTTAGTAGATATAGCCACGGCAGCGCAACTTCTAAGCAATGTGCCAAGTTCGACAGACTGGATCACGGTTGAACTGTTGTGAAACCCGATAAGGCCCACAGAACGGTTGTTAATCTCTCCAACCAAGAACTGGACGACGGCTCTGTATCAGCGCTGAGTAAAGGGCTCCCACTTTTCTCCAGCTCCACGACGTCTGCCAATATTGGATATAATTAGCGGAATAGAGCAGCGCATTAGGAATCTTTCGCACGATGCAGCTGAGGACGTCAGGCTAAGTACCAGCCATATCCTGGCGAAAGCTAAGCCATCAGAATCTAATATTAGCCAGGAGGAACGACGTTGCTTACGGTTATTACGTGAGAATGAAGACTTGGTTGTCTTGCCAGCCGACAAAGGGAATGCCACCGCGGTTCTGAACTCTGCAGACTACCACCTGAAGATGCTACATTTATTAGAAGACCCCACGTACCGCAAGCTTAGTCGTGATCCCACACAGGCCATTGTCAGAAAGACAGGGAAGTTATTGAAGGATTCTGGCTTACCAGATCAAGTGATGAAGAAATTAGCGCCTCGTGCCGCCAAACCTCCCAGGCTTTATGGATTACCAAAGATACACAAGGAAAGTGTTCCCCTGAGGCCCACTGTTAGTGCAATCAGTTCGCCCACCTACAGACTTGCTAAGCATCTGGCAGGATTATTAGCACCAAAATTGGGACATTGCGAACACCATGTTGTCAACTCGCAGAAATTTCTTGAGATACTCAAGAGAAAGAAGTTAGGCCCAAACGACCTAATGGTTATCCTGGATGTTGTGTCATTTTTTACGATGGTGCCAATACAAGATATGCTGAATCTTTTGGCCCAACATTTTCCATCTGAAATCATTAAGTTGTTCCGTCACGTCCTAACGACAACGTACTTTTTGTACTGCGATGAATATTATGAGATGACTGACGGCACAGCCATGGGATCACCACCGTCTCCAGCAGTCGCAAATTTCTTCATGGAATACTTTGAGGAGCAGGCTCTACGAACTGCGACATTACGGCCATCTTGCTTTCTACGATACGTTGATGACACCTTCCTGATATGGCCTCATGGTGAAGATACACTACAGCAGTTCGTCGATCGTATGAATGGTGTCCATCCCAACATTAAATTTACTGTCGAGATGGAGAAGCACGGCAAACTACCATTCTTGGATGATTTGGTTGAGCGGTAGGCAGGAGGCCAGCTTGGTCATTCAATGTACCGGAAACCAACACACACTGATCAGTACTTGAACGCCAATAGTTTCCACCAGCCTGTGCACAAGAAAGCTGTCCTGAACACGTTGGTTCATAGAGCCAAGATTATCTCTGACGACGACCACCTACAGTCTGAATTGCAGAACTTCAAACGTGTTTTCGGGGAAAATCGATACAGCAAAAGAGACATCGCAAACGCTTTCAAGGGCCACCGACGAAAGACACCTGGTGAATCAGTAGAAGAGGCCAAACGGACTGTATTCCTGCCATACTGTGCAGCAACTGACAGTAAGTTAGGACGTCTGCTGCAGAAACATGGGCTAAGACCAGTGTTCCGGCCCGCCCCCAAGATACGAGATATGTTGCGCCCTGTTAAAGACGACATTGCTCTTCGAGTGTCCGGTGTGTATGGTGTACCCTGTGAATGTGGCAGCATGTACATTGGACAGACAACTGCGGAGCGTTGTACTGAGCACAAGCGCCATATAAAACAAAAGGAGCTTGACAAGTCGGCCATAGCGGAGCATTGCCTAGAAAACGGACATAAAATACAGTTCGAAAATACAAAAGTGTTGGCTCATGCGTCTACATATTGGGACTCCGTTATAAAGGAAGCGGCCGAGATTCTCTTAAACAACAACAATTTCAACAGAGACCAGGGATACACACTCGGCATGGGGACGGGCGTTGGACATCGAAAGAAAGCAGAGACAGATGAGCGACGCGGGAGCGGCAGTTTCAAACGTGGCGCCACCTGACGTCACCTGACGTCACCTGACGTCACCGGTGCTGCCACGGGCGATAGCTCCGCTAGCTGCTCGGGTCGGCTTACGCGCGCGCGCCACATTGGACCGATCTGATTGGCTGCTGCTGATGTCATCATGCCTATACAGGGCAGAGACCGTAACAGCCCCGGCAGTCAGTGAACTACTGACGACGATGGCGGGGATGGCCATCGAAAGCTCGAGGATTTTATTCAAATTGACACGGCTGGAAAACCGAGAACGTTCTATTCACGCTTTTCTTAATGTTATTGCATCTGTCAAAAGGTTATTTCTTTGATTAACTATGAAGTATTAAATAATGTGGTAGGTATTATTTTGCATACACAAATTCAATACATCTGACAGAAGAACAGTTCAAGTATTTTTGTGATTTGATCGAGGAAACTGAATGATCTATAGAGATCTGTGATATGCACATACTTATAACTATGCAAGAGTATAGTTGAAAGTTGCTTTTCCCAGCGCTGATTTAAATATGTAAGAATTGCTATTTTTATTATATTTATTGCAACAATTTTTTTTGTTAGATTTTTTACATTTTCTATGAATGTGTTTTAGTGCAGTAAATTCAAGTGTCAAAAGCGATAAACTGTTGAAAAGATCTCTACACTATGCACAATTAACATAATTTCATACGAAAACTGGTGCTGACATGATCTACTTCAGTGAAAATCTAATTCTACAATATACAACTGTTTTTTAAGAGTCAATGTAACATGTCAGAAATATGACTTTCCTAGGCCCTCAGGAAGAGTTCCATATAGTTAAAAAATAAAACAAAAACAAGATAATTTAAAGATACGTGTTATGCTTCTGAAGCACTGGACACACCGAAGTAGCTCTGTTAATTTCTGCATTCATATATACAAGCAGTAGTTAGTTGGTTTGTATCCCAGGAACTTTGTCAATGTTTGCTTCTTAGAGGACTGATACGTCTTTTGCTTGTTTATGAAAATATGCGCTACCTGTGCATAATACTGTTGATAGGCAAGTGTCAAGTTCTGCAGCACAGATATATGCAATGTTGACTGTTTTAATGATGTGGGTTACAGATTGGACCACGTTTCTATTTCAGCTACCAGCTGTATAGTTACCAATGAGCTACTCTTGGACTGGAGAAGTCTTCATGGAAAAGTGTCCTTTCTAGAGCTGTACAAGGTACAGTTCTTTGTGTGTTTCTTCTCCTTGATTGTACAATGCGATTTAAAGTGCCTTACGTTGTTACAGCTGTCACTTACGTGCTGAAACGCAGTCTCTAAGTGCCAGTCATAAGAATGTCACATCTGCCATATGTCAAGATTGGCAAAAAAAAAAAAACCTGGGATCAAATTAAGCCACAAAAATTCACAGTCCTTTCGACAGCTGATCACTGGAGTGTTCCCTTAAGCATTTCCTTCCATTCTTCTAGATGGTACCACAATCAAGAGGCAGTAAAAGGTCTCGCTTGGATGACTGTCTGTGCTGGGAAGAGTAGACTGGCACAGCTCGGAAGAAAACTCTCTGTGGTGTACGAGAGCTATTCGGAAAGTAAGGAACGATAGGTCGCGGAATGGAGACCACAGTGAAAATCAAAGCTGTTTTATTTACAACGGTTAGCTATACCTTCCAGCTACTTCACTACACAGTCGCCGCTCAGACTTAGACATCTGTCGTAGCGTGGTACCAACTTTTCAATTCCCTCGCTATAGAAGACAGCTCTGGACTGCAGCTCGTTGTGTGTGTGAAAATATTGTCTTCATAGCCAGCGGTTCATTTGAGCAGAGATGAACCTTAGGGGTAGCCAATTAGATGCTGTATTGTGGGTGATCAAACACTCCCCATCGAAAACGCTGCAGGAGCATCTTCATTGCCCCTGCAGAGTGCTTCCGAGAGTTGTTCTGTAGAACCGGGCCACATGGCAGTTATGTTATGTGGATTGCATAGCTTCAGGCGAAATCTTTCGCCAGGCCCTCATACTTCGCGAGAGACGCTAATTTCTAGCCATCTTTACGTTCTCACTGTGAGCTCAGAACTGAAAAGAGCGAGATGATGCCATTGACGGGCGTACTAGACACAGTGCCCAACGCATCTGTGCAAAGCTCCATCAGATTTTCATTGTATTTTCCACTTCGTGACTGATCGTTCCTTACTTTCCGAATAAACCTCGTATATGCAATTCAAAAATTTAGAAAAATGTTTCCAACTAAAATAAAAAAAAACAGTCCAAACGCTCCTGTATTGCTGAGATATTGTTTAATAAGATACAAATATTGAAAACGCAGCACGGCTCGAGCTAACAATTAATTCTTGCATAAAACACACTGTCTGGTCAAAGGCCTAGCAGAGGACGTCAATATCGAGTGTGTCCACGATTCCTCTCTATGACTACTGACCTCTGCTGGGGACACTTTAGTGAGGTACCTCAATGTCTGTAGAGGAATAGCAGCCCACTCTTCCTGAAGAGCCGAAACTAGAGACGCTGGGGTCTGGAGCCAAGTCGACGTTCTAAGTCATCACAAAGGTGTTCCAGGGTTCAGGATGGTACTGGGCAGGCCAGTTCATATCAGGAATATTACTGTACACAAACCATTGCTTCACAGGTCCTCCTTTTTGGCAGGGTGCTTTGTCATTGTGATAAAAACAGTCCTTGTCTCCAAACTGTTCCTCTACTGTACGCAGTACACAACACAGTAGAAAGTATTCACAACTTGCGCGTTTAGCATTTTCTTAAGAGCAATAAGGGGAGCACACCTTAACCACGAGAAACAACCCCACACCATAAGATTACCTCCTTCATACTTCACTGTTGGCACTACTGAGAACGTCAGATATCGTTCTCCAAGCATTAGCCAAACCCAAACTCTCCCGTCGTATTGCCACAGGATGTAGCGTGCCCCACCATTCCAAACCACTCGTTTCCAGACGTTCACTGCACAGTGACGTAGCACTTCGTGCCACCTTTTACATCGACTAGCACTGACTACAGAAATGGGTGGCTTATTAGGACCTGCTCGGCCATTGTACTGTATTTTTTTTAACTCGCTACGCACAGTCATTGTGTTTACTGGTTCACTGGTAGCATTTTGGAGCTCTCGGGTGAATCTTTCTAACCTCATGGATCAATATTTCTACTGACTTCAAGTTTTTTTTTACAACTGCCACCCACACCCCCGCAGTGTTCGACTGTCTCTGTCCGTTAGTATATGACGTGTGGCTGGTCTTCGTTTAGCTGTGGTTGTTCCTTGGCGTTCCCACTTTACAGTCACATCACCAACAATGGACTTAGAAGCTTCAGGAAGGTTGAAATGTCCCTGATGGGTTTGTTGCTCGGGTGACGTCCAATGACTGGTCCACGTTCGAAGTCACTGAGCTCTCGTGACCGACGCACTCTGCTGTTACTCCTTCCCTACTAATAACACATTACATCCCGCCTTCTTCTATGATGGTCGGACCGCCTCTTGTGTCATCTCTTGATCAATCCCGCGATACATGTGGTGCCCGGATACTTTTGATGAGATAGCAGATTTCTGTGTACTCGCGTACTTGCGGTTTTCTTCATAGGTTTTATAACTGCTAGTGTTCTCACATACTACATACCTGAAATCATTCCACAATTTCAACACAACATCTGATACCTCCAGCTACTTCCCTGCACCTTCGCGTGGATAAAAATGTTATCTATCTCCCTCTTCATTTCAGTCATACAGCTGTGGAGCACTCTATCCAGTAACTGCGACTGATCCGAAATCACGAAACTTTCAAGATAAGGGTAAAGCTTTATCTTTTATCAACGGCTTGTGTTCCCATCGGGTTTCGGTCTAAGGCGCTGCTGTCATGGACTCTGCTACTGGTCCCGGCGGAAATTCGAGTCCTCCCTAGCGCATGGATGTTTGTGTTTGTCCTTACGATAATTCAGGTTAAGTGGTGTGTAAGCTTAGGGACTGATGACCTTAGCAGTTAAGTCCCATAAGATTTCACACACATTTGAACATTTTCCCTTCGGGGTTATCATAGTTTTCTCCTCCAGACCAATCTGTATGTCTCTCGCAGAGTCGATACTCTGGCAGCTTTTTCATCTCTATGCGTTTCCTTTTTTTTTTTTTTTTCTTCCACGCCACTTTAATCCTATAACTTCTCACCATTCTCTCCAGACCATTTAATTTCTTCTCTAGATTTGCTTCCTTCTGTCCTGTTGCCAAGCCTTCATTTTAGTACACACTATGTGATCAAAAGTATCCGGACACCCCCAAAAACATACGTTTTTCATATTAGATGCATTTTGCTGCCACCTACTGCCAGGTACTCCATATCAGTGACCTCAGTAGTCATTAGACATCTTGAGAGAGCAGATTGGGGCTCCCCGCCGAACTCACGGACTTCGGATGCGGTCAGGTGATGGGGTATCACTTGTGTCATGCTGCAAGCGACATTTACACACTCCTAAACATCCCTAGGTCCACTGTTTTCGACGTGATAGTGCAGCCGAAACGGCAAGAGACACGTACAGCTCAAAAGCGTACAGGCAGACCTCGTCTGTTGACTGACAGAAACCGCCGACAGTTGAAGAAGGTCGTAATGTGTAATAGGCAGACATCTGTCCACACCATCACACACGAATTCCAGACTGCAAGTACTATGACAGTAAGTCGGGAGGTAAAAGAACTTGGATTTCATGGTCAAGCGGCTGCTCATAAGCCACACATAACGCCGGTAAATGCCAAACGATGCCTCACATGGTGTAAAGAGCCTAATCATTGGACGATTGAAGAGTGGAAAAACGAATCACGGTACACAGTGTGGCGATCCGATGGCAGGGTGTCGGTATGGCGACTGCCCGGTGAACGTCATCTGCCAGCGTGTTTAGTGCCAACACTAAAATTCGGAGGCGTTGGTGTCTTGGTGTGGTTGTGTTTTTCACGAGGGGGCTTACACCCCTTGTTGTTTTGCTTCGCACTACCACAGCACAGGCCTACACTGATGTTTTAAGCACCTTCTTGCTTCCCACTGTTGAAGAGCAATTTGGGGATGGCGGTTGCAACTTTGATCACGATACACCTGTTCATAATGCACGGCCTGTGGCGGAGCGGTTCCACGACAATAACGTCCCTGTAATGGACTGGCCTGCACAGAGTCCTGACCTGAATCCTACAGATCACCTTTGGGATGTTCTGGAAAGCCGACTTCGTGCCAGGCCTCATCGAGCGACATCGATACCTCTGCTCAGTGCAGCTCTCCGTGAAGAATGGTCTGCCATTCCCCAAGAAACATCCCGCCATCTGATTGAACGTATACCTGCGAGAGTGGAAGCTGTCATCAAGGCTAAATGTGGGCCAACACCATATTGAATTCCAGCATTACCGATGGAGGACGCCACGAACTTGTAAGTCATTTTCAGCCAGGTGTCCGGATACTTTTGATCACATAGTGTATCACTACTCTATTTGTCAAATATATTAGTCGTATGTTGTGAGAATGTACTTAACAGATGGTAATAGAAGCCACTTTACTATGACAAATGTTCAGAATAATAATAATAACGTATTATCCATTGCAATGTTAATTGTAAGCAGAATCTCTAAGGATGTTTGATTAAATCTAATATTGTGAAAGAACATGACGGCCCTAATCTTGAAAGGTAAAATATATGTACATTCTAAAAAGGAGAAGAAGAAGAAGAAGAAGGGAGAAAGAAATCAACGACGCACCTCGAAGGAATTATCCGAATAAGTCGAAAATCGGTAGATACGAAGTACATGTACAGATAAACAATTGATTAAAATTTCAGAAAACGTGTTGATCCACCTCTGACCGTTATGCAAGCAATTATTCTGCTTGGCATTGATCGACAGCGTTGTTAAATGTCCTCCGAGGGATGTGCAAAAATATGTTGCTATGTCACGACATTAGGGATATTATAAGAAAGCCCTTATCGAGCAAGGTCACCTCATTTTTGTCACCTGGGCTATGTGGGCATCTGCCCATTCATACTGAAAACCATTCACTCCTCTAGAAAAAACCAAAGTGTGCTCAATATAAATTTCTGTTAATCCTTTATTTTTTGGAATAAAGTATATTTATTTCATTTTTATGGTAAACAGCAAAATCTGCCTTAGGCCTTCAGCAGACACAGTACAACACCTATTGAACACATGTTTCTCACACCGTTTCGGCCCTACGGAGTGCTAAGCTTTTTACTGCACAACGCAATGAGGTAGCAACTGACGTCAACAGAGTTATTTCCAAATATATGCAGGGCTCAGATATTGGATGTGGAAGTTATGAGGTTTGAAATCTATTAACAATAAGTTGCATCGACGCCAAACCCTGGTCATAAAGGATGGTAAGGGGAAGATGGTAATTGTAATCGAAGGAAAAGACTGTTGAGAAAGTGGAGCAGTTTTTTACGTTGAACTGTATTGTCAAATGTAGGTTCGTATAACAGCTAAGTATGTTGCTAGTGTGAAATTTTTTAAAAGTCTATTGAATTTCTTTTCAGTGCATTTCAGAAAATTCATATGTTTCCGATGCACCCAACTGTCCCTAGATCAAGTGCCACTCCAAAGAAATCACCACCCTGTCCGCCCCATCTTTAATGCTGAGCGGGGATGGAGGGGGGGGGGGGGGGAGGGGGCAGCTGGAT
This sequence comes from Schistocerca nitens, assembly GCF_023898315.1. NCBI lineage: Eukaryota > Metazoa > Arthropoda > Insecta > Orthoptera > Acrididae > Schistocerca > Schistocerca nitens. Next base: position 38,618,113 of record NC_064615.1, read on the forward strand.
ATCATGTTGAGAAGGCACTCGCTAAGTACTTGGACAAACATTACAAGGACCCTAACGATTTTTACGCACATAACCGGAGACAGGTTATTGCCAAACTGCAAATTGCAAGAGTTGAATCTCACTTCCAGTACACGTATTTTGTCATTTTATGTATGTAATATATATTCTAATATTCCCACAGAGCAAGCTTTGGACATCATTTCCAGCAATCTGTCGACTTTGAGCCATAGACCAAAACAAGAAATTGATGAGGTTCTGTCAACATTGAGGATTGTATAGCAATTTAGGTATTTCAGATTTGAGAACTGCTACTACACACAAAAAAAAAGAAAAAGAAAAAGAAAACGGACTGGCAATGGGTTCTCCCTTGGCTTTTCGTCTAGCAAATATTTTTATGACTAGTTTCGAACGCGATGTTATGGAAAAATTTCTGTCATACCCAGAAGGTAATGTTGTGGTGCAGATACGTTGACGACGTTTTGCTGGTGCGTGATGGCATTAGTGGTGAGAGCGATCGGGTTTTGAACGATGTAAATACTCTCCACCCGAAGATCCAGTTCGTTATGCAGCATAATTAGCCAGGCTCACTTCCTTACCTAGATCTCATTGTGAAATTGCGGGATTCTGGCTTTGTCTTTGATTTTTACCGGGAACCTACATGCACTCATTCAGTGATTCGTTGTACCGCAAACCATCCTCATAAGTACAAGATGGCTACTGTTATCGCATTCGGGAGGACGACGGTTCAGTCCCGCGTCCGGCCATCCTGATTTAGGTTTTCCGTGATTTCCCTAAATCGCTTTAGGCAAATGCCGGGATGGTTCCTTTGACAGGCCGCGGCCTACTTCCTTTCCCAATCCGATGAGACCGATGACCTCGCTGTTTGGTTTCTTCCCCCAAATGAACGCAACGCAACGCTGCTATTAGAGCTATGGTGAGCAGAATGCATAACGTGGCCTTGTCCCGTGAAGCTTTTGTCAGAGGATATCAACTTACGCAGGTTATAGAGTTACACAATGGTTACGAGGCTGGCTTTGTTGGTGATATCATCTAGGGCATTTTAAAGAAGAGAGGTTCGAATCTGAGGCCGGTTCGTATCCATGGCATTACCCTGCAGCCTGTTCTTAAGACCCTCTTGCCCGGCCCATGTTTACCCTAGGATCTCCCTTTATGGTAGGATTTTATAACAAAAAATATTTCTCCGGTATATTTTATTCCCCAGAAGATTGGCCAAAAATACGGGAATAGTGATCGGTCTCCTGTTTGTAAGTTACATACATCTGTTGTTTACAATGTTCGTTGTGGGGACTGCCAGAAGACATATTTTGGCCAGACTGGTAGATCTTATAGTGTGCGCTTCCAAGGGCATGTTAAATTGGTCAGCTTGAAATCTAACATAATAAGCACAGCTTCGTCAAACGGGTCATACAGTTGGCAACCTACACTGCAATTTATCTATTTTAATTGTCTAAAAGTGAATTTTAATTTCATCTACTTCGTGATCTTACTTATTTTTACGCGTATTAATTTTTTCATCATTATATTTACCTTTTCCTCAATGAGAAATTGTTATCTTTTATTTCTTTACTATTACATCTTTGGGTACATTCTCTCACTTTTAGGGCGCGCCCATACCTTCCGTATTTAAAAATCTCGCTGCGTTTACTTTATGTCGCGCTCTTAACCGTAGCTCACTAGCGCCTCCGATAGAATGTCATCTTTCCATGTTAGTACACACCCGTCTGCCTTCCACGCAGCACCATTGCAACCACCGCGGGGTGTGTACAAATTCTCGTTTGATGTTACTTCAAGTCCTTTACTGTCTCCTTATCATAAACTTCTGTTATGGTTAGGTGTCCTCTCACTTGATATACACTCCTGGAAATTGAAATAAGAACACCGTGAATTCATTGTCCCAGGAAGGGGAAACTTTATTGACACATTCCTGGGGTCAGATCCATCACATGATCACACTGACAGAACCACAGGCACATAGACACAGGCAACAGAGCATGCACAATGTCGGCACTAGTACAGTGTATATCCACCTTTCGCAGCAATGCAGGCTGCTATTCTCCCATGGAGACGATCGTAGAGATGCTGGATGTAGTCCTGTGGAACGGCTTACCATGCCATTTCCACCTGGCGCCTCAGTTGGACCAGCGTTCGTGCTGGACGTGCAGACCGCGTGAGACGACGCTTCATCCAGTCCCAAACATGCTCAATGGGGGACAGATCCGGAGATCTTGCTGGCCAGGGTAGTTGACTTACACCTTCTAGAGCACGTTGGGTGGCACGGGATACATGCGGACGTGCATTGTCCTGTTGGAACAGCAAGTTCCCTTGCCGGTCTAGGAATGGCAGAACGATGGGTTCGATGACGGTTTGGATGTACCGTGCACTATTCAGTGTCCCCTCGACGATCACCAGTGGTGTACGGCCAGTGTAGGAGATCGCTCCCCACACCATGATGCCGGGTGTTGGCCCTGTGTGCCTCGGTCGTATGCAGTCCTGATTGTGGCGCTCACCTGCACGGCGCCAAACACGCATACGACCATCATTGGCACCAAGGCAGAAGCGACTCTCATCGCTGAAGACGACACGTCTCCATTCGTCCCTCCATTCACGCCTGTCGCGACACCACTGGAGGCGGGCTGCACGATGTTGGGACGTGAGCGGAAGACGGCCTAACGGTGTGCGGGACCGTAGCCCAGCTTCATGGAGACGGTTGCGAATGGTCCTCGCCGATACCCCAGGAGCAACAGTGTCCCTAATTTGCTGGGAAGTGGCGGTGCGGTCCCCTACGGCACTGCGTAGGATCCTACGGTCTTGGCGTGCATCCGTGCGTCGCTGCGGTCCGATCCCAGGTCGACGGGCACGTGCACCTTCCGCCGACCACTGGCGACAACATCGATGTACTGTGGAGACCTCACGCCCCACGTGTTGAGCAATTCGGCGGTACGTCCACCCGGCCTCCCGCATGCCCACTATACGCCCTCGCTCAAAGTCCGTCAACTGCACATACGGTTCACGTCCACGCTGTCGCGGCATGCTACCAGTGTTAAAGACTGCGATGGAGCTCCGTATGCCACGGCAAACTGGCTGACACTGACGGCGGCGGTGCACAAATGCTGCGCAGCTAGCGCCATTCGACGGCCAACACCGCGGTTCCTGGTGTGTCCGCTGTGCCGTGCGTGTGATCATTGCCTGTACAGCCCTCTCGCAGTGTCCGGAGCAAGTATGGTGGGTCTGACACACCGGTGTCAATGTGTTCTTTTTTCCATTTCCAGGAGTGTATTTTGTCTAGTAATAATAATAATAATAATAATAATAATAATAACGTGTCAATAACTATTTAGTGTCCTCAATTTCATGAATTCCATACGGATACACTTATCGGTTTGTTGTTCAGTCAGTCTTATGGTTTTGACATTTGTTCACAACGTCGTGAGAGTAAGTGACGATGGGGGGACGTTGATTATTTAGCTCGCTGGAGGCCCCAATTTTGATCTTTACTTATAAATGTCTTTCGTTTTCACACATTGTACTTATACATGGGTTTTTCTTCGTAGTGTGTCACCGCATTATTCGAACAGATTTCCTGTTTTATTCGTTTTGATGGCTTCACCTCTTCAGGGGTTTGATTTTTGATTACGAACCTTACGGGCATCTTGGTGCGATGATGTGTAACTGCTGTAACTATGTTTTAATTATGATGTTTCTGTCTGTTTGAATACTTCATAAAAATATTAAAAAAAATTGTTTTCTTAAAATTCTCGAAAATATTTAAATTTTTACAGAATTTGTAAAGGATTTTTATAGGTTTCTTCATATCTCTAACATGAGGTCCTTTCCTTCTTATCTTCAAATGTTCAAATATGTGAATTCCTAAGGAACCAAACTGCTGATGTCATCGGTCCCTAGACTTACACACTACTTAAACTAAGTTATGCTAAGAGCAACACACAAACCCATGCCCGAGGGAGGACTCGAACCTGCGGAGGGAGGTTCTTCTTATGTATTTCACCTGAGATTGCTATTTAATGCAGCGAAACCGGTTATGACAATAACGAAATCACCAATTATTGCTTGCTTGGGGTTGATTTTACTTCCATTCACGATGAAATTTAACGGTCGTGGCTGTCCGCATTACAAAGTTCTCTCTGTTCAGTGACGAGCCCCGCTTCCATCTGAGCCCCAATGACCAGCCAAGACGAATCTAGAGACTCCGCGGACAGCTGTTTGATACCAGCCTGACTGTCAGCCGCCATAAGGCCCGGAAATCAGCAGTGATGGGCGCCATTTCATTTCATTTCTGGTTGTCATTTGCGGCGTCCTTACAGCAGAGCGGTACGTCAACAATATTCTATGCCCCGTTTTGCTGCCTCGGTTTACATTTCAGCAAGATAATACCCGCCCACACATGGTGAGAGTTTCTACTGCTTGTCTTCCTGCATGCCAAAACCTACCTTGGCCAACAAGGTCGCCGGATCGTTCCCCAGTTGAGAATGTTTGGAGCATTGTGGGCAGGGGCCCCCAACCAGGTCGGGATTTTGACCATCTAAAGTGCCAATAGGACAGAATTTGGCACGTTATCCCGCGGAATGACACCCAACAACTATGTCAATAATTTTATGAAAATGTAATCATTTGTTTGTCTGTACATGCACATCACATGTACCGATTTCCTTCCCATCTGGATAATTGCTTCGTGGTGCGTAGTTTTTTTGTCTTAGAGTGTATAAACAAAGACACGTTTCACATTATGTGGGTTCTTTATTATCTTCACCTCCAGCAGGTAACGATAGCGACCAGATATGTTGCTCGTCGCTACCACAGATGCCGCCTCCAGCTGCCAGAGGTGGGACAGGTACGTCACGTAGGCCACGCCTCTGGCATTTGTGCAAGGCTCGCTGGGCTGCCAGTAATTCCTTGTTCCGTGCTGTATGAAGTGCTGGATGTCTCGTAATACTAATGTGCGCACAAGAACTCTGCTTTGTTTATGCTGTTGGTAAACTTGCAGGACGCAGCTTTGTTTACAGTTTACATTTCCATATTATGAGTGCACAGAGAAGTGGCGACAAGGTGTTACTCTAACATCAGTTCACACTATGCGCCAATACTATGGATTCGAAGTTTCTTGAGCTTTGGCAACTAAAGCTGTCACCACAGCAACAGCAACAACATTAGGAACGAGAAAAACTGCGACAATAACAGTATGCTGCTATTCCATGATTCTGGTCTCAACAACTGCAATATCAGTCGGCGGTCACAGTAACAACCCAGCACCGTTCGCCCGCTTTGACTACGCTTCAGAGAGCTAGGAGGTATACCTTCGATTTTTTGAGCTGCTTTGTTTGCTTATAGCATTTGTGGTAGTCAACGTAGTGTTTGGTCTTTTCTTCTAGCAGTCCTCTCTGCCAAGTGGTGCAATACTTGCGACCACTCTCTAACCATGGTGATTTGTATTTCACTAAACTATCCACTCTGGTAACAGAATATATGGTCATTAGAAGCAGATGGTTGCTGTTAGACTACAGTTTAGTCTGTGTCCTACACAACAAGACAGTCTTAAGCCAGATGGGCTGTAGCCTCTTATACAGTTCCCTATGTTTCAGCTTTTGCACGCAAAAGGACATAACTTTACGCTCGACCTCAATGCCCAATTCACTGCAAATATTTTACACCTTTATTTAATCTAAAAACGGGTTTTAGCTTTTTATTGGCAAAGGCTGAAATTTGAAATCTGAAGTATGTCAATACTTCTTATTTCTTGAACTGTAAAGATGTCCTTTCCTGCCTTCCCATTGGCTCCAGTGTAGATTTCATTCGCCAGGAAATGATCTGCATTGAGCTAGATCAGCAACTTTAAGAAATGCTGGACGAACTCTTGCTGAAAGGACGTATGTAGTCACAGTGTTGTCCAACGACCCAGTTCTGTGGAAAGTTTTGTCAGCGGTGGAGAGACATTAACCTTGGCCACTGACAACTGTGAATGCCGGATAGTCACCCCCACCCTCCCCATGACTTCTGCCGTGTAGCCTACAGGCGCTTCATGCTTCACATTGAGGGATGACAACACGATTGAAAACGTTAGCAAAGCGACAGATATACTGTCGCAGTAGTGAAGCTGAGACTGGACTCGTATGAAACTTCTGTTGCGACAGTTCACTAAACCAAATGGCCCCAGCACAACTTTTCTCTCGGTGGCCATAAGCAGACCACACACGAGGGTACACATTGATTTTTCTTGGACATTTCAGGGAGCTATATGTCCGCTGGCGGTGAACGCTCTCTCCAACATCCCCTTTGTGGCATAGATGTCGTCAAAGTCCACCCATGCTATTATCTGTACCCTCTCTATCATTTATGCGATGAGGGAGTGACATGCAGACTGGTGTCTGACAACTGTCCCCGGAAGTGAACAGTAACGAAATCCTAGACACAGAATGGAATATATACCGCAAGGATAGGATAAACGCCAATGGTGGAGGAGTATTTATAGTAGTAAAGAATTCAATAATATCCAGTGAAGTTATTAGCGAATGCGAATGTGAAATAATCTGGGTTAAGTTAAGTATCAAAGGTGGGTCAGATATGATAGTCGGATGCTTCTATAGACCACCTGCATCAGCAACCGTAGTAGTTGAGCGCCTCAGAGAGAACCTGCAGAACGTCGTGAAGAAGTTTCGTGATCATACTATTGTAATAGGGGGAGACTTCAATCTACCAGGTATAGAATGGGATAGTCACACAATCAGAACTGGAGCCAGGGACAGAGACTCTTGTGACATTATCCTGACTGCCTTGTCCGAGAATTACTTCGAGCAGATAGTTAGAGAACCAACTCGTGAAGCTAACGTTTTAGACCTCATAGCAACAAATAGACCGGAACTTTTCGACTCCGTGAATGTAGAAGAGGCATAAGTCAGTGGTTGCATCAATGAGTACAAGTGTAATAAGAAATGCCAAGAAAGGAAGGAAAATATATTTGCTTAACAAGAGTGATAGGGCACAAATCGCAGAATATCTGAGTGACCACCATCAAACGTTCATTTCTGAGGAAGAGGATGTGGAACAAAAATGGAAAAAATTCACAAACATCGTCCAGTACGCCTTAGATAAGTTCGTACCGACTAAGGTCCAAAGCGAGGGGAAAGATCCACCGTGGTATAACAATCATGTACGAAAGGTACTACGGAAACAAAGAAAGCTTCATCATAGGTTTAAGAGTAGTCGAATCATAGCTGATAAGGAAAAGCTGAACGAAGCGAAAAAGAGCGTAAAGAGAGCAATGAGAGAAGCATTCAACGAATTCGAACATAAAACATTGGCAAACAATCTAAACAAGAACCCTAAAAAGTTTTGGTCATATGTAAAATCGGTAAGCGGATCTAAATCCCCTATTCAGTCACTCGTTGACCACGATGGCACCGAAACAGAGGACGACCGAAGAAAGGCAGAAATACTGAATTCAGTGTTCCGAAACTGTTTCACTGCGGAAAATCGTAACACGGTCCCTGACTTCAGCCGTCGCACGGACGCCAAAATGGAAAATATTGAAATAAACGATATCGGAATTGAAAAACAACTGCTATCACTTAGTAGCGGAAAAGCATCCGGACCAGACGAGATACCCGTAAGATTCTACAGTGATTATGCTAAAGAACTTGCCCCCTTTCTATCAGCAATTTATCGTAGATCTCTGGAAGAACGTAAAGTACCTAGCGACTGGAAGAAAGCGCAGGTCGTTCCCATTTTCAAGAAGGGTCATAAATCAGATGCGAATAATTGTAGGCCTATTTCGCTTACGTCAATCTGTTGTAGAATAATGGAACATGTTTTATGTTCTCGTATTATGACGTTCTTAGATAATACAAATCTCCTTCATCATAACCAACATGGATTCCGCAAACAGAGATCATGTGAAACGCAGCTCGCCCTATTTGTCCAAGAAATTCACAGTGCCGTAGACACTGGCGAGCAGATTGATGCCGTATTCCTGGACTTCAGGAAGGCATTTGATACGGTTCCGCACTTACGTTTAGTGAAAAAAATACGAGCTTACGGAATATCGGACCAGGTTTGTGATTGGATTCAGGATTTCCTAGAAGAAAGAACACAACATGTCAGTCTTAACGGTTCAAAATCTGCAGATGTAGAGGTAATTTCGGGAGTACCGCAAGGAAGCGTGATAGGACCATTATTGTTTACAATATACATAAATGACTTAGTTGACAACATCGGTAGCTCCGTGAGGCTATTTGCAGATGACACGGTTGTCTACAAGAAAGTAGCAACATCAGAAGACTCGTACGTACTCCAGGAAGACCTGCAGAGGATTAATGAATGGTGCGACAGCTGGCAGCTTTCCCTAAACGTAGATAAATGTAATATAATGCGCATACATAGGGGCAGAAATCCATTCCAGTACGATTATGCCATAGGTGGTAAATCATTGGAAGCGGTAACGACCGTAAAATACTTAGGAGTTACTATCCGGAGCGATCTGAAGTGGAATGATCACATAAAACAAATAGTGGGAAAAGCAGGCGCCAGGTTGAGATTCATAGGAAGAATTCTAAGAAAATGTGACTCATCGACGAAGGAAGTAGCTTACAAAACGCTTGTTCGTCCGATTCTTGAGTATTGCTCATCAGTATGGGACCCTTACCAGGTTGGATTAATAGAAGAGATAGACATGATCCAGCGAAAAGCAGCGCGATTCGTCATGGGGACATTTAGTCAGCGCGAGAGCGTTACGGAGATGCTGAACAAGCTCCAGTGGCGGACACTTCAAGAAAGGCGTTACGCAATACGGAGAGGTTTATTATCGAAATTACGAGAGAGCACATTCCGGGAAGAGATGGGCAACATATTACTACCGCCCACATATATCTCGCGTAATGATCACAACGAAAAGATCCGAGAAATTAGAGCAAATACGGAGACTTACAAGCAGTCGTTCTTCCCACGCACAATTCGTGAATGGAACAGGGAAGGGGGGATCAGATAGTGGTACAATAAGTACCCTCCGCCACACACCGTAAGGTGGCTCGCGGAGTATAGATGTAGATGTAGATGTACGGGCATCTTGGTGCGATGATGTGTAACTGCTGTAACTATGTTTTAATTATGATGTTTCTGTCTGTTTGAATACTTCATAAAAATATTAAAAAAAAAATTGTTTTCTTAAAATTCTCGAAAATATTTAAATTTTTACAGAATTTGTAAAGGATTTTTATAGGTTTCTTCATATCTCTAACATGAGGTCCTTTCCTTCTTATCTTCAAATGTTCAAATATGTGAATTCCTAAGGAACCAAACTGCTGATGTCATCGGTCCCTAGACTTACACACTACTTAAACTAAGTTATGCTAAGAGCAACACACAAACCCATGCCCGAGGGAGGACTCGAACCTGCGGAGGGAGGTTCTTCTTATGTATTTCACCTGAGATTGCTATTTAATGCAGCGAAACCGGTTATGACAATAACGAAATCACCAATTATTGCTTGCTTGGGGTTGATTTTACTTCCATTCACGATGAAATTTAACGGTCGTGGCTGTCCGCATTACAAAGTTCTCTCTGTTCAGTGACGAGCCCCGCTTCCATCTGAGCCCCAATGACCAGCCAAGACGAATCTAGAGACTCCGCGGACAGCTGTTTGATACCAGCCTGACTGTCAGCCGCCATAAGGCCCGGAAATCAGCAGTGATGGGCGCCATTTCATTTCATTTCTGGTTGTCATTTGCGGCGTCCTTACAGCAGAGCGGTACGTCAACAATATTCTATGCCCCGTTTTGCTGCCTCGGTTTACATTTCAGCAAGATAATACCCGCCCACACATGGTGAGAGTTTCTACTGCTTGTCTTCCTGCATGCCAAAACCTACCTTGGCCAACAAGGTCGCCGGATCGTTCCCCAGTTGAGAATGTTTGGAGCATTGTGGGCAGGGGCCCCCAACCAGGTCGGGATTTTGACCATCTAAAGTGCCAATAGGACAGAATTTGGCACGTTATCCCGCGGAATGACACCCAACAACTATGTCAATAATTTTATGAAAATGTAATCATTTGTTTGTCTGTACATGCACATCACATGTACCGATTTCCTTCCCATCTGGATAATTGCTTCGTGGTGCGTAGTTTTTTTGTCTTAGAGTGTATAAACAAAGACACGTTTCACATTATGTGGGTTCTTTATTATCTTCACCTCCAGCAGGTAACGATAGCGACCAGATATGTTGCTCGTCGCTACCACAGATGCCGCCTCCAGCTGCCAGAGGTGGGACAGGTACGTCACGTAGGCCACGCCTCTGGCATTTGTGCAAGGCTCGCTGGGCTGCCAGTAATTCCTTGTTCCGTGCTGTATGAAGTGCTGGATGTCTCGTAATACTAATGTGCGCACAAGAACTCTGCTTTGTTTATGCTGTTGGTAAACTTGCAGGACGCAGCTTTGTTTACAGTTTACATTTCCATATTATGAGTGCACAGAGAAGTGGCGACAAGGTGTTACTCTAACATCAGTTCACACTATGCGCCAATACTATGGATTCGAAGTTTCTTGAGCTTTGGCAACTAAAGCTGTCACCACAGCAACAGCAACAACATTAGGAACGAGAAAAACTGCGACAATAACAGTATGCTGCTATTCCATGATTCTGGTCTCAACAACTGCAATATCAGTCGGCGGTCACAGTAACAACCCAGCACCGTTCGCCCGCTTTGACTACGCTTCAGAGAGCTAGGAGGTATACCTTCGATTTTTTGAGCTGCTTTGTTTGCTTATAGCATTTGTGGTAGTCAACGTAGTGTTTGGTCTTTTCTTCTAGCAGTCCTCTCTGCCAAGTGGTGCAATACTTGCGACCACTCTCTAACCATGGTGATTTGTATTTCACTAAACTATCCACTCTGGTAACAGAATATATGGTCATTAGAAGCAGATGGTTGCTGTTAGACTACAGTTTAGTCTGTGTCCTACACAACAAGACAGTCTTAAGCCAGATGGGCTGTAGCCTCTTATACAGTTCCCTATGTTTCAGCTTTTGCACGCAAAAGGACATAACTTTACGCTCGACCTCAATGCCCAATTCACTGCAAATATTTTACACCTTTATTTAATCTAAAAACGGGTTTTAGCTTTTTATTGGCAAAGGCTGAAATTTGAAATCTGAAGTATGTCAATACTTCTTATTTCTTGAACTGTAAAGATGTCCTTTCCTGCCTTCCCATTGGCTCCAGTGTAGATTTCATTCGCCAGGAAATGATCTGCATTGAGCTAGATCAGCAACTTTAAGAAATGCTGGACGAACTCTTGCTGAAAGGACGTATGTAGTCACAGTGTTGTCCAACGACCCAGTTCTGTGGAAAGTTTTGTCAGCGGTGGAGAGACATTAACCTTGGCCACTGACAACTGTGAATGCCGGATAGTCACCCCCACCCTCCCCATGACTTCTGCCGTGTAGCCTACAGGCGCTTCATGCTTCACATTGTGGGATGACAACACGATTGAAAACGTTAGCAAAGCGACAGATATACTGTCGCAGTAGTGAAGCTGAGACTGGACTCGTATGAAACTTCTGTTGCGACAGTTCACTAAACCAAATGGCCCCAGCACAACTTTTCTCTCGGTGGCCATAAGCAGACCACACACGAGAGTACACATTGATTTTTCTTGGACATTTCAGGGAGCTATATGTCCGCTGGCGGTGAACGCTCTCTCCAACATCCCCTTTGTGGCATAGATGTCGTCAAAGTCCACCCATGCTATTATCTGTACCCTCTCTATCATTTATGCGATGAGGGAGTGACATGCAGACTGGTGTCTGACAACTGTCCCCAGTTTACGTCATCTCAGTTTGAAGCCTCCTGTCACCGCAATGCATTGAGCACCTGACCACTGCCTCCTTCTGTTGGGTTGTTCGGGGGAGGAGACCAAACAGTGAGGTCATCAGTCTCATCGGATTAGGGAAGAATGGGGAAGGAATTCGGCCGTGCCCTTGGAAAGGAACCATCCCAGCATTTGCCTGGAGCGATTTAGGGAAATGACGGAATACCTAAATCAGGATGGCCGGACGCGGGATTGAGCCGTGGTCCCCCCGAATGCGAGTCCGGTGTGCTAACCACTGCGCCAGCCTCCTTCTGTCCAGCCTCCAACACAGAGGTCGAATGAGCTATCAGGACATTTAGAGCTCAAATACATAATTTATTACTGGTGACATTGAGAGAGGAAGCATTCCACAGCTTCCTCTACGCTCACTGGGCCAGCCCGACCAAAATGTTGCGTGGGTGCAGATATCGAACCATGCTAGACCTGCCTCAAGTGCAGCGAGCCCAGCTTAAGTATAGGTCCGCCTGCCTGCGGAGTGCTTGTTTCAGGGCACATCTATTTGTACAGCACCTGGGGTGGATCAAGGGGGTCATTGTCAGCCACAGGGGCGTCAGCTGTTCCACGTCGCGGCCAGTTATGTCGTCTTATCAGCTCCCCCACCAACACCAACTCGCACCGCAACTACGGCAGCACTGTCTCACCGTTGCCACCTCCGACTCAGGGCCCTGACACCACGGCAAACATTCACCCTGCCACTAGTCGTAATCCTGTGCCACACTCTCGCTGGTACACCCTGCACCCCTGTTACCCACTCCTAAATAGGCAAATGAATGAACCACTGTCCGACAGCTGATGGATGCGGAGCCAGTCTTCTAACTCCAGTTGTAGTGAACAACAGTATGTCTCCACCATGCTGCCAAATCCACTGACCCCACAGTACCAAGCCAAGCTGTCAGAAACGGCCAGTCCAGACGAAGCCATGTTTCTGACTCTCTTGGTGGAGAGCTCAGTCGTGCCTCCGCTTCCATGCCGGCAAAAGCACAAACTTGGCCATGATCGGACCCACGTGCCGAGCGAGGAGTGATTTAGTATCCCCGCCTATAGCGGCTATCGATAGTGACTCAGAGACGCTACACGTCGCTATACACTCACTGCCTCCAGTTGTAACAGGCGGAACTGGTGTGTCAGGTGGGCTGCATCCCCCGCATAGGTACAGACCGGCCCGAGGCCAGTCAAGACTTGTTCCGTGGCTCAGTATCTCGTCATATCGCCACGCATACAACGACCCGGCTGTGTTTCTGGACTCTCTGGTTTTCACCATTGATATACGTATGATCACTGCGAGCTTACAACGACTCTTTCCCTGTTTACGATTTCCATTTCCATAACGGGGTTGGATAGAAAAGGATCAGATTTGGAAGTAACCAGAAAAAAGTGATTGTATTTAATACAAAAAAATCACATATGTCAAGTTCTTTTAAGTTAATTTTACAGTTTCTATGGCATCTTTACTTGTTTAATTGTGTAAGTTACCGAGCCATGCCATCTCTTACCTATTGCGCGTTGCCCAGCAACTGCTTCGCGTGAGGCTCCCGAGAGGGCTTGTGGGCGACTTCCGAGCCTTTTACAGGTACACTGGGCTCGCGGAAAGGGGTCTCTTTGTGGCAGTCAAGAAGGAAGGTTCCAGCTGGCAACAGGTGTGTAGAGTCCATTCCAAGCAGACAAGCTGAGTGGGCTCCTCCAGGGCAGTGCAAGCCTGAGTGCACAACGTCGGATTGCAGTGCGTGACCAACGGAAGGCGAAGCATTCACCACCTGGAGCAGCCCCTGTTCGCTAACTTCCAAGAATGATTGCCTCCCGAAGTCGCGGGGTCCAAACGATATATATCGAACGTGCTATCCTCAATCAATCACGCGACTCTGGTGGCGGGCGTTATGATAAATTATTTGTGATCGTCATTTTTATCTGTTTGTTTTCCGTCGTTCCCTTAGTTGCTCTGAGTTACTCACCTCCGCGAATTAATGGCAAAAAGGGAATTGTTCCCACAGCGTACACACCACAAGGACTTTCACATGACAACAACACCGTCAACGAGTAAGATAAATCGTCTCCTTCGTAGTTACAAGTATTTTTGTAACGCTCTTCTTTTGTCGTTGCTATAATGACCACCGTAAAGATACTCATAACGCCCGCCACCAGAGTCGCTTGATAGATTTAGGATCGCATGTTCGATATGTATCGTTTGTACCCGCGACTTCGAGAGTCAATCATTCTTGGAAGTCACCCCCCGTTCAATCAAAAGGAACTGAACATGGTGAGCACTTTTCAGAAAATTTCCAGTTTCCATGCGCCATGCACTGCGGAGTCGAATTTATCACGCAGTCTAGTCTGGTTTAGTGTTGCTTGTTGGAACTTCAGTCCTTATTGGTCTCCAGTCGGTTTCTTACTTGGTGTTTGCTATTGGCGCCGGCAGACTTGAAAAGAGTTGATTATTTAATTGTTTGGTGTTAAACTGCATCCGCCCATTAATTTGTTCTTGTTATCGTGGGTCACAAATATTATTGTCCCCATATTTAAATTGGCCATTTATTTGAGTACCGGGCTCTGTGGGCAGAACAGATCTGAGTGACATAGCGAGTGTGAATTTGCTCGTTACGTACGTCTACTTTTAAGATTTTTGTTATGTGAGTATTGCGACGTGTCCTAGTAGACGCTGTACCCTTTGCTTATTTCTATTCGATTAGGGTTCTGTCATCAGCACCGTTTCTTCTAAGTTTCAACTTAGCTATATTACGCTTGAACCAGGTTTTCTACGATTTATTGTTGTTGGTTTATTATTCAAGAGTTGATAACTATTGGCGTTAGACACAGGAATTATTGCTTAATTTCTTTTTATTTTTAGGTTGAAGTTATTTGTTGGTATTGTGAAAATTTATTGTCAAAATGTTTCTGGGCCTGGACAAACGCAATGTGTAATCCTGGAAATTCTGTAGAACCGCCCGCTTTTGTGATCTGGTTATTGTGCGTTTGTTAAATGTATTTTACACACATCAAAAAAAGTTTTGCATCACCCTGGTTCCCACAACTCCTGAAGACAGATGTTGACTGTGGATACTGTATCACAGACACAGTCCCTTTGACTGTTCAGAGATGTCACTGAACCTGACCAGCGCCTATTAGTCGGATGGGGTCCGACGGCTCGTGTTGTCTGTAGTTCAACCATGCCTAGACGGTCAATACTGCAGTTCGAACGCGTCCGCATTGTTACTTTGTGCCAGGAAGGGCTCTCAACAAGGGAAGTGTCCAGGCGTCTCGGAGTGAACCAAAGCGTTGTTGTTCCGACGTGGAGGACATACAGAGAGACAGGAACTGTCGATGATGTCTCGCTCAGGCCGCCCAAGGGCTACTACTGCAGTGGATGACCGCTACCTACGTATTATGGCTCTGAGGAACCCTGACAGCAACGCCAACATGTTGAATAATGCTTTTCGTGCAGCCACAGTACGTAGTGTTACGATTCAAACTGTGCGCAATAGGCTGCATGATGTGCAACATCACTCCCGACGTTCATGGCGAGGTTCATCTTTGCAACCACGACACCATGCAGTGCGGTACATGTGGGCCTAACAACATGCCTAATGGACCGCTCAGGATTGGCAACACGTTCTCTTCACCGATGAGTGTCGCATATGCTTTCAACCAGACAATTGTCGGAGACGTGTTTGGAGGCAACACGGTCAAGCTGAGCGCCTTAGACACACTGTCCAGCGACCGCAGCAAGGTGGAGGCTCTCTGATGTTTTGCGGTAGCATTATGTATGGCTGGTGGTCTTGGAAGGCGAAGCAACGGCTGTACGTTACGTGAATGCTATCCTCCGACCTATAGTGCAACCATATCGATAGCATATTGGCGAGACATTCGTCTCGGTGGACAATTCGCGTCCCCATCGTGCACATCTTGTGAATGACTTACTTCAGGATAACGACATCGCTCGACTAGAGTGGCCAGCATGTTCTCCAGACATGAACTCTTCGAACATGCCTGGGATCGATTGAAAAAGGCTATTTAAGGACGACGTGACCCACCAACCACTCTGAGGAATCTACACCGAATCGCCGTCGAGGAGTGGGACAATCTGGGCCAAGAGTGCGTTGCTGAACTTGTGGGTAGTATGCCACGACGAATACAGGCATGCATCACAGCAAGAGGACGTGCTACTGGCTATTAGAGGTACCAGTGTCTACAAAAAATGGTTCAAATGGCTCTGAGCACTATGGGACTCAACTGCTGTGGTCATAAGTCCCCTAGAACTTAGAACTACTTAAACCTAACTAACCTAAGGACATCACACACATCCATGCCCGAGGCAGGATTCGAACCTGCGACCGTAGCGGTCGTGCAGTTCCAGACTGTAGCGCCTTTAACCGCTCGGCCACTCCGGCCGGCTCCGGTGTCTACAGCAATCTGGACCACCACCTCTGAATTTCTAGTTGTATCGTGGTACAACATGCAATGTGTGGTTTTCATGAACAATAAAAATGGCGGAAATGATGTTCATATTGATCTCTGTTCCAATTTTCTGTACAGGTTCTGGAACTCTCGGAACCGAGGTGATGCAAAACTTTTTTCGTTGTGTATATTTCTATATTTTGTAATTACCAGTGACAGCGCTATTTGGCCAGCATCCTGTAGAACGGAGCGTCAACTACTGTGAAATGGTGCCGGGCTTAAGCCCTGCCTACACGTGACTGAAAAATTAAGTTATTTGGACACCTGTTGGAATTTTTAGTTGCACTGTAAACTTTTGGGCAATCATTTGTATCCTGTTAATGAGCGCCGGCCGGGGTGGCCGAACGGTTCTAGGCGCTACAGTCTGGAACCGCGCGACCGCTACGGTCGCAGGTGAGAATCCTGCCTCGGGCATGCATGTGTGTGACGTCCTTAGGTTAGTTAGGTTTAAGTAATTCTAAGTCTAGGGGACTGATGACCACAGAAGCTAAGTCCCATAGTGCTCAGAGCCATTTTTGAACTTAATGAGGGCAGTGGTGGTTTATTTTAATAAATTTGTTATTGTCCGAATGATGATTGCTTGACCGTCTAGCCCTACCACTCCCCAAGCTCCCAGCGCTGGCCATTGCAGTTGCTATTAGTGTATGTCAACGAGTTATATTGTTGTAGATTCAACTTTTCAGAGTCCAGTTAAAAATGGAGGAGCAGCTGTGAAGGCAATCAGTTCATTGTTTTGGTAACTGGACCAGTGCACCACCTGTACCAATAACTTCCTGTGTTACAAGGGTGCTGCGTGGATCACGTATCTGTTTTCTTCACTTATTCTGTAGTTATAAAACTGGTATGCAAAGTACAGCTTATTTTAGATAACAATGTGGCGCATGAATTTGTAATGATAACGCTTTTAACACCCATTATCTCACAGGGAGAGACTTAACGTCGTTATGACGAATCTCCTGTGTCATTGGGACGTTATTTCATGTGGGCCCTTAGATGCATCTACATCCTCTGTGATCCGTTCCGTTCATGTAGTAGAAAGTGTGTTCCAGAAGAGTGCTCCACATGCTACCTTTGAGACTACACTGACCAAGAGGGATAACCGGCTAATCGTTCCGAACCAGAAGCATCTTTCGGAATGTCCGAATTTCTCACGAGTGGGAAAGGATTCGTCTTGTTGACTGAATATTACAGATCTTCTTATTAATTAAAACGTTGTTTTGATGTTTGCTTAATGCCAAAACTGTGAAGATAATCAAAAATTGCTACCGACCTGGAACATGGGTAGAGTGCAAGTCATCTCTAAAACGGATTTTCGAACAGGAAAAAGATGTACTTCGCGAATCTTTATTCTGATACAGTACTTTGAAGACCGTTTGCAAAGTGTAAAACTACAGGTGTCCTAGTCACCAGCTTGACAGCTGCATATCATTCAGTCAGTCACCGTGTACTGTTATTCAGTGTGTACACGGTGACGAAGGAATTTAAGCTGATTAAAGATCTTGGATGTCGCCTTGGGAGCATCATATATTTCATAGGATTTCAAGACCAGCGTCTGATGGAAAAACCATAAGAATGACCTAACCTGAGAAAGTCCACTTGCACTGCCTGATCAAAAGTATCCGGACACCTGTTTGTGGACATTAAAATGGGATCTGTCCACCCTTCGCCTTTATGGTGGCATGAACTTTGCTGGGGACGCTTTCAACGACATGTCTGAATGCCTGTGGAGGGGTGGCAGCCCATTCTTGCTCAATACCGTTTTTCCCCAGGAGTTCGGCGTGATTCGCCACTCACCGCAATGTTCGACCATCCCAGTCCGTCAGGACATAAGGTAATTACTTCTACTGATCAGTTCCGCGTGACGTAATTTTACATTACACAGGGGTGTTGAGATAATTTTAATCAAATTGTGTTCACAAACAACCAGACCTTCAAGGAATTTTTTCTGAACTGAGGACTCCACAGAGTATTTTTAAACACTAGAATAATTTCTGTCTGCTGTCCAAGAGGAACTGAGCAGATATACACTACTGGCCATTAAAATTGCTACACCACGAAGATGACGTGCTACAGGCGAGAAATTTAACCGACAGGAAGAAGATGCTGTGTTATGCAAATGATTAGCTTTTCAGAGCATTCACACAAGGTCGGCGCCGGTGGCGACACCCACAACGTGCTGACATGAGGAAAGTTTCCAACCGATTTCTCATACACAAACAGCAGTTGACCAGCGTTGCACGGTGAAACGTTGTTGTGATGCTTCGTGTTAGGAGGAGAAATGCGTACCATCACGTTTCCGACTTTGATAAAGGTCGGATTGTAGCCTATCGCAATTGCGGTTTATCGTATCGCGACATTGCTGCTCGCGTTGGTCGAGATCCAATGACTGTTAGCAAAATATGGAATCGATGGGTTCAGGAGGGTAATAGTATATTTGTCCAATGAATACCCGTTTATCATCTGCATTTCTTCTTGGTGTAGCAATTTTAATGGCCAGTAGTGAATTAAGTAGTGCGTAAGCTTATGGACCGATGACCTCAGCAGTTTGGTCCTATAAGACCTTACCACAAAAAATATAAACTCCCCGCATCCTTTTATATTGGTGTGCCGGCTGTAATGACTTCTAGTGATCAGTTACGCATGACGTAATTTTGCATTACACAGGGGTGCTCGGATAATTTCAATCAGATAGCGTTCACAAACAATCAGACCTTCAAGGAATGTTATCTGAACTGAGGACTGCACAGATTGTTTTTAAACAATAGAATAATTTCTATCTGCTGCTCAGGAGGAACCAAGCACATTTAAATTGAACCCTGATAAGACCGCCGGCCGCGGTGGTCTCCGGTTCTAGGCCCTCTGTCCGGAACCGCGCGACTGCTACGGTCGCAGGTTCGAATCCTGCCTCGGGCATGGATGTGTGTGATGTCCTTAGGTTAGTTAGGTTTAAGTAGTTCTAAGTTCTAGGGGACTGATGACCACAGATGTTAAGTCCCATAGTGCTCAGAGCCATTTTGAACCTGATAAGACCAATGTGTTTAAGTAGTTCTAAGTTCTAGGGGACTGATGACCACAGATGTTAAGTCCCATAGTGCTCAGAGCCATTTTGAACCTGATAAGACCAGTGTGTCTGTGCCTTCCGCGTAAAGAATAAGAGTGTGTCTAAAAACTTTCATATTGTCGGGGAAAAACATGGTTGTGGATCACTGTCTCACGAATAAGTAATGAAGTGTAACTCTGGACCGGATTGTTACGCATCAGAAGGAATGTACGAACGCGAAGTCTAATGTTTGTAACAACCAGGAAATAAAATCGTGGAAATTTCGGTACAAAACCGAAGTACCGAGCGAGGTGGCGCAGTGGTTAGACACTGGACTCGCATTCGGGAGGACGACGGTTCAATCCCGCGTCCGGCCATCCTGATTTAGGTTTTCCGTGATTTCCCTAAATCGCTCCAGGCAAATGCCGGGATGGTTCCTTTCAAAGGGCACGGCCGACTTCCTTCCCCGTCCTTCCCTAATCCGATGAGACCGATGACCTCGCTGTGTGGTCTCCTTCCCCAAACCAACCAACCAAAACCAAAGTGGTTCAGGATAACGCTGCGGAATATACGTGTGCTTTCCGCGTCAAATCGTGCCATGCCGAACAGACAGGGGTACTGACCGTGTCTGCTCATTACAGGATGCTTCAGACCAACCGAGTCACTTCAAAGCACGTCTGACAAGTATGGAGGGGAGACGCAAGATGCCTACTGGGATTTTTTACCGGTTTTGTGGGTAACACACTGCCCAGCAGCGGTTGACATTCTGGACAACTTTCCTGAATTCTATACAAAACGTGCTCGTCCGAAAGATAATATTCAGGTCTGTGCACACAGGGGAGTTTCCACCTCATTCACTCACTGCAGATATCCAGATGCTTCGAAACCTTCAATAAAAAGGCCACAAGGAATATTAGTCCTCGCGGAAATCGTTCAGCAGCTTGCGCTCTGTAGTAAGATGACGCAATATAAACATTAAAAGTGGGGAATCTTCCGGGAATTTACTCGTTCCAAAGATGGGGACGGACAGAAGCAGACGACGGATCAGCCGACGACTTGTCCCGAATGTCCTATTAAGTGTATACTGGAGGTCTTGGTAGGTCGCCTATAAACCACCGTCGATACGACGTCACGAAGAAACTAACGAGGAATGCCAAGGATTTCCCAAAACTCGTTAGTAGTTGTATAGCACACACGTGGTGAACAAGTTTTATGAAACAGGGTTGGTACGTAACAGATCTTTTAGAAGACCACTAAGAGGTGTTTGGGATTAAAACCCTAACTCTCTGTTTCGTAGGTTCGTCGTCAGATCTGAAAGCTCACCACAACGCCATTCAGACGAGAATGACTCTATTAATAGTATGCACCAGATCAAAGTGTTAATAACCAGCATCCATACTAACTTCTGTTGCGTATTTTTAAGTGAAGATTACACTCCTGGAAATTGAAATAAGGACACCGTGAATTCATTGTCCCAGGAAGGGGAAACTTTATTGACACATTCCTGGGGTCAGATCCATCACATGATCACACTGACAGAACCACAGGCACATAGACACAGACAACAGAGCATGCACAATGTCGGCACTAGTACAGTGTATATCCACCTTTCGCAGCAATGCAGGCTGCTATTCTCCCATGGAGACGATCGTAGAGATGCTGGATGTAGTCCTGTGGAACGGCTTGCCATGCCATTTTCACCTGGCGCCTCAGTTGGACCAGCGTTCGTGCTGGACGTGCAGACCGCGTGAGACGACGCTTCATCCAGTCCCAAACATGCTCAATGGGGGACAGATCCGGAGATCTTGCTGGCCAGGGTAGTTGACTTACACCTTCTAGAGGACGTTGGGTGGCACGCGATACATGCGGACGTGCATTGTCCTGTTGGAACAGCAAGTTCCCTTGCCGGTCTAGGAATGGTAGAACGATGGGTTCGATGACGGTTTGGATGCACCGTGCACTATTCAGTGTCCCCTCGACGATCACCAGTGGTGTACGGCCAGTGTAGGAGATCGCTCCCCACACCATGATGCCGGGTGTTGGCCCTGTGTGCCTCGGTCGTATGCAGTCCTGATTGTGGCGCTCACCTGCACGGCGCCAAACACGCATACGACCATCATTGGCACCAAGGCAGAAGCGACTCTCATCGCTGAAGACGACACGTCTCCATTCGTCCCTCCATTCACGCCTGTCGCGACACCACTGGAGGCGGGCTGCACGATGTTGGGGCGTGAGCGGAATACGGCCTAACGGTGTGCGGGACCGTAGCCCAGCTTCATGGAGACGGTTGCGAATGGTCCTCGCCGATACCCCAGGAGCAACAGTGTGCCTAATTTGCTGGAAAGTGGCGGTGCGGTCCCCTACGGCACTGCGTAGGATCCTACGGTCTTGGCGTGCATCCGTGCGTCGCTGCGGTCCGGTCCCAGGTCGACGGGCACGTGCACCTTCCGCCGACCACTGGCGACAACATCGATGTACTGTGGAGACCTCACGCCCCACGTGTTGAGCAATTCGGCGGTACGTCCACCCGGCCTCCCGCATGCCCACTATACGCCCTCGCTCAAAGTCCGTCAACTGCACATACGGTTCACGTCCACGCTGTCGCGGCATGCTACCAGTGTTAAAGACTTCGATGGAGCTCCGTATGCCACGGCAAACTGGCTGACACTGACGGCGGCGGTGCACAAATGCTGCGCAGCTAGCGCCATTCGACGGCCAACACCGCGGTTCCTGGTGTGTCCGCTGTGCCGTGCGTGTGATCATTGCCTGTACAGCCCTCTCGCAGTGTCCGGAGCAAGTATGGTGGGTCTGACACACCGGTGTCAATGTGTTCTTTTTTCCATTTCCAGGAGTGTATATAGATGATCAACTAGATTCACCAAACAAGCATTTTTTCATGGAAGTAATTTGTTCAGTGACTAACCATCATATTTTCTGGGATGCCAACTGTCAGAACACACAGCAGAGAGTCCTCATCGACTTATTCGCTCATGTGAAGCCCACATGTCATGTCTATTTCTTCTCTCCCACAACCGGAAAATGCAGGATGCTTCTTGCCTTAACGTACTGCAAGAGAAACAATTTTCATACTTCCTGAATCGGAAGGCACTTCCCTACATGGTTTCTGTACGGACGTGTCCTTCCGGATAAAGCGGTAATGTGAGACAACACATAAACAAAAGGTTTCCCGAACATTTGATTGAACAGCTCGTCTCAGTAGAGTGGCCTATGAAGATCTCTCAACAACCTCCACTTTACGGAGAGCTGTGAAAGCAGAGGACTAAACTGTGGACTTTAAAAATTTGTCACGTTTTGCCAGTAATCTTATGTTACTACAATATTTTTGAGGGTGCAATGAATGCCCAGTCAACGGCGAGAATTGCTCGCTTCCTTTTTGAAGAGAACTATTCTGGGTTTTGAGTTTAGAGTCTTAAGGAAACCAAGGAAATACTAAAATTTGTTGACCAACCGTGGATCGGAAAAGCCATCCTCCAGAATACGAATCCACTGTGGCCACTGCGCCCCTCCTTTCGGTTTAAATGCTTTTGTAAGGCTGTAAAACATGTCGTGAACTGTGTTTATAAACGTCGACGAACAGTTTGTTCCTCCGTTTTGTCTCTTTCGTCATCTACGGTTACGGGATACCCTGCGATACTATCTTATTATTTCCTTGTGTTAGACTTGGCTAATACCCTAGAAAGCGTACTTAAAAGGCGACTTCCTCTTATAGCCCTGGTGGGTAACGTGTCGCTGTACATGTTCTCAATAAGTATTTCTTCTTATGCACAAAAATGGATTTTCACAGACATGGACTGTAGGTATTTTTAGGAATATTAGATATTTATTGGTGATGACAACCAGATACATTATTATAAAATAAATAAATACTCAAATGTTATTAAATGATTAGCAGTGTATGCATTATGCATATATAAAGGTGGCTTGTACTTTTTGATTTAGTGCTTAAATGTTGCATGAGAAACACAAAAAAATGTAATGATACACGAATGGTAATTGATACATAAATATTACATTGATAAATTACTTCACTGTAAAAGGTATGAGAAAAATGGTAGTCTGACGAAATATTGAAGATGATGCACTTTGGTACTTGTCATGACCTCCAACACACAGTTTTGTTACACTGAGTACTGTTTTCATCAGAGGTACTAAGATCTATTAAGCAATGAGGGTGGTATGAATTGTATTATGAAGCAAAACTGCCTTAAAGTATCGATATATAAAAATTCATGGTACACGAGATGTAAACAATGAAAAAAACCTCATATCTGCAATGAGGAGTATTGGAAGGAATGGGCAAAATCTGTGAGTCTATAGGTGAGGTAAAGTGCGTAATTTTTGGTTTCACATAAATCCCTGTACCCATTTAGAATAACTACTACGTTTTGGACATCCCGGATTGGTTTATTTCTAAACCCAATCACTGCTGTTGAAAAAGCTTATAGACAGACTGGAACATGTATAAACCACTTTGGTGTTAATTACAGGTGCATGAAAAGTTTTGAAGCTTGACAGCAATCCTCCAACAAAAATGTTTGACTAATTATTGATGAGTTATAGAAACAATACAAGGACATTCTCCAACAGTAGAGTTTAAGGTCTAACGTACATCCACGAAACCTTCTTAGACAGTGGGGATTTCTTTGAATATTCCCTTGTAACTTTCGGTGTATAGTACATCAGTCACATATATAGTGCAAAAAACTTATAGTTCTACTTCCGTTCATAAACTACATGTTATATTTGTTGAAGGACTTTGAATGCTGTAGTGTTACATTTTGTAACAGGTAGAGAAACACTGGATTGGATCACTGGTAGCTTATACACATATCAATTACTATCCGATGGAAAAGTGGACAAGACTTTCTTCCATATCAGTAGCAAAATTATCCACAGAATGACAGGGCAGATACTGAACGGCATTCTAAGAGAAGTGTGGGCGCCATATTTAGCAGCTTTTGCAACTGTCGAGTAATTTCTATTTTGTGGGCTTGGTTATCGGTATGTAGGTCCATGAAGTTTCTGTTGTCAGAACTTGAAATGAAAGGTTGATTTATGTTTTGATGTCGAGCTCCAGCTGTCGCAGTCATAAAGATATTATTTATCCAACGCCTTATGATGAAACTACTCGACAAAATGTAAAGTCGTGTCATATTATTGCGGCACAGAGATCCTGAAGGACAGTTTTAGCCATTTGATCGAGAAAGGTTTGCTTCTTCGAGTGAATGGCACTTGTTCTTCGTTAAAGTTTGGAGTGCTACGTCTTATGAATAGCCGTTTGAGCACTGATGAATGTTACAGGTGCATCTTCTAGCATTGTCAATGGCGATGATGAAGGGAAGAAGGAGGAGGAAGAACCTAGAAGCGGAATGTAGCGCACTGGCCTCAGAAGGTGCGACTTGGTCGTGATTAAAGCCAGTGATTGCGAAAGTACAGAATTTTTTTTTATTCTACTTGACGATCACAAAAATATATCATCGGACTATGGATTTCGGTCCATAATGACGATCTGATTAAAACAGAGAAGCTTTGTACTATCCTAAAATGATGTGAACAACAGCACCGTTCGCATTATGATTCTTCCGTCATTGTAGTGTGGTTTATACTACACTATTATATTTGTTCAATGATGCCAAGCTAATTTGGTTTGTATCTTTTGACCATGCCACTTCGGCTTAATCGTATTAGGATAATATGGTAATCTGCTAGTCTCTTCAGACCTGAAGATGGTCACTCTGGGCAAAAACCGATAGTCTGATGACTATTTTTTGTGATCGACGACTGGAATTAAAAAAAAAACAAAACAAATAGCCTACTGCTCTGGAATTGGACTATGGTGGTAGCGTAGCTTAACATCCTCATTCTGAGAAATTACACCATCAGTAGCGTGATGTGCTCTCAGTTCATGAGACAGCGAGGAGACGTTTAGGATTTATTCTGGGCGGCGGTGCATATTGTGGCGATGAGAAGCTTTACATCACCTGCTCTTCACCCTCTGGCATCCAGATACATGATATGAGAAGTTCTTCTGTCCGTCGTGCCGTTGGACTGAATACTGTCGTACAAATTATCTTCGGAAGGACGGAGGGTAAAATAACATTAGGAAAGCTAGACTTATCGTATCAAAACATTCAGCATACAGCCCTGAAAACACCACTAAAAGTTTGGCGGTAGATATTTCTTCCAAGTTGGGTACTGAGTAAACAGTGTGTTATAAATGGATGTACTGATTTGTAATGAAATTCGGGGGACACTGTTGTCTTTTACTCTCTCGGTTAGGGAAATCTCATTTTGAATGTTGCCCTGTTTTTAGTTACATCATCAGTAGCGTGATGTGCTCTCATTTCATGAGACAACGAGGAGACGTTTAGGATTTACCGTGGCCAGTAATGCATATCGTGGTGATGAGAAACTGTATAACACGTACTCTTCACCGTCTGCCATCCAGATACATGATATGAAAAGTTCTTCTGTCCGTCGTGCCGCTGAACTGAATACTGTCTCACAAATACCCTCGGAAAGAGAGAGGCTAAAATAAGATTAGAAAAGCTAGACTTCTCGTATCAAAACAGTCAGCACACAGCCCTGAAAACACCACTAATAGTTTGTCGGTAGACATTCCTTCCACGTTGGTACTGAGTAAATAGTGTGTTATAAATCGATGTACTGATCTGTAGTGAACATCCTCATTCTGTGAAGTTACACCATCAGTAGCGTGATGTGCTCTCAGTTCATGAGACACCGAGAAGATGTTTAGGAGTTACCCTGGGCAGTGATGCATATTGTGGCGATGAGATACTGCACATCACCGACTCTTCACCGTGTGGCATCTAGATACATGATATGAGAAGTTCTTCTGTGCGTCATGCCGTTGGACTGAATACTGTCTCACAAATACCCTCGGGAAAAGAGAGGCTAAAATAAGATTAGGAAAGCTAGACTTCTCGTATCAAAACAGTCAGCATACAGCCCTGAAAACACCACTAAAAGGTTGTCGGTAGACATTCCTTCCAAGTTGGGTACAGAGTAAACAGGGTATAAATCGATGTTCTGATTTGAAGTGAAATTCTAGGGATGCTTTCGTCTTTTACGCTCTGTGTTAGGGCAATCTCATTCTGAATGTTGCCCTGTTTTTAGAAGAAGGCAGACAGTCGAGTTGTTAACGCCGGTCCTTCTTGAACTTACACACTGAAAATGTAGCGGTTTTGTGTAAATGAAGGGGTGAAATGAGAAGGTGGAGCTTCGAACTTTCACGGAAAGTCCTTGCGTCAGCTTCAACTCTGCGGGGCTGAGGCCGTGGTTTCTGTGAGTGAAATCACCGGGTAGCGCCTGTGGCTGACACCGTGGGCGCAGCGAGTACGCGTGTCGCGCCGCAGCCAGAGGGGATGGCGGTCAGTGTTTGTACGAGTAGCCAGCTGGCGCGCTGCCCGCTACTGGAAGAGCAGGCCTCCACTACCGTAGTAGCCGCCGCTGGGGCCGCCGCCGTACGAC
Organism: Schistocerca nitens; assembly: GCF_023898315.1. Lineage (NCBI taxonomy): Eukaryota > Metazoa > Arthropoda > Insecta > Orthoptera > Acrididae > Schistocerca > Schistocerca nitens. Next base: position 38,645,005 of record NC_064615.1, read on the forward strand.
GGCCGCTGCTGCGACTGTTGCTGCTGGGGCCGCGCAGCCTGCTGGCGCTGCACCGCGCAGCTCGTCCCGCGCACCAGGTCGTCCACCGGCGACGCCAGGATCCTGCGGGCAGCCAACCGAGGTGTCACTCACACACCGCACTCACACATCTTACAATTACATTTTCCTCGAGACATTTGAGTCTCATCTTTATCTATGATAATGACGGAATCTGAAGAAATGAATTAAAATTTCTGTCACGGCACGGGACTCGAACCCAGGTCTCCTTGCTTACTAAGCAGGAATGTTAATTACACTACTAGCCATTAAAATTGCTACACCAAAAACAAATGCAGATGATAAACGGGTATTCATTGGACAAATATATTATACTAGAACTGAGATGTGATTACATTTTCACGCAATTTCAGTGCATACGAGGTGCGGCTAGAAAAAAACCGGACTGATGCTGGAAAAAACATTTATTTACAATTATTTACAATTTCATGTTATCTCCTTCAATGTACTCTCCTCCTCGGTCTCTACACCGCTCCATACGAATTTTCCACTGTTCATAGTAATGCTGCAGATCATTTTCGGTAAGTCCATACATTTCTTCCGTAGCTTTTTCTTTTACTGCTTCAACAGTCTCAAATCTAGTTCCTTTCAAAGCTGACTTGACTTTAGGGAAAAGAAAAAAGTCACAGGGGGCCAAATCAGGTGAGTAGGGTGGATGATCTAAGATGGGAATGTTGTGTTTTGCCAAAAACGTCTTCACTGACAACGCACTGTGAGCTGGGGCATTGTCTTGGTGAAGGATCCATGACTTTTTTCTCCACAAATCGTTCCGTTTTCTCCGTACTCGCTCACGTAGGGTAGCCAGGACGCTAATGTAGTAATGCCGATTCACTGTTTGTCCCTCTGGTACCCAATCAATGTGCACAATCCCTTTGATGTCAAAAAAAAAACAATCATCATTGCTTTGAATTTCGATTTTGACATTCGTGCTTTTTTTTGTCGTGGAGAACCAAGAGTTTTCCAATGCATCGATTGGCGTTTAGTTTCGGGATCGTAAGTAAAAAACCACGATTCATCGCAAGTAATAACATTTTGTAAGAAGGTGGGATCACTTTCAATGTTTTCCAGGATGTCAGAACAAATCATCCTTCGGCGTTCCTTCTGTTCATGTTGAAACTTTCATGAAGAATCTGCCTAACACTTTCAACTCCTGTTAACTCAGACACTGCTCTGATTGTTAAACGGCGATCTTGTCGAACAAGTTTACCGATTTTTTCAATGTTTGCATCAATTTTTGCTGACAATGGTCTGCCAGTGCGAGTGTCATCACTGGTGTCTTCGCGGCCATCTTTAAATCGTTTAAACCACTCGAACACTTGTGTTCGCGATAAACAATCATCGCCGTACACTTGTTGTAACATTACAAACGTTTCACTTGCAGATGTTCCTAGTTTGAAACAAAATTTGATGTTAACACGCTGTTCTTTCTGTACACTCAACATTTTCCGACGCAGAGACAAAACGTCAACTACTTAAAACAGGCGCCACGGGCAGACTGAGTGCAGGAGGCAGATGAAACTCGAGCAGTAGGCGGAGCAAGAGTCACGTGACAGGCCACGCGACTTTCAGCCTTATTGCACTCGTTTTATTGTTTCACCAGTACTAGTCCGGTTTTTTTCTAGCCACACCTCGTAGATCCTGAGAAATCAGTACCCGGAACAACCACCTCTGGCCGTAATAACGGCCTTGATACGCCTGGCATTGAGTCAGACAGACCCTGGATGGCGTGTACAGGTACAGCTGCCCATGCAGCTTCAACACGATACCACAGTTCGTCAAGAGTAGTGACTAGCGTATTGTGACGAGCCAGTTGCTCGGTCACCATTGACCAGACGTTTTCAATTGGTGAGAGATATGGAGAATGTGCTGTCCAGGGCAGCAGTCGAACATGTTCTGTATCCAGAAAGGCCCGTACAGGACCTGCAACATGCGGTCGTGCATTATCCTGCTGAAATGTAGGGTTTCGCAGGGATCGAATGAAGGGTAGAGCCAAGGGTCGTAGCCGGCCGCGGTGGTCTCGCGGTTCTAGGCGCGCAGTCCGGAACCGTGCGACTGCTACGGTCGCAGGTTCGAATCATGTCTCGGGCATGGATGTTTGTGATGTCCTTAGGTTAGTTAGGTTTAAGTAGTTCTAAGTTCTAGGGGACTAATGACCACAGCAGTTGAGTGCCATAGTGCTCAGAGCCATTTGAACCATTTGAACCAAGGGTCGTAACACCTCTGAAATGTAACATCCACTGTTCAAAGTGCCGTCAAAGCGAACAAGAAGTGACCGAGAAGTGTAACCAATGGCACGCCATACCAGCACGCCGGGTGATTCGCCAGTATGGCGATGACGAATACACGCTTCCAATGTGCGTTCACCACGATGTCGCCAAACACGGATGCGACCATCGTTATGCTGTAAACAGAACCTCGATTCATCCGAAAAAATGACGTCTTGCCATTCGTGCACCCTGGTTCGTCGTTGAGCACACCATCGCAGGCGCTCCTGTCTGTGATGCAGCGTCAAGGGTAACCGCAGCCATGGTCTCCGAGCTGATAGTCCATGCTGCTGCAAACGTCGTCGAACTGTTCGTGCAGATGGTTGCTGTCTTGCAAACTTCCCCATCTGTTGACTGAGGGATCGAGAAGTAGCTACACGATCCGTTACAGCCATGCGGATAAGATGCCTGTCATCTCGACTGTTAGTGATACGAGGCCGTTGGGATCCAGCATGGCGTTCCGTATTACCCTCCTGAACCCACCGATTCCATATTCTGCTAACAGTCATTGGATCTCGACCAATGCGAGCAGCAATGTCGTGATACGATAAACCGCAATCGCGATACGCTACAATCCGACTTTTATCAAAGCCGGAAACGTGATGGTACGCATTTCTCCTCCTTACACGAGGCATCACAACAACGTTTCACCAGGCAACGCCGGTCAACTGCTGTTTGTGTATGACAAATCGGTAGGAAACTTTCCTACGTCAGCACGTTGTAGGTGTCGTCACCGGCGCCAATCTTGTGTGAATGCTCTGAAAAGCTAATCATTTGCGAATCACAGCGTCTTCTTCCTGTCGGTTAAATTTCGCGTCTGTAGCACGTCATGTTCGTGGTGTAGCAATTTTAATGGCCATTAGTGTATTATTGGCAAGACTGTGGCTAATATCGCTGCACAGACTACACAAGTCCAGCGCCCTCTGCAACACAAACTTCTATTCATATCTTCAGCTTATTTTCTCCTTCTTGGATCGTCACTTGATAACAGCGACGATCTAAGAAGGGGGAAATAAGCTGAAAACACGAATTGAAGTTTGTGCTGGGGAGGGCGCTGGACTTTTGTAATCCATGCAGCAATGTTAGCATAGTTCTGTCGTGGTGTAAAGGCTAGCGTTCATGCCTAGTAACCTATGGTGACATCCACATTTGTCACATATGACACTACTTTTACAGTAAAGTGTAAAACACTGACTGACATTTAAACTGCAATAAAGTAAGAACTAGTGGGTAATTATCTGAGCAGTTAACTTCTGGATGGCAGGCGGACATAAATATGAGAATGTAAACACCACACACAAATTCACTGAACTTAAGGTTTGCATTGCAGAAGACATGGAATGAATGAAAAATAAAAAGCACCATATTTTTTTAGCGACAGTCTTAAAGAGACGCTAACAGAAAATTGTGAAAATCACTGTCACGTATCCAAAATTAATGGGAGGACGTAAACCCAAAGATGCAAGAACCCCACACACAATCGCTGAACTCAGAAGACAAGAAACAAAGGAATGTGCGATTTTTTTTAACAACAATATTAAGCCGAATCTTTCTGGAAGTTACGAAAAGCATTGTAATGTAAATAAAACAACATTCCATAGCATTCCTTATAGCTGGTACTGATGTCAGAACATGCCGATACTCTGATATGTCTCAAGTAACGGTGTTTCGGAAAGATTGACCTGATTTCAAAACTCCTTATTTATTGATAAAAGCATACTATAAACATGGGGTGGATTGCAAAATACCCACAAAATCTTAAAGTTTTATCTATTCTATTACAAATGCTTCATGTGCCCACCACCAGCAACATAAACAACATCTAGAGAATAGCTAAATTCGTCATAAACTTTACACTATGTATCTGCTTTTACAGCAGTTATGGTCGTTTTTATTCTTTTCTTCACTTCTTCTACCTCACGAGGTAAAAGAGGAGATGAACACTCTTTCGTTCACATATTACCACAAGAAAAATTTGCATGGGGTCCTGCCTGGCGATGTTGGAGGCCAAGAATGAAGGGCAGTATCTCGGGATCCCAAGCGGGCTATCCAGCATCGAGGCAAAGTGTCATTGAGAGCCTGACGTACGTTGTTGGAAAATGAAGTCATCGGAGTCCTCCTGAAGTGAAAAAAGCCAGTTCTTCAGCATTCGAAGGAAGGTCATTCCAGTCACTGTGTTTTCCTGTGCGAGGTCGATCTTCGCACAAGTATACTATCTCTTCAGATTGGCTATATCAACGACAAATGTTTTTGCGCGCTGGCGGATCAGTGGCAAAACACCGACGAAAAGCGCGCAGGACCGAACTCACTGACTCGCTTTTTGCAAACTGCAGCACACAAAACGTCTGCTGTTGAGCGGACGCCATCTTACTCTTGACTTACTGCAAAGTGAGAAGACGCATTGATTGACATCTAACGGCGATTTTCTGAAACTTTAGGCCACACCCATTCAAACAATACACATTTCCTTACCAGAACGTCCCATGTTTCGTAATTATTACTGTACAAAATCAGGTAATTCTTTTTGAAACACACTGTACTACGAAATTATCAAACCTTGGTGTCGATATCGATACTGTAGGTGTCGATAATTATTTGTGTCAATCTTATCGGAACCTCTCTGCATCTCGCTCTCATGATCCTTCTGACTTTCTGAGCTATGTTAGAGAACAGCTTACATTTTGTACCGCCCGCCAAGCGTTACGTTACATTAAACTTCCTCTTCAGTTCCGAAATTTATTCCTTGTACAGCGTAAGTTTAACAATTTTAAGATTTAATATACCGGGTGATCAAAAAGTCAGTATAAATTTGAAAACTTAATAAACCACGGAATAATGTAGACACAGAGGTAAAAATTGACACAAATGCTTGGAATCACATGGGGTTTTATTAGAACAAAAAAAAAGCGTTGCTAGACGCGTGAAAGATCTCTTGCGCGCGTCGTTTGGTGATGATCGTGTGCTCTGCTACCACTTTCGTCATGCTTGGCCTCCCAGGTCCACAGACCTCAGTCCGTGCGATCATTGGCTTTGGGGTTACCTGAAGTCGCAAGTGTATCGTGATCGACCGACATCTATAGGGATGCTGAAAGACAACATCCGACGCCAATGCCTCACCGTAACTCCGGACATGCTTTGCAGTGCTGTTCACAACATTATTCCTCGACTACAGCTATTGTTGAGGAATGATGGTGGACATATTGAACATTTCCTGTAAAGAACATCATCTTTGCTTTGTCTTACTTTGTTATGCTAATTATTGCTATTCTGATCAGATGAAGCGCCATCTGTCGGACATTTTTTGAACTTTAGTATTTTTTTGGTTCTAATAAAACCCCATGTCATTCCAAGTATGTCTGTCAATTTGTGCCTCTCTATCTACATTATTTTTGATCACCCGGCACTGTACGATTGATTCACACCAGCCGAAACTTTTCCGCCCGAATTTTTCGCCTTGCCACGACTGGTGCCGGACAGTGAACTGCGCAGGCGATAGGCTCGCGTCAGCCACGCAGGACAGACGGTGACGTCATGACAGGAACGTCAGAGGTGCGTGCGTGCTGCAGAGATGCGCACGCACGCTGTCAACTTTCGCCGTGGGGCTGCCCTGAAGCAACGGCGGAATTTCCGCGCCAGCCGTCGCCCTTGGCGTGGCTCTTGCGAGGACGACGGACTCGTCCTCGGGGTCACCCAGGCCCATCTCTAAGCTCCCCCTCTCCACCCCCCCTCTCAGCGACTTACCGCCACATAATTGCGCGTTTTGTTGTTTTTGTCGACGAAACTGCTACTCGGACCTGAGATCAGCCACGCTGATTGCGTTTGCGTGCTAATCTCGAATCGTTACGGCACGTTTTTCCAGAAGAGGGCGTGCAGAAGCGTTAACATCCTCTCGGTGGAAAGATCACGAGAGCTGATTTAACTGAGCTTCGCGCAACAAAAGGTTTTATTTGGGTTTTAGAAGTCGGCCTTCTGCACAGTACGACACTGGGTGAATCCCGATCCCACGGAGAATGTTAAAAAATATATCGGCTCAACCACTTGTTTATAGTGTAAAACACTAAGCTTGACGTGTTTCGGAAGTCAAGCTTCCATCATCAGAATAATAAAAAGTGAAAGAAACTGTTAAAACTCGCTAAAATGGAACATGCACCAGGCACAATAAAACTGATAATAAAATTGAAACATCGTGGCTACTTCCCCTGTTGCAGCCGTGTCTTCCCAGGTGCATCTCCACATAGTCGTCAAAATATAAAAAACTCTAAAGTGGTGTCGCCTATGGTGTTCAAAATCTAACAACATGGCTCTCTCCTCTATCGTCGTAAACCTCCCGTGCGTCTTCGTTGATACCACACACCACGTAGCCAAACACGACACTGAAACGCGAGTGAGCATACGCGCAAGTAAACAAGGACGTCACAGAGATGTCTATAGAAACAGATAACGTATACATGAAATGATGGTATCCTGAAATTCCTAAAAAGTAGTTACTAAAAGAAACCAGTGAAATGTTTGAAAAAGTTATTTCTATCACCAGTTAGCTGTTCATTCAGTGTGTTCTGATTATCCACGCTATGTATCGTAATTTCCAGCTGTTCTAGTAGATCCAGCTTTTTCCTTTGTCCTGTCTATGTAAAATAACTAGATCCTGATCTATTCCCAACATGGGGTGTCCCGTTTCTTAAATATGCGTGGCTACAGCTGACTATTCGAAATTATTAAGCCGGAAAGCATCGCTATGTTGTTTGTAACGTACTTTAAAGGACCTACCAGTTTGGCCTTCATAGCTTGCCTTGCACGTGTTACACTGAATTTTATAGACCCTAGCTCTCTCATATTTATCGCTTTCCTGCTGCAAATTATTTCTTACTTTAAATCGCAGCGTATTATTGGTCTGAAAAGCGGTATCAACATTAAAAGGTTTGAAAATGTTAGCCACTTTTTGCGAAATATCACCGAAGTATGGTACTGTGACTCTCGTAATATTATTTGCGGTATTCTTCCTTGCATTCGCGCGCTGTTTCTGTCGTATTAATTTATTGACAACGTTTTGGTGATATGCGTTAGCTCTGGCTAGTTGTTTCACGATGTTCAGCTCAGTCATTCTGTCTCTTCATTCATATGGACTCTAAAGGCTCTACCTATGAAAGATCTAAAAGCAGAAAGTTTCTGGCTATTAGGATGGCAGGAATTATTTTGTATCAACACATCGGTGGTGGTTGGTTTCCTAAATATTTTAAAAACGTGCCTACCATTTTGTTTCCTAATACTTAGGTTGAGAAATTGCAGTTCACCATTTTTCTCTTCTTCCACTGTGAATTCATTTTACCGTGTAACTCGTTAAATTTATTACTCTGTGTTCCGTATTGTATGTTTTGTGATTGCAAATTACAGGGTCTTACAACGTCGTGCAGGTATTTTCATAAGAAACAAGGCTAAATATAGTAACAAACCGAATGTATAATAAGTACGTCACTTCTCTGTAACGAGCCACATGAGTCAACGGGTGCCTTACAGCAAAATACTCGTATAATACCCCTGCATAACATATGTAAAACATTCTCGGTTTTCTTGTCGCGTCAGTTCGGGATAAAATCTCAAGCTTTCGACGATTACCTTCGTCATCGTCAGGAGCAACTGACTGTCTTCACTGCTGATATAGCCTTTTTTATAGCCCGTAGAAGGCTTGTGACCGCTTCCGTTGGAACGTAAACCTTGGAAGGAACGTCTCTGCTGCTTCTCTGCATCAAGCGCTCGTTTCCATGCACAGCTCAGATGGTATCCGCTATCGCGGTTAAAGTTCTTTTCGCTCATTCTTATTTCAACAGCCTCCTTAATAACAGAATCCCAGTGCGTGGAGGCATGGGACAGAATTTTTGTTTCATCGAACAATATTTTATGTTTGTTCGTGAGGCTGCGCTCTGCAATTGCCGATTTCTCCAGTTCTCAAGCCGACCAATCAGATGCCGTCCATGGGCTATAAAAAAGGCTACCACAGCAACAGTGAAGACAGTCAGTTGTTCCTAACGATGACGATGGACGTAATCGTCGAAAGCTTGAGATTTTATCCCAATTGGCCTGGCAAGAAAACCGAGAATGTTTTACAGATAAGTGCCGTCGCGAAAGACTTCGTTCCCACCCCAGAAATATTCTCCGTGGGCTTTGATTTTATCCATGCTGGATGAGAGATCATGGTTGTGACTGTCAATGTTAAAAAATACACTCCTGGAAATGGAAAAAAGAACACATTGACACCGGTGTGTCAGACCCACCATACTTGCTCCGGACACTGCGAGAGGGCTGTACAAGCAATGATCACACGCACGGCACAGCGGACACACCAGGAACCGCGGTGTTGGCCGTCGAATGGCGCTAGCTGCGCAGCATTTGTGCACCGCCGCCGTCAGTGTCAGCCAGTTTGCCGTGGCATACGGAGCTCCATCGCAGTCTTTAACACTGGTAGCATGCCGCGACAGTGTGGACGTGAACCGTATGTGCAGTTGACGGACTTTGAGCGAGGGCGTATAGTGGGCATGCGGGAGGCCGGGTGGACGTACCGCCGAATTGCTCAACACATGGGGCGTGAGGTCTCCACAGTACATCGATGTTGTCGCCAGTGGTCGGCGGAAGGTGCACGTGCCCGTCAACCTGGGACCGGACCGCAGCGACGCACGGATGCACGCCAAGACCGTAGGATCCTACGCAGTGCCGTAGGGGACCGCACCGCCACTTCCCAGCAAATTAGGGACACTGTTGCTCCTGGGGTATCGGCGAGGACCATTCGCAACCGTCTCCATGAAGCTGGGCTACGGTCCCGCACACCGTTAGGCCGTCTTCCGCTCACGCCCCAACATCGTGCAGCCCGCCTCCAGTGGTGTCGCGACAGGCGTGAATGGAGGGACGAATGGAGACGTGTCGTCTTCAGCGATGAGAGTCGCTTCTGCCTTGGTGCCAATGATGGTCGTATGCGTGTTTGGCGCCGTGCAGGTGAGCGCCACAATCAGGACTGCATACGACCGAGGCACACAGGGCCAACACCCGGCATCATGGTGTGGGGAGCGATCTCCTACACTGGCCGTACACCACTGGTGATCGTCGAGGGGACACTGAATAGTGCACGGTACATCCAAACCGTCATCAAACCCATCGTTCTACCATTCCTAGACCGGCAAGGGAACTTGCTGTTCCAACAGGACAATGCACGTCCGCATGTATCCCGTGCCACCCAACGTGCTCTAGAAGGTGTAAGTCAACTACCCTGGCCAGCAAGATCTCCGGATCTGTCCCCCATTGAGCATGTTTGGGACTGGATGAAGCGTCGTCTCACGCGGTCTGCACGTCCAGCACGAACGCTGGTCCAACTGAGGCGCCAGGTGGAAATGGCATGGCAAGCCGTTCCACAGGACTACATCCAGCATCTCTACGATCGTCTCCATGGGAGAATAGCAGCCTGCATTGCTGCGAAAGGTGGATATACACTGTACTAGTGCCGACATTGTGCATGCTCTGTTGCCTGTGTCTATGTGCCTGTGGTTGTGTCAGTGTGATCATGTGATGTATCTGACCCCAGGAATGTGTCAATAAAGTTTCCCCTTCCTGGGACAATGAATTCACGGTGTTCTTATTTCAATTTCCAGGAGTGTATATCGGCTCAACCACTTGTTTATTGTGTAAAACACTAAGATTGACGCGTTTCGGAAGTCAAGCTTCCATCATCAGAATAATAAAAAAGTTGCAGAAATAGTAAATAAATTTAACGAGTTACACGGTAAAATGAATTCACATTGGAAGAAGAGAAAAATGGTGAACTGCAATTTCTCGACCTAAGTATTAGGAAACAAAATGGTAGGCACGTTTTTAAAATATTTAGGAAACCAACCACCACCGATGTGTTGATACAAAATAATTCCTGCCATCCTAATAGCCAGAAACTTTCTGCTTTTAGATCTTTCATAGGTAGAGCCTTTAGAGTCCATATGAATGAAGAGACAGAATGACTGAGCTGAACATCGTGAAACAACTAGCCAGAGCTAACGAATATCACCAAAACGTTGTCAATAAATTAATACGACAGAAACAGCGCGCGAATGCAAGGAAGAATACCGCAAATAATACTACGAGAGTCACAATACCATACTTCGGTGATATTTCGCAAAAAGTGGCTAACATTTTCAAACCTTTTAAAGTTGATACCGCTTTTCATACCAATAATACGCTGCGGTTTAAACTAAGAAATAATTTGCAGCAGGAAAGCGATAAATATGAGAGAGCTAGGGTCTATAAAATTTCGTTAGGTCGTACAGACAATGTTCATACACGAGGTGCATAACGGCCAGCTCATCAATAATAAACTTAACCGTATTGATGTGTATGACTATTGACCCACGACGAAAACTGCCCGAAAAACAAACCTGATGCAGAAATGAGCAGTATTGAACGCAAGCTTGATGGCAAAGAGTATAGTAGGCATTATTGTCGTCAATAACTGCACTGAGAGACTATAACAAGTTTGTTTCCAAAGACGATACGCAGAACATACAGTAGACATTTGCACTGCTGTGCAGGTATTTTTAGTGTAGTATAGATAAATAGATAAATGGGGCAAGATATTAAACGAAACATACCGGAACATTCCGGAAATAACCCTCGAAACTTTATTCGCGGAGATCTGGTTATCCCTGAACATAATATCCGTATTTCGTTAGGTCGTACAGACAATGTTCATTGCCTCCATCCCTAACGGGTATTTATACATTTATTTCTGAAATTGTATTACAAATTTCACATGAATCAAACATTGTAATTTTAAGCCATAAACTAATACAAGTCATTTACTCGTATAATGATCATCATTTATACCTTAAGTTTACAGGGTAGAATTCATTTAACAGCACAGCACGAAAGCATTTAATCTACAAAGCAGTCGGATTTTTTTTTAACAAGTAAGTATTTTTAGCCAAATATTTGCAAAAACATCGGCGCAGCCTAGGCTATAAGTTGGATTTGCCACATTTTCTCCTCATGCATTGTGTACAGTTCTTTTGTGACCAGTTTTGTGTATCTTTTTTCCCTTCATTGTGAGGTAGATATCCGTGAATTTGCATTGTGAAAGGACCGAAACAAATTGCGCAACGGAGTGAAACAACACTGTTATGCTGCTGCTACTGATTCTCAGCTGTTGTCACGTGGTTTATACTCGATCTGTGGCCATTTTTAAGTAATGGAATTGAGTGTGAAAAGCAGGATATCTCGTGCAACATTGTTAACTCTGTCTCATGATCATAATAATGATGATGATGATGATCGTCATCATCATCGTCGTCATCAGTCATTTGGCAACCCCTGCTGGATAAAGGCAACCATCAGGCTTTGCCTTGCATTACATATGCGCATCGTCGTTGACACTCCATGTTTTCTGTCGTCGTCGACTCGATCTGTTATTCTTTCTTGGGATAAAATCTGGCTATTCGACCAAACAATGTCCACTTGGTTTTTATCGCAGTCATATTTTACCTCATCATTTCACTTTGCTCCCTATCCACTTATTTGTTCTCCTGTCTCCTCTAGCAGTTCCCAAGATGCACCACTCCATTTTGCGTTGAACAACCCTGACTCTTTAAATAGTTTCCACGGAAATGGATAGGTTAAAGTTAGATATAGTGGGAATTAGTGAAGTTCGGTGGCAGGAGGAACAAGACTTTTGGTCAGGTGAATACAGGGTTATAAATACAAAATCAAATAGGGGTAATGCACGAGTAGGTTTAATAATGAATAAAAGAATAGGAGTGCGGGTAAGCTACTACAAACAGCATAGTGAACGCATTATTGTGGCCAAGATAGACACGAAGCTCACGCCTACTACTGTAGTACAAGTTTATATGCCAACTAGCTCTGCAGATGATGAAGGAATTGATGAAATGTATGATGAGATAAGAGAAATTATTCAGGTAGTGAAGGGAGACGAAAATTTAATAGTCATGGGTGACTGAAATTCGAGAGCAGGAAAAGGGAGAGAAGGAAACATAGTAGGTGAATATGGAGTGGGGGAAAGAAATGAAAGAGGAAGCCGTCTGGCAGAATTTTGTACAGCGCATAACTTAATCATAGCTAACACTTGGTTCAAGAATCATAAAAGAAGGTTGTACACATGGAAGAATCCTGGAAATACTAGAAGGTATCAGATAGATTATATAATGATAAGACAGAGATTTAGGAACCAGGTATTAAATTGTAAGACATTTCCAGGGGCAGATGTGGACTCTGACCACAATCTATTGGTTATGAACTGTAGATTAAAATTGAAGAAATTGCAAAAAGGTGGGAATTTAAGGAGATGGGACCTGGATAAACTGACTAAACCAGAGGTTTTACAGAGTTTCAGGGAGAGCATAAGGGAACAATTGACAGGAATGGGGGAAAGAAATACAGTAGAAGAAGAATGGGTAGCTTTGAGGAATGAAATAGTGAAGGCAGCAGAGGATCAAGTAGGTAAAAAGACGAGGGCTAGTAGAAATCCTTGGGTAACAGAAGAGATACTGAATTTAATTGATGAAAGGAGAAGTGCAGTAAGTGAAGCAGGCAAAAAGGAATACAAACGTCTCAAAAATGATATCGACAGGAAGTGCAAAATGGCTAAGCAGGGATGGCTAGAGGACAAATGTAAGGATGTAGAGGCTTATCTCATGAGGGATAAGATAGATACTGCCTACAGGAAAATTAAAGAGACCTTTGGAGAAAAGATAACAACTTGCATGAATATCAAGAGCTCAGATGGAAACCCAGTTCTAAGCAAAGAAGGGAAAGCCGGAAGGTGGAGGGAGTATATAGAGGGTCTGTACAGGGGCGATGTTCTTGAGGTCAATATTTTTGGAAATGAAAGAGGAGGTAGATGAAGATGAAATGGGAGATATGATACTGCGTGAAGAGTTTGACAGAGAACTGAAAGACCTAAGTCGAAACAAGGCCCTGGGAGTAGACAACATTCCATTAGAACTACTGACAGCATTGGGAGAGCCAGTCCTGACAAAACTCTAACATCTGGTGAGCAAGATGTATGAGACAGGGGAAATTCCCTCAGACTTCAAGAAGAATATAATAATTCCAATCCCAAAGAAAGCAGGTGTTGGCAGATGTGAAAATTACCGAACTATCAGTTTAATAAGTCACAGCTGCGAAATACTAACGCGAATTCTTTACAGACGAATGGAAAAACTGGTAGAAGGTGACCTCGGGGAAGATCAGTTTGGACTCCGTAGAAATACTGGAACACGCGAGGCAATACTGACCTTAGGACTTATCTTAGACGAAAGATTAAGGAAAGGCAAACCTACGTTCCTAGCATTTGTAGACTTAGAGAAAGCTTTTGACAACGTCGACTGGAATACTCTCTTTCAAATTCTGAAGGTGGCAGGGGTAAAATACAGGGAGCGAAACGCTATTTACAATTGGTACAGAAAGCACATGGCAGTTATAAGAGTCGAGGGACATGAAAGGGAAGCAGTGGTTGGGAAGGGAGTGAGACAGGATTGTAGCCTCTCCCCCATGCTATTCGATCTGTATATTGAGCAAGCAGTAAAGGAAACGAAAGAAAAGTTCGGAGCAGGTATTAAAATCCATGGAGAAGAAATAAAAACTTTGAGGTTCGCCGATGACATTGTAATTCTGTCAGAGACAGCAAAGGACTTGGAAGAGCAGTTGAACGGAATGGACAGTGTCTTGAAAGGAGGGTATAAGATGAACATCAACAAAACCAAAACGAGGATAATGGAATGTAGTAAAATTAAGTCGGATGATGCTGAGGGAATTAGATTAGGAAATGAGACACTTAAAGTAGTAAAGACGTTTTTCTATTTGGGGAGCAAAATAACTGATGATGGTCGAAGTAGAGAGTATATAAGATGTAGACTGGAAATGGCAAGGGAAGCGTTTCTGAAGAAGAGAAATTTGTTAACATCGAGTATTGATTTAAGTGTCAGGAAGTCGTTACTGAAAGTATTTGCATGGAGTGTAGCCATGTATGGAAGTGAAACATGGACGATAAATAGTTTAGACAAGAAGAGAATAGAAGCTTTCGAAATGTGGTGCTACAGAAGAATGCTGAAGATTAGATGGGTAGATCACATAACTAATGAGGAGGTATTGAAGAGAATTGGGGAGAAGAGGAGTTTGTGGCACAACTTGACTAAAAGAAGGGATCGGTTGGTAGGACATGTTCTGAGGCATCAAGGGATCACCAATTTAGTACAGGAGGGTAGCGTTGAGGATAAAGGAAGACCAAGAGATGAATACACTAAGCAGATTCAGAAGGATGTAGGCTGCAGCAGGTACTGGGAGATGAAGAGGCTTGCACAGGATAGAGTAGCATGGAGAGCTGCATCTAACCAGTCTCAGGACTGAAGACCACAACAAGAACTGAAATTCTGTGGATTACTGGAGAAAGCCAGAAAGGTTAATTCACATTCACAGTAAACTTTCCTTTTAAGGCACGTTCAGATCGAACAACGTTGAGGCAGGAAATCTCCCGTAGCTGTTTTAGCGGATCTGTTTTGGAACCTGGCTTAAGTCGTTTAGAAAACTGGAATATCTAAAACAGTATGACAGGGCGGAGATTAAAACAAATACTCTGCATCTATATCTATACCTACATTTACGTACGTACACCGCAAGCCAGCGTGTGGTGTGTGGCGGAGGGTGCTCTGTACCGCTAGCAGTCATTTCCTTTTCTGTTCCACTCGCAAATAAAGCGAAGGAAAAATGACTATCTATAGCTTTGTGGACGAGCCCTAATCTTGCTAATCTTATATTCACGTTCCTTACGCGAAATGTACGTTGACGGCAGCAGAATCGCTCAGCAGTCAGCCTCAAATGCTGCTTCTCTACATTTTCTAAACAGTACTCCTCGAAAAGAATGTCGCCGTCTGTCCAGTGATTCCCATTTGAGGTGCCGAAGCATCTCCGTAACACTTGCGCCTTGCTCGAACCTACCGGTAACAAATCTAGCATCTCATGTCTGAAATACTCCTTGTCTTCCTTTAACCAGACTTGGTCCAGATCCCAGATACTCGAAAAGTACTCAACAAAGGGTCGCAAACACACAGTCTCCTTACGGATGAACCACAACTCTCTAAAATGTTCAAGTCGAACATTCGCCTTCCCCGCTACAGTCCTTACATGTTCATTGTATTTCACACTGCTTTGCAGCCTTACGCCTAGATATACAGGGTGGTCCATTGATCGTGACCGTGTCAAATATCTCACGAAATAAGCGTCAAACGAAAAAACTACAAAGAACGGAACTCGTCTAGCTTGAAGGGGGAAACCAGATGGCGCTATGGTTGGCCCGCTAGATGGCGCTGCCATAGGTCAAACGGATATCAACTGCGTTTTTTAAATAGGAAACCCCATTTTTTATTACATGTTCGTGTAGTACGTAAAGAAATATGAATGTTTTAGTTGGACCACTTTTTTCGCTTTGTGATAGATGGCGCTGTAATAGTCACAAACGTTTAAGTACGTGGTATCACGTAACATTCCGGCAGTGTGGACGGTATTTGCTCCGTGATACATTACCCCGTGTTAAAATGGACCGTTTACCAACTGCGGAAAAGGTCGATATCGTGTTGATGTATGGCTATTGTTATCAAAATGCCCAACGGGCGTGTGCTATGTATGCTGCTCGGTGTCCTGGACGACATCATCCAAGCGTCCGGACCGTTCGCCGGATAGTTACGTTATTTAAGGAAACAGGAAGTATTCAGCCACATGTGAAACGTCAACAACGACCTGCAGCAAATGATGATGCCCAAGTAGGTGTTTTAGCTGCTGTCGCGACTAATCCGCTTATCAGTAGCAGACAAACTGTGCGAGAATCGGGAATCTCAAAAACGTCGGTGTTGAGAATGCTACATCAACATCGATTGCACCGTTACCATATTTCTATGCACCAGGAATTGCATGGCGACGACTTTGAACGTCGTGTACAGTTCTGCCACTGGGCAGAAGAAAAGTTACGGTACGATGACAGCTTTTTGCGCGCGTTCTATTTAGCGACGAAGCGTCATTCACCAACAGCGGTTACGTAAGCCGGCATAATATGCACTATTGGGCAACGGAAAATCCACGATGACTGCGACAAGTGGAACATCAGCGACCTTGGCGGGTTAATGTATGGTGCGGCATTATGGGAAGAAGGATAATTGGCCCCCATTTTATCGATGGCAATGTAAATGGTGCAAAAAATATTTTAAATGGCTCTGAGCACTATGGGACTTAACTGCTGTGGTCATCAGTTCAAAAAATGGTTCAAATGGCTCTGAGCACTATGCGACTTAACTTCTGAGGTCATCAGTCGCCTAGAAATTAGAACTAATTAAACCTAACTAACCCAAGGACATCACACACATCCAAGCCAGAGGCTGGATTCGAACCTGCGACCGTAGCGGTCGCCCGGTTCCAGACTGTAGCGCCTAGAACCGAATGGCCACTCCGGCCGACTAAATGGTGCAATGTATGCTGATTTCCTACGTAATGTTCTACCGATGTTACTGCAAGATGTTTCACTGCATGACAGAATGGCGATGTACTTCCAACATGATGGATGTCGGGCACATAGCTCGCGTGCAGTTGAAGCGTTACTGAATAGCATATTTGATGACGGTTGGATTGGTCGTCGAAGCACCATACCATGGCCCGCACGTTCACCGGATCTGACGCCCCCGGATTTCTTTCTGTGGGGAAAGTTGAAGGATATTTGCTATCGTGATCCACCGACAGCGCCTGACAACATGCGTCAGCTTACTGTCAGTGCATGTGCGACCATTAAGGAAGGCGAACTACTCGCTGTTGAGAGGAATGTCGTTACACTTATTGCCAAATGCGTTGAGGTTGACGAACATCATTTTGAGCATTTATTGCATTAATGTGGTATTTACAGGTAATCAAGCTGTAACAGCATGCGTTCTTAGAAATGATAAGTTCACAAAGATACATGTATCACATAGGAACAACCGAAATAAAATGTTCAAACGTACCTATGTTCTGTATTTTAATTTTAAAAACCTACCTGTTACCAACTGTTCTTCTAAAATTGTGAGCCATATGTTTGTGACTATTACAGAGCCATCTGTCACAAAGCGAAAAATGTGGTCCAACAAAAACATTCACATTTCTTTACGTACTACACGAATATGTAATAAAAATGGGTGTTCCTATTTAAAAAAAACGCAGTTGATATCCGTTTGACCTATGGCAGCGCCATCTAGCGGGCCAACCGTAGCGCCATATGGTTTTCCCCTTCAAGCTAGACAAGTTTCGTACTTTGTAGTTTTTTCGTTTGACGCTTATTTCGTGAGATATTTGGCCCGGCCACGATCAATGGACCACCCTGCATAGGCCTACTCTGATGTTTATTTCGTGAGATATTTGGCCCGGTCACGACCAATGGACCACCCTGCATAGGCCTACTTTGATGTTTATTTCGTGAGATATTTGGCCCGGTCACGACCAATGGACCACCCTGCATAGGCCTACTTTGATGTTTATTTCGTGAGATATTTGGCCTGGCCACGATCAATGGACCACCCTGCATAGGCCTACTCTGATGTTTATTTCGTGAGATATTTGGCCCAGTCATGACCAATGGACCACCCTACATAGGCCTACTTTGATGTTTGTTTCGTGAGATATTTGGCCCGGCCATGATCAATGGACCACCCTGCATAGGCCTACTTTGATGTTTATTTCGTGAGATATTTGGCCCGACCACGATCAATGGACCACCTTGCATAGGCCTACTTTGATGTTTATTTCGTGAGATATTTGGCCCGGCCACGATCAATGGACCACCCTGCATAGGCCTACTTTGATGTTTATTTCGTGAGATATTTGGCCCGGTCACGACCAATGGACCACCCCGCATAGGCCTACTTTGATGTTTATTTCGTGAGATATTTGGCCCGGCCACGATCAATGGACCACCCTGCATAGGCCTACTTTGATGTTTATTTCGTGAGATATTTGGCCCGGTCACGACCAATGGACCACCCTGCATAGGCCTACTTTGATGTTTATTTCGTGAGATATTTGGCCCGGTCACGACCAATGGACCACCCTGCATAGGCCTACTTTGATGTTTATTTCGTGAGATATTTGGCCCGGTCACGACCAATGGTCCACCCTGCATAGGCCTAATTTGATGTTTATTTCGTGAGATATTTGGCCCGGTCACGACCAATGGACCACCCTGCATAGGCCTACTTTGATGTTTATTTCGTGAGATATTTGGCCCGGTCACTATCAATGGACCACCCTATATAATCGAGGTGATTGTGTGAAGCGGCACACTACTAATACTGTACTGGAACATTACAGGTTTGTTTGTTTTTCCCGCGCCGTATAGCAGTCCATTGTCTTCCCACTGCCACGCTGCATGATAAAAGCGCGCTTAAGGGGACGACCCAAGGCTCTCCTAGTGTGTTTACGCGTGCCTCCACGTCGCACGTGCGGCCTTGCGTCTGCCTGACGAAAGCAGTGGAATTATGTTGAAGTAGTCAAGAAACCACATACTTCGCGTCTTTCTTTGTACGGAACTTTTCACGTCTTATTTTTATGAAAAATACCACAGTAACGAAAAATTCCACACTGACTGAAAAATACGGACACGAGGTGGTTGATTGCTGACGTGCAACCCGAACTGATCAAAGAAGCACTGTTCCAAATCTGCAGGACACTTTCGGAAGAAAATGTTGAAGATGTATCAATGCTTGAGGCATGTTTCTATCTATTATTATTCCTATTCTGCCATATATTAATTGAGGAAAACTATTCACTTAGCGCATTCTGGAAGCGTGATGTTGATGGTTTGAGTAGCTAAAGGACAGAATATGACAGTAATGTGACAACGTTCGACCGAATAAAAGGTCCAGCCAAGTGGCAGACACTTTTCCTCGCTCATGAAGGAATATTTTTCTTTGGCTTCGCTCTGAACATTTGGGGACAAGTTGGGAAACGCTGTCATTGGTTCCGTGTAAAACTACACAATCTCTCAGCTGTAAGTCGCACACAACGTAGAACGGCTGTGGTACACCGGCTCTGGCACTTCAGGTAGTAAAATACTGCAAAACTAAATTCCCGGCGTTGGCGATTGGTTTCTTCTAAAGCCTCTAAGACCATAAATGTATGGTCCCTTACTTTTTCATGTATTGCCCACATTAATGTACAGATTAATGGAGGGGGAATTTGGAGAATGACTTAATATTTTGCGGAGAGTGCTGTCGGGGCAGTCAAGTTGGGAAGATGGTGCACAGTCTTCTTCGTAATGAAAGAAGCCGTTCCTTCGGACGTAAACATGAGGAAAAATAAATAAATAAAATAGACGAATTAAAGCAAAAAGAAAGGCTCAGCTAGATTTGTCGGCTTAGGCAGTACCTTGGCTCTCCATTCGCAAAGGGTATTAAAGCTACTTGACGCAATGATAATTTCCCGTTTCATGTTAGAAGATAAAAAACAAGATGAACAGAGAAGTCACACGCCTTGAACAGTCACAAATGACAAAATACAGGTTTACACACTACACAAACCAAATTGCTATGCTTTTTTTTAAAGGGATCTTTGCTTTATGAGGTAATTTAAGAAAAACTTTACAAATGCTGGCTGTTAAGATGTCGCAACCGCACCGCTCGATAATGTGAGGCCTTGACATTCTGCCACGTCGTCCGGAGAGACACAGAACGCTGGCGGCAGATGCGGCCTCCGCGAATGAGGGGTAAACACAACTCCGTGTCTGCAGGCGGTCACGGGTCACGGCTCTCAGCCAAGTTTTCTGAACACTAATCCAAACGTCACAAAGTGTAGTTAAGTATACACCCACAACGCTTTCATTTCAAAGTTAACTATGGAGAGAGGCTGAGTTTAGTTGAATACGAAAGCCGCGACGTTCACGTTCCCCGTGGAAGGTGGAGAATCAGTCGGTATCTTTTTATCCGAGAAGTTTCTCTCACGTCATTGATACGAGGTACGTTTTCAGGAGTGCAGTCTTCTTGGCGACTGTTTACTTGCAACAGAACAGCAAGGGTCCGACGAGTAGAGAGCGAACTCACGAACAAAACCTGTTTAAACGAAACAGTGTTACACGAATCCATCTTTCCACAGCATCGACGACTTCTAGAAGCCGCACGACTGGTGCGAGAAGTCGTACCTGCGCAAAAACTGACGGGAAGAAAAGAGAAATGAAGGGCCATTGCTCTACATTAGCAACCGTTAGCAGTTTCATGTTGCCGGGCGTCGTGGAAGATTGTTTTTGCAAGATGACAGCACCACAGTCGCTGAGACAAAATACGGAAGTAGCTTCTCATTTCAATATAAATCTTATCTAAGTCCACATCACTACTCTGCATTTCTCACTTAAGTGCCTGGCAGAGGTTTCTTCGGACCATCTTCACATTATTTCTGTACCGTTCCACTCTCAGGCAGAAGAAATGAACACTTGATTCTTTCTGTACGAGCTCTGATTTACCTCGTTTTATTATAATGATCATTTCTCCCTATGTAGGTTGGTGACAGTAAAATATTTTCACTCATTGGAGAATATTGGTGATTGAAATTTCATGAAAAGATCTCACCGCAACGAAAAACGCCTTTGTTTCAATTATTCTCATCCCAACTCGCTTATCATACCCGTAACACTCTCTCTCCTATTTCACGATAATACAAAATGAGCTGCTCTTTTTTGAATCTTTTCAGTGTCTTCTGTCAATCCCATCTGGTAAGAATCTCCTACAGCACAGCAACAATCTAGCAGATGACCAACCAACGAAGTACAGGCAATCATTTCGGTAGACTTATTGCATCTTCTAAGCGGTCTGCCAACGAAACGCAGTCTTTTGTTTGCCTTCCTCACAACATTATCTATGTGAACGTTTCAATGTTCGTAACTGCAATTCCTATGAATACACCTGAATAGACAACCTTTAAATTTGTGTGATCTGTCGTGTGACCGGAATTTAACGGATTTCTTTTTGTACTTATGTGGATTACCTAATATTTTTCCTTCTTGAGAGACATTTACCACTCTTCTCTCCATAAAGATAACGTGTCTAAGTCATTCTGTAATTGGTTTTGATCTTCTGATGATTTTACTAGACGGTAAATGACAGCATCATCTACAAAAAAATCTAAGAGGCCTACTCACATTGTCTCGTAAATCGTTATATAGATTAGGAACAGCAGAGGGCCAATGACAGTTCCCTGGAGAGCGCCGGATATCACTTCCGTTTTGTTGTTGTTGTTGTTGTTGTTGTTGTGGTTATCAGTCCGAAGACTGGTTTGATTCTCCTGTGTAAGCCTCTTCATCTCCGAATAACTACTGCAGTCTACATCCCTCTGAATATGCTTACCGTATTCATCTCTTGGTCTCCCTCTACGATTTGTACCCCCTAGCGCTTCCCTCCAGTACTAAATTGGTTAACCCCTCAATGTCTCAAAATGTGTCCTACCAACCGATCCCTTCTTTTGGTGAGGTTGTACTACAAATTTCTCTTCTCCCCAATTCTGTTCGGTACGTCCTCATTAATTACGTGATCTACCAATCTAATCTTCAGCATTCTTCTGTAGCACCACATTTCGAAAGCTTCTATTCTCTTCTTGTCCAAACTATTTATCGTCCATGTTTCACTTCCATACATGGCTACACGTCATACAAATACTTTCAGAAACGACTTCCTGACACTTAAATCTATACTCGATGTTAAAAAAATTCTGTTCTTCAGAAACGCTTTCCTTGCCATTGCCAGTCTACATTTTATATCCTCCCTACTTCGACCATCGTAACTTATTTTGCTTCCCAAATAGCAAAACTCATTTACTGGTTTAAGTGTCTCATTTCCTAATCTAATTCCCTCAGAATCACCTGATGTAATTCGACTACATTCCATTATCCATGTTTTGCTTTTGTTGATTTTCATCTTATATCCTCCTTTCAAGACACTGTCCATTCCGTTGAACTGTTCTTCCAAGTCCTTCGCTGTCTCTGCCAAAATTGCAATGTCATCGGCAAACTTCAAAGTTTTTATTTCTTCTCCTTGGACTTTAATTCCTACTCCAAATTTTTCTTTTGTTTCCGTTTTACTCGATGATTTTCTATCGGTTACTACGTATGTGACCTTTCTGACAGGAAATCACGATTCCACTCGCACAACTGAAGCGATATTCTAAGGGCACGCAATTTGATTAAAAGACTTGTGACGAACCGTGTTAAAAGCCTTCTGGAAATCTAGATATATGGAATCAGCTTGAGGCTCCCCATCGAAGGCACTCATTACTTCGTGCGAATAAATAGCCATCTATGTTTCGCTAGATCGATATTTTCTGAATCCGTGCTAATAGTGTGTCAATAGACCTAACCTTCGAGGTGATTCATAATGTTCGAACACAGTGTATACTCCAAAATGATTCTCCAAATCTTCAGTATACGTAGCCGATCCTCAGCCAGACGTGGCCCGGGAACGGGATCCATGGGATCCATGCGTTCGAAACGTCGATGTTCATGTGTCCTGCAGTTCACATGTCGACGCGCAATTTACTGCGTTCTTCATCGACCCACGAGCCGAGTGATCCACCGTCCTGGGTGATCTTTTTATAGTTTCCACTGTCTCTTTCAAAACAGTTGCATAGGCGGGACTGAGGCGTTTGACGGCCCCTGTTCCAGTGTTTTGTGTCCAATTCAGCGGATTACTCCTATTTTATTTTGCAGCACTGTTATGACCTGTCTAGCACTCCAATCTTTTGGTGCGGATGTTTGCAGAGAACAAACGGTTAGATATGACTGCTAAGAGAAAGGCTATTGTATCAGCACACTCTGAAAGTAACCTTATGGTATGCTATCTGGACCGGAAGGCTTGCCTTTATTAAAAGCTTTAAGCTGCTTCGCTACACCGAAGATACGTATTGCTAAGTTGCTCATGTTGGAAATTGTTATTTATTCGAATTCCAGAATATTGATTTCGTCTTCTTTGGTGAAGGAATTTCGGAAAACGGTCTTTAATAACTCCGCTTTAGGTGTGCTGTCATCGGTAATATGAGCATCGCTAACGCGCGCTGCAGATGTTGATTCTGTCTTGCCGCTTTTGTACTTTTCATACGAGGGTAGTCTCCTAGGATTTTCTCTCAGATTTCGAGACAGAGTTTCGTTGTGGAAGCTGTGGAAGCTATTAAAAGCACCTCTCATTGATGGCGACATTGAGCTTCAATCTTCAGTAAATCGTCGCCAGTCCGGGAAAATCACGAAATGAAAAATTACGGTAAATGGAAACGTCCACTTCGCTATTAATTACAGAAGCAAAATATCTGATGAATGGAATTCGCAGAATTTCCCATCTGTTAATTCTACTGAGCAACTGCTGTATCATTCCTCTCTATCGTTCCCCTCCTTGATCACCTTGTTCCAGTTCAAGAACTCTGAAAGAGGTGCAAAGTACCTCGTGAAGTCTGAGAACTCGAATCAGGAATCATATTACGGTTAATCTATTTGCCAAGGATTCAAAATGGAATGCTCAAAAAAGAACAACCATTGCTCGGAAATGAGTGAGGCTTTATCTACGACTACAAATCTCTTCGAATTAGGACATTGGTTGTGAAACTTTTCTCTGTACACTCGTTTAGTTTTCTTGACACTAAACTTCGGTACAACATACGAGTACATTAAATGCATGTCTCAAAGTTCTTGCAATGAGTAATGCTTCTTTATCGACAAGTAATCATGAATCGTAAGCAGTGGTAAACTCCAAAGTCGACGTATCACACACGATATACTGTAGAAGGCCGCCAAGAGATCAGTCACAATCTGTAGTCTATACCAGTGGGCTGTTGGTAAGAGACAATGGCAGGGTCTGGCGTCAGTTGTTCACGAACTATCTTGTTGATAAACTTCGAATGCCTCCCTTCGTCGGAAAGAGATTACACCATTGTGCAAGTAATCTTCGGCGCCCTCGAAATGATATTTTCTATTTCATGCTGTGTCTGACGAGCCCCCCTTACCAGGGCCTAAGTGTGAAACAAATGATGAAGTACCTCATACTGGCAAATCGTGCGGAACCAACGCTTGCAGTGCTTAGGAAAAAATCAGTGGTTACTGGTTATCCAAAACTGTGATTATACCTAAGGTTTCCTAATAAAGGCCCAGCTGACATCTACGCTCGTGTCTTATCTGTCTAGGTGAGTACGAAGATCTTTCACTCGTTTGCGTACTGATGATGATTAGTTGTTATTAAAGTATCCGCAGACAAAACGCTCTCCGCGTGAGGTATCAGGACAGCCTGACTGCCGCGCGGGGTAGCCGCGCGGTCTCAGGCGTCTTGTCACGGTGCGCGCGGCTCCCCCCGTCGGAGGTTCGAGTCCTCCCTTGGGCATGGGTGTCTGTGTTGTCCATAGCGCAACTTAATTTAAGTTAGGTTAAGTAGTGTGTAAGTTTAGGGACCAATGACCTAAGCAGTTTGGTCCGACAAGATCTTACCACAAATTAGTACAGTCTGGCTGATACTGTAATGGTTATTACCAGTATACTGTATATGTACACTTGCTAGGTAAAAATTACAGCTGAGTATACAGGATAGTGAGTGGAGGAGCTTCATAGGATGGTTGTTGTGTCTCTTTATTGTAACTTTGAGGGAACGGTGCAATTAGTACGGCTGCGGTCGTAATCAGTTTCCACAAAATATTCGGTGCTGCAAAGCGCGTCATATTAAAAAATAATGAACCAATGACTTCCGCTAATGCAAGATGTGTTTATCAGGGTATGTAATAGATATGAATTAATGAAACTTTGATATACTGTTTCCACTACCACCCCATAATTTCTTGAAATGAGCGCAAATAAAATTCACCGCATGAAGATGGTATAAATTACATTGCCCCAGTAATATTATATAACCTGATGAAGACTAGCTGAAAAAGTGGTCGAAACGTCGGTTCTTTAGTTTTCTGTATGATTCGATGTACAATTTAGAAGAATTTTATAGAAAAGGTAATTAGACGCTAGTGTCCTCTGTCCTCTGTAACAGTGCACATAAATTCTTGAACCTTCTTTCAATTATTGCATTTTTGCATCGCAACCAGTCTTTTGTGAAAAGGGAGGGGGTGTGGGGGTAAAAGCGAGATTGCTGTGGAGTGTGAGCGACGACACTTCCTCACTATCGTAACAGACACAGAGCTTTACCACAGAGTGAGTCGACAAAGTACGGCGAAGAAAAGCACCAAAGCCCAAGTGGGTTAGAAAGTGAGACACTCCAGTTTCTACTTACACTATGTTACCAACAGAAGATGGTTCGTTATGAAACATTGCCAGGTTGTACAGGGTGTCCGAAAAGTCTTTCCCTGATTACATAAACTGATAACTCAGGCTAGAAATAAGATACAAATGTGAAACTGGTGTCTAATTGTTTACAAACTATCGAAGTTTATTTTAAACATAAGTAAACTTTCACATGAGCACCCTTGGTAGCACGTAGCACGTCTAGGCGATATTCAATTTCCCTCCACACATTAGCCAACATCACTGGAGGGATCGATTCAACGACTGTGGTTATCCGTTGTCGCAGGGTTTTAAGATCTGGTACACGTGTTCGGTAGACCTCATCCTTGACATAACCCCATAAAAAGAAGTCTAATGGGGTTATGTCAGGAGAGCGTGGAGGCCAAACCGTTTGCCCATCACGACCAATCCATCGCCCAGGAAAGGTCACATCGAGATAGGCACGGACGTCCAAACCCCAATGAGGCGGTGCACCGTCTTGCTGAAACAAGTCATCGGGTGATACTGAAGCAGCTGAGGAACAGCATACAGTTGCAACATGTCCAGATACACTGCAGATGTGGTGGTAGCCTCAGCGAAGAAGAATGGCCCGATAATTCGATCGTGCAATAGCGCGCACCAAACATTCACCTTTGGACTGCCTCTGGTGCACTCCATGACCTCGCCAGGGGGTTGTGAACCCCGAATGCGCACATTATGGCAATTCATTTCTCCACTGACAAAAAAGGTCGCTCCGTCGGAAAAGACAATTCGTCTGAGATAACCATCATCGTCCTCAATACATGATAGCATTTCGACCGCAAAGTCGTATCGACGTGTACTGTCATTGGGCAATAATGGAAGTGGAAGGTTACTGATGTGTGAAACAACTTTGATAGTTTGTAAACAATTAGACACCAGTTTTGTTACATCCTAGCCAGTAATGCCAACCGAGCCCGCTGCCAAAAAGGTTGGCAGCATCAAAGTCCGGACGCCGTCCGCATAAGCAGCGCCAGCGATACAGGAAATCGCCGCAAGTCTGCGCGCGCCACCGCTGGCTTCTGGCTTCTTAAGCGCTGGAGTCGCGAGCGCTAGGACAGTTCTGGATTCGCCGCTCAGTTGTATACTCGCCACCGAATTGTGTACCTGCTAGTCAGTTGTGTGTTCATCGCAGCAGAGTTGTTGTTTGTCGTCAGCCGACGCTGACCAAGCCGCTCCGACTCGAACTAGACAGATTTCTGTAGACCATGTTCACCACTGTGTTCTGTACCGTCGTTAATAAAGATAAGTACCGACTTTCATTTAATCCGAGTGTTTGGGTTTTCATCTTTCTGTTCACTGTTCCAGCGGACCGGTCGGCCCGCTATTAAAAGTGTGGTGGTGACTTCGTAGGCCGTTTCTACAGCGAAGTGTTGTCGCTACGAAGGCCGCCACAAAAAGTTTCATATTTGTATCTTACTTCTAGCCTGAGTTATCAATTTATGTAATCAGGGAAAGACTCTTCGGACACCCTGTATAACATAACAGATTCTCAGGAGGCAAGGATGGCGTTCTGCTGCGGGCGACGAACCTGTAGTTGATCTCCGAGTTGTCGATGGTGCCCGTCATGTGCTTCTGGAAGCGGCAGGTGAGCACCCATAGGTGGCTGCGGCCCTTGCTGTCCTGGATGACCTTGACGCCGCTGGCGAACTGCAGGTTGACTTCGTCGCGGTCCAGCTCGACGATGTTCCGGCCACCGTAGCTGGAGCGCGAGTTCCAGCAGCTGAGCGTGTTGCGCGGTAGCACGCTGAAGAACATGACGCCGTCCACGTCCATCGCCTCGGCCGCCGTCTGTCGACAAACAGAGCGGTGTCCAGTGGGGCCGCAGGAGAAACGGACACGGAACAGGTATGTCCAGCGATCCCAGGGAAACAAACAGATTGGTTTCATCTTCAACCCTTTCGTGAGCCGTGGGAAACATGCTTCGCACTACAATGAACTCGCTCCTAGTCTCATGGGATTCACAGTTCCCACCTCTGTACGGTGCTACCACCTAGTGAACAGTATAAGGTACTACTTCCAACCGGAAGTTCCCGCCGTTTTTGCCGTACCTTCGCGCAGAGGCATTGTATAGCTGAGTGTTGCCCTGTAGAGGAGCCTTTCAGTGCTGTTTGCGTGACATTTTGTGATTTTTTTCCTCAAAGATATAGTATAAGGTAAATACTTTTGATTTGCCCAAATTTATGAAGGAAGACGTAAAATTGGAACGAGGAGAATTCCAGTTTGAAAAAAAAAAAAGGAGCCATTTCTGCAGTAAAATGGATGGAAAACCGTCCAGTCAATTTTATGTCCTAAATTCATGACCCATGAGAAACAGCCACAGAGAAAAGGAAAAACAAGGATGGTACTAGTACAGAGATTTCTTATTGTGAAGCTGTGGCAGAATACAACGAAATAATTGGTGGTGTCGATAAGTTTGATCAATTACGAAAAAAACCTGTCTCTCCGGCAAAAAGGGGTAAATTACCTGAATATTTTCGTCATGTGGCTGTAGGGGAGCGTCAACCTATTTTAGGAGAAACCTACTGGACGTGCCGTCATTGTAGTACCAAAGCTACGGAAAAGAGCACTCGCTGTGTTTGTACATATTGTCAAATACCACTCTGCGTAGACCCATGCTTCAGAAAATTTCATGGCACGTAATTGTGAACAATCATTGTAACAAGAGAAGTAAATTTATCAAATAAATATGACATATATCGAAAAAGTTGTTTTTGTCATTTAACTCCAAGGAAGGGCAGTGGGAAGAATACTTCGCACCTTGTTGAGTGACCTCACTTTCCCAGTTGGAGCAAATCTGATATTCTGTATGATAAATATACCTATCTGTTAACTACTATCTGCTCTCCATTCATTAAAAAAAACTGCTCAATAATTTTGCCCACGAAAGGGTTAAGAGTTTACTCTGTTGCTCCTAGTCCGCAGCTCGTGGTCGTGCGGTAGCGTTCTCGCTTCCAGCGCACGGGTTTCCGGGTTCGATTCCCGGCGGGGTCAGGGATTTTCTCTGCCTCGTGATGACTGGGTGTTGTGTGCTGTCCTTAGGTTAGTTAGGTTTAAGTAGTTCTAGGGAACTGATGACCATAGATGTTAAGTCCTATAGTGCTCAGAGCCATTTGAACCATTTTTTTTTTGTTGCTCCTAAATTCTATCCTGCAACGCTTCTCACGAGAAACCTGTTCTGCTGAGAGCTTTCGGTACTTCCATGTTTCATGACCTAGTAAAATTTCTTATGTGCAGTGCTTCCCGGCTGGATTCGTAATTGCATCGTGGATTCGAGTCCGGCGCTCGATTCGGTGTAGCGTATAGAACTCGTTTACAAATTGCACTCGTAAGGCTTCATGGGCTCCGTAATGAGTCTGCAACAAAGTTGTCTCTCCAGACGTGGCCCAGATAAGTAGCTGCGCTCGGCCCCCCCCCCCGCCCCCCCACCGTCCCCCGCCTAGTGCTCTGAGCGCAGCAGCGGGTAAAGCTGAAGGGCGAGGAGCAGCAGCAGTAAGAAAGCTGCGCCCGGACTGTGCTAGAGCGAGGCGGTCTGATCATCACAGTTAGCGAACAGTGCCGGCCGAAGTGGCCGCGCGGTTCTGGCGCTGCAGTCTGGAACCGCGAGACCGCTACGGTCGCAGGTTCGAATCCTGCCTCGGGCATGGATGTGTGTGATGTCCTTAGGTTAGTTAGGTTTAACTAGTTCTAAGTTCTAGGGGACTAATGACCTCAGCAGTTGAGTCCCATAGTGCTCAGAGCCATTTGAACCATTTTTTTAGGGAACAGTACCAGTTCTATGAATGCTTGATGTCTGTTCTTTTGGAAAAGTCCGAAAGAAGAGAAAGCACTCATTAATACAGGGTGATTTCTTCCACTGTGTACAAACTCTAGGGACTGGTCGACGAGAGGACACGAAACAAAAACGGTCTAATGAACTTATGTCCGGAAATGCATGGTTTTAGAACCAGTCTCCCTTCCACGTCGCCTAACAGGACGGAACTGTCGGCGTTTCTTGCGGGTGACTTTGCGTCCTATGTGGAAGACGTTCCGTTGATGTTTCCAAGCATATTAGACCGCAGTTCAAATGGTTCAAATGGCTCTGCGCACTATGGGACTTAGAACTACTCAAGCTTAACTAACCTAAGGACATCACACACATTCATGCCCGAGGCAGGATTCGAACCTGCGACCTTAGCGGTTGCGCGGTTCCAGACTGAAGCGTCTAGAGCCGCTCGGCCATATTAGACCGCAGTCTCTGTAACAATGTGTGTTTGAATAAATGGTTCATAGACTTTAGCAAAGCCTTTGACCTACTGGAAAGGGATTTCATAGTCCGAAAACTGGAAAAAAGAGAAGATAGCGTGTGAGCAAGAATAATCAAGTCAGTCCTCGAGTACAACTTAATCACAGTATCAGACAACCTCTCTTTTTCGAACCTCATTCTGAAATCGAGCGGAGTCTTACAGGGTGACCCAATGAGCCCTTTGTTGTACATTCTTGCCACTGAAGAAGTACTGCGAATTGGAGAAAATGAAGAAGATGTATACATATATGCATACGCTGACGACATAGCCGTAGGTTCAACAGATATACAGAAGCTGCAGAAAATCATTGAGAAAATAGACAAATGGTGCACTGAACACAAATTACACATAAACATAACAAAGACAGAAATAGTGATTTTCAGAAAAGGAGACAAAACACCCAAGAATGCGGAAATCAACATCAAAGAACAAAATACGAGGGCGGTTCAGAAAGTAACCTCCGATTGGTCACAGTGCGGGTTGTGGGGGGAGTAGCGACGCCATCTGTGCGTTCACGCACTCAACAGGTCAGTCGGCAACAAGCCGTGGTCGAGTGAACGTCGTACCTGCGCTAGTTTAGTTTTTGTGGCAGTTTGAAATGTGTGCTGCAATAGAAAACCCCGCCAAATGTGAAGTGCGTGCTGTCATAAGGTTTTTTACAGCCAAAGGATATTCTGCAGCAGCTATTCATCGTGAGCTTTGTGCCGTGTACGGACCAAGAGTTATGAGTGAAGGAGTTGTCCGTGAATGGGTACGTTTATTTAAAAGTGGACGAGAAAACGTTAATGATGAAGAGAGGAGTGGTAGACCATCATTGGTGACTGACGAACTCGTTCAGACAGTTGATGCAAAAGTTCGTGAAAATCGACGTTTCTCAATGTCGGAGTTGTCTACTGGTTTTCCACAGATTTCTAAGACTCTCTTGTACGAGATAGTGACAGCAAGATTGGGTTACCGTAAGTTCTGTGCACTATGGGTGCCCAAAATTCTTACCGACCACCACAAAACTCAAAGAATGGCCTCTGCATTAGACTTTCTGTCACGTTATGAGGACGAAGGAGAACCATTGTTAAACAGAATCGTGACCGGTGACTAAACCTGGATGAAGTACGTGAACCCTGAGACAAAAGAACAATCAAAGATGTGGGCACATTCAAATTCGCCTACCAAACCAAGAAAAGCCTCGTAAGATTTTTCTGCCAGATAACTGATGGCAACGGTGTTTTGGGATGCCAAAGGGGTGTTGTTGGTTGAATTCATGGAACGTGGTACGACCATTAATCAAGAAGTGTACTGTGAAACAATAAAAAAGTTACGACGGGCTATACAGAACAAACGCCGTGGTATGCTGACTTCCGGTATCGTTTTTTTGCACGATAACGCCCGTGCCGGCCGCGGTGGTCTCGCGGTTCTAGGCGCGCAGTCAGGAACTGTGCGACTGCTACGGTCGCAGGTTCGAATCCTGCCTCGGGCATGGATGTGTGTGATGTCCTTAGGTTAGTTAGGTTTAAGTAGTTCTAAGTTCTAGGGGACTGATGACCACAGCAGTTGAGTCCCATAGTGCTCAGAGCCATTTGAACCATAACGCCCGTCCTCACTCTGCTCGCAGAACAACGGCCCTTCTTGAGTCCTTCAAGTGGGACGTTATCAACCATCCACCTTACAGCCCAGACCTGGCGCCAAGTGATTATCACCTCTTCATGCATTTGAAGAAATGGCTCGGGTCACAGCGGTTTGATGACGACGAAGAGCTCAAAGATGCGGTCACAGGCTGGCTCCAGGCACAAGCGGGTGATTTTTATGCAGAAGGAATTTCAAAGCTTGTGAAGAGATACGATAAGTGCCTCAATCGCTATGGAGACTATGTAGAAAAATAGTGCAAAGATGTAGTTGTAAGATGTAAATATTAAAATATTTTTATTTAACTTGGTGTATTTTTTTAAATCAACCGGAGGTTACTTTCTGAACGGCCCTCGTATAAAAATCTCATCAGACTTTAAATACCTAGGGGCGACATTGCAACCAATAGCCAAATGCTTCACGAAACATACAACAGAACGCGCAGCCTAAGCAATAATAGCAATACAGGACACCAAAAACATCTGCCTACTCAGTCTAGAAACGGCCATGAAATTATTCAACGCAAAAATATTACCTATCCTGTCCTATGAGATGGAGGTTATATGGGACCACCTGATAGAAAAAATCTAGAAACACTAGAAAAGGTAAATTCGACTTATCTAAAAAGAGCACTGGGTCTCTCAAAGACAACAAGACCTAGACTAGCGAGAGAGACATTCCTAATTGAAGACATCAAACACTGATATATGATGCCACGCACCAGGTCTGATCATGGAGGACAAACGAGAAAAAGTATGGCCGGAGTTCTGTGACACCGAAGCAATGACGAACTGCTCATGGACAGCACCGAACTTCGAACTGCGACATGTCGTAACGAGATTTTCTATTCACGGCTTTCATCATGTAATTTGCAAAAACAAAATTTATCACGACCCAACCACAACATGTGTGTGTGAACTGTGTAACGAAAGCTGTGAACGATATCATATAGAACTGTGCAGTAAAAGAGTGAAATCTATAAATGAATATGCAAAAATGTAAATGTAAATGTAAAATGTTAAGCAAAGTAAATGTATGTGGCTATTTGGCGGCAATTTTATTAAATAAATTGAATAAATTGTCTCTAACATGGAAACATGCATTTTCGAGCACACGTACATTAGACCTTTTTTGTTCCGTATCCTCTCATCGATCAGTTCCTACAGTTTACACACGGTCGAAAAAATCACCGTGTATAACTGATTCACCTCGACAGGCAGTGAATCCACAGCCTTCAGTTGTCAGTAAGATGCACATGAACCTAAAATGGGCCATTTTGGAGGAAATGCATGCTGACTGCAGGTCGGGAGCGTGCCGAGGTAGTCCTCGAATTTGCGTTAAACGTTGTGTCAAGGGGTCACAATACTTAACGCAAGTGCCTAGTAAATTGGAGGTCACGACTTCGAGTCCCAGCCTGGTACGCATTTTCGCTCGTCGTCACCAGTTCCACATAAAGTCTTGTTATAATTAATTCCTTTCACTTTCTCTCTCACCTTTCCACCTTCAGTTTTCACAATAGTCGGCCGGTGTGGCCGAGCGGTTCTAGGCGCTACAGTCTGCAACCGCGCGACCGCTACGGTCGCAGGTTCGAATCCTGCCTCGGCCATGGATGTGTGTGATGTCCTTAGGTTAGTTAGGTTTAAGTAGTTCTAAGTTCTAGGGGACTGGTGACCTCAGAGATTAACTCCCATAGTGCTCAGAGTCATTTGAACCATTTTTCACAATAAACATCCATTGTGTTTAAATTTATTTATTTTTTAATCTTACACATCTAGTTCTGTAGGACAAAACTGAGCAGCCTCCGTGGTCATGGAACGTATCAGTACATGAAATTACAGCATGAAAGTAACAAGACATAAAATAAAATGTTTATGAGTCCTAAAAAGACAAGCTGTAAGTTTATATAAACGCAGTCAACAAAATAACACAGGAATCAGCTTAATTTTTCAAGGAACTCCTCGACAGAATGGGAGGAGAGACCTAGGAGGAAACTGTCCAGTTTCGATTTGAAAGCACGTGTGGATTACTGACAAGATTTTTGAAGAATGAGATTTTCGCTCTGCAGCGGAGTGTGCGCTGATATGAAACTTCCTGGCAGATTAACACTGTGTGCCGGACCGAGACTCGACCTCGGGACCTTTGCCATCCGCGGAAAAGTGCTCTACCGACTGAGCTACCCAAGCACGACTCACGCCCCGTCCTCACAGCTTTACTTCTGTCAGTACCTCGTCTCCTACCTTCCAAACTTTACAGAAGCTCTTGCCCGTGAAAGGCAAAGGTTCCGAGTTCGAGTCTCGGTCCGGCACACAGTTTTAATCTGCCAGGAAGTTTCATATCAGCGCACACTCTGCTGCAGAGTGAAAATCTCATTCTGGAAACATCCCCTAGGCTGTGGCTAAGCCTTGTCTCCGCAATATCCTTTCTTTCAGGAGTGCTGGTTCTGAAAGGTTCGCAGGAGAGCTTCTGTAAAGTTTGGAAGGTAGGAGACGAGGTAGTGGCAGAAGTAAAGCTGTGAGGACGGGGCGTGAGTCGTGCTTGGGTAGCTCAGTCGGTAGAGCACATTCCCGCGAAAGGCAATGGTCCCGATTTCGAGTCTCGGTCCGGCACACAGTTTTAATCAGCCTGGAAGTTTCAAGATTTTTGAATTCTGGTGGTAGCTTACTGAAAGTGGATGGAGCAGAATACTGAGTATCTGTGTACCGATTTCTTGTAACGAAATACTCAGCGGATACTCCTGATCAACTAGCAGAGTTTTACCGGTGGGGTTCTGTCTAATCCTGTGGTTTGGGTGGAGACTATTCGAGTGGGCTGGGAGCCGGTGCTCACCTGTCCGGGCCGCGGCTCGCCCAGCAGGAGGAACTCGCTGCTGGCGTGGTTGACGCCGTCCTCGAAGAGCGAGTGGTTGCGCAGCACGGACGTGGCCACGGCCGACTCGCGGTCGGAGGCCATGCTGTGGAAGTAGAGGCGGCGGTCGCCGTCCGCCTCGGGCGGCCCCAGCGCCAGCCCCAGCACGCCGTCCATCAGGTCGAACGAGTCGCCGTTGAGGTCGAAGTGGCCCCACTGCGGGTACGGGTAGAAGTAGTTGGCCGTGACGCGCCACGACCGGCGCCGCTGCTCGTCCAGCACGACCAGCCCGAAGCCCGTCACGTCGGCGGCGTACGCGAAGTTGGTGGTGCACGCCGCGTCGCGCGACTCCACGGCGATGGTGACCAGCAGCGACGAGGCCGTCAGCACGTCGTGGGGGTACTCGTAGCTCAGCGTCTTCTCGCCGCGGTTGTTGAACACCACCACCTTGGTCGGACATATCCGCCTGAAGTCGCTCGTCAAAATGTCGACGAAGCCAGTGTCCAGAATCCATAACCGGCCGCAAGAGTCAACCTGCAACAGCAGGTTAACACACACTGTGAAAAGTATCCCATCAAAGACATCTACCACTGCCGGTAGCAAATTTCCACCCGTCCAAATCTACGTCTACATTTATACTCCGAAAGCCACCCAACGGTGTGTGGCGGAGGGCACTTTACGTGCCACTGTCATTACCTCCCTTTCCTGTTCCACCCGCGTATGGTTCGCAGGAAGACCGACTGCCGGAAAGCCTCCGTGCGCGCTCGAATCTCTCTAATATTACATTCGTGATCTCCTCGGGAGATATAAGTTGTAAGTAGGCTGTTTAGGTTCTTATATTGGTAACGCCACCGCCACGTAGCGCTCTGTATGAAAATTACTGGCTGTGCTGTGTGCAGTCTGTGGCTGGGTGGCATTGTTGTAATGTTCGCTATTGTAGTGTTGGGCAGTTGGCTGTTAACAGCGCGTAGCGTTGCGCAGTTGGAGGTGAGCCGCCAGCAGTGGTGGATGTGGGGAGAGAGATGGCGGAATTTTGAGAGCGGGTCATATGGACGTGTGTCCATCAGAAACAGTACATTTGTAAGAATGGATGTCATGAACTGCTATATATACACTCCTGGAAATGGAAAAAAGAACACATTGACACCGGTGTGTCAGACCCACCATACTTGCTCCGGACACTGCGAGAGGGCTGTACAAGCAATGATCACACGCACGGCACAGCGGACACACCAGGAACCGCGGTGTTGGCCGTCGAATGGCGCTAGCTGCGCAGCATTTGTGCACCGCCGCCGTCAGTGTCAGCCAGTTTGCCGTGGCATACGGAGCTCCATCGCAGTCTTTAACACTGGTAGCATGCCGCGACAGCGTGGACGTGAACCGTATGTGCAGTTGACGGACTTTGAGCGAGGGCGTATAGTGGGCATGCGGGAGGCCGGGTGGACGTACCGCCGAATTGCTCAACACGTGGGGCGTGAGGTCTCCACAGTACATCGATGTTGTCGCCAGTGGTCGGCGGAAGGTGCACGTGCCCGTCGACCTGGGACCGGACCGCAGCGACGCACGGATGCACGCCAAGACCGTAGGATCCTACGCAGTGCCGTAGGGGACCGCACCGCCACTTCCCAGCAAATTAGGGACACTGTTGCTCCTGGGGTATCGGCGAGGACCATTCGCAACCGTCTCCATGAAGCTGGGCTACGGTCCCGCACACCGTTAGGCCGTCTTCCGCTCACGCCCCAACATCGTGCAGCCCGCCTCCAGTGGTGTCGCGACAGGCGTGAATGGAGGGACGAATGGAGACGTGTCGTCTTCAGCGATGAGAGTCGCTTCTGCCTTGGTACCAATCATGGTCGTACGCGTGTTTGGCGCCGTGCAGGTGAGCGCCACAATCAGGACTGCATACGACCGAGGCACACAGGGCCAACACCCGGCATCATGGTGTGGGGAGCGATCTCCTACACTGGCCGTACACCACTGGTGATCGTCGAGGGGACACTGAATAGTGCACGGTACATCCAAACCGTCATCGAACCCATCGTTCTACCATTCCTAGACCGGCAAGGGAACTTGCTGTTCCAACAGGACAATGCACGTCCGCATGTATCCCGTGCCACCCAACGTGCTCTAGAAGGTGTAAGTCAACTACCCTGGCCAGCAAGATCTCCGGATCTGTCCCCCATTGAGCATGTTTGGGACTGGATGAAGCGTCGTCTCACGCGGTCTGCACGTCCAGCACGAACGCTGGTCCAACTGAGGCGCCAGGTGGAAATGGCATGGCAAGCCGTTCCACATGACTACATCCAGCATCTCTACGATCGTCTCCATGGGAGAATAGCAGCCTGCATTGCTGCGAAAGGTGGATATACACTGCACTAGTGCCGACATTGTGCATGCTCTGTTGCCTGTGTCTATGTGCCTGTGGTTCTGTCAGTGTGATCATGTGATGTATCTGACCCCAGGAATGTGTCAATAAAGTTTCCCCTTCCTGGGACAATGAATTCACGGTGTTCTTATTTCAATTTCCAAGAGTGTATTATGACTTTTGATCACTATTAAGGGCCGGCCGCGGTGGCCGAGCGGTTCTTGGCGCTCCAGTCCGGAACCGCGCTGTTGCTACGGTCGCAGGTTCGAATCCTGCCTCGGGCATGGATGTGTGTGATGTCCTTAGGTTTAAGTAGTTCTAAGTCTAGGGGACTGATGACCTAAGATGTTGAGTCCCATAGTGCTCAGAGCCATTTGAAGCATTTGATCACTATTAAGGTAAATACATTGTTTGTTCTCTATCAAAATATTTCATTTGCTAACAATGCCTATCTGTAGTTAGTGCCTTCAGTAGTTAGAATCTTCTATTCAGCTGGCAGTAGTGGCGCTCGCTGTATTGCAGTATTTCGAGTAACGAAGATTTTTTTGAGGTAAGTGATTTGTGAAAGGTATAGTTTAATGTTAGTCAGGGCCATTCTTTCGTAGGGATTATTGCATTCTTTCGTAGGGATTATTGAAAGTCAGATTGCGTTGCGCTAGAAATATTGTGTGTCAGTTTAAGCACAATCATTAATAATTTTTCTAAGGCGACGTTTCAAAGTAGGGGGAAGCAATATATTTGATACCTCATCCAGAAACGCACCCTCTCGAAACCTGGACAGCAAGCTACACCGCGATGCAGAGCACCTCTCTTGAAGAGTCTGCCACTTGAGTTTGCTCAACATCTCCGTAACGCTATCGCGCTTACCAAATAACTCTGTGACGAAACGCGCCGCTCTTCTTTGGATCTTTTCTATCTCCTCTGTCAACCCGACCTGGTACGGATCCCACACTGATGAGCAAT
Organism: Schistocerca nitens; assembly: GCF_023898315.1. Classification (NCBI taxonomy): domain Eukaryota; kingdom Metazoa; phylum Arthropoda; class Insecta; order Orthoptera; family Acrididae; genus Schistocerca; species Schistocerca nitens. Next base: position 38,682,721 of record NC_064615.1, read on the forward strand.
ACTCAAGTATAGGCCGAACGAGTGTTTTTTAAGCCACCTCCTTTGTTGATCGACTACATTTTCTAAGGACTCTCCCAATTAATCTCAACCTGGCACACGCCTTACCGACAATTAATTTTATATGATCATTCCACTTCAAATCGTTCCGTACACATACTCCCAGATATTTTACAGAAGTAACTGTTGTCAGTGTTTGTTCCGCTATCATATAATCATACAATAAAGGATCCTTCTTTCTATCTCGAGCCACGAACTAAAGAAACTAAGAATTTTTTTATAATAACATACGCGTAACGCAGCAAGTTATTACGACATGACATTCGTTGCAGTAAGGCACATCGCCGTCTAGTACGGTGGCTGCAGGATACTTTTTTTTTTTTTTCGCTTTGCTCACAACACGGCTGACGCTGCCTGCCGTGATAACTGCATAGCGTAACATTCAGTCAACACGAAGAGTCATACGCTCTACGAATCTAAATAATCCATATTAGTTATTATCCGATTTTGTTCAAAATTGGTACACAGCCTTCTATAATTAATGGAATGATGCTGTCAAAATTTCAGATTTTTTTTTATTATAGCTCTGGAGATAAAGAGAATTACCTAAAACTCATAAAACCTACCCTTGTTGTTAAAAACCAACTTAGGAACAATAACAGATTAACTTTCATTATCATTTCAAGCCATTCCAAAGTTATCAGTGCATAAAAATCAATTAATTAGAATTTTCTTTTTAAAATGTTGAACACTGTGCATTACGTAATACAAAAATGAGTCAAAAATGTTATTTGATTACATTTTGCCATGTGGGGGCTTGAGAATGATTGAGAGAGTGTACTATCAAATTAAAGATTGGATAAGGCAAGATTTGCCGCGAGAATGATCTGGAACGAACGTTCTGATTGGACGTTTAGATCAACAGCGAATCAGAATTAAGCTGTTCCCGCGAAAAAAGAGGAGTTGGCACATAGGAGAATACCTCGAAAGAGTCGCTTGCTAGCCGGTCTACGGATAACACGATGTTAGATCGCTCCTTAAAAACAGTCTGTAATATGAGTAAATAGTAAGCTAATGTCGGTTCGAACATATCGTGACTGGAGTTACGAACATTTTAATGAAAGTTTGATGTTTCTAAATTAAATAGTTTGAGAGATATGAGCGTGTGAGCTTTCTGGTCGTAGTAACAACTCCGCGTGGTGTGTTTCGTGCTCTGTGCGGAATATTTTGGCGAGCATCTCTTATGAAGAAGACTACTGAAACGACTGAATGTTTAACTCGCGAGTAGTTGTCGGTCTGTCACTGGTAAAGCGTGAAAATTAGTCCGGTCGGACTTGCTACAATTACGGCTGCTTTTCGAGTGAAAATTTGTTGTATAGACAGTGAAATTTCAAGGATAATGTTTCACCATATTAAATACGGACTTGGTAGCCATTTCATATGTTTCAATATGAACAAAATGCGGAGTTAATCGTTAAACGCTTTTCTGCAAGTAGACTGAAGATCCCGAACGCTCTATTTTTTAATCATGGCCCGCCGGGGTGGCCGAGCGGTTCTAGGCGCTACAGTCTGGAACCGCGCGACCGCTACGGTCGCAGGTTCGAATCCTGCCTCAGGCGTGGATGTGTGTGATGTCCTTAGGTTAGTTAGGTTTAAGTAGTTCTAAGTTCTAGGGGACTGATGACCTCATAAGTTAAGTCCCATAGTGCTCAGAGCTATTTTTTTAATCATGAACTTTCAGGAACAGACCTTCAACTAGAGTTATGGGCCTCTGTGTGGCAGGTATTAGGTAGTCGTTTCATCAACGCTGCTTTATACTGTCTAGCACGTATCTGCTACCACAGAGTGAAGGGACATCGGCAAGAAGCCTATCGAGGTAGGTGGACTAAACGACTATAGCGTTAAGCGTTAACAAAAACGCGTACGAACGACCTGCCCCCCCCCCTCCCCCCCTCCCCGTCGCAGACACTACGCGAAATCCGCAGCTGTGATACACATTATATAAAATGAAGGTGGATGGGGAGAAAGGAAAGCAAAGAGAAGGGACTATTGATATCGGCTGTTAACCATTGCGCCACCCGGACAGAGTGTTTACCTGCCTCGAGATGACTGGGTGTTTGTGTTGTCTACATCTACATCTACATGATTACTCTGCAATTCACATTTAAGTGCTTGGCAGAGGGTTCATCGTACCACAATCATACTATCTCTCTACCATTCCAATCCCGAACAACGCGCAGGAAAAACGAACACCTAAACCTTTCTGTTCGAGCTCTGATTTCTCTTATTTTATTTTGATGATCATTCCTTCCTATGTAGGTTGGGCTCAAGAAAATATTTTCGCATTCGGAAGGGAAAGTTGGTGACTGAAATTTCGTAAATAGATCTCGCCGCGACGAAAAACGTCTTTGCTTTAATGACTTCTGTTGTGTCGGCAGACTTGCCAACACTACGCACACTAACTGAAAGAGGCGGCCAAGATGCACGCGCTAACTCACGAAGGATGGAGTGAGGTCTGAAACAGGAGACTTAATGAATGCTATAAAGAAAAGTACGTAGCTTCTGGACTACTTAACTTTTAATCCTTTGTATACATCGTTCTTGATGAGACATCTGGAGATTGTGGCGATACAAGTGAGACTCTTTAGATACAAGCAATCTAAGGCTAATGGCGCCTTGCTAGGTCGTAGACATGAACTTAGCTGAAGGCTATTCTAACTGTCTCTCGGCAAATGAGAGCAAAGGCTTCGTCCGTATAGTCGCTAGCAACGTCGGCTGTACAACTGGGGCGAGTTCTCGTACGTCTCTCGAGACCTGCCGTGTGGTGGCGCTCGGTCTGCGATCACACAGTGGCGACACGCGGGTCCGACATGTACTAATGGACCGCGGCCGATTTAAGCTACCACCTAGCAAGTGTGGTGTCTGGCGGTGACACCACAACTTCCATCCCAGCTCGCGTATCATATCTGCCACACTCTCTCCCCTATTACGTGATAATACAAAACGAGCTGCCCTTTTTTGTACCCTTTCGACGTCCTCCGTCAATCCCACCTGGTAAGGATCCCACACCGCGCAGCAATATTCTAACAGAGGACGAACGAGTGTAGTGTAAGCTGTCTCTTTAGTGGACTTGTTGCATCTTCTAAGTGTCCTGCCAATGAAACGCAACCTTTGGCTCGCCTTCCCCACAATATTATCTATGTGGTCTGTGTGCTGCGCGGTGTGGGATCCTTACCAGGTGGGATTGACGGAGGACGTCGAAAGGGTACAAAAAAGGGCAGCTCGTTTTGTATTATCACGTAATAGGGGAGAGAGTGTGGCAGATATGATACGCGAGCTGGGATGGAAGTTGTGGTGTCACCGCCAGACACCACACTTGGTAGGTGGTAGCTTAAATCGGCCGCGGTCCATTAGTACATGTCGGACCCGCGTGTCGCCACTGTGTGATCGCAGACTGAGCGCCACCACACGGCAGGTCTCGAGAGACGTACGAGAACCCACACCGCGCAGCAATATTCTAACAGAGGACGAACGAGTGTAGTGTAAGCTGTCTCTTTAGTGGACTTGTTGCATCTTCTAAGTGTCCTGCCAATGAAACGCAACCTTTGGCTCGCCTTCCCCACAATATTATCTATGTGGTCTTTCCACCTGAAGTTGTTCATAATTTTAACACCCAGGTACCTAGTTGAATTGACAGCCTTGAGAATTGTACTATTTATCGAGTAATTCCAACGGATTTCTTTTGGAACTCATGTGGAACACCTCACACTTTTCGTTATTTAGCGTCAACTGCCACCTGCCACACCATACAGCAATCTTTTCTAAATCGCTTTGCAACTGATAATGGTCTTCGGATGACCTTACTAGACGGTAAATTACAGCATCATCTGCGAACAACCTAAGAGAACTGCTCAGATTGTCACCCAGGTCATTTATATAGATCAGGAACAGCAGAGGTCCCAGGTCGCTTCCCTGGGGAACACCTGATATCACTTCAGTTTTACTCGATGATTTACCGTCTATTACTACGAACTGTGACCTTCCTGGCAGGAAGGTCATCGTCATTCACGAAAGTGGCGAGGTTGGACTGAGCAAAGTTTAGGAATCTGTACGGCCGCTGATAGCCGCGCAGTGGAGCGTCCCACAAACGAGACATCTTCATCACAGTGTTTATCGCAGTTGCACGGACGACTTCGGCACGCCTCGGTGGGCAATGAATCATCCACTTACAGTGCGGGTGCATAATTGCGCCCGACTGTCTGCGTCAATCTCAAAGTAGTGAACATGGAGGACACGAACAGGGACTGCAGATAAGTTGCGCTGGGGGTGAGTGTGTGTCGGCTGGCAGGCATTCAGAGATAGTGCGCGCGAGTGTCGTAAACACTGTGTCCGGATGACGCAGCTGCTTAGCAAGCAGGAGACCCCGGGTCTGAATCACGGTCCGGCTCACATTTTCATTCGTTGCCGCGGATGCCGCACAAACTCCCGATGCAACTGACATCAATAATCCCTTCCCCTTCATTTCCTGCCCTCCGTCCACCTTCAATTTACATAATTTTTTCTGTAAAGATGTGCAGGATGTTCAAAACTTCCTGGTACGAACTTATGTGACTTGTAGAGAAGAGAGAGTACATAACATTTTGAATAGGAAACCATGTCGGGAAACGTACCATTCCGTGCTACAGCCATCTGAAAACATGTTTGCTAGGTAGGACTGAAGCAGGGTACTTATGGTGAAAGGTGCCTACGTGGAAATAGTTATGTAATAGAACCCAGTACGTTGTCTTCCATGGTGAGTGTTCATCGGAGGTGAAGGTATAATCTGGAGTGCCCCAGGGAAGTGTGGTAGGTCCGCTGTTGTTTTCTACCTACATGAATGATCTTTTGGATAGGGTAGATAACAATGTGCGGCTGTTTGCTGATGAATGCTGTGGTGTACGGGAAGGTGTCGTCATTGAGTGACTGTAAGAGGATACGAGATGACTTGGACAGGATTTCTGATTGGTGTAAAGAATGGCAGCTAACTGTAAATATAGATAAATGTAAATTAATGCAGATGGATAGGAAAAAGAATCCCGTAATGTTTGAATACTCCATTAGTAGTTTAGCGCTTGACACAGTCACGTCGATTAAATATTTGGGCGTAGCATTGCAGAGCGATATGAAGTGGGGCAAGCATGTAATGGCAGTTGTGGGGAAGGCGGATAGTCCTCTTCGGTTCATTGGTAGAATTTTGGGAAGATGTGGTTCATCTGTAAAGGAGACCGCTTATAAAACACTAATACGACCTATTCTTGAGTACTGCTCGAGCGTTTGGGATCCCTATCAGGTCGGATTGTGGGAGGACATAGAAGCAATTCAGAGGTGGGCTGCTAGATTTGTTACTGGTAGGTTTGATCATCATGCGAGTGTTACGGAAATGCTTCAGGAACTCGGGTGGGAGTCTCTGAAGGAAAGGAGGCGTTCTTTTCGTGAATCGCTACTGAGAAAATTTAGAGAACCAGCATTTGAGGCTGACTGCAGTACAATTTTACTGCCGCCAACGTATATTTCGCGGAAAGACCACAAAGATAAGAGAGATTAGGGCTCCTACAGAGGCATATAGGCAGTCATTTTTCCCTCGTTCTGTTTGGGAGGGGAACAGGGAGAGAAGATGCTAGTTGTGGTACGAGGTACCCTCCGCCACCCACCGTATGGTGGCTTGCAGAGTATGTATGTAGATGTAGATGTTCGTTGTCCCTATCTTAGGTGACAAATGAAATTAAATCTCCTTTTTATGCGACCAGCTCCGCATTCTGCACCTAATTGTATGAAATATAGTGTCGTTCCATTGAGAAAAAATCTTTGAAGAGGCTGTACCATGAAAAATTTAAGACCTCTGCTGAAAAACTGCACCTCTGTAGTGAAATGATCTGGGACAAATAATTTCATTTATAAAGATGAAGTGAATTCTTTTATTTTAAATTTTCTAAATCTCGTACTTTCAATTCAGTACAGTAAATTTGATGCTTGGAGCAAGATTATAGTGGAAACATGCTTTAGGAACGGAAGGAGTGTCACTTCGAAAGTGTGCAAATATTTTGATTTTGATGCTGTATTTGAATCATAAATTATACGAGAAGAAATTGATTTAAATTTTAAATTAACAGTTATGGAAACAAGAAGATTGTCCTAAACATAATGCCGCTGGAGCACTTAAAGCATACTTCCGATGCTTTTTATTAGCATTGAGCTCTAGAAACAAGCTGAATAAATCCTGAACCAAACAGTGCAATGTTAAAGTACAATATCTATAGCAACTGGCTGGTTGCAAAAATAAATACTCCCATATTGTGCTCATAGAAGTCTAGCTATGTGAATGTTAATGCTATATAAATAGCTTTTTTTTCATCTGTAACAGTAGTTAGCGAAATAGATAGGGAGACGTACCCACTCTCTCAGACATCTATTACTTTGCAGTACATCCCATAACTCTGCGTTATGCCCTCTACACGTATCGTTCTGTGATCTGCTATAATACGGTGACCAGACATGATACATTGCTTCTGATTTAGCTGTGATGAACGCTTTATACGCGTGCAGACCGGTCTATGATGACAGCTACCCTCGCCTGATCTCCCAGATTCCGTCGAATAGGAATAAAAATAGCGCAGTAGGCAGATACTCCAGATCTAAGAATAATCCAACGCTGAGTGGATTTACTTAAATGTGTTTGCTGAAGATTACATAACGTCACCAAACGCTTCTTGCATTGCCTCACAAACCTTCTGTGGCGTCAACCAAAGAGCTTATGAAAGCTATCGGTCCTTATGCCCGCATGTGTGTCTAAATTTGCGCATTCCTTCACGTAGCGCACACACTCCGCAAGGTCGTTTCGCCGCAGCTTATACTAACTGCTTATCCAGCCGTAGTTACACCACAGTTAAACTCGTAACTGATGAGATTTGCCCTTATGAAAACGTAGTAGACTAAACGAACGAGGTGTCGTACTGAGACTGGTTCTGAAGGAAATACTTTAAAAAGTCGAAACAAAAACAAATCATAGGTTTTTTTAATCCTTGAGTCTAAGCCATCAATAGTTTCTTGTACGAAGTCACTTTTCGTGAATCTTACTGTACTTCTGATTGAGGTACTTTGTTTCATGCGCAATTGATTATTTGCTGCCTGATGCTTTGAGTGTTTGCTTACAGTCAAATAGGAAGAAGCTGTAGTCGGGTTACGGGCGGCGTTTTGATTTGCACATCTTCAGGGCGACTGTCATTACATAAAAAATGTGGTACATATTACCTTCTTCTTCTTTCTCTTCTGCCTTTCACAGATGAGTCTTATCACCAGCTCGGGGCTCGGTTTTACCTACTAACTGGTCGTCCTATGTCACTGCTTCTTTTGGGCTTGTATTGTAAAGCCATTTTTGGGTTTCGTTCCAGATGTTCCTTCCCGTTTTCTTTACGTTGTTTTATTTTGTTATTTACTGCAAAAATATTCAGTTCATGTCTAATGTTTGATCAGCAATCCTGTCCAACTCGGTACAATCTTTGACAAATCGTAAAAATTTTATTTCAGCCGCCAGTACAGTAGAACAGGTACAGCCATCACCTTATACAATTTCGTTTTTGTATCTCTCTGTATTTTAATGTTCTGTTTTATAGTGAAACATATTTCTGTAATTTAATACCTACATCCTTATCTTCGTTAAAAGTAATATAGCTCTCTAGGTAACTGAAGTGCTGAACTTCTTCCAAAATCTGATCTTCAGTTACAATATTGTTTCATACTTGATTTTTCCCGTGGATGGTGTGGTCTATATGAATATTAAGAAGAGTAGGCGATATAGAGCACACTTGTTTTACACCGTAGTTTGTTAAAATTCTCCTCCTGTCTAATTGTGGACATCAAGTTTAATATAAGTTCAATTATACAGTCTCTTCATACTGTTTATTAAGTGATTATCATGTTAGTATATTCCACACTGCTATGTGGATAATCTACATCGACGTGATTACTCTGCTATTCACAATAAAGAGCCTAACAGAGGGTTCAATGAACCACCTTCAAGCTGTCTCTCTATCGTTCCACTCTCGAACTACGCCCGGCAAAAATGAGCACTTAAATTTGTATGTGTGAGCCCTGATTTCTCTATTTTATCGTGATGATCATTTCTCCCTATGTAGGTGGGTGCCAACAGAATCCTTTCGCAATCGGAGGAGAAAACTGGTGATTGAAATTTCATGAGAAGATCCCGTCGCATCGAGAAACGCCTTTGTTTCAATGATTGCCACTCCAATTCACGTGTCTTTTCTGAGGCACTACCCCAACTACTTTGCGACAATACAAAACGTGCTGCCCTTCTTTGACCTTTTTCAATGTCATCCGTCAGTCCCACCTGATGTGTATCGCACACCACACAGCAATACTCCAGACTAGGGCGGACAAGCGTGGTGTAAGCAGTCTCTTTAGTAGACCTGTTGCACCTTCTAAGTGTTCTACCAATGAATCGCAGTCTTTGGTTTGCTCTACCCATAACTTTATCTACGTGATCGTTCCAATTTAGGTTATTTATAATTGCAATCCCTAAGAATTTACTTGAAATTACAGCCTTCAGATTAATTTGACTTATCGCTTAATCGAAATTTAGCGGATTTCTTTTAGTACTCAAGTGAATAACTTCACACTTTTCCTTATTCAGGGCCAATTGCCACTTTTCGCACCATACAGATATCTTACCTAAATCATTTTTCAATTCGTTTTGGTCATCTGATAACCTTACAAGACGGTAAATGACAGCATCATCTGCAAACAATCTAAGACGGCTACTCAGATTGTCTCCTATGTCGTTAATATCTGTTTCACTCGATGACTTTACGTCTATTATTACGAACTGTGACCTTTCTCACAGGAAATCATCAATCCAGTCGCACAACTGAGGCGATATTCCGTAGGCACGCAGTCTGATTAGAAGACGCTTGTGAGGAACGGTGTTGAAAGCCTTCTGGAAATCTAAAAATATGGAATCAATTTGACATCCCCTGTCGATAGCACGCATTACTTCATGAGTATAAAGAGCTAGTTGTGTTTCACAAGAACGATATTTTCTGATTCCGTGCTGACTATATGTCAATAAATCGTTTTCTTCGAGCTACTTCATAATGTTCGAATAAAGTATATGTTCTAAAACCCTACTGCAAATCGACGTTAGTATATAGGCTTGTAATTCAGCGGATTACTCCTACTTCCCTTTTTGGGTATTGATGTGACGTGAGAAATTTTCCAGTCTTTAGGTACGTATCTTTCTGTGAGTGAGTGGTTGTATATAAATGCTAAATATGGAGCTATTTATCAGCATATTCTGAGAGGAACCTGTCTGGTATACAATCCGGACCGGAGGCCTTGCCTTTATTAAGTGATTTAAGCTGCTTTGTTACACCGTGGATATCTACTTCTATGTTTCTCATCTTGGCAGTTGTTCTTGATTGGAATTCAGGAATATTTACTTCGTCTTCTTTGGTGAAGGAGTTTCGGAAAACCGTTTTTAATAACTCTGCTTTAGTGGCACTGTCATCAGTGACTCCACCGTTGTAATGAGCTGTGTCTGACATAGAAACTGTTACAAAAAATGGTTCAAATGGCTCTGAGCACTAAGGGACTTAACAGCTGAGGTCATCAGTCCCTTAGAACTTAGAACTACTTAAACCTAACTAACCTAAGGACATCACACACATCGATGCCCGAGGCAGGATTCGAACCTGCGACCTAGCGGTCGTGAGGTTCCAGACTGAAGCGCCTAGAACCGCTCGGCCACTCCGGCCGGCAAATTGTTACACTTTTGTGTAACGTTGGTTCTTGTTTGGAGGTTTGACAGTCGCTTCCTGGACTTGGTAATGCTATCCATTGCTTTTGTTGCTCTTCTCTTCCACCGGATTGCGCAGGGAGCACTAGAAGGCGGGACGAAATTTGCCGATTGCGCATGAAATGGGGCGTATCCGGTGGAAGTACTGTCTGTTGCTGGAAAAATATCTTCAGCAGAGAAATAAAGCAACGCTTGAACTGAATGCATAAGACATATCATTGACAAATGTCACACAAGTGGCCGGCCGAAGTGGCCGCGAGGTTCTGGCGCTGCAGTCTGGAACCGCGAGACCGCTACGGTCGCAGGTTCGAATCCTGCCTCGGGCATGGATGTGTGTGATGTCCTTAGGTTAGTTAGGTTTAACTATTTCTAAGTTCTAGGGGACTAATGACCTCAGCAATTGAGTCCCATAGTGCTCAGAGCCAATATTGATCCGTGATACGTTACAGACTTGTCACGAAATTTCTATGTTCCTCTCACAGGGCACTGTGAAGCATTTGACTAGGAGTGTGAAGAGGAACAATGTGCTGGAATACGTAGGGCCGAGAACACTTTTTAAGGTGAGTCTTATTACATTTACCAATCGATTTTTCACCATTGCAGTATTCTGGTGACTAGTTTCGTCAGCTAATGAAGTCGTTATCTTAGGATAGACCACAGGTGAACATCACTGGTTTCTCTTTGAAACGTGGCACGCCCGATGTCTTGTGGCCAAAAGATAAGTTTCTGCAATCATTCATAAGTGACATAGAAACACCAGGTGCCCAAATCGTATCACGTAGAAATGTGAGAGGGCTTAGATGTGAACTATAATGTAATGTATATTTTCCATGCCGATGGGGATGCGTTGCCTCAGAAGTAGTTTTTCGATCTATTTTAAATCCGCAGATTAATTTTACGCTCTTTAATTACAAAGTGGCAGACCGCAGTAGGTGCTGAGAAGGGATCAGCTAGATTTTCGGCAGGCATTTGAAATTTCTCGTGAACTGGGGCACTCTTTTTGCCAGAAGTATGAGAGGGGTATGGTATTCTTCCCAGATCAATTGGGATGTTCTCACTGAGTTTTTCGCTGCGTTTCCCGATGAATCATGGGGACTTTTCTAAACGCTCGTTTGCCAAACAGTCACGAGTGAGGTATTGTTAGGTGCTGAAAGGGTTGAACCGACAAGAATGTGGCGAGGAACAAATCATGCATTCTGCAACGACAGCACAGGCCAAACACATTTGATAATTTTCAGAATTTTTTTATGAAGTGGTTAAACATGGGAGTACGTCGCAGGCCTTCGTGGAGGGAAGAAGACAGGCTTAGAGAGAGTTTGTAATGTTATGTTCGGGCGCCAATATAAAAATGACTTTTTTTTTAAATAATAATATCAATATTTGTATATGTGTTTGGAGAGAGAGAGAGAGAGAGAGAGAGAGAGAGAGAGAGAGAGAGAGAGAGAGATTGATTTTTGATTGAGATTTTTACTTTAAGTCGTAAGTGGTACCTGAATTTTGGTTGCTGCCTCCTTGAATGATCAGCTTCTGCACCAGTTGGTGACGTATTACAATTTGGAGAAAGTTATTGTTCTTTAAGGTTTAAAATACGACTCTGTTAGTTACTTGGCCGTATTGCGGATAGCTTTGAGCCCAAGTTTTCGTACCTTTTCATACCTAAGGGACCACTGTTGTAAGTAAATAAGATGAAACAGCGATCTGCTTTTCGTGAGAAAAGGAGATTGCTTGGCACAGAGACTTCGTTCAAACTACACGTCCTTCTACATCAAAATTGGTCAGTGGAGTTCAGCACCATACTATTGTACAAGAACATAATCCAATTACTTTAATTAAGAAGTTATGAGAGGTTGTTACTTATTGAATGAAAACTGTAGAGATTGCATTTCTTTTCCTGTATTTTAGTGAACTTTGTACACTTACAATTCTGTCGACAGATAGACGGCAACGACAATGAAGTTCACCTGCTTTTCCAAAAACAGGATATTCCTATTCTTCAATTCCAGAAAATTTGTATACATTAATGTTTGGCAACTCTTACACATGCTTCACTCGGTTTTATCACTAAAATATCAATTTTCATTAAATGTAACAATACGTTCTGAGCGACGGCCTAGCAACACGTCCTCTTTCCACAAGATACAGATTAACAGTCCTTTTTTTTTTTTTTTTTTTTTTTTTTTTTTTTTTTTTTTTTTTTTTTTTTTTTTTTTTAGAGTCCATACTCAAAGAAGATTCACAACTACTATCGTTGCGGGGATTGCGCCCTAAAGAGTTTGTTGCTGCCCGGCTGCGCTTCACTTCACTGCAAGTACTTTTTGAGTCACATTGTCACATCTACATTTACGGTATTTAATACATTACTGCGCTTCTCAGAATAAAATCAGGCACAAATTAGTTTAAAAAAAAGCAGTGAGGCACACATTACATTACAAGTTGCATGCGTAGTTCTCGATTTGGTAGAGTGGTAGGATGCCTTTGTCGTTTAGGAGCGGCACGGTACTGTACGGCTGTAGCGAAAGCTGATCGGTAGTTGTGACTTCTAATCAAGTAGGCAAAGATTTAGCCAAAGCTAAAGTTATGTATTTCCTTGCGGGACCATTGCTATCTGATACTGAACTGGTTTGTAGAAACGGAATGGCGATATACAGTACAATAAGCCGCATTGTCTCAGAGGACTTGCTTGATTCTTGTATGTCTTTCTCTCCATATTTTTAATCTGATATCTCGGGATATTTTACCTTTCTGAAGTTGCCGATAACGTGATAAGCAACTAGTTGGAGATCAAGATGAGACTGCAGGCATTACATGTTTCCACTACAGTGGTCGAACCTCTGAATTTATCTGACTATTATGAGATTCCTGCAGGTCAGTTATTAGATGAGTCAGAGTCGTGAATTTTTAACCTCGATTCGAGGATTAAAGCGAGGTTGACAACATTTATCGCAAAGTGTTTCAGTATGTGGTGGAGCAGAGAGTTGATGCGGGGCCGCCGATCAATCATTGCTTCGCCGACAGTCGTCCAAGTACGTCTTGCAGCGGCTGGGTTGGAGATTCCCTCCGCTCAGACACTGGGTGTTGTGTTGTCCTCATCCTCATCACCGGCGCGCAAGTCGCCCAGAGTGGCGTCGACTGAAGTAAGACTAGAGTTTGGCGGCCGAACTTCCCCGGCACAACTACATCTACATCTACATCCATACTGCGCGTAAGCCACCTCACGGTGTGTGGCGGAGGCTACCTTGAGTACCTCTATCGGTTCTCCCTTCTATTCCAGTCTTGTATTGTTTGTGCAAAGAAGGATTGTCGGTATACCTCTGTGTGGACTCTAATCTCTCTGATTTTATCCCCATGGTCTCTTCGCGAGATATACCTAGGAGGGAACAATATACTACTTGACTCCTCGGTGAAGGTATGTTCTCGTAACTTCAACAAAAGCCCGTACCGAGCTGCTGAGCGTCTCTCCTGCAGAGTCTTCCACTGGAGTTCATCTATCATCTCTGTAACGCTTTCGCGATTACTAAATGATCCTGTAACGAAGCGCGCTGCTCTCCGTTGGATCTTCTCTATCTCTTCTATCAACCCTATCTGGTACGGATCCCACACTCATGAGCAGTATTCAAGCAGTGGGCGAACAAGCGTACTGTAACCTACTTCCTTTGTTTTCGGATTGCAATTCCTTAGGATTCTTCCAATGAATCTCAGTCTGGCACCTGCTTTACCGACGATCAACTTTATACGATCATTCCATTTTAAATCACTCCTAATGCGTACTCCCAGATAATTTATGGAATTAACTACTTCCAGTTGCTGACCTGCTATATTGTAGCTAAATCATAAGGGATCTTTCTTTCTATGTATTCGCAGCACATTACACTTGTCTACATTGAGATTCAATTGCCATGCGTCAATTCGCTGCAGATCGTCCTGCATTTCAGTACAATTTTCCATTGTTACAACCTCTCGATATACCACAGCATCATCCACAAAAAGCCTCAGTGAACTTCCGATGTCATCCACAAGGTGATTTATGTATATTGTGAATAGCAACGGACCTACGACACTCCACTGCGGCACACCTGAAGTCACTCTTACTTCGGAAGACTTCTCTCCATTGAGAATGACTTGCTGCGTTATGTTATCCAGGAAGTCTTCAATCCAATCACACAATTGGTCTGAAAGTCCATATGCTCTTACTTTGTTCATTAAACGGCTGTGGGGAACTGTACCGAACGCCTTGCGGAAGTCAAGAAACACGGCATCTACCTGGGCACCCGTGTCTATGGCCCTCTGAGTCTCGTGGACGAATAGCGCGAGCTGGCTTTCACACGATCGTCTTTTTCGAAACGCATGCTGATTCCTACAGAGAAGATTTCTACTCTCCAGAAAAGTCATTATACTCGAACATAATACGTGTTCCAAAATTCTGCAACTGATCGACGTTAGAGAAATAGGTCAAGATGCGAAATGCTCATTTACATTTTTTCTCTTGCAGCGGAATCGCCGATTCGCAAATACCTGGAACGGGCGGATAAAGAGACTGACGTGAATTCGTGACACCGCGCAGTTATGAAGAGGAGAAGCAGATTATTAAATCTTCCTCCGTCCAAGGGATTACATCCAACATGACTGACTTGACTTAATTCCTTTGGCCCCTATTGGGGCGCAGGCCATCCAGGAGAACTCGCCATCCGTCTCTGTCTTTGGCCATTTGCCTCAATTCTGCCCAGGTCTTGCCAACTCTTTTTGCTTCCCCTTCCACTGTCCTCTTCCATGTGCCCCTTGGTCTTCCTCTCTTCCTTGTTCGCTGAGGATTCCATTCCAATGCTTTTTTCTCGATGGATCCATCTGGTTTTCTTAAGGTGTGCCCCAACCAGCCCCACTTTCTCTCTCGTATCTGGTCTTCTATAGGTATCTGGTTTGTTATTCGCCAGAGCTCCTCATTACATATTTTTTCTGGCCACCAGATATTCATGATGCATCGAAGACATGTATTTATGAAGCTTTGTAACTGGGATGTTATCTTTTTATCCATTTTCCAGCTTTCACTGGCGCACAGAAGGACAGCCTTCACATTTGTATTAAAAATACGGATTTTTGTTTTGTACATGATATTTCTATTTTTCCACTTTGGATACAATTGTATGAAGGCAGCATTTGCCTTTTTAATGCGGTTTTTCACGTCATCTCCAGCTCCACCATCTTCCGCCACTATACTACCCAGATACAGGGATGAGTTGACAGTCTCCACCCGCTGCTCACCTATTAACAATGGCACCTCCATGTTCCCTGAATTTAGTCTCATTTCCTTTGTTTTGCCTGTATTTATCTTGAGGCCAGCAGTCTCTGCTTCTTCTTTCAGCAAGTTTAATTTAGCTTGCATATCAGTCAGCCTTGGAGCTAGTAAAACTATGTCGTGTGCAAAATCCAAATCCTCCAGACGTTCGTGGATCCCCCACTGGATTCCTCGTCTCCTGCCTGCTGTGACTCTTCTCATAACAGAGTCTAGAACGAGTAGAAAAAGTGTTGGTGACAAAACGCAACCCTGACGGACTCCAGTTGTTACTTTTATGGGCTCTGTCATATTTCCCTTGTGGAGTACACAGCATTTGTAGCCATCATATAGATCTTTTATGATGTTTAAGATCTTCTGTGGTATGCCATACTTCCGCAATACCTGCCAGAGCACTTTATGTTTCACGGAATCGAAGGCCTTTTCAAAATCAATGAATGCCAGGTACATGGTTGCTTGGAATTCTTTGCTTTGCTCTAAAATGCTCCTAAGAGTGTTAATAAGATCAACACAACTGCGTTGTGCCCTAAAACCGGCCTGTTCTTTACGCAGTCGCTTTTCAAGGGATTCTTTAAATCTGCTTAAAATAATTCTGGTGAGGACCTTACTGGGCACTGACATCAATGTAATACCACGCCAGTTGTTACAGTCTGACAAATTTCCCTCGCTGCTTGATAAATAGTTTTTACCATACCTAAATTTTTGAATGTTATTAAAAAAGTCTTTGGATGTGTGACAGACAAGTTCCAAAAACGCAAATTTGCTACGCTACGAGGAGACTGCCCAGACGTGGCAGAGGCTGCTCTTACCTGCACCCTGAAGACGGAGGTGAAGCCGTCGCAGTTGCCCTGCAGGTTGGAGCGCCAGTCCGGGAAGGGCAGCAGCGGCGTGCCGGTGTCCCCCTTGGGCGGCACCACGGCCAGCGTGGCGGGCACGCCCTTCTTGAAGCGTGGGATCGTCACCAGCATGCTCCACAGGCCGCGCTCTGCGGCACGCGGAAACCCGAGTGTGATCCCCTGCTGTCGAGCCCTTCCCATGTACCTCACCTCCCGCCCCTCTTTTTCTTAACACACTCTTATTGAGTTGTATGCTTGGAAGAATCCTGGAGATACTAGAAGGTTTCAGATAGATTATATAACGGTAAGACAGAGATTTAGGAACCAGGTTTTAAATTGTAAGACATTTCCAGGGGCAGATGTGGACTGACCACAATCTATTGGTTATGAACTGTGGATTAAAACTGAAAAAACTGCAAAAAGATGGGAATATAAGGAGATGGGACCTGGATAAACTGACTAAACCAGAGGTTGTACAGAGTTTCAGGGAGAGCATAAGGGAACAATTGAAAAGAATGGGGGAAAGAAATACAGTAGAAGAAGAATGGGTAGCTTTGAGGGATGAAGTGGTGAAGGCAGCAGAGGATCAAGTAGGTAAAAAGACGAGGGCTAGTAGAAATCCTTGGGTAACATAAGAAATATTGAATTTAATTGATGAAAGGAGAAAATACAAAAATGCGGTAAACGAAGCAGGCAAAAAGGAATACAAACGTCTCAAAAATGAGATCGACAGGAAGCGCAAAATGGCTAAGCAGGGATGGCTTGAGGACAAATGTAAAGATTTAGAGGCTTATCTCACTAGGGGTAAGACAGATACTGCCTACAGGAAAATTAAAGAGACCTTTGGAGAAAGGAGAACCACTTGTATGAATATCAAGAGCTCAGATGGAAACCCAGTTCTAAGCAAAGAAGGGAAAGCACAAAGGTGGGAGGAGTATATAGAAGGTCTATATAAGGACGATGTGCTTGAGGACAATATTATGGAAATGGAAGAGGATGTAGATGAAGATGAAATGGGAGATACGATACTGCGTGAAGAGTTTGATGGAGCACTGAAAGACCTAAGTCGAAACAAGGCCCCGGGAGTAGACAACATTCCACTGGAACTGCTGACGGCCTTGGGAGAGCCAGTCCTGACAAAACTCTACCATCTGGTAAGCAAGATATATGAGACAGGCGAAATACCCTCAGACTTCAAGAAGAATATAATAATTCCAATCCCAAAGAAAGCAGTTGTTGACAGATGTGAAAATTACCGAACTATCAGTTTAATGAGTCACAGTTGTTAAATACTAACGCGATTTCTTTACAGACGAATGGAAAAACTAGTAGAAGCCGACCTCGGGGAAGATCAGTTTGGATTCCGTAGAAATACTGGAACACGTGAGGCAATACTGACCCTACGACTTATCTTAGAAAATAGATTAAGGAAAGGCAAACCTACATTTCTAGCATTTGTAGACTTAGAGAAAGCTTTTGACAATGTTGACTGGAATACTCTCTTTCAAATTCTAAAGGTGGCAGGGCTAAAATACAGGGAGCGAAAGGCTATTTACAATTTGTACAGAAACCAGATGGCAGTTATAAGAGTCGAGGGGCATGAAAGCGAAGCAGCTTTTGGGAAGGGAGTGAGACAGGGTTGTAGCCTGTCCCCGATGTTATTCAATCTGTATATTGAGCAAGCAGTAAAGGAAACAAAAGAAAAATTCGGAGTAGGTATTAAAGTCCATGGAGAAGAAATAAAAACAATGAGGTTCGCTGATGACATTGTAATTCTGTCAGAGACAGCAAAGGACTTGGAAGAGCAGTTGAAAGGAATGGACAGTGTCTTGAAAGGAGGATATAAGATGAACATCAACAAAAGCAAAACGAGGATAATGGAATGTAGTCGAATTAAGTCGGGTGATGCTGAGGGAATTAGATTAGGAAATGAGACACTTAAAGTAGTAAAGGAGTTTTTCTGTTTCGGCAGCAAAATAACAGATGATGGTCGAAGTAGGATATAAAATGCAGACTGGCAATGGCAAGGAAAGCGTTTCTGAAGAAGAGAAATTTGTTAACATCGTGTATAGATTTAAGTGTCAGGAAGACGTTTCTGAAAGTATTTGTATGGAGTGTAGCCATGTATGGAAGTGAAACATGGATGATAAATAGTTTGGACAAGAAGAGAATAGAAGGTTTGGAAATGTGGTGCTACAGAAGAATGCTGAAGATTAGATGGGTAGTTCACATAACTAATGAGGAGGTATTGAATAGAATTGGGGAGAAGAGGAGTTTGTGGCATAGCTTGACAAGAAGAAGGGACCGGTGAGTAGGACATGTTCTGAAGCATCATGGGATCACAAATTTAGCATTGGAGGGCAGCATGGAGGGTAAAAATCGTAGAGGGAGACCAAGAGATGAATACACTAAGCAGATCCAGAAGGATGTAGGTTGCAGTGAGTACCTGGAGATGAAAAAGCTTGCACAGGATCGAGTAGCATGGAGAGCTGCATCAAACCAGTCTCAGGACTGAAGACCACAACAATAGCAACAACAACGAGTTGCTCTCTTGTCTGTCTGCTTGTTTGATACTAAATTTGCAATTAATTTTAAACTACCTTCCTAACGAGTTAGAAACTTGAAATTTGAAACATATCTCAGAACTGGACGACAATGCAATATTAACTCGTTTTCTTGTTCGTCTGTTCGGTAGGGGCGTGGTTAGTAGTGAAGAAGGTAGGTAATGTCTGACACCTCGGCTGCCCTGCAGGATCTGCATGTTGTGCAGGAAGTATTGGAGTGCTTTACAGGGGGTATATGAGTGGACGAGGATGGCTGAGCAGAGGCAGGGTGGAAGTTCAGATGGACAGATAGAGGGGGAGGAGGAAGACGTGCAACATACAGGGTGGTCCATTGATCGTGACTGGGCCAAATATCTCACGAAATAAGCGTCAAACGAAAAAACTTCAAAGAACGGAACTTGTATAGCTTGAAGGGGGAAACCAGATGGCGCTATGGTTGGCCCGCTAGATGGAGCTGCCATAGGTCAAACGGATATCAACTGCGTTTATTTAAATAGGAACCCCCAGTTTTTGTTACATATTTGTGTAGTACGTAAAGAAATATGAATGTTTTAGTTGGACCACTTTTTTCGCTTTGTGATGGATGGCGCTGTAATAGTCACAAACGTATAAGTACGTGGTATCACGTAACATTACGCCAGTGCGGACGGTATTTGCTTCGTGATACATTACCCGTTTTAAAATGGACCGTTTAGCAATTGCGGAAAAGGTCGATATCGTGTTGACGTATGGCTATTGTGACCAAAATGCCCAACGGGCGTGTGCTATGTATGCTGCTCGGTATCCTGGACGACATCATCCAAGTGTCCGGACCGTTCGCCGGATAGTTACGTTATTTAAGGAAACAGGAAGTGTTCAGCCACATGTAAAACGTCAACCAAGACCTGCAACAAATGATGATGCCCAAGTAGGTGTTTTAGTTGCTGTCGCTGCTAATCCGCACATCAGTAGCAGACAAACTGCGCGAGAATCGGGAACCTCGAAAACGTCGGTGTTAAGAATGCTACATCAACATCGATTGCACCCGTTCCACATTTCTATACACCAGGAATTGCATGGCGACGACTTTGAACGTCGTGTACGGTTCTGCCACTGGGCACAAGAGAAATTACGGGACGATGACAGATTTTATGCACGAGTTCTATTTAGCGACAAAGCGTCATTCACCACCAGCGGTAACGTAAACCATCATAATATGCACTACTGGGCAACGGAAAATCCACGATGGCTGCGACAAGTGGAACATGAGCGACCTTGGCGGGTTAATGTATGGTGCGGCATTATGGGAGGAAGGAAAATAGGCCCCCATTTATCGATGACATTCTAAATCGTGCAATGTATGCTGATTTCCTACGTAATGTTCTACCGATGTTACTACAAGATGTTCCACTGCATGACAGAATGGCGATGTACTTCCAACATGATGTCCGGCACATAGCTCGCGTGCGGTTGAAGCGGTATTGAATAGCATATTTCATGACAGGTGTATTGGTCGTCGAAGCACCATACCATGGCCCGCACGTTCACCGGATCTGACGTCCCCGGATTTCTTTCTGTGGGGAAAGTTGAAGGATATTTGCTATCTTGATCCACCGACAACGCCTGACAACATGCGTCAGCGGATTGTCAGTGCATGTGCGAACATTACGGAAGGCGAACTACTCGCTCTCGAGAGGAATGTCATTACACGTATTGCCGAATGCATTGAGGTTGACGGACATCGTTTTGAGCATTTATTGCATTAATGTGGAATTTGCAGGTAATCACGCTGTAAGAGCATGCGTTCTCAGAAATGATAAGTTCACAAAGGTACATGTATCACATTGGAACAACCGAAATAAAATGTTCAAACGTACCTACGTTCTGTATTTTAATTTAAAATATCTGCATGTTACCAACTGTCCTTCTAAAATTGTGAGCCACATGTTTGTGACTATTACAGCGCCATCTATCACAAAGCGAAAAAAGTGGTCCAACTAAAAAATTCACATTTCTTTACGTACTTTTTTTTTTTTTTCACTTGCCGCCCTGATTTTACGACCCACCACCTAAATGCTTAAGGTGGGTCTGTTTTGACCACTTAGCCGCTACGACAGGTGTACTGATGCTGATGTAGTTGACGAAACTCACACCAGTTTCCGCATCCTGTCGCACCGTTGCCCGTCTTTACGTACTACACGAATATGTAATAAAAATGGGGGTTCCTATTTAAAAAAACGCAGTTGATATCCGTTCGACCTTTGGCAGCGCCATCTAGCGGGCCAACCATAGCGCCATGTTGTTTCCCCCTTCAAGCTAGACAAGTTTCGATCTTTGTAGTTTTTTCGTTTGATGCTTATTTCGTGACATATTTGACCCGGTCACGATTAGTGGACCACTCTGTATATGATATATGAGTACTCAGGTGAAACCATGGGCAAAAAGGTAGTATCTACACTATGTGATCAAAAGCATCCGGCACGTGACTGAAAATGACTTACAACTTCGTGGCACCCTCTAACGGTAATGCTGGATTTCAGTATGGTGTTGGCCCACCCTTGCGTTGATGTCAGCTTCTACTCTCGCAGGCATACAGTCAATCAGGTGCTGGAAGCTTTCTTGGGGAATGGCGTCCCGTTCTTCACGGAGTGCTGCAGTGAAGAGAGGTATCGATGTCAGTCGGTGAGGCCGGGCACACAGTCGGCGTTCTAAAATATCCCAATGGTATTCCGTAGGACTGAGGTCAGGACTCTGTGCGTACCAGTTCATTGCAGGGATGTTATTGTCATGTAACACCTCCGCCACAGGCCCTGTATTATCAACAGGTGCTCGATCTTGTTGAAAGGCCGTGCATTATAAACAAGTGCTCGATCGTTCAATGTTTACGCGTCTTACATCAAGTGATGCGTCGTTTGGCATTTACCGGCGTGATGTGTGGCTTATCAGCAGCCGCTCGACCATGAAATGCAAGTTTTCTCACCAACTGTCATAGTACTTGCTGTGGATCGTGATGCAGTTCAAATTTCCTGTGTGATGGTCTGGATATATGTCTGCCTATTACATATTACGATCCTCTTCAACTGTCGGCGGTCTCTGTCGGTCAACAGACGAGGTCGGCGTGTACACGTTTGTGCTGTGCGTCTCCCTTCACGTTTCCACTTCACTATCACATCGGAAACAGTGGTCCTAGGGATGTTTAGAGGTGCGTAAATCTCGCGTACAGACGTATGACACAAATCACACCTGACCACGTTCGAAGTCAGTGAGTTCCGCGGAGCGCCCTATTCAGCTCTCTCACGATGTCTAATGATTACTGAGGTCGCTAATATGGAGTATCTGGTAGTAGGTGGCAGCACATTGCACCTAAATGTACGTTTTTGGAGGTATCCGGATAGTTCCGATCACATAGTATATATGTATATTGTACAATAAACGGATATAATCTGATCAAAATATTTAAAATCCATTGAAAAATTTCACGTGTTCAGAAGTAAAAACCAGAAAATAATTTCTGCTAGCCCCATACAGATTTCTAATCCGATACAGATAGTCTTAAAAATTTGTGCTTCTGGATTCATAATAGCTACGTCAGTACCTATAAGATGTATAACGAAAAAGTGGGGTGAATGCAACAGATGATAGGAAATGATCTATTCATGCATCTGTCATGTATTGCTTGAGTTTCACGTTTTTCGTTGTAAAGCTTACAAGTACTGCCATAGCTATTAAAAATTCACAAGCACAAATTATCAGGACTATCTCTAAGGAGCTAGGAATCCGTATGGAACAAGGAGAATTATTCTATATTTTTTAATCCAATTTAAAATGTGTTATATTAAAAATTTAATTTTGACTTGCATAATTGTTTTTAAAAACGTTTTATTCTCCACCGTGAAGGGTGGCAGGGATGTTCGAAATGTGACCCACTGTCGCTGAACAAGTTTGACGATTTTATCGCATGATAGTCTACACAGATGGTAGATCGCTCGATAAGCGAACGATCTTCCTCTTGTTTGGGTGCAAAATGAGAAAAAATGGGAAGTGTGCGTCACACATGCTGTGGTTCGGTGCCCTGTATTGAAAATGACAGAGGAAACTTCGTGACAGACTTGAGGCCAAACCAATGATGAGGGGCGTCATGATGGAAATTCTATTGTAGATTAATTATGCACGTCGAGGATGAGGATGACTTACCGCTCTGCCAAGGCTGCACGTCAATAGGGATGGAATTCCCCGGCACGTAGGAGCCGTTGCGTATCATGGCCTGGCGAATGAGCTCCGACGGGAAGGTGAAGTCGAGCGTCCGCCAGGCGTTGAGGATGCGCATCTTCCCGGCCGCGCCCACACCCGCCGTCAGGGCTGCCAACAGCAGCATCGCGGCGCCCAGCCGATTCATCCCTGTCAACAAACCACGTTTAGGTGCGTCCAACGCCTCTGTAGGGAGGTGCTGTCAGTCTAGGACGTGGACGCCCAGTGCCAGAGTTACTACACTGGCTGAAGCCGTTGTACAGGCAGTCGTTGACGTCTAGCAGGGGCAAATACATCAAAAGTGAAAGTCTCCGTGAGTGATCATTGATGGCCCAGCAAGCGAAGCAGGCGGAAATGGAGTTAAAGTAGGAGAAAAAGACAGTGCAAAGGAGTAGCATACATTTATGGAGGTCGTGGGAAGTACATACTAACGTCCAATTTTCAGCGGTCATAGTCCTACAGTTAGACAGATTTAAGTGATACACGGAAACGAAACTCACTTTTGTAACCGATAGCACTTATTGAGAGTTGTTATATTGATGTACAAATGCAGATGTTGATTTAGAAAAGTTCCAATCAAGCAAAAGAAAACTGAGTGTCTTAATTTTATCCATTGTTTTTCAGTGTTTCGTCCGCGACTGTTTTTCTTTCGTAAAATGAAGAACAAACCGCCTTCAGTCACAAGTTGCGTTTATTTACTGCACTATGCATTTCGAGCCCTGGAGGCTCAACTTCAGGTGCTTTTTAATTATTTACATCAGGTTTTTTAGTTGTTTGCCAGTTGATATTACATTTTTGTGTTATAACATGGTATATTGTAGATATAAGTTTAACAGCGTTAATAATATGAAAATAACTTACAATTTAACATTGTATGATGTCTGCTTTTTTGTGCAGTTGGTATACACAATGTACATCTTTAATTTTGCAGTACATACTGGGATATATACATAGTCACACACTTTCTCACACATTGTAGTAGCAGAACGTAAACATGCCAAAGATTCTCGTTCATACAGATGTTCTACTTCTAAATATAATCGATTTTCTTGTTTCAAAAAAGATAATATGATATCGTATTATTAGTACACAGGTATTATTAAAATAATTATTTGGCACCATGTTGTAGGTTGTCAGCTGTTTGTACTATTATAGATTTGATTCCTCAGGAAAAAATAAACTTTTAAAGGTGTAGAAAAAATAGTGGCTGTTAAACTCTGTTTGTTCATTCAACAAGTTTTCGGAATATTGTTCTTTGTGTAGCATTATTTCTACCTGTTCTAGTAGATTAAGTTTTTTACTGTTGGGTTCTGTGTGAAGTACAGTTAGGCTGTTGTGGATGTCGTCAAGTCTGTGTTTATTAGTATACATGTGGTTAGCTACTGTAGATTTTTCAAAATGGCTTAGTCGAAAGGCGTCTGTGTGTTCTTTATACCACGTGTGGAAGGTTCTTCCAGTTTTTCCTATGTAAAATGCAGGGCAACTGTTACATTGTAATTTCTATATTCCACTGTATCATGTCCGTGACACTCTCTCCCCTATTTCTCGATAATACAAAAAGTGCTGCTCTTCTTTGAACTTTCTCGATGTACTCCGTTAATTTTATCTGGTAAGGAACCCAGACCGTGCAGCAGTACTTCAAAAGAGGACCGACGAGCCTAGTGTAGGCAGTCTCTTTAGCTCTGTTGCATCTTCTAAGTGTTGAGGCAATAAATCGCGTTCTTTGGTTCGCCTTCCCCACAACATTTTCTATGTGTTGCTACCAATTTAAGTTGTCCGTAATTGTAATTTCTTGGCATTTAGTTGAATTTATGGCCTTTAGATTTGATTGATTTATCGTCTAACCGAAGTTTAAAGGATTTCTTTTGGCATTCGTGTGGATGACCTCACACTTTTCATTATTTAATGTCAGTTGCCAACTTTAGCACCAACAGATATCTTTGTTTTGATCTTCTGATGAATTTCCTAGACAGTAAATGACAGCATCATCTGCAAACAATCTAAGACGGCTGTTCAGATTTCTCCTAAATCGTTTATGTAGATAATAGATAACGTACAGCAGGGGAACACCAGAGATCACTTCTGTTTTTTGGATGGTTTTCCGTCAGCTGCTACGAACTGTAACGTCCCTGACAGGAAATCACGAATCCACTCGCATAACTGAGAGGATATTCCATAAACACTCGATTTGATTACAAGCCGCTTGTGAGGTAGTGTCAAAAGCCTTCTGAAAAGGAGAAATACGGAATCATTTTGAAATCCCTTGTCACACTTTGTGTGAGGAAAGTGCTAGTTTTTTTCACAAGAACGATATTTTCTAAATCCGTGTTGACTACCGTAAGATACCAAGGATTAACCAGCCGGAGCGGCGTAAAGCATAATGACTGCATAAAACAGAGAGTAGGAAAAGTAGGTGAGAGATTGATATTCAGTGTGCGAGTCTTAAGGAAATGAATCCATGAACGAAGGGGCTTACAAAACACTCGTTCAACCGATGTTTGAATATTGTTCCTCAGTGTGGGACCCTTACCAGGCAGGATTTATATAGGAGATAGCGGCACGTTTCGTTACGAAGTGTTTTAGTCGGCGGGAGAGCTTTACGCGTTACTGAGCTGCTTAACAAACTCTACTGGCAGATTTTACTAAAGAGGCATTGTTTATGACGCACAGGTTTGCTGTTAAAGAGTCAGGAAACGCATTACTTTCTGCCACAGAAGTCTCTCGAAATGATCACAACGAGAAAATTAGAGAACTTGTATGTCATGCGGACCTTTACCTACTTACACGCATTTTCTCCATGTGCCATTCGTGGGTGGAACAGGAAAGGGGGACTTAAATAGACGTATACTCTACCACACACCGTAAGATGGCTTACGGAGGGTAGATGTAGATGCAGATGTAGAAATCTCGTCGTCAACGGGGTGTCAAACCCTAATCTTTCTTCTTCCTGTTGATCTATGTGACAGGGTTCAGTAATGTCGCTTTCAGCGACGTCTAAAAGTCCCCTGAGCTATGTCCCTATTTTCTTGTTCATTTTCTGTGTGTTTCGTAATATTAGTAACTGAGGTTAACGTCGCTTACGGCGGTATAGGCAGGTCATTTGATCTGTGTTTCTCGTGGTCTACATGCTGTTTCTCGGTTTGTGTCTAACTGCGGTGATTAGTACAGCATTTTCGTGTTTTATATAATTGTGCATAATAGGAAATGGATAGGGACTATGCTCGTTGTGTGTAGACACAACGGGAACTGACCGCTGCATGGCTCTGCAGCTCAGTTTGCTTTTAAGGCCATCATATGCAATAATCTGCTTCCGTCTTATCAAATAACTGCTGATCTGAATTCAGAAACATGTACAGTTTATAGCCGATCGCGACCACAATACTAACTGTCCACCAAGAGGGTGGAGAAATGAAAGTCAAGACAAGCCTCAGGTAAAATGGCAAATGTGTATCCAATAAGTGATACGTAGCTTGAGACTTATCCACAGAGACTCTTTTGAACATACGTGTCCTTAGGTACTTCTAACGATCCTTTATCGTTTACACTGTGCGTATTGGGTCGGTGCAGAACCCCGTGCCATTTTTAATTGGATTGTGAAGCATTCATTTGTTTTTTCTTCAGTTTAAGGTTTGGTTGTTGTGAACAGAAGCTTGTATATTGTTAACAGATTCTTTTGGCCATTTTCAGGGTTAATCAGTGCCAAGCAGAGAAAAACGAGCACTTTCTACACAGTTCACTCTCCATGTTTAACAGAGGAAGCATATTCCTAGAGGACGGCACGGAAATGGTTTTTTCGTTTCCGGGAAGGAAAATTCGACTTGTGTACTGATCACGTTCTGGAAGACCTTCGGTTTCCAATACAAACTCTCAAATTTGTTGGTTCACGATAATCCTCGCCAGAAAATGCAGCAGTTAATGCAAATTATAGAATGCTATCACGCTATCACTGTGGGCCATTTATATCCATTGAATAAGGTGCAAAAATTGGGTACGTGGGTAGCACATGTGTTAAGCGATACCAACAAATATCAGCGAATAGGTTTGTCTTCGCTGGCTCGTTATCGTTTGGTGTGTCGTAGGCACAAACCATTCCTTGGGAATATTTTCACAGTGACGAGAAGTGGTATTTGTATATGAACTTAGAGAAGACGAAAGAACGGCTCATTCTATCGAAAAATGCAGCATCCCCGTGCGAAGAATCGTGCACACCCTCAAAGGAATCATGTTGAGCGTTTGGTACAACCAACCTGGCTTTCTTCATCATGAATTGCTATCAACAAATGAAACGATAGAAAGTGCTGCGTATACTGAATAGCTTAGAGGACTCAGTGTTGCTACTGAGAACAAATCACTCGGTAAACCTGTGTCGTTACGCCAGAATACGGCCAAAATCACCCAGATCCATGGCTGAACTTGGTTGGGAACCACTTCCCCAACTTCTACCAGACTTATCTGCTCCTGATTATCATCTTTACCGGTCTCTCCCTGACGACGTTCGGGGATAATTGTCTCATGATGAAGCTTCTCTCAGCAGATTTCTTCAACTCGAAATGATAACAGTTCTACGGAAGAGCCATAGAACTACCTGAACGCTGATCGGCTTCATTGGCAATGATGGTGAGTATATCACTCAGTAGTGTATCTCTATTGTTATAGGGTATTGTATTGTAAACTAATATAGTGTAACGAATCTGTGCACCGACCGGTACAAGTATAGTCACTAAATGGTATAAATGAAACATAGAGCAGGAGAAATCACTCAGTAGTGTATCTCTATTGTTATAGCGTATTGTATTGTAAACTAATATAGTGTAACGAATCTGTGCACCGACCGGTACAAGGATAGTCACTAAATGGTATAAATGAAAGATAGAGCAGGAGAACTCGTGGGAAGGAAAAGAAATAAAAAAGTATTGAAAGCTTAGCTTCCCAGAGAAGGCTGCTGACGTTGAAGGAACTGATTGGCGACAGAATAACATTTGTGTCTCTTACAAACGTATTGACCTTTAGACATAGGAAATGCGGCAGAAATGCACTGTCAGTCATATTGTGAGCCAGACGTGTTTGGGTGACTCATTTGACGGAATCGAAGACCCAGCTTTGCCTTAGGTTCAGTCTCCAAACTGAGTGAATGGTTTCGTGTATTTAACAGTAAGGCACGCTGATTACTTGAATATTATTCACAACGACCTCAATTTTGTTGACACTTTTAACTCGTGCGCATACTGTTAGCGAACTCGTCCCGCAGAAATTTGAAACTTGTTCATTTAGAAAAGTTCACCGCATTTTTGTAAAAATGCTGTTCTTAATACGAGACGTCTGTTGTAACTAATCGTTGCATTAACTGGCCGAATCTCATAGGCGACTACCGTTTAAATTCCCTCCACATTCACACAAACACGGTCCACCACTGTTCACAACTACATGAAACCGCTCTATTTGTAAACAAGTACCTTTTATTGACGCGTGGTCCAAAATACCAGCAACACTGTATTGTTGTCAGATTTTCAAAGCATAACATACATTCTGAATATTTTGTTGTATCACAAATTGCTGTACTAACCCGTGAAAGGCATTAAATGTTCTTTCGAAGTCATGACGAAATCTCGCAAAACTCTCAGAGCTACTGACTGGTAACTGATATGAGTAACAGCGAGAATCTGGAACCCTGGAAAGGCATGCTTTCGTGTCCATAATCGGCTTACTTTACTTCTAGATGACCACCGTTTTATTACATCGTCTGCTGTAGCCTAAAAGCTCAAGAATCTAATGTAGGTGCCCATTAAGGTATACATTTAAATTATAAGGTGCTTTCCTGAAATTAATTGACCTATGCACAGTTGATTTTCGCTGGGTGATCTGAGAAATGTTCCTTATCACTATTGGCGTGCAGAGTTGTAGTTACCTTACTGCTGGATGTGTATTGATCTAAATTATAAACAACTCAACAATGTTACTCATGGACTGAGGCATCCCTTGGTTGGGGATGCTATGCCCCAGCGTTTCGGCAAGAACTTTCATTCTCATCCTTCCTTGCCGGCCGCGGTGGTCTAGCGGTTCTGGCGCTGCAGTCCGGAACCGCGGGACTGCTACGGTCGCAGGTTCGAATCCTGCCTCGGGCATGGGTGTGTGTGATGTCCTTAGGTTAGTTAGGTTTAAGTAGTTCTAAGTTCTAGGGGACTTATGACCAAAGATGTTGAGTCCCATAGTGCTCAGAGCCATTTTTTTTAACCGTCCTTCCTTTAATTTATATAATAATTCACAGCAGTAGCAGCAGCAGCAGCAGCAACAACAACAACAACAACAACACAGTACAGTGCACTACAAGACCACTGATTGATATTTACACTATGCAGATAGTCTTCTGACACAATAACAGGTCAGAAGGACACCACCTCCATTAGTATATACCCATTAAACCGTCATTCCTTTGGTTGTCCGTCATTTGCCTGAATGACTTCATGCGAGATACAGCATGATTTCTACTACAAAGGTGTGTCTACCCTGGTCCGACCTAACCAGTGCTTGTCCTATAATAACCATGGTGTGAACTGAATGCAACCGCAAACTTAACGGTCCTCGCTCCACAACTGTTTTCCCATGAGCATATGGCTGATTATACGACTTTTTAAACAGCCTCAGTCATTCAGGACGTGGATTCGTATGAGATAGCTATTTTCGCGGTTCGAGGGAAAATACAATTTGAAGCAGTACTGAGACATAGGTTATCAGTCACACGTATTTTAATTTCTTGTTTTCTGTTGTTGGAGAATTATCTGTTATTAGATGCACGATTGTCACAACTGCCCGGAAAATCCTGCAGCTTTCTGGAGATAAGCGCTCTAGCCGCCGTATCCCGGGTTGCACACCTCTTGTGTGGTTTCCGCAAGCCGCTTCCTGGCTGTGGTCGCCACACGCAGCTGCAGGCCGCCGTCAGCACACACTGCCGCCGCCGACAAAACAAACGCTTTACAGATATTCCAAGTCTCCGCAGCCGCCCTCCGACTGTTGATTTTATTCAGAACATCAGAAACTATTCAGTTTAGGCCAATAAAACTAGAGTGCTGTAGACACATGTCAAATGTATTCGCATATATAGCGGATTAGTTTGGATCAGAGAAAATCACAACGGATCTGCATTGACGATCTACTCTTTTTCGGTTCTTACATCTATCTTTACCAGTCATGAGCTTTTCCTACTTTAGAAAAAAATGTTTACTTAAAAAAACCGCAGTAAATTGGTTTTATTGAAACAAGGAACATAGGACCGAAAATATTTTTTTCTCTACCGCTATTTCACCGGCAGGCTCGCTGATCAGTTATCACCAGGGAGAAGTACCAGCAACCAATTGTCACAGGTCTGAATTCCCCAAAGCTACTGATCTCAATTTTTAATCAATTTCATCTACTTGTGTAGCGTCTTGCGTTATCTTCAGAAGGAAGTACGTGTAAGACCAGCCACTTACCACAAAGTTCCTGCTAGAGTAGTAATTTCTAGAAAATAAGGGTAAGAAGAAAGTAAAGAAGATTTCCAGCGTCCCGTCTACGGCGTGATCATTATAGATTAGTTCCGATTGGGTTGACAGAGATGGGCAGTATACATTTCAAACGAACCATCTGTTGACTGGCAAAAGCGATTAAGGCAGAGCGCGAAAACATAAGTCAGAATGGTTTAACGGAGGCTTCAGTCACCTCCCTACCTCTTCCCGCCTCCCTCCCCCACCCCTCTCGGCTATCACCACTAAATGTGGACCCAGAGTGTTATTCACTGCACCGCCTCGCAGTAGATGAGTAAGAAAAGAGAAATAATGACTAAGTTGTTTTGAGGTACCTCAGTTTAACTAGGAATCCGAACCATTGTGTGACTTGACACTTTTCACAGTCACAAAGTAAGACATATGCCACGTCACAGTGCCAGCTAAAATGTAATAGCATCAACCAATAATATGTATTTGTGACACTATTCATATCCACTGAGTCATATTAAGCGAATTCCATCAACATTATTTCTGAGAAAAGGGCTTCTTCGCACGATGCAGTCGCCTGTCTTTTTAGAGAGAATTCCATCCACATAATTTCTGAGAAAAGGGCTTCTTCTCACAATGCAATCACCTAGCGTGTTACCAGCTTTATTATTAAGTCAGTTGTATTTGGTATTCATCTCCTACTGATGTGAGATCGTGGTAAGCACAATTTATGAGCTGACTTTCATCGACCGACGGCCTTGGCTCAACCGACGGCCTTGGCTGAAGCTAATTCTGACCTTTTATAACGGGTAAACTTGCGCTTAGTACGCTTCACACGTTGACTAAAACCATGCTTTTGGAGAGATTCGTCCAATATGACCAATACACCCACATACATATTCCCCGATAATACTCCAATGCCGCACAGGAATGAGTCACTCCGATCGAGTATACACAGATCAGCCAGAATATTAACAGTCGGTATGTCCACCTTCGGACAACAACGCCGTCGCATCGTGTCATAGTAGCAATGAGGCGTTGCTAGGTCACCGGAGGAAGTTGGTATCACATCTGCACACACAAGTGACCTAATTCCTATAAATTCCGGGGAGCAGGGTATAAAACTACCGTCTGCTACTGCTATACCATAACCTTAAAGTAGGAGGCAGGTCGTGAAATATAATTATATAGTAAAAACAATTATGGTATAAAGCAACAGAGCAGTGTTACCCTCTGAGAGGAATTTTCCTAGGTTGACCGTGCTGTACCTAACGGGAATGGCTTATCGAAAATGAAAGTCAGAATTACGTAAATATTTGAACAGTACGAACAAAATTTTGCCTATCTGTACTGTTCTACTGATAAAGAAAACGGTCGCCAGCCTAACTAGGCAAGAGAATGATTAACATTCTCGTTTAAGAAAATAGTTATTAGTAATTTTAACGAATAAACACAACCTATACTTTGTCACACGCGAGTGCAATGAACTCTGACACATACATATGTTTACGGTAAGATTGAAACTAACAGTTGGAGCAGCAGAAACTATTTGCAAAATTATAAGAGATACCGAAACACCCTATTACTTTCAGGCTTTAAAGAAATTATGGTTTTTTATAATTAGTGGTCTTTCCGTTACTAATTACCCAGCATTAATACAATAGACAAACTGTGGATCCTGTTATGTTAT
Organism: Schistocerca nitens; assembly: GCF_023898315.1. NCBI lineage: Eukaryota > Metazoa > Arthropoda > Insecta > Orthoptera > Acrididae > Schistocerca > Schistocerca nitens. The sequence goes on from NC_064615.1 coordinate 38,714,635, forward strand.
TAATATGCACTTCCTATACACAAGAGAAACATACACTTAGCAAACATAAGTATATAACGTTTCACAACTGCAGTTTTCCATTTTTACTACAGTGAAACACAAAATTAACATATACGTAAGATACTGACTCATCTTCTGCGATTTACAACAGGCAGTAATGTGATCATTTACTAAGCAAAACTTTATAAGCCTCAATCTTAAGAACTTTTAATTTTGAAGTAGTCAACAACACATTAATAAGCAGTTTTACTAGGAAAATTATTTTCAGCAAGCATCATTAACTTTAACCCACTCTCTTGCCACATTAACTTTAACTTTCTTTTTACTATGTTCAAGAGGCATCAATTACCAAAACTATAGGCTTTAATTTCTTTCAGTAAGGGCACTCGGAAATCACTTTAGTTCAAACGGAGAGGAACCTGAGAGGTGTTATGATGAGGAGAAAAATCAAGGTTGGTATATAAATTCAGATATAAATTACCTTACATTTGAACACACTAACACATCCATTAAGCTGATCCTTCACTGTACATCATTATAGCATTCCTATGCAATGATTGCGCAATGTGGTGGCAACTGCATGTTGGTAGGTGGAATTGCAGGCAGAATTGCTGGACTCTGTCATTTCTTGGTGGTGATGATAGATACAAATTCCAGAATAGTTCCAGCTATTTATCCATCCACCCGAGGCATTGGAAAGAAGCAGAAAAAGCCTCTCTCGGAACCAGCACAATATGCATCTTTTACAAGGCAGTGCACGGTTTGGTAGCTCGTCCCCGAATCGTAGCTCGTCCCGACTGACTCTTATGCCACCTTTTCCACCTAGGCCAACCCCAATTTGCTCGCGCTACACAGCTCCGTTCCCGAGGGGAACCACTACACCTTTTACATACAAACTAACTAAGCACCCAAGTGAGGATCAGCAGTTTACATAACAGTAACCAAATACATTAAATAAAACAGAACATTTGCACATATTGACATTTCTAAAAAAAATTATTCAGACAGAAATTAGAATTACATACAGTCAGTTTTGTTCTCTCCGAATGGGACAAAGAATTTAAATGGCAGATACACTACTTTGCATTGAACCAAAACATGACGTCAAAGTTTGTACAAAGAAAGGAGTATACAATTTTGTGTTATCTATTCAATCAAACACATTTACAGAAGCACAGCAATGTAACATTAAATGAAACAAAAGCAAAATAAATCAGTACAGCATTAGAGCTATGGTGTTACAAGGGCCGTGAGCACTGACGCCACGTTCAATCACATCCATTATCTGATCGATCGGATTCATACCTGGTGAGTTGGGAGTCCAGCACATCAATTGGAATTCGCCACTGTGTTCCTCGAACAACCCCGTCACACATCTGGCCTTGTGACATGGCACAGTACCTTGCTGAGAAACACCACAACATGATCGTCGTCAAAAGGTGTACGTGGTCTGCAACCAGTGTACGATACTTCTCGCCAGTCGTGGTGCCCTGCACGAGCTCCACTGGACCTACGGATGCCCACGTGAATGTTCTCCAGGGCATAATGGAGCTTGTCTCCGTCCCGCAGTACAGATGTAAAGGAGCTGTTTGCTTGGAAGACAACAGATTCGCGTCCTCCCGTCGGCATGATGAAGAAGGTATCGGGATTCATCAGACCGTGCATCACTGTGCCGACGCGCCAACATTGATGTTAGTTCCGCAGCAGTTTGCCGCCTGTCCTGATTTACCATTCTGCGCAGCCAACGACATCCGACATTTGTAATTAGGGGTGGCCGACCAACTTCATAACATCTGGACGTCGTTTCGTCTTGGTTTCACCACGTGTTGAAGACACTCACAACAACATTCCTCGAACAACTAACAAGTCGTGCAGTTTCTGATATGCTCGTGTCGAGACTCTGGGCCATCACAATCTGCCCTCAATCAAACTCACATCACGCCCCTTCCCCATTCTAAACAGAGATACTACATGCACCGTCTCTGTGTATTAATAGCTGTCATTCCTCGCCATGGGACGCAGCTATCGACTGGACGGCTTTATATCGATAGTAGGTCGGTGGTCATAGTGTTCTGGTTGGTCAGTATAATTTTTTTCTGGTAGGTTTGTTTAGGCAATATGGCGAAAACAGTGTCATATACAGGGTGAGTCACCTAACATTACCGCTGGATGTATTTCGTAAACCACATAAAATACTGACGAATCGGTTCCACAGACCGAACGTGAGGAGAGGGGCTAGTGTAATTGGTTAATACAAACCATAAAAAAATGCACGGAAGTATGTTTTTTAACACAAACCTACGTTCTTTTAAATGGAACCCCGTTAGTTTTGTTAGCACATATGAACATATAAACAAATACATAATCAGTGCCGTTTGTTGCATTGTAAAATGTTAATTACATCCGGAGATATTGTAACCTAAAGTTGACGCTTGAGTACCACTCCTCCGCTGTTCGATCGTGTGTATCGGAGAGCACCGAATTACGTAGGGATCCAAAGCGAACGGTGATGGACCTTAGTTACAGAAGGGACTGGAACAGCACATTACGTCCACATGCTAACACCTTTTTATTGGTCTTTTTCACTGACGCACATGTACATTACCATGAGGGGCGAGGTACACGTACACATGTGCTTTCCGTTTTCAATTACGGAGTGGAATAGAGTGTGTCCCGACATGTCAGGCCAATAGATGTTCAATGTGGTGGCCATCATTTGCTGCACACAATTGCAATCTCTGGCGTAATGAATGTCGTACAAGCCGCAGTACATCTGGTGTAATGTCGCCGCAGGCTGCCACAATACGTTGTTTCATATCCTCTGGGGTTGTAGGCACATCACGGTACACATTCTACTTTAACGTACCCCACAGAAAGAAGTCCAGAGGTGTAAGATCAGGAGAACGGACTGGCCAATTTATGCGTCCTCCACGTCCTATGAAACGCCCGTCGAACATCCTGTCAAGGGTCAGCCTAGTGTTAATTGCGGAATGTGCAGGTGCACCATCATGCTGATACCACATACGTCGACGCGTTTCCAGTGGGACATTTTCGAGCAACGTTGGCAGATCATTCTGTAGAAAAACGCGATGTATGTTGCAGCTGTTTGGGCCCCTGCAATGAAGTGTTTGTTACAACACGCAACTGAACGTCGGAGGTCTCAAGCGTCAACTTTAGGTTACAATATCTCCGGATGTAATTAACATTTTACAATGCAACAAACGGCACTGATTACGTATTTGTTTATATGTTCAGATGTGCTAACAAAACTAACGTGGTTCCATTTAAAAAAACGTAGGTTTGTGTTAAAAAACATACTTCCGTGCATTTTTGTATGGTTTGTATTAAACAATTACACTAGCCCCTCTCCTCACGTTCGGTCTGTGGAATCGGTTCGTCAGTATTTGATGTGGTTTACGAAATACATCCAGCGAAAACGTTAGGTGACTCACCCTGTATAGACGATTAAAACCGTTTTACAGAAAGCTTATACGCACAAGTTTTCTCACGTAGCTACAAAGAGGATTAAATCAATGGTAAGTCTTCTCGTGTGACATATTAGCCTATTGTTAAGGCAGGAATGTAGTTTGATCTCATAGGTAGCTCACGAACGTCGCACGTCCCAACGGCAGAAATATTTTATATTTACAGCAGTTGAAATGGCTGTATACACCTATGACGAACGTAGATTTCGTGTTATTGATATTGCATTTATGTTACGCTCGTCTGCAGTCGCCAGTGGTAAGAAAGGTTACGATTCGAACTGATCAACTATTCTTGAGTTCGTAGACTTCCACGGCGGGTGTCATTTCAGTTGAAATAATTTTGGGTATTGGTCCGCGTCATTGTCGGTCGGAACATCGGCAATTTAATTGTTTTAGTAGCTTTCAACGACACTCCAATTCTGAAAATTATTTTACTCAAAACCCCTCTCAAGATTCCTGTAGCGCAAGTAGTAAACCGAAGGAAGGTCGTTTGATTATAATTGACGATCAGTCACCGAAATCAGCCCTAGCCTTCAAGTAGCTAGGAATAAATATTCAGAGTGGTGTAAGGTGGAATGCCCACAAAACCTAGCCCTGGGGAACCAAATGCCAGACATTGACGTTTTGGAACAGTCATGACGAAGTGTAGTTCTCGCAGATGAGAAGCTGCTCACGAAACTATACTTTGACCAAGCAGTCTTCGTCTGCCTGCGAGCCTTACCAAGTATCGTTCACGGAAGAAGTAGAGCAGAGTTAAAGAGGGACTGTTTCAGAGCGAAAGTCGCGCAGAGATGACCAACAAATCTGGGGGAGAGACTTTAAGAAAGACTTTGCGTGTCACGGAGAAGTTTACTGTTGAAATTCCGAGGGTCGACGTTCAAAAAATCAGCCAAGAAATAGAGTGCTTCCTGCAACACGCGTCTCGCGTAATGACTGCGACGATAAAAATGAATGATTTATTAGGTAGCTGCACTACGAAATTGTTCACTGTCGATGGCGTTACCTATAGTGAACTATCGTCAAAGAAAGTGCTGTAAGACTCGACAAAAATTCCACTAGAAATCGAAGGCTTATTTTTAATCTGAATAAATTTAAGATAATACCTGTAGCGAAGAGAAAAAAAAAACCAGATAGTATCAGATTACGTTAGTGGTGAATCACACCGCGTAAACATTTAGGAGTAATAGTAAGAAGCGAGATGAAATGAGAGGATCATATAAAACCAGCTTTATGAAAGGTGAATGGAGGGCTTCCATTTGTTGGAAGGGTTCTGGGAAAATTGCCGTGATGTTGCTGTCGTTAGTGGGGCGCCTCAGGCAGCGTGGCTATGCCGTTCTTCAAATTGCACCACTGAAGACCTATCCGCAATGCTTTGTATCACTGTTAATGTTCCTCTAACACTCCCGGGGAAGAAAAAACGAGACAGAACCGAGGGACGAAGTTTATTTTCAAACAATACACAGCGCATGCTGTCGATGTTTGCACTGTTGTGCAAATATTGTAAAGTGCAATACAGATTTTTTTTTTTTTAAGAAGATGTCGTAACTGTGTAACGAGCCAACGGAAACCCTGGGAACATTATACGCTCAGAAAATATCTCTGAATACCCTCCGAAATTTTGTCGGTGCAGGTAAGGAACCAGAAAATTACGGCAAAATTCATATAGAGGGGAACCGACAGGCATTCCCGCGTAGCGTTCGCTTATGGAACGGAAAATGGTTGAAGGAGGGAGGGGGGGGGGGGGAGGCGGTGGTAGTGATATACTACAAGTAAGTACCATCCGCTAGATAACCGTGAAGTAATAACTCAATGCCGTGCAGTTGATGGCCGTCGCTCGAAGAGAGGTCAGCAGAGAATTTCACGGAATTCAGCCAGTTGCAGCAGACTGTAGGTCTCGGAGCCAGCACTGTGGCGCGTACTCACCGGAGGCGCTGTGGTGTGTGGACTAGGAGAGCAGCGGCCGCTTCTGGCCGCCAGCAGGGTCTCCGCCTGAGTGTAGCGCTCCGCCGGCCTGGGCCGCGCTATATAGCGACGCGGCGAACCGGTCGCTTCTCCGCGGGCAGCGCCCGTGACGCACGCCAGCCCCCGCTGACCTCACGCCCTCGATGCGTCTTCCACACCGCCGCGCACACCCCAAATTTCACCGCGGCGGAACATACGTCGAGTCAATCACGTCGTACACACTTATTGTGCAACTCAGTTCGTATCTTGACGGCGCGGAAGAGCTGTAGCAAATGTGGATGAGAAGGCGGCGCGCTGAATCACTGTTTGAGAGAGGGAGGGTCTTGGTGCTCGGTTCCTATTTGATCCGGGGTAAAAAATTTTCAGCTAGACCAGCGGCCATTTGTATTACCGTTCAAACAACTGTCTTACTATACCTATAACTACGGAGTGGTCCATTGATCGTGGCCGGGCCAAATATCTGACGAAATAAGCGTCAAACGGAAAAACTACAAAGTCGAAACTTGTCTAACTTGAAGAGGGAAACCAGATGGCGCTATGGTTGGCCCGCTAGATGGCGCTGCCATAGGTCAAACAGATATCAACTGCGTCTTTTTAAATAGAAGCCCCCATTTTTTATTACATATTCGTGTAGTACGTAAAGAAATATGAATGTTTAGCTGGAACACTTTTTTCGCTTTGTGATAGATGGCGCTGTAATAGTCACAAACATATGGCTCACAATTTTAGACGAACACTTGGCAACAGGTAGGTTTTTTAAATTAAAATACAGAACGTAGGTACGTTTGAACATTTTATTTCGGTTGTTCCAATGTGATACATGTACCTCTGTCAACTTAGTATTTCTGAGAACGAATGCTGTTAGACCGTGATTACCTGTAAATTCCAGATTAATGCAATAAATGCTCAAAATGATGTCCGTCAACTTCATTGCATTTTGCAACACGTGCAACGACATTCCTCTCAACAGCGAGTAGTTCGCCTTCCGTAATGTTCGCACATGCATTGACAATGCGCTGACGCATGTTGTCAGGCGTTGTCGGTGGATCACGATAGCAAATATCCTTCGACTTCCTCCACAGAAAGAAATCCGGGGACGTCAGATCCGGTGAATGTGCGGGCCACGGTATGGTGCTTCGACGACCAATACACCTGTCATGAAATATGCTGTTCAATACCGCTTCAACCGCACGCGAACTATGTGCCGGACATTCATCACGTTGTAAGTACAATGCCATACTGTCATGCAGTGAAACATCTTGTAGTAACATCGGTAGAACATTACGTAGGAAATCAGCATAGATCGCACCATTTAGATTGCCATCGATAAAATGGGGACCAATTATCCTTCTTCCCATAATGCCGCACCATACATTAACCCGCCAAGGTCGCTCATGTTCCACTTGTCGCAGCCATCGTGGATTTCCCGTTGTCCAATAGTGCATATTAGGCCGATTTCCGTTACCGCTGTTGGTCAATGACGCTTCGTCGCTAAATAGAACGCGTGCAAAAAATCTGTCATCGTCCCGTAATTTATCTTGGGTCCAGTGGCAGAACTGTACACGACATTCAAAGTTGGGAGAACTGTACACGACGTTCAAAGTCGTCGCCATGCAATTCCTGGTGCAATGAAATATGGTGCGGGTGCAATCGATGTTGATGTAGCATTCTCAACACCGACGTTTTTTAGATTCCCGATTCTCGCGCAATTTGTCTGCTACTGTTGTGCGGATTAGCCGCGACAGCAGCTAAAACACCTACTCGGGCATCATCATTTGTTGCAGGTCTTGGTTGACGTTTCACATGTGGCTGAACACTTCCTGTTTCCTTAAATAACGTAACTACCCGGCGAACGGTTCGGACACTTGGATGGTGTCGTCCAGGATACCGAGCAGCATACATAGCACACGACATTTGGGCATTTTGATCACAATAGCCAGACATCAACACGATATCGACCTTTTCCGCAATTTCTAAACGGTCGATTTTAACACGGGTAATGTATCACGAAGCAAATACCGTCCGCACTGGCGGAATGTTACGTGATACCCCGTACTTATACGTTTGTGACTATTACAGCGTCATCTGTCACAAAGCGAAAAAAGTGGTCCAACTAAAACATTCATATTTCTTTACGTACTACACGAATATGTAATGAAAATGGGGGTTCCTATTTTAAAAAACGCAGTTGACATCCGTTTGACCTACGGCAGCGCCATCTAGCGGGCCAACCATAGCGCCATCTGGTTTTCCTCTTCAAGCTAGACGAGTTTCGTTCTTTGTAGTTTTTCGTTTAATGCTTATTTCGCGAGACATTTGGTCCGGTCATTATCAATGGACGACCCTGTATATTAAGTATGGCTTCAACGACGAACCGGAACTAACGCCCAGGCAAATTATGCGAATCGATTGATTCTTTCTGGAAAAGACTTCAATTGTGCTGAAATTAATGCTCAACTAATGCCACTATTTGTACGTGTACCGTTCGGATTTTACGTGCAAAGACAGTCATCCTTAAGTAACCCCGGAACTTGAGCAAGACTGATGGTTCAAATTTGGTCCAGCAGTATATCGGATCTTTGTCTCAGGTACGTTTTGACCATCTGAAAAAAAGTCTTACTTCTTTAGCATGCAAAAAATACATTTTCTGGGACGTTTTTGAAGTGCGCCGCTTCTAAACTTTAAATTTGTAGGAATTGGTTCAAACTTTGCACGGAGGTAGATAAACGGATAGAGTGAAAACGATTTTCTTTTTACCCGGTTATCTTTATCTGTTGTCGAGATACGATGGTCTAAAATCGAGCTAAATGTAGGACATAAAATTCGTTCTTACGTAAACTTAATGTGCGGAAACAATGTGAACCGAGTCAAATAAATAAAAAATTGATTATTACGATACAACTGAAAACTCCCTTTAAAAAATGAATCTTCATTCGGATTTTACGTGCAAAAAACACCTTTTTGTGAGTTTTTTTATTTTTTTTTTTTTTTGGCGCGTGCCACTTCTATGTTTCAGACTTGTGCGCATAGGTTCAAATTTTGTAAGGTGGTAGACAAATAGCTGTAATTAATGGTAATCCTGCTATTTTGTCAAAACTTTATCCGTCGGCACGATATAAGCAACATGGTTCGAAAGACAATAAATAGGCCTATCTCGGATCATTCGTCGACATGATTCGAGAGATAATAAATAAGCCCATCCCGCATTATTCGTTGCCCGAGTCAACAAAAATCTGCATCGATTGCCAGGCTATGGTGGCCTAATATCAAAATTATGGCAAAGTGGAAATTGGGAACCAGATTGTAAAATACTCCTATCGCAGCGCAAAAAAAGTGAATATGTGACGGGAAGAGGAAGGGAACTAGCTTTTCGGCTTACCCGGCACGTTCAGATACATCTAAATCAAAACGTCTTGACATATTTGCGCTTTCTTACGAATTAATCTTACTTCCCCAACACGGTGAATTCTCTTATCTGCAATGTGTTTACAATGTGCATCTTGTAATTTACAGTGGGGATGTGTGCAACCTAAACTTTAATGACGCGTTGTGTCATATTGTACATTTTGGAATTTCTGTTTCGAATGTTTGTACAATCGGTATCGTCCAGTGGAATGTACAAATCTTCCTGAAGAATAAACATAAGAATAAAATATAAGAATTAAGAACTGGTATTAGAATGAAATACGAGGGTTGTCCAGAAAGTAAGTTACGATCGGTCGCGCAATGGACACCCCAGTGAAAATCCGATGAAGCTTTGCACGGATGTGTTGGGTAGTATCTGTAGTGTGACCGTCGATCGCATCAAGACGCTCTTTTCAATTGTGAGTGCACTGTGAACGAGTAAAGGTGCCTAGAATAACGATCTCTCCCGCCAAGTAGGAGGGCCCGCTGAGAGGCTTCGCCTTAATGAATGCAGCCCACCTAACACAACTGCCACGCACTTCCTTCTTCGTGGCAATTCTCAGCCGCACTCTGCAGGGGCAGGGAAGATGCCCCTGCAGTCTTTTCGATGGGGAGTGTCTGATCACTCACAACACAGTGCTAATTGGTTCTTCCTGAGTATCATCTCCGTTCACATTAAACGCTGGATACGAAGACAGCACTTGGGAGCAGGCTACACGCTATAGACCAGCGTAGAGAATTATCGGAGAGCACAGGCGGCTGCCTTCTATGACGATGGTGTTGGAAATTTGGTATAACGCTACGACAGATGTCTAAGTCGGAGCGGTGACTACGTAGAGAAGTATCTGGAAAGTGTAGCCAACTCTTGCAAATAAAGTGTTTCTGAGTTTCACTGTGGTTTCCATTAAGCACCGATCGGAACTTACTTTCTGTACAAATCTCGTAAAAGAATATGAGAATTTAAAAAGATTGTAACCTCTGAAAATACCACACGCACATATAATACATGTATTACACTTATTGTGAAACCTAGCTGCAATTATACAATTAATACAATGTCCTTGTATCCCCGAACTTGATAAGGAACATTCGTGTAGTAACCTAGGTATACGGGTGGATAAACGAAAACAATAAAAACAGTAATCGGTTTTCGAACATGGGACGCAGAAGTGAGAGGCTGCGACCTAGCCACTGTGCCCCAGGTAGGTTGATATCAGCGCAAGCTATCGGGCATCTAAATTTTGACGACAACTTTGACAGTCGTTTTCTCAGAAACGGATAAGCCGAGACACGTGTTTGCTTATTTTCACTCCCCTTCTACTGAACGAAGTTTCTGGGAAGTAAGGTTATGCCACTTGCAGTGTTCTCTTCTTGAGACACAGCGAATTCGGAACCAAGACAACGATGAGTAGCGACATCAGTACAACAGTACAGAGAAATCATGACTGACTGTCGAGCTAGGCAAGCATTGTCCCAAGCGGAAATTGCGTTGTACTGACGGTACAATGTTTCCCGAGTGGTTATTGCCCACTATTTAGTGTGATTTTGTTTATTCATCCGCCTCGTGTCTGAATGTGTCTACATGGTGTCAGGAATTAGGTTTGACTGGGAGGTGAGCTTCTTGTGGCCGCACTACCTGTCAAGCAGGGCCAAGGGCCGCTTGTAACGGTCGGTAATGTCGTTGCGCGTTCCGAGGCGACGGATAAAAGGGTTTTTGGAACTTCTCGTCTTCTTGTAAAATTTCATTGCGTGATATTTAAATCTACAAAGCACGAGTTTCTCGTCAACTGCGTCGCATAGGAACGCCGCTGGGAATTCCTCGGAACATGTTATATACGTTATACTTGTTTTGGAGGCGTTGGAGTTTGTTGAGATGAGTTTTCGCAGTTGTTCCCCAGACGGGGCAGGCCGGAAGTAAGACCTATAAATCTGAAGGCCACATGCGATGATGAGAGCTGAACGCTGATTGATGAGGGGATAAAGAGCGCCCAGTGTGCTGGTCATCATCAAAAATGGTTCAAATGGCTCTGAGCACAATGGGACTTAACATCTGAGGTCATCAGTCCCCTAGAACGTAGAACTACTTAAACCTAACTAACGTAAGGACATCACACACATCCATGCCCGAGGCAGGATTCGAACCTGCGACCGTAGCGGTCGCGCGGTTCCAGACTGAAGCGCCTAGAACCGCTCGGCCACATCGGCCGCCTTGGTCATCATATTTTTGACTTCATCAACGTGGTCCTTGCATGGGAGTTAGTAGTCCAAAGCCATACCCAGGTACCTCGCAGACGGTGTCAATGGAATAGGCCGTTTGAAGCGTAATGTGGGGAAGTTTCGGCGGTCGCCTCCTAGTTAGTAGTAGAGCTTCACTTTTTGTAGCATTGAAACACATGAACAGTTTGTTGCCCATCGTTCGATGTCAGAAGAGGCAGTTTGTAATATTTGCTTGACAGCTACCGGCAACCGTAGCCGTTTCTGGTGACACGTGGCGACGCAGGGAGGTCGGCGGTATAGGCGTTATACAAGACAGGGGCTCTTACCGCACCGTGTTGTACTCCTGCACGTACTTCTCGGGGCGTTGTTTCACCGTGAGAAGTTCTGACGACAAAGGTCCTGCCTTCGAGGCAATCAGAGAGTAATTTCACCAGTCGTCCACTCATTCCCTGTACAAGAGCCCACAGTGCCAAAGAATCGCGCGCGTGACATCTAAGAATATCGTGGCAAGTATTCGTTGCTGTTGAAGGCTTGTATGGCTGTTTATACTACCCGCAGTAGCTGTACCGATGTAGAATTTCCAGGTCTGAAACCAAACTGCTCTGCAGGTAGGACGTCGTCTTGGCTAAGGCTGCGATTCAGTCGGTGAAAGAGAATGCTCTCAAAGGCTTTGCTCAATGTTGGCAGTAAACTTGTTGGCCCGTAGCTTTTTGGATCTGCCCGATTTTTGCCGGGGTGGGAAGTGCGACAACGACCGCTCGCTTCCACGTCGTGGGGTAGACTCTTTGCCTCATTATGTTCGATAAGGTGTAGGCGAGATAGTAGATGGCTTCTGGAGACAATTCTTTTAGTATCTTGGCTTCGATATCACCATGCCTCTGATACATCTTGCCGGGGAGCGCCTTTATGCATTGCAATACTTCAGGTACCGTGGTGGCTTCCTGTTCTTATGCATCTCCTCCATCAGCAGAAAGAAAAGCTTGAGGTCGTTGTTTAACCATTTGCACGTGAGTCTGCACGTTAGCGTGGTTGACTGCGTCCTGCAGAAGTCGGACTGACTGCCGAGTGTTTTTCTTTTGTTTATTGTAATTTTAAAACCTTTACAGAAAGGTAGGCCGGCAGCGGGCTATCTATGCCACTCTTAGGCCACAGAAAAAACATACATAAAACAGGAAAACAAATAAACAAACGTACATGGAGGATAAAAACAGGAGACATACATATTAAAATAAACGAAGGCGTTCACGGACGTACTTTTTGTATAAAAACGCTCAGCACTGTACACAACGGAGACAGAGTTTCACACGTGAACGGAAGAGCACAGAAGGAGAGACGCTGAGTAACTGACGGGAAGACAAACACTAGCACAGTGGTGACGATCTCCGGCGCACTAAAAACGTACTGTGCAGACGAAAAAGCCGAGGGCCTGCCAGAGGGAAGAGGTGAGTGTAGGATGGAGGGGGGGGGGAGATGCCAGTGGCAGAAAAGAAGGGAGGGGAGAGGGTGTAGAGGGTGTGTGGAAGCGCGGGGAGGGGAAGAGGGAGGGAGGGAGGAAGGGTGAGGAAGTGAGAAGGGAGAGAAGGGAAACAGGGTGGCCTGGAGGAAAAACACAGGAGGTGGAAGGGAGAATCAAAGTTGGTAGGAGGGGTAGATGGAGGGGACGAGGGCATCATCAGGGAGGGGGAGTTCGCAGAAGCCACCTTGGGCAAGGGTATGGAATTTGGTAAGATGGAGAGCAGATGGGATGCAGGTGTACTGGCGCAGCAGCAGATGGGGATGGGAAAGGATGGGAGAGACAAGTGGGTGAGGGGGATCAAGTTTACGGGAGGTGTAAAGGATCTGTATCCGTTGAAGGAAGAGGAGGAGGTGTGGGAAAGGAATTAAGTCATAGAGGATCCGTGTGGGGGAAGGGAGGCGGATGCGATAGGCGAGATGGAGCGCATGGCGTTCCAAGATTAGAAGGGACTTGTAGAAGGTAGGTTGGCCAGAGATCCAGGTGGGATGGTCATAACAGAGGATGGGGCAGATGAGGGATTTACAGGTGTGGAGGATTGTGGAGTGGCCCAGACCCCATGTGCGGCCAGAAAGGAGCTTGAGGAGGCAGAGTCGGGAGCATGCCTTGGCTTGGATCGTCCAGAGATGGGGGATCCAGGAGAGGCGACGGTCGAGGGTGACGCCAAGGTACTTGAGGGTGGGGGTGAGGGCAATAGGACGGCCATAGATGGTGATATGCAAATCAGGGATGCAGCAGAAGGAAGGGGTGGTTTTGCCTACAATGATCGCCTGGGTTTTGGAAGGATTGAACTGTCGAGGTGTTGGGCCGCTAGCTCTAAAGGTCCGCCGCGAACGCCGATAGGCCGGCACGGCGCCCGTCTCATTGCGGAGGCGGTGGCAGCGGCGACAGCATCGCTCCCAGTGCCGTCTAGCGGCTGTCACCAAACTCCATACCTTCCGGCGGGCTTTCAAACTCTCCGGACCGGGATGCCAGACTAACTACTCTGTTCAGTCACCTTAATGTGACCACGTGTCAGAAGCCTGAATAACTACATTTTGCAGTGTGGACTGATGCGAGACGTGCCGGAAGGGAGTCAGTGAGGTTCTGGGAGTCATCGACAGGGACGTGGGGCGGTGCTGACTTAAGTGCCGTGGGCAGCTGCGCTAGGTTTCGCGGCTGAGGATCCATGGCGCGAACAGATCGATTCAGATGGTCCACGAGATTCTCGACTGGGCTTAAATCTGGGAAGTTTGTCGGCGAGGGGAATACAGTAAACTAATCGTGGCGCTCTTCGAAAAACGCAAGCACACTGCGAGCTGTGTGAGACGCTGCATTGTCCTGCTGGTAGATGCCATCGCGCAGAGGAAAAAACAAAGTGCGCACAAGAGTACACGTGGTCCCCGAGGACAAAATGGTTCAAATGACTCTAAGCACTATGGGACTTAACATCTGAGGTCATCAGTAACCCAGACTGCATTAGATGAGTATGTGCCAAGCAAGATCGTAAAAGATGGAAAAGAGCCACCGTGGTACAACAACCGATTCAGAAAACTGCTATGGAAGCAAAGCGAACTTCACAGTAAACATAAACGTAGCCAAAGCCTTGCACACAAACAAAAATTACACGAAGCGAAATGTAGTGTGAGGAGGGCTATGCGAGAGGCGTTGAACGAATTCGAAAGTAAAGTTCTATGTACTGACTTGGCAGAAAATTCTAAGAAATTTTGGTCTTATTTCAAAGCGGTAGGTGAATCAAAACAAAATGTCCAGACACTCTGTGACCAAAATGGTACTGAAACAAAGGATGACAGACTAAAGGCCGAAATAATAAATGTCTTTTTCCAAAGTTGTTTCACAGAGGAAGACTGTACTGTAGTTCCTTCTCTAGATTGTCGCACAGATGACAAAATGGTAGATACCGAAATAGATGACAGAGGGGTAGAAAAACAATTAAAATCGCTCAAAAGAGGAAATGCCGCTGGACCTGATGGGATTCCAGTTAGATTTTACACAGAGTGCGCGAAGGAACTTCCCCCCTTCTTGCAGCGGTATACCGTAGGTCTTTAGAAGACCGTAGCGTTCCAAAAGATTGGAAAAGGGCACAGGTCATCCCCGTTTTCAAGCAGGGACGTCGAACAGATGTGGAGAACCATAGACCTATATCTCTAACGTCGTTCAGTTGTAGAATTTTGGAACACGTATTACGTTCGAGTATAATGACTTTTCTGGAGACTAGAAATCTACTCTGTAGGAATCAGCATGGGTTTCGAAAAAGACGATCGTGTGAAACCCACCTCGCTCTATTCGTCGACGAGACTAAGAGGGCCATAGACACGGGTTCCGAGGTAGATTCCGTGGTTCTTGACTTCCGCAAGGCGTTCGATACAGTTCCCCACAATCGTTTAATCAACAAAGTAAGAGCATATGGACTATCAGACCAATTGTGTGATTGGATTGAAGAGCTCCTAGATAACAGAACGCAGCATGTCATTGTTAATGGAGAGAGGTCTTCCGAAGTAAGAGTGATTTCAGGTGTGCCGCAGGGGAGTGTCGTAGGACCGTTGCTATTCACAATATACATAAATGACCTTGTGGATGACATCGGAAGTTCACTGAGGCTTTTTGTGGATGATGCTGTAGTATATCGAGAAGTTGTAACAATGGAAAATTGTACTGAAATGCAGGAGGATCTGCAGCGAATTGACGCATGGTGCAGGCAATGGCAATTGAATCTCAATGTAGACAAGTGTAATGTGCTGCGAATACACAGAAAGAAAGATCCTTTATTATTTAGCGACAATATAGCAGGTCAGCAACTGGAAGCAGTTAATTCCATAAATTATCTGGGAGTAGGCATTAGGAGTGATTTAAAATGGAATGATGATATAAAGTTGATAGTCGGTAGAGCAGATGCCAGACTGAGATTCATTGGAAGAATCCTCAGGAAATGCAATCCGAAAACAAAGGAAGTAGGTTACAGTAGACTTGTTCGCCCACTGCTTGAATACTGCTCACCGGTATGGGATCCGTACCAGATAGGGTTGAGAGAAGAGATAGAGAAGATCCAACGGAGAGCAGCGCGCTTCGTTACAGGATCATTTAGTAATCGCGAAAGCGTTACGGAGATGATAGATAAACTCCAGTGGAAGACTCTGCAAGAGAGACGCTCAGTAGCTCGGTGATGGCTTTTGTTGAAGTTTCGAGAACATACCTTCACCGAGGAGTCAAGCAGTATATTGCTCCCTCCTACGTATATCTCCCGAAGAGACCATGAGGATAAAATCAGAGAGATTAGAGCCTACACAGAGGCATACCGACAATCTTTCTCTCCACGAACAATACGAGACTGGAATAGAAGGGAGAACCGATAGAGGTACTCAAAGTACCCTCTGCCACACATCGTCAGGTGGCTTGCGGAGTATGGATGTAGATGTAGATGTAGATCTTATTATTAAATTCTTTATTCACAAATAATTTTAAATATGCAATATAACCCACCATCTTATATGATTAGCGGGTCCTTTTATGATCCAAATTATTATAATTGCAGCTAGTTTACAAGTTAACAACTGAACTACAGCCAGTACAAATTTATTATGGGCAGCTATATTTCTATTAATACTCTACTTTATGATTGCTACTAAGGTCTAATCCCTACTGCCTGCGGCGTCACAGGTGTGTCAGCAAGATTATAAACCTACTACACAGCCTTGATCGAGCTACCCCGATGAGCGTGCCCCTGACACTAGGCAGACCAGGGATGTTTAATAGCTGCAGGTACCTATTTTAATTTCCTAATTCTAAGTCTTACAAACTAAGTTCTAGTCTATATCATGTTTAGTGCATGTCACGATTCTGTGCTATTGTACCCCGCTCCCCTGGTCCTGCACGTGGCGGATTCCAACTTAGAACTACTTAAACCTAACTAACCTTAGGATATCACACACATCCATGCCCAAGGAAGGATTCGAACCTGCGACCGTAGCAGCAGCGCGGTTCCGGACTGAAGCACCTAGAACCGCTCGGCCACAGTGGCCGGCTCCCCGAGGACAATGCGTACTGGTGTGTATCCGTTGTGACTTCGCGAACCACCAAATCACCCAGGGTATGTTAAGAAAACATTCACCCGACTATAAACTCCCGCCTGGCTGCAGGATGTTTGCTTTCACATGTTTCGCGCCGTTCACGCCAATGGCCATGTGTCCGATAGACGATAAAACATGGCTTGTCTGAAAAGACCACCTGTTGCCTCTCAGTGGACGCCCAATTGCGTTACTGGCGTGCAAATTCCAGCCTTTGTCGCCGACGAACAACAGTTGGAGCGATGCATGAACCAGACGCGAGTTGCAAAGGCCCATAGACAGCAGTGTTTGCTGGACAGTCTTTAGGGAGACGTGTCGATAGCCCCTTCGTTCACCTGGGCGGTCCACTTCTCAGCAGTTTCACGTGTATTCGCCCGTACACATCTCTGCAGCCGTCGCTCACCCCTGTCATCTATGGGTCGTGGTGCACTACAGTTGCTTCGGCGCCGTTTTTGCATAGCGCCATTTTACAAGGCACGGAGTACTTTGACTATGGCAGAAGCGAACAGTTTACAAATTTCGCCGTGTCGGAAATTATTTAACCCTTGGCTCGAAAGCCAATGATCATGCCTGTTCTGGCGTAACCACAAGCAGTGGAACAAAGAGGAAGAACGCAAGACAGGAGAAGGCTGCGAGACGACGTCAGGCAGTAGTCTGCTGGCAAGGACCGCGCCGCGCCAGGAGCGACCTATGCAAGAAGTGAATATAAGCGCCGCTCCTGCCAGCCTGGGCCAGACATTAGTGGACAGTAATCGCAAAGTATTAGCACGGCCTAGCAGAGAGTGATACGAGAACAGTTGTTAGTAATCCATATCTATTGCTTGTTTGGACTTTGTGTATAGCGAAGAACATAACTGCATGTTGCCCATCACTTGGAACACTTGTTCTAAATACAAAATTAGGTATTGTCAATCTGCTTTATTGAAATACGAGGGTTATTCGTAAAGTAAGGAACGACCGGTCACGAAATGGAAAATACAGTGAAAATCCGATGAAGCTTTGCACAGATGCGTTGGGCACTGTGTCTAGTACGCCCCTGGATCGCATCATGCCGCTCTTCTCAGTTCTGAGCTCACAGTGAGAACGTAAAGATGGCTAGAAATTAGCATCTCCCGCCAAGTATGAGAGCCTGGCGAAAGATTTCGCCTGAAGCTATGCAATCCACATAACATATCTGTCATGCGGTTCGTTCTACACGGCAATTCTCGGCCGCACTCTGCAGGGGCGATGAAGACGCTCCTGCAGCGTTTTCTATGGGAAGTGTTTGATCACCTACAATACAGCCCGTAATTGGCTACCCCTGAGATTCGTCTCTGCTCATATGAACCGCTGGGTATGAAGACAATATTTTGACACAGAGTAGAAAATTGACGAAAAGCACTAGCGGCTGTCTTCTATAACGATGGAATTGAAAAGTTGGTACAACGCTATGGCATATGTCTAAGTCCGAGCGGCGACTGTGTAGAAAAGTAGCTGGAAGTTGTAGCTAACCGTTGCAAATAAAACAGTTTTCATTTTCACTGTGGTTTCCATTTCGCGACCTATCGTTCCTTATTTTCCGAATAGCCCTTGTAAAACTACAAATGATATTTGCTTGAATTGTTATATAGCATTCCGGGAACGCAGGATCCTTTAGGCACCCTATACAATACGAGTGGGCAGGAATCCACATTTGGCGATAAAGACTCAACATTTTAGTGACGAGTTTCCTCCAAACCCAGTGCCCATCGGCCACGAATTTTTCGTATATTGTGCTGGCGCCTTAATTTTTTTTTTTTTTTTACTTTACTTTGCAGGGGCGCTCATTGCTTTACCACTTTCTTGTCGTTTTTGCTAATCAGTGTTTTCTTTCTACATATTTTTTGCCGTTTTTTTTGCATTTGTGTCTTCCAACATGTCCACCCCTCCTGTCCCAGCCCCTGCTTAGGCCTCACAACCGCGAGCGTTAGATGCCTCACGTCTAATGCAGATGTTTCAGTTCCATACGCAGCAGATTTCGGCACTACTCAGCACGGTGCAGCAGCTATCGCCAAACACTGCGCGCCCGACAGAACAAGCACCGCCTACTACAGCTGCTATACCACCTTTTCGTCAGTTTTGTGGCCAAGAAGAGGAATGGCTCGAGTGGTTATCATAGTTCGAAGCACATTTATTAGCTCACAATATACCAGGTACCGTGAAACTTCCTCATCTATTTTCAACGGTAGGATGTGCGGTGTTCCGCCTAACCACAAAACTTTATCCTAACCCCTCTCTGAGTGAACTTAATTATGTCCAAGTAATCGCTTCGCTAAATAACTATTATGATCAACAAGGGTATGTGGTAGCAGCTAGGTATCAATTCTTTACTTGCAAAAAACGATCTGAACAAACTTATCAAGAGTGGGTAACAGATTTGCAGGGTATGGTAAGGAAATGCAAATTCAAATGTGCTTTCGGTGCTCTATATTCAGATATTATGTTGTGTGATACGGTGTGCCTGATGTCAAACTCAGAGAACAGATTTTGAAACAGTCTGATCCATCATTCCAGCAGATAGTGCAAATACTAGATCAGTAAGAGTCCGGTGCCTTGTCGGCTACCGAGCGAGGTGGCGCAGTGGTTAGCACACTGGACTCGCATTCGGGAGGACGACGGTTCAATCCCGCGTCCGGGGTCAACAGAAACCTTCGATCTTACTCGTCGGCTTTGACCCGTGACGTAAGCGTGTTGTGGTGTGTGACGTCATTACGGCGCGGAGTTTGTTTTGCGATTGTGGCGTGTTTGTAGATGTCTTGTTTTTGTTTGTCGTGCTCTCTGGTGGTGTGTTCATGGTTTTCGTTTGTTTTAATTTAATGCTCATTGCTGTACGTCGGGTGAGTTTGTTATTGAGTGTATTTGGTTGTGGTTTTTTGTTCAGGAATGGATATGAAAGACACCGTTAGAAGTTATCAAGTTCTTACAACTATTCGGTTTAATCGCCGAAGTTGTTGATCGGACGCTTCTGTATTTCCCGCGTGCGTGCGTGCGTGTGTGCATTTGTGTGTGATTGTGGTGGCCAATCTAGTTTGTGGGGCTGGAACTTTTTTGAGGTAAGTTCCTTTTTTTTTGTTTTTGATGTATGTTTTGTGTCAACAGAAACATCCGATCTCACGCGTCGGCTTTGACCCGTGACGTTAAGGACCTACACATTGATCTGTAGCGTAGCCCTGAATACGAGGTTAGGTTGGGAGGTTTTTTTTTGGCGGGGGGGTCAGGGGGGGGCGCAGCCCCCCCCCCTGCCTGGCCTCGAGTACCACTTGTTTATTATTATCTTTGTTCGATCGTAATTTATGTGATTGGGAGCTATTGTAGATGTATGTAGGTGTAAGGGAAGTGTTGGTTTTTTAGGTTGGTGTTGGGGGATGTGATCGGTAGGTTCTGTTGAGCTATATAGGTCAACGGAAGTGTTCGATCGTAATTTATGTGATTGGGAGCTGTTGTAGATGTATGTAGGTGTAAGGGAAGTGTTCGTTTTTTTTTTGTATTGGAGGATGTGATCGGTAGGTTCTGTTGAGCTATATAGGTCAAGGGAAGTGTCCGATTCTGGATAGGAATGTGTTTTTTGGTATTTGGTCAGTTTTGTGATGTTGATTTATTTCGTTGTTTTGCGTGGTTTTGTATGGCGGTCGGTGGCTACATTTGTGTATATTTAGTTTGTCCCCACCCAAAAACCCCCAATTTCCCACGCTTGTCCCGTTAGAGTCATTAGGCTTTTTCTGAAACTTGTGTATTTCAGTGTTTATAATACGTATGCGATGTTTTTATATCCGCCATATTGGATAATACGTATGCGATATTTTTATATTCGCCATATTGGAATTGTCGTTTATAGTCGTTTCCGCTACATTTGTGACGTCATGGGTCAAAGCCGACGGGTAAGATCGGACGCTTCTGTATTTTCGCGTCCGGCCATCCAGATTTAGGTTTTCCGTGATTTCCCTAAATCGCTCCAGGCAAATGCCGGGATGGTTCCTTTGAAATGGCACGGCCGACTTCCTTCCCTAATCCAATGAGACCGATGACCTCGCTGTTTGGTCTCTTCCCCCCAAAGAAACCCCCCCCCCCCCACCCCTTGTCGGCTCATACATTTGAGCAGTCAGCTATTTCTCGGGTTGAGCCCCTTGATTGCGATCGCCCCCAGCCGATTGCGCTAGCTACGCAGAGTAAACAACACCTCTCCATGCCTCGTAAGCAGTTCGCTAAACATGCAGCTACACAGGCGAACAGAATTAAGTCTTGCCCTCGGTGTTATTCACGGCACAATCGACAAGACTGCCCCTCCAGACAAGCTCAGTGTTACGCTTGTGGTTGGAAAGGACATGTGCAATCTGTATGTTTGCAATGAAACGAACATAAGAAATCGGTCTACTGTAGTCACAAGACCAATGTCATTAATGCTGTGTATTCCAAGTATGCAACTAGCAAGCGTGCAGTTTCGCCAATGATACGTCAGTCAAACAAACTTTTTGTTCGTGTACTTCTTTATGGGAAACGTGTGAAATGTCAGTTGGACAGAGGTGCCTCTGTCACATAACTAAATCGTCACACATATGAACTGTTACCTCTCCATGTCTGTCTAATACTAGCAAGCAAATGATGGCTTATGATGGACAAGGCATTCCTGTTCTCGGAACATGTACTTTGACTGCCATGTATCGCCCGCATACGTCAACAGTGATTTTCACAGTGCTACAATCGCGTGAGGTCGAGAACATATTTGGTCTTGATTCTTTTGATTTGTTTGGTTTTAACATTCAGGACAACGTGTTGTCAGCATCTGCATTCCATGCAAAATACTGCCGCTAGATTGCGAAAAGAATTCCCAGAACTCTTTCCTGAAGGTTTAGACAAGGCTAATAATTTTGTTGCACGTATTACTCAGCCGAAATTTTGCCGGGCCAGAACTGTTCCAAATGCAAAAAGGGACAAAGTCGCTGCTGCTATTGCGCCCATGCAGGCTAGTCAACGGGCGAGTCCACTGGTTTTGCTCCCCAAACCTTCAGGTCGCATTCGCCTCTGTGTTGACTTTAAGTCTATAGTCAACCCAGAAACTGTGACTGACGCTTGTACACTGACACGCCCAGAGGCTCTCATGGACAAATTAGGCGCTGATCGCTACTTCGTACGCAACAAGTAGCGCATCGACACTGTACTTGGCAGGGTATGGACGCCCAAGTAGAACAGATGACGTCACAGTGTCACGCCTATGAGGAAAGTCAGTCCTCTACGTCACAAAAAATCTCTGCTTGGCCTAAGTCGCAATCGCCATGGCAAAGTGTGCACGTAGACTTTGCGGGACCTTTTTGGAACACCCAGTGGTTGATCGTGGTTGATTCATATAGCAGGTCCCGTTTGGCTGTGCCAGTGACCTCGACAACGACACGTAGCACAGTTCAGGTGATCGCATCTTACCTGAAGTAATAGTGTCAGACAACGGACCTCTGTTCACGTTAAATGAATTTGAAAGATTCCGTGAACGCAACGGCATACAGCATCTAACTAGCGCACCGTTCCATCCGCAGTCAAACGGCGAAGCGGAACGTTTTGTCAGAGCCTTCAAGCACCAGATGGCCAAACTGCGCTCCGCACACCCCAGGGATCAAACATTGCAACTGTTTCTCGCCTCCTATCGTTCGCACCCACGAGATGGACCGTCGCCGGAGTAATTCCTTCACGGCCGCCGTCATGGCGCACCGCTCCACCTGCTCCACTCTCCTCAGCATCCGGCACCGGAGGAAGGCCGCAAGTATCACTTCGCGCCACACGATACTGTGTTCTACAGGGTTTTTAGCGGCAGCAGACGGTGGGCGCGAGGCGAGATCGTCCGTAGACTTGGCGCTTGCACGTATCTTCTTTCACGTCCACCTGGTTTGCAGCGCCACCTCGAAAATCAGCTTCGCCTCTGTCATGTACACTATGATCTTTCAATCTCTCTCCCCCCAGATTCAAGGGTCCGGAGGACATCGCGGCCACAGCAGTCGCCAGAGGGTACCATCACGGCACCAAAGGCGACCCCGTGGAGACGGAGCCTTCGCCTCCTCCGCCTCCTCTTACCGACGGAGCTGGACACGCACACAACGCAGCAGTCGCCGCTTTCTTCACCTAGTTCGTGGCAGCAGGAGGTGGGCGCGTTCTCTTCTGGTCGTTTTCCGGGGGAAGTTTCCGCCAGAGCTCAGGTTGGATGGCGGGGTACGGCTGGAAACTTGACGTCCCCTGCAGCTACAGCTTCCGGCCCGACGTTGCGCCCACATTCCTGGATCCACCGTCGTGGTTGCACTCCCTACATGACGACGGTCCGTCCGAAATGTTCTGGCGTAACCACAAGGGCCAAAACGAAGACGAAGAACGCAAGACCAGGGAAGGTTGTGAGGCGACGTAAGCCAATATCCTGCTGATAAGGACAGCGACTTTTAGAAGTGAATATAAGTGCCGCTCCAGCCAGCCTCGGCTGGACATTAGTGGACAGTATCAGCCCGACCTAGCACAGTGCTACGAGAGCAGTTATCAGTGATCCATATCCATTGCTTGTTTGGACTTTGTCTATAGCCAAGATCATTACTGTTTGCAAGTCGCCCATCGTTTGCGACACTTGCTGTACATTCAAGTTAAGTATTGTCAAATCTGATTTATTCAAATAAAACTACTAATGTTACTTGCTTGAATTGTTGTGTAGCATTGCAGCACCGCAGCATTCCTTAGGCATCCTACACGAGACGAGTGCGCAAAACCCCACAATGCGCGTCAGGACAACAAATAAATTGTTCCGTTTCCACTTTACGACAACGACTGTACTGTTTTCCGCGTCCCCCTGACACGGTCTCTATACCCTCCACTGTTACTGCTGCCACCTGCCTGCCATCTGTGAGTGGTTACTGCACATTGAAGTCGAATGTTAAGTGGTGGATTTCAGAAGAGTTGCTCTATTAAGAATGCCATTTACATGTTCACCCACCAAATTTTACAAGCGTTAAGTAATAAAATAGCGCCAGATGGTATTTTCAGCGACATATCTAAGGCATTTGACTGTGCGCACCACAGTATTTTCCTAGATAAATTGAAATTTGATGGTGTTACAGTACAGCCAACCAATGGATGATGTCATATCAAAACAAAAGAATGGAGAAAGCTGTACTTAACAATTCATACAAAGTAGTCTAGGGACTTTAGTCTGACTGGGGAGAAATCACGTATGGGGCTCCTCAAGGCTCAATCTTAGGTCCACTACTGCGAGGAAAGAATAAATACGGTGGAAACTTCAAAATTCGTAGATGTTCATACTGATGACGATTTAGTGTGAAAAAAGTACATTTGGAACTCTTAAAAGACTTTAGTTCAGACACATTTACAATTAGCATCTTTGCAAATCTTGAGGAAAGACAAATCAGTAAGCTGAGATATTTTGCATATTTTCATTCAGTAATGACATATGGAATAATGTTATGGGGTAGCTCATCTTTAAGGAAGAAAATCTTCATTTCTCAAAAACGTTCTGTATGGTGCTCACCGACAATCATCTTGTAGACATCTGTTTAAGGAGCTGGGCATTCTGACTCCCGTATGTTTGTCGCTTCATGAAATTTGTTCGCGCGCACACACACACACACACTCCACTCGTGAATGGTTGTGTGTGTGTGTGTGTGTGTGTGTGTGTGTGTGTGTGTGTGTGTTCCACATCTCCTCCTAAATCATTGGACCGGCTTCAACCAAACTTGGCACACATGTACCTTACGGTCAATCAATAAATGTCGTGGTCTTCAGAACAACCTGTCCATCAAATAGGTGGGGTTGGCGGTGAAAAAAAAGCATAGCCCGCGACTTTATCCATCCAGTATATCTGAATGAGAGCACTTAGCTACATGCAACAGACATTACACAAGATTTTAAACCTGAACGAAATTTTTTCTCGCTGTCAACCGCTGAAAAATGATAATAGAAGAAATGCTTATGGCTTACTATTGTTCCGCTGTTCATGCAGTAAAAGTACTGCATGACGCATGACGTTATAATTTATTACATCTTTACTACTAATTTTATTCGCGACAGATTTTACGGACAGTATTCACGTTGTTGTTGTTGTGGTCTTCAGTCCAGAGACTGGTTTGATGCAGCTCTCAATGCCATACAGTAAAGCTGCATACCCTCGGGAAAAATTACGGCTGTAGTTTACCCTTGCTTCCAGCCGTCCGCAGTACCAGCACAGCAAGGCCGTTTTGGTTAGTGTCACAAGGCCAGATCAGTCAATCATCCAGACTGTTGCCCCTGCAACTACTGAAAAGGCTGCTGCCCCTCTTCAGGAACCACACGTTTGTCTGGCCTCTCAACAGATACCCCTCCGTTGTGGTTGCACCTACGGTACGGCTATCTGGATCGTTGAGGCATGCAAGCCTCCCCACCAACGGCAAGGTCCATGGTTCATGGGGCGGAGGGGGGGGGGGGGGAGTATTCACGTATGCCACTGAATCTAAGTGCAAAATTATATCATTGTACGATATATAGTTCAAGAGATGATGTGGCATAAAGCCGGCCGAAGTGGCCGTGCGGTTAAAGGCGCTGCAGTCTGGAACCGCAAGACCGCTACAGTCGCAGGTTCGAATCCTGCCTCGGGCATGGATGTTTGTGATGTCATTAGGTTAGTTAGGTTTAACTAGTTCTAAGTTCTAGGGGACTAATGACCTCAGAAGTTGAGTCCCATAGTGCTCAGAGCCATTTGAACCATTTTTTTGATGTGGCATAAACAATGAGATGAGTGACACACTGACGCTTCAACCATAATATTTAAATTTATTACTTCGTTGGTACTTGGTCTACTCGCATTTTGCATATCTATGCTACATACCCTACATGGGATGTTAACGATGTGGATTATAAAAAAAATAGTTGGAGCGTGTTGCTGCGTTTGAGGCTTCCATGCGCACGAATAGGTCGACGATATCGTTCGCTTATGAGTTCGCTTATGAGTTCGTACACAAAAGAATTAAGAAAAATGCAGACAAGTCAAACACTGTTCATGGGACGAATATGAATTCCCACTTGCCAGGAAAGGCAGTGTGATTTGTGGTTCCAGTTCTGGCGACAATGCTTTACGCATTACGGTATCTTCCTTCCTTACTGCGATATTAACTCTGGTTAGAGGAAACGTAAACTGTTCTGATTATTCTAGCACTTCATCTGGAATATAAAAGTATGTTGTGGTAAATTAATTAATGGTGATGGTTATTCTCAGGCGACTGAAATAACTTTTCGGGTCTTCCATAACAGTTTATTTCAGCAAGGTTGCTGAGCGTCCGTGCTGACGTCTTTTCTTTACGCAGTCGTGAATCCAGACACGTGTCTTATTTATTTTCTTAAGCAGTGATTTCATGCAGACAAGCATTAACTCCGCCGCGACTCGTGCGGCTGCCAAAACTTCCATTTCGGAGGCGACTCCGGCATTCACAAAACGACGAAACTGAAGTGTACACTTCTGTCTCTGTGTCTACAGTCGTACACGAAACCATTTGCTGGAAACCCATTTCACTAAACGAGTTGCGCAAACTAATGTGTCGTGTAAACTAGCCTTAAGTTTGCCCGCTACACAGTCGCTTGTGTGCTTCAGGAAACAGAACAGGTCCTGGTAATGCGGAACGTCCATGGTCAGGGGTTCTATACAAAGTTGTCAATGTTATTACACTGTCATTAACTGACTCTGTTGGTTGGTAACGCCTTGTTATGAGTTTCATGATTGAAATTATTTCGTACAGTCCTTGCAAAAATACAGGCTGATGTAAATTTGTATTTTGAATTTATAAAGCACTTGCATCTGGAATTAAGACTGTTTTGTGGTAAATTAATTAATAGTGATGGTTATGGTTTCCATTTCATTGTTCATTTCTGGGGTTTGAGCAAGAGAAATTACAGCCGCATTATTCTGTGCATTGTGTGGATTTAGTTCTAAGTGTAATTTATACTGCCGTTTTTGTGCTACCGTTAATATTGGCTTTTCCCTCATAAGTTTTTGTTTTGTTCATTGTGGATTTATTTAGAAAATCTTAACTATTGGACAGGAATCACGTATATTCATTGTCACTCAGAATATGCGTACTATTCAGTGTGTATTGATTAACAAATTTTAATTGTTGTTATTCACTGTGTATTTATTTGACAAGCTTTTATCTTTCTCTGAATCTTAGGCGTAGTTTTCTCCCTCTAGAGGTAGTTCTACTCGTCGTGAAATTATTTAACAGGTTGCCCGCAATGTTCTGTCATTACTCCGTATATTTTGACAGCTTTGCTTGTTTAGAATCATTTGCGGTATTTATGTTACCATAAATTGTGTGTTATGACAAGAAAAGTGAATGCCTCCCACCCTTCCAACCCATAGTCACTTCCGCTTCTCAGCCTAAGCTGCTGCTAGAACTGAAGTAACATTATGGGTATTCGACACTATTTACTTACGTTTAACATCAGCTGTAAGTCGGTGCAACAACCATTTCCTGAAAGTATTTTGGAGGAAGGAAGATTATGATTTAACGTACTGTCGACGCAATGTAATTGGAGATGGAATAGACTATCGAACTAGTTGAATGCGGCAGGGAATAAGACTTGTCCTTGTTCAGAGCAAGCGTCCTACTTCCTAGCGTGTTCCATGACCGATTCTGAGAAACTACTGAAAACCGAAAACCAGGATGTTCAGATGGGCCAGCGCTAGAGCACCACAGAAATAATTAATGACCTCCAGTGAGAGACGTAACAATAAAGGCGATGTGCACCACAGAAATTCTTGTTCTTCAAAAACCGAGTAAATTCGTCGATAGCCGAATCTGGTTATTTGAGCATCATCAGTCACCAAGATAAGTTGCCGGTTGTACAAAGAATTTACCGTTATGCGCATGATTTGTAAGAAGCCCCAACTGCCCACAATTTGTGATGAATATCTTAGCAGTGATAACATGTGATCTATTGTCGACTGTTCTGGTTGTAATAGAACCCCACACACTACGTTTTATTATTAACAATATCTTAGCAGTGATAACATGTGATCTATTGTCGACTGTTCTGGTTATAATAGAATCCCACACACTACGTTTTATTATTAACAATAGAGGGTGAATCATTTAAAACTTACACCGCAAGTATTGCGGAAATAGAAAAGTGCTGTTTATGTGCGGTTTTCACAGGGTGGGTTGGTAGTCAGAGGCTCGTATTGTTAGCCAATACACATATTGTAATAATACTGAGTGTACTTCTTGTGAAAACATACACTTTTCTAAATGGAACAACGCTTATTAAAATTAGCAGACTGAAAGCGGGGTAAGTTAGAATGTCAGTGAAGTCTGTTGGAGGACTGTAGTGCGAGTCGTTTACGAGATGTCGTATTTTGAAAAGTTTCCCCGCTGACACTTGTACTATAATAGCGGTAGTACACACAAAAGAACAACGAAAGTGCATACAATAGTTAGCGTGATTCTGACCAGTAACGAGACAACTGACCATCACTGGTTATGTTCGAAATGAACTCCCGCAGCGGCATTACTCGCCTCCAGTGTGATATGGAACGGCTGCTGCACATGTGCTACCGTTTCAGCGGAGATGGTTCAAATGGCTCTGAGCACTATGGGACTTAACGTCGGAGGTCATCAGTCCCCTAGAACTTAGAACTACTTAAACCTAACCAACCTGAGGACATCACACACGTCCATGCCCGAGGCAGGATTCGAACCTGTGAGCACAGCGGTCGCGCGGTTCCAGACTGAAGCGCCTAGAACCTCTCGACCACTCCGGCCGGCGTTCAGCGGAGATGTCCAGGCAGGCTGTAATAATACGTCTTTGCATACCATCGGGCGTAGTAGGTATGTCATTTTAGGCAGCGTCTTTCAACTTTCCGCTCAGAAAAAGTCTAAAGACGTCAAATCCGGGGAACGAGCCGGTCAAGGTACAGTTCCTCTGCATCCAATCCAACAATATGGAAACAATTCATGAAGACATACTGTAGTACTTCGTGCGATATGGGCTGGACAGCCATCATTTTGGTACCACAGGTCCCTTCTAGTCTGCAGAGGAACGTCTTCTACGATGGAAGATGGTTGTTAGGAGGCTGTGATACTGGTGCTCGTTCAGTGTTCCGTCTGTGAAACACAGGCCTAGGAGCTGATGGTTTACTGTCGCGCGCCACAGCTATTGCTTGGACTTTCACCCATTAACTGACTATCAAGTCACAAAGCACTCAAAGAACATAAACACACGCTGTATGCAAATGTAATAAAATCGTACCTACCAGCTACGCAGGTTGAATGGCACAAACGTGTCGGTGCGGAAACGTTTCAAAGCACACTATCTGGTAAGTGACTCGCATTATAGTCCTACAACAAACTCCAGTGACATTCTAATTTACCCAAATTTTAGTTTGTGTGATTCAATAAGCATTATTTCACTAAAAAGTGTATGTTTGCACAAAAAATGCTCTTTGCAAGCATTATTACGATCTGTTTATTCGCTAAAATACCAGCCCATTCTGTGAAAACTGCACACCAATAGCGCTTCCCATTTCCACAGTATCTGTGGTACGAGTTTTAGGTGATTCACTCTGTATAACATTTAAATATTTCGAGTATTTGCAGCAGACATTTTATGATATGTGGTTATGACGTGTGCGTCGAAACTACGCAAATAAATTGTTGCGTACATAATTTTTAAATGGAAGAGGAATATCAGACGGAGAGTAAACGACAGTGATAATGTCACGTGTTCTACCTGATAAATCGTTCGGCAGCTTGTTAAGAAAAAATATGCGCGTTGGTTGGAACATCTGCTATGGGATGTCCTCCTCTGCGTCCAGAATGTTGGCGACACAGTGCGTTACCTGTGACTCCAAACTAAAGAGGGCACATCTGGTCGAAATGATACGTTTGTTTGTCCTGTTTGGACGCACAGAATTACAAGTTACAGCAACAAAGCAGAATACTTGGAAATCTGTAAACGTAGATGGAATAAACGTGGAGGTATCTAAAGTGGTAAGAGAAAGAATGTTTTCTGGTGATCACAGTACACAGAAATAGGAGGATGTCAAAATAATACTGCCATTATCAAAGGAGAGAATCCGAAGAGAAAAAGTCTTAAAGGACGATATTGCAAGAGCAACTTAAGGAAACATAGATGTAGCAACTGCTTCCCACTTAGACACTGTGATGTAACCTTTTAACAGTTAGGTTAACTGTAATAATATCGAACGAAGACGCTGAAAATGTGTCACAAAGTTTGTTCAGCATTAGCACGGACACTATGTTATCGTGTAAATCGAGAAACAGCCGGAGCTTTTGTTAATCTTTGGGGGCCTCTATTATTCCCTATAAAGAGGTAACCAGTGCCCCAGATGACCTGTATTTAAGTGCCCAAGGTTAGTGCTAAGAGAGGTCGAACTGATTTGTCTCTTGATGAACAGCAGAAAGCATAATAGACATACATCCGAAGAACCCTGCTTTCGGGTTAAAAAAATGGTTCAAATGACTCTGAGCACTATGCGACTTAACTTCTCAGGTCATCAGTCGCCTAGAACTTAGAACTAATTAAACCTAACTAACCTAAGGACATCACACACATCCATGCCCGAGGCAGGCTTCGAACCTGCGACCGTAGCGGTCGCTCGGTTCCAGACTGTAGCGTCTAGAACCGCACGGCCACTCCGGCCGGCCCTTTCGGGATAGATCTTTGGTGTAAACACCTCTAAATCCTACCATTAAATACTGTGCACACAATTTTATTAGTGAGAGCATTGTTTCCATAACCCTATGATACGATGTCGGAGACAGTCTCGGCCGCTACAGTATAATGTGGCAAGAGAATAGTTTGAGTGTTATGGCAGAGAGAAACATGGCCGAAAATAACTGCAACTTACAGATTCATTGAAAGATGTTATGGAGCATGCACATTCATAAACAAACTTTACGTAAACATGATGAAGAATATGTCACCTGGTTCTGAATATAATGAGCAAAAAAACGCAAACGGGACACGCTAGGTTTCATCTGGTCTCATAGCAAATGTGTTACACGATGAAACGTTATTGGATCTGGAGAAGCTAATAAATCCCTGTTATGCGCTCGTACACTAGTACTAACCATAGTTGGACAAGCTGCAAGCATATTGGCGAATTTTTGTCCAGATTATCTGGTGCATACAAGCGCACTTCATCGCAATACCTCGTACTGATATTATGAATGTTAGCCATACATCTTCAAACAATATACAAGCGCGCTGAATTTTGGTTATGAAAACAGGCCATGAAGAATAAAGGGAATAATACGGTAAAATCAAATTCCTAGGAAGTATGTGGGCGTGGGTAGAACCGAAATAGACATGTAGCAGTTATTACACATGTATGGACAATTAAAAGTGGGAGTGGTACATAATATGGAACCACTCTTCCAAAACTTTAAAGTCAAGTAGTCAAGTAGTATGTGATAGGAGAAGGGGGAAACCTGTGTGGCTATGTAATCAACATGCTTGCTATTTTCGAAGCCGCCGCCTTGGATGCAGCTCGTGTTTTTCAAATTGGAAGGGGGCATTCGACACCTCCAGACAGAGAATTACACGAGGAAATAAATGGTGTCTTTCATTTGAGCATAGCTTCATTCATTCTAGAGTTATGTCACGTTTTGTACAGAACAAGTCAAATGCTCATGATGACATATACAGCCTACATGATACTGTCGACATGCTGTCCAGCACGTTGTAACATTGTTGCCATTCGCTTCATTCATTCCTCATGGTCCTCAACCAATGAGCCAGATTTCTCATTATTTGTGCACCACTAGCAACAGTTTCCTTCGAGGAACAGCGAAACCTGCGCCCTGTGCTCTTGCCGACCGATGCCAGAGCAGCGGTTAACGTTTATTCATCCATAGCCGTTTTCAGTCGTCTGACTTTCGGTTTGTCTGCGACAGAGCCAGTTTCACGGAATTTCGCGAGAGGTTTCACCACCGCACTGTGGGCAATGGGTCGTCTGTCCAGGAGCTGTTCGTTGAAATCTTCCGCGTAAGACGGGCGCACCTCTCTCCTCATATCAGATCGCCCTCAAAGCGTTCAGCTTTCACATCACTTGTTAAGTAAGAAATATGTCACAACTGACAGAACCACTAAAAGCTGTGCTCAAATGAGAGCCACCGTTGTTTCTCTCGTGTAATTATCAGTCTGTCCGAAAAGTCAGACCACCCCTGTTTCCATTTGAAAATAAAGCCTTGCATCGAAGATGGAGACTTCCGAAATGGTCGACGTATTGGTAACATAGTCTCAAAGGTTTTCGCCCCTCTCCCGTCTGATATTACTCGACTTTGCTGCCGGCCGCTGTGGTCGAGCGGTTCTAGGCTTTTCAGTCCGGAATTGCCCTGCTGCTACGGTCGCAGGTTCGAATCCTGCCTCGGTCATGGATGTGTGTGATGTCCTTAGGTTAGTTAGGTTTAAGTAGTTCTACGTCTAGGGTGCTAATGACCTCAGAAGTTAAGTCCCGTAGCACTCAGAGCCATTTGAACCATTTTTAAGTCTAGGGGACTGATGACCTCAGATGTTAAGTCCCATAATGCTTAGAGCCATTTGAACCATTTTTTGGGAAGCCGATAGGCTGTCCGGGTGCTAATGATGTGAACACCTATCGAAAGTTTTTGAAGATCGATGAAAACAATGAGTAGGCGACAAAGTATAAGACGTTCGCACCTCATCACAGAATGTGGAGTTCGCAGTCTTGCCCGTTCTGTAAAGCTCGACAGGCGGCGATCTGTGTCAGATATGACAGCAGAGTACAAAGCTGCAGCAGGCAAAACTGTTTCAGAGCACCAAGCTCCGCGCACATTGATGAACGCCGAAGACGACCCTCACGTGTTCCCTTGTTGACGCAACGACATCGACAATTACGATCGCAGTGGGTACGGGATCGTCGAGACTGGATGGTGGACTTATGGGAATGCGTCAGCTGGTCGAGTGAATCACGTCTGTTGTCCAGGTAGATGATGACCTATGGATTCGCCGTCGTCCAGCCGAACAACTGCTCGAAACCTGCACCGCGTCATAGACGCAGGGCAGTGGCAGTGGGGGCACTGTTACGCTGTGGAGGACGTCCGCCTCAGATTCCGTGGGACTTTTGGTGGCACTGAAGGCACAGTAACAGCTGTTGATAACATGACTGTATCTCGGATCACCTGCATCTCATCACGCTTACTGTCATCCTCGATATTGATGGCATCTTTCAGCAAGACAAATACACATACCACAAGACCAGAATCGTGCTATTGCGGTTTGAGGGACGCAACTCATGTTGATGTCTTGGTCATCAAATTCGTCTGACCTTAATCCGTTGCAGCACGTCTGGGACGCTATCGGAGCCAACTTCGCGTCCACAAACCACCAGCCCGCAATTTATGAGAATTGCGTGACCTATGCCTAGACATCGACGGAAGACTACTATGCCAAGCAGAAAGGCGGTCGAAAGGTGGACCAACACGCCATTAAGCAGGTGGTCATAATGTTCTGGCTCATCAGTATATACACAGGTCAATTGAGGTGCAGTTGTTAGCTGTGGATACGGGGAACTTAGAACATCTGACCGCCGGCCGCTGGTGGCCGAGCGGTTCTAGGCGCTACAGTCTGGAAACGCGCGACCGCTACGGTCGCAGGTTCGAATACTGCCTCGGGCATGGATGTGTGTGTTGTCCTTAGGTTAGCTAGGTTTAAGTAGTTCTAGGTTCTATGGGACTTATGACCTCAGCAGTTGAGTCCCATAGTGCTCAGAGCCATTTGAACCATTTAGAACATCTGACCATACTGACTGTATCAGCCACACAAAGATGATAACATGAAAGGCAGTCAGTGATGATTTAAAACAGCGTATGAGATTGTGGCAGCAATGACTGTGCAACACGTTAAATTATAGCTGAGAGAAGGCGCTCTTTAAGAATGTGAATTTATCTCTTACAAGGGAACCTACCCATCGCACCCTTCTCAGATTTAGTTATAAGTTGGCACAGTGGATAGGCCTTGAAAAGCTGAACACAGATCAATCGAGAAAACAGGAAGAAGTTATGTGGAACTATGAAAAAAATAAGCAAAATATACAAACTGATTAGTCCATGCGCAAGATAGGCAACATCAAGGAGAGTGTAAGCTCAGGAGCGCCGTGGTCCCGTGGTTAGCGTGAGCAGCTGCGAGCCGGCCGGAGTGGCCGAGCGGTTAAAGGCGCTACAGTCTGGAACCACACGACCGCTACGGTCGCAGGTTCGAATCCTGCCTCGGGCATGGATGTGTGTGATGTCCTTAGGTTAGTTAGGTTTAAGTAGTTCTAAGTTCTAGGGGACTTATGACCACAGCAGTTGAGTCCCATAGTGCTCAGAGCCATTTTTTAGCAGCTGCGAAACAAGAGGTCCTTAGTTCATGTCTTCCCTCGAGTGAAATGCTTAATTTTTTATTTTCAGACAATTATTATCTGTCCGTCCGATGCGAGGTAACTGCGCCGTAGTATGGGGACGCTGCACCTAAACAAACATCGAAACACACGACGTCAGTCGACTACAGCGCACGGAAGAGAGAGTATTCCTGCTAACGAGGCTCCCTGGCTGGCAGCTGACTGTTCGCTACTTTGGACGAGAGTGGATTAAATACGTGAGATGTATTCCGTGGGCAATATGAATCCAGCAAATATAGCTCGCGGTCGCAAAACGCAGACACTAAACTTATTACAGTGAACAGAGACGTCAATAAACGAACGGACAGATCATAACTTTGCGAAAATAAAGAATGTACACTTTTCACTCGAGGGAAGTCTTGAACAAAGGACCTTTCGTTCCGCAGTTCCTAACGCTAACCACGGGACCACGGCGCTCCGGAGCTGATATTATCCTTGATCTAGCCTATCTTGCACATGGACTACTCAGTTTGTATATTTTGCTTATTTTTTTCATAATTCCACACAACTTCTTCCTGTTTTCTCGATTGATCTGTGTTCAGTTTTTCAAGGCCTATCCACTGTGCCAACTTATAAGTAAATCTGAGGGGGCTGCGATGGGGAGGTTCCCTTGTTAGTAAGATAAGGAAGTGCGACTGAATCGCTGATAATAATATATAAATGATCTTATAGAGCGCGTTGGATGCTCTTGAAGACTGTTCGCAGATGGTGCGGTTATCTGTAAGAAAGTAGCAGTGCCAGAAGACAGTATCGATTTGCAGAATGACCTGCAGAGGACTGATGAATGCTGCAGGCTCTGGCAGTTGACCCTGAACCTAAATGAGTGTAACAAATTGCGCATACATAAGAGTAGAAATCCACTGCTGTACAACTACATTATTGGTGAGGAAACTGCTCGAAACAGAATCTAGGAGTAATTATCCAGCGTGCGCTTACGTGGAATGACCGCATAGCCCAAATATTACGAAAAGCAAATGCCAGACTGAGATTCATAGAAATAATCTTAACGAAATGTAACTCATCCACGAAGGATGCGGCTTATAAGGCGCTTGTTCGACCGACTGTTGAGTATTGTTCATCAATATGGGATCCTTACCAGTTAGGACTGATAGAAGAGAAAGAGAAGATACAACGAAGAGCGCCGTTTTTCTTCATGAAATCGTTTAGTTGGTGAGAGCGCGTTACCAAAATTCTCAACAAACTCCTTTGGCAATCGTTAGGAGAAAGGTGTTGTGCATTAGGGAGAGGTTTACCACTGAAATTTCAAGAGAGCACTTTGCACGAAGAGTCTTACAACATATTAATTCCTCCCACATAAATGTCGTGCAATGACCATGAAGAGTAAATTCGAGAAATCATTCTTCGCATTCGCCATTCACGAATTGAACAGGGTAGGGGGATAAGTTAGTGATACCACAAGTACCTTCCGCCGCACGCCATGGCTTGAGGAATGTGATACAGATGTAGTGTAGACAACTCTTCATGCTAAAGAAACAAAAGACTGAAAAGTGACAGGTGTTTCAGCATGTGACTTCTGGTTGTCCGGAAGGACAGTGGCTTTCTCCAGGACGAAATAAGTCGATAAAGGAACTGTGAACTTTTTAAGACACAGGTTGCTAGGTTTTTAAAAATATGTAAATTTCGTATGTTCCTTTAAACGCTCTGATTTTAGTCCTGAAGTTAATATCAATGCCAGAATAATGGTAGAGTGCGTGGCGCTTTCTAACAGAGCCATAGGGGATTTGATAAAACAAAATGGTTGCAAGTGACGGATAATGGTGAAGATGGGAATTTGGTAAGTTAAAAGACTGAAATTTGTTTCACAGATATGTGTGTCCTAAATTCCTCCAGAGTATCCGAGGGCTTCATTAGTCATACGTATTTATATATGATAGTTAGTGATGTACTCGTGACTGAATTGTTCACAAGTTCTACCTCCTCACATTAAGACAGCTCTTCCGTGATTTCCCAGCAAGCCCTGGTCCCGTTCCGCCCCCAGTGTTTCTCCAGTTCATTGGTTTCGATTTTACTGAGCTATATGACGTCATAAAGTAAAATTCCAATCACGTCATGGGCACAACAGCAGTGCATTAATCAAGTGAAACTAACTTTTGAAACGAAAATAGTTATTTTAGTATTTGTAACTTAGGTATCATTCAGAGTTACTAGCTTTATGGAAATAAGGACCACAAACGTAAGGAAAATAGATCGCGGCATTATTGTTTCCTCTATGGTGTCAGTGATGTGCCCAAGTTCTCCGTCCTTACTTACGGTGGTCTTCCTTAGCGCGATACAAGTAAAACTACCCACGTTAGACAAACAATCAGAAACTGTTTTATGTATAACTCTGACATTTCTTCCTTATGTCAGATAGAATAAATTTTCATCATTTCTAATCCGTTATTAATTCTTTCCTCACATCCAATCGTTACCTGTTACCAACTTGCTGTGTACGGGCAGGGAGTAGTGTTGGTTTCCTCGCGTAACGTACTAAAGAAGTTTTTATGCTAGTAAAATCATAATCTCGCAAAATCTCCAAAACAGTCTGTAGCCAATTCCTATTCTAGTTGCATCCGGACAATTATTAATGAACAATTATTAACTTGAAATACGACGTACTGGCGATATTATTTGTTTTCACGCATAATGTGGCCCGTACACTCGGTTTTCTTGTGTTTCCACAGCCACTTATACATCCATACAGCATCGCTAATTCTACTGGCTGTCAGGTTTGTTTCGTATACGTATTTCAAACCAGGCAAAGCACAATTTTGAAGAATAACAAAGGATATAAAAGTTTGAGATTGTGTAGCTGCAACTGACGCTAATCTTCAAATGTAATGCAATGCGCACTGGAGGTGGTACATGTGTTTTCCGCTGTGAAATAAGGACAGAATCAGAACTGAAATATATTGAGATATGGTAATGAAGGCAGAAAACTGCATATGCTATTTTTAGATTAGATCTTAAAACTCTGCAAATCGCTCTGTCATATTCCAAACAGACAGTTACATCTTCTACACTCTTAAAGTAAATGTCCCGTAACATGCTTAGAGAACAAGTGCTTTATGGGGTACAGAATATTTTCCAGAAGGAAGTGTAGTTTCCAAACAGGCTAGCTTGGAATGTTAAACCGAGGTTTGTAGTCAGATAGTTAGCGGTATTGTAGATGTCCTTTTGCACTAAATGCGTAGACAGTAGTAACAGATCGCAATACGCTGTGAACCAGAAAACTGCTTCTGCAGCTACACAAGAAGAGAGGTGGAGAAACATTTCAATTAAAGTGTTTCAATAAGTGAAGCAGTCATCAGACAGAAGATTTTTTTCAATACCACAATACTTAGCTAGGCATTGCTGCTGGAGGGGGTATGCCGTTGTCTCTCTCCGACCTTTGAACTGACTACCAAACCAGTTGTAGGAGGTACCATCAGTTTAATGCGGACTCCGAACCACGGTACAACTCGAAATTTTTCACGTCAACAAATATTGCCAGAGGCGTAACTAATGAAAGGCAACAGCTACAAATCCTAGGTTTGAACGGCGATAGAACCTGAGACCTCTGGATATGCGGTCTGGCACTTTGCCACTGATTATGAGCCACCTACAGAGTTTCAGTACAGTGCTAATACAAGACTGACGACTCAGCCACAAGTGTGTGCATAGCTGTTTCAGTGTTAGCGTTGATTGTTACAAGATTTAAAGCGTTATTGTAATACGAGTCGAATATCTTCATTAGGGAGGGGATTCATTATTAGAATCAGAATTAAAACGAGATTTGGAAAACTTATGATCGAATAAGGCAGAAGGAATGGATAACATTCCATCAGAATTTCTAAAATCAGTGGGGGAAGTAGCAACGCCGCGCGGGATTAGCCGAACGGTCCTCGGCGCTGCAGTCATGGACTGTGCGGCTGGTCCCGGCGGAGGTTCGAGTCCTCCCTCAGGCATTGGTGTGTCTGTATTTGTCCTTAGAATAATTTAGGTTAATTAGTGTGTAAGCTTAGGGACAGATGACCTTAGCAGTTAAGTCCCATAACACTTCACACACATTTGAACATTTTGAAGTGGCAACATAGGAACTATTCACGTTGATGTATAGATTATATGACTCTGGCGATAAATCATCTGACTTTAGGAAAATATTATCCACACAATTCCGAAGATTGCAAGAGCCGACAAGTGCGAGAATTATGGCACAATCAGCTTAACAGCTCATGCATCCAAGTTGCTGACAATAGATAGACGAATGGAAAAGAAAACTGAGAATGTGCTAGATGACGGCGAGTTTGGCTTTAGGAAAGGTAAAGGCACCAGAGAGGCAATTCTGACGTTGCCGGTGATAACGGAAGCAGGACTGAAGAAAAATCAAGACACGTTCACAGGATTTGTCAGCGTGGAAAAAGCGTTCGACAATGTCAAATGGTGCAAGATGTTCGAAATTCTGAGGAAAATAGGCGTATGCTGTAGGGGAAGACGGGTAATATACAACACGTACACGAGTCAAGAGGGAACAATAGGAGTGGCAGATTAAGAACGAAATGATAGTATAAAAAAGAGTATAAGATAGGACTGTAGTCTTCTACCCGTTCTGTTCAGTCTATACATCGACGAGCGATGTCGGAAATAAAAGAAAGGTTCAAGGATGGAATTAAAATTCAGGGTGAAAGGATATCGATGAGAAGATTCGCTAAATGCGTTGTTTTCCTCAGTGAAAGTGAAGAAGAATTACATAATCTTCTTAACGGAATTAACAGTCTAATGAGTACAGAATTAGACTGAGATTAATCGAAGAAAGACGAAAATAATGAGAAGTAGCACAGATGAGAACAGCGAGAAACTTAACATGAGGATTGGTGATGACGAACTAGATGGAGTTAAGGAATTCTGCTACCTAGACAGCAAAATAACTCATGATGGCCGCAGCAAGGAGGACATAAAAAGCAAACTAGCCCTGACAAAAAGAGCATTCCTGGCCAACTGAGGTCTACTTGCATCACAGATAGGTCTTAATTTGAGAAAGAAATTTCTGAGAATTTACGTTTGTAGCACTGCTTTGTATGGTGGTGAAACATGGACTGTAGGAAAACCGGAAAAGATGAGAATTGAAGCATTTGAGATGTGGTGACACAGAAGAATGTTGAAAATTAGGTGGACTGATACGGTTACGAAAAAGGAGGTTCTCTGCAGACTCTGCGAGGAATGTAATATATGGAAAACACTGACAAGAAGAAGGGACAGGATGGTAGGACATGTTAAGCAATAACGGAGTACTTCCATTGTACTAGAATGAGCTGTAGAGGGTAAAGAACTGTAGAGCAAGGCAGAGATTGGAATATATATTGTAGGGTCTCTATGACGGCGTTGAATGTGGATGCAATGACGTTATATTCATGCAGATTGGTACTGGGAATCCTGTGGCGAAATAGGAACAGATGACTCTGCCCAAAACTATAAGACGGCTTGTGATATTTGTGGCCTCGCAAAACACAAGAACTGATGAAGAATCAGACCTGATGGTAAGCAACACAAAACTGTCACTTCATACAAAAATATTCGAAAAAGTTCCTAGTGGCAGTCATTACTTTTCTCACAGTATATTTTTGCCTTTGGGTTCCCTATTCTTCAGTTGAAGGATGTCAAAATTTCAGCCTGTTAACATAATTGTATAAGCAGCTGCCAACATTACCAGGGACAGCATTATCATGTAGAAGTGGCGTTATTTCCACTATCGAACTCCTTAACTACAAAAATATCAACTATCGATGGCACAAAAGTGTTGAAACATGTTTGGGTTTCAATAAAAACGGTTTCTTGTATAACGAGCTGATCTTATGTCCAGTAATTTCATCTCCAAACACGGCCACTGCAGGAGCAGCAAAACCAAATGAAGAATACCTTTCACTGCGTTAGAGCCATTGTCGGTAGTGAGTGAATGTATTTTGCCTCGGTCGGTATCTCAATGTTTTCTCCAGTGTGAGAAGGTAAAAAGACTCCACCGCAAGAACTCTGTGTTCCAGTTGAAATTAGAAGAACCAGTGAGCTGTGAAACTCCGGTATCTGGCAGTATTATGAAGAAAGGTACATGTATCAGAAGGTAAAGAAAGCTAGAGAGAGCCTGAAATTTATCTTTCTATTTCTCATAAATTATATCGTAGAATGTACGTACTGCTTTGCATTTCATAGCGGGGAACAACTTGGTGTAAGAATCTTGTAATTCCGATCCTTTCTACAATAGATGATGGCTCGTTATCTAGTGGAATCATTTCTTCTGTTAAATGATGTTTCTTGGCTTTCACGTCGTTTATATCCCTAAGCAATTTCCTTTAGAATGATTTTGACGTAGTCCAGTGCATTTCTGACAATGCTGAAGACGATCTTGTAACCCGCCCAGATAGTTGTGCTTGTTAAGGCGCTCCTCCCGAGACTATGATGTGCGGCTGCTCCAGATGTAATACGCCTGTCCGGTTAAACGACGAAGGTCGGTATGCCGGCCGCCTTGTACACTACTGGCCATTGAAATTGCTACACCACGAAGATGACGTGATACAGACGCGAAATTTAACCGACAGGAAGAAGATGCTGTGATATGCAAATGATTAGATTTTCAGAGCATTCACACAAGGTTGGAGCCGGTGGCGACACCTACAACGTGCTGACATGAGGAAAGTTTCCAACCGATTTCTCATACACAAACAGCAGTTGACTGGCGTTGCCTGGTGAAACGTTGTTGTGATGCCTCGTGTAAAGAGGAGAAATGCGCACCATCACGTTTCCGACTTTGATAAAGGTCGGATTGTAGCCTATCGCGATTGCGGTTTATCGAGTCGCGACATTGCTGCTCGCGTTGGTCGAGATCCAATGACTGTTAGCGGTGGGTTCAGAAGGATAATACGGAACGCCGTGCTGGATCCCAACGGCGTCGTATCACTAGCAGTCGAGATGACAGGCATCTTATCCGCATGGCTGTAACGGATCGTGCAGCCACGTCTCGATACCTGAGTCAACAGATGGGGACGTTTGCAAGACAACATCCGAATGCACGAACAATTCGACGAAGTTTGCAGCAGCATGGACTATCAGCTCGGAGACCATGGCTGCGGTTACCCTTGACGCTGCATCACAGACAGGAGCGCCTGCGATGGTGTACTCGACGACGAACCTGGGTGCACGAACGGCAAAACGTCATTTTTTCGGATGAACCTAGGTACTGTTTACAGCATCATGATGGTCGCATCCGTGTTTGGCGACATCACGGAGAACGCACATTGAAAGCGTGTATTCGTCATCGCCATACTGGCGTATCACCCGGCGTGATGGTATGGGGTGCCATTGGTTACACGTCTCGGTCACCTCTTGTTCGCATTGACGGCACTTTGAACAGTGGACGTTACATTTCAGATGTGTTGCGACCCGTGGCTCTGCACTTCATTCGATCCTTGCGGAACCCTGCATTTCAGCAGGATAATGCACGACCGCATGTTTCAGGTCCTGTAAGGGCCTTCCTGGATACAAAAATGTTCGATTGCTGCCCTGGCCAGCACATTCTCCAGATCTCTTACCAACTGAAAACGTCTGGTCAATGGTGGCCGAGCAACTGGCTCGTCACAATACGCCAGTCGCTACTCTTGATGAACTGTGGTATGGTGTTGAAGCTGCATGGGCAGCTGTACGTGTACACGCCATCCGAGCTCTGTTTGACTCAATGTCCAGGCGTATCAAGGCTTTTATTACGGCCATAGGTGGCTGTTCTGGGTACTGATTTCTCAGGATCTGTGCACCCAAATTGGGTGAAAATGTAATCACATGTCAGTTCTAGCATAATATATTTTTCCAATGAATAGCAGTTTATCAGCTGCATTTCTTCTTGGTGTAGCAATTTTAATGGGCAGTAGTGTATATGGTTTTTAGGCGGTTTCCCATATCGCCCTACATGAATAATAGGCTGATACGAAAGTCCGCCGGCCGATGTGGCCGTGCGGTTTCAGGCGCTTCAGTCTTGAACCGTGCGACTGCTACGGTCGCAGATTCGAATCCTGCCTCGGGCATGAATGTGTGTGCTGTCCTTAGGTTAGTTAGATTTAAGTAGTTCTAAGTTCTAGGGGACTGATGACCACAGATGTTAAGTCCCATAGTGCTCAGAGCAATTTTTTGAACGAAAGTCCGGCCTCAGTTACACGATTCTCAAAGACAGAAATTTCCCCTCGCTTTGGCATGAACAACAACACTGCACGCAGACAGTTACGGTACATGTATTTCGTCCCAGGGACGGTGGGGCTGGTTGTGGTGGCGTGGGGCAGTGAGGAGGGGAGGGGTGCAATGGGGTGACTGCAGGAAGGGCATCAGGCCACACCTTCAATTATTGCGCGAAATCGCTTCATAACCATGCCGACCCTGCGCTGAAGCAGGACAAAGGCATGAGAGGAAGAAGCTGAAGACGAAGTC
This sequence comes from Schistocerca nitens, assembly GCF_023898315.1. NCBI lineage: Eukaryota > Metazoa > Arthropoda > Insecta > Orthoptera > Acrididae > Schistocerca > Schistocerca nitens. The sequence goes on from NC_064615.1 coordinate 38,757,169, forward strand.
GCACTGGAGGCGGCCACGGAAGGCGCAGCCAAGGCTGCAGCTGTACCTTTATTAACTGCTTGGAAGTCGATGTTTCGTTTCCAAGTGACTTTTCGCAGTTCACGTACCGATTAGATAAAAAAATTGTTTGGTTTAAGGTAGGCTAGGTATTTTCTAATTAGCTTTATTATAATTACAGTCTTGGATCACAGTGTTTATTTGTAATCAGGTTAAAATTTTGATTGGTAATGACCACTTCAGACCTGAGTAAACAGTACTGCATTTACCTATTAGATAAATAACTACGTTTCACAAAACATACGCACATCCCATACAAGTTTAATTAACCAGAATATTCGATAAATGGATAAATTTTTAACGATATTTATCATCGTAGTAATAGACGAACACTTTGGTTGTCAGTGTAATAAAAATATTCAGAACAGAAGACTTGACAGTCCAAGGCTTTAGTACATACTTGCTCTTTAGCCTTGTCCGCCACGAGAAATTTGAACTCGGCTCTACAAACAAACTGTAAACCTATCATTGTTTACAGCAAAATTTTCCCAAATGACGTTTATCGTAATCCGTTTTGCAGTTAGCAAATTATTTTCAGTAGTAACCTCAAATAACAACAGTAGAATGTGATCGGAATTCGCAAAAAACTAAACAGTCAGATCAATCAATAAATATGTCAGCTTTCAGGCAGATTAAAACTATAGGCCGAACCGAGATTCGAACTCGGGACCTTTCTGTTTCGCAGGTAAGTGCTCCACCTACCTATATCAGATTTATTACATCAACTCATTTCACATATATGAAATTACATGGTTGCAGACATCTTCCAAGAATATGAGCGGAAAGGAAAATCGGGTGAAACAAGGCATCCTTCGCCTCCTTATGTAAGGAAACGGCCGCAAAACAGGGCCCTGCAAGGAGCCAGTGAGCCGATCCAGCTTATCATATCGATAAATAGTAACTTAGTCCCCCGAGTATCTCAGGCGTGAACGTAGCCTTCTAACTGAACGTTATCGTCATTCTTCTCGTCCCGCACCTGGTAACTTCAACATGCCGGAGGGGCCGCGCATAATACAAATAATTGGCGAAATTAGTACTACAGTGTTTGTGCCACTGTAGGATCGTATGTCCCTCTTCTAGAATACACCACAGTGTAAGACATTCTTATCACCTTTTCGATAAACATAATGTGTAGCCATCCCTTTTATCCAATTCACTAACAGATCGAATTACCAAAGCACGGCTCACGAACAGTAATAAAAGCTTCACATCCGCCGATACCTCGTGTTCCACTTTATAAATCATAAATAAAGCAGAGTAGTAAGTGCGTACGTTGAACGCAGTAGGCATGCCATTATTGCACACTCTTTTTTGACGAATTAATTAAATTAATTTTATTTTAATACGAATTATTAATATTATTTCATTTTCATGAATTTTATTTCCTAGGATTTTCAGGTATAATAACTACAACAATACTGTGGGAAGAGACTGCTTAACATGGATAAATTCAAATTCTAGAGTAAAGATCTGCGATATATTTACACGCCTGAAAATTTTCATGATTAATATTAATTAAAAATTAAAATAAAATTAATTTAATTAATTCGTATTAAAATAAAAATAATTTCATTAAGTCGTCAAAAAAGGTTGTGTGATAAAAACATGCCGACTGAGCAACAACGTACCCAATTACTATTAAGCTGTGAGGACGGATCGTCGCCGGCCGATGTGGCCGAGCGGCTGTAGGCGCTTCAGTCTGGAACCGCGCGACCGCTACGGTCGCAGGTTTGAATCCTGCCTCGGGCACGGATGTGTGTGATGTCCTTAGGTTACTTAGGTTTAAGTAGTTCTAAGTTCTAGGGGACTGAGGACCTCAGATGTTAAGTCCCATAGTGCTCAGGGCCATTTGAACGGATCGTCAGTCGTGCCTGGGCAGCTCAGTCGGTAGAGCACTTGCCCACGAAAGGCAAAGGTTCCGAGTTAGAGTCTCGGCTCGGCACATAGTTTTAATCTGCCAAGAAGTTTCACATCAATGCACATCCTGGTCCAAACTGAAAATTTTATTCTGGAACAAACATGTCATTCGCTCACTTCACTCACGAACGACGATTTGCCCGAATCCTGTCAGCACCCGAGTACCATTACTTTGCGCAGTTGGCGATGTTCCGCCCAATATCCAGCTGCAGGGTGTAAGACTATCGGTCATTAGAAATGGATACCTTCCTGTCTTGCTAGCAATACTTACGTGATCCAAATACTACGAAATACAGTACAGAAAAAGCAATACACCAATACATAAAACCTCATTGGTAGTTTTGCTTTCGGAGCGGCAGAATGTATTACCTTTTAGAATTTCATAACATAATTAATTGAAGACGACATTGGTACCCATCACTGGAGTCTAGAAACCTTGGGAGCCTAAAAGTCAGACCAAAAAAGCATTCTAGCGGAGCTGGAGGTGCCATTAAGCAGGCAAGCAGACAAGTTTATGGCAATGGTTACGAGACGCAGGAAATGTTCGAAGTACAAGGTCGACGATGAGCATCAACTTCACTACTGGAACAATATCAAGGCCTACCTGTACGACGTAATCTAATCAGGTCTGCAAGACAGTTGTCTGCAGAGCTTGCGACTTCATCACGAGTTGCGGTTTCCTGACGAAATGTTTAGCGAAGGCTGAGAGCTGTATGTTACCTTATATGTCCCTCACATCAGTACGTAGCATCAACAGGTTAGTGTTCATCACGAACGTGGTTTTGCAGTCAGTGCAATGTTTACAAACGCGGAGTTGGCAGATGCCCATTTTATGTATGGATTAGCACGGGGCAATAGCCGTGGCGCGGTACGTTGTATCGAGACAGATTTCCAGAACGAAGGTGTCCCGACAGGAAGACGTTCGAAGCAATTGATCGGCGTCTTAAGGAGCACGGAACATTCCAGCCTATGACTCGCGACTGGGGAAGACCTAGAACGACGAGGACACCTGCAATGGACGAGGCAATTCCTCGCGCAGTTGACGATAACCCTAATGTCAGCGTCAGAGAAGTTGCTGCTGTACAAGGTAACGTTGACCACGTCACTGTATGGAGAGTGCTACGGGAGAACCAGCTGATTGGCCTCCTCGGGTACACTTCTGCGAATGGTTCATCCACCAATGTGTCAATCCTCATTTCAGTGCAAATGTTCTCTTTACGGATGAGGCTTCATTCCAACGTGATCAAATTGTAAATTTTCACAATCAACAAGTGTGGGCTGACGAGAATCCGCACGCAATTGTGCAATCACGTCATCAACACAGATTTTCTGTGAACGTTTGGGCAGGCATTGTTGGTGGTCTTGATTGGGCCCCATGCTCTTCCACCTACGCTCAATGGAGCACGTTATCATGATTTCATACGGGATACTCTACCTGTGCTGCTAGAACATGTGCCTTTACAAGTACGACACAACATGTGGTTCATGCACGATGGAGCTCCTGCACATTTCAGTCGAAGTGTTCGTACGTTTCTCAACAACAGATTCGGTGACCGATGGATTGGTAGAGGCGGACAAATTCCATGGCCTCCACGCTCTCCTGACCTCAACCCTCTTGATTTTCATTTATGGGGGCATTTGAAAGCTCTTGTCTACGCAACCCCGGTACCAAATGTAAAGACTCTTCGTTCTCGTATTGTGGACGGCTGTGATACAACACGCCATTCTCCAGGGCTGCATCAGCCCATCAGGGATTCCATGCGACGGAGGATGAATGCATGATCCTCGCTAACGGAAGACATTTTGAACATTTCCTGTAACGAAGTGTTTGAAGTCACGCTGGTACGTTCTGTTGCTGTGTGTTTCCATTCCATGATTAATGTGATTTGAAGGGAAGTAATAAAATGAGCTCTAACATGGAAAGTAAGCGTTTCCGGACACATGTCCACATAACATATTTTCTTTCTTTGTGTGTGAGGAATGTTTCCTGAAAGTTTGGCCGTACCTTTTTGTAATACCCTGTATATTAAGAGGTCAAGTGAAGGTAGCATTATTCTTTGTGAGGTACTGCAGTGTACGACATTTCACAGATACTACTGCTGCAGAATTCCTCTTCACGGACTGTAATGCCAGCATGCATTGATCTGGTAGATTAATTTCTTGCACGTGAAGGTAACCGCTGTCACCAAGTTAGCTGAACGCTGAAGAGGATCTGAGGCATTGGACTAGAAGATGTATTGCAGTCTTTCAGTCGTCTCAAGATACTTTTAGAGATCGGCACAGTTCTTTTTTAGGACTTGGATCGATCACCAATGATCTTTCTTAAGCATCTCGCAGATTATACCATCGCTCTGGGTAGCATATGTGGAAACTGCGAAAACCACATAATTTATTAACTGTTCGCTGTCGCGGGCTCGATTTTCATGAATTTAAATTGCATTTCTCATCCCAGAATTTTTTAAGTATGTCTTTTGGACACTGTGGTATTTGAAAATGTCTTGTGGTTAAGCTTTACCTTTGACATAAAAATTTTCCGGGTGTGGTAGCACGTCATATTGTGGAAAATAGTGAAACTGATGTTTCAGCGAAGGTTACAGTAGTCTTCTGAATTACAAATTTACCCAGAAGAAGGCTACTGTAATTGTCATGGAAACATTGGTTTCCCCAGTAAAAGTTTTTTAAACTGAAGCCCCAAAGAAACTGGTACAGGCTTACATATTCAAATACAGAAATATGTAAACAAGCAGAATACAGCACTGCGGTCGCCAACGCCTGTATTAGACAACAAGTGTCTGGCGCAGTCGTTAAATTGGCTACCTAAAATGGCAGGTTATCAAGATTTAAGTGAATTTGAACATGGTACTATAGTTGGCGCACGAGCGATGGGGCACAGCGTCTCCGATGTAGTGATAAAGTGGGGATTTTCTCGTACGACCACTTCACGAGTGTACCGAGAATATCAGGAATCCGGTAAAACATCAAATCTCCGATATCGCTGCGGCCGGGAAAAGACCCTGCAAGAACGGGACCAACGACGACTGAAGAGAATCGTTCAACGTGACAGAAGTGTAACCCTTCTTCAAATTGCAGCAGATTTCAATGCTGGGCCATCAATAAATATCAGCGTGAGAACCATTCAACGAAACGTGATCGATGTGGGCTTTCCAAACCGAAGGCCCACTCGTGTATCCTTGATGACTGCACGACACAAAGCTTTGCGCCTCGCCTGCACCCGTCAACACCGACATTGGCCTGTCGATGAGTGGAAACATGCTGCCTGGTTGGACGAGTCTCGTTTGAAATTGTATGGAGCGAATGGACGTGTACGGTATGCAGACAACCTCATGAATCCATGGACCCTACAAGTGAGCAGAGGACCGTTCAAGCCGGTGGAGGCTCTGTAATGGTGTGGGGCGCGAGCGGTTGGAGTGAAATGGGACCCCTGATACGTCTAGATACGACTCTGTCAGGTGACACGTATGCAAGCATCCTGTCCAATTACCTGCATCCATTCATGTCCATTGACGCTACATTCCGCGCCTGGTTGCTTACAGGTGGAAGAACTGGGGAGAGGTGCGACTGAACATCACCCACACTGCCGACAAGCTACAAAACAACATTTATTAAAACCTGTTGACATTCAATGAAACACATATCAAGGTGAATGAAGGTTAAGATTTTTATATTGAAAAGTGAAAGTAACTTAACTACACTATTTAAGCTAGTTCATTTTAAAAGGAAACGTTTGATTAACTTACTGAAACACGAGACTGGCTTGACAAAATTAACATCATTTAATAGTTTCAGGAGCTGAGCGTCAGAAAGTTGACTAGGGAGTACAAAACACTTACTAAGGCCTGAAAATGAATAACATCTAGATAAATTTTACGAAGCGTGTTTCAAACACAATAAAAAATAATTGATCCAGAGTACCCGTCGCCGCTGGCCCTACTTAGGCTCAGAATCCTGGCTTTCGTCTTCTAGAACGCACGAAATAAACACATGTAACTATGCAGGAACATAATATAACTGACAGTCGTAAAACTTGAAATCAGGGGCGGCGGCACAGGAGGCTACGTCAGGCAGCACGAAAACGCTCAAGGCATGTATCCTGGGAGACTGACGTGATAATCACAAAATTTGCGCACCAATTACAAACCTGTGACAAGACACTACTCGCTGGCTGAACACCACCACTAATAACAATAATAATAATGATAATAGCAACAAGGCCTCGGGAGTAGACAACATTCTATTAGAAATACTGATAGCCTTAGGAGAGCCAGCCCTGACAAAACTCTACCATCTGGTGAGCAAGATGTATGAGTCAGGCGAAATACCCTCAGACTTCAAGAAGAATATAATAATTCCAATCCCAAAGAAGCAAGTGTTGACAGATGTGAAAATTACCGAACTATCAGTTTAATAAGCCACGGCTGCAAAATTACTAGCGCGAATTCTTCACAGACGAATGGGAAAACTGGTAGAAGCCGACCTCGGGGAAGATCAGTTTGGATTCCGTAGAAATGTTGGAACACGTGAGGCGATACTGACCCTACGACTTATGTTAGAAGAAAGATTAAGGAAAGGCAAACCTACGTTTCTAGCATTTGTAGACTTAGAGAAAGCTTTTGACAATGTTGACTGGAATACTCTCTTTCAATTTCTGAAGGCGGCAGGGGTGAAATACAGGGAGCAAAAGGCTATTTACAATTTGTACAGAAACTAGATGGCAGTTATAAGAGTTGAGGGGCATGAAAGGGAAGCAGTGGTTGGGAAGGGAGTAAGACAGGGTTGTAGCCTCTCCCCGATGTTATTCAATCTGTATATTGAGCAAGCAATAAAGGAAACAAAAGAAAAGTTCGGAGTAGGTATTAAAATCCATGGAGAAGAAATAAAAACTTTGATGTTCGCCGATGACATTGTAATTCTGTCAGAGACAGCAAAGGACTTGGAAGAGCAGTTGAACGGAATGGATGGTGTCTTGAAGAGAGGATATAAGATGAACATCAAGAGAAGCAAAACGAGGATAATGGAATGTAGTCGAATTAAGTCGGGTGATGCTGAGGGGATTAGATTAGGAAATGAGACACTTACAGTAGTAAAGGAGTTTTGCTATTTGTGGAGCAAAATAACTGATGATGGTCGAAGTAGAGAGGATATAAAATGTAGACTGGCAATGGCAAGGAAACCGTTTCTGAAGAAGAGAAATTTGTTAACATCGAGTATAGATTTAAGTGTCAGGAAGTCGTTTCTGAAGATATTTGTATAGAGTGTAGCCATGTATGGATGTGGAACATGGACGATAAATAGTTTAGACAAGAAGAGAATAGAAACTTTCGAAATGTGGTACTACAGAAGAATGCTGAAGATTAGATGGATAGATCACATCACTAATGAGGAGGCATTGAATAGAATTGGGGAGAAGAGAAATTTGTGGCACAATTTGACTAGGAGGAGGGACCGCTTGGTAGGACATATTCTGAGGCATCAGGGAATCACCAATTTAGTATTGGAGGGCATCGTGGAGGGTAAAAATCGTAGAGGGAGACCAAGAGATGAACACACTAAGCAGATTCAGAAAGATGTAGGTTGCAGTAGGTACTGGGAGATGAAGAAGCTTGCACAGGATAGAGTAGTATGGAGAGCTGTACCAAACCAGGCTCTGGACTGAAGACCACAACAACAACAATAGTAACAATAATAATTAACGGCAATGCACGCACAGTAGTTTCTAATAAAAAAAATGCTTCTCAAATCGATGTAACAAATTTTAGAAATTGGAAGGACCGCGATCTCTTGGTCCCTGTAGCCCGGAATAAGTTCAAACGTCTATCATTAACCAAGTTAAAATACTACGTCCTTGGCGCGGAACTAGAAAAAGATAATATGGTGGCACATGGGACAGACATTCTTAAATACTACCAAAAGGTTGGCTAGAGAGCTTCCTTCGGGATGTGCCAGAAAGCTTTCATTGTCGTGAGGTAGTAATTAATGGCTCAGTAAATTTACTATAGAATGCCTCGAGAATTAAGTTTCAACACATATTTAATACATAAAACATAAGTAAACAAGAAGGGAATGTCAAATTTAACGAACTACTACACAGTAATTTGCTATACTATAAGGCAAATGCGACACCTGTGTGGCCCACCGGAAAGCGGTTAGATACGGCACGTGCGGTAACGCAAGCAGTTATATTCAAATTTAGAGACAGTAAGTACGTGGTCGGCGACCACAAAATTCTGAACAAGAAGCTGAACTGAAACACGAACCAGGGGCAACGTACTTCGTTAAGTCACAAAGTGCTGACGTAAACGAAGGTTTCTACTGCAACAGGAGGAACACTAGGAACCCACTGAGACACAGCCACTGCCCAGAAATGACCCATGCTCAATTAATTTAGCGCCGAGTGTTCTCAAACGTCTCACCAGGAAGATCTTCTGAGATGTCAGGTGAAGAATAATTCCCGGAATTGTCTGAAACTCGACGGTGTAGCAGATGGCTTTCTTCCGCGTGCTCTTCTCAGAGTGTGTCCACATCATTCCGCTGAGTTACCTTCCCCACGTCCTCCTCGGAAACACGCCCCATGTGTCCAGAAGAAAAGTCGCCAACGAACCGTAGGATCCGCAAAAGACGGTTCCACGTCGAACACGCTCACTGAACTCAAAATCGACGCTCACAGCACCTCTTCTCACCACCGCTCACGTTGGTCGTCCAATACCATGTCCCTTCCTCATGGCTTTACAAGCAGCGCGGCCAGCGCTCTAGATATACGTCTGCAGGGCGCATGGCGCGACCTATCGATTCGCACAACGTCTCACGTTACCTTTACATTTTTTCTGGATACTTTGCTCACTGATTGCAGTTTATCAAAAACACCCGGCGCGTGATTTGTATATTAAAGGAGTAATTATTTTTATTAGAAACATTTATTGAATTTGCGATCTTATTAACTTTATATAATTTCTTACAGCCATTTTTAAGTTCTTTTCAGGCATCTGAAGACCAGTTTCATCAAATTTTTTGTCACTGCAGTGCAACTTTGGGCTTATTTATATAGGCGTGAATTGGCCATTATATGGAGACAGTGCGTCATAAAGTTTTATTGGTGAAAAAATGCTGACTAAAAACGTAGTTTGGTAGCCTCAGAACCCCTGCAATGACCCTGGAACTCTGGCCATACGTTCTCTATGGTAGTTAAAATTACATTTGTGCCTGAAACCAGATATTATGTGCATATTTCCGTGAATACGTATGTTAACTTTGAACGTTTGGATCACGGTAAAAAAATGAACATATGGCATTGTCGACAGGGAGACCCCATGCGGGGGAGTTCAGCCACCGCATTGCAAGCCCTTTTTAGCTGACGCCACTTCAGCGACTTGCGGGCCAATGATAACGAGAATGTGGATACAGGACGCACAACAGCCAGTCCTCTGCCGGGAATCGAACCCGGGCCCCCTTCGTGGTAGGCGGAAACGCTACCGCTGCGCTACGGAGGCGGACTGGATCGAGGTAATGGATAAAGATATCAAAAAGAGGTTCAAACTCCCCCAGGAACATCGTCCTAAGAACATATGGTAAAATTTTCGGTGATTCGCCATGGACGGAAGCATAGCAATGCTCATGCACACATTGGTACTTTTGGTACCCAAAAGTCATGGCTTTTCGTGTGTAACTTGATGAAGGGTACAGATTTTCGACAACGGGAAAATGGCCTTCCTAGGAGAATGTCCAAGGAATGTACAATTAAAATTGAGCCATTTTGAATGTTTATTTAGATAATGGAGGCTGACGGGTAAAAACTGATTTTCGCGGATTTCTGCATATGTACGGTAACTTTGAACCTCTGGGTCTCGTTAATCGAAAATAATATGGAAAAAAGTTTCGAAGTTCCCGAAAACATCATGTGATATGGTAAAAATTTCGAGGATCTATCGTGAATAAAAATTATAAAACAGGGTAAGATGAATTTAAAACACATTTATCAAGCGCATGTAGGAACTGATACTAAATTCAATGAATTTATATCAGTGCGCAGGGATTGCTAGTATCATACAATGTATGGGTATCTATTTATTAATAAAACAAGAAAACTGAATGACATACGTTAAACTTTAAGGAGTTTCTCTTTAGTAGATAGAGTAGCAATACGAGACTACATAAATATATAACATAGTTTGAGCAAATGTCATGCAGCATTCTGAAGGGATGATGCGCAGGCCAAACATCCATCTACATCGTGATACAAAAATTGAAGCAGTAACGCAAGTCTTGAAAAGTGTACTGTGGAAGTTAAAAATATCAATGGAAGTCTTAAACATCACACTGCGAAAACATGTATAACAATTAGCAGGGAGGCCTTCCATAAGCAGAGGAGGCATCTACGTGGGTGCATGGTCAGGGACCTGAGGAAGAGGTTTGACAAAGTCCTTCATATGGAGACTGACATGATATGGAGCTGAGATATGAACACTGAATAAAGAGGAAGAATGAAGAATAGAAGCATTAGAGATATGATTTTGGAGGAGGATGGAAGGGATAAAATGGGTAGACAACGTGTGAAATGAGTAGCTGTTGAGAACAGTGGGAGAAGAGAGAGAAATTTTAAAGGTAGTGAGGAAGAGGAAACACAATTGGCTTTGACACTGGATGAGAAGAGATTGTTTACTGATGGATGCTATGAAAGGAACGGTGAATGGAAGAAGAAGAGGACGCAGAAAATACAAGAGGGTGGATGGTATAATGATAGGAAACAATTATAAAAAAACGAAGTGGGTAACAAATGACAGGAGAGCTAAGTGCGAAGACATGCCCTAGGGCAAAAGATTGATGATGACGATGACTGAAGATATGCTTCTCCGTGTGCTGTTGTGTTTGCGAGGTATCCAACTCCAAATGTCTATTACATTGTTACACGGCTGCGAGTGGTACATCATTCCTTGCAGACACGCTAGACAGTCTGCGTTGATATGCCAACAAATCGGGAAAATTCATTGAGGCATCGGTTATGGGCATTTACAAACACTAATTCCTTTCCGCCATTTAGTTACATGTCCCCGTCGATCCATCTTACTGCCCTGGTTCCATACAACAGATTGACGCAAAAGCACACTCCTTCACTGCCATGACTTCCAACAGCGTTGAAAAGTCACATGACCACATGATACCATTTCTACACTGTCTACACCAGGAGTCACCAAACTAAGACCCGTAGGCCAGATCCTTCCGGCGACGTCAGCTCATCTGTCCCATTAGGTTCATAAAACGTATGGAACACGAGACAGTGTGAAACAATTTCAATTTAATTTTTAGAATATTTGGAGATCTTCACTCGTGGCTGCTATGTGCATTCAATTTGCTGTAGTCAATGATCAGGAATCAGTTGGAAGATTTGAAAATTCCGGGTGCTCTGTTCATTCACTGCATCATTCATCAACAAGCACTCTGTGGGAAACACTTTGATATTTCTTGTGCACTGAAACCAGTTTGTTCTGCTGCTGTGAACTTCATTTGGGGGCATGCACTCTATCTCCGTCTGTTCCAGTCTTTTCTTGGAGAAATTGAATTCTGAGTTCTGTGACTTGCCTAATCATGCTCAGATAGGAAGCTCAGCTGCAGTAAAGTTTTGCTTTGTTCTCAGGAGCTCCAAAACGAAATGGATATTTTTCTCACTGAAAAAGATAGAGTTGTCAGATCCTACCCCTATGAATGAACTGAACTTTAAAATTCAGCGCAGCGATAACCTCATCTGTAATTTCTGTAGAATCAACAAAGGATTTTGGAGAAAGCTGTTATTGTTTGTAACATAACTGGAAGGAGCAAGCTTTCCTCATTGTCACTACTGCAAAGAGTATTGTGCTACTGCCCTTGAAGATGCCAACCTGCATTTTCCGAACAAAAAAAAATTATTTGTGACTTGTAGAAATATTTTTGGAGCGATTTTCAGATCTTGACAATAATGAGTGTGACATTCTTCTGTTCCAAAATTCGTTCCCTTGTAGCCTTCATGTTGTGCCAGTTGAACTACATTTGGTACTCACTGATTTGCTTACAAATGACTTGCACGTCTGAATAAATATGTTATCATTGTGGTCTAAAATAGTGGCTGACTCTGCCATTTTACGTGACAATATCCACAGAGAAGGGAAACCTGTTGAAGTTTACCGGTGCATACCTGATATCGAGATTCCGAAACTGAAGACATTTGCTGCTACTATGGAATCAGTGTATGGAACAAGCAATTCCCTTGATTGGATGCAGAAATACCAAACCAAACAATGATGATATCTTGACAGCCAAACGTCTGCTTCAAAAATCTCACTGATGTTTTCTGTGACTTATTTTTGTGTGATTCGAATCTGTGCACACTGGCTGTGACATAACTATCTTCTTGCTAACGTTGCCTTCTTTAATTACGCTTTCAGTAAATAAATTTGTTGGTTGTCCTTTTCTTGTGCATTGAATGCCACTCACCCATGGTTAACACGGAATGCTGAGTTTAGGGAATTTGAAGCCGTGAATAGTGTTAAAGACATTGCACGAAATAATGGCTATCACGAACATGAAATAGACACTCTATCACAACGCACAACTAAAAATAAAACAAACAATCTAACACGCCTTACTCACACAACATCCAAAAATCCAAGTACATAACGTTACCATATCTAGGCGTCATATCAGACAAAATAGCCAAACTGTTCAAAAAAACAGACATCAGGATCACCTTTGCCACCAACAACAACTTAAAAAAGAAACTGATACATGACATCTCACATCCCACAGAGAAACTTAACAAAGCAGTAATTTATAAATTTAATTGCAGACATTGCAACAAATATTACATTGGCCAAACGCGAAGAAATTTTAAAACCCGCTTTAAAGAAAACATTGGCTGTTTCAGACTTGGCAAACCGAATAAATCAGCTATATCGAAACATATAAATGAAACAGGACACAGTGTTACAATCGACAACGATCTCAAAGTACTAAATGATTTAGGAAAGAGCTGGAAAATGGACATCTTGGAAGAAATGGAAATATTCATCCATGGCCACATGGGGGATAACGAGATCCTGAATGAAATGACAGACTTCAAAAATTCATATTTCTTTTCCAATTTCACTACAGTACTCCTAGAATAAAAGATACTTAACATGACAGTCGTTTGACTCGAGCCCCAGCAATAGCTTATAAATATGTAAAATCAAAATTAAATAGTTTATATCATGATGTGTCCAATAATACTGTAACAGGTGCTCAACTTTTAATGTATTTCGTCAACCTACATCTGTAATACGATAACAAGACGGGCAGACGACATGTAAACATCTGACACCACATACTAACTTACTTACTCACTGGTCATACCGGACTCGAGAGTCCATGACAGCAGCAACGTATTTTAACCATCTGTCCCTGTCTTGGGCTATTTTCTTCCATTCCCCTTCAATACCTAGGCTCCTCAAATCAACCTTCACATTGTCCTCCCATCTGCGCCTCGGTCTCCCCACAGGACGTTTTCCCTCTAAGTGCCCTACCAGTACTCTGCGCGCTGCCCTGCCCTCATCCATTCGAGCTACGTGACCCGCCCATCGCAGCCTACGTGATTTAATAATACTGATTACGTCAGGGCTTGAATAGAGTTCGTGAACCTCTTCGTTATGCAGTTTTCGCCACTCTCCGCTTATGTCATCCCTTTTTGCTCCGAAAATTTTCCTCAAAATTTTGTTTTCAAATACTCGAAAAGGTTTTTCGTTTTGCACAGTGAGAGACCAAGTCTCACACCCACCCAGCATAACTGGTAGAATAATAGTTTTGTATATTCTAATATTTAAATTGCTAGACAAGATCGGCAAATCGATAGTAAAATCGAAACAAGCTGTATTTCGAGCGCCATCCTGTCCACTGCACTGCAGAACTGTTTGTGATCGTGTTTCCAAGTTAGCTGCTATATTAGTGACAATTTGTGAAGATAGATCGGCAAATCGATAGTAAAATGGAAACCAGCTGTATTTCGACCGCCATCCTGTCCACTGCACTGCAGAACTGTTTGTGATCGTATTTCCAAGTTACTGCTATATTAGTGACAATTTGTGAACAGTGACCAAGAGAGTCACGGGAACTGTTTGTGATCGTGTTTCCAAGTTAGCTGCTATATTAGTGACAATTTGTGAAGATAGATCGGCAAATCGATAGTAAAATGGAAACCAGCTGTATTTCGACCGCCATCCTGTCCACTGCACTGCAGAACTGTTTGTGATCGTATTTCCAAGTTACTGCTATATTAGTGACAATTTGTGAACAGTGACCAAGAGAGTCACGGGAATGGATACACCGCAACACATCACAACGAGACTTCCACGCCAGAAGAACAAAGTGAGTGACCGTAACACAACGTTATCGTGCAAACATTAGTCCAGCTTCCAAAGTGTCATCGCCTCTTACTATGTTTCTCTTCTTCCACAGAATGACTACAATATTTATGAAAAGACTATTTATTATCAACATGACCTTATTGTAAAGTTGTTTTTGTAATGCCATTCAGTCTGAAGATGAGGTTTAACCCTCGAAACATGTCGCTAAATAAATAAGTAATACAACAGTTGACAAAGTTTGTGACTGGTAGCGGTAATTTAAAAAACCTTTACATAATGCTGAACTTAGTTTTTCATCTTTTTTCCCTGAGCTTTCGTTCTGGCTTGCAAGTATTGTACAGAATGATGATGCAGCCAGCGCTTGTCATTTTGTCAGTTATCCGGCCCGCTGTGAAAAATGTTTGGTGACCTCTCGCTTACAGCCATCCAAAGCGATCAGTGTGCTCTTTTTAACGAGCTGTCACACATTTTGCCTTGTGAGCTTTCATACCCATAAAGACACAGAGCGAAGGGAGATCGTAAATTTGGTTTTGCTTACAGTGACGTGGCAGTTGTGTTAATTCCAAGGAGACAGCTTCTCAAGTATCCCAATAGCCGCATCTGTGCAGTTTATCTCAGCACCAAAGCCATTAGAACGAGGAAGCTCTGGGCAACAGCGCTTCGGGGCATCGGGGGGGCCAGGTGTGGCGCTCTTCCCCTTAACTCACATGTTAAGGAGGACCCGTATTTCTACACTGTCGCTCCCTTTGTTTTGCACGACAGTAATACAGTAGGACCTTGATTATCCCGCAGGTTCTGGGATGTGTGAATGCCGGATTATCAGATTTGCCGGATTATCAAGGCTATTTCTGAAAAACTGGCGAGGAAAAAAGGATACAAGTGAAACCTGGAGTTTAAGGTACACGAAAGTAACTGTTATTTATGAAACACAAAGTGGAAGACTAAAATATAAAAAAATTAAAAGTATGTATTACTTTTCCGTGAAAGCAAAATTGAATTAAAAGTCGAATACTAACCTGCTCCATTTAATCAGTTTAAGCCTCAAAGTGTTAGAAAAGTTCGATACACACGAATATTTTTTGTTCCCCAATTATAAAATAACTGGTTTCAAAAGATCAACGTCAAGCTAATTAATAAAAGCTATGGCCAAGAATTTGATGTAGTTTAGTTGTAATCACTGTGCTTAGGAACAGAAAAAATCTCTGACTTTGTCAAGGATGTGGCTATTTCTTAGTGGTATCAGCCACTGGTGGTTTAGTGAAATTTTTTTCCGAATCCTCTGGAACATTGCAGAAATGTTAACTTGTTTCTTGGGTTGAGTTCTTTTATGACAAAAATTATTTTGTGCGATTTTCAGACTCTTAGCTACAGAAGAGTATATTCAGCGAATTTCACAAAACTGTTTAAAGCTTCTGAAGCTTCAGCCCATGAGACGTGAGTTGTAGGCGTCTCTTCTTCGTTACTCTGTCTAGTTGAAAACTCTTTATAATATCACATCATCAGTACCTCTTCTTCGCGAGCTAGATGTGTCGACCTATTCATCAACCTCTCCTGCTGACAAAGCACTCAGTTAATTTAGTGGATGTAGAATTTAGAATTCGTACAATTTCGGAACGAATAATCATCGACTCATCATATACATCGCCTATCTCAGCTCCATCGACCAGTGATGCCATTGTTATCTCTTGGCTTAACAATGAAATTGGCTTATCTTCGCGAGAATGTAATCGCTCAGTCAGGCAGAAAATCGGACGGTTGCGATGTATCTCGAAGGCGTCCGACAATACTATCAAAGGCGACGGCATAAAATGCGGGAAAATTTCTGATGCTTCCCGGACATTCGCGTCTGCAGAGTTGACGAGTGCCGAATCATCATGGTCTTACTGTACGTTGCTTCCACGGTAAGTACGCCAACAGCTGCGTAAAAGAAAGGTTTTCCAGGGCATTGTTAAATGATCAGATCCTGGTGATTACACGATGCCATCCTCTCCAAATGGTTAGAGAAACGTACAAATAAAAGTTCAAAACCAAACGAAAGTCAGGCACCAACGGCTTTACAGAGAGGAACAGCTACACAAAAACCTGACCTCCCAATGCTCCTGTAGTATGCTAACGCCTCAAACAAAAAAGCCAAAATTTTTAAAAATATCAAAGTGAAAATCAGATTTCGTATGGTAAACAATAGGGGAAAGAGTTGTACCTTGGAACACCTTTGAGACTTCCACTTCTGACCAGCCCTGCAGTAGAAGTGTAATATAAGGGTAAGTTAAAAAGGACTTTACAACTTTGGACGATATAGAAATTTATTGAGATAACTTACAGAATTGGTAGATTCATTTTGTAGCATACAACCTCAAGTTTCCCATAAAAGTGTCAAGTGTCATTTTGGTTCGGTGTGATTACCATTTGTGAAGCGGCAAACATCGCACCAGTAATTAATTTCTTCCTACATTCGTTGCAGAAAATCAAGTGTAACTTGTCCAACAGCAGCATAGATTCGATCTTTCAGGTCGACGAAATTGTTTCGTTGCGGAGGCACAAACACACGGTCTTTAATAAAACCCCAGAGAAACAAATCCACAGGTGTCGAGTCCGGAGAGCCAGATGGCCATGTGATTGGCTCTTCACGGCAAATCCACCGACCTGGGAAGCGATTATTGAGAAAATCTCGAACTTGCGTGAGGTAATCAGGGCTCCACCGTCTTGCTGGTACTAAACAGTCCCATCTCGGTCATCTTCATCGATCTGTGGAATTAAAAAGTTTTGAAGCATATCCAGATACACAATATCAGTGACAGTTTTCTCCACGTAGAGCAAAGTGTCATATACTTACAATTTACTAATAGCACAAAACAAATTAACTTTCGGGCTACCATGAACGTGTTACAGGATTGCAAGTGGATTTTCACTGTCCCGTATTCTGCATTTGTGGGTGTTCACCATGACACTGATGTGAAATGTTGACTCATCGCTGAATATTAGGGTGTTCAGGAATTTATTGTCTTCCTCTATCCGATGCAACATTTCCGCAGAGAATTCTCCACGAGCAACCTTACCCTGCATTGCTAATGTGCTATGTAATTGTGAAACTGTACGGTTTCGAGTGTAAACGCCTAAGCAGTATTCACCAAACAGTCCTTTGTGGAATGCCAGTCCCGCGAGACGCACATCGCGTTGGTTTTTGTGCACTGAGGGCAAAGCTCTTCCTAACCTGTTCCACGTAATTATTAACACGCGGGCAACATGGTGATTTATCATAATACAGTGAATAACCCATATCGACGAAATCCTCGTGCCAAAAGTAAATTGTAGTCCTGCTTAGAGATTCTTTAGTGTATTCGATGCTAAATTTACTCCGAACAGTTGTTGCAGAGTTCGTTTCATGAAACTAAACCACGCAGCAATCACGATTCGCACCACTGAAAGCAACCATTTCAACTGTGCACTAAGCTGGCGCTCCTGGTGGCAGAATGGGGTGGCTACTGATGCACTACGTGAATAAAACTTGAGGTTGTTTGCTACAAAATGGCACCTCTGCCGATTCTGTAAGTTACTTCAATATATTTCTGTATCATTACAAAGGCGTAAAGTCCTTTTTGACTCACTCTGTGTTTTCTTAATCCATTTTCGAATGACAGCATCACTGCAGTGTTTTTCAGAAATTACAAAAATTTCTCCAAAAAAGTAAGGTTTTTCGAAATGTGAAAAACTGTTCCAAGATACATGGTCATGCACCAGCGAACAAATGTTCTATTCAGATTTAAAAGTGTTGAAATCGAGAAATGTCTTGTCAGTACTGTATTTAATAGTCTATGTTTTACTTTATTACTCATACTTGGAAATGGCCTAAGGTCAAAATTGTGAAATCTTACATAAAATACAGAGAGTGACAGCTGAAGGCATCATGAAATCTTTCAAAAAATTGATCGCAGCTACAGATCGTATCGCACTGAAAATTATCGCATTGAAAATTATTACTCTCTTACACACCAGTAGTCAGTAAGTGTAATCAGAATAAGAAGTATTATCAGAAGTTACAAGTTAAAAATGTTTTGAAATAGAAGCTATTGGCATTAACACAAATTTACATTTTAGATACACGCAAAATACAAGTCAATAAAGAAATTCAGTTTCTTTTGCAAATATCATGTGCTCCATGGTAAAGATACCGTCTGTTTCAAGGTGCAAGATGCTGCACGACTGACGAAATGTGACATGTTACGTAACTGGCCTTAAAAATATACAGCATTTCACTCGCCATAAATATAACTGACCAATTAACAATATCCCCAAAATAACACTTACATACGTAGAAAAGATATTTACGAAGGATGCACCAAACACAACATGTCTCACAACAATAAAGGCAACAGAAAATGCTGGAAACTGTTTAAGGCGGTCTATAGTGCACGTTCCTTCATGTGATTCTACACTGAAGCGCCGAAGAAACTGTATAGGCATATTTATTCAAATACAGATATATGTAAACAGGCAGAATATGGCGCTGCGATCGGCAACGCCTATATAAAACAAGTGTCTGGCGCAGTTGTTAGATCGGTTACTGCTGCTACAATGGCAGGTTACCAAGATTTAAGTGAGTTTGAACGTGGTGTTACAGTCGGGGCACGATCGATTGGACACAGCATTTCCGAGTGGGTATTTTCCCGTACGAGCATTTCACGAGTGTACCATGAATACGAGGAATCCGGTAAAACATCAAATCTCCAACATCGCTGGGGCCGGAAAAAGATCCTGCAAGAACGGACCAATGACGACTGAAGAGCATCGTTCAACGTGATAGAAGTGCAACCATTCCGCAGATTGCTGCAGATTTCACTGCTGGGCCGTCAACAAGTGTCAGCGTGCGAACTGTTCAACGAAACATCATCGATATGAGCTTTCGGAGCCGAGGACCCATTCGTGTACCCTTGATGACTGCACGACAAAAACCTTTACCCCTCACCTGGACCCGTCAACACCGACATTGGACTGCTGATGACTGGAAACACGTTGCCTGGTCGGACGTGTCTCGTTTCAAATAGTTTCGAGTGAATGGACGTGTTCGGGTATGGAGACAACCCCATGAATCCATGGACGTTGCATGTTACCAGGGAACTGTTCAACCTGGTGGAAGCTCTGTAGTGGTGTGGGGCGTGTGCGGTTGGTGTGATATGGGACCCCTGATACATCTAGATACGACTCTAACAGGTGATACATAAGTAAGCATCCTGTTTCATCACCTGCATCTATTCGTGTCCATTGTGCATTCCGAAGGACTTGGGCAATTCCAGCAGGACAATGCGACACCCAGCAGGCCCAGAATTGCTACAGAGTGTCTCCAGGAACACTATGTTTAGATTAAACATTTCTGCTGGCCACCAAACTCCCCAGACATGAACATTATATGGGATGCTTTGCAACGTGTTGTTCAGAAGGGTTCTCCACGCCCTTTTACTCTAACGGGTATATGGACAGCCCTGCACGATTCATGGTGTCAGTTCCCTCCAGCACCACTTCAGACATTAGTTGAGTCCATGCCACATCGTGTTGCGTCAGTTCTGCTTGCTCGGGGGGGGGGGGGGGGGGGGCTTTACACGATATTAAGCAGGTATACCAGTTTCTTATTCTCTTCAGTGTAAGATCAGTCATTAGATTTAATTACCGACTAGATAATATCATGAATTCCCATACACACCATCATTCAGGTGCAACAGTCTCCTCCACTGAACCGAGCGAGATGACGCAGTGGTTAACTCACTGGACTCGCATTCGGGAGGACGACGGTTCAATCCCGCGTCCGGCTATCCTGATTTAGGTTGTAACCTCCCCCTCACTTATCGACCTTAATGACAGTGAAAAATTAAACCGCGTGTACCTAATGGAAATTTGGGAAAAGCAATCGTCACCGAAGTTAATTTGTCGGTTAAGAGGGAGGAAAGGGTTACATCTAAATGAAAGGAAAAATGCTAATGAAACTGGTGGAAATTAATTTTGAAATAGGGGTAAAGTTAATAAAGAAAGTAAATGTGCGACCGTTACATTAACAATCAACTAGCGGTAATTAGATATTTGAGATTTGGGGGAAATTACGGTCGCCAGTCCTAAGGACAATTACTATAGTAACTGAAAAAGAAAGATTATTACACATATAATTAGCACTAGAAGCGTGGCAACTGAAGGTTGACAAGTGTAGTGTGAAAACTGAAAGTTTGTCAGAAGTAATAAATTTCGCTACACTTAATTTAGCAAAAGAATTAACAAAACCGGAAAATCGAAAGTTAATTTAGTGACTGAAGTTAATAGTGAGCTTTCTTTCTGAAGCACATCGAAATTCAGTAAAATACGGTTAGTCTTGGACTACCTCAACAATCATTTCAAAAGCTACTTGAATCTACGCAATTTAGAAATAAGAGATTTAACTTTGAACTTGAATTAAATGATTCTGAACAATTAACAATAGTAAACTTTAGTACGTACCAAGCTGAGCTGCAGTCACAGGTAAGCTAAAATATGGTAACAAAACTAGCACTCTTAATTTGTGCTTGTGTAATCTAAGTATTGTAGCCAGCTATGAATACTTTAACTGAACTTTGAAATTAAAGCAGTGAAATGGAATTATGCTGGCGTTTGAATTTCAACGACACTCGGGTTCATTTCGGAAAAGGAAGGGCCCCAGCTTGGTAATGCAATTGGGACAATGAGCAACAAAGGTTTATGCTAAGTAGCTGTAATTTTGTGATGCAACAATTTTAAAAGTTTGAAAAGCTGAGGTCTGCCATACAGTTCTAAAACTTAACGTGCTTCCAGTCTTCCTTGTTGGTTGATTGAAGGTTTGAAGCCGTCGATCGAGGATGTGGCGACAGTCACTCATTGTCGGCCGTCGCTGTTGCCGAAGCTGGATGTTGGCGCGCCTTCTTCTCGACACGGTCACCAGACGAAACGGGCTCTTGATGTGCGCCAGCTAATGCTTCCCGTCCGCGACACCATGTCAGAAACTATCATCGCAAGTCGAGCGCAATTACATGCTGCCAAACCCCGAAAGCGCGGCAACTCGCGGGAGCGTCACACAACACACCTGCTCCACTCGCTACTCCAGCCAGACTGTCTATGCTCTGCCCGCGCTCCACGCGGCAGAGTTAACAATACCAAAGATCCTACACACTTTGGTTCTCCACACGACCTATCGATGTATTCGTTCGATAGCATAGTTTTCCCTAGGCCAGACCCAGCGTAAAAATACAAATAATCTTTACACAACAAACCAATTATACATCGACATAAATGCATATATATACAAATAGTAAAACAATTACAATATACAAAGACACAGAAACGTCATATATTCAGGTAACAAATAAGGAAAAAAATTATAGTACAATAGATGGAAATACGAGAATATGCATTTCCGGCGTTACAAGGTTTTCCGTGATTTCCCTAAATCGCTTCAGGCAAATGCCGGGATGGTTCCTTAGAAAGGGCATGGCCGATTTCCTTCCCCATACTTCCCTAATCCGAGCCTGTGCTCCGTCTCTAATGACCTCGTTGTCGACGGGACGTTAAACAGTAATCTCCTCCTCCTCCTCCACTGAAAATGACGGATCACCCAAGGAATGTAATCATTAAATAAATCAGGAATATATAGAATTGGATATGACGATTGTGAGTTAATATACATCGGAAAAACCGGAAGGATACGACTGAAAAGAAAATCTAACTAAAATAACCAGAGTACGTGTCAGAAGCGACCTAGGGATCTGGGGCCGAGGAAAGCTAGCTGCCAGACATTGTGGGAGACATAGAAATTCACTGAACGACGTTGCGTGACGTCATCGAGTAAGTAGTAATCCTGAAAGCGTCTCGTATATGCACATTAGAGTACTTGCAGCCGCTGTAACTTAAAAGTTATGGATCACGAATGCAACAGGGAGATGTAGGGGAGACATTATAATATTACTCGAATTATCCTCCACCAATCACAATAAGGTGGTATGTGTAGTACAGATATAAATGTAGGATCAGTTGTATGAAGATATATATCGAACCTTTATCTGGCGAACAGCTTCTAGCAGACCAAGAACGAGATAAACTAATATCACGAAATAAAATGGTATAAAGCAATTCACAGTCGTGTTGTTTCTTTCAGCCAGTATGCAGTAAATCCGTCGTAGCTACTGAAGGTAGTTGCAGCACTGAGGCAACTGATGACTTTCTATGCGGCCAGTCTCCTTTCCAAGAACAACAAGCACACTGTGAGTTATTTGTCATCCGCTTACGTCATGCACGTTCTTTCAGCCATTCCTCGACCTGTTGGGCTATTGTTACTGGTGTTCTATCTGGACTCAGCATCCTGTTTACTAGCACTACAAACAATATTTGCATCACAAGCACATTACAACGAAACGAGCTTATTGCTCATTTTAAACCTCATGAACGCTAGTAAACTAGCCTATTGTGAAGTATAGCGAGAGCCATCTTCCTATTAGATCAAAAAACCCTAGACGTTCTTCGTGCCTTCTGTATGAAAGGGAGCTATATAGTCGCCACGTGTGACATAGATTCCACGGTGCAGTTTTCCAAAAACACTATTTTCAACATTTTACTCGTGAACTGGCAGGTAGTCAGAGGTGGCTGAAGAGAAGAAGTAGGAAGAGAAGGAGTTTGGGGTTCGGGGGAGGGGGGGGGGGGGGGAGAGGAAGTTTCTAGTTCCAGCGTTTACCTCATATGATTTAGGGAAATCACGAAAAACATAATTCTGGATTGCTGGAAATAGACCTGAATCCGGCTTCTCTGTAATGCAACAAAGGAGGTGGCTTACAAAACACTCGTTCGACCTATATTTGAGTATTGCTCATCATTGTGGAATCCGTACCAGGTCGGGTTGACAGAGGAGATAGAGAGGATCCAAAGAAGAGCGGCGCGTTTCGTCACAGGGTTATTTGGTAAGCGTGATAGCGTTACGGAGATGTTTAGCAAACTCAAGTGGCAGACTCTGCAAGAGAGGTGCTCTGCATCGCGGTGTAGCCTGCTGTCCAGGTTTCGAGAGGGTGCGTTTCTGGATGAGGTATCGAATATATTGCTTCCCCCTACTTATACCTCCCGAGGAGATCACAAATGTAAAATTAGAGAGATTCGAGCGCGCACGGAGGTTTTCCGGCAGTCGTACTTCCCGCGAACCATACGCGACTGGAACAGGAAAGGGAGGTAACGACAGTGGCACGTAAAGTGCCCTCCGCCACACACTGTTGGGTGGCTTGCGGAGTATAAATGTAGATGTAGAATAGTTACAAAACACTATTACATTTCACTGACCGAGAGAGACAGAATGTTGTACTGTCCAAACGCTTACATATTCTGAATATTTCTTTACTTCTTTATTACGATTCTGAAGACTCCTATGTTATCTCCATTTTATGATTTCTGTGTCAGGTATATGACGGAGGCAGCGTACTCTTCACGCACAGAATCTCTGCCCCGTTGGTGTCACTGAGGCGCAGATTATCTGCACGGGCACGAAATTTCCTGGGGTGCCTTCACTTGGAGAGACTACAATACGCCCTTCTACTGATACAACACAATCACAGAGCAAAGTGGTGCCTTGGTGGAATACTGGACTCTTATTTGAGAGGAAGAATGTTCAAATGCATTCTCGCACATAAAGATTCATACCGTGATGTACTAGCACAGACTAGCACGCGACTGGAACAGGAAAGGGAGGTAATGACAGTGGCACGTAAAGTGCCCTCCGCCACACACCGTTGGGTGGCTTGCGGAGTATAAATGTAGATGTAGATGTAGATTTAAAGTTTTGTCAAAAAGCTTTCCGCTGCAGTGTAACGAACTTTTTTTGTATGAGCAATGGGAAGCGTCGAGAAAGCCGTATGTAGGTGTGTAGAAATGAACAAATCTCCTAGGGTGAATACAGGTGTAGTTCTTTTTAAAGGGCACGGCCGAACCTTCCTCCCCCAGTACGACACTGCGTTCCGTTTCTAGTGACTACCCGTCGACGTTACTTTAAGTCCCATTATTCGTACTGTTCCTACTGAACGCGCTCAAGTGGCGTTCCACATCCGACGTTTCACATGCAGGTTTCGACTAGATCAAACAGAAAGATCTCAGAGATGCGTCTCATGGGTCTGAGTCATATTTCTATAGTTATTCTACTCCACCAAAAACAGTGTCCTCTAGAACTGCTCGGCAGAAAATTAAGGTTTTTGGCAAGACGAGACCGCTCTGGTACCTTGTGTCATCTACATGACACATGAAACGTGGATCGTTGATTAGGCAGAGAAGAATAAATTGGACACATCTGAAATATTCCCGTTATTTAGTTACCCTATCCTTGCACGCTGCGTGTTCGCTCGTCTCTTCTCAGAATAACACGTTAGGAACAATAGACTAGCAGTCCACTCGAAGTGTAAGTGGTTGTGAAAACACTCTTGCTTGACCTCTTAGCAGCAAATAATCATTAGCAAATAGGGAACATCATGACGAATACAGCAATTAGTTACCACAACATAGTTGTAGCAAGACTGAATACCGTCACATACAAATCCACCAAAAACAGAAGCAAATTACAGTATATTTATTTAAAAAACCGATAAAATTTCTCTTGAACCCTTCCTAACAGACAGTCTCGACTCCTTCCATACTATGTAAACGTAGACCGTATAAGTTTCGGTGGCAGTTGAGAGACGCATACCAAACAAATTAATAAGAGATGGAACCGAGACGGCACGGTACACAAAACAGAGCAGAACACTATAGCACAAGCAACGAAAAAGCATGCCAAGTTTAAAAGAACCCAAAGTCGTCAATGTTAGTGATGTTTTACTTAACTCTAAACTTAGTTGTGACTCAATCAGAGTTTCCACAACGAAACTCTGTCTCGAAACCAAGCAGAAAATCCAAAGAGTTTCTGGTCGTATGTAAAGTACACAGGTGACAAGACACAATCAATACCTTCACCTTGCGGCAGTAATGGTAATGTTACGGCTAAAAGTGTCACTAACTCGAAGTTACTGAATACGGTTTTCCAAAATTCATTCCTTCATCAGAGAGGACAAACTAAATATTCCAGAATTCGAATCAAGGAAAGCTGCCAAGATGCCAACTTTACTAACTTCGAAATAGGTACCTTAGGTGTAGCGAAGCAGCTTAAATCACTTAACAAAGTCAAGTCTTCCGCTCCTGACTGTATACCGATTAAATTCCATTCAGAGTATGCTGATATATAGCCTCATGCTTACCAACCATATACAACCACTCGCTTGACGAAAGACTCGTTTCAAAAGACTGCAAAATTGCACAGGTCACACCAATTTTTAAGAAAGAATCTAGGAATAACTCTTTGAATTGCAGACGCATGTCACTGACATCGATTTGAGGTTGAATTTTGGAACATATACTGCGCTCGTACGTTATGAATTACCTCGTGAAAACCATTTAATGACATATAGTCAGCATGGATTCAGAAAATACAGCTTGCTCTTTATTCACATGAAGTATTAAATGCTGTTGACAAGGGATTTCAAATTGATTTAACGTCTCTAGAGTTCCAGAAGGCTTATGATACCATTCCTCACAAACTATTTCTAATCAAATTGCCTGTCTGTGGAGTATCAGTTGTGCTACTGGATTCGTAATATCCTGTCAGAAATATCATAATTCAAAGTAATCGACGGGAAGTGATGGAGTAAAACAGAAGTGATGTGTGGTGTTCCGCATGGAAGTGTTGTAGTACCTCTGCTGTTGCGAAAGTGTAGATTGTTTGCAGATGATGCTTCTTTCTTTGTTAAGTCATTGCTCTTCTAACCGGTTTGATGCTGTCCACGATGAATGCCTCTCCTGTACCAACCTTTTAATCCCACTGTAGCACTTAAAACGTGCGTCCTCAGTTATTTTCTGGATGTACACCAATCTCTGTCTTCCGCTATAGTTTTTATCTTCTACAGCTCTCTTTATAGCCATGGATGTTACTCCATGATGCTTTAACACATGTCCTATCGTCCTGAATCTTCTTGTCAGTGTTTTCCATATATTCCTTTCCTCGCCGATTCTTTCCTCATTCTTTACCTTATCAGTCCATTTGTCCTCTAGTGAAGCCATCAGAAGATCGAAACCAATTGAAAAACGACTTATACACGATATCTATATGGTGCGAAAAGTGTCAGCTGACTCTAAATAATGGAAAGTGTGAAGTCATCAACTTGAGTACCAAAAGGTATCCGTTAAATGTCTGTTCCACGATAAATCACACAAGTCTAAGGACTGTCAAGTCAAGTAAATAACCACGTGTTACAACTACGAGCAATTTAAGTTTGGCCGATCACATAGAAAATGTTGTGGGAAAGGCGAACCAAAAATGCGCTTTATTGGCAGCACACTTAGATGTAACAGGCATACCAAAGAGGCTACTTACACTACACTTCTTCGCCCTCTTCTGGAATAGTGCTGTGCGGTGTGGGATCCGTACCAGATAGGATTGACGGAGGACATCGAAAAAGTTCAAAGAAGGGCAGCTTGTTTTGTATTATCACTAAATAGGGGAGAGTGTCACAGATATCATAAGCGATTTGGGATGACAATCCTTAAAACGAAGGCGCTTTTTGTTGTGGCGAGATATTTTCACGTAATTTCAGTCACCAATTTTTTCCTCTGAATACAAAAATATTCTGTTGGTGCCCGTTTACGCAGTGAGAAATTATAACTGTAATAAAATAAAAGAATAAAGAGTTCCCACGGAAAGATTTCAGTGTTCGCTTTTCCCGCGCGCTATTCAAGAACGGAATGACAGTCTGAAAGCGGTTCGATGAATCCTCTGCCAGGCACGTGTGGGTTGCTGAGTACACATGTAAATATAGATGAGATGAACGAGAAATCTGTTGACGCCTCAGACAAGAAGGAGGCATACGTTACTGGGTCATTCGCTAAGGTGTCCATTCAGCTACAAGAAGCAGCGTAAAATAAAAATAAAACAGAAAACAAATAATTGATACATTCTAACATTAAAAGTCTTTACGTTACGCTTTGGTGAATCAATACCGATAAGTTTCAAGTGGCGGAAAGCAGCTGTCTAGTACAAGAGCTGTCGTAACGTTTGAAAACAAGCAAAAGCTGACGTGTTTGGTACCATCGCCATAAGACAGAATTACGTGATCTGTGCTGTTTATCACGATTATGACTGCTGTTGTGTTTGGCAGTTTCTTGGAATCGTTTGAAAACGGCCAGTCGCAACGTACCTGTACATTTAAATTTTTGACAAAAAAGCTCACACTAAGAGCATAATGAAGCTTTTACCCATTATCAAACGGCAAATTCCGAGGAAAAACTAAAAAAAAAACTGGCTCAATATTTTGACATATGGAGCATGTTATGGAACCAGTAGAAAAACTAGTAACTGTTTAAAAAGTACCCAAATGGTAAAGATGAATCTGAAGTTACGTAGACGACAAATTGAAAGCTTACGGGAGCGCTTTATCCGCTTTCTGTGACGTGCCATCATTCAGGGGAAACCCAGAAGCTACAGTACATCTTTCTAGCTTTGTACCTGCGAATTACAGACGACGTCAGATACTTTTTTCGACCGACACAGCTACTTCGGAAGCTGACAAGTCATGGTGCATCTGCTGGAAAGCCGGCATCTCCAGGGCACAATAAACTTTTGGTGCGACCCTTTGGGGAAACGAGGGAAGTCCGCCGACGGAAAAGAAAACCTCGTGGAGCAGCTTCTGCGGTTTGATTAATGTTTTTATGGTTTTTTGGGGGTTTTACATAAGAGCGACAGCTGGCTTTATCGTGCATATTGCCACGAGAGACTACGCAGTTTAGTCATGTTTTTATCACTACTCACAGTGGCTGCCATTTGCAGCTAGACAAGATAGAACTAATTCATGTTCTGGTAGGTGTGACCTTGTCCCCAGGGCTTCCCATAGCAAATCATAGATGTTAGGTTCAATACGAACGTAGTGGACGCAAAGATTGAGGACGTCTCTTTCCTTTACGAGGGGTTCTTCTAAGTTTTTAATTATCATCTCAGGAAAGAATGTAATTAATTTTTTGTTTATTTTCAGTTAAATGTCTGCATTACTGGTACATACTGAAATCCAGGCGTCACAGAATCGTAGCCTGCCATAAGCGAACCAAAAAAATGGCGCACCACATCAGTAAAGTGGAATATCGTGGACTAATTCATTTTTGCAAGTATCCACGCTGTTGCAGTGCACGGTAACAATGCACCATCATATAAGGCAGTGGTTAAGCGGCGCAAACCCTTCCAGTGTGGTCAGACAATTTTGCATGACGAGAAACGAAGTGTTGCACCATTTCCCTGCAAAAAACCGGGACTCTCCAAAGAAGTGGAGGCTCTGTCAGTCGAAGACCGGTGTGTCACAGTAGAGGCGATAGCGGAAATAAGAGAAAAATCAGTTATGGATTAGTTCTCAACATCTTGCACGGCATTTTGAAAATGACAAACAAACGTCACCTCCCGCTGCGAACCTCGACTGCTCACTACCATTAAAAAAGTCCTCCGGACTGAGGCAGCAGCAGATATGTGGTCGCTGTCTGAGGCCAATCTAGAAGACTTCTTTATCCGACTGACCGCCATGCCTGAGTGCTGGACGTATCATTAAGACCACGAGACAATGAAATAAAGCAACCAGTCAAAACGTATGGGTTCACCATCGCCGAAAAAGACTAAAACTCAACCATCATCGACAAGCTGGTAGTGAGTGGTTTTTAGGACTCCCGTGGTGTGGTGCCAACAGATTATGAGTACTCCTCGTAAGAGGCAAACCGTCACAGACGCGCACTACAGAAATCTCCTGACGAGCTAACTGCAAGATAACAAGATGAGCATAGCGAGAAGACCTCCAAGAGTTTTTCTTCTTCTCTGGGCTATGAAACTTTGCCACAATACCCATATCCTGAGATGACACCCAGTGACTTCTTTCTCTTTCATTGCATGAAAAAATCATTGCGTAGCAGGCATTTCCAGCATGACGGTGAGGCCACTTTTGGAAGTGGTTTTCTGAATAGTCAAAATGGAGACTTATAAATCTAAGATTTCCTCAGAGACTTTCCTCGCTGGGAAAAATGTGCCGTATTGCAGCGCATGTGAGACGAGGGAGTGACAGCAGCTTCAAGTTTCTACATTTTAGTCTGCACAGACGCTCCGCAAGCCACCGCACGGTGCGTGGCGGAGAGCACATTGTACCACTACTCTTCATTTCCTTTCCTATTCCAATCGCAAATACACACATCAAATAAAGTTTTGCATCACCTCAGTTCCGAGAGTTCCGGAACCTGTACAGAAAATTGAAATAGAGGTCAACATAAACATCATTTTCACCCTGTTTATTCCTCATGAAAACCACACATTGCATGTTGTACCAACCATACAGCGAGACCTTCAGAGGTGGTGGTCCAGATAGCTGTAAACACCGGTACCTCTAATACACAGTAGCACGCCCTCTTGCAGTGTTGCATGCCTGTATTCATCGTGACATACTATCCACAAGTTCATCAAGGCAATGCTGGTCTAGATTGTCCCACTCCTCAACGGCGATTCGGCATAGATTCCTCAGAGTGGTTGGTGGGTCACGTCGTCCATAAACAGCCCTTTTCAATCTATGCCAGGCATGTTATATAGTGTTCTTGTCTGGAGGACATGCTGGCCTCTCTAGTCGAGCGATGTCGTTATCCTGAAGGAAGTCATTCATAAGATGTGCACAATGGTGGCGTGAATTGTCATCCACGAAGACGAATGCCTCGCTAATATGCCGCCGATATCGTTGCATTATCGGTTGGAGGATGGCATTCACGTATTGTACAGCCATTACGGCACCTACCGTGACCACCAGCGGCGTACGTCGGCCCCACATAATACCACCCCAAAGCAGCAGGGAACCTCCACCTTGCTGCGGTCGCTGGACAGATTGTCTAAGGCGTTCAGCCTGAGCAGGTTGCCTCCAAACACCTCTCCGACGATTGTCTGGTTGAAGGCATATGCGACACTCGTCGGTGAGGAGAACGCGTTGCCAGTCCTGACCGGTCCATTGAGCATGCTGCGGGGCCCATCTCTACCGCGCTCCATGGTGTCGTAGTTGCAAAGATGGACCTCGCCATGGATGTCGGGAGTGAAGTTGCCCATCATGCAGCCTATTGCGCACAGTTTCAGTCGTAACACGACGTCCTGTGGCTGCACGAAAAGCATTATTCAACTTGGTGGTGTTGCTGTCAGGGTTCCTCCGAGAGCTAATCCGTAGGTAGCGGCTATCCACTGCAGTAGTAGCCCTTGGGCGGCCTGAGCGAGGCCCGTCATCGACAGTTCCTGTCTCTCTGTATCTCCTCCATGTTCGAACAACATCGCTTTGGTTCACTACGAGAAGCCTGGACACTTCCCCTGCTGAGAGCCCATCCTGGCACAAAGTAAGAATGCGGACGCGATCGAACCGCGGTGTTGACCATCTAGGCATGGTTGAAATACAGACAACACTAGCCGTGTACCTCCTTCCCGGTGGAATTACTGGAGCTCTTCGGCAGTCGGACCCCCTCCGTCTGCTCTTGTCCGATTGTTTAGATCTTTCGACAGCTTTACTGACATCTGTGAACAGTCAAAGAGACTGTGTCTGTCGACAGTCAAAGTCCATCTTCAGGAGTTCTGACAACCGGGGTGATGCAAACCTTTTTTTTGATGTGCGTAGAACGAGGGAAAAGCGACTGTCGATATGCCTCCGCAAGAGCCCTAATTTCTCTTATCTTCGTGGTCCTCACGTAAACAGTAAAAACGTTCTGGAGCCAGCTTCAAATGCCGGCTCTGAGTTTTCTCAGCAGTATTCCTAGAAAAGAATGTCGCTTTCCCTCCAGGGATTCCCATTTGAGTTCCTGAAGGACCTTCGCAATACCTGCATGTTGTTCGAGCCTACCAGTAACAAATCTAGCAACCCGTACGTAAATTGGTCCAATGTTCTCCTTCAGTCCGACCTGCTGAGGATCCCAAACACTCGAGTAGTACCGAAGAATAGGTCACGCTAACGTCCTATATTGGATCTACTTTACAGATAAAACACACTTTCCCAAAATTCCCCCAATACACCGAAGTCGACCATTTGCCTTCTCTACTACAACCTTCATATGATCGTTCCATTACATAAGAATCAAAGATCAAAAATTTGAAATACGTCGAGCATCTATACGACTACTGAACATACCTATCTAACGTCCTGTACGACTTTTAAAACACAACACGTATCACGCTGGATAAGTCTACCATGTTATGGCTCTATATATATATATATATATATATATATATATATATATATATATATATATATATATATATATATATATATTCAACCGTCAAAATTGTAATTTGTGCACTGTATAACCGATTTCGGAAGTCACGGCAAACACTTAAATATGAAATAACTATCAAGCAAAGAATATTATCAGATTATTGAAATATCAGTTGCATCAGACGCCAAAACTGAACCTTAACATAATGATCGTGATCAGCAAAGACGCATCGATTCAGTTCCAAAAATGTTTCTTAATGTGAATATCTTGACATATGACACAACAGTTGGCAGCTGAGGTACAATGTCCAATGGATATGACAGGAACGACCATTCGAACCAAAAAATTCTTGTAAACATGGGCTGTAAAATCCATACCTTAAGAACTGCGAGTACTTCTTCACCTTCGATACTGTGAAAGAAGTCTCTGCTACCGCAAGCGCATTGTTTTCCATACTTTTGGAGAAGGCAGTATTCGCAAAAAAATAAAAAAAAGAGAGAGAGAGAGAGAAAATAGCCTAGTGGACATGGGCTCTGAAATGCATACTGTTGTTATCTCGGTAATTCGTAGACTAGGAGGAGGAGAAAGTCCTGGGCAGGTGGGCACACTGCAGAATAACAATAACAGGCCGGCTTTGTGGCCGAGCGGTTCTAGGCGCTTCAGTCTGGAACCGCGCGACTACTACGGCCGCAGGTTCGAATCCTGTCTCGGGCATAGATGTGTGTGATGTCCTTAGATTAGTTTGGTTTAAGTAGTTCTAAGTTCTAGGGCACTGATGACCTCAGATGTTAAGTCCCATAGTGGTTAGAGTCATTTGAACTAAAAGTTCTTGCTTCGAATGATCGTTCCTGTCATATCCCTGAATATTGACCGTTCCCATGGGGGATCCTGTACACGAGGAAAATGCTATGGAAACTATGCTAAACATACGAGAAATATTTCTATTCCCTCTTGCAGCACTGTGATTTTCGTGTTCTGTTAGTGGCAAAGAGTCGCTACCGTGCAACGTACGACACTGTTCTGCGACTTCAGTATACGCTATACAGTCACTATGGACAGTACCCTTTCCAATAGGCAACCAGACAGACGGCTATAAGATTGCTGGGCCGAAAACTGAGGCCAGCTTATGGGGATGTCTATCGGTTTGTTCAAGTTGTTCTAGCTACAGTAAAGCACGTCTGTCGCGCTTAAACGAGTGGGCAGCTTGCTCGTCATTACAGGACAGGAGGTGCCGACTGCAGTTACTTGCCAACATCTGCAATGGTAAAACGTCGGCATTGCCTTCAGGTGCGCAGTGCCAAAGCCTTACCTGCAGTACTACCTGAAAGCCATTGTCACCTGCAACTGGAGAAATACTGTGCGTTACCACCAAAACGCGAGCAAAATCACATTACCTGATTGGCCGAGGTAAACGACAGAAACAGTCGCACAAAAACGATTTAGTGATCGATTCTCCCTTGTCTTACAGACTACAGCATGTTTGGAGTAATTTAGGAGAGAAAATAGATGACATCGAATTAAAACCATGTATTAGATCCTGTTTCTTTGACACTATTATGACCAGTTCTTCCGTTTTGGTAGTTAATTATTCACTAATGAAGTTAAAAACTCATAGAACTAACATTTGAAACTTTTCAGACACTTATTAGGACCGTCCTTAAATTTAAAAAAAATAACTAATTTTTCCTGCTGTATTGTACTGAGCAAATTGTTTACATTATTTGGCA
Source organism: Schistocerca nitens (assembly GCF_023898315.1). Lineage (NCBI taxonomy): Eukaryota > Metazoa > Arthropoda > Insecta > Orthoptera > Acrididae > Schistocerca > Schistocerca nitens. Next base: position 38,790,548 of record NC_064615.1, read on the forward strand.
TCATGTGTACATTTCTGGATACGGCGTGGTGTGTGGATAGTTTTCTGTGGGTGAATTTCTTCTATTTATATTCGCTGCTTAAGACGTAATTCAGCTGCGTTATGTCAGTTGACTGCGTTGCTATCCAGCGTAGTTTCACATCGTTCAGCGTTTTATTATTCGAGCCTATCGTGTTTCATTTTGTGCCAAAGTCTTTTCTAGTGTTGTCAAATTAATTTTTACGTAATTTGGATTTTTTATCGAGTTCAGTTACGTTGTTGTTGTTGTTGTGGTCTTCAGTCCTGAGACTGGTTTGATGCAGATCTCCATGCTACTCTATCCTGTGCAAGCTTCTTCATCTCCCAGTACGTACTGCAGCCTACATCCTTCTGAATCTGCCTAGTGTATTCATCTCTTGGTCTCCCCATACGATTTTTACCCTCCACGCTGCCCTCCAATACTAAACTGGTGATCCCTTGATGCCTCAGAACGTGTCCTACAAACCGATCCCTTCTTCTAGTCAAGTTGTCCCACAAGCTCCTCTTCAGTTACGTATGGTCCTCCATAACTATTCTTCAGCTGATTTCGGTCTGCACTTCTTAGTGATACAAACTGCAGAATTTGTTTTCTAGGCACGCTAGTGACTTTGACGGTTCACTATTGACTGAATTCTTTGCCTTGTGTGTGCTGGTTACATAAAAGAGTTCTTCTGCTACAGAAAAAGTATGATACGAGAACAGATAAACCCGTTTCACTTATTTTGGCTTCAGGGACTTTACTTCTATATGCAGTAACGCTACTGTAACGAGTGCAGCTTAGACTTTAGAGTAGATCTGTTCTGTAACAAATGAAGACAATAATTTCATAATGTGAATTTCTCTTAGAGTCCACTATAGCCTATGATCTAGCCATTAGTTCCCACCCAAGCATTGTGATCGGTTTCCGTATGATGTACAGAAGTAGTGAATCACGCTCCCTTCTTTTTCTCAGGCTGTCAACCGTGGAGCTGTATATTGTGAACGACTGAGGAATACTAATGTTTTGTTTGCGTGATTATGAATGAAAACAGAAATTAAAGGAATGGAAAAAGAGAAGCCTAGTTCCTGCACACAGCAAGTTGCTCTCGAACAACTACAAGGGAACCGCCTGGCTTAACGTCGAAGCACCATAAACATTGTCACGTCCTCTCCCTCTATATAAGACTGCGGAATTGTTTTGTGATTCAGTTCATGCCAGTGGTGGACAGTATGAGTTTTATGAAATGTGGCAGGAAACATTTTCTTCTCTTGTCTTCTCACTGGTCTGACGTAACACCCCACGAATTCCTCTCCTGTTCCAACCTTTTCATCTCATAGTACTACTACAACGTAATTACTAGTCTTTCCCTACAATTTTTACCCTCTACAGCTCCATCTAGTACCCCGGAAATTATTCTCTGATGTCTTAAAACATATCACTTCCACCTTATCAGTCCACCTCATTTTCAGCTTTATTCCGTAGCGCAACATCTCAAATGCTTCGGTTCTCTTTTGTTCCAGTTTCCCCGCAGTTCATGTTTCACAGTCATGAAATGCTGTGCTCCAGAAATACACTCTCAGAAATTTCTTCCACAAATTAAGACGTATTTTTGATATTAGTAGACTTCTCTTGGTGAGGAATGCACTTTTTGCCAGTGCAGTCTGCTTTTTTTGTCCTCCTTGCTCTACCCATCATGTGTTATTTGGCTGCCTATTTCGTGGTCCTCAATTCCGTTGTTAAGGTTTTCGCTGTTCTCATTTCTGATAGTTCTCATTACTTCCGTCTTTCTTCGATTTACTCTCCATCCATGTTCTGCACTCATTGGACTGTTTATTCCAGTCAGCAGCACCTGTAATCCTTCTTCACTTTCACTGAGAATAGCAAAGTCATCATCGAATCTTATTATCGATATCTTTTCATCTTGGGGTTGAAGCTCTTTTGTCCGTGTTTGCTGTAACAATAGATATGCTTTTGGATGAGGTCCGCCTGTAGCAAAACACAATTTTGTTTTTTATCCCAAACATGTTTCACTACAGTTGCAGCATCATCAGTGGGGTTTTGTTTTATGGCTGTTAAACATAAATAATGTTCTTTACTGTTTGTATGCATGTAAATATTAGTTTTTAAAATCATAATTACAGATTGTTCTCTCTTGGCTGTGAACCGTTTGCAGTAACTCACTCTCTGCCTCACCACCCTGTTCATAACCAATCCTACTCCCTTTATACCTTTTTCTGCTGCTGTTGATGTTATCCTATACTCACCTGACCAGATATCCTTGTTTTCTTTCCATTTCACTTCACTGACCCCCACTGTATCTAGACTGAACCTTAGCATTTCTCTTTCAGATTTTCTAGCTTCCTGCCACATTCAGTCTTCAGACATTCCACGACCGGACTCGTAGAACGCTATTCTTTACCCCTACTTTTATCAGCAATTCGAATGTCTTACACATATTTTACATTGTCGAACGGCCGGCCGAAGTGGCCGTGCGGTTCTAGGCGCTACAGCCTGGAACCGCGAGACCGCTACGGTCGCACGGTCGAATCCTGCCTCGTGCATGGATGTGTGTGATGTCCTTAGGTTAGTTAGGTTTAACTAGTTCTAAATTCTAGGGGACTAATGACCTCAGAAGTTGAGTCCCATAGTGCTGAGAGCCATTTGAACCATTTGAACATTGCCGAACGGTTTTTCCAGGTCGACGAATCCTATGAACGGCTCTTGATTTATATTCAGTCCTGCTTCGATTATCAACCGCAGCATCAGAACTGGCTCTCTGGTGCCTTTACCATTTCCCAAAGCCAAAATGATCGTCATCTAACATATCTTCAGTTTCACTTTTCCGTTCTTCTGTATATTAATATCATCAGCAACTTGGACGCATGAACTGTTAAGCTGACTGCGCTATAATTCTCGCACTTGTTGCCTTTTTCAGTATGGCATATCGCCAGTCTGCTATATTCGGTATACCAACGTGAACACCAGCCAAATACTGATGATAACCGGTCTTAGCAACGGTTCTGAATAGTCACTTTGTAGAGTGTTCCTGCGTGAGTGAGCTTAACAGTCTGGCCTACAGCGGTGGTCTGAACTCCTTCAGATTCTGATGCCCTTCGTTTCGAAGAACGTCATAGTAATCCACCAGATAGTGCAGAATGAGTAATATTTAAATACTACTGCTTTCAGTCTAAGTGATCACCGATACTTCCTGGCTGATAAAACTATATGCCCGAGACGGGATCGAGCCCTGAACCTGCTTTTCACACAACGCTCTTACCGACTGAGCTATCCAGGTACGATTGACGATTCGCACTTACAGCTTTACTTCGGCCCGTATTTCTCTCCTACCTTCTGCAAACATGATCACCTGCCAACAGAAAAGGGCAATATTGCATATCTGACATAAGTACACTACTGGCCATTAAAATTGCTACACCAAGAAGAAATGCAGATGATAAACGGGTATTCATTGGACAAATATATTATACTAGAACTGACATTTGATTACATTTTCACGCAATTTGGGTGCATAGATCCTGAGAAATCAGTACCCAGAACAACCACCTCTGGCCGTAATAATGGCCTTTATACGTCTGGGCATTGAGTCAAGCAGAGCTTGGATGGCGTGTACAGGTACAGCTACCCATGCAGCTTCAACAAGATAACGCGGTTCATCAAGAGTAGTGACTGGCGTATTGTGAAGAGCCAGTTGCTCGGCCACCATTGACCAGTCGTTTTCAATTGGTGAGAGATCTGGAGAATGTGCTGGCCAGGGAAGCAGTCGAACATTTTCTGTATCCAGAAAGGCCTGTACAGGACCTGCAACATACGGTCATGCATTATCCTGCTGAAATGTAGGGTTTCCCAGGGATCGAATGAAGGGTAGAACCACGGGTCGTAACACATCTGAAATATAACGTCCACTGTTCAAAGTGCAGTCAATGCGAACAAGAGGCGTCCGAGACGTGTAACCAATGGCACCCCATACCATCACGCCGGGTGATACGCCAGTATGGCGATGACGAATATACGCTTCCAATGTGCGTTCAGCGCGATGTCGCAAAACACGGATGCGACCATCATGATGCTGTAAACAGAACCTGGATTCATCCGAAAAATTACTTTTTGCCATTCGTGCAGCCAGGTTCGTCGTTGAGTACACCATCGCAGGCGCTCCTGTCTGTGATGCAGCGTCAAAGGTAACCGCAGCCATGGTTTCCGAGTTGATAGTCCATGCTGCTGCAAACGTCGTCCAACTGTTCGTGCAGATGGTTGTTGTCTTCTAAACGTCCCCATCTGTTGACTCAGAGATCGAGACGTGGCTGCACGATCCGTTACAGACATGCGGATAAGATGCCTGTCATCTCGACTGCTAGTGATACGAGGCCGTTGGGATCCAGTACGGCGTTCCGTATTAACCTCCTGAACTCGCCGATTCCATATTCTGCTAACAGTCATTGGATCTCGACCAACGCGAGCAGCAATGTCGCGATACGATAAACCGCAATAGCGATAGGCTACAATCCGACCTTTATCAAAGTCGGAAACGTGTTGGTACGCATTTCTCCTCCTTACACGAGGCATCACTACAACGTTTCACCAGGCAACGCCGGTTGACTGCTGTTTGTGTATGAGAAATAGGTTGGAAACTTATGTCAGCACGTTGTAAGTGTCGCCACAGGCGCCAGCCTTGTGTGAATGCTCTGAAAAGCCAATCATTTGCATATCCTATCGGTTAAATTTCGCGTCTTTAGCACGTCATCTTCGTGGTGTCGCAATTTTAATGGCCGGTAGTGTAATACATGGCGTCACTTACGAAACTTGACAAGTGGGAAATCTGTCGTTTCTTTCACGAGTACAGACATGAACAAAATTCGTCTCTGTGCCGGGGACACGTCTGTGATGCGATGCGGCCCTTGCAGGCCCTTGCTGTGATTGGCTGGCTGTGTTCCCAGGTGCCGCTCGTCTCGCAGTGGCTGGCTGACGCTGTACAGCCACACTTGGCCGGCACGCCAGCTGATCGTCGCTGAGTTCGCAGGCGCTGGTTGGCCGCGTGACACACTTCGCAGAGCGCTGCTCCTGACCGAAGTCACGCGCAAACCCTGCGCAGGTGATTCCCGGGGAATCCCAGAGACTCTCTACTGTCCTCCAGCGAAGAGCATACGCTCGGTTTCTCGTCGGCAATGTGCTTTCTCCGAGCATGGTATCCAACACTAATACAGATACCTGAGTGTTCACTGTATTATTCTCACCTTATCAGCCTCGATACTCAGCCGTGTGAAAGTGTGAATTTAGAGGCAAATCATCACGCACCAGAGATGGGACTATACAGTCAGCAGTTTCCGAGCGTTGCAGAGTTATAGGAAAATAAGAGGATTCGTGAAGTACAAGGAACGCCAATAGCGCAACCAGGTGAATTAGAGGCGTATTGTCTCTCTCCCTCTCTCTCTGCGTATGAGTGTGTGTGTGTGTGTATGTGCGTGTATGTTTAGGGATATTATACAACTTATTCATATTTTACAATTATTCCACATTTATCCATGCCCGTCGTCTAAAAATTTCAGTACAGGCTCTAAAGTCCTAGCTCTCGTGCGGCCACACCAACACATTGTTGTCACCATGTCATCAAAAACAGCTGTTACTTAAATGACCCAAGTTTGAATTCATTAAGAACAAATGTTTAACAGATGGTTCAAATGGCTCTCACCACTATGGAACTTAACATCTATGGTCATCAGTCCCCTAGAACTTAGAACTACTTAAACCTAACTAAACGAAGGACATCACACAACACTCAGTCATCACGAGGCAGAGAAAATCCCTGACCCCGCCGGGAATCGAACCCGCGAACCCGGGCGCGGGAAGCGAGAACGCTACCGCACGACCACGAGCTGCGGACATTAACAGATGTCATTTTTACAACGGGATATCGGTTGCAGATATCACTCATTTGTGATTATTTATCCTTCAAACGTACATATGGTGGAATTTTTGGATAGGGAAAGAAATGACGACAAAGGGGAGCTATGTGTAATCGAAGTTTTGTCCAGAGGCGTCAACACACCCAGAGAATACTTAGTGGAATTACAGGGATACGGGTACATGCTGTTCCAATCTGGTGTGTCTTACGAATACGCTAGCCCATCGCTCTGCAGAGTGAGTAAAAATATTTCTCTTTAACAACGTCATTGCTGCGCAACCACAATAATAACTGGGCAGAAAGCGGACTCTTTCAGTACTTGCTAATTTACTTTCTCTTCCAAGATATATGGAAGTAATATGAGGAAGCTCATGACGGTGTCACTTTTTAGTTTCATTAGTTCATTATTTGGAAGTAATTTTCTCTTTCTGGGATAGGCATATTGTTTAATCGTGTTCGTTAATACGAAGCGTCGTTGCACATTGAGAAAGACACTGTTGCAACAGCGATTCTGCTGACTCCGTATTGGTGACATAAAATGACGAAAATATGAGTTCAACAATAGTTCTTTGGCTGAAGATATCTCTACATCGTAACACGAGTCATTTTGTTCGTGCAGCCAATTCTCTGTTCGCTACTACTGCTCAGCCGGCCAGAGTGGCCGAGCGGTTCTAGGCGCTTCAGTCCGGAACCGCGCTGCTGCTACTGTCGCAGGTTCGAATCCTGCCTCGGACATGAATGTGTGTGATGTCCTTAGGTTAGTTAGGTTTAAGTAGTTCTAAGTCTAGGGGACTGATGACCTCAGATGTTAAGTCCCATAGTGCTTAGAGCCATTTTTTTTCACTACTGCTCGCGATTGTATTTTGCATGTGATGTTGTATAAATGACAGATATCAGAGGCACTCGGTCGCATCATATCACTTTCTAGTTACAGGCGTCATCAGATTCTACTATTACATTATGTTTTAAACAGCGAGGCGGTTGTTAACGAGTAAACAACCCGCTGCTTCGACGGTCCGCGAGAAATCGCGTTTTGATGCTGTGGGTGCGACAGCGGTTGCCGTCATAGCCTACAAAATACGAAACAACATACTGATCCTTTGTGTAACGTAACAGAAAGGTAATCAATACTTGCACTAGGTTCAATGTTTTCCAAATAAAGAGTTACAGCCTTGTAGAACCACCGAACTTCAAGTTAGTGTACAACAGAATATCAGTGCGATACATGTTCAAACAGATCAACGCGTGAAACTGTTAAGAGCTGGACTTTTCCCGTAAGTATGACCTGCATCACTTAGACTGATCGCCGGCCGGAGTGGCCGAGCGGTTCTAGGCGCTACAGTCTGGAACCGCGCGACCGCTACGGTCGCAGGTTCGAATCCTGCCTCGGGCATGGATGTGTGTGATGTCCTTAGGTTATTTAGGTTTAAGTAGTTCTAAGTTATAGGGAACTGATGACCTCAGAAGTTAAGTCCCGTAGTGCTCAGAGCCATTTGAACCATTTAGACTGATCAGTGTCTACGACTCACATGAGGCAGTAACCGCGCCAAGTAAGTCGTTTAAGTGTTTACAGATTCTTGTGTCTTACAGCTTCAAATATATTTGGCCCATCCATTTGTACTAATAATCAATGAGGAGAGTCTATTTTAAAGTTTTGTTTAATTCTTTGCAGGTTTCACTCTGATTCAGGTGTAAACTTTTTCCAGGAAGCAATAGAAGATGACGAATTTACATCCCTACTCGTGTTCAGTGATGAGGCGACGTTCGGCATAAACGGTAAAGTGAATGGTCTCAACGTTCGCATATGGGGCACTGCCACTCCCAACGTTACGGTGGATATTCAAAGAGTAGATATTCCGAAGTCGATTGTCCTGCCTGCTGTTTCACCAGAAAGATGTACGGGAACTATTTTTTAATTATTTATTTATTTTTGCATGGGAAAAGTGGAACGTTGCAAGACTGGTTGTTTCCTAAACTGATAGCTGATATCCCAGACTTCGTATTTCAACAAGACGGAGCTCCGCCTCATTTGCTTAGAGTAGCGCGTCGCCATCTGACCTGAGGAAGTTACCAACATGTGGATTGGGCTCTGCGCTCAGCAGGGTTTGGCACTCTTCAGGTCTTCTGGTCCGATAGTTAACGTAACATCTTTGGCCGACAACACTGACTGAACTCAAGGATCGCATCACTGCTGCGCCGTCGGAAACAGGGACATGCTCGGACATGTATCTGTCGAGCTTGACTTCTGTATAAGTGTTTGTCGTGTAACACGAGGGAAACACATAGAACATTTATAATGTTACGTAAGAAACTTGAAAACGTACTTTTCCATACAAGGCATTATACATTACTTTTATGTTGTATGTTGTGGAATACCGTTATCCAAAACACGATGAATCATTTGCAGACAGCCTGTGTAATGAACCGACGAAGCTGAGCGTGTATTCCACTTTCTGGGTGGGCGTGTTCGAGTTGTCAACGGCATGAGACTATGAGTGGACGCTTAGTGCTAGGTGTTCGCAATGCCAAGCAAAGGAAGTATGAAATTTTTGGAGATAGAGAATCTCCTTTGTGTCAATAACTATGCATTTCTTACAAATTTTATGAAACGCAACCCGCTCTGTTTGCAACAGTCATCCGCCAGCTGGTAAACGTGGCGCAGAGGTAGATGCAGTGTTCCTTCACTTCCGGGACGCATTCTATTGCGTTTCCCTGACACCTAGTGAACAGTACGAGATTACATAACCATTTTTGTGACTAGATTGAAGGCAGTCCAACAAGTGAAGTTCCGTATGTCTCTCTTCACAAACGTGAAAGTAGAGCGGGGTAGTTGGCGAGGGAGTGCTCCTGAACGGTAACTGAGTTTTACATGGACTCCGCATTACGGTGCAACTTCGTATTTTTCACATTTGTAGAGATGAAATTAAAGGCAAGTCGTAGTAAAAATTCCAGTACCGACTGAGAACTGGGCTCCGGATCATTCGTCTTTAATCTTATACACCAGCTTGTCACCAATCCGCAGATAACACGGAAAAAAAGGAACAGAGTTCTCCAGAAAAGAAGTTTCTCGAAGGTGCATAATGTCTCTTCTTTTTCCCATTCATTTTTTGTGAGCTGGACTGCGCTTTCTGTTCCTTCTTAGTTCTTTCTTAGTGGATGCATTTTCTACCGCTAATGAACACCACTGCTTTTAGAAAGTGCATAGAATTTTCTTGTGACTACCTCTCGGCAACGGTACGCTCTATCACGCAGTCACCGGGAAAAAATTAGTTGATTCGCAAATGATTCATGCTTTGCTTTTTCCCCATTAATTAACTACAGAAGACACTGATGACGCTTTTTGATGAAAAACGGTGCGCTTGTTCCATGAATGCAGATCACAGCCTTCAGATGCGTAAGTGACGATATTAACAGCTGATTAAATTATTAGTTTGTAGCTGAGGACTCAACAGATAAAAATACACACGAAAAAGGTAACACCAGAGATCAGTAAATTTATTTTCTCACTCTTTTGTGAGGGTAATAGATGGAGTTACACAGCACGAGAGAGGATTGTATGTCTGATTCAGTGCTTGAACGAAAGAAAATTATATCGTTGACACCATAAGGAGTTGCGCTATAAGATGATGTACTAGGGATGAAATACGTTGAAAATTTGTTTGTGCTGCATCAGTCTGATATGGTTTACTACCGTTCCAGTTCGTGAGATTTGTGGATATTTATTTATGCCGTGAATGAGGAGAAAAGAACGCATGATGTGTCACTTTCTTTAAATTATCAAATCAGAAATACAGATTATAACATTTTCTAAGTTTCTCTTTTCTTTATTTGTGTCCTTCCTACGTATTGCTACTACAGTTGGCTACATATAGAGTATTTAGCATACAAAGTATGTAGTAAGTATAAAGAGTATGTAGTATACGGACTATGAGTCAAGACTCTTCCCTCAACCTAAACCTGGAAACTTAATTTTCAAATTTTACCGCTGCAATGGACAGCCCATTGTAGACTGGCAATGAGGCAGAGGATGGGCCCTTGTTAGGCAGGAAGCTGACAAAACAACTGAGCATTCTGCGAATATCTGTAGGACAGGTCACTGGCGTCCAGACGTCCAGACTCTGTTACAAAACATATTTGTGAAAGCACGAGGCTTTTAGATAGTTTATGGCCGTTCTTTGGAAACTTTGAAATGGACGCAATAGGGGAGATAACAAGCTTTTTATGGAGGGCTGTGGTTCCATCCTGGTCATGTTGTTAGCAAAAGACAAGGCGTAAAGCCGGCCGAAGTGGCCGCGCGGTTCTGGCGCTGCAGTCTGGAACCGCGAGACTGCTACGGTCGCAGGTTCGAATCCTGCCTCGGGCATGGATGTGTGTGATGTCCTTAGGTTAGTTAGGTTTAACTAGTTCTAAGTTCTAGGGGACTAATGACCTCAGCCGTTGAGTCCCATAGTGCTCAGAGCCATTTGAACCATTTTTTTGAACAAGGCGTAAACGCTCGGGAAAGAGGCCGCAAAGCTGAATCTTTTTTCCTTTTCTCCCAATTAACTTTAAAGTCTGTGATTGATCAAATGGGTGGATGCAGAGCAAGACATGCTCTCCGAGCTTCGAATGCTGTGCTCCATCTCATGATTGGCTTTTGCTACCGAGCTGAGGAGGAAAGCGGAGAGAAAGACCTGGAAAAGATAGCCACTCAGACTGACAACACGAATGTGCATTTCGTGGAACTGTTCACGATCGGCCTCCTCTTAATACAGCCGTCAAGCGTAATAACGTGAGACTTGGGGGTGCGCCGATGACAGAAGGCATGAGTCACATTTCAGTGGTGTCGGTGGAGTCTATCAGCAGGACGGGTTTCACTAGACATGGCCTGCACCTCAACAGGTATGGAAAGGGGAGGTTGGCAAAGCTTATAGGTGACAGCATAGGTGGGGGGTGGTGGGATCACTCATGGGAAAATTCCTGTAGTAGTGGGTGTTAGAGCTGCACCTTTTTTAGATTGAAGTCAGCTGACAGGTATTCCTGCTTAAGGGAAGTCTCTCTAACAAAGGAACCACTTTCGACAAAGCTTAGGTATCCGAGGAATGAGGGAATTAGTACATTTCATCAAAATATACAAGGTATTAGAGATAAAGTTACTGAACTGCTTACAGATGTTGACTCTGAAATTATTGGTATATCTCAACACTTCTTAAATAAGGAAATAATTCAGAGGCTTCCTTTACCAGGATACAGGTTGGCTGGCAGCTTTTCTAGGAGCTTTTTGCGGTGTTGAGCAGTAGCCATGTATGTGAAAAACGGCATCCCATTTGAGTCAATTGATGTTTCGAAGTACTGCACTGAAAAGTTGTTTGAATGTTGTGCAGGTGTGGTTAAATTTAGTGGAGCTAAACTCTAACTGTTGTTATTTATAGATCCCCAGACTCCGATTTCACAACATTTTTGCTAAAGCTAGAGGAGGTTCTTGGTTCACTTTGTAGGAAATACAAAAAGTTAATTATATGTGGTGACTTCAATATTAATTGTATAAGTGATTGTGCAAGGAAAAGGATGCTGGTAGACCTCCTTAATTCATATAATCTTATGCAATCCGTATTCTTTCCAATGAGAGTGCAAGGGAACAGTAGAACAACCATAGACAATATTTTTGTTCATTCCTCATTACTGGAAGGGCATTCTGTTAGCAAAAAGGTGAATGGGCTTTCAGATCATGATGCACAAATTTTAACTCTAAAAGATTTTCGTGCTGCAACAAATGTTAAATATGGTTATCAACTATTTAAGAAAGCTGATCCAGTTGCTGTAGATACCTTTGTAAACCTCATCAAGGAACGAGACTGGCAAGATGTTTATAGTGCAATACAGTAGACGATAAATATAATGCTTTCCTCAAGACTTTTCTCGTGCTCTTTGAAAGTCGCTTTCCCTTAGAACGTCCAAAACAGGGTACTAGCACAAACAGGCAGTCTGGGTGGCTGACTAGAGGGATAAGAATATCTTGTAGAACAAAGTGCGAATTATATCAAAACGTTAGAAACAGCCAAAATCTAAATGCAGCAGCCCATTACAAACAGTATTGTAAGGTGCTTAAAAATGTTATTAGGAAGGCAGACAGAATAGCTAAGTCTCAGGATAAAATTAAAACCATATGGTCAGTCGTAAAGGAAGTGGCTGGTCTGCAGAGACAGGTCGAGGATATAGAATCAGTGCGCAGTGGGAGTGTCCGTGTTACTGATAAGTCGCATATATGTACAGTATTTAATAATCACTTTCTGAATATAGGACGTGAACTAAATAGAAACCTAGTCCCAACAGGGAATCATATAGCGCTCTTAGAAAAAAGTGTTCCGAGACTGTTACCTGAAATGTTCCTCCATGATACTGACAAGAGGGAGATTGAGTTAACAATTAAATCACTAAAGACCAAGAACTCTCATGGATATGAAAGGGTATCTAGCAGAATACTGAAGTATTGTTCTATGTATGTTAGCCCAGTACTTAGCCATATCTGTAACTTTTCCTTTAGGAGTGGTCGGTTTCCTGACCGATTAAAGTACTCAGTAGTGAAGCCACATTATAAAAAGGGAGACAGGGATAATGTTGACAATTTTAGACATATTTCTATGCCATCGGTGTTTGCTTAAGTTATCAAGAAGGTTGGCGTTCGGTTAGATAGTAAGCTGTTGTGGAAAGCCCATGTTCAGGATCTTGTTCAGAAACTAAATGCTGCTTTATTTACCGTTAGAACAGTATCTGAAATAAGTGACAGTTCAACACGAAAAGTAATCTACTTCGCATATTTTCATACGCTTATGTCGTATGGTATTATTTTTTGGGGCAATTCTTCTGATTCAAAAAGGGTATTTTTGGCTCAAAAACGGGCTGTTCGAGTTACATGTGGTGTAAGTTCGAGAACCTCTTGTCGACCCCTATTCAATAGTCTGGGAATTCTGACATTGCCCTCACAGTATATATTTTCTTTAATGTCATCAAAATATCCACGGGTGTACTGCCGGTCTACATTGTCCAACGGGCACACTATTTCGGCGATCATACATGTCGCCATCATCAGGTGAACTGACGGACTGAGCTCCTGTGAACGTGCCGGAACAGAGATCCGTACGCTATGGCTGCCCAGGGGGAACTGGGTTCGGTCGCGGCGGCGGCCGATTTAAATACCTTCCGCCCGCGGCGCGCTCCCCCCGCCGTCCGCGCCCCGCACCACGGTCGCGCGGTGGAACAGATTGCAACGGCGTCTGAGATGACGTCGGAGTGATGGCTCTGTCCGCCGTGGTCGTCACAACTATACGTTTGCTCGATTTACTCTCGATTAACCCAATCGCTGGTTCCAAAGCCTTGCTAAGATTATAGCCACAGTCACGGATTATGAGGTCGTCATTGGTGCGAATTTCGATGGCCTCTCTAACAACGCTATCCCAGTATCTCGACGTCTGTACCAGAATCCTCGTGCGTTCACACTCCATAGCGTGATTTTCCGACAAACAATGTTCAGCGACCGCCGACTTGCTCGGATACATCAGTCGAGTGTGTCTCTGGTGTTCACGGCATCGATCCTCGACGGTACGCATCGTCTGACCAATATACGACTTGCCACATTGACACGGAATCTGGTACACGCCGGCCTTCCTCAAACCGAGGTCATCTTTGGCGCTCCCCACCAGTGCACGAGTTTTATTCGGAGGACAAAACACAGTTCCGACCCGGTGTTTCTTCAGAATGCGGGCGACTTTCCCCGAGAGTGCGCCTGTGTATGGAATAAATGCAGTGCCTACCTCCTCCCTCGTGATTTCACCCATCTGCACAGGTTGTGCTGCAGTGGTTGGGCGGAGAGCACGTTGAATCTGCCACTCTGAGTACCCATTTTTTCGAAATACAGTTCTCAGATGTTCCAATTCCTGGGGTAGACTCTCTGCGTCAGAGATAGTGCGCGCCCTATGTACTAGAGTTTTAAGTACCCCATTCCTCTGTGAAGGGTGGTGGCTGCTGTCTGCGTGCAAATACAGATCAGTGTGCGTTGTCTTCCGATACACCCCATGACCAAGGGTGCCGTCAGCCCTTCTCTTGACCAAGACGTCAAGAAAAGGTAATTTACCCTCCGTTTCAGTCTCCATAGTGAATTTGATGTTGGGGTGTATGGAGTTTAGATGTGTAAGGAAGTCAAGGAGTTTATCCACACCATGTGGCCAGATGACTAACGTGTCGTCCACGTAACGGAAAAAGCAAGTAGGTTTCCATTCGGATGACGACAGGGCTTCCTCCTCGAAGTTCTCCATGTACAAATTCGCTACCACCGGTGAGAGTGGGCTACCCATGGCGACTCCCTCCGTTTGTTCGTAGTATTCTCCATTAAAAAGAAAATAGTGGAAGTCAAGACATGCCTAAAATGTTCAGTGGTCTTCTCGTCAAACTTCTGACTAATCAATTCTAGTGACTCTCGCAGGGGTACCGCCGTAAACAAGGAAACGACGTCAAAACTCACCACGATATCTGACTCGTCCAACCTGAAGCTATCAAGGCGTTTAACAAAATCCACGGAATTACGGATGTGATTAGGGCATATACCCACATAAGGACTTAATATTCCCGTCAGGTATTTGGCCATCAAATACGCCGGGAGAAACTCAAGAATCACTTCTTTAATGTCGTTTGTTGTTAGCAATATTAGCTTATTCCCAAGAGTTAGCAGCTTTCACTCAGTTAATACTAGGCAGAAATCAAATCTGCATGTGCAATGCACTTCCTTGACTCCTGTGCAGAATGGAGTGCAGTATTCTGCTGCATCTATTTTTAATAAGCTACCACAAGAACTTAAAAATCTTAGCAGTAGCCCAAACACTTTTACGTCTAAACTGGAGAGTTTCCTCATGGCTCACTCCTTCTATTCTGTAGAGGAGCTCCTGGAAGAGCTGAAAAATTAAGCAAATTACATTGTGTTACAAGTGATACATTGTTGATTTTCTTTATTTCTTTATTTAAACTTACGACTTGTTGCCTGAATATGTTTCTTATATTTCATCTGTTTCTACTATCGTATTATAATTTCATGTATTGACTCGTTCCATGACCATGGAGACTTCTTCTTAATTTGGTCCCACGGAACAATAAATAAATAAATAAATAAAGAGAAGATCACTCCTGTACTGGTGCTTCGCTAGTAAGGAAGTGTAGCTCTCTACCTAAACGGTGAGACTTGTGTCCTTTGCTAGTGTGCCACTTAGAGCATGTGCGAGTCACCTTCTGAACTGTCAGAGGTACTGCTTCTATCATCACGCACACAACGAGTCATGCGTGGGTGTACTTATTTGTCTTGAGTCGGCCGTCTAAACATTTGACACATTCCGTTACGCATAGTCGTGGCACGGAGTCATATTGATTTGGCAGACCAGCACACTGGAATCCACCGGGGTTTCGGAGGCTCATAGGAAAGTACCTGCATTCCGAATTAACCGAATGCGAGACCGCGTACTTGAATTTTTTCGGGTCCACGCCATTAATAACAGATTGCAGCCGTCCAAGACTTCAGCCGCAGAACGCATCGGTGTGTGCCACCCTGACCATCAGGAGGGTAAAGTATTCGCTGCTACAGCGTAGAGCTCCAATATATGTTTCTCAGCACACTGTTCTTTCTAACCATATTTTTACTTTTTTCTAACAATAGAGTAAAAATACTTGATGGTGGCGTAGTTTTTGTGCCATAACCCGGATTCACGTGTATGAAGTCAGAGAAAGCGATTAGTATTCTGGTTAGTGTCGCGTGTCGGTTTCCAGCTGATCACTATGTGCTCCATAGATCGCATGTTAGTAACAGCGTTTGTCAAATGAAAATGTTTGTGTGACGGTTCTTTAGTCATTTTCTTGTCTTGTTATGTTAGGAATGAATAAATGTATTGTGATTTAGATCACAACTTATCCCTGTGTTCTGATTAACATTACCTTGCCACTTTTATTAAAGTGTGTAGATCGGTATTTCACTCACAGATGGAAGATGAAAGTTTGTGGTTAATAATGGCACCTCTGCCTTCCAGTGCTACTCAGTGGTCTTTGTTGAAGGATTACATAGATGTTCTGGAGACATTTTCGTAGTAAATAATCAGCAACATTAATCTAAAGATGAACCGTAAGTGTAATTACGAGGGGTTCAGATGGTTCAAATGGCTCTGAGCACTATGGGACTTAACATCTATGGTCATCAGTCCCCTAGAACTTTGAACTACTTAAACCTAACTAACCTTAGGACAACACGCAACACCCAGCCATCACGAGGCAGAGAAAATCCCTGACCCCGCCGGGAATCGAACCCGGGAACCCGGGCGCGGGAAGCGAGAACGCTACCGCACGACCACGAGATGCGGGCAATTTCGAGGGGCCTTCAATAAGTAATGCAACACTTTCTTTTAAAGCAGGTTGGTTTTATTCAGCATTCCAGTACACCATATTATTCTCCATTCTTTTAGCTAAAACACCCTAATTTTCAATATAATCGCCGTTCAATGCGACTGCCTTACGTCACCTTACTTGGAGGGCCTGTATTCCCTCGTCGTACCACTCTACTCGTTCGACGTCGGAGCTAACGTCTTGGTGCACAATAACCTCCCCATCATCCACGCACCGCTTCCCGCGGAGTGAATCCTTCATTGGACCAGACAGATGGAAGTCGGAAGGTGCGAGATCCGGGCTGTACCGTGGTTGAGGAAGAACAGTCCAATGAAGTTCTGCGAGCTCTTTAATGATATTCTCTTAAAATTGAATCGAGCCCCACGCTGGGCGCCATTTTAATGATATTCTCTTAAAATTGAATCGAGCTTCACGCTGGGTGCCATTTTAACGAAATTCCTGGAATGAATGATTTGAAATTTCGTTGAAATAAAAAAAAGGAAATAATAATTTTATTTCTTGCTTAAAAGTTAATTTGCCTTAGTGCGAACTTTGTTGTAGAACCACTCTCTTCATTACGTGTGGTAATAAAAAAACAAATTTCACTTTCTTAAGGATTACGTACATTTAAAGGAAATTATTACGTGCACTCATATTAATTGGATAGTACTATCTGGATAAGAACTGAGTCTCTTAAATCATTCGGCCTTGGCATACACTTTCCAGAATGCAGTGGGTTTTTCTTTTTGTGAAATATTTTTACTGACTTTTATCCCGGCACTAGCCATAGAACACAAGAATATTTTAATTAACAGAAAATGTCTTAATTATTGCCAAGCCGACATTTATCACTGATCAAACCTACTACATTACGCATGTGATTTATAGATGACGTGGGCATGCTCATTTACATAAATAATTCACACTTTTAATGAATACTAATATATTTAGCCCAAACAACAAGTCAACTCACATTAATTCGTACGCTTTGATTAAAGGCGGCAAAGTCCCGACAGATACAAAAGAAGTACATCTTAACTCTGCTGGATAACCACGATGCATACACAACCTTTAGTGCCCACAATGCGGGTTAATGAATCAGGCGCGTCTAATGGGCGCGAGCGTAGCTGCACATCGCGTCTGCTAGAGCGATCAAGGATTAACACTTCCTCACTTCTTCCTCACTTCAGCTGCTCTGTCCACAACTGACCCTTCCTCACTCTAGCGGCTCTGTCCACACAACTAACTGCTCTGTCCACAACTGACCCTTCCTCACTCTAGCGGCTCTGTCTACACAACTAACTGCTCTGTCCACAACTGACCCTTCCTCACTCTAGCGGCTCTGTCTACACAACTAACTGCTCTGTCCACAACTGACCCTTCCTCACTCTAGCGGCTCTGTCTACACAACGACAGAGAGTCTCCACATGCCAAAGATAAACAACGGCACGACTATTACGATTATTAACATTTCTTTGTAAATCGATTTCCAGCAAATATCGCTGATACCGCAAATACTGACACTTTTACATTCACATAATAAATATAGAAATTTCCTATCCTAATACAGAGAAATGTTACAAAAAAAATATAATAAAAATAACAAACATATTTCATACCACATTCAGTAATATTAAGATATATATATATATATATATAACTTGCCCAGATCGGCGTATATGTTACAAATCAATTGTGAAAATGCCAGGGAACGTTACAGCTCCTCTCGGGAGTGCAGGCGTGTGTAAAATCTTGCGTAGTCTTGGAGAAGGAGAAGCTCGCTAGCTAAAGCCGTTTCTTCAATTTCCTGAGGGTAGCACGAGACACTTCAGAGTTGGACGTTGCACCATGATGGAGGACATGGAACAGAATAACCCCTTCAGAGTTCGAGAAGACGGTCTCCATGACTTTACCAGCTGAGGATGCGGCTTCGAAATTTATCATCAGAGGAGAGTTGGTGTGCTGCCACTCCGCGAACTGCCATATTGTTTCCGGTTTGAAGTGATGAATCCATGATTCATCGTCATTGTCGATGTTCGGCAAGGAATTGTCACTGTCAACCTCGTAACGCTCAAGAAATTCTGCACTGATGGTCCTTCCTTGCTGTTTATGCTCTTCTGTTAGGCGGCGAGAAACCCAGCAGGCTCACACAACTTTGAGTATCCCAACTGGTGGTAGAGTGTGTCAGCAGTACCAACGGAGACATACAGCTGAGCAGCCGGCTGTTTCACTGAGATCCGTCGATCACCTCGAATGAGAGCGTCTGCAAGTTCCTACATTGCAAGAGTTTCAGCTGTTTGTGGCCGGCCGGCACTCCGGAAATGGGACAGCTTTGCGTGACCTTGTTGCGGAGATGACAAGACACCTCGCTCAATGAATCACCGCGTTTCTGTTCACTGCCAAGTCTCCGTAGACATTCTGCAAGAGCCTTTGAGTATCTGAAATGCTCTGACTTTCCGCGAAAAGAAACTTAATGACAGCTTATTTATTTATTTATTTAATCGTGTCTGAGCTACATCTGTGATTAATTAATACGCTATATATGCTAGATTACAAATACAAGTAAATGATAGTTATTCATTCATATATACATTCATGATCTTCACATATTGTAAGTCGTCATTATTGTCTAAAGCAAGGCTCATATCTCTCTCCAGTGTTCGGCACACGTCACTGCAGCGTCGTTGGCCAACCACAGGTCTTGGAAAGTGCATGGGGCCAGCAAAGATGGACAGGTCAGCAGGTGTGTCATGGTTTGTTTTCCTCCACATTGGCAGGGCTCTTCTTCGGCGTATCCCCACTTGATCAGGTTATCCTGTGATCTTCCCATTTGACATCTAAGTCTATTTAGGCTCTTCCAGATTCTCCATTCCAATTGTGATCCAGCAGGAAGTTTTTCTTTAATGTTCCAACTTTTCAGACTGCCTTTATCCAATTTCTGTTTCCACATTGATTCTCTAGTTGTAGACTGACTTTCGGTTAGTGGACGTTCAACTTTTATGAAGTCTTTCCTAGATTTAAGTCTTGCCTCCGCTGGCTGATGTGCGTACAGGGGATGTCTTCTATCTTCGCACTGCCTGCTTCGTTCGGCCATCGCCAACGTTTGCCGTCTGATCTGTGGGGGGGCTGTTCCAGAACACATATAAAGGAGATCACGGTTTGTAGGCTTCAGGCATCCCGTGATTAATCGACATGAGGCATTCAGTGCTGCGTCTAGCTTCTGAGCATGTGTCGATCTTCTCCAGACGGGGCATGCATATTCAGCTGGAGCAAAGCACAATGCCAGGGATGATGCACGTAGAATTTCAGCTGTCTGCTTCGAACACACCTGTCGAAACTTCATGAAACTATACGTGCTGAAGCGGGAATATTCCATGATGTCTCACAACAAATTCTGCATTTTTTCAGCCGAAACTGGACGAGAAAATATGTGTTGCATTGCTTATTAAACACCCCTCGTATATTGTTTTGTAAACAGATTGGCAGTAAAGCCTTTAAGGATCGAAATACAAGTAAAATTAGTCGAGGAGATGGTGAGAGATCTGGTAACCTTGCTGGACAAGGTACGATTGGGCAAGCACAAAGACAAGCAGTAGAAACTCCTGCCGTTTGTGGACGGGCATCATCTTATTGAAACGTAAGCCCAGGATGACCTGCCATGCAGGACAACAAAACGGGTTTTAAAATATCGTAGACGTATCGCCGTGCTGTAAGAGCGCCGTGGATGATACCTAAACAGATCCTGCTGGTTGTCGGATCGTATAGGGGGCGACGGGCACGCTGGTACCCCACAACTGTCCGGTTCATCTCTATACACGTCTTCGGCCTGGAATCTCTTTGACTGGATTACAGTTGTCTTCAGTGATGAGGCCTGCTTCGTATTAGTCCCGGATGACCAGCGAAGACGTGTATGGAGTCGCACCGGACACTGGTTGGATACCACCTGACTGTCGTCGCCCCCTATACGATCCGACAACCAGGAGTGATGGTTTGGGGTATATATATATATATATATATATTTGCTGTCATCTGACTTTCTGACTGGTATGAAGCGGCTCGCCACGAAATCCTCTCCTGCGCCAACCTCTTGATCTCCGAGCAGCACTTGCAACCTACGTCCTCAATTATTTGCTGCATATACTCCAATCTCTGTCTTCCTCTACAGTTTTTGCCCTCTACAGCTCCCTCTAGTACCATGGAAGTAATTCCTTGATGTCTTAACAGACGTAATATCATTTTGTCCCTCCTCCCTGTCAGTACTTTGCCACGTATTCGTTTCTTCACAGATTCTGCACAGGACCTTCTCATTTCATACGTTATCAGTCCACCTAATCTTCAATATTCGTTTGTAGCACACATCTCAAATGCTTCATTCTCTTTTGTTCCGGTTTTCCCACAGACAGTGTTCCACTACCATAAAATGCTGTGCTTCAAACTTACATTTTCAGAAATTTCTTCCTCAAATATTTGGTACGAGTAGATTTCCCTTAGCTAGGAATGCCCTTTTTGCCACTGCTAGTCTGCTTTCGATGTCCTCCTTGCTTCCTCCACCATTCGTTATTTTGCTGCCTAGGTATTAGAATTTATTAACTTCATCTACTTCATGACCATCAATCCCGATGTTAAGTTTGTCACTGTTCTGATTTCTGCTACTTATCATTAACTTCGTCTTCTGCGATTTACTCCCACTCCATATTCTGTTCTCATTAGACTGGTCATTTCGTTCAGCAGATCATGTACATTTTCTTCACTTTCACTCATGATAGCAGTGTCATTAGCTAAACATATCGTTGATATTCTAGATTAGATTAGATTAGTACTTGTTCCACAGATCATGAATACGACATTTCGTAATGATGTGTAGCGTCTCATGTTAATAAAAGGTGTCTAAACAAGATATTACGCTACACAAAATATTACATGACCCTTAATATTTTTAATATTTTTTTCTTTGGTGGTAGCTGGGGAAATTACCCACTTACTACATCCAAAAATTCATCTAATGAGTTGAAGGAGTTGCCATTCAGAAATTCTTTTAATTTCCTTTTAAATCCTATATGGCTATCCGTCAGACTCTTGATGCCATTAGGTAAGTGACCAAAGACTTTTGCGGCAGCATAATTTACCCCCTTCTGAGCCAAAGTTAGATTTAACCTTGAGTAGTGAAGATCATCCTTTCTCCTAGTGTTGTAGCCATATACACTGCTATTACTTTTGAATTCGTTCGGATTTTTAATAACAAATTTCATAAGTGAATATATATATATATATATATATATATATATATATATATATATATATATATATTGTGAGGCCACAGTGAAGATCCCTAGCTCTTCTCTTTAGATAAGTGTATGCAGGATGATCTTGGATGAGCTCCAGCAATTACTCTGATTACACGCTTTTGTGCAATGAACACTCTTTTACTCAATGATGAGTTACCCCATAATACACTCCTGGAAATTGAAATAAGAACACCGTGAATTCATTGTCCCAGGAAGGGGAAACTTTATTGACACATTCCTGGGGTCAGATACATCACATGATCACACTGACAGAACCACAGGCACATAGACACAGGCAACAGAGCATGCACAATGTCGGCACTAGTACAGTGTATATCCACCTTTCGCAGCAATGCAGGCTGCTATTCTCCCATGGAGACGATCGTAGAGATGCTGGATGTAGTCCTGTGGAACGGCTTGCCATGCCATTTCCACCTGGCGCCTCAGTTGGACCAGCGTTCGTGCTGGACGTGCAGACCGCGTGAGACGACGCTTCATCCAGTCCCAAACATGCTCAATGGGGGACAGATCCGGAGATCTTGCTGGCCAGGGTAGTTGACTTACACCTTCTAGAGCACGTTGGGTGGCACGGGATACATGCGGACGTGCATTGTCCTGTTGGAACAGCACGTTCCCTTGCCGGTCTAGGAATGGTAGAACGATGGGTTCGATGACGGTTTGGATGTACCGTGCACTATTCAGTGTCCCCTCGACGATCACCAGTGGTGTACGGCCAGTGTAGGAGATCGCTCCCCACACCATGATGCCGGGTGTTGGCCCTGTGTGCCTCGGTCGTATGCAGTCCTGATTGTGGCGCTCACCTGCACGGCGCCAAACACGCATACGACCATCATTGGCACCAAGGCAGAAGCGACTCTCATCGCTGAAGACGACACGTCTCCATTCGTCCCTCCATTCACGCCTGTCGCGACACCACTGGAGGCGGGCTGCACGATGTTGGGGCGTGAGCGGAAGACGGCCTAACGGTGTGCGGGACCGTAGCCCAGCTTCATGGAGACGGTTGCGAATGGTCCTCGCCGATACCCCAGGAGCAACAGTGTCCCTAATTTGCTGGGAAGTGGCGGTGCGGTCCCCTACGGCACTGCGTAGGATCCTACGGTCTTGGCGTGCATCCGTGCGTCGCTGCGGTCCGGTCCCAGGTCGACGGGCACGTGCACCTTCCGCCGACCACTGGCGACAACATCGATGTACTGTGGAGACCTCACGCCCCACGTGTTGAGCAATTCGGCGGTACGTCCACCCGGCTTCCCGCATGCCCACTATACGCCCTCGCTCAAAGTCCGTCAACTGCACATACGGTTCACGTCCACGCTGTCGCGGCATGCTACCAGTGTTAAAGACTGCGATGGAGCTCCGTATGCCACGGCAAACTGGCTGACACTGACGGCGGCGGTGCACAAATGCTGCGCAGCTAGCGCCATTCGACGGCCAACACCGCGGTTCCTGGTGTGTCCGCTGTGCCGTGCGTGTGATCATTGCTTGTACAGCCCTCTCGCAGTGTCCGGAGCAAGTATGGTGGGTCTGACACACCGGTGTCAATGTGTTCTTTTTTCCATTTCCAGGAGTGTATGATCCATACGAAAAAAAAAAAAATGGTTCAAATGGCTGTGAGCACTATGGGACTCAACATCTTAGGTCATAAGTCCCCTAGAACTTAGAACTACTTAAACCTAACTAACTAACACCCATTCCCGAGGCAGGATTCGAACCTGCGACCGTAGCAGCCTCGCGGTTCCGGACTGCAGCGCCAGAACCGCATACGAAAGCAGAGAATGAAAATGGGCGTGGTAAGCTAATTTACTGAGATGTATATCCCCAAAATTTGCAATGACCATAATAGCATAAGTAGCTGAACTCAAACGTTTCAGCAGATCTTCAGTGTGTTTTTTCCAGTTCAACCCCTCATCAATGCATACACCTAGAAATTTTGAATATTCTACCTTAGCTACCGATTTCTGATCGAAGTCTATATTTATTAATGGTGTCATTCCATTTACTGTGTGGAACTGTATATACTGTGTTTTGTCAAAGTTTAATGAGAGCCCATTTGCAGAGAACCACTTAATGATTCTTTCACTTTGAATTTTAATTCTACTCTTGACCCTTTTTTTTATTTCCATCATTCCTTCTTCGATTTACAGACTGAACAGTAGGGGCGAAAGAATACATCCTTGTCTTGCATCCTTATCTAATCCGGGCACTTCGTTCTTGGTAGTCACTCATATTATTCCCTCTTGGATCTTGTATATATTGTATCGTATATTAACCGTCTCTTCCTATGGCTTACCCCTACTTTTCTCAGGAGTTCGAAGATTTTGCACCAATTTACTTTGTCGAACGCTTTTTCCAGGTCGACAGTTATCAACCGCAATTCCGGTAACTTTACCTTTCCTAAATCTAAACTAACTGTCGTCTAACACATCTTCAATTTTCTTTTCCATTCGTGTGTAGATTATTCTTGCCAGCAACTAGGATGCGTGAACTGTTAAATCGATTGTGCGATAATTCTCAGTTCTAGTCGTCTTCGGAATTGTGTGGATGATATTTTTCCGAAAGTCAGATTGTGTATCCCCATACTCATACGCTCTACACACCAATCTGAATAGTCATTTTGTTGCCGCTTGCCCCAATGACTTTAGAGATTCTGATGGACCGTTATTGATCCCTTCTGCCTTATTTGGTCTAAAGTTCTTCAAAGCTCTCTTAAATTACGATTCTAATACTAGATCCTCCGTCTCTAGTAAATCGCCTCCTGTTTCTTTTTCTATCACCTCAGACAAATCTTCCCCCTTCAGTATACTCTTCCCACCTACCCTCTCTCTCTTCTGCATTCAGTAGTGGAATTCCTCTTGCACTCTTAATGTCATCACTCTTGGTTTTAATTTCACCAAAAGATTAATTTGACTTTCCTGCATGCTGAGTCAGTCTTTCTGACAATCATTTCTTTTTTGATTTCTTCACATTTCACATGCAGCCATTTCGTCTTAGCTTCCCTGAACTTCCTGTTTATTTCATTCTTTAGCGACTTATATTTCTGTACTCTTGAATTTCCCTGAACATTTTGGTACTTCCTTCTTTCATCGATCAACTGAACTATTTCATCTGTTACCCATGGTTTCTTCGCTGTTACCTTCTTTGTACCTATGTTTTTCTTTCCATCTACTGTGAATGCCCTTTCTAGAGATCCATTCCTTTTCAGCTGTACTGAGCTATTCCTTATTGCTGTATCTATAGCCTTAGAGACCTTCAAGCGAATCTCATCATTACTTAGTACGTCCGTAGCCCACTTCTTTGCGTATTGATTCTTCCAGACTAGTCTCTTAAACTTCAGCTTACTCTTCATGACTACTACTTTGCGATCGGAGCCTATATCTGCTCCTGGGTACGCCTTACAATCCAGTGTCTGATTTCCGAATCTCTGTCTGACCATGATGTAATCTAATTGAAATCTTTCCGTACCTCCGGGCCTTTTCCAAGCATACCTCCTCCTCTTGTGATACTTTATTACAGTATTCGCTATTACTAGCTGAAATTTATTACATAACTCAATTAGTGTTTCTCCTACTTCTTTCCTTGTCCCAAGTCCACATTCTCCTGTAAACCTTTCTTCTACTCCTTCCCCTACAATTGCATTCCAGTCCCCCATGACTATTAGATTTTCATCTCCTTTTACATACTGTATCACCCCTTCAGTATCTTCAAATACTTTCTCTATCTCTTCAGCTTGCGATGACGGCATGTACAACTTGAGTATCGTTGTTGGTGTTGGTTGCTGTCGATTCTGATAAGAACAACCCTATGGCTGAGCTGTTCACAGTAACACACTCTTGCCCTATTTTCCCCTTTACAACGAATCCTACTCCCGTTATACCATTTTCTGCTGTTGTTGATATTGCCCTATACTCATCTGACCAGATATCCTTGTCTTCCTTGCATTTCACTTTACTGACCTCTAATATATCTAGACTGAGTCTTTGCGTTTCTCTTTTCAGATTTTCTAGCGTCCCTACTACATTCAAGCTTCTGATATTCCACGCCCCGACACGTAGAACGTTATCTTTTCGTTGTTTATTCGGTATTTTTCTCATGGTCACCTCCTCTTTGGCAGTCCGCTCCCAGAGATCCGAATGGGGGATTATTCCGGAATCTTTTGCCAATGGGGAGATCATAATGACATTTTTTCAATTACAGGCCACAGGGCCGGCCGGAGTGGCCGAGCGGCTCTAGGCGCTTCAGTCTGGGATCGCGAGATCGCTACGGTGGCAGGTTCGAATCCTGCCTCGGGCATGGATGTGTGTGATGTCCTTAAGCTAGTTAGGTTTAAGTAGTTCTAAGTTCTAGGGGACTGATGACCTCAGCAGTTAGGTCCCATAGTGCTCAGAGCCATTTTTTTGAACAGGCCACATGTCCTTTGGTTACACGCTATGTGTCTTTAATGCAGTGATTTCGATTACCTTCTGCATCCTCATACCGTTGATCGTTGCTGATTCTTCCGCCTTTAGAGGCAGTTTCCCACCATATAGACAAAAGAGTGGTCTGAACCTCCGTCCGCTCTTCCTCCTTTTTTTGACAAGGCCGTTGGCAGACCGACGGTGACTTCTTATGCCGGAAATCTTCGGGCCCCAGTCCTATTTATTAATCAGCATTTAATCGGTGGATGGTTCCGAACGCGGTTTCGAGGACGTTTTGATTACTGCTCAAAGACGCTACCCAACCCACAGACCACGGGTGCTTTTCAGAGCACGACGGTGAAAGGCGTATGTACTCGTTGGCAGCGATGATGAGGCATTGTAGAATCTCTGACCAGAGCAGTTGCGCTCGAAGCGCAGTGCAGTACAGTCTGTCTGTCAGTTGTGTGTGAGCAGTCGGCGGGCGTCGGCACCACAATGGTCGAGATTCAGGACAAGGTATATTATTAAGCAGCATTGCGCTGAGCTAATACTAATTTATGTAAGAATCGCCCCCAATAATAATCTGATTTCAAAGCAATTTTTAACTAAAGAATCATTCGATTTCCTTCCATTTCCTTAAACAAAATTTCAGTTAACTTAAAAAAAAAGTAATTATTGCGATGCATTTGCTCCAAGCTGTGGCGCAGAATAAGAGCAGATATTTCTCATGCAGTCATACTAAGGTAAGAAAATAATTCTGATTTTTGCACAGGGCCAAAGACCGACATTTCGGTTAAGCTGAGTTTTGATTGTCACTGTAGTTCCA
Organism: Schistocerca nitens; assembly: GCF_023898315.1. NCBI lineage: Eukaryota > Metazoa > Arthropoda > Insecta > Orthoptera > Acrididae > Schistocerca > Schistocerca nitens. The sequence continues at coordinate 38,817,380 of NC_064615.1, forward strand.
TTGTCATGGGATCATGTTTCATTATTTTATGCGAACTTATACTTGGGTCAGATTGCTATTTTTATTTAATTGTCTTTGTCATTAATATTTTTGCGGGAAGGTTAGCTCTGGCTCCATTTCTATTAAGTATTGTCTTTTAAATTTTTGTGGGGAGGTTACACTTGGCGACACCCAGTCCAGGATCGTATTTCGTGAGAATCTTTTGAAAAACAGTCAGATATCTGCTCTTATTTGCTTAAATATAATTATAATTTGGCGCAACGCTTTTACTAATTTGTGACTTTCTTTCTACAGGTCAACGGCAATTCGTTGCTCTGTTGTATTTGTGTGTTGATTTTGCATTGTGCTTATTTGTTTTGTGATTAATTGTGACTATTGTAAAAATGCCGCGAAAAACTGTGAATAGTGTATCGCGAGGTATTTTGAATGAAATTTCCGACTTAAACAACGTGACCGATAGTAATTGTGACACGCTGTGTAATGATGACAATCCTGCGTTCACTAACAATCAGTGCATTCCAACCACTAATGATGATTTTTGTCTTACTGATGAACAATCGAACTCAATTGTCTTCTCTGTTAATTTGACGACAATCGATGACGCGGGACGCTCTATTGTAATGAGCGCTGCCCAGCCTAACACAACCGGTTTACTAAATTCACGTGACGAACAGACAAATTTGTCTAATGAAAATGGACAGTGTACTGAAAGTACGACGGATCCATTTAATTCCGAAATAATGACCGACAATGTAAATTCGAATGGCAAACCTTTTTGTAAATCTCAGAATAACCAAATGGTTACAGAAAGCGAGACAATTCCAGATCCAGCATTAAACAGCACGGAGAATAGCGCCGGCAATTTTGGGTTGGATCAAATTATGGCATTTTTACGACAAATCGAGAAACAACAGAATGAAAAACAAGACAAACTTAGTGAAAAATTAGACAACAATGATGTAAATCTCAAACAACTTAGTGAACAGGTCAAACAACAGAACGAAAAACAAGATAAGCTAAATGAAAAATTAGACAACAATTCCAGGCAGCTTAGTGAACAGATTAGAGCCGTTGCCACGCAGTGTCATGACACTAAGGAACAGTTACGCGAGGAAATTGAGGCTTGTTCAAGAAAAAGTAGCGAAGAAATTAGGTCTGTTGCTCTGGAATTAAGGGAAATGCAAACAGCTGCAACAGAAACACTCAGAGACGAAATTAGCGGAGTCGCTAAACAATGCTCTGAAAAAGCTACACAATTACGCGACGAGTTTAAAGCAATGACAGCAGAACTTTCGCGCACAATGGATGAAAAGATTGACGCGAAATTCGAACAACAGAACTCTCAAATTAACGAACGTCTTAGTCTTCACATACAGAACAGTGATACGCGTTTCCGCAAATTTATTGATGATCAAAATAAAGTAAAACGTCAAGTAATGGAAACAATCACTGCTCAGAGACAGGAAGACAAACGTAAGATGTTTGCGAAAGCAAAAACATACGTGGACAACAATATTGCTACAGTGTCCGACAAAATTAATACCATCGAACAGTCGAACACAGAATTACATGACGAAATTTCGGATCTTAAGTCGAAAACAGACACATACACAACCGATTTTCAAACAGTGACCGACAGACTCGAACAATTAGAACTAACACAGGATTCCGATGTTGTCAAGGCTGACGTTACAAAACTGAGCGAAACTACACGTAATTTGCAAAAACAGATTAATGCGTCTGATTCTAAAACCGATGATCAGGTAAAAATACTGACTGAAAAATGTGATGAACTGACCAGTCGAATTGACGTTATTGAAACTAATAATGACAGCAAATCAGACGATACTACACCGGTTTCATTTAGTCAAACACCGGAATTTCAAAATTTGCAGCAGACAATTAATGAGATTGATTCGTCTAATAACACGTTGCGTAGAAAGTTGTCAAGTTTACAACAAGAAGTAACAGAGATGAAAAATATTTCGGTTAATAATACATCACAGCAGACGCCACTATTCGAACATTTGTCAGACTCGCGCAGCGCGCATAATTTGAGTAATCTACAGAGAGTACGGGACTTAGATTCCGAACAACCACAGTTCAATAGATTCTCCTACAATCCTGAACCTGTTCCATCACACAGAGACGATAATTTCGATTACAAACATTTTCTGTCAGTGAGAAAGTTTAAAGTGTTTAAAAACGACAGAACACAGATTCACCCGCTAGATTGGATACAACAATTTAGCTTTGCTTTTCCACCGACTTGGCCTGTAACGCATAAACTTGAATTTATTTGCAGCTTTTTGGAAGGCGAACCGGCAACTCGTATGAGGCCGATCGCGAGGCAATGTTATTCAGTGGAAGACTTTCAGAATGCGTTTCTATCTGCGTATTGGTCAAAGACGACACAGCGCGGAATTAAAGATCAGTTAATTAGTTTACCGAATTATGAGAACTCAAATTTTCCGAGTGTGACGCAAGTTTTTGAGCACATGGTGCAACAGAACCAGTACCTAAGTGAACCCTATAGTGAATCTGCACTTATTCAATTATGTATCTCTAAATTGCCACGATCATTAAGAGTGTCACTTCTAACAGGTCAACAAAAGGAAAACATTTCGGCATTCAGGGATCTATTGCCGCTTTTAGAAGTGCAGCAATCTGATTATTCCTTTGTAAACAAAAATTTTTCATATAACAACCAGGGTCAGCAGGCTTACAGTAATTATGATCAGACATGTAATTTCAATAGGAAAAGTAACAGACGCTTTAGGAATGACAACCACCAAAACTTTAATAACAGGCAAAATTCTCATTATCAATATAATCAAAATTTTCAGCAACAGGAACCACCTTTTAGTAACAATAGACGTTTTCCACCACAACAGCATGAAAGTCAACCGGTTAACATACCTAACCAACAATGGAATGCACAAGGTCAGCCAAGCTTTAATGTTTCACCGCGTGCACGTGTAGTCCCTGATACAACAAATAGTAACGCACGGCAGCAAGGAAATAACTACGTACACAGAAGACAATATTTCAATTCCTATCGCAATGCACCGTATAGGAATGACTATCACGACAGACGTGAAAATGACGAGCACAATTATCAGCGTACGTTTAATAACAGTCGGTCCTACCAGCAAAAAAATCATCAGCAACAACATATTCTAGTAAATGAACCCGACAGTAGGTATCATCCGGAGCGTAACACGTCTGGAAGAAGTAATAGAACTGTTCAAATAGTAGAAATGCCACGGAATCCTCCTGATAATAGTAACACGTCAGATAGAATCTGACTAGATACCGTACAGGACGCATCTTCCAATAACACAAGCACTAGTTTTGACACGCAAAATGTTGTTCACGAAAATGTTATTACTTTCGACGACATTCGAGACACTCTTTTACAGGAAAAACCAGTTATTCAGAAAATCATTTCACATCCTGTTATCGAAATTAAAATTGGTTCATCGAAATTTTCGGCAGTAATCGATTCCGGATCACCTATGTCAGTAATAAATGAGGAAACTTTTAATGAGTGCAACAAAGAGAATACTTATCCCACATTACCTTTAGGCAAAACCAAAGTGAAAGGAGCAGTATCAAGTAAAGGTGTAGACGTTAAATTACAGACGCATTTATCATTTTGTATTGGAGGTCATACTTTTCATTCAAATTTTTGGATTGTTCCCTTGTTGACAACAGACGTTATTTTAGGCATGAACTTTCTGGTACAACACGACGCAGTGGTTGATTTTCAAAATTTTTATTTAATGTTGAAGGACGAAAATGTGCAATTGGCTTTAGAATTTCAGCATTCCTTATCTGCAGAAGAACAAACAATTAACCGCACAGAGGTCATTTCCGCAACACGTAACATAGACTGTAGTTCCACATTGTTTACGGATACGTACGTACATAACTATAACACTCCAGACGAAGCTGACTACGACGTAATGCAAATTATTTCCGATAAAGTTAAACAAAGCAGTGCAAATACAGATGACGAACGAACGCAATTACACAAAATTCTTTTACAGCAAGCTCCAGTTTTCGATAACATTCCTGGTACTATGTCCGGTTTTATGTATGAATTTCAAGTCAAACAGCACGATACATTTAAAGCAAAGCATTATCCCATTCCGTATATTCATAGAGAACAAGTTAAAAAAGAGTTGCAGGATATGCTCGATCAAGGAATTATAGAACCGGCAGTTAGTCCGTACATAAACCCGCTGCATATTGTTAAGAAAAAAGATGGGTCACTTCGCCTTGTACTTGATTCACGTCACATTAATGACATTATTATTAATGAAACAGATCGACCACAGACTTTAGAAGAACTGCTACAGAAATTTCACGGTACAGCTATTTATTCCACATTAGATTTGAAATCGGGATTTTGGCAAATTCAACTTCATCCGAATTGCAGAAAATATACAGCTTTTCTCTGTTTTGGTGACTGTTATCAATTTTGCAAATTACCATTCGGCTTAACTATTTCCTCTGCAGCTTTTATTCGCGGTTTGAACACAATACTTCCGATAGAACTTAAAGACAGAATTACGACGTACGTAGATGACATTCTTATCGCAGAAGCTAACTGGTCTGAACACAATCTGATTTTAGAACAATTATTGCAAACTTTTCATGCACAAGGACTTACAGTTAACCTTAGTAAATCGCATTTTGGTAAAACTTCTATAAAATTTCTTGGACACGTAATTTCAGCAGAAGGCATTGCGCCTGATCCAGAAAAACTTCAAGCTCTACGTGAAATTACTGTTCCTACGACGAAGAAACAATTACGCAGTTTTTTGGGCTTAATTAACTTTGTTCGCAAATTTATTCATCACTCTGCTTTAGACACACCTAGATTATGCCAATTAACAGGTAAAAATACTATTTGGTCATGGGATAAGCAAGCACATTCTGAATTCGTGAACCTGAAACATGCTTTGTTGAATGCTCCACTTTTATCGCACCCAGATCCTACTCGAAATTTTTCTATTGCCACCGACAGTTCTAACACAGCTTTAGGCGTACACATTTTTCAGGAAATTGAAGAAGATGGCTCAACAGTAATTAAAAACATCGCATTTGCAAGCCGCATTTTGTCACCTGCTGAACGAAATTATTCCGTTACTGAACTAGAAACATTATGTGTTGTATGGGCTTTTACGAGATTTCGGCACTTGCTTTATGGCAGACACACGACCGTTTACACAGATCACAGAGCTATTCAATTTTTACTTTCGGCTAAATTCACTCACGACAGACTAAGCAGATGGAAGCTATATTTACAGGAATTTAATTTTTACGATTGTTCACATTCCCGGTACACAAAATGTTATAGCAGACGCACTTTCTCGTTCTCTCAGCAACAATCAGCAAGACGTAGCAACCAACTTCTGCAAAGCAAATTTCAGCGTCATGTACATTCAGCAAGTTGCATTTGAAAATTTTATTTCATCGTCATTACAGGACATAGCACGAGAGCAAAGCAAAGACAATGTGTGGAAAGAAATTAAACACCTTTGGGAAGATAAGAATAATGTTACGATTAGGAACCACTACACTGTACGCAATGACATTCTGTTTCGCCGCTCTCATCCAGACAGCAACAATTGGCTATTATGCATTCCTGACGAACTGGTTAACAAATTAATCTGGTACACTCATTTAAGCTACGCACATTACGGAGCGAGAAAATGTTTTCTTATACTGAGACAGAACTGTTATTTTACAAATATGGAAAAACGTATACGACGAGTTTTAGCGTCATGTAAAATTTGCCAGAAAGCTAAATCAGACACCACTTCACACATTCCTCCATTATATCCCATTATACCTGTTAAATTAAGACATATGGCCGCAGTAGACATTTTTGGTCCTATTCCGAGAACTAATAGAGGTTTTTGCTACATCTTTGTCGCTGTTGAACTCACTTCAAAATTTGTTACTTTCACTCCGTTACGCAAAGCTACTGCTAAAACTGTTTCGAAAGCATTTGTAAAGCATTTTCTATTTCATGTAGGGCATGTGATGAGAGTTATTTCTGACAATGGATCACAATTTCGTTCTGCTATATGGACACGCATGTTACGAGCTAGAAACATTTCTCCGATTTATATATCTAAGTACCACGCTTCTTCGAACCCTTGTGAACGAATAATGAAAGAAATTGGTAAACTGTGTAGAATATACTGCCACAAAAGACATGTTAATTGGGACACACACATACACTCATTCGAAGATGTAATTAATTCCATTCCAAATGAATCCACTATGCTATCTCCGTCTGTTATACTGAAAAACGTTGAACCACCAAACAAAATTAAAGAATTAGTAACATTTCCTACATCTCGTCGATTACGACACCACGAAATAATTGACATTGCGCTGAACAACATCAAACGTGCCGCAGAGCGCCGGAGAAGACAGCAAAAACAGGTTTGTAGACGCCGAGACTTTCACGTTGGACAGAAGATATTAGTACGTACACACTATTTATCCAGCAAATTAAAAGGTAAGTGCAGTAAATTTGAACTTCTGTACGCAGGTCCATATCGGATTCGCAGCATTCCTCACCCCAATGTCGTACACGTCGAAACTCTGAGAACCAGGAAATCGAAAGGCAACCACCATTGGTCAAACATAAAACCCTTTATTGAGTGAACATACTTTACGATTTATCACGCTGTAATGCTAATTACTAAATTTTATGAACATTTCTGCAATTATATTCACATGACTACTTATTGATGATTATCGTATTTTTTCTTGGCAAGTGCTCGGCAAGGTAAGGTTAGCAGGTCGCTTTACTTGTCGTTACACATCAGACCGTGCACATTTTCCATTTTTTTGTGTGTATGATTGTTTTCATGTTATGTTTGTATGCACTGTGAACGAGTTAAGGTATAACACACACCAGTTGACTTTGACATTTTTGCCCTATGATATCTCAACATCGTGACTGTTTTACATTTTCCTTTTTTTTTTGCTGCTGCATTATGATATTCTCTGAACACTTTTTGCCTTTGAACACTGTCTACGCTTTTGACATATTACGTTTTCTGTCATGTTATGCTGTATGCTTAATTGTGTCACCATTAACCAATCATTATCTAATGGGTATATGATTTAAATACAAGACATTAATCTTTGTTCATCAATTTCAGAAAGAAATGATGCGTAAAGGAAATAAATTCAACAGAAATGGGAATTTCACCTACGGAATAAACGAAAGAAGATGCAATAACTTTATGAAGAAGAGTAAATGGATTAGGATTAACAAGCATTAACAAGAATATACTATACACATCGCAGAATAGTAGTCTTAACTAATTTTTTCTTTCAGAATACAAGGCGATTGATACAGGCTGTCAGACAGAACTACACATTTTAGTTTTGTGATGAAATATGCTAGAGATAAGGAATAGTTGTGTGATGAATAATGAAGTGATTTTTGCAGATGATAATGAATGCTGATGAAGAATAATGATGAAGAATATGATACTATGAATAATGAAGTTTTTTCTTTACAGTTGATGATGATAATGAAGTTATGATAATATGGATAATGAAGTTTTTTTCTTTACAGATGAGGATAATGTTGAAGTTTATGTATTTATGCTATGTAGTTATTTAAGTATTTGTTGCAGTTTGCTTGACAGCAGGTGTTATATTGCATAGTAGGATGACTGAAGATTTTGGAAAGGGCAGCTATGGAACACATATTTTATACACATTTCACTACCTGTTAATTCGAAGTTCACTACTTTTCAGCATAGTCTGCGTTTCTTCTTTCAGCTCAATAATCCATTTTGTATTTTTTCCAGGAGAAGCTTTTCATGATACTTACTAAACTTGTTACTTATTATACCTGTTCTAGTACTTGCATTTTATTTTTTTTTACCCATTTGTGTATATCATTTACACATGTGATCACATATACTGCCTTGTTGCATAACCTTGCTACAGCTGACTCATGACGAATGACGTTACACATTTTTCATTTATAGGAACAACCTAGAAGCAATTTTTTCTCTTATTTCTTCTTGCTTTCCCTTATAATTACCCAAAGCAATGCATTGCTAGCACAAAAACAAAATGTATTACCAGTCTCATATAATGTCACTAGTTTATGATAATTCTGAATAATACTGAATGATGAATAATGTTTTATACTATTCAATACTTGCTGGCCACTGAGTGCCCATAATTAATGTAATTACTTATTATGCCCATAGTTATTAATGCTATGATTGTAATTTTATAACTGGCTAATAATTGCCACTGTCTATTGTAATGAGACTACTTATTATGCCCATGATTATTAATGCTATAATTGTAATTGTGTAACTGAACAAAGATTGCCGCTGTTTATTGTAATACGACTACCCATGATGGCAATAATTTAATTTTATGAACATTATTCTGTAATACTAGAATACTTGGTACAGAAATGTTCAATAACTAGAGTATGGATGCCACAAACTAATTATGTAATCACTAATCAAGACTTGTGTAATGTCCTTCACCTTCTGACCTAACTACCTGAAATTATTGTAACATCCATTTGTCTTGTCCATCCTCATTATCATGGAGCACTATATTGGTTTTTGCACTAATTCTACGTTGGTGTGCCGCCTCTTAAGAGCGTGGTGTTGACACGACATGCTGTCCACCACTGTAAGCGATGAAGACGTTATTATGGTCCCACTGTTTGGTGTACCTGGTATACTGCCAAATGATAGCATGGAATATTACTACGACGTTTCAGTGTCTTGATACGCTGATAAATACTTCTGGGAACGGAACTGCAGATTGTATCACTTAGTGTTGTGATTCTGTGGAAAGATATGGACTTTCAGTGCAGCTGTGTGCAAACTAAAGTGCTACAACCATGATGCAATCCTTTCCTTTCCTATCCTAATAGTGAAAATCATTTTTAGCTAACATCATTTATGTTCATGGCCTATACATTTTTTCTCGATTTGTTGAACTCCAGTGCGAGTACACCTGTGTCACTTGTCGACATGATTTTTTGCCATTATGTGTATTTATTGTGAAAATACTAAAGACATTTTCGATTTGTTCTGAAGTGCAGTATGTGTGCACTCTTGTCATCTATATTGTATATACTTTTTGTGATTTGATGATTTTTCTACACTTGCGTTTATTTGTTATAAAAATGTTCAAAAGTTTTCAGTGCATGTGCACTTATGTGAATATGTTTTCAACTGAACTCCAGTGCCTGTGCACTCTTCTCAATTTTCGATATGATTTGTGTTCATTCTGTAGACTTTTTATGATTTATGTCATTTGTTACTCATTGTATATACATTTCGTCTTTTGCTGATATGTTCTCCACTGCAGTGCATGTGCACTCATGTCCCTTGTCAACATGATTTTGTTAAAAAAAAAAAATGCTACAGAATCTTACAGTGCGTGTGCACTTTGTTATTTGTCAAATAATTTGTATATACATTTTTCTGATTTGCTGATACGCTCTCTACTCATTGTACTTATATTTTGTCTTGTCTGTAATGTTTTGTAATCGGTGCATGCGCACAACATTTAATTCATGTATTACATCCAAATATTTTGTAAATGTTAATTAATTAAAAGAAAAATTTGTTACGATGGCAAGTCGAAATGACTCACCATCGCTGCCAAATTTTTTGCCCCCCAGTGGAGGGTTATGAAAGGCGTATGTACTCGTTGGCAGCGATGATGAGGCATTGTAGAATCTCTGACCAGAGCAGTTGCGCTCGAAGCGCAGTGCAGTACAGTCTGTCTGTCAGTTGTGTGTGAGCAGTCGGCGGGCGTCGGCACCACAATGGTCGAGATTCAGGACAAGGTATATTATTAAGCAGCATTGCGCTGAGCTAATACTAATTTATGTAAGAATCGCCCCCAATAATAATCTGATTTCAAAGCAATTTTTAACTAAAGAATCATTCGATTTCCTTCCATTTCCTTAAACAAAATTTCAGTTAACTTAAAAAAAATAATTATTGCGATGCATTTGCTCCAAGCTGTGGCGCAGAATAAGAGCAGATATTTCTCATGCAGTCATACTAAGGTAAGAAAATAATTCTGATTTTTGCACAGGGCCAAAGACCGACATTTCGGTTAAGCTGAGTTTTGATTGTCACTGTAGTTCCATTGTCATGGGATCATGTTTCATTATTTTATGCGAACTTATACTTGGGTCAGATTGCTATTTTTATTTAATTGTCTTTGTCATTAATATTTTTGCGGGAAGGTTAGCTCTGGCTCCATTTCTATTAAGTATTGTCTTTTAAATTTTTGTGGGGAGGTTACAACGGTTTTCGTTGACACCTGTGGCACCCTGACAGCACAGCTGTACGTCGGCGACATTCTACGACCCATTTTCGTGCCTTTCATTACAAAGCGCCCTGGTCTTACACTTCAGGAACATGATGCCATCCGGCGCACTGCCAGAATTTCTAGTGCTTTCTTCGTGCTTGCCGAACCTTACACTGGCCAGCAAGGTCGCCGGATCTATAGAGATTGAGAACGCTTGGAGCATTATCGGCAGCGTCCTCCACCCAGCTCGGGATTTTGAAGATCCAATGCGTCAATCTGACAAAATTTGGCACATATCCCCCTGGAGGATATTCAACAACCCTATCAACCAGTGCCAAGCTTGCACCAGGGCTGGAGGTAGACCACCGCGTTTTTGAGTTGCTCAATGTTTGAAGCTCTTTCTCTTGAATACATCATTCAACTTTCCTGAAATTGTACTCAATTGTATGTCTGTACATGAAATGACATGTAGCGACTTCCGTCCTGTTCGGATTATACCTTCGTGGCGCGTCGCTCCTTACTTATTTATTTATTTTGTCTTAGAGTGTATTCTGACTGATGGAGTAAAATAACTTGACCAGAATGAAACTGTATATAGCTCGTATATAGCACAGCGTCTCACACACAGGATTTTACATGTCAGTGACTGTTCTAGAGGAAGCAATGCTCTCGTAGCATTAACTAGGTCAATTCACTTTCATCCTACAGCTACAACATTTGAAGTCGTCTCTTACCTAACTCCTTAACTTGGAGCTATACAGGCCACTTGTAACACAGTTTGTACACGTGTCTCCTTCATCATGCTTGCAACTCACAAGCAACGATCTCACGATGCGTTATTCCAGTAATGGGGCCAACTGAAGATACTACTTGAACGTACGATTTGTCTAGCCACGGTGGAAATTGCTGATGTTCTCAGCATTCGTGTTGAAGGTATCTCCCAATGCTTTGAATGTCTAATTTAGCACTTACCCTCTCTCTTGCGGCTATGCGTTTAGTCGATTCCGAACACCGTGACCCCGTGAAGAAAGCACCCCAATTTTTTCCGCCCTGCATTTTCTCCCGTAAACTTTCCAGGTTGGAATCCATTACTCCTGCTATTCCATCGATCCATCTCGTCCTCTACTGCCCTTTTCTCCTAGTGCATTCGATTTACCCCGGCATTAACGTCTTTACCAACAAATCATACCTTCTCATTATATGTCCAAAATAGGCGTTTTTGTTTTAGTGTCACACTTTCCAAGGAGCAATATGGTTTTATTTGCTGTAACATCGATCTCTTCTGTCTTTTTGTCGTCCATTTAACTCCAAGGAATTCCCTCCAACAGCACGATTCAAAGGTGTCTGTTTTACGCTGTTGAGCCTTTCTTATGGTCCAGGTCTCACATCCTTATATCACAACAGGGAAAACCATAGCCCTCAATATACGGGTCTTTAATGTTGAACTTATGTCCCTACTCCTTAAAACATTGTCGAGGTTGGACATTGCCTTTCAGCCAAGTAACAAGCGTCTCTTCATTTCGTGGCTGCAGTCACCATCAATAGAAATATGGATCCGAGATAATTGAAAATAGAAGCTATCTCCATTGTTTCTCCTTCTATGTTCCATGTAGAGATGGGTGTATGTAGCATAATTTTTGTTTTCTTGACATTCAGCATTAGACAAACCTTCTCACTCTCCCTTTTACCTTTCGTAAGAGGATCTTCAACGCTTCTTCACTTTCTGCGGTCAGTGTGTTTTCACCAGCATATCTAAGATTATTTATATTTATCGCAGCTATTTTAATTACACTTCTTCTTCATCTAAACCGGCATTCCCTGCATACAGATTGAAAAAATAAGGTGACAATATGCAGCCTTGCAGTATTATTTCTGAATCCTGACCCGCTGTTCTAAGTTTATAAATTTCGTATCAGGTGAATAAATTGTTTGATATTTCTCTCTCTCTCTCTCCCTCTCTTGTAGTTCTCTTCTTCACCTTTTTTCTGTAGCTTGAGGTACGGAGAGGACAGCTCTGAAGCCATGTTCAGTCTTCAGCTTTCATCGGACTTTTGGAATGCCATTCCATTTAGCTAGAAAATTGGGGCTCTTCAGGTTGCTTTTTTTTTCAGTTACTGTGTACGTGCTAGGGGAAACTTCATAATCAGCTTTACACTTGAGGGAAACCACACAAAAATTTTACTCGGTATTGGATCACATTCAAGCGAGTGACTCCAGCCCTATATAACCCCACCACGTCTACATAAATGGTCCACAAGCTACTGTGCAGTGCATGTCAGAGGATATATCGGACCAACATTATAAATTTTAAATGATAATTAATTGAAACCCTCAGCTGCCGACAGGTGTTGTTGATATACCTCGATGGCGACACCTGTCGGCAGCTGAGCGTTTCAGTTAATTACCATTTATTCTAGAGAAGCTGCACGGTCATCAGTGGTAACTGCTCTTTCGAGAACAGTTACTATCTTCATATACATAGTTAAAGGCTACCCAGCCACTGACCTTCGTCTGTACGAATGCGCACAGGTTGCCCGAGCTCTTACGGGAATCATCACCTCAGTGTGCGCGAGTAATGAGTGGATGGGCAGATATCTATTATTAACATTACGTACGTGGATTGTGGACAGGAATGTGGGTCTCACGGGAAGCGTGCGCGGGGGTAAGTCCGTGCAGTCGTGCTAATCACTTGTGTTCTCGGTGGCTCAGATGGATAGAGCGTCTGCCATGTAAGCAGGAGATCCCGGGTTTGAGTCCCGGTCGGTGCACACCTTCTCAGCTGTCCTCATCGAGGTATATCAACAGTGCCTGTCGGCAGCTGAGGGTTTCAATTAATTATCATTTATTCTAGAGAAGCTGCACGGTCATCAATGGTATCTGTTCTTGCGAGAACAGTTACTGTCTTCATATATTATAAATTCTCTTTCCTGTTCCATTCGAGTATTGAGCAAAGAAAGAGATGACTGTCTAGGTGCCTCCTTATGCGTCTTTCTGTCCTTTTCTCTTGATCCCCTCGCGATACATACGTTGGTGGCGGCGTAATATTGCACAGTCATCTTCGAATACAGGTTCTCTGAATTTACTGAACACTGTTTTGTAAGTCCGACTCTTTGGATCCGCCTGCTCCCTTTCACTGATCCTTTGTGTATTTTGTTTTTTAGGTCCTTAGTTTCAAACAATAACATTCAGATTTCTATTACGGTGGTAAATCGGATAAATAATTCTTCCGACAGTGAGTAAAAGATGTGTTACTGAGTGCTACGACTGTGTGAAACCGATGCGCAGTGGCCAACAGATCTTGTGGAGTAGTGTGAACGAGCCGGTGTTGGGGTAGGCTCGGACTTGTTTTTGGCCTCTGCCCGCATTCCGTCACGCACCCATCAGCGGCCAGGAAGCGGCTTTCCACGATCGGCTGCCTCCACCGCAACTCTTTTGCCGACAATGGTCGCAGTGAATGCCGAAGCAAGCCACCTGGTTTACCAAAGGAGAAAGCAGCATTATCATCAGCATGCACAACGTACGGTTCCCATAACTTGCTGCCTCGAATCATTTATTTCGATTCGGTAGTCCAATGTCATAAGTCAGGAATTATTGTTTTTAAAAAATCGTTGCGCATTTGTCGGTTCACTAAGCTTCACCGCGCCGAACTGAGAGAACTAACATGAGAAAATCGTAACATCTGACCTAAATTTACTTATCTCAGTCGAAAATTGAGTCTTCTGTTAGCTGCAGACGATTGGAACGCATGTCGTCGGATAGTTGTACGGCGTCTGTTAATAGTCTAGCGTACTTTATTCGTCATAACGACGTGCATATACCTACAGGGTTATTACAAATGATTGAAGCGATTTCACAGCTCAACAATAACTTTATTATTTGAGATATTTTCACAATGCTTTGCACACACATACAAAAACTCAAAAAGTTTTTTTAGGCATTCACAAATTTTCGGTATGTGCCCCTTTAGTGATTCGGCAGACATCAAGCCGATAATCAAGTTCCTCCCACACTCGGCGCAGCATGTCCCCATCAATGAGTTCGAAAGCATCGTTGATGCGAGCTCGCAGTTCTGGCACGTTTCTTGGTAGAGGAGGTTTAAACACTGAATCTTTTACATAACCCCACAGAAAGAAATCGCATGGGGTTAAGTCGGGAGAGCGTGGAGGCCATGACATGAATTGCTGATCATGATCTCCACCACGACCGATCCATCGGTTTTCCAATCTCCTGTTTAGAAATGCCGAACATCATGATGGAAGTGCGGTGGAGCACCATCCTGTTGAAAGATGAAGTCGGCGCTGTCGGTCTCCAGTTGTGGCATGAGCCAATTTTCCAGCATGTCCAGATACACGTGTCCTGTAACGTCTTTTTCGCAGAAGAAAAAGGAACTTTAAACCGTGAGATTGCACAAAACACGTTAACTATTGGCGAATTGCGAATTTGCTGCATGAATGCGTGAGGATTCTCTACCGCCCAGATTCGCACATTGTGTCTGTTCACTTTACCATTAAGAAAAAATGTTGCTTCATCACTGAAAACAAGTTTCGCACTGAACGCATCCTCTTCCACGAGCTGTTGCAACCGCGCCGTAAATTCAAGGCGTTTGACTTTGTCATCGGGTGTCAGGGCTTGTAGCAATTGTAAACGGTAAGGCTTCTGCTTTAGCCTTTTCCGTAAGATTTTCCAAACCGTCGGCTGTGGTACGTTTAGCTCCCTGCTTGCTTTATTCGTCGACTTCCGCGGGTTACGCGTGAAACTTGCCCGCACGCGTTCAACCGTTTCTTCGCTCACTGCAGGCAGACCCGTTGATTTCCCCTTACAGAGGCATCCAGAAGCTTTAAACTGCGCATACCATCGCCGAATGGAGTTAGCAGTTGGTGGATCTTCGTTGAACTTCGTCCTGAAGTGTCGTTGCACTGTTATGACTGACTGATGTGAGTGCATTTCAAGCACGACATACACTTTCTCGGCTCCTGTCGCCATTTTGTCTCACTGCGCTCTCGAGCGCTCTGGCGGCAGAAACCTGAAGTGCGGCTTCAGCCGAACAAAACTTTATGAGTTTTTCTACGTATTTGTAGTGTGTCGTGACCATATGTCAATGAATGGAGCTACAGTGAATTTATGAAATCGCTTCAATCATTTGTAATAGCCCTGTATATACAACTTGCAACGGTACAGTCTGTCATACTTTGAAGATATTCTGGTATGGCTCAGTCATTAAACAACCTGTGTACGTCACTGAAGGCCAGTTCCTATCCTTAAGCCGTCGGCACACGGACCGTGCATCGGAAAATTGAGCGTTGAGCGTGCCGAGTTTCTGACATCATAGCGTGGAACAACACGTTCGGGAGTCTTTCCGAACGTGCAGAGCAATATCTGGCATGTCAGATATTCTGAGCGTGCGTCTGAGCGTTGACCAATGAGAGGGCACAACGCCACCTACGTCACACGCACGCCGTTTCCCTTCAGTACAGAGTTGTGAGGCGCCATGTTGGCATTCATTTCAAGCCTATATGTATATATGCCGTTTCGGAGCACCAGCAAACTGAGAACCACTGGAAAAACCGTTGTTAACAGTGTGATTCGTTCCAATAAAATAATGAGAAACATCATATTCGCGGCAAAAGAATTACTGTAACTTGCGTATTATGAGAGTAGGCTATTTGAAGCCACCGACAAACTGAAGATCCACCCAAAAAGCATTGTTCTTGGTACAATTTGTTATAATTAAATTTCAATTAGTAGCATATTTTCCATTAAGGTTTTTTGCAAGACCTAATATACTGTGATTAGATACTCGGGGTCTGTTATTGGTGTAGCGTAATGAGTAGCGTCACTACCCCCACTAGAGTTGTTATGTTGGGGCGGTGGTTTGTGTCTTGCCACTTCCATAATTCTTTTCCTAACATTCGCGTTTTTATTGGGTTCTGATACTTTATTATTCGTTTAATATAAGTTGTTGTTGTTGTGGTCTTCAGTCCTGAGACTGGTTTGATGCAGCTATCCATGCTAATCTATCCTGTGCAAGCTCCTTCATCTCCCAGTACCTACTGCAACCTACATCCTTCTGAATCTGTTAAGTGTATTCATCTCTTGGTCTCCCTCTACGATTTTTACCCTCCACGCTGCCCTCCAATGCTAAATTTGTGATCCCTTGATGCCTCAGGACATGTCCTACCAACCGATCCCTTCTTCTAGTCAAGTTGTGCCACAAACTTCTCTTCTCCCCAATCCTATTCTATACCTCCTCATTAGTTATGTGATCTACCCATCTAATCTTCAACATTCTTCTGTAGCACCACATTTCCAAAGCTTCTATTCTCTTCTTGTCCAAACTATTTATCGTCCATGTTTCACTTCCATACATGGCTACACTCCATACAAACACTTTCAGAAACGACTTCCTGACACTTAAATCTAAACTTGATGTTAACAAGTTTCTCTTCTTCAGAAACGCTTTCCTTGCCATTGCCAGTCTACATTTTATACCCTCTCTACTTCGACCATCATCAGTTATTCTGTTTCCCAAATAGCAAAACTCCTTTACTACTTTAAGTGTCTCATTTCATAATCTAATTCCCTCAGCACCACCCGACTTAATTCGACTACATTCCATTATCCTCGTTTTACTTTTGTTGATGTTCATCTTATATCCTCCTTTCAAGACACTGTCCATTCCGTTCAACTGCTCTTCCAAGTCCTTTGCTGTCTCTGACAGAATTACAATGTCATCGGAGAACCTCAAAGTTTTTATTTCTTCTCCCTGGATTTTAACACCTACTCCAAATTTTTCTTTTCTTTCCTTCACTGCTTGCTCAATATACAGATTGAATAGCATGGGGGAGAGGCTACAATCCTGTCTCACTCCCTTCCCAACCACTGCTTCCCTTTCATGCCCCTCGACTCTTATAACTGCCATTTGGTTTCTGTACAAATTGTAAATAGCCTTTCGCTCTCTGTATTTTACCCCTGCCACCTTTAGAATTTGAAAGAGTGTATTCCAGTCAACATTGTCAAAACCTTTCTCTAAGTCTACAAATGCTAGAAATGTAGGTTTGCCTTTCCTTAATCTTTCATCTAAGATAAGTCGTAAGGTCAGTATTGCCTCACGCGTTCCAACATTTCTACGGAATCCAAACTGATCTTCCCCGAGGTCGGCTTCTACCAGTTTTTCCATTCGTCTGTAAATAATTCGCGTTAGTATTTTGCAGCTGTGACTTATTAAACTGATAGTTCGGTAATTTTCACATCTGTCAACACCTGATTTCTTTGGGATTGGAATTATTGTATTCTTCTTGAAGAATATAATAATTAAGTATATACTATAATATTTGATGTTATGTAAATATAAGGGGGTGACTTTGTTCGATTGGCTTAATCTACAGGACAGCTTGCGCTACTTGTATAAAGATATCTTGCTCCTTTTTCTTTTGCGCTTCGTAATTCACATGTTGCAAAGATTCTGCTACTGGGTAGGAATACTGATCAAGTATGAATAACCTTGGGGTTTTACTAAAATGTGGGAATGATGAAATAATGTTTATCTTATGCGGAGAAGTATTCCAAAATGTTTACCGCACTGTTTGTAATGGAACTTTTATAAGCCTGTGTCGTTATTGATTGGACGATGGAGTAAATGTGCGTTTTGATAGGGCTAACGTTGGGGCCCACGTGCCGTATGCACAAGTCGCATCGTTCCTGACCGTTCACCAGCACGTTGAACTTGGCACGCTCTGCGTTAACGTTCCACAGCACGGTCCGTGTGCCGACGGCTTTAAAGAGAGGATAAAGAAACTAAATCGCAGACGCGTTTACTCAAACACGGATCGACAGTGTCACACCACCTGACAAGAATAATCTTAGAGCTCGGCAGGCGCAGTTTAGTAGTTCTGTATGATGATTTACGATACATTTACAATATTGACCCAAGAAAGCAACTGCCACTCTTCAAAGACGTCTTACCTAAGTAGAAATAAGTTAATAATCCTGACTAGCATTGATCACAAAATATTTATTTGTTATGACTTCAGAAAAGTATGAAATGGGAACACTTGTATGGCAGGCTAACGAAGATGGAAATTTCAAATAAACTTCTGATTTATTGAAGTAATTATCATCACGAACCCTCAAACAGATTAATACGACTCTAACCTTCTGCTACACTTAATACAGTCACATTCCGCTCGACTGCTGATTCGGACATAAGGAATAACACAAAGAAATATTACCAGTCTGTTTGAGTTGGCTGATTGAAACGACGACTTACTAACTCCCGCTCGCAGGTTAAACGTGGGACACGAACGTAATCATAATGCTGTATGTTGATCACAGTCTGGTCATAAAACTGATACACGGTTTGCAGGAAAATCCCGTCAGTCTCACTACACAGCTACACCACACCAAACCGGGAGGAAAATAATGACACTTTACCTCGTGTTGCTGAGCAGAATAAAAAGACAGGAGAGATATGTACTTGTTGTAATCTTTTCAAGTCGGCCGGTGTGGCCGTGCGGTTAAAGGCGCTTCAGTCTGGAACCGCGTGACCGCTACGGTCGCAGGTTCGAATCCTGCCTCGGGCATGGATGTGTGTGATGTCCTTAGGTTAGTTAGGTTTAAGTAGTTCTAAGTTCTAGGGGACTTATGACCACAGATGTTGAGTCCCATAGTGCTCAGAGCCATTTGACTGATGACCTCAGAAGTTGAGTCCCATAGCGCTCAGAGCCACTTAATCATTTCAAAAATATAGCTCGCTCTCTCAAAATATAATAGTGCAGCCACTCTCAGTACGGCACCAATGCCAGTTTTAAGTAGTGCTTCTCTTCCACTGAGTGGTTGCAGAACTGTAACACCCCAGCTTGTGTAATACAAACAACTTTCAAACGGCCTCTTCCGCTCAGCGCTGCTTGCCCGCTCAAACTCACAATAACAGGCACTTCGTACATAAAACTGTTCAGCGCCGACTAACTCACAATAACATGCACGGCACTAAATGGCGAGACGACTCAAGACTGCCCACGTCTGAACAAGTCTTCCTTTCATACTTTAACTGCTCACGTGGCGCGATCAAGCCCCACCCGTAAATTAGCTGAGCTACAGATTCCAAAGACCACAAGTAAAACTTAAGTCCTTTCCGTGTAGCAGAGATAAATATTGAAATCGATCAACGGGCAATCAAAATATAAAGGCAAAGAACTCACCAATAATCGATGCGAAAAATAAGTGATTCAAGTGAAGGGTGATTGAATCAAACAACACCTTTCACCGTATTGTCTACAAATCTTTGCAACTTCATATTACGAAACATCAGAAGTTGATTTTTGTTTCGATACTCATTACAGAAAAGGCCGTCGGTGTTCCAGATTTGTCCTTATGAAATAAAATTCAACTTTTCCGAACTTACTATAACGCATATATTCTCTGCCATTATGCAATGTAATGCGTGTTCAATGTTTGACTTCATCTGTAGTGAAGAGTATAGTTATTTATATATCCTTAATCTCTTTCCTTTATTTTGTATTCAAACGTTAGTGAAACTTAATATTTTCTTTCAGTATGTTGCAACGTTTCTTGTAACCTCAATTGCATACCATTTATATGTAAAGAGTCGCTTTGGTCAAGTAGGAAACGTTGTATCTGTTAAAAAAAAATGTTAACAGAGAAATGACAAGTGTAAGGAGACCTTCCAAGAAGCAAGAAGACGGCAGGAGGTCAAGCTACGAATACCTGGCGAAGAAGACTACAAGCAGTTTCTTCACGAAAACATGAGTATGTTGTGGACAAACTGAGGCATTCTTTATTCTAAGAAGTTGTCATCTTTATTTTCATTGAGGAGAGACCGTGAATTACGTAAGTGCTACAGATCTTTTTATGAAAAGCGGTTGTTATCGATTATTTAGTGTACGAAGAGTCCGAACATTAAACATATTTGCTATAGTTAACTTATTTGCTGCGATGAGCAAAACGTACATTAATTTTTGAAAGTTGAAATAGTTAAGTGACATCTCGCCAACTAAATACATCGTTTAGCGGTCGTCCATAGGTGCTGTAATACAAATAATAGATAGAATCAATCGATAGAATTAGTTACATTCTGTATAAGTTCTCTGCTGACATTGTACACTAGTATATCTGCATAGTCAAGATCTTTGGTAGATTGATATACAATAATTATGTTAATTATTATTAAGTCGTTTCTGAAAGTATTTGTATGGAGTGTAACCATGTATGGAAGTGAAACATGGACGATAAATAGTTTGGACAAGAAGAGAATAGAAGCTTTCAAAATGTGGTGCTACAGAAGAATGCTGAAGATTAGATGTGTAGATCACATAACTAATGAGGAGGTATTGAATAGAATTGGGGAGAAGAGGAGTTTGTGGCACAATTTGACTAGAAGAAGGGATCGGTTGGTAGGACATGTTCTGAGGCATCAAGGGATCACCAATTTAGTATTGGAGTGCAGCGTGGAGGGTAAAAACCGTAGAGGGAGACCAAGAGATGAATACACTAAACAGATTCAGAAGGATGTAGGTTGCAGTAGGTGCTGGGAGATAAAGAAGCTTGCACAGGATAGAGTAGCACGGAGAGCTGCATCAAACCAGTCTCAGGACTGAAGACGACAACAACAACAACCTGTTAATTATTTTGGCGTTTTAAGGGATTAAATTGTAACTGTACCTCTGGTTTTATTTGTAATATTCTGTGACTGTAACAATTTGTAAAAGCGCTGCATATTTTACTGGTCTATAAGTAGGGAAGCTAAATGTAAAACCTGTAGTAAGGCCCCGCCGCTGCAGAAATCGTTTGGGAAGACTGGAGAAGGTGGACTTGGCGCGTGTAGGCGCTTGTGTCTCTTGTGGCGAGTGGCAGTTCGAGTTCTGGCTGTGAGACCGAGTGGTCAGCGCCAGCCTTTGGTCCGCTAAGGCGATTAGTTTGAATGTATAAATTGAGGGAAGAAGAGCTTGCGAGTATGAGAATTAGCTTCGGATGGAATGTAAAGTGGCCTATCGACAATGGTATAATTATTGGCCCTGTTCGTTAATTTTCCGACGCCAAGACGAGATACCAGGGCGTGACTAACATCAAGAACCATGGTTACTTTACCACCAGTTTTGTAGCCACTGTGATTTGTCATAATCGCCACCACCTTCAGCAGAACCGTTATCTAAATATGTAAATCCAGTGGACTAGGTATTATGACTGAATAATAAGTTTTTGGGGAACTTCTAACTTGCTTGCGCACTCCCGTGATTGTCCACAGTCACATTCTTAGACAGGGCCCTTTCCAAGTGAATTAATTCCGTTTTTATTAAACTGATAATTTTGGCAGTAAAACATTTTGCAGTTTTATTAACTTTGTGGGGTATGAAGTTTGGTTAGTATTCTGTACAGTAACAAATGATTTACTCCACATAATTTTTCATCTTAAATTTCCTAATGTGTGTTCATTAAGAAACCGTTTCATTAAATGAAAAGCTAACATTAACATAATCAACGATAAAAATATAAAGCGCTTGCTGCTGGCTGTAAGAAAAAGTTATAAAAACACAGCAGTATTATATCGCTTTGAACAGGTGTTTGTATCTTTGTATAGGGTGTTTTAAAGTAATTTTTGAAGTTGTGTAGCCATTTACTAATCCAGGTTGACTTTGAGTCCAATAGGAGACTAGCTGCTAGGTCCCATTGTTAGCTTTTAAACTAATTTTGCATTTTTCATTATACTTAAAGCTGTGACTAAAGATATTTGCCATTTTCTTAATTTTGTGCGTTACTATTTACAATTGATTACGGTTCTTCAAACCATCCCAGTTTAAGGGACCACATAAGCCATTTAACTTGTATGATAAATGAAAGTAAAGGTTCCTTCTGAGCAGGTGTAGCAATCAGTATAATTATTTATTCTGCACCAAAAGTTTTCTTATAAATAATAATTCTACTGCCAATTTGTAGACAGTAACTTCATGTGCCAACTTCTGAAGCCAAAAGTAATCAGTATCGTTTCAAATCATGATCTTTTTTGTGATAGTTAATTAAAATAATAATAGTTCATGGTATTGCCAGTCTGATTTTGTTAGGTTCATGTGCCCTTCTGCAGTTGTTCATCATACTACATAGTAGTTTGTGCCAACAGTAAGTGTTATTGTGAGACAGCGTCTACCGCTGCATTTGTTGGCCATTCAGTGTTCGGTATAAAGGTTAGTTGTTGTGCTATTTGCTAGGATGAGTTGCTGTATAATATTGAGAGTAACTGTGTTAGAAGAGATTAGTTAGTGTATCAAGTGAGGTTAGTTTCATTAGATGAAGTTTATTTCCGCTTTGTCATAAAACTTGATACCGCATTGCTTAATTAGATTGGCGACCGCATGTATATATAATTATAGTTTACTTTCGTATTAGTAGAACGTCAGTTCAAAACCCGTTTGCTTTGCATCTGCTACTGTTTCACCTCTTTCGCGATTACGAAATTACTGTCCGATTCTTAGTCGTCAGGTACCGTCAAGGTCAGGCTGAAACCTACAGAGAAGGTTGACGTCATCGGCGATTGCCAATTTGGTAAGGCCCAGTAGCGTTGCAGTGTATGGCTAAGAGAGTGTCCATACTTCAGTCCCTGCACATCCCAGTCCTGTCCTCTTTACAATAGAATTTAAAGAGCTTTGGACAGTGAGACTTCTGCGACAGGACGGGAAACCAAGACCGGAGTTGGGAATTTATTTGGTATCTTCTAAATTCGTTTTTTCATTGACAAGATAGCGTCGATTTCTCGTGAATCGCCGAAAATCTGCCTCACGACACCAGCTATTATCAGTTGCAGCCAAAGAGGTATATGCTGCTGTATAGGTATATAATCCAACTCGGAATTTCTTCGAACGATCTAGTGTTTTTCGTATATCGTGTATCCAAGAGATCTTCCGCTGACAGACACGCAATGCGTTTTGCCGTGCAAAGGGTCCGCTTTCTCTTCCGAACGTTATTTCATTGTGACAGTATTACGAAAAGAATACATACATACCACACACTCACGTAAACGCTACTCACACACACATGACTGTAGTCTCTGGCTGCTGACGCCACAGCAGCCAGAGACTGCGGACATGTTTATGTGAGTAGCGTTTACGTGAGTGTGTGAGTGTATGTTCTACCTCCGACGATGGCCTTGTTGGCCGAAAGCTCATTTCCTGGCAGTCTTTTTTGTTGTGTCTATCTGCGACTCAGTATCTCCGCTATATGGTGAGATGCAACTATTCTTTTCATAATATTGTTACATTCCGTCCTGGATTGTCCTCCGTTCGTTGTCATTTTGCTTACTGACTCTTATCCTAGTATTTTAGTGACGTAGCTTTTGTCTAAATATTTGATTGTTGGGCACGTCAATCATTAAAATTACATGTTTTGACGAGAAACACGTTTTGTAGAGTTTCATTTGTAGTTGGATCTTGGTTTATTTTGTAAATATTGCAACGAGTGTTCCCTTGGATTATCACGTTTCTTCACGGTATTTGTGTATTTGTGCAGAGCGACGTTGCACAGCGGATTCTGTGTCTTGGTCATCCTTATATTTTTGTTTCGTTTTATAGTGTACATAATATGTCCAATTTAGGCGTGGCATTCTTCGTTTCTTTTTCGTGGGAACTGTCCCTGTAGCGACTCAACAATGGGCGTCTCCCTTTCCTGGAGCGGTCCTGAAATACAGATTGTTTCGAGATTTAACACTGCCTTTCCTCAGACAACTTCAACCGTACCGGCATGTGCGTGCGCATTATACAGTGTATTTGTTCGGCGATCTGACTAATTGCACATTACTGCCAGTTTGCTGTATTTGTCGTTGGATTAGGATTATTTCTCGCATCATGCGTTTATTTAAGCGATCTGGAATCTTTGAAGTGTGAGGTGTCCAACATATATTTGACAGAGGATGTGCTACATATATTGCATTGCTCCATCACTCAAAACTTCCTAAGAAAACTGATGCATACAGGAGGGTAAGGAAATAACAATTTCGCATGTTTGATGATGACCGAGTCCACAGCCGTCATTAAAATTTTAAATGAAATAATTTCTCTTTAGGTTGTTAAAGCATTATTCACTGCGATTGAAATTTCGACGTATGGTCATTTTTAAGCACTGTGAGATGTTGCAACTCACATAAACTGTGACATGCTGTGTGAGAGCAATTTGTGAGTTGGTTTCCACCTCGCTCACTAAATGAATTCCGAAATAATTTAAGAATGCACCTTGTAATTGCCCTATACTAGTATTAGGAGCAGCACAACTAAAGACGCTGACCGCTAGAATTTTTGAAAATGCAAATTGCATATCGCGATCTGATAAGCGCTCTATGCCGTATGAGTAATGAAAATTCTCGGACTACTTCTTCGAATGATTGCACGTTCAGGTTGTACGATAAGAGAAAAAGATGCTGACAATTAGTAACGAAGTCACGCCAACGGCGGATACGTGCCACGTCGGAGTGTTGCGTCACTGTCACAAAAAAATCTGAAAAATTGATCCAGAAACGTAATAATAATTAACATAAATATATGGACTGGTATTGTAATTAATTATTCACATTCTGAATAAAAATTTGCTTAATTTATTAGTGATTGTTGAGAGGTACAGACAATGATGCTTATCTTACAATATCAGGACGGTAAATGACAAAAGCGAACAGCCAGGGATTTCTTAGCTGCCGTCGAAGAAAAACTTTAAGGCTGCATCCCCGTTCAACTGTACATTTAGTACAAATGTTGCCATATGGACTCTTTCGTCGTCGGTCGGTACATCAATTACATTTTCCTTTGAAAAAGCGTACGCAAAATTTTAAACACAAAAAATAATGTATGTGCATGTGATGGTCTGAATTTATTTGCTGTTCGATACACCATACACGTTAAAAATCTGGTGAAATAATAGTATAAACACATAAGCTCAAATGTCGTGTACTATGCGTGGTAAAAGAATCTTTGTCGCTTTTGCGCTCCATTTACCACGTCTTCTACTAGAGATTTAAACTTAAGTGTTTATATCATTATTTCACCAGTGGATGGTGAATTTATGCACTACTGTTACTGCTCTTACACTGCATATCACAGCTTTATTTTATTGAGTGGATTACAAAATACCACAATGCTTGAAAATGACCACATGCGGAAACTGTAACTCAATAAATAATGTTTCAACAGGCTAAAGCGGAATGATTTCGTTTAAAAGATTCACATCTGTTGGAAGTTTGGGACTGAATTCATCATCTGATAAACAACTATCGAAATACCGAAGGATACGAGGTATATATTTACCTAAGCTTTCGGAAATCGCTTTTGCTTCACTTCTTAGTAAATAGGCTAAAGCACTGTCTTGATCATATATTATTTCTTAACGGTGACACCACCAATTAACATTCTCATTTTTCTGTTTTAGTTCTAATCTTTCACTCATTTTATTGCTGTCTTTGCAGGTTTCCAAAGATTTGATTAAAGTTCTTTGTATTTTCAGATTTCTTTTACTGAGATGTGAGATTTCTTTTCAGTTTTATTGTGTTCTAGGGTAATTTCTCCCTTCGTATCGATATATTTTAATACCTAAGTAATCGCGTTGAGGCAGTTTGCCGTTATTATTTATTTTTCCTATTCTTTGATTAGATTTTACACACAGACGTTCGTCATATAGTAGCAAGGTAACGTATCGACGTCGGAGGGTCACGCGAGGAAACTGACAGAAGGAACCATCGTGACAGTTACTCAGAAATAGCTACGCAAACTACAGAAAAAAGGACGAGCATGAACACTTGAACTCGGTTTCAAATAGTGCTCCAGTACGTACTTTATCATTACACTCTGTCTTTCCATACAAGACTCGTTCACCAAGTTGTGCAGTTTATTACTTTCCTGGTATGAGTTTGCAACACCTTATCCTTTCGAATTTTCTCATCTCTTTGTGAAACTGTTGGTAAAAGCGACCATTAATTGTTCAACTGGATTCTTGAGCGCATGTAGCAAACTCAGTTAAACTCGATGCGTACATGAGAAACGGTCTTGAGGAAAATATTGAGATAGTGAGGGAAATTTCAACGTGAGGAAATTTCAACGAAATGTGGTACAAATATGAAGCATTATGTGAAAAAAAATACCGTGGTTGTAATACATCACTAACACTCATGCTACAGGAACGTGTCAAGAAAGGTGGTATGCAAAAATGATCGAAAACGAATGATATCAATGTTGAATCCATAGCTTCCGGGATCACGAGAGTGTTTGGTGCCTCGACGATTTTAAGTCCAGCTTTAGAACTAATATTTTCGGATGCTGACAGAATTATGTAAGACCTTCCAGAAAACTAAAAATTACTATAGAACCTAGACCGGCCAAAACTGTGCGGCGGTACAGATGTGTTCGTAAAGAAGTGGTCTTTCTTGGGTCAATGTTCTGACTGGTTTGATGAGGCCTGGCACGACTTATTCTCTTCTCTTCAAATCAGCGCTTACTCTACTCTTAATTATTCGTTGTAAATATTTCAATCTCTGTATTCCCCTGCTGTTTTATCCTCTACAGGTCCTTCTAGTGCGCTGTAATTTACTCCCTGAAGTCTTAACGGATATTTCATCATCTTGTTACTACCCTGATAATAAAGGGTCTCAAGAAAATTTTACTTTTAGTAAACAGATTGTTATCTCCAGTGAGACTTGCGTTTCGCCCTTAAACCTCAAACAACCAACCAACCAACTTGCGTTTCGATTACGTTCAAGTCACATCCTAAAGTCAGAATATGAAGCTGGAAAAATCTGACGATTTCCAGTCCACGCCACAAAACTCAACAGAGTGCGTCAGTTTGCTAAGTATTGTGGTGTGAATTGGAGATCGCCATACTTCTCCTACTTTATGTTGCTTTCTCAAACGTGAGTTTACTCAGCAGTTTACTGATTTTTATTCCTGGCGAGCAATCTAAAAATATTTCTTTATGATTAAGTATTGTGTTGTATTGTATTAATACTGTAGCGATTTTGAAAATGATTTTGTTTTATAATTTGTATGCTTCACTTTTACCTTTAAAACGCGTAAGTAAAGTCACTTTGAGTTTAGAAGTGGAATTTTTGTCTTTAATATAAGACTTGGCTCAACAAGTCGTTGAACAATCAGCTAGTAAGTAGACAACGTGCCTCCTGAGTGGAACGCAAAATATTCTGTCGTGTCACACGGACTGTCGTGTCAGTATATGCCGTCTTCCGCGACGCACGATCAGATTACTCACGGCAATGTTACACGGTGGTAGATATTCACCTAGGCCTTCCTGATCCTAGTGTTTGTTCAGAGTACACAGCAGAATTTGCGGACAACTCATTATTATTTAATCCACTAATGGTTGTTCCGTTTATTATTATAAGACTGTAATAATACGGTAGTGCGAAGGTTTTAGGAGGACGGCGAAGAATTCCAGTGGCAGTCCCCGCCTCAAAATTCACTAGGTGACATCCTCATCGAACATATGACGGGTGTTAACGTCCCTAATCTCAGACCTTGTAAGACCTCTCCTTGTAAGGTAAAAGTTTGGTGGGACTATTTCGTGAACATTCTGTGCAAATATCGGGTCATTGCACTACTATTTCGGGGTCATAAAGTTTTCGCAAATCACTGTTCGTAGACGAAGATGTGACAGAGCTTGAAGAACGCGAGAGACTGCGCCTCCTCAAGCTGTGAGTTGGGTGGAGACGTGCGT
Source organism: Schistocerca nitens (assembly GCF_023898315.1). Lineage (NCBI taxonomy): Eukaryota > Metazoa > Arthropoda > Insecta > Orthoptera > Acrididae > Schistocerca > Schistocerca nitens. Next base: position 38,845,436 of record NC_064615.1, read on the forward strand.
CATCCTCTAAGTTCCTCTATAACAGCGTGTTTGCCGTCATCTGTTTCTCTGGTCGGAGGCCGAGTCAATTTGCTCAGCACTGTTTACAGTGCCATTGCCCCTCCGAGAACATCGTGCTTTGCTTTCTTTGCAACAGCGTTACAGAGAAGAATAAACAATAATCTCGAGAGGACGATGCTAACATACTTCGCGCCGTCTTGTGTGATATGGGAAGTAGCGGTATCTATACGGGATGAACTACGTAAGACAAGAATTAGAATTTTTTTTTTTGCTTGATTTTCATGTGCAGATGACCTTTTCACAGTAGCCATAGTGAAGGAAAGCGAGATATCACCGTGTTTAGACTGTTTGTGTATTGTGAGTTACGAGGCGAAGGTTGACAACCAGTCGGTCATTTACACAAAAAATAAGCGTATAATACCACGTAGAAGCGACACTCGGACAGATGCATATAGTTTTCCTGATAAAAAAATGCTTCAGACAGCAACAGCTGCAACGCTTGCCACACATGCGTAGGTTTAATAGCCTGCGCCAAAGTGTACGTTGCGGAAGGTACACCCGGTTGCCAATTTCGTTGAAATATTAGGGTACAATTTCAAATTTCTCAAGCCAGATGACATAGAGCAAAAATTGGCCAGATTCAGATACTTATGTGGAAGCGTACAAAGTACATTAAAACATAACTTACGGAAAGAAACAATTAATCATTACAGAGTAACAGAGTTGTTATTGCTTCAGTACGGAAGCGAATGTTGCACGCTAAAATTAAATGAAACAACAAGTTTACTGTCACCAGTCGCTGTTTATTTATTTCCACGACACGTTTCAAAGCGTTAAACCTCCATCATCAGGTGAATTCACATGTGTTAATATGAAATACGTCTATGTGTTGTGTTACGTTTTTGGAGGAAATTGTTGTACCGTCTAGTAGGAGAAACAAAACACTATTTCAGGACATAGTTTTTGGTTTCTTTTTATGAACAGCTAAACGTGTATCTAACGATAAAAATAAAACAAGCAAAATGGAGTACCTCCAGTGGTCACAGGTTCCTTTCACTGTCGTAACACATCACACGTATACTGTCATATTTTGTAAACAAATATGGCGTCGGAAAACTATAGGTGCAAGGATCATACAGCAGAAGAGAAACATCACGAAGTACAAAGAGTATCCATCGTAAAAACATTATTACAGAATAAATTTTAAAGTATTTTACAGGGAAATTTTTTCAGAATTTTGGAGATCTTTGTTTTGAGGTGTTGAATACATGTGTTGTAATAAATATTTCAGGTGATATATAAAACAGATTTTGTCGAGTTAATATAGCTTAAACTTTATACTAAATACAATAAAGTGACATGTTACAACCTTTAAGCACAGAAATTATATTGGTTACAGAGGTAAAATTATACTTATGACGAACTGAGTCATTAAAAATGAAGTTCCTCCACTTTGTAACGGGTTATTAATTACTGGACCATAAAAAACACCGATATTAGAAAAGAACTAAATGTTGAAACCATTACACATATAATTAAAAATACCGATTGAACTGGATACACCATGTCCAACGTATGTCTAGTTACAGCGTAACTGAAGCTGCAATGCAATATAACCTAACAAGGAAGATAAACAATGGATGTCCCTTAAAGAGATGACGTGAACACTTCTGAGGCCAAAGACCCTAATACTTGAAGACGACGATGAAGTTTTATTTTCATAGGTAAACGTAAGAAACGTTCCACTTAATGCTGCATTATGAAACAGTTAACATAAATTACGTTAGTCTCTCAGAGGAAACTGAAACATACTGTAGGCAATAATCGAAACACTATTTATTATTCCAACGTTTAGAGAGTTACACGAAGTAAATGTGATTATCAGTATAGGACAGACAGGCCATAATTTCAATATTCGCTTTAAGGAACGTGTTACTGGAGTTGCATGTAGTAAATACCTATTTGGACAGCGTCTACAACAACGTGAACACTCACTGGCGACAATCAACGACAACTTAAAAATTTCACATAACACTCCTAAAGGTCTTTTATTAGACACTCTGAGAGAAATAGAGATTTACATTCGGCACAAAAATCGGCCCCAGAGCCTTATTTATTTATTTAGCGTATGATACATAATAATCACAATAACACATAAAATACAGTACCACAGACACATTAAAATACAGTTTAGATCTTTATATCTAAGCCATTTATCCAATCCACCACTTCGGAAGTAACCAGGTTCGAATCGACTAGATTTCCAGGGAAGGCACGGACGGGTCAGTCCACTGCTATATGCTTCACTGTTTGTGGAACGTCAGCACAGTCACAGTATGGGGTGTCCACCCAACCCCATTTATGAAGAATTGAAGCACATCTTCCCAAACCACATCTGAAACGGTTAAACGTGCTCCAAGTGTATCTTGGCAAGCTCAAACCATTGAGCCTTACCGCTGGATCTTCAACTTTCAAGATGTCCTGTGAGTAGATGATGTCCATTCTTTCCGCCAGCTGTATTTGGGTCGAAATGGTTGCTTAACAATTCCATGGCCGTTTTACATGCCGGTTTACGGGACTTCAACCTGGATGATTCTAACTGTCTCACATCTTCGTGCCTTATCAACTAACAAGTCGATTAAAGAGTAATTATTATAATGTGCTTACTACTCTTCTGTTTTCAATTTCTTATTGATCCAACCTCTTTTTTTTACAGCTTTTAGCAAGATAGTTTTATTTTTGAGTGTTCGTTTAGCATGTATTTTATGCTGTACTTCCTTTTATGTTTACAAATAGGAAGCTCCCGTATAGCCTAAAACATATAGCAATGCTGCACTCCCTCATGTGTGAACGCCAAATTCTGATCTATTTTTGAGAACTACTAATACATTTAAACTATTACCTTTTTGATTGCCGGAGGTTCTGCTCTTTTTTCAGTTAATTTTAAAATATTTTTATTATTTTTTAAAAATTCTTAAATATGAATCACTATTTGTAAATATTACAGAGCCCTTATGCCCATTTAAGTGTTTTGAAACAAAACGATGGCCAAGTATCGGTGCATTATTCGTTACTGGCGGCCAGCGGGCACATATTTCTATTATCCCTGGAGCAGCGGCCCCAGCGAACGTCCATTCCCTTGCTAATCGGCGGCGTCCTGTTCTACACATCTTTGCGCCGATCTATGAATTGCCGATGCGATGGTCTTTAGCAAGATATCCACGATTCAATATTTTCGTCTGTTGCACACAGAGGGCAGCTATTCACGTCTTCTCAAATATTTAATCTCTTTCTAAATTAATTTAAAGGTATTTTAAATCTCATTGTAATTAACGTTGGAATCTGACATGCACTAGATGAAGCTTTTTATAATTATACAGAAGCAATTTTATGTGTATTAAATTTTGTGTCCCGCCTGGATGGGCGGTGCGTGGATCTGCTACTGTGAACTGCTTCTGTAATGTAGACCGAGAGTGAAGGTTGAAATGGCTCTGAGCACTATGGGCCTTAACATCTGAGGTCATCTGTCCCGCAGACTTAGAACTACTTAAACCTAACTAACCTAAGGACATCACACACATCCATGCTCGAGGCAGGATTCGAACCTGCTACCGTAGCAGCAGCGTGGTTCCGGACTGAAGCGCCTAGAACAGCTTGGCCACTGGCCGGCCGAGAGTGAAAGAAGCGAGTAGGAGCAGGAGAGCTAAAGCACTTCGGTACTGCATGAAACTTTAACACTTTTAATAGGGTCAAAAACACAAGTAAATATCAAATGCATACCTAACTTGGATCTTGAACAGGCGAATGGAAAAACTGGTAGAATCCGACCTCGGCGAAGATCAGTTTGGATTCCGTAGAAATGGTGGAACACGTGAGGCAATACTGACCCTACGACTTATCTTAGAAAATAGATTAATGAAAGGCAAACCTACATTTCTAGCATTTGTAGACTTAGAGAAAGCTTTTGACAATGTTGACTGGAATACTCTCTTTCAAATTCTAAAGGTGGCAGGGGTAAAATACAGGGAGGGAAAGGCTATTTTCAATTTGTACAGAAACCAGATGGCAGTTATAAGAGTCGAGGGGCATGAAAGGGAAGCAGCGGTTGGGGAGGGAGTGAGACAGGGTTGTAGCCTCTCCCCGATGTTATTCAATCTGTATATTGAGCAAGCAGTAAAGGAAACAAAAGAAAAAATCGGAGTAGGTATTAAAATCCATGGAGAAGAAATAAAAACTTTGAGGTTCGCCAATGACATTGTCATTCTATCAGAGACAGCAAAGGACTTGGAAGAGCAGTTGAACGGAATGGACAGTGTCTTGAAAGGAGGATATAAGATGAACATCAACAAAAGCAAAACGAGGATAATGGAATGTTGTCGAATTAAGTCGGGTGGTGCTGAGGGAATTAGATTAGGAAATGAGACACTTAAAGTAGTAAAAGAGTTTTGCTATTTGGGGAGCAAAATAACTGGTGATGATCGAAGTAGAGAGGATATAAAATGTAGACTGGCTATGGCAAGGAAAGCGTTTCTGAAGAAGAGAAATTTGTTAACATCGAGTATAGATTTAAGTGTCAGGAAGTCGTTTCTGAAAGTGTTTGTATGGAGTGTAGCCATGTATGGAAGTGAAACATGCACGATGAATAATTTGGACAAGAAGAGAATAGAAGCTTTCGAAATGTGGTGCTACAGAAGAATGCTGAGGATTAGATGGGTAGATCTCATAACTAATGAGGAGGTATTGAATAGAATTGGGGAGAAGAGGAGTTTGTGGCACAACTTGACTAGAAGAAGGGATCTGTTGGTTGGACATGATCTGAGGCATCAACGGACTATAAATTTAGCCTTGGAGGGCAGCGTGGAGGGTAAAAATCGTAGAGGGAGACCTAGGGTTGAATACACTAAGCAGATTCAGAAGGATATAGGTTGCAGTAAGTACTGGGAGATGAAGAAGCTTGCACAGGATAGAGTAGCATGGAGAGCTGCATCAAACCAGTCTCAGGACTGAAGACAACAACAACAACAACATAACTTGGCTAGGATGAGCACGCAGGTGTGAAGCCGTCGTCAATGTCTAATCCTGTGAAGTTAGGATGACTGCTCTGTGTAATCACAAAACTAACAAATACTCGTTGCTGTACAAACTTTAACTGCACGTAACTAATACAAATTCTGAACAGCAAGTTTGCCCACTCGGTAGTAGAAGCGGTATTTCCAGGGCGTCTGCTCTTGATGAAGTGGGGCGAATTCAAGGCGGCACGCGCTGAGCTCCATAGCGTCGGCCAGAGGGCGCTGTGGTCTGCGTAGTTAGTCTTCTCTCGTAGTGCCAACTTAGGACAGCGTGCACCTACGTTGTGGCATCGTAACCATCGACGTCACATTAAAGTTGTTGGTTGTTCAACTTATCATGCACAAACTGATAGGCGAAGCTCTCTCTTTATAACTCATAGGACCTCTATGCTAGACAGCAGTTGAAGGTAGTTCCTCTTAGCGCATACTAAATTTTGCGCATACACTCCACGTATCACCAGTGAATATGTACACGACGTATATTTTTTTCACAACTATGTTGCTTATTTAATATTGTATAAGGTGAATAGCTGTGCTATTCCTGATGTTCTGTTTCAGTTCCAAAGATACATACTGGTCTAAAGATGGTCTATCTGTGACTGAAACCAGTTACCAGAAAATAACCACACTAATTGCGGTCTCGACTGATCGTTTTTTGGTTAAATTACATACAACACTGCTGTTGTTCCAGTTACGGCTTCAAAAATTTTGTGCTAAAAAGTGTAAACAGCTAGTCGCTGAGTGTTGCTAGCAACGAACACTTTGCGAACGGCTACGAAGTAGGGCAGACGCATGTCGCCTGTGTCGCGTATTTTGTTGGCAGAAAATTTTTACATTTCACTGATTTACGTTATACCGGTTTAATATCAGCTATCATGATCTATCTGGTGCACAAGGTATACAGTAATCAGGTACATTCCAACGTATACCCATCTTAAACAACAAGGGAGGGAAATTACGTGAAACTGCACAATATAATATGCTACTTAACTGCGCGCCCTCTACAGTATCATAAGGTAAGGCTAGCAATTAGTGTTCTGTATCATAAGTTGTAGCAGTAGAAGTTACTGCAGAAAAATCGAGGTTGCAGTACTGGTAAGAGGGCCATTTTATATTTATAGCAGTTGTGTTGTTATTGTAGTAGTAGTAGTAGTAGTAGTATAAGCAGTTGTAAAAGTATTGATAGCAGCATGGGTTAGAGACATCCTTAAATTTTAGTACAACAGATTGAAAAAACGAAAACCTATGACACTTTTTCCGTCAAAGTAAGAAACGCACGACTAAGAATGGAAAAAGGTGCCATGGGATAACCATATGTAGAATACTGGATATCAAACTATCTAAATAGTAGAGCGACAGTAACAGAAAAAAACAGAAATACGGAAAAATAGTGTTCTAGACACAGCAAACTCAGTTCACTATGGAAATGACGTCCCTGCTTCTTGACAGAGCGTAGGGGAACGATGCGGGAGACCCGCACCGCCGTACTAGGCAAAGTCTTAATGGAGGTGGTCTGCCGTTGCCTTCCTGCGACCGTAATGGGGATGAATGATGATGAAGACGGCACAACACTACCCAGTCATCTTGGGGCAGGTGAAAATCACTGACACCTCCGGGAATCGAACCCGGGACCCTGCGCTTGGGAAGCGAGAAAGCAACCGCGAGACGACGAGCGGCGGACTCAGTTGACTATACAGAATAAAAAAATAAGTGGCATAATAAGTAACATGAATCTCATTTAATATGTGACGATCCATTGTTGTATCAAAGAAGTGTACTAGTATGAGTGAATAGATAAATGTGTAAACAAATAAATAAATTATCAGTTTAGCAACAGTTCAATAGTAGATGAGGCACATTATTCGAGGAATATTAATGTTTACGGTAGTGTGAAGAAACAATAAGTACCAAGTAAAAATTACGCCTAGTAATTCTGTTGTCTGGTGATTTCGAGTATTAAAAATACGACCTCATTCCACATCCTCTCCTTGAGTTTCGTTGCTCTGGAGAGCTCACAGTTGTGTCCAACAGTATATATATAAGGTGCGATCAAAACGTTTCCGCTCGAAGGCCGTACAGTCCAGAATCTGGAAGCCAATCAGGCAAAATAGCAGTGAGCATTGAGGGAATAATCCTACAGGTGTACCAGGTTCAAGATAGCCGTTTAATAGAACACCGTACGCTGATGTGTGACAAAGTCCCTGCTCCCTATCATCGTCCGATATGAATCGTCGACCATTCCATGATTTTTTTAAGGAACGAAGGTACGATGTCTGCAAGGGATTTTGTCGAATTGCAACCAGCATGGAATTTGATGCACCATCACAAGGGTGGTTTTTGACAGACATGTTGTCCCATACATGTTGCTCATGTTTACAAGTGTTTGTCCTTCGGCAGTCAAGGAAAGGAGGCTGGTCTTGTTCGGACTCATTTGGTAATAATGTCGTCGCAGTTCACGTTTCCGCATTTACCGAAAGCACGTCGGAAAGACACGAATGCGACACTAATCCCTTGCCTACGTATCGGTGCTTATGTATCCGCATCGTAGTCGCGCTACGACGCATATACACTATGCAGCAATGCCCTGAAATGAACACTTTTCATTGTCCCTTATAAACAATAAGAAGATGCTACTCGCATCTGTTTGTGTGGACTAAATAATTTAATCCCATTTAAATAATTTGTCTGAATTGTTTTAGCGTAGATGTACGTGCTACTCTAAATTGATTAGACTACCACAAGAGACGAAATCGTGGCGAACTGCATCAAACAAATCTACATGTATGTGTGTACTTCGGAAGCCACGTTATGTGTGTAGCGGAGGGTACTTCAGGTACATCTCATACCCCCTTCCCTGTTTTATTTCCTAATGGTACGTAGTAAGAATGGTTGTCGATAAACCTCCACATTAGCTCAAATTTGTTGCATTTTCTCGTCGTGGTCATTTCGCGAGACGTATGTGGGAGGAAACTATATCTTACCCAACTCTTATCGGAAAGTACTCTCTTTGTATTTAAATAGTAAATTTCTCCGTGATGCATGACGCTCCTCCTATAGCACCTGCCACTGGAGGTTTTTGAGCACCTCCGTAACGCTCTCGTGCCCAGTAAGCGATCCCGTGACGAAATGCGCCGCTGTTATTTGTATTTAGTCATATATTAATCCAATCTGGTAACGTTCCCATATTGACGACGAAGACTCACGAATCGGTCGAATTAGTGTTTTTTAAGCCATCTCTGTCGTGGCTGAATTACGTTTCCCTAAGATTCTTCCGATGAATCTCAGTTTGGCATCTGCTTTTCATACTACTTGTTCTATTTGGTCATTCCACTCTAGGTCGCTCCACGTCGTTACTGTTAGGTATTTCACGGTAGTTACTGTTTCCAGCGATTTGCCACCAATAGTGTCACTGTACGCCTATTGATGCTCAATATGCCACATTTATTTACTTTCAAGGTCGACTGCCAGCCCGTGCATCATTCATCAAACCTCTGCAGTCCTGCTGGCGTTGCTAACTTCTCGTAGACAACCGCGTCATCTGCAGACAGCCTTATGGAACTTCTGATATTATCCACTAACTAATTTATGAATATTTTACACAGAAACGGCGGTACCTCTTTTCTTTGGTACTCCAGAAATTACCTTAACATATATAGATTTTGTTCCATCAAGAGCGACATGTTGACGCCTATGTGCATATGCTGGATCGTGTCACAAATCTGGTCTGATGGTCCACTCGGTAACCTTCTATTTTTTTCACTAAACGGCAGTGCGGGATGTGTCAACAGCCATCCTAAAGTCAAGGGACATCGGGGCAACCTGAGCGCCGATGTCTACAGCGCTATGGATCTCATGGACCAATAAAGGGTGCAGAGTTTCACAAACTCTCTGTTCGTGGAATCCATATTGGTTTTTATAGAGCAGATTCTTGTTCCCCAAAAATGACAAAATACGTGAGCCATAAAACATGTCCCATAATTCTACATAAAATTGGCGTCGGCGATATAGTCCCATAATTATGTACACTACTGGCCATTAAAATTTCTACACCACGAAGATGACGTGCTTCAGACGCGAAATTTAACCGACAGGAAGAAGATGCCGTGATATGCAAATGATTAGCTTTTCACAGAATTCACACTAGGTTGGCGCCTGTGGCGACACCTACAATGTGCTGACATGAGGAAAGTTTCCAACCGATTTCTCATACACAAACAGCAGTTGACAGGCGTTGCCTGGTGAAACGTTGCTGTGATGCCTCGTGTAAGGAGGAGAAATCCGTACCATCACGTTTACGACTTTGATAAAGGTCGGATTGTAGCCTATCGCGATTGCGGTTTAACGTATCTACATCTACATCTACATCTACATGACTACTCTGCAATTCACATTTAAATGCATGGCAGAGGGTTCATCGAACCACAAACATACTATCTCTCTACCATTCCACTCCCGAACAGCGCGCGGGAAAAACGAACTCCTAAAGCTTTCTGTTCGAGCTCTGAATTCTCTTATTTTATTTTCATGATCTTTCCTACCTATGTAGGTTGGGCTCAACAAAATATTTTCGCATTCGGAAGAGAAAGTTGGTGACTGAAATTTCATAAATAGATTTCGCCGCGACGAACAACGTCTTTGCTTTAATGACGTCCATCCCAATTCGCGTATCATATCTGCCACACTCTCTGCCCTATTACGTGATAATACAAAACGAGCTGCCCTTTTTTGCACCCTTTCGATGTCCTCCGTCAATCCCACTTGGTAAGGATCCCACACCGCGCAGCAATATTCTAACAGAGGACGAACGAGTGTAGTGTAAGCTGTCTCTTTGGTGGACTTGTTGCATCTTCTAAGTGTCCTGCCAATGAAACGCAACCTTTGGCTCGCCTTCCCCACAATATTATCTATGTGGTCCTTCCAACTGAAGTTGTTCGTAATTTTAACACCCAGGTACTTAGTTGAATTGACAGCCTTGAGAATTGTTCTGTTTATAGAGTAATCTAATTCCATCGGATTTCTTTTGGAACTCATGTGGATCACATCACACTTTTCGTTATTTAGTGTCAACTGCCACCTGCCACACCATACAGCAATCTTTTCTAAATCGTTTTGCAACTGATACTGGTCTTCGGATGACCTTACTGGACGGTATATTACAGCATCATCCGCGAACAACCTAAGAGAACTGCTCAGATTGTCACCCAGGTCATTTATATAGATCAGGAACAGCAGAGGTCCCAGGTTGCTTCCCTGGGGAACACCTGATATCACTTCAGTTTTACTCGATGATTTGCCATCTATTACTGCGAACTGCGACCTTCCTGACAGGAAATCACGAATCCAGTCGCACAACTGAGACGATACCCCATAGGCCCGCAGCTTGATTAGAAGTCGCTTGTGAGGAACGGTGTCAAAAGCTTTCCGGAAATCTAGAAATACGGAATCAACTTGAGATCCCCTGTCGATAGCGGCCATTGCTGCTCGCGTTGGTCGAGATCCAATGACTGTTAGCAGAACATGGAATCGGTAGGTTCAGGAGGGTAATACGGAACGCCGTGCTGGATCCCAATGGTCTAGTATCACTAGCAGTCGAGATGACAGGCGTCTCATCCGCATGGCTGTAACGGATCGTGCAGCCACGTCTCGATCCCTGACTCAACAGATGTGGACATTAGCAAGACAACAACCACCTGCAGGAACAGTTTGACGATGTTTGCAGCAGCATGGACTATCAGCTGGGAGACCATGGCTGCGGTTACCCTTGACGCTGCATCAGAGACAGGAGCGCCTGCGATGGTGTACTCAACGACGAACCTGGGTGCACGAATGGCAAAACGTCATTTTTTCGGATGAATCCAGGTTCTGTTTACAGCATCATGATGGTCGCATCCGTGTTTGGCGACATCGCGGTGAATGCACATTGGAAGCGTGTATTCGTCGTCGTCATACTGACGTATCACCCGGCATGATGGTATGGGGGGCCATTGGTTACACGTCTCGGTCACCTCTTGTACGCATTGACGGCACTTTGGACAGTGGACGTTACATTTCAGATGAGTTACGACCCGTGGCTCTACCCTTCATTCGATCCCTGCGAAATCCTACATTTCAACAGGATAATGCACGACCGCATGTTGCAGGTCCTGTACGGGCCTTTCTGGATACAGAAAATGGTCGACTGCTGCCCTGGCCAGCACATTCTCCAGATCTATCACCAATTGAAAACGTCTGGTTAATGGTGGCCGAGCAACTGGCTCGTCAGAATACGCCAGTCACTTCTGTTGATGAACTGTGGTATCGTGTTGAAGCTGCATGGGCAGCTGTACCTGTACACGCCATCCAAGCTCTGTTTGACTCAATGCCCAGACGTATCAAGGCCGTTATTACGGCCAGAGATGGTTGTTCTAGGTACTGATTTCTCAGGATCTATGCACCCAAATTGCGTGAAAATGTAATCAAATGTCAGTTCTAGTATAGTAGAGCTGTCCAATGAATACCCGTTTATCATCTGAATTTTTTCTTGGTGTAGCAATTTTAATGGCCAGGAAATGTACATTATCATAAGACCCTCTTGACAACGGGGATGATCAGCGCTTGTTGTCAGTCGCTAGGTACTCTTCGTTACTCCGGCGACTTAACAATAAACTGCTGCTAGAAGTGGAGCAAATGCTTTCGCGTAATATTTGCAGAACCTTACAGGTATCTCCTCTTGTACAGATGCCTTTCCACTATTAATCGATTGGTGTTGGTTTTTTATTCCGCTCTCGCTTACCTCACTATTTGTCATTTCGGAATTCGTGAAGGGACCGTATTATGACGATTGGAAGGAGAGACCGTATCTTCCGCGGGAAACAGTTTCGGAATTCTGAATTCATTATTTCGGCCTTCCCTGTGTCATCTTTCGGCTAGGAGCCACCCAGTATTGTCACTGAGCGACTTAATAGATTATTTAGACCCGTTTACTGATTTTACGTAAAGCCAAAACGTCTGAGGGTTTCTAGTCAGATTGGTTGGGAAAATATTACTTTAAATTTCATTAAACTCTTCTCTCATTGCTCTACTTACTCATTTTCGCTTCGTTTGAGTTTTGTTTGTCAGTTATGATTTAACTTGGCTTACATCTGTGATGAAACAATCTTCGCTTTTGTAGAAACTATATAAAATTGCTTGCTGGGAACATACTTGTCTAACGGCTATTGAAAGATGCGTCTGTACGTTATCCACTTGTCCATAAATTCGCCCTTAGAAGTGAATATTTGATGTTGAGTATGATTCTCTGCAGTTGTATCCTGTCGCTTGTGCTAAGCAAAAATATTTTCCTGTCTTTTTTAACATTCCTAATAACACCCTTAGGCACTGAAACTATTACAGCCTTAGGATCACTGACGCCATCGTCTACTTTAAATAATTCGAAAATAACAGTTCTGCTATTTACTAGGAGGTGTAAGACGTTATCCTCAGAAGTCGATTCTCTATCTGGCCGACGTAATCCTCGAACATGACATTCAGAATGATGTCATACGAATGTCTAACACCAATTGAAGCCTGGAAAACAACTACGAGTATACTGGAGTAAAGTCGATTTAGTACACTTTTTACTTCTAGATACGATAGGTTGGGCTAAATTTTAATGCCCGGAAGGTCAGGCATAAATCACATTAAAAAGAAATGACGAAAATGAAAGAACCGATTTAGAAGGGAAAAGTAAACATTGTAAAAGGAGTCGATATACGTTTTGGGCTGTCTTGGGCAAAGATGGCATAGAACCAAATAGAAATGTTATTGTCGAGTGTGAGAAAAACTATCACCAAAAATCGAATGTGTGGGCAAGGCTGGTCATTACAAACCAAAAGTTTTCAGAATGCAGCTTTTCGTTGTTTTCTCCATGCTGTACAGTGTCGTCGATTCACCAGTAAAGTAAGCCTTTGTTCCTCAGTAATGTTTTAGCAGGTCTACTTTTTTCTAATTTATATTATCCAGATTACCATTTCTTGTTGGTACATGACGTTAAGAGAATATGTTAAATTTTTGGTAATACAAAACTAGACAAGACCTCACAGTGGCTTTTGAGATTGCTAGTGCGCACTGTGATTTTACTTAGTACTTGAAAAAAAATCATCATTCTAAAAATTTGTAAGACGAAGCGTGTATTTTTAAAGAAATATAACCACGATTCTATGTAACAAACACAATATAATCATTGAAAATGTCAGACAAGCATTACTTGAAAAGAAAAATTGAATCCTTACGAACTTTCTTGTTACCTTTCCGAGATGGTCTCTTCTCTTGTTCTGAAAAATGTGTGAGAGGTACAAACGTCTTGATTTGTATAAGAAGATAAGACAGTATTTTATGTAGCCTACATGCAAAGTGTAAAATATACAAGTGTTTGTGAATGAATCCATCATAAAATACTGCAACCAGAATCAGTTCTGCACCAAGAAGACTTAACAACATTAATGTGCGATTCGTCTCCATTACGGCTCAAACAAGACTAACTATTGAAAGAAGTGGTGACCTAATAGACCTTAAAATGTCACAAGGAACCAAAAAGTAAAAAGTCGGACTTTCTAATATTTGCGAATAATTTACTGCGTGTGTGCGTCAAGGACGTGATATATGGAGGTTCTCAGAAAAGACGACTCACCATAGCCTCATGATATTAAGTAAAAATAACATTCTAAGTAATGGTGTTTGGTTTCCTTTTATATATAAATTTTCCTTGTAATGTCGTTCGCAAACCTTTTTTGGTGTTTTATTGATTTATTAGGAAACTTACCAAAAAGTACGCCCTTTGTGTTATAATATGTTGGCATGGAAATACATTACCTTTAAAGCGATAGAAATTCACCTTCTTATTAACTAATATCCGAACTTCCTCAGTGAGTAACGCACCTTCGCAACCCTTGTTTCATAATTCTGCTGTTCGCTCGTACGAAAATCGTCTTCTTCACAGAAAAAAAACACAGCTTATACACTATTCTTGGATTCTTCAGTGGATTTTATATTCTGTAACAACTTAAAGTCTCCAGAATCAAATACAACACTGATGTTCTAGAGTGCAAGCGTATAAAGGCATAACTTTGCATTCTCTGCACACGAACTGATGGTGGATGCTCCAACATTCAGTTTGGAGCAAACTCGGCTCAATCTGCCGACGACAGGCGACAGATAGTGATGGAAGCAAATGCCAAAGAACTGAAGCAACAACTTGCGTAATCTTTTACTTACCCACTTATATCGCACTGGCTTCGGCTTCGTTCAGGGAAAATCTGTGATAACAGCACCTGCAAAACAAGAAATCGATTTTACAGGTATTGCTTTATTAAGGAACATCTGCAGTGAGGCTACAGAACTAACTGTATTTCATAAAGTAGAGGAAAATTTATGATTAACGGAGGAGTTAAGCATGACGTCTATTGCACGGTAACTACTTTATACAGTTACGGAAGAAGCTTAAAAGTGGGTCAGGTGGGATGAAGAAGAAATAGGCTTCAGTGAATTTTATTTGAACCCATTTGGTGGAAGAAGCTTAAAAGTGAGTCAAGTGGGATGAAGAAGAAATATTCTTCAGTGAAATTTATTTGAACCCATTTGGGAGGACGTCAATTTCATATCGTCAGCCGCAGAGGGGAGCGAGAGAGAGAGAGAGAGAGGGGGGGGGGGGAAGGGAGAGAGAGAGTTGCTTTATTGGCTGTTACGAATAAAATCCAGCTTAATCAATGTACTTAAACGATTACAGAACTTACAGGGAAAGAAACAAATAACAGAATAGAAAAAGACTTTGTCTACGAAGTAAGGAAGGTAAGAGAATTAAAATCTATATCAGATTGGGTCGGCAACGCTCATAGACTGCTCTTTGACTTTGCTGTCGTCGAAAGGAAACGCAGAACAACTAGAACACTATTCCCACTATGAGTAATGAATGGCAGTTCTTTTTAAATGTTGTTAATGCAAATTAATGCCTATAACCCAGAGAAAGAACCCGATACTATGGAATTACCAAAGCATCGGCAAGGTTGTGGACATTTTCAGTACCTCGGGGTAATAACGTAGACATGAGGAACACGTAGATCAGCAGTACGGCTGACGAATGGAAGACTTAGATTTATTGGATGGATTCTGGCGAATTACAATACATCTGTAAGGCAAACCGCGTAGAAAATGTTAGTGTGACCATTCTAGGACACTATTCGATCGTTTATAATAGGTCAGTGGAGCTCATATTAAAGTCTAACGGAAATTCTCAGGACACTGAAAAGGAATCTTTGGAAGAAGATCACGACGTTCTCGTGAAACCCTGCTGGATAAATTCGATGAACCCGTATTAGGCTATGCAACAGTTCTGTTGCCTCCATCGTTGATGATGATGATGTTTGGTTTCTGGGGCGCTCAACTGCGCGGTTCATCAGCGCCTGTACAAACTCACAATGTCTGCACAGTCCAATCTCGCCACTGTCACGAATGATAATGAAACGATGAGGACAGCACAAACACTCAGTCCACGAGCAGAGAAAATCCCCAACGTGGCGGGAAATCGAGCCCGGGACCCTGTGATGCAGAGGCAACAGCGATAGCCACTAGACCACGAGCTGCTAACTGCCTCCATCGTGTAGTACAAGTAGGAATAATCATATTATGAAAAGAAAGATTACGGTGCGCACCCTGAGATACATTCAGTTTTTCCCTCACTACAGACAAGAATGGAAAAGGGCAGGTTGTACTCTCTTCCATGAGGTATACAGTGGTTCACGGAATTTATATATAGTTGTAATGGGGAAGGAAACCGGTAGTGGCTGTGTTGAAAGATGCGTTTCGACATTCGCCTGGACTAATTTTCGGAAGCGACGACAAACGCATATCGGGAAGGATGGACGAACTGTCAACTATTTTCAAACACCAATCTAGTGAATTAACAACCACTATGCCACTACGCTCAGTGCGAATAATTGGAAATACTGTGTTGGTATTGGAAAGAAGGGACAAAAATACAACGAAATAAACTTGAGGGAATATACCTGATGAGTTTATCAAGTACGCTTAAGTGTACAATTTTCCGGACTACTCATTATAACCAACTACTGAGATGAATTTAAACAAGGTTGATCGACTACATGAAGATCACCAGCCCTGAAGTTTAGAAGCTCAAAGGACTATGAAACTTGGGAAGGCGACTAGGTCGAATGATCTGCCTGTACAACAGTAGATGTCAACGCACTAGGAGACAGCTGACTCGCTGGCAGGTTTTCTCAGTAACAGCGTCGAAGAGGAAAAGATGCCAAGCGAGTGGACATTGAACACTACAGTTCCAGTTCGGAAACATAAGGTGAAGTCGCCTGAATGTTACTATTATAGTCCTGAACGAGTCATATCATATAGAGTAAAGATCTTGGTGAAAGTCTGTAGAACCACCAGTGTTATACATCCAATTCACTTGCGTATGGACAAAGACTATGAGAAGTTTTCCGGGACCGTGTGCCACGTGATTTCATATGGTTTGCCCTGCGATACCACAAACGACTTGTAGAACTAATGAAATGAATCCAGCAGCTCCACCATAATCCTAAAGATCGAGCACAATCTGCTTCTGGATGTCAGATGACAACCTGCGTCAGAGATCTGCTCTTTCTCCCTTTCTCTTCATCATAATAACGGATATGGTCACCAGCGATTTTCAGAAATTAACTCTTTGTAACACTGCTGTATGCTGATGCTTGTCTACGGGCCGCTACGACTTCAACAAGTCCAAACCAGAAAGAACTGAACAGTCAACATAAAGAAGACTGTCGACAGATGGAAGTAATACGGTCACCATCAAGATCTACGGTATAGATTTTACAATGACATATATCTTCAAGTTTCGTGGCTCAAAAATCACTGCCGACAGCTCACTCGTTCCAAAAATCACAAACTGCGTTAGTATTGCTTAAACAGCGGACAATAACTGGTGTGCTTTGTAACAAGAAGACCCCCGTCCATCAGAAGTCAAACATACACCTTTCAGCAATCCGCCTAGTTGCCTTGAACAGTGCAGAATGTTGACGCGTAACAAATGAGGCAGAGCTACGGCTTTCTGTAATGGAAAAATGTTTCAGTAGACATCTAGCCTGATACTTCATGTGGCTAATGATGAAATTCGCAGGGGGTATGGAGTGGCTCCTTTTGTTGAGAAGATGAGGGTGATATGTGTATGCACTTCGAGCGCATGAAGAAACAGTAGCAAAAGGAGGCTTTTTGGTGAAAGTCGATAGTGAACGACCAATTGGAGGACCGAGGCATTCTTGGTTAGATAACTTTCATATATATCTCAGCATAGCGAATCTCCAAGCTGACTAGGTACAAGTTGACACTTAATGGAGACAGAGATTCGAAAGGATAGACTCTGTTACAAACACTGAGGAAGAAGAGAAGAAGATTTAGACTACATCAGAAAAGACAACATCCGTTTATCTGGTGATTATGAAGTGTGGACAGTTGTAAAAAGGAGTTCTATCCAACCACAGGGCTCATGACGGCAGCTGCTGATGAAACCGCTAATATAGTTTACAGTACGGTACTTGAGTATTTGTATCGTGTCGACAACAAACCAACGCCAACAGGAATAATTCAGTGAGACAATCCGACGTCACAGGCAGAAGATGGAGAAGTAGAGTGTACATGAATGAATTGAACGGGTAACTCACACGTGATGGGAGATGATCTTAAAATCGAGGGGGATTGTAACAGTGCGGTAGGGGAAGCTACTGAGGTCGGTGTTACTGGAAAACACGGGATTGATAGTAGAAATAAGGTAGGACAAAGATTAACAGAGTTCTGCAATATACAGGGTTATTACAAATGATTGAAGCGATTTCACAGCTCTACAATAACTTTATTATTTGAGATATTTTCATACTGCTTTGCACACACATACAAAAACTCAAAGTTTTTTTAGGCATTCACAAATGTTCGATATGTGCCCTTTTAGTGATTCGGCAGACATCAAGCTGATAATCAAGTTCCTGCAACACTCGGCGCAGCATGTCCCCATCAATGAGTTCGAAAGCATCGTTGATGCGAGCTCGCAGTTCTGGCACGTTTCTTGGTAGAGGAGGTTTAAACACTGAATCTTTCACATAACCCCACAGAAAGAAATCGCATGGGGTTAAGTCGGGAGAGCGTGGAGGCCATGACATGAATTGCTGATCGTGATGCTCCACCACGACCGATCCATCGGTTTTCCAATCTCCTGTTTAAGAAATGCCGAACATCATGATGGAAGTGCGGTGGAGCACCATCCTGTTGAAAGATGAAGTCGGCGCTGTCGGTCTCCAGTTGTGGCACGAGCCAATGATCCAGCGTGTCCAGATACACGTGTCCTGTAACGTTTTTTTCGCAGAAGAAAGAGGGGCCGTAAACTTTAAACCGTGAGATTGCACAAAACACGTTAACTTTTGGTGAATTGCGAATTTGCTGCACGAATGCGTGAGGATTCTCTACCGCCCAGATTCGCACATTGTGTCTGTTCACTTCACCATTAAGAAAAAATGTTGCTTCATCACTGAAAACAAGTTTCGCACTGAACGCATCCTCTTCCACGAGCTGTTGCAACCGCGCCGAAAATTCAAAGCGTTTGACTTTGTCGTCGAGTGTCAGGGCTTGTAGCAGTTGTAAATGGTAAGGCTTCTGCTTTAGCCTTTTCCGTAAGATTTTCCAAACCGTCGGCTGTGGTACGTTTAGCTCCCTGCTTGCTTTATTCGTCGACTTCCGCGGGCTACACGTGAAACTTGCCCGCACGCGTTCAACCGTTTCTTCTTCGCTCACTGCAGGCCGACCCGTTGATTTCCCCTTACAGAGGCATCCAGAAGCTTTAAACTGCGCATACCACCGCCGAATGGAGTTAGCAGTTGGTGGATCTTTGTTGAACTTCGTCCTGAAGTGTCGTTGCACTGTTATGACTGACTGATGTGAGTACATTTCAAGCACGACATACGCTTTCTCGGCTCCTGTCGCTCTCGAGCGCTCTGGCGGCAGAAACCTGAAGTGCGGCTTCAGCCGAACGAAACTTTGTGAGTTTTTCTACGTATCTGTAGTGTGTCGTGACCATATGTCAATGAATGGAGCTACAGTGAATTTATGAAATCGCTTCAATCATTTGTAATAGCCCTGTACTTGAGGTAGTGATAGCGAATACACAAGTGGAGGTGATACACTTTGAAACAGCCTGGAGACACGGGAAGATTGCAGATGGTTTATTTCATCGTCAAGCAGAGAATCGGAATTAGATATTGGATTGCAAGACGTAGCCAGAAGCAGATGTAGACTGAGGCTCCAATTTAGTAATGATGAAAAGTAAACTGGAGTTTAAGAGCATCGCCCGGAATAAGCAATGTGGAGCGAACTTAGAGTGTGAAACACGGAGGACTGATGATGTACTTTTGGGAACCTCTATAAGTTTGTAGATTCTGCGGTAGTGAATGCTACCAATAAACCTTCGGTAACAGAAGAAGTACTTCAACTCATATAGGAAAGAAGGACGTACAGAAATGTCCAGGAAAAGACAGACGTAAAGCAATATAAGACACATACGACTGAAATAAATAAGAAGTGCCGAAAGCGAAGGTAAAATGGCTACAGGAAAAATGCGAAGGAATAAATATATGGTTCTCGGAAGGACCGATTCAGCATATGCAAAGGTCAAAACAAGCTTCGATGAAATTAAAAGCAAAACTATCAGCATTAAGAGCGTATAAGGACTTCCGTCGTTAAAGGCAGAGGAGAGAGTGGAAGTGGAGGAAGACGGAGGAAGTGAAGGAAATATATAATGTCGCGATAGAAGAACAAAATACAGTCGATTTGGAAGATACAGGGGACTCACTGTTTAAGCCAGAGTTTGATACAGCCTTCTAAGACTAGCAAACAAGTCTCGCAGAAGGCGTAAGTAGCGTTCCTTCGCGATTTCTGAAGTCATTGGGAGGGGAGACTGCAACCAAACGATTATTCATAGTGATGTGTTTAATCTTTGACTGTGATATGCCATCAGAGTGTCGAGAAAATATCAACTAGACAAATCCGAAGACAGCAAGAGCAGATCACTGCGCGACTTATTGCACAGTCAACTTGACAGCTCATTCATCCAAATTTGTTACCAGAATAATATAGAGTAGATTGAAGGAGAGAACGGGGGACGTCTCAGATGACAAAAGGTTTGGCTTTAGAAAAGGGAAAGGCACAAGAGGGGAGTTTCTGACGTTGTGCTTGATAATGGAAGCTAGACTTAAGAGAAATAAGAGACGATTATAGGATTTGTCAACCAAGAAAAAGCATTCGAGAACGAAAACTAAAACGAACGGTCAACTGAACACAGAATTAGGGTTGAGAATAAACTGAAGAAAGAGGAAAGCAACCAGGAGTGGCAGAAATGAGATTATTGAGAAACTGAACATCAAAACTGGGGGCCAAAGAGTACATGAAGTTAAGGAACTCTTCTGTCTTAGAAACAAATGATGGACGAAGTAAGGACGCAAGAACCAGACCAGAACGGGAAAAGAGAGCTTTTTCCTGGGCAAAACAAGTCTGCTATCTTTATTTCCGAGGAAGAACTTTAGGAGAACACACGTCCGGAGCACAGCATTGTACGGAACTGAATCACTGACCACGGGGTATCCGAAAAGGAGAGAACGTAAACGTCTGAGGAGATGCGATCACATTAACGTGACCAGCACGTAAGTTCGACGTAAAGGTGCAGTAACATTGGCTTTCGGCCTAGGGCGGAAGCATGTCCGAAACGGTTAAGCCTGTAAACTGTTCACACGCCGCCGTCGTTCAAGTATACCTTGCATTCCAAAAAGAAGCTACCCAAAACCGGCGCCGAGGCAATTGTGGTTCACCACGGGCCATAAAAGACAGGAATGAACTACGGCTGTGGAGATGTGTACGGACGAGTAGACGTGCAACTGCTGAACAACTCAAAAAATGTTCAAATGTGTGTGAAATGTTATGGGACTTAACTGCTAAGGTCATCAGTCCCAAAGCTTGCACACTACTTAAGGGGGGTAGGACGTCAAACGGGCAGACTTTGAGCAGGAGAGGCACCAGAGCACATTTTAATTTACACTGTCTATAATTTTACAAGTAAATTCATAAAACTTTGTCAGCATGACCAGGAAGGATTCAGGATTCACACTCGTAGTAGCGGAAGTTCAAAAACATAACAAAATCATTTTTTTACATGTGAAATTTCATCATTTTTTCACTTACTATTGGCTGCATTTGTTGCTATAGGTACACTTTTCTTCATAAGTAAGAGAGACTGGTCGATGAGTTTTGCACAGAATACAAACCATACTTACAGGTGTCTGAAAATCTGGAATCTATTTAATTTATGAAAAATGAGTGAGCTGTTACGTTTTAAACTTTATGTTTAGAAAAAATCAAATTTTGTAGGTAATTATCTCAATTTTTACCACAGTTTTCAACAGATTTTGAAAATTCTAGAGCTTCATACACCTGTAAGTATGGTTTATATGCTGTGCAAAATTCATCAAAGAATCTCTCTTACTTGTGAAGAAAAATGTACCTATAGCAACAAATGCAGCCAACAGTAAGTGAAAAAATGATGAAATTTCACATCTAAAAAAAATTTATTTTGCTTTGTTTTTGCATTTCCACTGCTACTAGTGTGAATCCTGAATCCTTCCTGGTCATGCTGACAAAGTTTTATAAATTTATTTGTAAAAGTATAGACAGTAGAAAATAAAAGTCGGTCCGTTTGACGTCCTACCCCCCTTAACCTAAATTATCCTAAGGACATACACACACACGAATGCCCGAGGGAGGACTCGAACCTCCGCCGGGACCAGCCGCACAGTCCATGACTTCAGCGCCTCAGACCGCTCGGCTAATCCCGCGCTGCCTGAACAACTGAAAGCCGGGATGAACGAAGAGGTCAGCAATAGTCTCCCCTGAACGACAGTTCAGAGAACGTTGCTGCCTTAGGCCTTTGCAGCAGGCGCCTGGTTCATGCACCCCGCTGACTGCAGTTCATCGGCGACGAAGGCTGGAATTTCCACGCAAGTACCCCACTGACTAGTGACGGGTGGCCTTTACAGATGTATCACATTTTATGCTCCATCGGATAACTGGCGCGTTATGGTCTGGGGAATGTTACCGTGGCATTCTCAGGGTCATCTCGTCACCCGGAAGGCACAAGGATCAACACAGGTATGCATCTATTCATGGGGACCGTGACCACCCTTACACGCAGTTCGTCTCTCCTCAGTACGATTGCATCTACCAACAGGACAATGGATCGTGCCACACAGCTAGCAGTGTACGTGCCTGGTTCCAAGGACACTGGGATGAGTTTACCGTACTCCTCTGGCCACCAGATTCGCAGGATTTAAATCCAATCAAGAACTTGTGGGACCACCTCTATCACGCTGTTGGAGCCTTGGATCCTCAACCGGGAAACCTAGCGCAGCCGAGCACGTCGCTGGAGTCGGCATGGCTCCACATCCCAGTCAGCACCTTCCAGAACCTCACTGGCTCTCTTCCTGCACGTCTCGGAACAGTTGTAACGTCCCCTTTAGAAAAATTAATGAATTACTGTGCTGATAAACATCTTATGTTATTTGCTTTTCAAACAGCTGAGCAAAACTGAACGTACTCACACATTTCGCTCTTTACCTATTCTGATCAACACTAAACTGACACACAATATTTTTAGCGCAACGCAATCTGACTTTCAATAATCCCTACAAGAGAATGGCCCTGACTAACAATAACCTATAACTTTTATGAATTCTTACCTCACAAACATCTTCGTTACTCGAACTACTGCAATACAGCGAGCGCCAATACTGCCAGCTAAATAAAAGATTCTAACTAGTGAAGGCACTAACTACTGATAGGCATAGTTAGCAAATGAAAGATTTTGATAGAGAACAACAATGTATTTACCTTAATAGTGTTCAAAAGTCATTATATATATATATATATATATATATATATATATATATATATATATATCAGTTCATGACATCTAGTCTTACAAATTTACTGTCTCTGTCCAGATCATCCGCTCTCAAAACTCCATCTCACTCCCCACATCCACCACTGCTGGCGGCTCACCTCCAACTGCGCAACGCTACGCGCTGTTAACTGCCAACTGCCCAACACTACAAGCGCAAATTCCAACAATACCACCCAGCCACAGACTGCACACAGCACAGCCAGTGATTTTCATACAGAGCGCTACGTTGCGGTGGCGTTACCAATATAAGAACCTAAACAGCCTACTTACACAGTCTGCACTGCAAAAGGTGGCTATTTACACTTTTGACAGGTGGTCACATTTCTGTCGCTGGACAGTGTAGAAGGACGTCGAAAATCAGGTGAACTGATAATAAATAAGCAAGTTCTCAGCGGAAACGGCTAGAAAAGAAAATTGTGGGAAATATGAAAAGAAGAAGGGGCAAGATTGTAGGATATGTGTTCAAACATCAGGAAATAACTTCCATGGTACTCGAGTAGGTCTATAGAAAGCAAAAACTTTGGGGCAACATAAAGATTGAAATATATCGAAAAAAATAATAGAGTTGTTTGCGTGTAAATGTTACTCTGCGATGAAGAGGTTGGTATAGGAAAGGCAGCAGTGGCGGGCTGCATCTAAACAATCAGACAACTGGTAAATGGAAATGCCGTGTGGCTAGGGCGTCCGGTCAGGTAGACCGTTCGCCTGATGCAAGTCTTCCGAGCTGACGCCACTTCGGCGACTTGCGTGTCGATGGGGATGAAATGATGATGATAAGGACAACACAACACCCAGCCGGTAATCGAACCCGGGCCATTAGTTACGACATTCCGTCGCGCTGACGATTCAGCTACCAGGGGTGGACAGAGAACTGGTGGCTTGTCCACCCCCCACCCCCTCCCACGCATCCACTTATCCCCAGCGCCACACGCCACTCACACACACACACACACACACACACACACACACACACACACACATTCACACCAAACAGTAAACAGAATCTACGTGAACAGGAAGCTGCAGTTCGACGCCAGCCAATGTACAGAGGAGAGAGAGTGTGGGCGTAGGCCGGAAGCGTCCGGCCCCGCTGGTGACGCGGCGTGCTGACCGCAACAGCCGCGCCGCGGAAGCGCGCCTTCTGCCGCTGCTGTTGTGGCGATTGATCCGTGCCGCTGCGGCCAATGACTGTGTGGGACCAGCAAATCCTGCCGCTACTTCTGCAGCCTGCTGTCCGGATGCAGCACTCCGGTGAGCTCAACTACGCTCTCCATGTATTTCTGCAGCTACAAGAAACACAGAGCGTCTGTGAAACTTCGTCACACTCTCGAATAAGAATACCAGTGTCCGTGAAGCAGAAATCCCGAAGATTGGCTAAAATTTACAGACGCGCGGAATTTGGCACGGTCTTCGATCCGAGATGCCTTTAATAGGTTCCACAGCGAAACATTGTCTCGAAATTTGGTAGAAAATCCGAAGAAATTCTGGTCGTATGTAAAGTACACAAGCGGCAAGACGCAGTCAATACCTTCGCTGCGCAGTGCCGATGGTACTGTTACCGACGACTGTGCCGCTAAAGCGGAGTTGTTGAACGCAGTTTTCCGAAATTCCTTCACCAGGGAAGACGAATGGAATATTCCAGAATTTGAAACACGAACAGCTGCTAGCATGAGTTTCTTAAAAGTAGGTACCTTAGGGGTTGCGAAGCAACTCAAATCGCTTGATACGGGCAAGTCTTCAGGTCCACATTGTATACCGATTAGGTTCCTTTCAGATTACGCTGACACAATAGCTCCCTACTTAGCGAACATATATAACCGCTCGCTCACCGATAGATCTGTACCTACAGATTGGAAAATTGTGCAGGTCGCACCAGTTGGTTCAAATGGCTCTGAGCACTATGGGACTCAACTGCTGTGGTCATAAGTCCCCTAGAACTTAGAACTACTTAAACCTAACTAACCTAAGGACAGCACACAACACCCAGCCATCACGAGGCAGAGAAAATCCCTGACCCCGCCGGGAATCGAACCCGGGAACCCGGGCGTGGGAAGCGAGAACGCTACCGCTCGACCACGAGATGCGGGCAGGTCGCACCAGTGCTTAAGAAGGATAGTAGGAGTAATCTATCGAACTACAGACCTGTATCATTGACGTCGTTTCGCAGTAGGGTTTTGGAGCATATACTGTATTCAAACATTATGAATCACCTCGAAGGGAATGATCTGTTGATACGTAATCAGCATGGTTTCAGAAAACATCGTTCTTGTGCAACGCAGCTAGCTCTTTATTCGCACGAAGTAATGGCCGCTATCGACAGGGGATCTCAAGTTGATTCCGTATTTCTACATTTCCGGAAAGCTTCTGACAGCGTTCCTCACAAGCGACTTCCAATCAGGCTGCGGGCCTATGGGGTATCGTCTCAGTTGTACGACCGGATTCGTGATTTCCTGTCAGGAAGGTCGCAGTTCGTAGTAATAGACGGCAAATCATCGAGTAAAACTGAAGTGATATCAGGTGTTCCCCAGGGAAGCGCCCTGGGACCTATGCTGTTCATGATCTATATAAATGACCTGGGTGACAATCTGAGCAGTTCTCTTAGGTTGTTGGCAGATGATGCTGTAATTTACCGTGTAGTAAGGTCATCCGAAGACCAGTATCAGTTGCAAAGCGATTTAGAAAAGATTGCTGTATGGTGTGGCAGGTGGCATTTGACGCTAAATAACGAAAAGTGTGAGGTGATCCACATGAGTTCCAAAAGAAATCCGTTGGAATTCGATTACTCGATAAATAGTACAATTCTCAAGGCTGTCAATTCAACTAAGTACCTGGGTGTTAAAATTACGAACAACTTCAGTTGGAAGGACCACATAGATAATATTGTGGGGAAGGCGAGCCAAAGGTTGCGCTTCATTGGCAGGACACTTAGAAGATGCAACAAGTCCACTAAAGAGAGAGCTTACACTACACTCGTTCGTCCTCAGAATATTTCTGCGCGGTGTGGGATCCTTACCAGGTGGGATTGACGGAGGACATCGAAAGGGTACAAAAAAGGGCAACTCGTTTTGTATTATCACGTAACAGGGGAGAGAGTGTGGCAGATATGATACGCGAGTTGGGATGGAAGTCATTAAAGCAAAGACGTTTTTCGTCGCGGCGAGATCTATTTACGAAATTTCAGTCACCAACTTCTCTTCCGAATGCGAAAATATTTGGTTTAGCCCAACCTACATAGGTAGGAATGATCATCAAAATAAAATAAGAGAAATCAGAGCTCGAACAGAAAGGTTTAGGTGTTCGTTTTTCCCGCGCGCTGTTCGGGAGTGGAATGGTAGAGAGTTGGTATGATTGTGGTTCGATGAACCCTCTGCCAAGCACTTAAATGTGAATTGCAGAGTAATCATGTAGATGTAGATGTAAACTGCATATTTTCGCAATATTTAAATAACCTAAGTTGTGTAACAGGGTAATTAAACTTCAGTGTGTTTATTTTCGTGCTAACGGCCTTGTCGCAATGGTAACACCGGTTCCCGTCAGATCACCGAAGTTAAGCGCTGTGGGGCTGGGCTAGCACTTGGATGGGTGCTACCCGGTCTACCGAGCGTTGATGGCGAGCAGGGTGCAATCAACCATTGTGAGGCAAACTGAGGAGCTACTTGATTGAGAAGTGGCGGCTCCGGTCTCGGAAACTGACATACGGCCGGGAGAGCGGTGTGCTGACCACATGCCCTTCCATATCCGCATCCAGTGACGCCTATGAGCTGAGGATGAAACGGCGGTCGGTCAGTACCGTTGGGCCTTCATGGCCTGTTCGGGAGCGGTTTAGTTTGTTTTAGTATTTATTTTTGTACATAGCAGGCAATGGTAATGATGCAAGTAGTAGGCATAACGTGTTTGATGGTCGATGTTTTTACTGTTTGCTGGCATATATCTTCAGATAAGTGCGACAACCATCTCACAATCTACATCTACATCTACATCTACATCTACATCCATACTAGGCAAGCCACCTGACGGTGTGTGGCGGAGGGTACTCTGAGTACCTCTATCGGTTCTCCCTTCTATTCCAGTCTCGTATTGTTCGTGGAAAGAAGGATTGGCGGTATGCTTCTGTGTGGGCTCTAATCTCTTTGATTTTATCCTCATGGTCTCTTCGCGAGATATACGTAGGAGGGAGCAATATACTGCTTGACTCTTCGGTGAAGGTATGTTCTCGAAACTTTAACAAAAGCCCGTACCGAGCTACTGAGCGTCTCTCCTGCAGAGTCTTCCACTGGAGTTTATCTATCATCTCCGTAACGCTTTCGCGATTACTAAATGATCCTGTAACGAAGCGCGCTGCTCTCCGTTGGATCTTCTCTATCTCTTCTATCGACCGTATTTGGTACGGATCCCACACTGCTGAGCAGTATTCAAGCAGTGGGCGAACAAGCGTACTGTAACCTACTTCCTTTGTTTACCGATTGCATTTCCTTAGGATTCTTCCAATGAATCTCAGTCTGGCATCTGCTTTACCGACGATCAACTTTATATGATCATTCCATTTTAAATCACTCCTAATGCGTACTCCCAGATAATTTATGGAATTAACTGCTTCCAGTTGCTGACCTGCTATTTTGTAGCTAAATGATATGGGATGTATCTTTCTATGTATTCGCAGCACATTACACTTGTCTACATTGAGATTCAATTGCCATTCCCTGCACCATGGGCCAATTCGCTGCAGATCCTCCTGCATTTCAGTACAATTTCCCATTGTTACAACCTCTCGATACACCACAGCATCATCTGCAAAAAGCCTCAGTGAACTTCCGATGTCATCCACAAGGTCATTTATGTATATTGTGAATAGCAACGGTCCTATGACACTCCCCTGCGGCACACCTGAAATCGCTCTTACTTCGGAAGACTTCTCTCCATTGAGAATGACATACTGCGTTGTGTTATCTAGGAACTCTTCAATCCAATCACACAAGTGGTCTGATAGTCCATATGCTCTTACTTTGTTCATTAACCGACTGCGGGGAACTGTATCGAACGCCTAGCGGAAGTCAAGAAACACGCCATCTACCTGTGAACCCGTGTCTATGGCCCTCTGAGTCTCGTGGACGAATAGAGCGAGCTGCGTTTCACACGACCGTCTTTTTCGAAACCCATGCTGATTCCTACAGAGTCATCTTAACGGCTTATGCATCCAGCTGCTAACAACAGTAACCTACAGAAGAATGGGACTGAGGATCTCTCAGATGACGATCAGTTTGGCTTTAGGAAAGGTGAAGTTAGTTCTGTTTTTGCGCTTTGTAATCGAAACAAGACTGAAGAAAAATCAGGGCACGCCATTCGGCAATGTGAAATGGTGCAAGATATTCGAAACT
The DNA here is from genome assembly GCF_023898315.1 of Schistocerca nitens. Taxonomy (NCBI): domain Eukaryota; kingdom Metazoa; phylum Arthropoda; class Insecta; order Orthoptera; family Acrididae; genus Schistocerca; species Schistocerca nitens. Next base: position 38,873,893 of record NC_064615.1, read on the forward strand.
CTGAGAAAAATAGGAGTAAGCTATACAGGGAGACGTATAATATACACTGATCAACAAGAACAGTATGAGTACCTCTCTACTATCGATATAAACAAGTCCAGGCGACTGCAGAATCACCTTCCGGGGAATGACTGCTAGTTGGACACACGCACGCTGCATATTCTGTCAGTGAGGCTGCTGTCTCTGTGTAGAATGGGAAGGCGCGCGCGATCGGTCTGAGTTTGAACGAGGGGCAGATTGTGGTGGTCCAGAGGCTCGGGACGAGCATCTCGGAAGCAGCACGACCTGTCGAGAGTTCGAAGTGTGCTGTGGTGAGTGTCTTCAACAGGTGGCAAAACCGAGGTGAAAACACATCAACACGTCATGGGGTTGGGCGGCCACCCCCAGTACAGATGCTGGACGTCGTAGGCTGGTCACACTGGTAAAACAGGGCAGGCGGCGGACTGTGGCGGAACTAACATCAGACTTCAATGCTGGTCAGAGCACAGTTCTGTCTGAACGCGCAGTGCAGTGAACACTCCTAACAATGGGCCGCCTTAGCCGACAACCCATGCGTGTGACAATGTTAACACCAAGGTATCGGTACCTACGACTGAAATGGGCATGTGACCACGGGGACTGGACATTGACTTGGTCTCAGAGCGTTGGATGGTCTGATCAATCCCGATACCTTCTTCATCGTGGCGATGGGAGGGCGCGAATCCACCGACTTCCAGGTGAACAGCTTGTAACACCATGACTGTACTGATTTATTTTGGCTTTTCTTTTATTTAATGTTATAACATTGAGCTTCTGTAAATGTGTTTGATTGAATAGATAACACAAAATTGTATACTTTTTTTTTGTAAGAACTTTGATGTCTTGGTTTGGTTCTATGCAATGTAGTGTATCTGTCATTTAAATCTTTGTCCCATTTGGAGGGAACAAAACTTACTATATATAAGTGTAATTTCTGTGTGAATAATTTTTTGTAGAAATGTCAGTATGTGCAAATGTTCTGTTTTATTGAATGAATTTGGTCGCTGTTATGTAAACTGCTGATCTTCACTTAGGGTTCTTAGTTCTTTAATGTATAAAAGGTGTAGTGGTTCCCCTCGGGAACGGAACTGTGTAGCGCGCGCAAATTGTGGTTGGCCTAGGTGAAAAAGGTGGAACAAGAGTCAGTCGGGGACGAGCTACGAGTCGGAGACGAGCTACCAAACTGTGCACTGCCATGTAAAGGATGCATATTGTGCTGTTACCGAGAGAGTCTTTTTCTGCTACTTTCCAATGCCTCGGATGGATGGATAAATAGCTGGAACTATTTTGGAATTTATATCTATCATCGCCACCAAGAACTGACAGAGTCCAGCAATTCTACCTGCAATTCCACCTACCAACATGCAGTTGCCACCACATTGCGCAATCATTGCATCGGAATGCTGCAATGATGTACAGTGAAGGATCAGCTTAATGGAGGTGTTAGTGTGCTGAAATATAAGGTAATTTATAACTGAATTTATGTACCTACCTCGATTTTTTTTCTTATCATAACACCTCTCAGGTTCCTCTCCGTTTGAACTGAAGTGATTACCGAGTATCCCTACTGAAAGAACATTAAAGCCCAGTGTTTTGCTAATTAATGGCACTTGAACATAGTAAAAAGAAAGTTAAAGTTAATGTGGCAAGAGAGTGAGTTAAAGTAAATGATGCTTTCTGAAAATAATTTTCCTATTAAAACTGCTTATTAATGTGTTGTTGCCAAATTCAAAATTAAAAGTTCTTAAGACAGGCTTATAAAGTTTTGCTTGGCAAAAGATCACCTTGCTATCTGTAGTAAATTATAAAAGGTGAGTCAGTTTCTTGCAATTTTGTCAACATTGTGTTTCGCTGTAGTAAAAGTGGAAAACTGCAATAGTAGGAAATTATATGTTCATGATTGCTAAGTATTTGTCTCTCTTGTGTATTGGAAGTGCATATTAATAGTATAACTGGATCCACAGTTTGTCTATTGTGTTAATGCTGAGTAACAAGTAACGGAAAGACCATTAATTATGAAAATCATAATATCTTTCTCCAAATGATAGTGAGAAGCAACCTTTCAGTGGATTCCAATTAACTTTCATTTTAAATAGTAAAGTATTTAACTGAGAGAGACTTAACCTATATCCAATTAATGATTCTGCAGTGAATATAAATAGTAACGTTATAAAGACCATCCAGTTTGAATAAGCCCTGAAAGTAATAGTGTGTTTCGGTATCTGTTATAATTTTGCAAATAGTTTGTGCTGCTCTAACTGCTAGCTTCAATCTTAACGTAAACAAATGTATGTGTCAGAGTTCACCGCACTCCCGTGTGACAAAATAGGTTGTGTTTATCCATTAAAATTACTAATAACTATTTTCTTGAACGAGAATGTTAATCATTCTCTTGCCTAGTTAGGCTGGCGACCGTTTTCTTTATCCATTAAACAGTGCAGATAGGCAAAATTTCGTTTGTTACTGTTCAAATATTTACGTAATTCTGACTTTCATTTCCGATAAGCCGCCTCCGTTAGGTACAACACGGTCAACATAACAAAATTCCTCTCAGAGGGTAACACTGCTCTGTTGCTTTATACCATAATTGCTTTAACAAAATAGTTTTATTTCACAACCTGTTTCCAGCTTTAAGGTTATGGTACAGCAGTAGAAGACGGTAGTGTTATAAGCTCCTTGACACCTGTAATGTGGGTCGGAGTCAAGCTGGTGGCGACTCCATTACGCTCTGGTGAACATTCGTGTGGGCATTCATGGGTGCAGCGAACTTCGTGCAAGGCACCATGACGCTCAGGAGTATTGTATGTGTTGCAGAGCACGTACACTCATTCATGATCATGTTTACCGAAGGCAGTGGTATTTTTTAACCATACAATGTGTCATGTCACAAGGTCAGGAGTCTGATGGAGTGCTTCGAGGAACGTAGAGCGTTAGAGCTCATCGATCCCCTCCCAGGAATTTAGGGGAATTAGGTGCCTTGTGTGCGCAAATGTAGTGGAAGCTCCCTCCAGCAAACTACCTAGGCCGCATTGCTTCCATACCACGACGCGTTGCCGCTGTTATACGTGCCAAAGGTGGACATACCGGCTATTGGGTAGGTGGTCATAATGGTCATAATGCTCTGGTAATCATTGTCGATGGGTACAAGATACAAGAGAGAACAATAAGAGCCGGCCGGTGTGGCTGTGCGGTTCTAGGCGCTTCAGGCTGGAACCACGTGACAGCTACGGTCGCAGGTTCGAATCCCGCCTTGGGCATGGATGTGTGTGATGTCCTTAAGTAGTTCTAAGTTCTAGGGGACTGATGACCACAGATGTTAAGTCCCATAGTGCTCAGAGCCATTTTTTTTAGAACAATAAGACTGGAAGACCAAGCTCAAAGCGCTCAGACCAGAAATGGTGTAATACAGGGACGTAGCTGAGCCGTGGCGGCTTTAATTTTTGGCGGGCATGGCGCACCGCTGGCGCCACTAACTACTTGGGGTGTCGATATCGATCCTGATCACATGTCGGAAGCGAGGGATTTTAGTGGAGGCGCCTGTGCTGATTTTTGGCGGGTTCTGGTACTGGCAGTTAGTTGGAAGGCACGTGGCTAGCAAGTTGTTGGTTTTGGGGGACTCCTGCTGCCCTTTAAGGGCCTCGAGAAGCCGCGAGCGGTTAAATCGTTCGGAGAAAAGCCTTGCCGGCTCGATTAAGGACTGGTAGCGACTAGTTGCAGGAAGAGCGGCGGACGCCGCGTGCAGCCTCGTCAGCCAAGTTCCCGGCCAACTCTGCAAACTTAAATTTTGCGGCACCTCGAAGACCGCCTGTACGGATTGGGGGCAATAACACCCCTGCTTGTAATCCTGGAACTCACGGCTCCTTCACACCTGAGTGGAATTAAGTGTTGTCTTTTTTTTAAAAAAATTGGTATTTGTTATCGTTAAGCCACATCTGTGTAACATGGAACTGGACCTCTCATATTAATGCGCCTCCAAGTGATTGTGTGCCTGGTCATCGGTCAGTGTAGCTGATCATAATTTGTTGTTCCAGGCCATATTCCGTGCAAGTGGACGAGCATTCTCTGTTACAATTGAGTTGTTCAGATTGAAATTGTAACATAGTCTGTGTCGAAGATAAGTCACCCTTTTATAGATGAGTATGCCCTAGTTACTGGATCTGCAGGCGCTGATATTTCACCTTGTTAATTTTCAAGTAATTTTAAGGATTTTTAAGTTTGTAACTTGTATATGTAGTCGCTTCTGGAATAAGCTAATATTACCTATATTGCAGACATTCTCGTCTGTAGCCTTATTTGGTTACATTTCTGTTCCCTTCTGATGTGTGTTGGCAGAGCACTTTTGGCAGCGGACGACGCATTCGTGTTTCCTGGGCCCGGTATAGAGACACGTTCTCTTTCTGCTGCAGCAGTTCCATCATCTCACAAGTCTAGGTTGGCCTGCGTTCTCCACCAGCCGCCTCGTGTTGGCTCAAGTTAAGTAAATTTGATAGGTGGAGTGTCGCCAATTGACTCCGGAACTCTTGGCGTATTCAGTACTCTGAATTCAGCAAGCACATAACTTTTAAAGCGTGTTCTGCAAGTTCGAAGTTTTTTGTCACTGTAATTGCTCTTTAACTACTTGCACCCTTCTTGCTACTTCTGGCGCGAGTTAGGTTTTAAAGCTCTTTACTTACGAGTATGAACTGTTGAGTTTTTCCCTTTTTACTCACAGTCATTACCTAACTCCATTCATTGTAAAACTTGCGTGCTTGTTGCTTGTTGGCTGTGACAGATGTCTGCTGTAACTTGCCGCGTTTACTTGTATCTAGGCGGCCTGCATATTTATTTATTGTGAATGTTTCTGCTGGTGTGTACCTTTCGGGAGTCACATTTAAACTGCATGTTTTCCCAGTTAATTTTGTATTTTGTGGGACTATACATTTTTAATGGTCATTGTCAATGTTTCCGCTGGTGTTGACGAGATGGTAGTCATATTTAAACTGTATGCCTTCCCAGCTTTTCTCGTATTGTGGGGGCTTGTGTATTCTATTGTTCAAGGGATTTTATTAAGGCTTATAGATTGTTAAGGGCTTTCCAACAGCCACAATTAGCGACATGACTTATTATCCTTTCTTTATTTTGGGTGGGCCTTGTCTATTTGTAAGGTGTAATGCATGCTTGGGAATTGTGAGTACTTTTAGTGGCAGTCATTTGTAATTCATTTTACTGGTAAAACTCAGTTTGTTGTACCAGCTTGTACCCACGTCTAGTTGGAGTGACTTCCTACTTGTCTTTGGGGACTTACGTATACTTCTTGTTTTAAGCCACGTTCTTAATGGTATAAATTGTTAAACATTTTATTAATTAATTGATCCTATTCAAGTTCTTTAAATTATAGTGATCATTGTTTTTTATTTGATATAGTAATAATAGTTGTTAAGCAATAAGGTATGTTTCGTGAAACAACAAATGACGAAATATGTGGGACCACCTTCCATATGTTTTTTATTAAAATTATTCCAACCTTTGTTGTGAGGTATCAGTAGTCTGTTGCCCCTACCGTTCAATACATCGAAGACTAAATGACCTAAATAAAGGGAAGTTTGAAGAGAGGGTTTAAAATTCAGGAGGAAACGATATCAGTGGTAAGATACGCTTGTCCGTCCACTTTTAAAATACTGTTGCGCGGTGTGGGATCCTTACCAGATAGGACTGACTGAGTACATCGAAAAAGTTCAAAGAAAGGCAGCACGTTTTGTATTATCGCGAAATATGGGAGAGAGCGTCACAGAAATGATACAGGATTTGGGATGGACATCATTAAAAGAAAGACGTTTTTCATTGCGACGGAATCTTCCCACGAAATTCCAATCACCAACTTTCTCCTCCGAATGCGAAAATATTTTGTTGACACAAACTTACATAGCGAGGAACGATCACCAAGATAAAATAAGGGAAATCAGAGCTCGTACGGAAAGATATAGGTGTTCATTCTTCCCCCGCGCTATACGAGATTGGAATACTAGAGAATTGTGAAGGTGGTTCGATGAACCTTCTGCCAGGCACTTAAATGTGATTTGCAGAGTATCGATGTAGATGTAGATGACATTGCTATCCTCAGTGGAAATGAAGAAGAATTGTAGGATCTGTTGACTGGAATGAACAGCCTGAGTACAGAATACGAGTATAGGTCGGCAGTAAATCGGAAAAAAGACAAAAGTTACGAAAACTAGCAAAAATTAAAGGACCGAGAATTTTAACATTAAAATAAAAAAAAGAAGACGAAGGGTTTCTGCTACCTTGGAACCAGGATAATAAAAAGCGGTCCAGCACAGGTAAAGAGTGCATTCCTGGACGTCTCCTGGCATCAAACATAGGTCTTAATTTGAGGGAGAAGTTGCTGAGAATGTACGTTTGAAGCTGATCATCGTACGGTAATGAATCATGCACAGTGTGAAAAGCGGAAGGTAATCGAAACGATTGTGGCGTGCTGCCAGAGAAGAATGTTGAAAATTAGGTGGATTCTCAGCAGAATCGGCGACGAAAGAAACGTTTGGAAAACACTGACAAGAAGAAGGGACAAGATGTCAACATATGTGCTAAGACATCAGGGAATAACCTGCATGGTACCGGAGGGAGCTGAGGAGGATAAAAAGTGTACGGGAAGACAAAGGTTGGAATACATCCAGGAAATAACTGAGAATGTAGGGTGCAAGAGCTACTCTTAGATGAAGAGCTTCGCGTAGGAGAGAAATTTGTGGTGGATTGCATCAGACTAGTCAGAAGATTGATGAATCAAATAATGATGATCTGCAATAGTGGAACACTATCAAATTCCCATTCTGAAGCGTCGTTCGGCACTTCATTTCATGTATTTGAAGAGCACAACATTACAACTCCATGCAGAGTCTTTAAAAGTCTATGGCAACAATGTACCATCTATGACACACTGGTTGTGGTCAAACAGGTACTTATGTCGAAGAGCGAAGTGGTAGACGATCCCTCTGTGAAGAGCCAGGAGTCACATCAAAAGTGGATGCCCTTGTGCTCGAAGAGGGGAGTGCCACAATCGAGGCTGTAGTGGAAAGTGTGAAACTTTTCACGGATAAGTTTTCACGATTTTTATGACAGTCAGAACATTATAAATGTCGCTGCCCGCTAGGTTCCATCACAGATTACACGTGTTCAAAAATCTCTCCGAACAAAGGCAGCGGCGGAAATATTGCTGTTCTGTCGTGCCAATGTAGATGCCTTCTTTAGCCGCTTAAACATCAAGGAAGGGTGCTGAGAGTATCATTATGATCCCGAGACGAAAGGAGCGTGGAAACAAGAGTGTTCACCTCCGCCGGAAAATGCAAGACCCAACTGTCATCGAGCAAGTTGACGCTGAGAGTTTTTTGGCACTGCCATGCTGGTGCTAACAGATTATGCTCATCAGGGTAAAACCGTCACAGAAGCGTACTGTGAAATCCTCTAACTAGTTAAGGGAGGCTATCAAGACGAAACATCTCGGGTAGCTGTGCGATGGGGTGTTTTTTCTCCACGACACGGCCCAACTAATGCTGTGTATAACACAACCAGACAAGCTGCATCAAAAACAGGCTGTCCCACAAGAAGGTTTATTGAACTTCAGTAACTGAGGAGGTACAAATTATAACCTTACTAAACTGTGGTTATACGGTATTCCCAAGACTTTTGTACGTAAATAACAAGATGGCAGGGGATTTGTCCTTGGAGGAAGGAAAGTCGATTTTAAAATGTTATCGGACATGAGGAAACTTGACAGAAGTGCAGAGACGATGACGCGCAGAGTAAAAATTACGAAATTTCGCGACAAATTTGAGAGGGAAAGAAGTATGTATGATATGAAGAAGAGACGGTGTGGTAAGAAGAAATCAACAGCAGACGAAAGAGGGATGGGTACAATGGTACAGGTATTCACAAGACCCCCAAAAAAATCCACACGGTAAGCTGCAAGTGAATCAGGTCTCAGCAAATCAAGTGTTTACCGCATTTTAAAGTAAGCAAAGTGGAAACTGTGCGTTCTCCGGCTGCTTGAAGGAATGAGGGCGATCCAGATAGGCGCCTCGCATTTTGTTAATTGATTTGGGATAATGAACAGTTGATTGATGTCATTGTTTGGACTGACGATACGACGTTTAAACTGAATGGAACCATGAATCGCTTAACTGTGTGTACTGAGGAAGAGATAAACCTCATGTTACGGAAGAATCCGTTAGACTTCCTTGGTTATCGGCGTAGTGTAGTGTTTTTTTTTCCTACAACAATACGGTGCACCGTCACATTACCATTGTGAAGTGTGGAAATTACTGGATAAAACACACCTCGAGAGGTGGATAGGTCGACCACGAAGTGTTGAGTTTCCACCCGTATCTCCCGATCTAACGCCGTTAGACTCCTTTCTGTGAGGAACACTGAAGGACACCATCTACGCAACAAAGCCACGTACGCTGAATGGGAGACGCGATTGTGGCTGCCTGTGAATCCATTTCAGTGTCAACCATGACATATGTGGCGATGTGTTCCGCAGTATTGTAGACGCCGTGCTGCTGCCGATGGAAGACATTTTAAACTTCAACCGTAAAACATCCTCAGTAATATTGTGACCATCTACGTGTAGTTTTTGTTATTTGTGTTCCAGTTATTAAAGTTTATGAAGTGTATACCCCTTTGTGGTGTAGACTATATTCCTTCTCCTCTCGCAGTCTCCTGATGTGGCACACAGTGACTTCTTCTTTCCTCGGATGAAGAAACCGTTGCGTGGCAGGCGTTTACACGATGACGGAAAGATGATTTTCGAGCTGAAACTTTTTCTGAACAGCCAAAAACGAATACCTACAACTTACTTCGCCGTGAAGTCATCCGTCAGTGGAGAAGATTTTGCGTACTGAAGGGTGAAAGTATATAGAAGAACTAACAGCGTCACGGGGTTTCATGTCGCAGGTTGATTTATTCGAAGTGATAGTTAAAACGTTGTCCCTTGTTCGTTCGATAAATGCAGATATATATTCTCCATTTCATTTGTAGTTATAAAACTAAATCAACAAAGTTATGAAAATGCTGTATGATTGTAGCTTGCACAGCGGTCGGTAATACTTGATGCTTGACGTACAGGCTGTACAGTTTCTGTAAACTACGAGGACTTGTAACCACCGTGAGCTTCCAGTCCGAACTGTGCCAGAATAGGGAACCTCTGTTGACAAGAAGACGTGGTCAGGTCCTACGTCTCAGCAATGAGGATTTGTCCCTTGGCTTCTCACTTAGTTGGCAACAGCTCTATTTTTTGAAGTCAGAATCGTGCAGGAGTGTGGCACCAACTAAGACATGAAGGATGTACTGATGCCAGACCCTTTCAATTCCAGCTTCCAGTCGGACCAGCAGCTGCAGCTTGATCATCGTCGTGGACGCGACTTGCCACAGGCAATAGGATACAACAGTGTGACACGTACCCTTGCCAGTTGGTTCACTCGGAGAGACAGCCATCTGACGCTACGACAGCAAACCAAAGGCGTCAGCGTGTGCTAAGATTCCCCCTTCGTCATCTTAATCTGGCTGTTGGTTCAGTGCTCTTCCTCCGGCTTGATCGTAATTCTGTGTACCTAGGTACGGTTTCAGTACAGGATGTCCCAGGAGAAATGGTCAATATTCAGGGATATGACAGAAACACTCACCTGTAATAAAAACTTTTTGTGGACATTCGCCGTGTTCTGAACGGTTTTTAAGATAGAACACATTTGCTGTACGTTTGTTTTTGGGCTAGTAGCACTCACATATGTATCTTATCCATCAAAACTTTATTCTAGACCATACTACGAGGGGCGTTCAGAAAGTAAGCTCCGATCGGTCGCGAAATGGAAACGACTATGAAAATCCGATAAAGCTTTGCACAGATGTGTTGGGTAGTGTCTCTAGTATAACCCCAGTTAGCATCACGTCGCTCTTCTCATTTCTGAGCTCGCAGTGAGTGCGTAAAGATGTCTAGAAAATAGTGTCTGCCGCCAAGTACGAGGGCCTGGTGAGAAATTTCGCCTGAAGCTATGCAGCTAACATTACATAACTGTCGTGCTGTTTCTTCTTCAAGACAATTCTCAGCCGCATTCTGCAGGGGCAATGAAGATGCTCCTGCATCGTTTTCAAATGGAAATGTGAGATTACCCACAATACAGTCCGCAATTGTCTCCCCCTGAGTTTCATCTCTGGTCACATGAACCGCTGTCTTTGAAGACAACATTTTGACACAGACAACGAGGTGTAGGCCAGCGTGGAGAATTGGCGGAAAGCACTGGCGGCTGCCTTCTATGATGAGGCTATTGAAAAGTTGGTACAACGCTATGACAAAAGTCTAAGTCAGAACGGCGACTACGTAGAGAAGTAGCTGAAAGGTGTAGCTAATTGTTACAAGTAAAACATTTCTGATGTTCACTGTGGTTTCAATTTGGCAATCAATCGGAGCTTACTTTCTGAACAGGCATCGTACCTCGTTGCTTTCAATCTCTTTGCTCGGGCTTTCTATCTGTCTTGAAAGTAGCGCGTAGCACGCGTTGTTGTCCATGGTGTGTTGTGAGAGAAGTAGTGCGAGCGATATATGAGAGAGAAGCGTCGGTTAACTGTGTTGTTAGCAAAAACGTCACACTGCATGGTAGCTCAGCTTGTTCAGTTAGAAGACTACCTGCTCTATAGGAAAAAAAAAGAAGAAGAAGTGAAGTATACAACGATGAACTTAAGGGGGTGTCATGTGACGTCCGCCTAGACTAAATGACGAGAACAGTAACAAAAAAAGGGTCGCCAACGCATACTTGTGCCGTGGCGCTCGATCCGGGATAAGACGGTTCGCATCCGGGAAGTGGAAAAAATTTTCACTGCCAGGGAAAGGGGAAGAGAGGTGATGCCGTAAAGCTACTGATCACCAGACTTCGTGCCAATATCCTGGTTTAAATGCCAGATTTATCTGCAGCGTCTCATGAAGTTAAGCTTGGATCTTGGCAGCCCGTTCATGCTATTCACGAGTCGTAGGCAATGTTCCGGTACCGGATTTCACCCTCTCTCATCAAGATACAACAGAAACATCAAACTACAGTCCATACACACACACATATATACACACTCACACTCACACACACACACACACACACACACACACACACACACCACGCAATGCATTTATGTAGTATTAAAAATGATGTAATGGAGCACGTTGTAAATAAATAAACAAAAAACAAAATGTGCGGTTATGGTTTATGTTTACGTCTCCTGCGATAGTAGTGCTGCAGCTGGAGTCGAAGAATCAGATTCCTGATCGTAGAGTGAGTGTCAGACTGTTCAGGACATTGCGTGAAATAGGTTATTCCGAATTCCCATTTTTCTTCTGGCCGTATAGTTCAACAATTTGCAGGAACAGAAGAACATAAATGTGTTACCGGCACACGATGACGCTGTGCATGTATCAGTGTTCCACGAACATGTGTGTGACGAACATTACATGTGGAAAACTTGTACCCATTTCACATAATGCGTATGGATAATCATCAAATTGGCGACAACGGCACGCGACTTTAATTTTTTCAATGGTTAAATGGAACTTCAGATTGTCAATTGCAAATAGCATCCAGAATCAAGTTACGTAAGGCTTATGCTTTTTATTATTTTAATAAATGTGTGTGAAAATTAATCAAGTTCTGTTTAAAGTTGGTCACCGTCAGTCTGCTACTCTAAGCGTGCAAGTGGCATTTCTATCGTCTGGCCTAACGGCAGAAGATAAAGACGCCAGGATAAGACCACGAGACGTATAGCTGACACTTGTAACGCCGGAAATGCATATCCTCCTATTTCCATCTATTGTACTGTAAGTTTTTTCCTTATTTTGTTACCTGAATATATGACATTTCTGTGCCTTTATATATTGTAATTGTTTTACTATTTGTATATATATATATATATATATATATATATATATATATATATATATATATATATGCATTTATGTCGATGTATAATTGGTTTGTTTCGTAAATATTATTTGTATTTTACGCTGGGTCTTGCCTAGGGAAAACTGCTATCGAACGATTACATCGATAGGTCGTGTGAAGAATCAAAGTGTGTAGGATCTTTGGTAGTGTTAACTCTGCCGCGTGGAGCGCGGGCAGGGCAGTCGGGGTCTGGCTGGAGTAGCGAGTGGAGCAGGTGTGTTGTGTGACGCTCCCGCGAGTTGCCGCGCTTTCGGGGTTTGGCAGCATGTAATTGCGCTCGACTCGCGATGATAGTTTCTGACACGGTGTCGCGGACGGGAAGCATTAGCTGGCGCACATCAAGAGCCCGTTTCGCCTGGTGACCGTGTCGAGAAGAAGGCGCGCCAACATCCAGCTTCTGCAACAGCGACGGCCGACAATGAGTGACTGTCGCCACCTCCTCGATCGACGGCTTCAAACCTTCAATCAACTAACAAGGAAGACTAAAAGCACGTAAAGTTTCAGAACTGTATGGCAGACCTCAGCTTTTCAAATTGTTCCATTTGCCTCGCAAAATTACAGCAACTTAGCATGAACCTTTGTTGCTCATTGTCCCAATTGCATTACCAAGCAGGGTCCCTTCCTTTTCCGAAATGAAACCGAGTGTCGTTGAAATTCAGACGCCAGCATTAAAGTACTATCATTGCATTTCATTACTTTAGTTTCCAAGTGCAGTTAAAGCATAGCTGGCTACAATAGTTAGATTACACAAGCACAAATTAAGAGTGCGAGTTTTGTTAGCATATTTTAGCTTACCTGTGACTGCAGCTCAGCTTGGTACGTACTAAATTTTATTATTGTTAATTATTCAGAATCATTTAATTCAAGTTCAAAGTTAAATCTCTTGTTTCTAAATTGCGTAGAGTCAAGTTGCTTTTGAAATGATTGTTGAGGTAGTCCAAGACTAACCGTATTCTGCTGGATTTCGATGTGCTTCAGAAAGAAAGCTCACTATTAACTTCAGTCACTAAATTAACTTTCGATTTTCCGGTTTTATTAATTCTTTTGCTAAATTAAGTCAGAGTGTAGCGAAATTTATTACTTCTGACAAACTTTCAGTTTTCACACTACACGTGTCAACCTTCAGTTGCCACGCTTCTAGTGCTAATTATATGTGTAATAACCTTTCTTTTTCAGTTACTATAGTAATTGTCCTTAGGACTGGCGACCGTGATTTCCCCCAAATCTCAAATATCTAATTACCGCTAGTTAATTGTTGACGTAACGGCCGCACATTTACTTACTTTATTAACTTTACCCCTTTTTAAAATTAATTTCCACCAGTTTCATTTGCATTTTTCCTTTCATTTAGATGTAACCCCTTCCTCCCTCTTTACCGACAGATTAACTTCGGTGACGATTGCTTTCCCAAATTTCCCATTAGGTACACGCGGTTTAATTTTTCACTGTCATTAAGGTCGATAAGTGAGGGGGAGGTTACGCGTGGCGACCTGGTGACAGGACAATCTTCAGATTTGAGGTTGTTCTGGACACGAATTTTGTTTGGTGCAAATGTCGTAACAAAGTATTGGTTACGAACAGATAGTTACGTCAGCGAGATTAAGTAGTGGGAGGAATCCTAATTAGATTTGAGATTTGTTATTTATATTGAAAATTATTAAAATGAGTGAAGGCAACAATTACCAAAATTTGGTAGACTAGGGTACGGAACAATCGGTCGAACAGTGGGAAACGCGCACCGCGGTACCCATTGTTCAGGGGCAGGCGGCTAGCATGAAAGACGCGACCGCCGAAACGCAACAAAGAGCGGAAATGGAATTCCAAACATTAGAAAATGTTTCGGAATCGGAAGTGAAAATCAAATCGGAATCCCTTGATGACGAATACGGGGGGACAATTAAAGAGGAAGCCGCTACGGAAGTAAAACCGGTAGTTTCAGGGAATTTAACTGATTTATTGAATGTTTTGATTAACGAAATCAAGGCTCAGTCTAGCAAGATAGAAACTCAATCGGCAGAAATTAAAGCTCAGTCTGAAAAAATTGACAGGAAGCTAGACAATCAGAACAAAGCTATTAATGTTGTTAACAACAATGTTGGAGTTGTTAACACAAAAGTTGATAAAATCAAAGAAGATATTGTTGTGATTAATACCGAAATCGGTAATCTTAAACAGGAAATGATAGGCGTTCAGGCGGAAATTGCGAGCATAAATACGCGTTTTAATTCCGAAATTAGCAGAATCGAGAAAAGTGTAGGAGACGCAGTTGCTCCGATCATCGAGAATAAGGTGACGGAACAAATTCAATTAGTGAGAAAAGACGATCAACAGAAGGTGGAAACTGTAAAGGTTTTAGTATCCGAAGTAGATTCCAAAGTGAGGAAGCAGGCTAATACCTGCGAAGAGAAAAAGAGGGAAGTGGAAACGCTTGCGACAACCACTTGCCAAGTGATTACGAGAGTGTCGGAATTAGAAAAGAAACTTGAAGAAAAACAGAGCTATGTGCCAATCTGTGCACATAGTTCGGAATTGTTGACGAAAGAGGAGCGGTTCGACCCCTTGAAAACAGGCGGTATACACGCGACGGATTTCATTAAAAGCTGTGAAAGAGTTTTACCCAGATCATGGACTAATGAGAAAAAAATTAATGCGGTTATTGATGTGTTGGCTGGTGATGCCAAGCGTTGGGGCTTAAACCTCAACATTACGAACCTGACCTTTGACGAGTTTAAAAATTTGTTTCTGGCTGAATACTGGTCAGAGCAAAAACAGCAAAGTGTCTGGCGCGAATTTGTCGTATCGAGGCCTTTCGATGCGAATTCGCGCGGCTCGATGAAGGAGTTTTGTGAGGGCTGGATCCGCAAGTTGGAATATTTGCGTGATCGCCGCACGGAAACCGAAATAGTTTGGGAACTCTACAAGAAGCTTCCAGATGATACAAAACGCTACGTAGGAAGCAATTACAGGACAATCAATCATTTCCTGGAAAGAGTTGAGGACGAGGACAATTGGCGCAATAATCGCGACAGTGGTAGAGGCCGTGGTAACAACAACGGGTACCACAGCAACCACAACAATCATAACTATGGGAATAATGCATACCGCAATCTTGGCAGCAATAACAATAGTGGTTCGGGCCGTAATGACAATCGATATACTGCAAATAATAACAGGAATGACGGAAACCAGTATCATACTAGTGTGATACGGGCTTCGCAGAATAGTAATAACGGCAGAGTGTGTGATCAGCCGCCTCAGCAGCATCCGGGGAGCGTATCTGCTGGGACGAGACAGGGAAACCATTAGCCGCGCCGGTGAGGGGCCGACCGGGCGTGGAGAAATTTTGGCGGCCCAATAACAGTAGAAAACCCAGGTGTCGTCGTTATGAAAATTCCGTGTGGAATAATCAACGGCGGGAGAGTGTGCCAGTGTTAGGAGAAAGGAGTGCGCCCACAGGTAGTAAATCAGCTGTATACACGGCAGTAGAAAATACATTCACTGTCAGTGAGAACAATTTAAGTAGTGTTCCGGAAATCGATTATAAAGTGGCAGCTGTAATACCCACAGCGGAACTGGAGATTGAGTTTAAGAATGATTCGCAAGTGTTGAGACAAGATCAGATGTCGGATAAAACGTCCGTCATCGAGCGAGGGGTTACAGAGAGGGATGAGGTCTGGTTAAGGCAGTTCGGTCGCTTATACGACGAACTAAGAGATTATAGGGGCCTGTATGGGAGAAGTGTTTATGGGGAGCGCGGGCAGGATTTGCCGCGTTTCGTCCCACAGGAAGATAGTATTTGTGAAGTGATAGAAAGTTCTGGCCCTAACCGGCAGACTTTACCGAAAGTCGTAGTGGTAGAAGTAGCCGACCCATCCGACGCAAGCCTCCAGTTTAAACATTGCGGGAGTATTAAGGAGAAAGATTATGAAAATTTTAGTGATAGCCGGACACGATTGGTAGAAAAGCACGTAGATTACAGCGTGTATGAGGTTAGAGCTGACATTATACGGTCAGAAGATAACAGTGTGGGTTGCGCAGATCTAGAGGAAGTAATTGCAGATACTACTGGGCACATTTCTCCAGGTAGATTGGCAGAAGAGATCAATCTGATTAAAGAGGAATCAACGAAGGTGACAATTAGTGAATTGATAGCAAAGCAACACTCACTAGTTGACGAGTTACAGGATAAGGTTTCGGTATTGGAGGCGAAGCTACAGACTAAGCCTCAGGGCAAACGTGTTGAAATTAAAACTGTATGTGAACAGAGACTGAAAAAGCCGCCAGATAAACCGGATTTAGGATCAAAGCCGGATGGTTTTTTCTGGAATGACCTGGATATAGACGAGGATTTACTGTGGGAAAATAAAGAAACAGTCGAGGACAAGTGTAGACAGATAGTAGTGTCTGTTAATATGCACGACCTACAACTAAACGTGTTGATTGACACCGGTGCAGAATTGAGTGCTGTATCTGGGAAAATATTTGAGTTACTGAAAGACAGACCTGGTATCGTAGTTATGCCAGTAACAGGAGTGAAAATTATCGGTGCTACTGGGAAGGCCAGTAAACCGGTCACAAAACAGATTTTTGTCAACTTCGAGATATGTGGGGCACGATTTGAGCAAGAGTTTGTCGTCGTGCCAGACTTAACTACGGAAGTAATTATCGGGTTGGATTGGCTATTAAAGTACCGTGCAGTGATTAATTGCGAAAGCAAAACTTTGACATGTACGTCACAAGATAAAACAATAGTAGTTAGCTTTGACGAGGCGGGAGACGGTGTGCATAGGCAATACCAGCCTATACACATTGTTAACTGGCCGAATGGTATTGATGTAGGTATGAATTTGAACTACTGTAATGTGAGGAATCTCGGCATTGACAATAGTGTAGAAACTGCATTGGAAAGTATTGTAGACGGTGTGTCAAACGTAACACACGAACAAAGACGAGGCCTGTATGAAGTGATAATGAGGAATAAGAGTGTGTTTTCAGACAAACCGGGACTTGTGGAAGGATATAAATGCAAGTTGCATGTAATTCCGCACGAACCATTCTTCGTGAGACCGTATGCTATACCGCTGTCCAAAAAGGAAGCAGTGCAACGGGAGATAGATAAGATGATCGAATGGGGGGTGATTGAAAGAAGTACGAGTCCATATAATAACGGTTTGGTCATTGTAGCAAAACGGGATGGTAGTGTGCGTATTGTGATTGACGCACGCACGTTGAATAGGGTCGTTCAACGTGAAACAGACAGACCAGAGAGTATGGAGGAGATTTTGCAACGTTTTCATGACGTTAAGTTCATGACTAGCCTCGATCTGACGGCTAGTTACTGGCAAATAGAACTCGAAGAAGAATCTAGGCCATACACTGCCTTCTTGTTTGCGGGCAGGTGTTATCAGTATAGAGTACTGCCGTTTGGACTTAATATATCTGTGTCCGTATTCATCAGGGCCCTAGATAAAGTGCTAGGATCGGCTTTGAGTTCAAGGTTAACTGTATATGTTGACGACCTATTGTTGGCCAATGCCACTTGGCATGACCATTGTGACCTGTTAGATGAAGTTTTTAGAGCATTGCGCCGTGGCGGAATGACTCTAAAGCTAAAGAAATGCGAATTTGTAAAGCAGGAACTGAAATTTTTAGGGCATGTAATTACCACTGCTGGTATTACGAATGACCCAGAGAAACTGAGGCAATAAGGAATTGTCCTCCACCCAAGTCTAGGAAACAGTTAAAAAGTTTTCTAGGGCTCACAGGATTTTACCGTAAATTTGTGAAAGGACAAGTGTTTAATGATGAAAATTTGAATAACCTCTTACGCAAAAATGTTCCGTTTGTGTGGACTGACGGGTGTCAGGCCGCTTTCGAGAGATTAAAAGACGAGTTGTTAAGATCTAACATACTGTTTCATCCTGATTTATCGCTACCCTTCCATCTGGGAACGGATTCGTCGAATTACGGGGTGGGGGTAGAACTGTTCCAAGAAGTTGGTAAAGGAGAGGATAAGGAACACCGGACGATAGCGTTCGCGAGTCGAACTTTATCAAAAAGTGAGCGAAACTACACGATTTCTGAGAAAGAGTGTCTCGCTATCGTGTGGGGATTCAAGAAGTTCAAGGGTTACCTATGGGACCGTAAGGTGATTATTCATACGGACCATAAGGCGCTCACTTATCTGAAGGATTGTAAACTACTTCACGAAAGACTGACTAGGTGGTCGCTGTATTTACAGCAATTTAACTATGACATCTGTTACGTAAAAGGGACCGACAATTGCGTTGCGGATGCGCTGTCGCGGTTGCCCGAGTCTAATCAAGATATATTGAAAGAGGAGTCAGATGGAGTGGTCAAATTATACTATTTTAAAGAAGCTGAGGGACGCAAATTAATAGTGAACGTCTGTAAGAATCTACGTCGTCATCAGAACGAGGATGGTTGTTTAAATATGGTGAAAACCCGATATGACGAAAGGAGTCCAGAAGGAGAGAAATTAAGGAAGTATTACAAGATATACGATCATATCTTGTACATACGTAAGGGTGAAGATAGTAATATTTGGCGGGTATGCTGGCCCACCAAATTCGTCACGGAAATAATAGACTACTACCATTTGGCGTATGGTCACTGTGGACCGAAGAAATGTACGGAAAAGCTGTATGAAGTAGTGCATTTTAACAACATGTTAAAACGCGTTACTGACAGAGTGAAAACTTGCGATTTATGTCAGAAGGTGAAGGTTACCAACTGTACGAGTCGTGGTCCTATGCAAAGTATAAGGCCTAACGACACCTTTGAATTACTGTGCGTGGACTTGTACGGACCTTTGCCCAAGTCATCAGGAAACTTTGCCTACATTTTAGTAGTGCTAGAAGCTTTTTCCAGGTTCATCAAGCTATACCCGATTAGGAAAGCTACAGCCAAAGCGGTCTATAGCAAGCTTGTGAACGATTATTTTGTTCATATTGGTAAGCCCAAGGCGATTCTATCAGACAATGGGGCACAATTTACTTCTAAGTTGTGGAACGAAGGCATGGAAAGTAATGGGGTCGAGGTGATCCATATTTCAGCTTATTGTCCGGCTGGGAATCCCGCTGAGAGGTATATGCGCGAGCTAGGCCGACTTTGCCGTACCTATTGCCATCACAACCATAGGGCATGGGGCAAATATGTAGCAGTATTTGAGAGAATTATGAACACCTTGAGACATGAATCTACGGGTTTTTCTCCAGAGGAAATCCTGTTGGATGACAGAAGTAAAAGTTTAGTGGAAGAGATAATCAAATTCCCTCCACGGATTGACATTAGTATTGGTGTGAAAAAAGATCGTTTGCGGGAAGTAATGAAGCTAAAAGCTGATGCTCGCATACGTCGTCATGACGCTAAAGCGCGTTTTGCTAAGTTTGCAATCGGAGACTTAGTACTTGTAAAAGCTCATGAGAAATCGAGCGAGATAGACAATGAAATCTCTAAATTTAAGTTTGTTTATAATGGACCATATAAAGTCATTGGTATACCTCACACAAATGCTTATTGCTTAGAGTATCCAAGCTCTGGAAAACGATTAGGTATACGGAATATTGTAGACTTGAAATTGTACCAACCTAGGATTGATTAATACCACAGAATGGGTAATTTGTACAGTATGTAATATAGAGTGTAAGATTTAAGGATGTGCCATGTTGCGATACTTTTGCCTGACCTAGAGGTCATTAAATAACTTGTAATTAACAAGTAATTAATTTTTGATTAGACGTTTTAACCACTTGAAAAATCCAAGCTGCTAGTTTAAGTTTTCAGCTGAGTCACAGTAGATTAAGGAATGTAAATATGCTTTTGTAACTAGCTGTCAGATTTCATGAATGTGTGTTTTACTAGTCATTGCCGATGTACTTAGACGCTGTTTTAAGTTTCAGGCTAGTACATGCGTGTGATGATGGACAGTGTTGAGTTATCCACTGTGATAGAATTAAGGGACTCCTTGAGATTACTCGGGAGTGAGTTTTCCTAAAGAATTCAGTGAAACGGACGTTCTGGAAATGCCGCTACACAGGCGAGTGAGATCAAGCGTGCCGCACAGGCGGGCGCAACAATACTGGCAAGGTGGAGCCGCTGTCGGCTCTTGGGTCGCTGTCGGCTCTTGTGCCGCTGTCGGCATTCTTTGTACTTGCGAGTACGGAAGGCGGAGTTGTTTTTCTTCCCGGACAGCTGATGTGAGAGAATTCTGCTGTCAATATTTATGTTTTTGTCGATCTACTGTATATTATTTTCTTGTTTAGCGTTAAGTGGACTCTCATGACGAGATAATAATTATGAAAAGGTTATATAAAATGTGTATTCTATGTAATTAATAATTAATTTGCGTATTTTGATCTACCTGTTTTTATGACCATGTACTCTAATTAATTTTTCAAATAGTATTCCATTTCTTATAGTATTACGAATTTTAATGATTTTGGAATAGCTAAACCATTTTCTATGCTTTCTATGAATTGTAATATGTTGTCAACCTGTTTTATTTTGTGCAAGATGACAGAGTGGAATAAGATTAGGACTGTCTCCACTCAATTTTTATGGTCTAAAAAATTGATTTATGCTTAATTAGACGAATGCTAAATTTTGATGATGTTTTGAGCATATGCATTTCCGCTGTTTATTTTTTGGGACATTTTCTGAGTCTGTTTAGGTTACACGAACATCCTCAGACAATGTGGGGCACGTGTAACGCCGGAAATGCATATCCTCCTATTTCCATCTATTGTACTGTAAGTTTTTTCCTTATTTTGTTACCTGAATATATGACATTTCTGTGCCTTTATATATTGTAATTGTTTTACTATTTGTATATATATATATATATATATATATATATATATATATATATATATATATTTATGCATTTATGTCGATGTATAATTGGTTTGTTTCGTAAATATTATTTGTATTTTACGCTGGGTCTTGCCTAGGGAAAACTGCTATCGAACGATTACATCGATAGGTCGTGTGAAGAATCAAAGTGTGTAGGATCTTTGGTAGTGTTAACTCTGCCGCGTGGAGCGCGGGCAGGGCAGTCGGGGTCTGGCTGGAGTAGCGAGTGGAGCAGGTGTGTTGTGTGACGCTCCCGCGAGTTGCCGCGCTTTCGGGGTTTGGCAGCATGTAATTGCGCTCGACTCGCGATGATAGTTTCTGACACGGTGTCGCGGACGGGAAGCATTAGCTGGCGCACTTCAAGAGCCCGTTTCGCCTGGTGACCGTGTCGAGAAGAAGGCGCGCCAACATCCAGCTTCTGCAACAGCGACGGCCGACAATGAGTGACTGTCGCCACCTCCTCGATCGACGGCTTCAAACCTTCAATCAACTAACAAGGAAGACTAAAAGCACGTAAAGTTTCAGAACTGTATGGCAGACCTCAGCTTTTCAAATTGTTCCATTTGCCTCGCAAAATTACAGCAACTTAGCATGAACCTTTGTTGCTCATTGTCCCAATTGCATTACCAAGCAGGGTCCCTTCCTTTTCCGAAATGAAACCGAGTGTCGTTGAAATTCAGACGCCAGCATTAAAGTACTATCATTGCATTTCATTACTTTAGTTTCCAAGTGCAGTTAAAGCATAGCTGGCTACAATAGTTAGATTACACAAGCACAAATTAAGAGTGCGAGTTTTGTTAGCATATTTTAGCTTGCCTGTGACTGCAGCTCAGCTTGGTACGTACTAAATTTTATTATTGTTAATTATTCAGAATCATTTAATTCAAGTTCAAAGTTAAATCTCTTGTTTCTAAATTGCGTAGAGTCAAGTTGCTTTTGAAATGATTGTTGAGGTAGTCCAAGACTAACCGTATTCTGCTGGATTTCGATGTGCTTCAGAAAGAAAGCTCACTATTAACTTCAGTCACTAAATTAACTTTCGATTTTCCGGTTTTATTAATTCTTTTGCTAAATTAAGTCAGAGTGTAGCGAAATTTATTACTTCTGACAAACTTTCAGTTTTCACACTACACGTGTCAACCTTCAGTTGCCACGCTTCTAGTGCTAATTATATGTGTAATAACCTTTCTTTTTCAGTTACTATAGTAATTGTCCTTAGGACTGGCGACCGTGATTTCCCCCAAATCTCAAATATCTAATTACCGCTAGTTAATTGTTGACGTAACGGCCGCACATTTACTTTCTTTATTAACTTTACCCCTTTTTAAAATTAATTTCCACCAGTTTCATTTGCATTTTTCCTTTCATTTAGATGTAACCCTTTCCTCCCTCTTTACCGACAGATTAACTTCGGTGACGATTGCTTTCCCAAATTTCCCATTAGGTACACGCGGTTTAATTTTTCACTGTCATTAAGGTCGATAAGTGAGGGGGAGGTTACACACTCGCCTACTTCGTTAGAGCGACAAGTCAAATAATCTGATGGTGTGTGTACCGAAGGTCTCACCGTACGCACACCACACAAACAAATTTAGGATACCTGCAACAACGAACAAAAGACCACGGTTGTACGCAGAACCGACGAAGAGTGAAAGTGACGAAAAACAGCTGACCGTCGCGCTGCGAAAACTGTGTTTCCGGCTACGACGGGGCGCCTCACGCGAGACGGGGAATCCTGGTTTCGTGCAGAGCCAGCTGACAGGTGTCAGGACAGACGCAGTGCCGCCTGGAGCGCACGGCCAGTGAGGGAGGCGCTCGCCGACAGACAGAGAGTGTTTTCACGCTCGGCGCGCCATCCCTGCTGAGTCAGGCTGCCTGCCACTGACCACGGCTGGAGGTCGCCCTTGAGCAGAACACCGCTGCGCCTTCAACTTCACCTCGGTGCCACTGCACCGCCGGCATACTACGGTGCAAGCACTTACTCAAGGTCCGTCACTCCAGTCGAGGCACGTAATGACAGGAACAACTGCTGTCGCGCAGTCCCTTCGTCAGATTTGCTCGGAGAAACGCTGGTTTTAGCGACCTGTTTCATTGTACATGCAGCTTATGCTAAAGGCATTCGAATGAAAGTGGCTCTATTCCCAAATGTGGTACAGAAAACGTAGTTCCTGCCGGCCGATGTGGCCGAGCGGCTCTAGGCGCTTCAGTCCGGAACCGCGCGACCGCTACGGTTGCAGATTCGAATCCTGCCTCGGACATGGATGTGTGTGATGTCTTTAGGTTAGTTAGGTTTAAGTAGTTCTAAGTTCTAGGGGACTGATAGCCTCAGATGTTAAGTCCCATAGTGCTCAGAGCCATTTTTCGTAGTATCTCAAAAGCAATCAACAAAAGGCATTTATCCTTATTGGAGCATATTTCGTAATAGTATTTTCGCAGAGGTTAGGCCTGGACAGAAACACCACCCTACCCAGCTGCACACGTACTTGTCCACTGTAAAACAAACTTCACGTTGCCGTGATTAAGAAAGCCAGACGACAACAAATCTGGACTGTAATATGGGAGTCGAAATTTGCACTCTTTTAACACTGGACGTTCTAAATACCGTTACCAAATCTTTCTTTGTATTTAAGCCTTCATACTAAGCATCTCCCTCTCACTGCCACTGCCTGCGTATGTCTCTCTCCTGTAATATCTCTTTATATTCGATGAATTATTCTGATACAATTCTACCCTTGAATGACGTTTACTAATTTTCTATCTTCATACTCGCAGAATCCATGCGCAAAGTAGTTTCATACAATAGCTATGCCATGAGCGCATAATTATTCTTGGTAGTACTCTCTGGTGGTTGTTAGAAAAAAGCTTCCGAGATTGTCTTCGTGCCGATTAGCCTGAGCATTGTTTGAAGAATTGTAATCTGAATATTGAGATTTATGAAAAAAGATAACTGATACGAAATTGTACGATTAAAAGGGAAATATATATATATATATTGCTCCTTCATATAAAAGGTGTGTAACAATTTACATTATTTTACATTTGAGAATTAATGATATTCATCGATATATTTCGTAGTTGTTAATCAGAAGGGAACTTCCGAAAGACTGGATACGACCCTGCTTTTAATAATCCAAGAGCTCCATTGCTTCTTCGGAAGGTTAAACTTCATCAAAGCCAAATATCCGCTTAATCTAAGGTTTCCCGACTGATTATACAACGCTCCCAACATTACGAGGCATTTTATTTGTACAGATTAGCAGACTGCCGCAAACCACGAGCCTGCAGAGAAGAAGAATCATCGCCTGATTTCATTGTAACAAGTAAAATTTCTGAATCATTTTGAGTGACTGAGTTATGACTGAGTTTCCTATTATGAATGATTGATTGCTCGAACGAATTGAGAACTACATAACTACATAATTACATAGATAGGAGGAAAAATTACACTCCCACTGTCTACTTTTTCTCCCATTCATCTACAGTAAAACACATTACCACTGTGTCTTCACTTGCTTACACTGTCTCTTTTTGTCTTTCTTTCCACCATACCTCGGCAGCTCAAAAACTCTGGGGTCCAACCTCTATTTTCCCCATACCCAAGTATTTAAAATGTCGGTCCAAAATACGCCCCCCCCCCCCCATACACCTACGTGTTAATGTTCGCTGTTCTGCGAGGGTTCAGTCTCCACTCATTTGTATTTATCATTTCCACTGTCTCCTCTCTATTTTTCTCCCACTGCCTCTGTCTTCATCCATCTGTCTTTCTGTTGTACTGCCACTTTCTCTCACTGACCATCAAAAACGCCTCTCTCTTTGCTTCCACTGCTATTGTCTTTATCCGTCTCCCTTTCTCTTTCAGTGCCACTTTTGCTCTCTCACCATTACATTCTTATCTCTCTTTCTCTCCCGCTCACACTGTCTTCTCTCAGTTCTACCGTCACTCTCTCTCTGATAATCTCATCCAGCACAAAAGTGCGCGGATATGTTGGCATGCCAAAATTTTTGGTGAGTAAGACGGAATGAGGATTGAGACAGCTGGTTCCCCACTTTTCTGACACAATTTTTTTTTAAAGGGGAACATTTGTGCTCCAACGGAACCACTTTTCTGCTGGTTCCCTTCCTTTCCAGAGTGTGCTGCTTAAATAAAACGAATTCTGCTGGTTATTAAAGTTTTGACAATGCATTTATGTACTTCGACTCATTCATATACATTAACACATGTAAACAACAAATAAGTACACAAAATATAAGGTTAACACAAAATCGTTTGTTTTACATTTTTTTCGGCGTACTTTTCTTATAGATCGTAATTCATCGGAAACTCCCGGCTTATGATTTCTACTGAAAAGAGTAAAAATGTTATTACAAATATTATATTGAATTTGTAGGGTTTTCAGATTTTTGGCAGTAACTGTAATTTCTTTTCAGGCATTTTAAGATCCTTTGTATCCTATTTATTGACGTTGTATATTTGTAAAGGCGTCAAGTGCCCATTATACAGAGACAGTGCGTCATAAAGTGTTATTGGCGAAAAAACGCTGACTAAAATCACAGTTTCGTGACCTCAGAACGCTTTCGATAAGCTTAGAATCTTTGCCATGTGTTCACTACCTCAGATGAAACTACGTTTACGCCTTTGACCGGTTACTATGTGCATATTTTACGCGCATAAATACGGTAACTTTGAACCTCTAGAATTCGGTAACGGATAATGGCACCGAAAAAAGTTTCGAAGTTCCCCGAGAATATCATCTATGGTAAAAATTTCGGCGATCTACCATGAATAGAAATTACGGAAGTGGCATCCCCACAATTGGTACTTTTCGTACCCAAAAATCGTGGTTTTACTGAGTTTCCTAAGGAAACGCCCATCAATAAATGGTGTTTTTATAACCCGCCTAAGGTCCACACTAGACCACGCTTAACGCAAACGAACTGATTTGCTCAAATTGCTTGGGCTGGAGGAAGCGCGTAATTTTGATCCTATATTGTACGACAGCTACAGCATGCCCGTTGTTCCGATGGATACACAAATACTCGCTACGCGAATGGCTATCCAGAATACTTGTCTCCTTATCTCTTCGATGAACAGAAGCCGAGATATGACCCTATGAGAAATCACATTTTCGTGCTCGGCTGTTTGGAACGTATTGATCCCGCCCACCGTTGTGGACGGACCGTTTACTGTTGCAGAAACTACTGAGATCTGTGAAACTTAGGCCGACGTTGTTCGCTCGTATAAACGACAAGAGTATCTTTGGAAACAAATGACGTGCGTAAATAAAATGCAAATATAGTATCTGCAAATCGAAAGATGCTTTCGTTACATAAATACCCATGACGTATATGCGGGTTTGCTGAAATAGACTGAATTGGCCAGAGAAGAAATGTCACTGAATGGACAGACGATACTTTAGCCACAGGTCGCATTCATAACGGTAGGTAACCTTGTTTTTTTATTCACCTTTTGTAAGTTAGAGATTATACGCAAGCGATAGTAGGAATAGTTCGATAATTAAAGTAACGGATAAACTCACTTCTCTCATTGTAGACTCAAAGGGGATAATGGCTGGCTACGTTGATTACATTGTAATAATGTAAAATGAGCTATCCAACTAGAGGGCAAAAAATAAAGACGCAAGGCTCTATCCACTGCCAAACAATCGCGCACTTTCACACTTTTTCACCGCACGAGTTCAGCGTCGGAGGTGTGGGAGTTAAGTTGCGGTTTAACGTCCCTTCGACGAAGAGATAATTACAGAATAGTTTAGTTGGAGTGAGCGTGATGAATATAGTGGCACGATCGTGTTGTTTCTGTAGCGACCAGTGGAGCGAACCGATTGTGAATGACGGAGGTACCTCCTTGCTTCGTTCGTGGCGGGCTGTACTCTTGTGAAACGCGATGGAAGCCCACTCTTCCTTCGCTGTGTCCCCTTTTCGGCGCAGAGTTAATTTCTCTAACGGTTGGAGGGCCGTATCGGAATTGCACTGCGGTCTGGCTGAAGTCAGTCAGTTTATGAGGCGGCGACACCGGTGTTACGGCGAAATATACCCCCCCCCCCCCTTTCATCGTACAATCCTGCGTGCCCCGCGATCCCCAGATTGTAATACAACCAGTCCGAAGCACAGGGCCTGGGTCAGAATCTACTAGCCGGTATGGCACTTCCCCGTTTGCAAGAGAGATGTTAATGTTAAGATACAACATTTTGCACGGATGCCTCCAGTGAATTACCGACATTTTACTAACAACTGATGAGTGGTACACATCTTCCGTGGATGGGAGAAACTGATTATTCTGTATATCAAACACCACCGGCGCAGAATCAAGATATCCGCTCTTGCAAATTATAAGCTGCAGCAGCAAATCGTATTCTAATGTGCCCCGAGTATATAAAAACTTTTCCAATAGGAAATAGTGCCTGCAAAGTGTAAGTCCTTATTTTTAGAAATAAACCAGAATCAGCAAATGAAAGGTCAAGCTACATCTTCATGTTAATACTGACGCGAAGTATTGGGCCTGCAAATCCACTTCCACTGCAGGAAAGATATGTGATGGACTGACTACATTGAAAAAAAAAAAAAAAGAAAAACGCGGAGGAGTAACACATATATCTGTACCTTATAATAATAATAATTATTATTATTTAATGCACTTAGAGACTCGAACTTGCCTTCTTTGCGCCCTCATTTCTTTAATTCTCTTCCTATGGGCTTTGTATCTCTCTCCAGACCACGTTGTCCTGGTTCAAAATGGCTCTGAGCACTATGGGACTTAAAATCTTAGGCCATCAGTCCCCTAGAACTTAGAACTTCTTAAACCTAACTATCCTAAGGACATCACACACATCCATGCCCGAGGCAGGATTCGACCCCTGCGACCGCAGCAGTCCCGCGGTTCCGGACTGCAGCGCCTAGAACCGCACGGCCACCGCGGCCGGCGTTGTCCTGGTCTTCTTTGATTTTTCCATTTGATCAGCTTACCATTTGTGGATTTTAGATTTTGTACTAATTCTGTAAGAGTACTCTTTTGTGCACTTGTTTACGTTTCCATCACGAGTTAGATACATCATGCAGCCATGCAGTAGAATGTTCTTTTTACTTCAAAGAATGTGAATCTATGATATATTAACTCGTCATCTGAGGGTAAACAAGTGCAAAAAGTGCCTATTGCGCAATTCAACGTCTAACAACCATAAGTATAATGTTATGTATGTGGACTTCCGCAGTTGTAGACGGTGCTTTTTAACTGTAATGTCTGTATTTGTGACAAACCTGTTTTCATTTTTAACGATGTAGTGTACTACATGCTATTCACTATAATGTCAAAATGTCATGTGTAATACAGTCATAATGGAACATGACTTATACCAACAAGTTTTTTGAAGAACAGAAGATGACAGTCTTAACTGTTGAAACTGGTCATTAGGAATAAATAGTACTGAATGCGATCTTGGCTATTAAAATTTCTTCACATTATAGAAATGAGTATGGCTTTTTTGACTGCAAAATCAACTAATAAACTGGTGTGTTTTTTAGTATAGATTTGACTGTTTTACTTTTCAAAAGTTGTAGCTTCCAAAATCCATTGCATGTTCTTCAGTCTTATTTCATGGAGAGCCAGCATTTTTTTTTTTTTTGCGCCCTAGTTTATACAGATTCCTTCATCGTAAGTGAGTAGTTATATTTAGTATTCCTAAAAGGGTTTTAGTGTTGAATGAAACTGGCCTCAGGTCTCATACTCCCTCTGTTTGTGTGTCAGTTCAGACACACTATAATGCGATAGTCTGGTTGTACTGTTCCTGATAGCAGTGGATTGGTTACCACCTGGGGTAAATGTTCTTTGCCACGACTCACGAAATTTGATTGTCATAAGTTTGGGACCGAAGTCAGGTTTTTTAGGACTTGACTGTTGGTTCAGCGCAAGAATTCCAGCACACCTCTGGTGATGAGATGGTGATCACTTTGCCGATTCCTGCAAATGAGAAACGAAGGGTTTGTGTTGGTTCTTCACTCCTCTCTGACACTGGGACATGTCCTCTTCTGTCATGGACCCGTTGCTCATTTCCTCTTTAACTCAGTTGACCTGTGGGTGCTTATTTGGCTGTGACTGAAGATGTGTATATACACACTGAATTGTATTTAGTAAGAGATACTAGATTGGATAACACGAACTTATAGATGGAACCATGTCACCTTTGGCCTAATACGTTAAGATAGGTCTAAATCAGGATCTGAAGACGGTATCATAAACGATAATTCTGCCAGAAACAAGTTATCTCCTTGTGCCTGTTGTTCCAACGGAACGTTGTGTTATAGGAAATTATTAAAGCTGCTTTGAAATGGAAGGTGTGAGATTAGCCATTCTATTGTCAGCTGTTTTAGTCTGAGTAAATATGTGCCATTATTGCCTGCCACCCACGCAGTCTAATTCACCCGTCTGATTTTCTTCTAACTTTGATGCAGTCGCCCTTGCTTCGTGGACAGGAACTGTAGTAGAATGGTACAAGAAAGATCCTATTTCAAACTGTTGTTACAGTACGGGAGGCTGCTAATATCTGAAATATTTTCCTCAACTACTGTGTTCATTTTCCCATACTCCCAGTTTGATGCCGCTAGTCCAAAACTCCCCCGAGCCTCAAGGGAATTTCAGTTCCTCAACAACAGTCTGAGATAAATATATTTCATTAGGCATCCACTAAGTTTACTACGAACACTATCCACTGCAACCTAAAATGGAGACCAACTGCTATGAATGACCCTCGACACTGGTTTAATCTAGGAGAGTTACGTCGAGGGGCAACTGAAAAAAGCTGCAGAGATGACAGTTCGTAACGACATGAGCCAAGTATCTGCCACGACGAGAGTCTAGGTTCATGGCAGACTAATACGTTCAGTCTTATATTGTATTTGTGTCTCTTGTGGGCAGATGCAGCCAAGACAACATTAAAAGCCTAGCGCACGTAGAAAATAGCAGCTAAATGTCATCGCCTTTTCCGACAGCACGTCTATCTGTTTCCACCGATAGAGGACCTTACAATTTGAACTGAATTTCTGAAACTTGAAGCTGGAGGAAGAAAGCAGTCTCAGAAAGGTGTACCAAACGTGTAGTTATGCAGAATAGTTCACACAGAATAAGGCGAACTTCCCATCATTGGTCCACCAGGATCAGCCAACGATGAAACGTTGATTCTGAAACAGAATCAACAGTACGACGCAGCAGTAGTTGAAGATAAACCAAACTAAGCTCCATCTGAAGAGGTCTCGGAAGGCCCGATGGTAGCGCCGACCGCCATGTCATCCTCAGCCGACAGGCGTCGTTGGATGCGGATATAGAGGGCCATGTGATCACCACACCACTCTAGCGGACGTTGTCAGACTTCGTGACCGCAACAACTACTTTTCAGTCAAGTAGCTCCTCAAATGGGCTCACAAGGTCTGAGTGCAGCCCAGTTTCCAACGGCGCCCCGCAGGCCCGGGCGGTCATTCATCCAAATGCCAGCCAAGAGCGACAGTGAGTAACTTCGGTGGTCTGACGGGAACTGGTGTTCCAACCAGGAGCGGTAGCCTCTGTCCCTCACCTTTCTATTCCAAAACCAAGCATAGCTACCAGTCTTTGGGCAACCAAAGTCCTCAAACTTCAGTCACGGCGAGGAAAGGCTGTTGTGAGGGAAACGTCCCAAAAATGTCGTAATCGTTGGGTACCATTAATTAAAGCAATAAATCTATTACTTGCGGTCTTTAGTCCGAAGACTGTTTTATTGCATCTCTATGTGCTACTCTATCTTGTGAAAGCCTACCTCCGAATAACTACTGCAGTTTACATCCTGTTGAATATGCTTACTATACTCATCTCTTGGTCTCTCTCTACGACTTTTTATCCCTCCCCCAGCCCCCCCCCCCCCTCCACACACACACACAACTTCCCTCCAATATTAAATTTGTGATCTTCTTTTAGTCAAGTTGCTCAACAAATTTCTTTTCTCCCCAATTATATTCAGCACCTCCTCATTAGTTATGTGATCTACACATCCAATCTTCAGCATTCTTCTGTAGTGCCATATTTCAAAAGCTTCTGTTGTCTTCTTGTTTAAGCTGTTCATTTTTGATGTTTTGCTTCCATACATGGTACTCACCATACAAATACCTCCAGAAAAGACTTCTTATCACCTACAAATATATTCGACGTTAACAAATGTCCCTTCTTCAGAAACTCTTTCCTTGCCATTGCCAGTCTACATTATATATTCTCTCTACTTCAGCCATCATCAGTTATTTTGCTGTCCAAACACTACTTCTAGCGTCTTGTTTTCTAATGTAATTCCCTCAGCATCAGATGATATGATTCGACTACATTCCAATATCCTTCTTTCTCTTTCGTCGATGTTTAGTCTTATATCGTCTTTTCAAGATACTGTCCATTACGTTACACTGTTGATTCTTACAGAATAATTAAGTCGTAGGGAAACCTCGAAGTTTTTATTTCTTCTCTCTGAATTTTTATTACTATTCCTAATTTTTCTTTGATTTCCTTCACTGCTTTCTCAGTGTACATTTGGAATAACACTGATGATAGGCTACAACCCTGTCTCACTCTGTGTTTAACCACTGCTTCCCTTTTATCCCCCTCCATTCGTGTAACTGACGTCTCATTTCTGTATAAGTTTTAACTAGCCTTGCACTCCCTGGATTTTATTACTTCCACCTTCAGAATTTGGAAGAGAGTATTCCAGTCAACATTTTTCAAAGCTTTCTCTGTGTGTACAAATGCTATTAACCTATCGTCTAAGCTAAATTGTAGCGTCGGTATGGCCTCACGTTGTGACACGGCTGACTGTATCTATGAGTGGAAGAGCGGGTGTGGTAGAGGCTGGCCACGGCGCCAGCAGGGCTTGTCTGTGTAGTCGGCTGCAGCACTGGAATTCATCCGTGTGCTGACTTGTGTCAGTCCCATTTCCGCACTGACGAACCACTATGCAGTGACTGCTCCATGCGTATCTGTCCAAGTTGAAATAATACGGACGTAATGTCAGCTCAGCCGTTGAACGCACAATGGCACCTAACTATTGTTCGTGTTTGCACTCATGCAAAGCAAACGGTGAATCCAGCAACGAAGGACGAAATTTCATAGGTTTATTTAGAAGATTTAAAAACTGAGGGTGGAATAGATGTACTATGCCTCTCTGAACTTCATATAGTCACAGATATGGAAAAGGTAGATGTAGCTGGATATAAGCTTTCAGCACAGTTAAGTAGAGACACTATGGACTGAGGAAGAGCTGCCACAAATGTTAAAATTTATCACAGTGTGAAAAATTTAGAAACTAAAAAATTTTTGTAAACAACATACAGAAGCTTAAACTAAATAATGGTACTTCCATCATTTTAGCTGTGTTTACGTGCCCATAGGGAATGTTTCAGCTATTTCTGGCAAACGTAGATTCTTTGTTGTGCTATTATTATTTGTGAGGATTTCAAAACAAGTTTTCTGAAAGAGTCTGATAGGAGTTACCTTGAAATATTATTTGATTCTTTCAGTTTGCCATCAGGTATTAATTTTCCCACTTCGGTAGTACAGGAAAGCAGCACACTGATAGATAATGTTTTTATACACCAAGATAAATTTAATGGAATAAAAACTTTTTGTGTTAAGAACGTCTTTCTGATCATGATGAACGGCTGTTTACAATATATGTAATGCAAACGGCTGTTTACAATATACTGTAATGCAAAAAGTCCTCCAAAATAGTCCAGTCAGTTAACGATTTCACAATTGCAAATTTTAGGGAAAGCTTGCAACAGTTAGACTGGAATGAGGTGTGCAGGGAACCTGATGCTAATTTAAAATTTAATTTATTTGATAACCTTTGTAAGTATATTTGAAAATGGTTTCCCTAAGAAAACAGTGAAACATAATTGTAAGAAACTATTTAAAAATCCATGGCTTACTAAAGGGATAAAAATACCATCTAAACAGAACAGGGAAATTTATCTTATAGCTAGAAAGAGTAATGACCCAGACACAGTCAAACATTATAAAAACTACTACACTGTATTAAGAAAAGTTACTAAAAGTCTAGAAGTGTGTGCACTATGTCTGAGAATAGACCCTCTCATAACAAAATTAAAACAATTTGGAGTATTGTTAAAGGGAAACAGAGCAACTAAAATCACAGAAAGACTGCATTTCTATCAAAGTCAACGAAAAGTTTGTTGACAAAAAGTCATAAGTAGAAAATATTTTAAAAAATCATGTTTTAAAGTTTTGTAGGAAAACTAGGATCCAGCTGTTCATTAGAAAATACAAGTCTATGTAGTATATGGAAGAGGCAGTACTTATGCAATTTGATAAAATGAAATTCAACTGTTCTTTTCTAGATAATTGGGAAAACAATGAATTAACTAAAAAGCTAAAGGTCACATGGAATTGCTGGCATTGAGTACTAAAAGCTTTTTCCCAACAGATAAGTAGGATTCTCAGTGACATATATAGTAGATCACTGAAACAGGGCACATTCTGGAGAGACTGAAATATGATATTGTCAAACCACTGCATAATGAGGGGGATAGGTCTGATGCTAATTACATTCCAATATCATTTCTGACAGCTTTATCAAAAATTCTTGAAAAGTAGTTCATTCAAGGATACCTTTGTATATTTGTAAAAATGAAGTAGCAGGAAAATATAAATTTGGTTCTCAGAAAGGCCTTCCAACAGAAAATGCAATATATGCTTTCATTGATCAAATATTGAATACCCTGAATAACTGAACATCACCCATTGGGATTTTGAACATCACCCATTGGGATTTTGGACATCACCCATTGGGATTTTTTGTGATCTCTCAGTGGCTTTTGACTGTGTGAACCATGAGATTCTTCTAGATAAGCTTAAGTATTGTGGTATGAGTGGGAGAGTGCACAAATGGTTTGATTCATACTTAATTGGAAGAATACAGTTGGTTGAAATGAGCATTACAAATGGTGTGCAAAAATCAGCAGAGTCATCTAACTGGGGAGGTATCAAGAACAGTGTCCCACAGGGTTCAGTCTTGGGTCCCTTGTTGTTCTTAATATCTATTAATGACTGGTCACTTATATTCATGAAGATGCAAAGCTAGTTCTTTTTGCTGATGATGCAAGTGTAGTAATCACACCAAAAACAAGAATTATTGGAGGAAAATGGAAATATTATCTCTCATAAAATTGTTAAGTGGTTGTTTGCGAATAGACTCTCACTAAATTTTGAGAAAACACAGTATACACAGTTATGTACAGTAAATGGCATAACATAATTGATAAATCTAGACTTTGAACAGAAGTTTGTTGATAAGGTAGAATATTCGAAATTTCTAGATGTTTGCATTGATGAGAAATTGAGCTGAAAGAAATATTAATGATCTGCTAAAATGTTTTAGTTCAACAACTTACGCTGTTAGGGTTTTTGCAAATTTTGGTGACAAGCCTATAAGTAAATTAGCCTACTATGCCTAATTTAATTCACTGCTTTCATGTGGCATCATATTTTGGGATAATTCACCATAAAGGACATTGCACAAAAGGTACTCATTGGACAAAAGCATGTAATCAGAAAAATAGCTGTAGCCCACCTTGTAGACATTTATTTAAGCAACTTGTAATATTCACAATACCTTCACAATACATATATTCACTTATGAAATTTGTTATTAATAAACTGTCCCAGTTTAAAATTATCAGTAAAGTGCATAGCCTCAGCACTACAAGAAAGGATGATCTTCACTACACGTGATTAACTCTGACATTGGCACAGAAAGGGGCAAGTTATGCTGCCACAAAAGTCTTTCATCAGTTACCAAATAGCTTTAAAAGTCTGACAGAGAGACAGCCAGCATTTAAAAAGAAATTAAAAAAATTCTGAATGACAACTGCTACTATGCAGTGGATGAATTTTTAGATATGAAATAGTAATTGCAAAGAAAATAATTTAATTATATCATGTAAAGAGACTTATGTTAAACTAACACATTGCACACCATTATGAAATATTGTTTTCATAAACTACATAACAAATATTAATGTAATGTAATGTAATAGGAAGGAGGGGAGCACCAAGATTCTGCCAGTGTGCCAATCTTATTTGTAATCATTGTATATAAAAAGATACAGCATTGAGGAGTTTTCCTGCAACCGCTTATGAGCAAAAGTGTAATAATTTCTTTACTAATTATTGTACAACGAACATCAGACAACTTATTTGTAGATCTCGACGAGATGCTTCGACTGGTACATTCACGTGATTTATGGTGTAATTACTTCAGCAATGAGATACATTGTAACTGGACTTCAATTCAATATTGATATAAAATCTATCGCAAAACAAGCAAGGCAATATACGTAAAACACAATTACAATCATTAGTTCTCAAGATTTATAATTATTATCATATGTTTAATTGGTTGTTTATGATTTTGCATATTTTCGTCTAATGAACTATTAAAGATATGTAAACTGTACAGCGAAAGGAGAAATAAAAATCTGTTAAGTAAGTGGTGATAAATTAATTGGTGTAATAATCTTTAGTGGCACAAACTGAAAGAACCCTTTTTGAACACTGTGGCGAAGTTTGCTGTTTTTCAACCTTAATTATTGGGCGAACTATGGTACATACAACTTAATATAATGTATCATTTTAGATTAGAATTCCAGCAGGCAGCTAATGGCTCAGTCAAATCATTCGTAAGTACTCTGTATAAAAAAATGTGAAGCCGGCAACCACACCTTTGAGGAAGATAGCCTTCCAGCCAGTCCCAAGCCTAGATAAAGTGGGAGGATTAATCGCTGGACTAACCATTCAACATTGCAAAAAACTGAAGGGTTCCTATACATTCACACTCAGCCTCGGATTGGAGTAGATGTTACAGAAAACAATCCAAGCTTATGGATAAAGGACTACAAATGGGAATACAGTATGTAAGAACACTTTATGCTACAGGACAGAAAAAGCTACTCGATGAAGAACTAACAGTAAAAGATGGGTGTTACAGCCCTGCAGAAGATAAGATGGCCTGGGCAGACATGCACACTGAGAAACAGTATAGAAACATATACAGTAGAAACAAACATGGTCACCATATATTTCTGACGGGATTTGCGGTACATGATAAAATAATGGTCAATGTGATGACAGTAGATCATGTTAATTAAAGGATCTGCTACACCAGAATCAAAGGTAGAAACAGAAACATCTCATTAGTAAGTGTCCATGCCGCAACCGAGGACAAGGAGGAAGAACTAAATGACGAATTCTATGACATTTTAGACGAGATGTGCTCCAGATTATCACAGTATGACACCAGAATTGTGGTGGTAGACTTAAATGCCAAAATAGGACAAGAAAAGCAATGGTAACACTGTACAAGCATTTTCAACTTGCACACTGAATAAAATGAAATGGTATAAGACTCATCAACTTCGCCACAACTAGAAACATGAAAATAGTCAGTACATCATTTCCACATAGAGACTTACATAATGCAACACAGACCTCACAGGATGGGCTAACTAGGAACCAAACAGGCCATGTGTTGATAGGGAAGAAACATAAATAGGCAGTAACAGACATTAGGACAATGAGAGGGGCTGAGATAGGGTCAGACTACTCTCTTGTGCTAATAAAGATGATGCAATCATTACCAAAACAACCAAATAATGCCAAGAGTGGCAAAAGAACCCAAAGAGCAGATGTGAGTAGGCTAAAAGAACAGGCGAATAAACAGTTTAAGATTAAGCTTAGAAACAGATTCGCAGAATTAGAGAACGAAAGTAACAGGAAAGAAAATGAAGATATCAATACCAAATGGAACAAGATAACAACAGTTATAAAGGAGACAGCACAGGAACTATTAGGGGATAACAATAATAGCAACATCAAGAGCAAACTATAGTTCAATGAACTATGCAGAAAAGTAGATCAGGTCAGGAAAACAACCAGACAGACAATGATGAGCAATAACAAACATGAAAACCAAATAAAATACAGGATAGTCACGAGAGAAATGAAGAGAACCATCAGGTGAGAGAAAAGATCATTCATAACTGATAGAGAAGGCAGAGGAGGACTATAGCCAGAACAATAGCAAACAGTTTCACAGGACAATGAGAATCTATAGAAAGGAGTACCATCTGTGATGATGAAGGATAAGAATGGAAAAAGAAACGAAGGGAATCTAGATATTTGGAGGAGATACTTCAAACAACTGCTTAACAACCCAGTAGACACCTACGACTACAAAAACAGGGCAGAAAACAATGAGAATGTTTAACCATTAGTCGAAGAACCAGTTATGAGGGAGGTGAAAGAGGCAATAAGAAGACTGAAAAATAAGAAGGCCCTAGGCATAGACATGTTATCAGCAGAGCTCATCAAAGAAGGGGAAGACAAGACATATGAACGGTTAGCTGAACTGATAAAAGAGGTGTGGAGGAAAGAAGTAATGCCGGAGGAATGGAAAACTGCTTCTGTATGTGCCATATGCAAAAATGGAGACAAAATGTTCACACAGAACTGTAGAGGGATATCTTAGTATACACGTGCCATAAAATAACACCAACGTATACACTGAAGAAATATTATCCAAAGCATGGCGAGGTTTAGAAAGGTAGGTCAAGAACTGACCAAATATTCCACACTAAGACAAATACCAGATAAGAACTGGGAGAACAATCGGGATATGCTCTGTATGTCTATAGAATTCAACAAATCATGTGGCAGCATAGTGAGAGAGGAGATGTGGAGGATAATGGCAGTGTGGGATACCAGACCAGCTGATAAAACTAACTAAAATGTCTGTGATGGAATCAAAGTGTAGAGTAAATCATAAGATCTAAGTTACTATCCAGGCCAGAAATAATAAAAATATGTCAGATCACCATGAAAACAATGGTGTGCCACGCAAGCAATAAATGGACCCACAAAAAAACTTATAACTTTTGAAAATAAAGTACTGAGAAAAATATATGGACCAGTGAAAGAAAATTAAAATGGAGAATAAGGAAAATAGAGAACCCAAACAGTTTTACTCACTAACTAACATTGTAGCGTGTGTGAAAACTAGAAGACTCAGGTGGTAGGGACATGAGAGAAGGAGAGTGGGGAACATGGTAATAAAGGCACTGATGCCTTGAGAAGGTGAAGGAACGAGACCACTAGGACGGCCGAGAACGAGATGGAAGGATAATACTATGCAGATACTGGGACTGGAAGGTGAAGATGCAGCTGACGGAAAGTTGTGGAAGGCAGGAATGAGTGAGGTCAAGGACCGGCTGCGGTTTGTGTGGTTAGTATAAGTAAGTGAGGCTGGTGAAACTGGGAACCTCGTTAAGTGACGTATACAGTAATTTCCCGGAGGGCGTAGACCGAGACGATACAAGGTGAGTCACCTAAAACTTGCACCGCAGTTGCCACAGGCTCGTATTGTTAGAAAATAAACAGATCATAATAATACCCAGAAAGTGAATTTTTTGTGCAAATATACACTTTTTTAAGTGGTACAATCCCTATCGAATTAAGAAACTAAAAGCAGGGTAAATCAGAGTATGGTGTTCGTTGCAGACCTCTAGTGTGAGTCGTTTATGAGATATCGTATTTTGAAGAGTTTCCACAGTGACACTTGTTTGTGTCATTCTACCTGCGCAGATGCTAGGTACGGCGGTGCTATGTTTGCTTACTGTGTGCTTGTGTGTTCGTTGAGTGCACTGCAACTTGCTAGTCAGTTCTTTACCAAACAATATTTGTCAAACAACGGTACGTTTTCATTTTATTTGGACGACCAGTTTCAGCGAATCATTACTGCCATGTTCAGGTCCCTGCGCGTTAAAAACGAGTATGCATATAGTGTATATCAAGGTATATCACAACTGACGTTACAGATAATTAGGCATAATAATAGAAGTCCTTAAAATCTACAAAATGCAGTTTGCAGCGTTAATACCTGCGCAAATGCAACACAACAAAGCAAAATATTTCAACGTAGTGGTTAGTATCGAAACTATTTTGAGATCACAGAGTTGTAGCAGAACATGCCAAATATATATATATAAAAAAAACCTGACATTATGCAAAATCATGAGCACAAACTAATGAAGCTTGTCTAGGTTTTTTACTTTTCCTGTCCTTTTTTATTATTGTTATGTATGTATTTATTTTTTTGTGTATTTTTTCTAAAAATATATGGCTGTTTGACGATCAGTTTTTGGAAAATATTTGACTGGCTGCAGTCACGAACCCACAATGTACCAACAGAGATTGCTAGTCAAACAGTGAGTGACAGTAGGTTGTGACTGGACGTTGGGAAGCCGACGTGCTCATTATGTATGGAGAGTGTAAGAAGAATGCAGTTCGTTCTTGTACGGTGTACGCAGCAAGATATCCCATTAGATGTCAAGCCTTTTCGGCAATAATTTATCAACCTCTTCAACTAGTTACGTGAAACAACATAACAAAATGAGACAAGTGACGACAGGAGATGGGGAAACTGTAATTGCTGCTGTTGCAGTTGATCTGCACATTAGCTCCCATGAAATCGCGTGAGGAAGTAGCATGAGTCAGGCAAGTGTCCTATGTATTCTCAATCGACATAGGTTCCAACCCTATTATATCTCTCTCCATCAAGAGCTGCATGGAAACAGAGTTGAAAATCGTGTTGACGTCTGTACATGGGCATTAAGACAGGATACTCCAGATGTATTGTGTATCTTGTTTAGTGATGAAGTCACATTTACCTATCATGACCAGGTAGACCATCGAAAGATGCACTATTGGTCGATTGAAAATCCCCGTTGGCTTCCTCACGTGGAACGTCAGCGTCCCTGGAGTCTGAACGTGTGGTGTGGGACAGTGGAGCATCAGCTCATAGACTTGTTTTTCATTAACGGAACACTGAACGTGCGCGAGTATCGAAGCCTCCTAACAGACCATCTTCCACGGATGCTAGAAGATGTTCCTTTCCAGGCTACGAGGAACTTTGGTACCAACATGATGCCTGTGTAACCAATAATGCGCGAGGTACTACAACATGTCCTCAAGAATTGTTTCCAAATCATTGGATTGGACGCAGAGGACCTGTACCTTGGCTGGCTAGTTCCCCGAATTTGACGCATGTACACTTTTTTCTGTGCGAAACCTGAAAGACTCTGTCTACAAGGACATACCAACTAAACCCGATGGTATGCAACGACATTTTACTGCAGCCTGCTCGAACATCTCCGCTGAAATGCTAGCACATGTGCAGCAGTCGTTCCATACCATACCAAGAACATGAATTGCCGCTGCCGGTGGTCATTTTGAACACAGTCAGTGACGGTCAATTGGCACGTTATTGGTCAGAGTCCATATAACCAGCGTATGCACTAGTGTTATTCTTTAGTGTGTGCTACCACAGGTATTGCATAAATGTCAGTGTCGGAACTTCTGAAACCACGATGTCTTGTAAATGACTCGCACTAGAATCCCGCAACAAACACCAATGACATCCTAATTTACCCTACTTTTGGTTTGTTAAGGTCAATAGACAGTGTTACATCAAAAAAGTATATATTTGCACAAAAGTACACTTTCTAAGTATTATTACAGTCTGTTTATTTCCTAATAATACGAGCCCCTGGCTACCAATCAATTTTGTGAAATCCGCACCTCAATAGCACTTTCCATTTCCGCAATATCTGCGGTTCAAGTTTCAGGTGATTCACCCTGTACAACGGCGACGGCCACCATGATGTGGGGAGAGTTCGGTACGACATGGTTGGGGCTGGACCTATGCTGGTCTGGGGAGAGTTCCGTGCGAGCTTGTTGAAGCAACGCTTTGGTTAGGCCGAGCGTTGATGCCAGCCGCGCGTGCCTTAGGAAGAGAAAAGTTTTACGGTTAGTGCAGTAGCTGGACTTAGAAAACTCAGGACATAATCAGGTATCTGATTTTTTTATGTCGGGTGACCGTCTGGACTAGTGATTCTCATGTGAAGTGGGTTTCTGACTCTGAACACTAAAATTGGACTTCGCGTCAGCTTTACCTCTGGCGAACTGCGATGATTTTTGACACAAATCGGCACTTAGAATTTACCGTCGTGTGTTGGTTGGAGTCTAATTAGATGCGAGTTAGTCTGCAGTTCATTCTCCTTTAATGATTAGGAGTGACCATAGTTAATGTTTTGCAGCAGTTCTTTATACGATCAAATTTTATATAGCGAGCTTACCTGACGCTATATTGGGTGCTCGAGTCGCTTTTGACAGCTTATTGAAATAATTGGTTTCACTAGTCTTTGAGTTTATGTAAACATTTCAAAGACAATGACCTTTTGTTAGTGAAACTTGAATCATTATAGCTGCAGGTCATTATTTTATGTATTTTGCACCTGGATAATCTTAGTAATGAATTGTCTTACAAGTTAATAGCATCAGGTGCAATTTTTTTCATTATTTCAATTGCTAATGCAGGCAGGAAAAGCGAGCTGAATTTATCGTCCCCAGTGATGCCAACTAAGCCTACGGATTGTAATTTACAGCCCAGCATCAACACTCTAATCCCCATACAGTCGTAGCGTGTTCCTACATTTCTGTGGAATCCAAACTGATCTTCCCCGGTGTGGGCTTGCACCAGTTTTCCATTCTTCAGTATTGAATTTGCGTTAGTATTTTGCAAAAAAAAAAAAAAAAAAAAAAAAAAAAGTGTGTGAAATCTTATGGGACTTAACTGCTAAGGTCATCAGTCCCTAAGCTTACACATTATTTAACCTAAATTATCCTAAGGACAAACACACACACCCATGCCCGAGGGAGGACTCGAACCTCCGCCGGGACCAGCCGCACAGTCCATGACTGCGGCGCCTTCGACCGAGTATTTTGCAACCATGCCTTGTTAAACTGATAGTTCTGTAGTATTCACACGTGTCAGACCTGTTTTCTTTGGAGTTGGAGTTATTACGTTCTTCTTGAAATGTGAGGGTATTACACCCGTTTCATACATCTACTTCTACCATTCCAGAAAGCTGTCTGTTGGTTGTATACTATAACCAAAAGTTCATCCGGTGTATTGTTCGGCATTTATTATTCCGTGAAATAAAACTTCTGTAGTATAAATTAATTTTCTCTTTTATTAATTTATCTTTACCTACAAACAGAATGACGCCCTCAGGTCGCAGAATACACGCGTACAATACCCTCAGGCGACAAAGTCAAGGGATAGCGACCCACACATATACAGATGGCGGTCGTATCACGTACGCAAGGTATAAAACGGAAACGCATTGGTGGAGCTGTCAGCTGTACTCAGGTGGGTCACGTGAAAAGTCTTCTGAGTGATTATGGCTGCACGACGGGAACTAACAGCCTTGAGTGTAGAATGGTAGTAGGACCTAGATTTCAGAATTCGTTAAGGAATTCGATATTTCAAGGTCAATAGTGTCAAAAGTGTGTTGAGAATGCCAAATTTCAGGCTTTACCTCTCACCACAGGCAACACAGTCGTCGACAGCCTTCACTTAACAACCGAGAGCAGCGGCGTTCGAGTAGAGGTGTCAGTGTTAACAGACAAGCAACACTGCTTGAAATAACCGCAGAAATAACTGTGGAACGTATGACGAACGTATCCATTAGGACACTGCGGTGGAATTTGGCGTTAATGGCCTATGGCAGCAGGCGTCCGACGCGAGTGTCTTTGCTAACATCACGACATCGCCTGCAGCGCCTCTTCTGCGGTCGTTACCATATCGGTTGGGCCATAGAAGACTGGAAAACGATGGCGTGGTCAGATAAATACCGACATCAGTCGGTAAGAGTTCATGGTAGGGTTCGTGTGTGGCGTAGACACCACGAAGCCGTGGGCCAAAGTTACCAACAAGGCACTGGTAAATATGGTGGAGGCTCCATGATGGCGTGGGCTTTGTTTACATGGAATGGACTGGGTCCTTTGGTCCAACTGAAGCAATGAGACCATTTGCAGCCATTCACTGACTTCACGTTCCCATTTGTATGGATGACAATCCGCCATGTCACTGGGCCATAACTGTTCACGACTGGTTACAACAACATTCTGGACAGGTACAGCGAATCACTCAGATCGTCCATGAACCCCATCGAACATTTATTGGACATAATCGAGAGATCAGCTAGCGTACAAATTCGTGCACTGGCAACACTTCCAGAGTAATGGACTACTACAGAGGCGGCATGGCCCAGTTATTCTGCAGGGGACTTCCAACGACATTTTGAGTTCATGCCACGTCGAGTTGCTGCACTACTTCTGGCAGAAGGAGGTCCAAAAGGATATTAGACTGTATCCCAAGACTTTTGTCACCTCTGTGTATTAACTCTGGGATAGGTCAAAAATAATTCAACATACGCTAGAAGTTTCAGAATACTACTGTTCCAATCTTTTTAAAACCCGAACAAAATGTCTTCACCCACACTTTTAATCTCACTTGCACGTCAGAATATTATGACCACTACCCACGGAAAGACTGAGGCTGCCTGCTGGCTTTGCAGGCGTTGATGCTCTGCTGTATTGCAGAGGCGAACGTTACATCATTCTAGCGACGATACTAGCCGCAAATGGAAAATTCGACTACATAGAATGACAGTCTGTTTTGGCCTTACACCTGGGAAAGAGCTGAAGCTGTTTGGCCGTTTGCTTGCTACTGCAATGAGCATCTACAGAGTATGGTTGAAAGATAGTGAAGCCACAATTAGGGGAGAAGGTGATGGACGTCGGCACCTCAGTGACGGACCTGGAGATCGAAGGTTTGACCTCTCAGTGAAGCAGTGTAGGCGCTGATCTGTAGTAGATCAGACGAGGGAGTACAGTGGTACATACACAGGATTTTCGCAGCGCATCGATCAGCGCACATTGTTGAAATGAGGCCCAGAGGAACAGACGATGCCTACATGTTTCCATGTTGACGGAATGCATCACAAGTTACGATTGGAAAAGATTGACATTATTGAAACTGAACCGGGGATCAGTCAAAATGTATCGGCTCGTCGTGTACGTCACGGTTATGTAACACCAAGCCGATGTTCGAATATGTTGTCACTCAGGCGATGGCTACTCGGAACATGTGCCGCGCCACAGACGTAAATTGCAGGGAACATTTATCTGAAATTCCAGCGGACCTGTGATAGTAATCTAAAGTACTAAGACAGCTGTCGACTATCTTAACACTACTGCGATCCACCGGCATCTCATCATACTTGATGACATCTTATAAAATTAAACTCCGCAGAGGCCATTAAGGCGTAACGGTACCGACCGGCCGCCGTGCCATTCTCAGACCACGGGTGGCACTGCGCGCGCATATGGAGGGGTACGTGGTCAGGACACCGCTCTTCAAGCTTTATGTCTTTTCTCGAGACTGGAGACCTACTTCTCAAGGAAGTAGCTCCTGAGTCTGCCTCAG
This sequence comes from Schistocerca nitens, assembly GCF_023898315.1. Classification (NCBI taxonomy): domain Eukaryota; kingdom Metazoa; phylum Arthropoda; class Insecta; order Orthoptera; family Acrididae; genus Schistocerca; species Schistocerca nitens. The sequence goes on from NC_064615.1 coordinate 38,918,174, forward strand.
AAGCGTTGAGTGCGCCCCGCTTGCCAACAGCGCTCGGCAGACTGGATGCCCGACAGCGCTTAACGTCGCTGATCTGACAACCGGTGTTGCCACTGCAGCAAGGCCTCTGGCTGATGACATCTTTCAGTGAATTTAATTCATTTCATTAATATACTATTTGATCAAATGTAGCCGGACATGTTTATGAAATGTGGAATTGGCCACTAGATGTCACGAACGGCGGAATCGGCAGTACAAAAGGAGGTGAAGAGTACTGTGTTGTCAGTAGAGGAACAATAACAACAGAGTAGAGCGATCAGGGGAGCTCAGTGACATCTGTTGTGGACCAGTCATTGGATCTTACCTGAGTAACAAATCCATCAGGGACACTGCAACCCTTCTTAAGCTACCCAGGTGGACTGTTGGTGATGTGACTGTGAAGCGGAAGTCAGGACCAGAATGAAGTAATACCAGGCAGAAAAGGACCGTCGAGCACTGGAGAGGGTGATCGAAAAAATCGCTTGGAGTCAGCAGAAGGAATCACTGGTGAGTTACAAAGTGCTACCAGCGGTCAAGCTAGGACAATGACAGTGCGTGGGAGTTAAAAAAACTGAAGTACAACGATCGAGCAGCTCCTCACAAGCCAACCATTTCTGCAGTCAGAGCTAGGCGATAACTGATACGGTGTAAAGAGTGACGCCACTAGGCAGTGATCTGGAGTGATGAACCACACTATACGCTGTAGCAATCCGATGGGAGGCTTTGGGTTTGACGAAAGTCTGGAGTTCCTTACCTGCCATCTTGTGTAGTGCCAACAGGGTACAGAAGAGCAGATGTTACGGTATGGAGGTGTCTTTCGTATTAAGGTTGTGGTCCGCTTACTGCGCTTAAGGAAACTTCAAGTGTGGAAGGTTATGAAGACGTTTTAAACCTTTGTGTACTGCGTGCAGTAGAGGAACACTTCGGAGAGGACGACTGTATCAGAATGACAATGCATCTTCTCATAAACCAGCATGTGTGACGCACAGGTTTGTGAACCGTCCTAAAATGGACTGGCTTGTACGGAGTCGCGACCTGAACTCAGTGGGATGAGTTATAAAGTCGACTTCTCTCGAGATCCCAGCGTCCAAGGTCACTCACTACCTATTCTGATTTCAGCTCTTGGAGAATAATGGGCTGTCGTTTCTCCACGGGTATACATATACTTCAATGAAAGTGTTCCCAAACGAGTTCAAGAAGTCATAAGAGCGAATGTAGCACACGATCCATATTAATATCTACTGATCGGTCTGCACATATTATTCACCAGACAGTGTGTGACTGTAACGTAAAGGAAATGGAAATATAGGGGATGTAATGCGTTTCTGAAAGCTGAAAAAAAAAGACCGAGACGACGACGTAATGGAAGGGGAGTACCTGACAGTAGAAATTACGAGCCAGTTACGTGATTGTGATCGCTGAAGGCCGAGCTTCATGAAAAAGTCTAGAGAAAGTCTTTATTCAACAAGACTGACGTCAAATGTATGATGAAGACGTAGAAGAAGAAAAATTGGCAACCTATGTTTTGTTGAATGTCAGTCAGTATCGGAAACGGTGATGTCCGGAAAACGGACAAAATCTAAGAGAAGAAGAAAAGCAATTCGATTAGTTGTATATTCTACATTTTGAGTACTGTACAAAAGACAACAAATACGCTGAAATACTCTAGAATTATTTGCATTACTTTAGTCTTCTACCATTTTTATCCTTTGGAACGTTAGGTAATTGGGAATACATAGTCAATCAACGTAGGATATTCCATATCTTTACGTCGAAGAGTTTCATACAATAATTACAACTACTTTGTCGAAATGGCAAATGTCTCGATGATATGTTTGATTTTCTGAGTGGCACATGTTGCAGGTTCTGACTACAGAAGAAATGCTTTAGAAATCTGTTTAAACGATGATATCAGTGAGAATGATAGCTTAAAAATGTCCAACACATAATCGCACAGGCATAAACTATTCCGAAACTTCAGAATAAAACGTACCACCGTATTACACTTATCTAGACATGCCTAACAATTACCAAGCTAAAATGTTAACATCAAGGAACACCTGACAATGCCGCACAAGAAACGGCTACAGCTGAGAGTCAGCATATCAGCACACATCTACAAACTACGCTGAAGAAAATACATATGTCTATTTCTGCAATTTGCGGAAAAACTAAAATTAGCAAACATTTCTACACGGAAAAGAAGAATTCAGAATTAATAAAGTAATAAAAAATGAGTATGAACGTCAGGTAACGCGTCTATGCAGCAAATTCTCCATCTCTGGCCTTCACTTCTGCATCGAAAAGGAAGCACAGCAGAAATTAAACGAGCATGTACTGTCAACACACCAAGCCTCTTTGGTCGGTAAGCAGCCAAGGATGAACTGTCCTATCTTGCAAGTGTTGTAGTAACGACGAACCACGGCCAAGGTACGGTGACGTGAACAATTATCTCAGTCCGACATTACCGAAAAAACGAAAAAAAGAACTAACCAAGAACAGAGACTTAGCAATACGAAGCCATAATAGCCATAACGGAATCAGATTCTCAGTTGAGAGAGCATGTGAAACGTAGCAGAAAATTCTTGCTCTTGTATTTTCGCCGCTGCGGACGTGAAATAATACATCAGCTGTCTGTTGCAACAACTTCTTCTTCTTATTGATACTGATCTGAACCAAACTTATTTCGTATTTGTAGTTACACTGAAAAGCCAAAGAAACTGCTACATCTGCATAATATCGTGTAGGATCCCTGCAAGTACGCAGAAGTGCCGCAACACGATGAGGCATGGACTCGACTAATGTCTGAAGTACAGCTGGAGGGAACTGACACCGAGACTACTGCAGGGTTGTCCATAAATCCGTAAGAGTAGTAGGGGGCGGAGATCTCTGCTGAACAGCACGTTGCAAGGCATCCTAGACTGGTGGCCAACGGAATTCTTTAAACTCAGAAGAGTGTTCCTGCAGCCACTCTGTAGCAATTTTGGACGTGAAGGGTGTCGCATTGTCCTGTTGCAATTGCCCAAGTACGTCGGAATGCACAGTGGCATGAATCGATGCAGGTGATCAGACAGAATGCTTACGTACGTGTCACCTCTCAGAGTCGTATCTAGACGTATCAGGGGTCATACACCACTCTAAATGCACACGCCCGCACCAATGCACAGTTTCCATCAGTTTGAAAAGTCCCCTGCTGTCATGCAGGGTCCATGGATTCACGAGGTCTCCATACCCGTACACGTCCACCCGCTCGATACAATTTGAAGGCAAATCCGTCCGACTAGGCGACATGTTTCCAGTCATCAAAAGTGTAATGTCGGTGTTGATGGCCTCAGGCGAGGCGTAAAGCCTTGTGTCGTGCGGTCATCAAGGGTACACTAGTGGGCCTTCGGCTTCGAAAGCCCATATCGGCGATGTTTCGTTGAAACAGTTCGCACGCTGGCAGTTGTTAATGGCCCAGCATTGAAATCTGCAGCTTTGTGCGGAGGGACTGCACTTCTGTCACGTTGAACGATTCTCTTCAGTCGTCGTTGGTCCCGATCGCACAGGACCTTTTTCCGGCCGTAGCGACGTCGGAGATTTGATATTTTACCGGTTTCTTCATATTCACGGTACAGTAGTGAAATGGTCGTATGGAAAAATGCCCACGTCATCGCTACCTCGGAGATGCTGTGTCTTATCTCTCGTGCGCCGACTATAGCACCATGTTCAAACTCACTTAAATTTTGACAACCTGCCTTTGTAGCAGCAGTAACCGATCTTACAACTGCGCCATACACTTGTTGTCTTCTATAGGCGTTGCCGACGGCGGCACCGTATTCTGCCTGTTTACATATCTCTGTATTTGAATACGCATGCCTATACCAGTTTCTTTGGCGCTTCAGTGTATGTAACACACTGACTGCCGCACCCAGTTATGAATGCTTCAACCCCATGCCAGGCCACGTCAGGCCACTGAACGTTAAAAAAAAATTGGAACTCTCTTAAAATAAAGTTTTTTTTTACTCCATGTTTAATATATACCTCTTACAGGAAATTATTTGGAAATGGGATGGCGTCAGTGTAACACGTGTAGCATGTCTCAGTGTAAAATGTGAAATCGGCGCGCTTGACTGCAGCAGGTTAGTTATCGCACAACGAGGATAGAAACAAAAACTAGTTGTAAACAATGTGTAAACTGTAAACTAAAAGACAAGAAAATTCTCACGTATGCGTTATATAATTTAGGCTAACACAAATGAGCCACAGGTGATTAATAGTCAGTGGATGTTCGAATAACAAGGTGAGTAGAGCGAGTTGCTGCAGGTGCCACAGAATGCGACCACCTTTTTCACTAATTTAAAAACTTCAGACCTTCCAAGAGTTTCAGGAAACTTCACGTAACACTCTCGGTACCTCTTTCGCACTTTTCTGTTTCTGTTAGCTTTACTCGCGTAAGTCTCAGGCAGTGACCTTTCGTATTGCTTCATACTGGATCATGAGATTGTGGTAATCTTTGTTGCCCCCTAAGGACCTGCAACAGTTTTTGGTCGGTTGACATGCCAAATAAATGTTGCATAGTTTCCATCCTGGAGTTCTCTGTTTCCATGATATTTACAGTTAGTTTCATATACAATAATGATGCATCTACCTGAGGTATTACAGAGCACTTCAAAGACGAGTTTGTGTTATCACCGAAGGGTTTTTCGTAAAAATCAAAAGTAACTAGGCATTTGATATGAATCATCCACTCTTTGCTTTCCTCAGTTCTTTAAACAACGACCGCTGGTCTTAGGTTTTCATCTCCAGATCGACCTATGCCTGATGGAAGTATATCCATGCCGTGTTTCGTTGACAGAGAATGCACTTCTCTTCTTTCCTTCGATTTTCCAAACACAACGCCATTAAATGATTCTTTACCGAACGCTTCACTGTTTTTTATGTCATTGTTCATAAATGGTGGAAGTTACCTTCTGATTATTCATATTGTCCTCCACAGATTTGTCTTCTTTTCAAGCGCTTGTTTTGAGAGAGAAACAAATATGAAACACATATCTGAATATTTATACTTTCTCTTTTCTTCGAATAAAATCAGTATCTCCTGTGTTATCCGTGGATTTCTCGTGGCCCTTTCTTTTTACACATATGGTCCTCCGCTGCCTTCGTTATTTCATATCACAAAGCTACCCTTCGTCTTCAATGTATTTTCTTCCCTTGTTTCAGTCAAATGTTGCCTAATGCACCATCTGAGACACTCAATAACCTCTGGTTCTTTCAGTTTGTCCAGGTCCCACCTCCTTAACTTCCAACCATTATATAATTAATCTGAAATCTTCGTGTGCCTCCAGGTCTCTTCCACGTATACAGCCTTCTTAAATGATTGTTAACTAAACTGTTAGGAATTTTGAATTATGTTCTGTGCAAAATTCTAACAGGCTGGCTCCCCTTTCTGCCCTTCCATATTCTCCTACTCTTTTTTCTTCCTTCCCTTCTCTTTCTGTCTAATTCCAGTCACCCGTCGCAGTTACATTTTTATCTCACATAACTATCTGAATGAATTCTCTTATCTCACCATAGATTCTTTCAATCCCTTTACCATCTGCGAAGCTGGTTTGCTTATAAATCTGTACTGCTGTGGTGGATGTTGACTTTGTTTTTATCTTGGCTACGATAGTGCATTCGTGCACTATGCTGTTCATAGTAGCTTGCCCCCATTCCTATTTTCGTATTCATTATTAAACAGATTCCTGCTTTACCTGCATTTTATTTTGTATTTGTAGCCCTGTACTGATCTGACCATATGTCCTCCCTGCCACGACACCTCACTGATTCCCATTGTATTTCACCTTAACCTATCTATTTCCTTTCTCAACTGCTCTAACCTCCCTATTACATTAAGGGATCTTATTTTCCCCCACTGGATCCGTAGAATGCCAGTTTTGTTTCTGCTGATGACGATATCCTTCTGAGCAGTCTCCGACCGAAAACCCGAATGCTGGACTACTTCACCCAAAAGCATGCCGTTCATCGTTGAACAATAGAGAAGAGATGTATGTCCAAGTGAAGTACAGCAGACCGAGAATTGGCTCGAATAAATATGAACTGTTTCACTTTATTGTGATAGAGTGCACCAGTAGTTGAGTGGATAAGCGACGAGAAAATAAAGGAACCATTTTACAAGCAGCACGCAGCTAAACAAAAACTTGAATAGCCAAAGTCACGAATGGACGAATTCAAATAGGGAACTTAGCGGGTCGCGTATTGTTAACGCCTAAAAGGTTCAGAATTGTTTTAAATTGTCACTTAAGGTTAGATTTAAAATGGCGGCGGCACTTAGGGTTTTTGTTTAATTTTTTTATTAATGAATTTTCGTGTTGTGAGGGATGTAGTATTTGATGGCCCTCGCACAATTACATGAATAAATGTGTATTAAAATAATACCTAGAGACAATAAATTCAAGTTTTCTTGGGTTAACAAAAACTTTACGTGTACTCAGTTAGTATCTGTTGTGGGTAATATATATATATATATATATATATATATATATATATATATATATATATATATATATATATATATATATACACTCCTGGAAATGGAAAAAAGAACACATTGACACCGGTGTGTCAGACCCACCATACTTGCTCCGGACACTGCGAGAGGGCTGTACAAGCAATGATCACACGCACGGCACAGCGGACACACCAGGAACCGCGGTGTTGGCCGCCGAATGGCGCTAGCTGCGCAGCATTTGTGCACCGCCGCCGTCAGTGTCAGCCAGTTTGCCGTGGCATACGGAGCTCCATCGCAGTCTTTAACACTGGTAGCATGCCGCGACAGCGTGGACGTGAACCGTATGTGCAGTTGACGGACTTTGAGCGAGGGCGTATAGTGGGCATGCGGGAGGCCGGGTGGACGTACCGCCGAATTGCTCAACACGTGGGGCGTGAGGTCTCCACAGTACATCGATGTTGTCGCCAGTGGTCGGCGGAAGGTGCACGTGCCCGTCGACCTGGGACCGGACCGCAGCGACGCACGGATGCACGCCAAGACCGTAGGATCCTACGCAGTGCCGTAGGGGACCGCACCGCCACTTCCCAGCAAATTAGGGACACTGTTGCTCCTGGGGTATCGGCGAGGACCATTCGCAACCGTCTCCATGAAGCTGGGCTACGGTCCCGCACACCGTTAGGCCGTCTTCCGCTCACGCCCCAACATCGTGCAGCCCGCCTCCAGTGGTGTCGCGACAGGCGTGAATGGAGGGACGAATGGAGACGTGTCGTCTTCAGCGATGAGAGTCGGTTCTGCCTTGGTGCCAATGATGGTCGTATGCGTGTTTGGCGCCGTGCAGGTGAGCGCCACAATCAGGACTGCATACGACCGAGGCACACAGGGCCAACACCCGGCATCATGGTGTGGGGAGCGATCTCCTACACTGGCCGTACACCACTGGTGATCGTCGAGGGGACACTGAATAGTGCACGGTACATCCAAACCGTCATCGAACCCATCGTTCTACCATTCCTAGACCGGCAAGGGAACTTGCTGTTCCAACAGGACAATGCACGTCCGCATGTATCCCGTGCCACCCAACGTGCTCTAGAAGGTGTTAGTCAACTACCCTGGCCAGCAAGATCTCCGGATCTGTCCCCCAGTGAGCATGTTTGGGACTGGATGAAGCGTCGTCTCACGCGGTCTGCACGTCCAGCACGAACGCTGGTCCAACTGAGGCGCCAGGTGGAAATGGCATGGCAAGCCGTTCCACAGGACTACATCCAGCATCTCTACGATCGTCTCCATGGGAGAATAGCAGCCTGCATTGCTGCGAAAGGTGGATATACACTGTACTAGTGCCGACATTGTGCATGCTCTGTTGCCTGTGTCTATGTGCCTGTGGTTCTGTCAGTGTGATCATGTGATGTATCTGACCCCAGGAATGTGTCAATAAAGTTTCCCCTTCCTGGGACAATGAATTCACGGTGTTCTTATTTCAATTTCCAGGAGTGTATATTACGAGGAAAGAAAAGGGTGAAATTCAGAGATCTTAATACCGCTTTGCACAGGACACAAGTATACGCTGGTATTTGTAAGGTTACCTGATAAAAAGTTCATTGATTGAGTGGATCCACGACAAATATATAGACAGTTGAAACGATTTCATATATGGAAAGAGTGCCCTCAGTAAATGCAAGTAGAATAGAAGTTGTCGTAATTTATTACGGAACAGTCAACGATTATACCTATAACAAAGATTGGTAAATCGGTGGAGTACGTGACGTCGTGTTATTTTCATATCAATGCTGGGCTAAGCGGAAAGAGATTCAGAGGTGGCATCAACTATTTTAATTCATATAGATATCGGTAAAAGCGTCTTAATACAAACTGGTCATAATACGGCGTGGCCGAGCGGTTCTAGGCGCTTCAATGTGGAACCGCCTGATTGCTACGGTCGCAGGTTCGAATCCAGCCTCGGGCATGGATGTGTGTGATGTCCTTCGGTTAGTTAGGTTTAAGTAGTTCTAAGTTCTAGGGGACTGATGACCTCAGATGTTGAGTCCCATAGTGCTCAGAGCCATTTGAACCATTTGACCCATAATACGACGATATATGGAATAAGAATTTTGTTAGTAATTAAAAAGTTACAAGTCTTTTCCAGAGATAATGTACTGCGTTGTGAGAATTTCGTTGTATGGGAGAACAATTGCAAGCTAGATGGGACATTTATCTCGATATAAAATAAATAGGTACTGTATTTAAAGAGATTTGTTGCTTTGATTTCACCAATAGTTTAGAAAACGAGAGTTGTTATCTAAATGGCCTATCTCATAATTACTGCTTGATACTGGTGATAATTATCATTAGAATGTTTGGATGTGACTATTCGTAATGTAATCGTGTCATTGTTCGATCACGACGTTGCGTAACGTAAGGGTGCTGTCTTTCATTATTCGATATTCGAGCCGGCGGTATAGTCAGTGGTTGAGGTTGCCGCAGGAGTAAATATACTAAGGTTAATCTGTCTTCAATTTGTTCCTTGAGAGTGCGATTACGTTACGAGCTACACTTCGAGTAGTCGCCAGGCGCTCCACTACGACTGGAATCTTCTAAAATCAGATAGCCATCCGCAGTCATAACATCTACTGTGAAATTAAAAACTGTACCTAACTAAAGCTGTAGTGGTCGACTGGTTCGGCCAAGTACTTTGCGCGGCAGGAAGCCATTGTTAAGTTCGATCATGGGTACCGCCAGTCGGCGCGTTACAGGCTGTAGTTTCCCCTTGTTTTCAGCAGTTCGCAGTACCAGCACAACAAGGCCATGTTGGATAACGTTACAAGGCCAGGTCAGTCAATCATACAGACTGTTACCCCTGCTACTGAGAAGGGTGCTGCTCCTCTTGAGGAACAACATGTTTGTCTGGCCGCTTCACATATACCCTTACATTGTGGATGCACCTACGGTACGGCTATCTGTACCGCTGAGGTGGTCAAGGCACTCCACCTCGGCAAGATCGGTAGTTCATGCAAGGAGTCTTTCAATTAAGGTTCTGCACGTGGTGGACAAAAATGTGGAAACGCCAAAAACACAACATATTACTACGAATATGGCATAGTAAACACGTTGGCGTTTAAAACTGTTTGCAGGCGTCCCGGAAACGACAAATGTAGGTACACCATGGTTCTCAAGGCAATCTTATATCATTCCTCCTGCAAAACAGTGACAAATTCAAGTTACGATGACGGAGTTGGTTTGCGATCACGCACCCTTCTCTCCAAAGTAAACCACGAAGGCTCAATAACATTGACATGTGGTGTGGTAAGAGCGACAGTTCAACCTTATGCTCACAGTACCAGTCCTGGCTGATGGAATCTATGTGAGCAGGGGCCCTGTCAACTTGGAGCACAGCGTTAGCATTGGGAACAAGCATTTTACCACGCGATGGACCTGATTAGCCATAATGGTCATTTAGTTCTTGGCAGTAATGCTACCTTCCAGAGTAACCATGGGGTCCGTGCAATTACACTGTATGGCTGCCTAAATTATTACCGAACTCCGTCCATGTTTTACTCTTGGGAAGTAAACTCGGCCAGAAGTTGGAAAAAATGTGAAACAAGACTCACCCGACCAAATGACATTCTTCCATTGCTCCGTAGTCCAATTTTTATGGAATCCGCACAACGTTTTCCTGTTACGGGCACTTGACTCACTGATGAATGGTCTTGGAATTCCAGTTCGCCCTACAATTTTCTGCTTATGGATTTCCGCTCATATTGTTTTGGTGTTGACTGGTTCAATAATGGCTCTGAGCACTATGGGACTTAACATCTGAGGTCATCAGTCCCCTAGAACTTCGAACTACTTAAACCTAACCAACCTAAGGACATCACTCACATCCATGCCCGAGGCAGGATTCGAACCTGCGACCGTAGCGGTCGCACGGTTCCAGACTGTAGCGCCTAGAACCGCTCGGCCACCCCGGCCGGCGGTGCTGACAGGGTTCACGGCTGAGACATTTAGTTCTGGAGTGAGTTTTGGAGCTGTCGTACTCTTATTTTTCACATCAATTCTCTTCAGCGACCGTCCGTCAAAATCACTCAACACATAGTTTCGTCTACATAGTGAATTAGCGCGCGATATTTTTCCACTTTCCCTGCACGCAGTACAAATCTTCGATACGGTGTCTGTTGAAGCACCAAAAACTTCGGCTCCCTTGATTATGGAAACACCCATTATACGAGCACCAACAATTTGTCCACGTTCAAAGTCAATTAGCTCCGACTCAGCTACTCAGAACACCATTCATGCAATAATTTAGGACATTGCACGTGGTCAAATGCAACAGCGCAACCTGCACGCTTGGGTAGCATTATGTCCAAGCATGTGTTTCCCGCAGTGTTTCCATATATTTGTCCAGCGCCTGTACATAGTGCATGAAAAAATCTCTCACGAGCTTCTGTCTCATAATTCACTAGAGTTTAATTTGTTTCATTATTACTCTGAATTAATCACACTCCTCAATTTGAAATACAACCTTCACAGCTTGTTATAGACGTTTCAGTTTCTCCTATTTCCTCCTACATTTTACATACATGCAAGAGACAGTTCAAGATTTACCATTGTTGAGACCAAGCAATGGAGAAAAGTTGACAAACTTTATACAGTGTCAGAAAAGATGAAAAGTTAACCACTTTTATTACAGACATGTCAGGGATGTATTCTTCATTCCTTGCCATACCTTGCCCCAGTGAATATCTCTCGTCACTATGTCGTCATCCCTTCTCCCTCTCTTGAAAGGTCGACATACCCCCATCGGCAGTGAGCTGGTGTTAGCTAAAATGCTCGTAAAACAACAACAAGTAGGTCATTAAACAGAACAGCTCATGGCCTCAAACAGGCAGACCACAGGATGACATATGAAAAGAGCTGCTGCTTCCAATTCCAGCATCTGATCTTGCACCACATACAGTGGCAGCTCCTGGCCCAGTAAACTTTTCAGCAGAGACAATTTGCTTCGTTACTGCTGTGGTCCGCATGTCCCACGCTGCTGGAAGCGGGCTGATCGTTGGCGAGGCCGGTGCATCCTGCAATAACTTTGTGAATGTTAACTGCTATACCGCTGATGGTTCGCATGTATGACCGCGCTCCGTTTACAAGAGCAGCTTTGGCATCAGGAGCGATCAGTTGTGAGCAGACGAACATTTTTGAAACTGTTGGTGTTGAGTAAAACCTACTGCAAACGACTAATTTCTGCTTTTTTCCTCCCTGAATTACTAGCGACTATCGACTGAGATATTCAGGCAGCAGCCTCGAGTCTTTAATTCTGCCAGTGCCTCTCGCCAGTCTACTTCACATACTCCGCAGCTCTCATGCACGCCTTAGTAGAATATCACTTCTGAAAGTAAGGATACTGCGGAGAGAGCTACCTACATAAGTTGTGAGGCTGGGTCATGAGTCGTGCCTGGATAGCTCATTCGCTAAGAGCACTGCCTGCAAAAGGCAACGTTCACGTTTCGGTTCCTGGTCCCCCACACATCTGTAATATTCCTGGAAGTTAAACACGGGAAAATACTCGTAGCTGTTAATTAAGGATGATTTCCCTACTACTTGTTACGGTGATAAACCTTCGCGTCAAGCATCAAGTAATACACTCCTGGAAATTGAAATAAGAACACCGTGAATTCATTGTCCCAGGAAGGGGAAACTTTATTGACACATTCCTGGGGTCAGATACATCACATGATCACACTGACAGAACCACAGGCACATAGACACAGGCAACAGAGCATGCACAATGTCGGCACTAGTACAGTGTATATCCACCTTTCGCAGCAATGCAGGCTGCTATTCTCCCATGGAGACGATCGTAGAGATGCTGGATGTAGTCCTGTGGAACGGCTTGCCATGCCATTTCCACCTGGCGCCTCAGTTGGACCAGCGTTCGTGCTGGACGTGCAGACCGCGTGAGACGACGCTTCATCCAGTCCCAAACATGCTCAATGGGGGACAGATCCGGAGATCTTGCTGGCCAGGGTAGTTGACTTACACCTTCTAGAGCACGTTGGGTGGCACGGGATACATGCGGACGTGCATTGTCCTGTTGGAACAGCAAGTTCCCTTGCCGGTCTAGGAATGGTAGAACGATGGATTCGATGACGGTTTGGATGTACCGTGCACTATTCAGTGTCCCCTCGACGATCACCAGTGGTGTACGGCCAGTGTAGGAGATCGCTCCCCACACCATGATGCCGGGTGTTGGCCCTGTGTGCCTCGGTCGTATGCAGTCCTGATTGTGGCGCTCACCTGCACGGCGCCAAACACGCATACGACCATCATTGGCACCAAGGCAGAAGCGACTCTCATCGCTGAAGACGACACGTCTCCATTCGTCCCTCCATTCACGCCTGTCGCGACACCACTGGAGGCGGGCTGCACGATGTTGGGGCGTGAGCGGAAGACGGCCTAACGGTGTGCGGGACCGTAGCCCAGCTTGATGGAGACGGTTGCGAATGGTCCTCGCCGATACCCCAGGAGCAACAGTGTCCCTAATTTGCTGGGAAGTGGCGGTGCGGTCCCCTACGGCACTGCGTAGGATCCTACGGTCTTGGCGTGCATCCGTGCGTCGCTGCGGTCCGGTCCCAGGTCGACGGGCACGTGCACCTTCCGCCGACCACTGGCGACAACATTGATGTACTGTGGAGACCTTACGCCCCACGTGTTGAGCAATTATGCGGTACGTCCACCCGGCCTCCCGCATGCCCACTATACGCCCTCGCTCAAAGTCCGTCAACTGCACATACGGTTCACGTCCACGCTGTCACGGCATGCTACCAGTGTTAAAGACTGCGATGGAGCTCCGTATGCCACGGCAAACTGGCTGACACTGACGGCGGCGGTGCACAAATGCTGCGCAGCTAGCGCCATTCGACGGCCAACACCGCGGTTCCTGGTGTGTCCGCTGTGCCGTGCGTGTGATCATTGCTTGTACAGCCCTCTCGCAGTGTCCGGAGCAAGTATGGTGGGTCTGACACACCGGTGTCAATGTGTTCTTTTTTCCATTTCCAGGAGTGTACTATTCCGACCATAGGTTCACAGAACTTCCTGTAGTTCGTAGTAAAGGATAATCAACCCTGAAAACTTTATGAGTCATGTCCAGTCTCGGTTTAGAAAACACTAAGTTCGATAAGTATTAACGAATCGTGGCTTACTGGGTAAGTGTCTGACTATGAATCCACTTGTTATATTTCAACTTCGATAGGTCTTTATTTCTGCTGTGGAAAATCTTTATACAAACATATAATTTTAAGTAGCGGCATGGTTCCGTTTCATCGTTAATCTGTACGCTTCTCTATAAACGGCTGTATATTTCCGCACAAAGGTGAGAGGAATGCAAGGGTATACGACTTCCAGTAGGATCATGCTTAGTAGAGCTCCGTGCTGTACAAATCAACCCTCCGGTTATGGTCAGTTTTAACTTATGTAAGTTTAAACACAGTCAGTGCTTCGAATCCACCTCGGAAGGCAAATAAATCGGATACTTTATCATTTAATCCTTCATTCAACCATGCGAAGTTCGTGTACACAGATAAAATAGTGGATCAGAGCTCTCACTAACACATGTAACTCTTCTTTGGTCCCGAAAAAGCCGTCGACTCGTCGTAGCATCGAAGGACAAAGGTATAGTCGACGGTACGTAAGATTATCCAAAACTATATAGTAACCAAACTCAGGTTGATTTATCTGAGGGGGATCCCTCCAAACAGCATCCCAAAAGTGCTCAATAAGGCGGCCAGGTGAATAACCTCTTTTAGTATGGTTCACATCAAATTATCATCGTGCAATCAAACGCCAATGGAGGTACGGATTCTCTTACTGAGCGTTGTTGTTGTTTGTTGTTGTTGTTGTGGTCTTCAGTTCTGAGACTGGTTTGATGCAGCTCTCCATGCTACCCTATTCTGTGCAAGCTTCTTCATCTCCCAGTACTTACTGCAACCCACATCCTTCTGAATCTGCTTAGTGTATTCATCTCTTGGTCTCCCTCTACGATTTTTACCCTCCACGCTGCCCTCCAATGCTAAATTTGTGATCCCTTGATGCCTCAGAACATGTCCTACTGACCGGTCCCTTCTTTTTGTCAAGTTGTGCCACATACTCCTCTTCTCCCCAATTCTATTCAGTACCTCCTCATTAGTTATGTGATCTACCCATCTAATCTTCAGCATTCTTCTGTAGCACCACATTTCGAAAGCTTCCATTCTCTTCTTGTCCAAACCATTTATCGTAAATGTTTCACTTCCATACATGGCTACACTCCATACAAATACTTTCAGAAACGACTTCCTGACACTTAAATCAATACTCGATGTTAACAACTTTCTCTTCTTCAGAAACGCTTTCCTTGCCATTGCCAGTCTACATTTTATATCCTCTCTACTTCGACCATCATCAGTTATTGTGCTCCCCAAATAGCAAAACTCATTTACTACTTTAAGTTCAAATGGCTCTGAGCACTATGGAACTTACATCTGTGGTCATCAGTCCCCTAGAACTTAGAACTACTTAAACCTAACTAACCTAAGGACATCACACACATCCATGCCCGAGGCAGGATTCGAACCTGCCACCGTAGCGATCGCGCTGTTCCAGACTGAAGCGCCTAGAACCGCTCGGCCACACAGGCCGGCGCTCTCACGCAGACATTCCCTGTACATGAATACCGCCCCCCACTAAACCTGTAGCAGTCCTAAAAGCAGGGAGCCGTTATTTGAGATGCTTTTATCTCGACACGAACCGCTCTATTTCTGTTTGCTACTCGTGCTCACATGCCGTTAAGCAGAACTCAACAGACGTTTGTCAACAGCAGAGTTCGTTTACTGTTACGTTCAAAGATCGCCCACTCTAAGTCATATTATTCCGTATGTCCTATCCTGATCATCAGACGTTGATAAAATGCCCAAAAATGACTTGATTAGTACACTCGGGTGTGACTATGATTCGCACTGAGAGTACAAACTAATGCAACGCCAAGTTCATGTGCTATGTTGATCCGTTGCCTGTGGCAAACACCTATGACAGCGTCTTTCCTATACGACTGTTATTTCTGATTGAGAAAATCTCTTATGTGTAGACCTTTCTTCACAAAACCTCAAATCAACGCCCACCCACAGAAAAAAATATACTCTCTTGACTCACTAGATTCACCACTGCGATACCTAATAAAGAAAAACAAAGACACCATAATGCAGATAGCCACAAACAATAGGTTATTCAGTCAACAATAAAATTAAGATGCCAATAATTATAGTAAAAGTCACAAACAAAACCACAACGTGACTCAACGCAAATAAAGGTACTCAATATTAAAACAACACAAAATAAACAGTACAACAGAAAAGAAGGCACTGAATGATATTAACATAAAGCTATAAATATTTCAAAAGGCATGGGACAACATTGCATAGAAAACTTACGTTCCATACAATAAAACAACCAAAAGCAGAAAAAACAACAAACCAATATAAAAAAGTATAAATATACGAACTGCAGTGCAACACGTGTGGTGTAAGATATGCAGGACATATAGGTAGAACATTCGACGTCAGCTACAAACATTTTTTGAGAGCCTGGAAATATGGAATAAATCTCTTAAAATGTACAGAACACCTAGGATAAAATAACCACAAGCCAGTCGCAAGAGAAGAAGGCATGAAAATAAACAGAATTAACAGGTAAAACATCCTCTGTCTTCACAACAGTCTTATTATAAAAAGAGTACTGTAATTAGTACAACAAAAAAGAAAATCGTTTCTAAGGACTATCTGAACAAGACAAAGAACTCTATATTCCCTTTGTTAATTAGTTGCTAAATGGTTTTTAAATCATACAGCGCATAGAGAACCAGGTAAGGGAGAGAAAATAAGAAAACAAACAATTTTGACTTGAATACGCAGAAAAGTTTTGTAGGTGTAATGGAGTAGAGGTTCTCGACAAATAAACAAACTGAGAGGAAACAGAGAAAGCGTCAGGA
Organism: Schistocerca nitens; assembly: GCF_023898315.1. Lineage (NCBI taxonomy): Eukaryota > Metazoa > Arthropoda > Insecta > Orthoptera > Acrididae > Schistocerca > Schistocerca nitens. Next base: position 38,934,694 of record NC_064615.1, read on the forward strand.
CATATAAAAGTAATCGTTATACCTTTGGACAGAGCTCAGAAGTTGAAACTGTTTTAAATTCACAATTTATTTGCGAAAAAACAAACACTGTATTTAAGAACGCCCACTGAATGTGGTTTTAAAATAAAATGTGAAACCAGTGTTGGATAATAAATTAAATCACTGCAGCACGGAGAAGGGATTTAGTTTATAAATAAATCTTAAAATAACATAAAAGGCATATGGCAGTCCTAAGAAAAAAATGAAATTTCGGCCATATGAGATGAAACCCATCCTGAGACAACAAGATGGGGTCAGTTCTCCATATCACCATATCAGCGGGAAATCAAACACGCTTAAGTAATAAAATGTATCTTACACCAAAAAGAACCATCACTAGAACTTTTTATAGTCTACAAGCACATTACCCAAAAATGTATTTGAAAATGTGTATATACATTGATGAGCCAAAACATTATGATCATCGGCATAATAATGTGTTGGTCCACCTTTGGAACGCACTACAACAACGACTCTGCGAGTCATGTATTCTGCAAGTACTTTGTAGGTTTCCGATGGTATGTGGCACCAGACGACATCTGTTTACTCTCGAGGTCGGAAGAGGAGTTGGAGCAAATGACCAAAGCACTAAAGGAGGCTGCCAGCAAATTTGGGCTAAACATAAACGAAGCCAAGACAGAGTACCTCGTTATGACGCGTGGTCATTGTCAGACTGCTGATCATCTACAATCACTGCAGGTTGGGGACCATTCCTACAAGAGAGTGCAAGAATTCAAATACCTAGGGGCACTATTCACTGAGAACTCGTCGTGCGAAGCAGAGATCAATGCCAGAATACAAGCAGCAAACCGATCTTACCACAGCCTAGCACAACTGCTTCGGTCCAAATATTACTCCAGACAGTTCAAGATTCGACTGTACAAAACCCTGATCCAGCCTGTTGTTCTATATGGCTGTGAGACATGGAGTATCCGGAAGCAGGACTTCCATAAGCTCCTTGTTTTAGATAGAAAAGTGCTTCGGAAGATCTTCGGTCCGGTTCAGGATACAGATACGGGGAAATGGAGGGTCAGATACAACCAAGAACTTGAGGAACTATACCAACAGCCCAACATAGCAGGAACTGTCAAAGCCAAACGAATGCAGTGGGCCGGTCATGTGACCCGGATGGAGGATCACAGATGGCCTCGGAAGTTCCTGGATTTCTCACCTACAGGAAAGAGACCGCCAGGGAGACCCAAGAAGCTTTGGAGCGATGGACTCCATGAAGATTTAAACCAAGTGTCAATAGATGTGAACGGATGGCGGATAGCAGCAATGGACCGAGTACAGTGGAGGAGGAAACTTGTACATGCGTGCGGTCCACTGGGCCTGATCACGTAGTAGTAGTAGAATGTGGCACCAGAGGTCTATGCACAGATCACACAACTTTGGCAAATTACGGGTAGGTGGTTTGGGGTCGCGGCGCAATTGCCCAACAGCGTCCCAGGGTGTTCCATCGGGTTCATATCAGGCAAATTTGGTGGCCGAGGTATCAACGCGAGATTACTATCGCGTTCCTCAACACTGTAGGACGATTCTGGCCTTTTGAAGTAAACGTTTACCTTGCTGGAAGATGCCATTTCCATCGGGTAAGACATTAAGCATGAAAGGATGCAAGCGCTTCGAAATATTGTTCACAAAGTCCATGGCTGTCATTGCGCCCTTACTTAATACCACAGGTCCCATGGAAGCCCAGTTGAATACCTCCCATGGCATAACACTCTGTCCATCAGACTGCTTCGGTGGCCGGTGCATATTTCGAGCAACTGTGGCCCTGGATGACAGCCTATCCAGACACGATGACAAAAAATGTGATTCATCGGAACAACCAAGACATTTCCATTGATCTAGGGTCCAGTCTCGTTCCCACTATAAACGTAATTCACGATGTCGTGAAGACGTTTCGGTCGTCAGCGGGGTAGCGCCATTATCAGCAACGTGCGCTGAACGTTGTGTTCAGAAACACTTGTGCCTGTACCTGCACTCTGTCATCACTTCTGCCTGTCCTACTCTACAGAGCTGGCAAGTCTCCGACCTCCACGTTGGATGATGGAGCGAGGACGCTCAACTCGTGGTTTCACTTGCACCCACTTTCCGTAGATGCTCACGACGATGGCACGCGACAGCCAACCAACTTCATCGTTTCCGAGATCCTCATTCCCAGGCGCCAGGAACAACAATCTACCCGTTGTCAAAATTGCCTTTCCCAGTGTTCCCCATTTAGGCCGCGTATCGTCGCTAGAATGATTCCCTGTTCGTCTATGGTCTGTTCATTTGGTTCCCTTAACGCGTCATGTGCCCGCACTCGGTCTCACAGAGGGCGGTGGCCGTAATGTTTCGGTTAGTCTATGTATTTGAGGCCACCAGAAGTGCCTCAGTTTAACTGGAGTGAAACGCGCCTGACAAAACATAAATTTCATTTATTGATTATATGTAAATTGAAGGTGGAGGAAGGAGAAAGGAAAAGAAAGGGAAGGAACTCATAACGTCAGATAATATGAATCTCAGCCGCGATTTCCATGTCCGAAAGAACAGACACCTTGCTTTCATAGCATTGATATTTATTTATCCATTTCTACACATAGATAAAATCGCCACCATTATAATTTTACTAGGAACATAGACGTTAATATTAGAGAAACAATGTTTGTAGGAATATTCATTATTGATTAAATAAATATTTAAAACTGCTGTTCATTAAAAATTAATAATCACTGTGAATTAACTTATTGGTGATACTGTATAAGTTATAAGTGTACTGCACGTATCAGTGATTCAAGAGTATAATGCACGTTAGTTAGGCAACGCGGAAAGCGACCGGCTGAGAGTCACGTTCACCTGTCTCCTTGATAACTTTATCGCGCTACAAATTTCCCTCCAGTAGGAGCATCTGTTGTTTAATGAATCAGCAACAGCTTTTCTTCCACATTCATCATGTCCTCTATTCTGTCGCAGCCACAACGCATCCTTGACCTACGTGAAGGAATAAGTGGATGTTATATGGACTTTTGCTTTCTTTTGTTCCGCATGAAATGTCACTGTGGTGAATTACTAATTTCTCCTTCAACTGCAAACTGCATGATTTACTGTCGAGGGCGTACCCACCGATTCCTGGTACCCAAGGACGGACAACTGCCGATGCCCCCCCCCCCCCACCCCCACTCAGCAACTCGAGACAAGTTTGTGGTCTTCGCAAGCCGAGTGCTCATATTGCTCCACCACAAAGACAGACGCATTCAAAAATGGTTCAAATGGCTCTGAGCACTATGGGACTTAACGTCTACGGTCATCAGTCCCCTAGAACTTAGAACTACTTAAACCTAACTAACCTAAGGACATCACGCAACACGCAGTCATCACGAGGCAGAGAAAATCCCTGACCCCGCCGGGAATCGAACCCGGGAACCCGGGCATGGGAAGCGAGAACGCTACCGCACGACCACGAGCTGCGGACACAGACGCATTAGTCAAACCATGTAGCGGTTATTGACTAGTGGCTAGTGTACCCACGAAATCTCAAAATTATTTCGCAGTTCGCCACTCTACTTGTAACAGAAAATACCATATGAGTTCCAGTAACAGTACACTTTCAGCTCACTATGATTTCCCTCGTGTTACTACTCAGCGCCAATATTCAACTAAAAGTTGAATATAGAAACCATTAGCATTTATGTGAAAGTTAATGTTACATGTTTAACAACAAAATAGCCTGTACAAATCTCGTACATGTATACTGTCGCAGTTAACTGCCTTACGTAGTAGGAACCTCATATAAAGTGGCAATTTTAGTATGTTTGATGATTTGACAGTTTTCAATAGTTTTGAGCTCTATTTTGCTTCATTTTCTCTTAGCCTCCCATTTCCAAAAACCTAATATGAGTTGCTCCTCCTGCTTCTCCATTTCAGATACTGGATACATTATTGTCTAAGTTTCATCATGTGCTCGTTTTGTACAGTAGCGATGCCAGTTGTTCGACGTTTGAAAAGACCTGCTAGCCTCATTACTCTCACTCAGCGAATACATATTTGACCCCAAATGAATGACGTCATGGATCCGTAGTGCATTAAGACCGCAGCGGCGGCTGTACTGTCCTTACGTCTTCCTTAGAAATAAAGACTTCGGTACCTGCGTTTCATTCAGAAAAGAACAGCTGGTTTCGGTAGCTGATTGCGTCTGTCTCACAATGCTCCATGTCTGACAAGTAGAAATGAGGATATCTCTTATGTCAGGAAGGAAGATTGGGGGGGAAATATGGCATGATTACATACCTATACCACTGAAGTCTACGTTAAAGAAATATGGGACTTTTACCTTATGCTCGGATGCCATGACAATGGAAACAGAACCACTAGTTTACAAAAATCAACCTGGATGCCCCAAGCACAGGTACATATAAAATCTAGATAGCTCTCGATTGTTCCAAGCGCCACAGTGATATAAAAAGAGAAAGGCAGTGTGGCTCTCCGATGCTGAATAATCGTCGTTTCAGACCTGTTCACCAGGAAAAGAACCGAGCTGATCACTGGGAATCGAACGTCAGACCTCCTTGACAGTTGCCAGCAACGCTAACTTCGTGGCCACGGATTCAGAGATTAACGTACATATTCGCATTTAGAAACAGCGGGGCCGGCCGCGGTGGTCTAGCGGTTCTAGGCGCGCAGTCCGGAACCGCGCGACTGCTACGGTCGCAGGTTCTAATCCTGCCTCGGGCATGGATGTGTGTGATGTCCTTAGGTTAGTTAGGTTTAGGTAGTTCTAAGTTCTAGGGGACTGATGACTTCAGCTGTTAAGTCCCATAGTGCTCAGAACCATTTGAACCATTTTTTAGAAACAGCGGGATTCATAAAGTTCTTCAGGTACCCGAACTGAATTTTTCCCTCGCTTCCGTTCAGATTTACGAAGACTGTGTGAAGGGTCTTATACAGTATAAAGATCACGGCGGATCACCTACCCTCTGCTTATGCAAACCTTGCTTGCGATCGTCGCTGATTCCTCTTTCTAGGTAGAACTTGAAACACCTCCATGGAGTTAGGTATTTTCGTTCACGAGAAGACACAGAAGGCTACAGATCACGGGGCCCGAAATCAAACTATATTTTATGACTTTCAGGAAGCATTGGGTGCAGTTTCGCAGTAACAGCACTTCGTGAGAAGATTATTACATGCAGGATATCAGATCAGGTACCAGACTGTGTTGAAGAACTTCCAGCAAACGTGACTTGGAACGTTTATTTTAATGACAGGATGATCGTTAGAAGTGAAAGCAGCCACAAACGTAACACAGATATAAAGTTATAGGGCCTTTGTGTAAGTAGGCTGTTTATGTGTTTGTATGTTGGCAGCGCAATGCATTAATAACTCAGATAGCGCTGTGCGCTCTGTAAGAGTCTCTGTGGTTGGTCGGACTAGTAATTGGAAGTTAACAGCCAGCAGTGATGGAAGTTGGAGGTGAACAGCCAGCAGTGATGGAAGTTGGGAGTGAGTAGTCGGCAGTGATGGGTGTTAGAGGTTAATAATTAGCAATATTGGAGGTTTGCAGTATTAGCGCGAGCGGATGGTCTGAATGTATATCCGTCATTGAGATTTATTGCTGACGATTATATAATTTTTGAACTGGTTGTCACTTTATTAAGGTAAATACATTGTTTGCTCTTCAACAAAATTTTCCTTTGCTAACCACATGCCTATTAGTAGTTAGAGCCTTCAGTACTTTGAATCTTTTATTTAGCTGGGAGTATTGGTGCTAGATGTATTGCAGTAGTTCGTGTAATGAAGATTTTTGCGATGTAAGTGACTTATGTAATGTATAGGTTATTGATTGGCGACTCCATGTTGTCTTGTGCACTACGACCAGATAACAGGTATACTTGAAAAAAGAGACAGCATTGGTCGTATATCTTTTACTATTGCAAAATCGATTTTCTGTCACTGAGTGACCATCTTCAGTGCTATATTGTATAACTTAAACTGGGATGCACTGTTGTCACTAAGCTTACGGCGATCACATAGACTCTATGTGATCGCCGTAAGCTTAGTGACAACAGTGCATCCCAATTTAAGTTATACAATATAGCACTGAAGATGGTCATTCAGTGACAGAAAATCGATTTTGCAATAGTAAAAGATATACGACCAATGCTGTCTCTTTTTTCAAGTATAGGTTATTGTTAGGACTTCTTCTAATTCAGGGCCGTTCTTTTGAGTCAGGTTATCAATTTTTAAAGCAGTCAGATCGCGTTGAGTGTTGTGGGTAATTACTGAATAGGAGAAGTTTGAGTTCAGTTTGTCGGGGCAAATTCTGTAGGTCAGCGTTGAAACGATAAAGACAAGTTAAGTGACAGTTCAATCAATTTCACTCAGCAGTTTAACCAGGTTTACTTGCATTCAATTTCACTCAGCAGTTTAAGAATATTGAGTAAGCACTCAGCAATATAAGCAGAAATTTAAAGAAGTTTCATTTGTCATTCGCTATAAGCGGGTGAAGCAAAATACGAGCACTCGGACGCCACAGTCTGTTTTCTTGCGTACTAACAGTACGAAAATGTCTTTAGCAAAATTTCATCCTGTGTATATTTTCGGTAGAAAATGAGCGTCAAATCAAGGACATGTGGCAAGATTGTAGTCACTTCCTGCAAGGGAAAGGGAGAGGGGTGGAGGGGAGGGTGGAATAAACTAGATTTGGCGTTCGAATGTGATCGATGAAATAGTGCGAAAGAGTGAATTTATGTGGCTTGCGTAGTTACACTGGAACTACATCGGGTAGAAGAAGTAGGAACAGATTGTAACCTCCCCACAAAAAATAATATATATATAATAATATGATTATGATTCTAATTTTAGTATAACCTCAGAACAAAATTGGTTCCCATTTATAACCTCCCTACAGAAATTCATTCACATTTAACCTACACACAAAATTTGTTTCCAATTTAATGTACCCACCAAATTCTTTTCTCATTTAATGTAAGCTCGAAACAGAAAAATTCCTAAACCTCGTAATAAAAAAAAAATTCAGTAATATGGTAAATTTTGGACGACAGCAGTGCTGCGTCATGGCCCTGTAAGATCATTCTGAATAAAAAGCAAAAATTCTTACCTCGATAAAGTCGGCAACTATCTGCTCTTACAATAGCTTTTTCAGGCATAGCTCTGTGCAATGCTGGCCTACAGATTTGTCATTTATGAAAGGAAGCAATTGATTTTTCTTTTGCAACAATCGGAATGATCATGGATTGGAGAAATTAGTAAATTCTTTAAATTGAAATGAATGCTTGTTAGAAATTACTTTATATGTCAAAGATTATTATTAGGACATTTTTAAAAGATTTACATCGGAGTTCACATAACATTACTAGATATGCGCGAGGCTGCTTTTACCTTACACTATAACGCTCAGGCTCCGCCAGCGCTGCACCACGACCGGCCCAGCCAACACGATACACCAGACTGGACTGCTCGCTAGCAACTACTTATTCCTACTGCTACACAGTTCCTACTGCATACAACACTGCTCTTTGGTCTGAGATTCTCTTATAGCTTACATATCGCAGGCAGCGCGTGAGCAATCCATCGAAATTACATCTGCTCGAGTGCGCTAGCAACAAATTCCTTAATCATGGACCTCTTACAAGATCCAGAATGAGAGGGGTGGAATCGGTTATTTCTTTTGCTGCTATGAAAGAAGATGTATAAAGAAAGGAGAAATACTGCTGACAAGCCGGCCGAAGTGGCCATGCGGTTAAAGGCGCTGCAGTCTGGAACCGCAAGACCGCTACGGTCGCAGGTTCGAATCCTGCCTCGGGCATGGATGTTTGTGATGTCCTTAGGTTAATTAGGTTTAACTAGTTCTAAGTTCTAGGGGACTAATGACCTCAGCAGTTGAGTCCCATAGTGCTCAGAGCCATTTGAACCATACTGCTGACAATGGACTGGAAAGCATCGAGGGACCTAGTGCGTGGAAGAGAACAGAGTAAAAGTTTGAAGGCAAAACATGTTTCCAGAAGGGGAACAATAAAAATTATTGTACTCTCTGGCGCGGATGCAGTTAAGGTTGAGAACATCCCAAAACCAGGGAAGGAGCCCCTACCTCGCATCGAGCTGTTGCCCGATAAACTGCAGTGTCCAAGCTGCTTTAGAGACTATGTCTCAGGCAGGCAGTCAACACCTGGCAACCAGGCGCCTGCTGTCAGACGAGCAATTTGGATTGCAGTGCCGGCCATTGTGGCCGAGCGGTTCCAGGCGCTAGCGCTACGGTCGCAGGTTCGAATCCTGCTTCGGGCATGGATGTGTGTGATGTCCTTAGGTTAGTTAGGTTTTAGTAATTCTAAGTTCTAGGGGACTGATGACCTCAGATGTTAAGTCCCGTAGTGCTCAGAGCCATTTGAACCATTTTTTTGGGTTGCACTGTGTACAGCTACTCCGCCACTTCGAGAGCCACCGGACGCCATGGAACGCCGGCAGCTGCAGCTTAACACTACGTCAGAATGGTGTCACTCTTTCTAAAGGTATTTAGTTTCCAAACTGACAATAGTTGCTGCTGTCAGTGAACGCACGCCAGTCTCAGTCAGTTACCGAACGAACATCGCTCGTGGAACTGCACGCATTGTACATTTGGAGTTGGGTACCTGGTGAAACATCATTGCTCACAGCACCACAATTGAGCTTCACGTCTTCATTGGACTAAACAACGCATAAACTGGTCAGTAGCCGGCAGAGGAAAATAAAATGCGGTTCAAATAGCTCTGAGCACTATGGGACTCAACTGCTGAGGTCATTAGTCCCCTAGAACTTAGAACTAGTTAAACCTAACTAACCTAAGGACATCACAAACATCCATGCCCGAGGCAGGATTCGAACCTGCGACCGTAGTGGTCTTGCGGTTCCAGACTGCAGCGCCTTTAACCGCACGGCCACTTCGGCCGGCAATAAAATGCGGTTATCGGTTTCAGCCAGTGGGTTTTTCCCATCCCCAGACTTTCGTCGGTTGAAAACATCTGTGGAGAGACTGGCACGCCGCCACTCGCCAAGCCCTATGACTGACGACCCCTGGCACAGAGTCCAACTAGCAAGGAGCGACGTACCTGTATCGAAGCTCAATTCCACTTCCTGCCCAGCACCACCTACAAATTTAGTCGTATACGAGGAGTGGCTATAAAATAACTGGACTATTGCTGTAAAACAAGCATATTTAGCTATTGTTACTTTCAATATATGCCCCTCCTGCACCCCTCCGTGCGAAATTTCCATTAATGATAGCAGGGCTGGAGGTATTCCTCCGTAGCTCCTTGACGACGCGTGCCGCATTCTCTTTCACTGCTTCGACCGACTGTGAACGTAATCCTTTTAAAGCAGATTACACTATGGGGAATAGATAAAAAGTCGCATGGTGCTAGGTCAGGGAAATAAGGGGGGTGGTGTGACACTGGGAAACTGTACTCCTCTAGAAACGTCTTAACAAACAATGCGGTGTGAGCCGGTGTGTTGTCTTGAGGCAGAACCCATGACTTGCTCTTCCACAGCTCGGATCGTTTTTTATTATTTTCTCACGGAGTTGAGGAGAATCTCAAGGCAGTAATCTTAATTAAGAGTTTCACCTGCAAGAACCGAGTGAAGATACACAATTCCATGAATATCGAAAAAAATTCAATCATCATTGCTTTGAATCTTCATTTGCTCATTCAAGCTTATTCCGCTCTCGGTTAAGTCGGGCTCTTCCAATGCGTGGATCTGCGCTTAGTTTCTGGAACATAAATGAGGAACCAAGATCTGTCACATGCTATTAAAATTTCCACGAAATTAGGATGATTTTCAATGGTATTCAAAGTGCCAGCACAAACATTTTCAGGTGCTTCTTCTTTGGTCGTTTTTGAGAATTTACGCCACCAGTTTCACACATATTTTGCTCATGTTAAACTGGTTCAAATGGCTCTGAGCACTATGGGATTTAACATCTGAGGTCGTCAGTCCCCTAGAAATTAGAACTACTTAAACCTAACTAACCTAAGGACATCACACACATCCATGCCTGAGGCAGGATTCGAACCTGCGACCGTAGCGGTCGCGCGGTTCCAGACTGAACCGCCTAGAACCGTTCGCCCACACCGCCGGCTGTTAAACTGGTTCTGTAAAATTTTCCTAATACATTCTTCATCAATACCTAAGGTTTCAACAACAGATCGCAAACCGACAGTGAGATCGAATGAGATAGCCTACTTTTTTAATATTTTCATCCATTCTTGATGTTGAAGGGCATCATGGGCATGAGTCATCTTCAACATCATCTCAGCCATCTTGGAAACGCTCGGAGCACTCAGATACCCACGTACGTGATATACAGTCTTCGCCATATAGTTCTTTTAGTAAACGGTAGGTTTCAGGCGCAGTCTTCCCAAGTTTTATGTGAAACTTCACGACAGTTCGTTGCTCTGTTATTACGCAAATCATTCTTTCCGGCAAAACAAAATAACAGCTCTTACACAAATGAACGCCACGGTCACACTGACTTGTCTACAGACACCGTGGATACTCCATTGGACTGATAAAGTTTCACGTGTCACAGCTGTTGATCGTTCATCTTTGGTGCTTGCATACTCACTTTGTGTCAGCATCAGTCCCGTTATTTTGTAGCCACACCACCTATTCTTTCTACAATACTATATTATACACTACTGGCCATTAAAATTGCTACACCAAGAAGAAATGCAGATGATAAACGGGTATTCATTGGACAAATATGTTATACTAGAACTGACATGTGGATACATTTTCAAGCAATTTGGGGGAATAGATCCTGCGAAATCTGTACCCAGAACAACCACCTCTGGCCGCAATAACGGCCTTGATACGCCTGGGCATTAAGTCAAACAGAGCTTGGATGGGGTGTACAGGTACAGCTGCCCATGCAGCTTCAACACGATACCACAGTTCATCAAGAGTAGTGACTGGCGTATTGTGACGAGCCAGTTGCTCGGCCACCATTGACCAGACGTTTTCAATAGGTGAGAGATCTGGAGAATGGGCTGGCCAGGGCAGCAGTCGAACATTTTCTGTATCCATAAAGGCCCGTACAGGACCTGCAACATGGGGTCGTGCTTTATCCTGCTGAAATGTAGGGTTTCGCAGGGATCGAATGAAGGCTAGAGCCACGGGTCGTAAGACATCTGAAATGTAACGTCCACTGTTCAAAGTGCCGTCAACGCGAACAAGAGGTGACCGAGACGTGTAACCAATGGCACCCCATACCATCACACCGGGTGATACGCCAGTATGGCGATGACGAATACACGCTTCCAATGTGCGGTCACAGCGATGTCGCCAAACACGGATGGGACCATCATGGTGCTGTAAACAGAACCTGGATTGATCCGAAAAAAAATGACGTTTTGCCATTCGTGCACCCAGGTTTGTCGTCGAGTACGCCTTCGCAGGCGCTACTGTCTGTGATGCAGCGTCAAGGGTAACCGCAGCCACGGTCTCCGAGCTGATAGTCCATGCTGCTGCAAACGTCGTCGTACTGTTCGTGCAGATGGTTGTTTTCTTGCAAACGTCCCCATCTGTTGACTCAGGGATCGAGACGTGGCTGCACGATCCGTTACAGCCATGTGGATGACATGCCTGTCATCTCGACTGCTAGTGATACGAGGTCGTTTGGATCCAGCACGGAGTTCCGTATTACCCTCCTGAACCCACCGATTCCATATTCTGCTAACAGTCATTGGATCTTGACCAACGCGAGCAGCAATGTCGCGATACGATGAACCACAATCGCGATAGGCTGCAATTCGACCCTTATCAAAGTCGGAAACGTGATGGTATGCATTTCTCCTCCTTACACGAGACATCACAACAACGTTTCACCAGGCAACGCCGGTCTACTGCTGTTTGTGTATGAGAAATCGATTGGAAACTTTCCTCATGTCAGCACTTTGTAGGTGTCGCCACCGGCGCCAAGCTTGTGTGAATGCTCTGAAAAGCTAATCATTTGTATATCACAGCATCTTCTTCCTGTCGGTTAAATTTCGAGTCTGTAGCATGGCATCTTCGTGGTGTAGCTATTTTAATGGTCAGTAGTGTATATGCACAATATATCATTTCCCGTTGTCTTCTATCCATCCCGGTGTTACAATTTTAACGGCAAGCTGTGCACATTCTGATCGGCCCCGATACTGAAGCCCGACCTGGCACAGTATCGTCGGTACAGGCAAAGCTTTGATCAGCTGCGGGCTGGGCCTCACGGCAGGCTCTAACGGCCGCGGTACACCGCAGGCATCCCCAGAGAGAGCTCTGCCGCTGTGTCGCTGCCGTGTTCTTGCGCAAGCACGGCACTCTATCTGCCCGCTGTCTTCCGCAACTGGGCGAGTTCTGCGCTCTGCGCAGGCGCGGCGGCGTCTCCGCGTTATTTCCCCGCTTCTGCCGTCCTGCCCTGTTTCGCTGACGGATTGTAACGACAAGGCGACCGGCCTTCCGCGAAAGCGCGCGTGCAAACGGATTCGCCGCTGCGTGCTGGGGGCTGACTGCTGAGATCCCACGGCGGGCAACAGCTACTGGTGCCCAACGAGCTGTATCCGACAGGGAAGAACAGCGCATTACAGATATGAGTGGCGTCTGTTCTGTCGGACATTAATGGGCGGTGGTCGTTACGGTGCTGCGAGCGGGAATTTGTATCTGACGCAACGTGTGTCTGAATGGCCTACGTGGTTAAACCAGCCGTTCCAGGAAAACGAAGCTTTAACGTTAGAGTCCCGTTCCAGCTCGCCGTTGCAATGCCGCAGTGCACTGTTCGGCTGGAAGTAATTATTTCCTTCCTACCTCTTTCCCATCCCGTTTCCTTTCTACCACTTTACCCCACTTATACACGAACACCAGTGCAGACATAACAATGTTGCGTGATGCACGTGGCAGAAGTATCGTTCACGGAAGTATGACGGATGGAAATGGCGGAAAAGATCATCCGCCGCCATTAGACAGCTGCAAAATCATGTACATTGAAGAGCTAAAGAAACTGGTACAACCGCCTAATATCGTGTAGGGCCCCCGCGAGCACGCAGAACTGCTGCAACATGGACTCAACTAACGTCTGAAGTAGAGATGGTGGGAAATGACACCGTGAATCTTGCAGGGCTGTCCATAAATCCGTAACAGTACGAGATGGAGGAGATCTCTTCTGAACAGCACGTTGCAAGACATCCCAGATATGCACAATAATGTTCATGTCTGGGGAGTTTGGTGTTTAAACTCACAAAAGTGTTCCTGGATCCACTCTGTAGCAATTCTGGATGTGTGGGGTGTCGCAAGTCCGGCGGAATGCACAATGGACCTGACGGGATACCAATTCGATTCTACACAGAGTACGCGAAAGAACTTGCCCCCCTTCTAACAGCCGTGTACCGCAAGTCTCTAGAGGAACGGAAGGATCCAAATGATTGGAAAAGATCACAGCTAGTCCCAGAGCAGAAGGGTCGTCGAGCAGACGCGCAAAACTATAGACCTGTATCTCTGACATCGGTGTGTTGTAGAATTTTAGAACATGTTTTTTGCTCGCGTATCATGTCATTTCTGGAAACCCAGAATCAACTCTGTAGGAATCAACATGGATTCCGGAAACAGCGATCGTGTGAGACCCAATTCGCTTTATTTGTTCATGAGACCCAGAAAATATTAGATACAGGTTCCCAGGTAGATGCTATTTTCCTTGACTTCCGGAAGGCGTTCGATATGGTTCCGCACTGTCGCCTGATAAACAAAGTAAGAGCCTACGGAATATCAGACCAGCTGTGTGGCTGGATTGAAGAGTTTTTAGCAAACAGAACACAGCATGTTGTTCTCAATGGAGAGACGTCTACAGACGTTAAAGTAACCTCTGGCGTGCCACAGGGGAGTGTTATGGGACCATTGCTTTTCCAAATATATATAAATGACCTAGTAGATAGTGTCGAAAGTTCCATGCGGCTTTTCGCGGATGATGCTGTAGTAAACAGAGAAGTTGCAGCATTAGAGAATTGCAGCGAAATGCAGGAAGATCTGCAGCGGATAGGCATTTGGTGCAGGGAGTGGCAACGGACCCTTAACATAGACAAATGTGATGTATTGCGAATACATAGAAAGAAGGATCCTTTATTGTATGATTATACGATAGCGGAACAAACACTGGTAGCAGTTACTTCTGCAAAATATCTGGGAATATGCGTACGGAACGATTTGAAGTGGAACGATCATATAAAATTAATTATTGGTAATGCAGGTGCCAGGTTGAGATTCATTCGGAGAGTCCTTAGAAAATGTAGTCCATCAACAAAGGAGGTGGCTTACAAAACACTCGTTCGACCTATACTTGAGTATTGCTCATCAGTGTGGGATCCGTACCAGGTCGGGTTGACAGAGGAGATAGAGGAGATCCAAAGAAGAGCGGCGCGTTTCGTCACAGTATTATTTGGCAAGCGTGATAGCGTTATGGAGATGTTTAGCAAACTCAAGTGGCAGATTCTGCAAGAGAGGACCTCTGCATCGCGGAGTAGCTTGCTGTCCAGGTTTCGAGAGGGTGCGTTTCTGGATGAGGTAGCGAATATATTGCTTCCCCCTACTTATACCTCCAGAGGAGATCACGAATGTAAAATTAGAGAGATTCGATCGCGCACGGAGGCTTTCCGGCAGTCGTGCTTCTCGAGAACCATACGCGACTGGAACAGGAAAGGGAGGTAATGACAGTGGCACGTAAAGTGCCCTCCGCCACACACCGTTATGTGTCTTGCGGAGTATAAATGTAGATGTAGATGTAGCATGGATGCAAGTGATCAGACAGGACGCTTACGTATGTGTCACCTGTCAGATTCATATCTAGTCGTATCAGCGGTCCCAATCACTTCAACTGCACACACTCCACAGCGTTAAGAGCCACCACCAGCTGAACAGTCCCCTGCTGACATGCAGGGTCCATGGATTCATGACGTTGTCTGTATACCCGTCCGTACAAGTCCAGCCACTCGATACAATTTGAAATGAGACTCGTCCGACCAGGCAGTACAATGTCGATGTTGATGGGCCCATCAAGCATACACGAGTGAGCCTTCGCCTCCAAAAACTTGAATGGTTCGCACGCTGCCACTTGTTGATGACCCAGCATTGAAATCTGCAGCAATTTGCGGAACGGTTGCACTTCTGTCACGTTGAACGATTCTCTTCAATCGTAGTTGCTCCCGTTTTCGCAGGATCGTTTTCCGGCCGCCGTGATGTCGGAGATTTGATGTTTTACAGGATTCCTGCTTTTCACGGTACATTCATGAAATAGTCGTACGGGAAAATCCCCACTTCATCGCTACCTCTGAGATGCTGTGTCCCGTCGCTCGTGCGCCGACTGGAACACCACGTTCAAACTCATTTAAATCTTGAATACCTGCCGTTGTAGCAGCAGTAGCCGATCTAACGAATGCGCCAGATACTTGTTATCTTATACGGGGTGGTCCAATGATAGTGTCCGGGCCAAATATCTCACGAAATAAGCGTCAAACGAGAAAACTACAAAGAACGAAACTCGTCTATCTTGAAGGGGGAAAACAGATGGCGCTATGGTTGGCCCGCTAGATGGCGCTGCCATAGGTCAAACGGATATCAACTGCGTTTTTTAAATAGGAACCCCCATTTTTTGTTACATATTCGTGTAGTACGTAAAGAAATATGAATGTTTTAGTTGGACCACTTTTTTCGCTTTGTGATAGATGGCGCTGTAATAGTCACAAACGTATAAGTACGTTGGATCACGTAACATTCCGCCAGTGCGGACGGTATTTGCTTCGTGAAACATTACCCGTGTTAAAATGGACAGTTTACTAATTGCGTAAAAGGTAGATATCGTGTTGATGTATGGCTATTGTGATCAAAATGCCCAACGGGCGTGAGCAATGTATGCTGCTCGGTAACCTGGACGACATCAACCAAGTGGCAGGACCGTTCACCGGATAGTTACGTTATTTGAGGAAACAGGAAGTGTTGAGCCACATCTGAAAAGTCAATCACGACCTGCAACAAATGATGATGCCCAAGTAGGTGTTTTAGGTGCTGTCGCTCCTAATCCGCACATCAGTAGCAGACAAATTGCGCAAGACTCGAGAATCTCAAAAAGGTCGGTGTTGAGAATGCTACATCAATATCGATTGCACCCGTACCACAATTCTATGCACCAGGAATTGCATGGCGACGGCTTTGAGCGTCGTGTACAGTTCTGCCACCGCGCACAAGAGAAATTACGGGACGATGACAGATTTTTTGCACGCGTTCTATTTAACGACGAAGCGTCATTCACCAACAGCGGTAACGTAAACCGGCATAATATGCACTATTGGGCAACGGAAAATCCACGATGGCTGCGACGAGTGGAACATCAGCGACCTTGGCGGGTTAATAGTGGTGGTGGTGGTTAGTGTTTAACGTCCCGTCGACAACGAGGTCATTAGAGACGGAGCGCAAGCTCGGGTTAGGGAAGGATTGGGAAGGAAATCGGCGTGCCCTTTCAAAGGAACCATCCCGGCCTTGGCCTGAAACGATTTAGGGAAATCACGGAAAACCTAAATCAGGATGGCCGGAGACGGGATTGAACCGTCGTCCTCCCGAATGCGAGTCCAGTGTGCTAACCACTGCGCCACCCCGCTCGGTTGGCGGGTTAATAGTAGGTGCGGCATTAAGGGAGGAAGGATAATTGGCCCTCATTTTATCGATGGCAATCTAAATGGTGCAATGTATGCTCATTTCCTACGTAATGTTCCACCGATGTTACTACAAGATGTTTCACTGCATGACATAATGGCGATGTACTTCCAAAATGATGGATGTCCGTCACATAGCTCGCGTACGGTTGAAGCGGTATTGAACAGCATATTTCATGAATGAAATTTTCACTCTACAGCAGAGTGTGCGCTGATATGAAACTTCCTGGCAGATTAAAACTGTGTGCCGGACCGAGACTCGAACTCGGGACCTTTGCCTTTCGCTGACAAGTGCTCTACCAACTGAGCTACCCAAGCACGACTCACGCCCCGTCCTCACAGCTTTACTTCTGCCAGTACCTCGTCTCCTACCTTCCAAACTTACAGAAGCTCTCCTGCGAACCTGCAGAACTAGCACTCCTCAAAGAAAGGATATTGCGGAGACATGGCTTAGCCACAGCCTGGGGGATGTTTCTAGAATGAAATGGAAGGTAGGAGACGAGGTACCGACAGAAGTAAAGCTGTGAGGACGGGGCGTGAGTCGTGCTTGGGTAGCTCAGTTGGTAGAGCACTTGCCCGCGAAAGGCAAAATTCCCGAGTTCGAGTCTCGGTCCGGCACACAGTTTTAATCTGCCAGGAAGTTTCAGCATATTTCATGATATGTTCCGGTGGCCAGCAAGTTCACCGGATCTGACGTCCCCGGATTTCTTTCTGTGGGGAAAGTTGAAGGATATTTGCTATCGTGATCCACCGACAACGCCTGACAACAAACGTCAGCCCATTGTCAATGCATGTGCGAACATCACGGAAGGCGAACTACTCGCTGTTGAGAGGAATGTCGTTACCCGTATTGCCAAATGCATTGAGGTTGACGGACATCATTTTGAGCATTTATTGCATTAATGTGGAATTTACAGGTAATCAGGCTGTAACAGCATGCTTTCTCAGAAATGATAAGTTCACATAGGTACATGTATCACATTGGAACAACTGAAATAAAATGTTCAAACGTACCTACGTTCTGTATTTTAATTTAAAAACCTACCTGTTACCAACTGTTCGTCTAAAATTGTGAGCCATATTTTTGTGACTATTACAGCCCTTTCTATGACAAAGCGAAAAAAGTGGTTCAACTAAATCATTCATATTTCTTTATGTACTACACGAATATGTAATAAAAAATGGGGGTTCCTATTTTAAAAAAACGCTGTTGATATCTGTTTGACCTATGGCAGTGCCATCGAGCGGGCCAACCATAGCGCCATCTGGTTTCCCCCTTCAAGCTAGACGAGTTTCGTTCTTTGTAGTTTTTTCGTTTGACGCTTATTTCGTGAGATATTTGTCCGGTCACCATCAATGGACCACCCTGTATAGGTGTTGCCGATCGCAGCGCCGTATTCTGCCTGTTTACATATCTCTGTATTTGAGTAAGCATGCCTATGCCACTTTCTTTGGTACTTCAGTGTATTTGGCCCTATAGTTGCAGGGAATGGATAGCGTAGGTTTTAAACCTCCTAAACAGAATACGGTTTTTTAAAGAAATTTCCTCCATTTGTCTGTAGACTGCTATCCATTTATTTCACACAATCGTAGTTTCGGTTTATAGCCTTTCTCACCGTGTGATGAAACGTCACAAAATTTCCGACACGCGTAAATGATTATTAACTGGAAATTTCCCCACGAAGCAAAAACCGTATCCTGGTTAATTCCTTTTGGTTTTACACGGTCCTATAAATGTGCTTGGGAATCATAGCACACAATCAGTATTATATCAAATATTAAAAAAATCATCCTCACAAATCGTCTGTCATCCATGGATCTAATGTCCCTTATAACTATTCGCTTCCATCTTGAAAACTTCTTCAACCATTTCCAAAGGATGCACGTCACAACACCTAAACTTCTTTGTATGACTCAATACCGAAATGTTTTAGTGTGAGCCAATATATGCAAGAGACTAAGCACGCTGAAGTCCAGTTTCTCGCTAGTATCTTTGACACCCTGTTATTTTATTCGTCATTGTAGCACAAATACGTATTTGATGATATTTCGACGGAGAGTTTGTGCTTCATGTAGTCCAACAACTATTTTCAACATCAGACACAGCACCTATGTAATACGGTGCTAACAGCACGGTATGCACAGCGAACGCCAATAACGAAGTAAATGAAGCATATTTTTTTCCAGTTATACGAAGAAATCACTAGTCACACACATCCGATGGACAACGAAACTGACCCAGGAATCTATTGTCATCACCCAGCTCCGTTTCTAGCAGAATTGTAGAACATATTCTCACTTCAAATATTAAGACCTACATAGAATCATCTGTCGTTTTCCGCAGCAACGAGTGTTGATTCCTAAAGCATCGATCATGCAAAATTTAGCTTGTGTACTCGCATAATCCTTAGAGTCACTGATATAGGTATCGAGGTAGATTCACTGCGTCGAGACTTTCGAAAGGTTCTGATTCAATGACACACTAACACTTCTGAATCTAGTTAGATTTGTAAAAATATAACTGTACTGAAAACCTCTTGACTTTTAGAATGGAGTAAATTACCTTGGAGAACAAGCAACAGGCCATAACGATGATATCTCGATCCTGTCTCCGAATGTTCTTCCTGTGCTTTCTAGCTTGTTCGTGGATAACATGTATGGCACAGAACGGAATTTTTATGACTGTTACGAATGCTGTTGTCACTAGAGCCCTAGAAGTGCGAGGCCTATCCGCGTGGCCCTCTCGCGACTGTGGTGTACGAGAGAGAGGACGAATGCACTTCGCGAACGTTGGCGGAAGTTGCCGAAGATGAGCGATGCTATCTTGCCTTATAACGCAGCCGCATGAGCGCGTCTTGACAACCATGCGTAAGTCACGCTGTTGTCTTATAAAAATGGTTCAAATGGCTCTGAGCACTATGGGACTCAACTGCTGAGGTCATTAGTCCCCTAGAACTTAGAACTAGTTAAACCTAACTAACCTAAGGACATCACAAACATCCATGCCCGAGGCAGGATTCGAACCTGCGACCGTAGCGGTCTTGCGGTTCCAGACTGCAGCGTCTTTAACCGCACGGCCACTTCGGCCGGCTGTTGTCTTATACCACACAGATGCCAAGCGCTGGCAATCTCTTGCATATTGGCTGCGAATACGCAGTGATAAAGTTTAGAAGATGCACTGAGTTTTGTTTTAGTCTTCAGAATTTGCCATTAATACAACGTCATGAGCGTGTATTATTATATTGATGGATTTATTCTTGTTTATGCGGATCTCTTCTGGCGTTCTTCCTTCCTATTTTCGGATGGCATCGTCTGTATAAATATTAAAGAAATCAGGCAGCAAATTAGACCCTTGGCCCTCACCTTGGTTTACTAAAATTTTTTACCCTATGTAACCTGTTATACAATTATGGTTTTACAAAACTGCAGGCTTATGGACCCAGCTGAAGTCAAAAAGTAGTTCACCATTAACTTGTGTGCTTCACATAATTTTTTCGAGATTTCTCGATGCATTTGTCCAGCTGTCTTCACTTGTTCAAACCCTGTGATCGATAACGTATTTTCAGTTTCATAGCGATGGCTCTCAAGCAAAAAGCTATGCAAAGTATCACAGGCCATTATCTAATCTATAGAAAGTGGATGAATCCACTGTATTCTCTTTCCTTTCAAGTGATGTTATGTTAAAACTCATGTAAGCATTTGTACACGATACATTTCACCGGCACTGTGCTGATACATGTGAGGAATGGAATGAAGAGAGCTAGCATGTCACTCACAGCAGCAGTTACATAAAAAATAGGAAACCACTGAAGTGGCGTGCCGCGTAGGCGACGCTGTTTGGACAGCTGATAACGAGTGTGACACGTGGCTTGCACGTGGCTAGAAGATTCAGGTGGAATACACGAAGCTAATAGGACACGCCTACCTTATTGATATGACATAACTGCATCATCTGACATTCCACATCACTGACAAATGAATGTAGTCTGTTGCACTTTGCCATGCTACGATTTTGTACTACTTAATGACAGTTTACGAAGTTCTCTCATTTTGTTGTTTTACCCCAATGAGTAATGAACTATCCCGAGTTCAATATTCATTCCATCGGTCTTGTGGAGAAAGATGCAGGTATTTACGATCACAGGAGTGGTGAACAGCACAAAAGTAACATGGAAAATGAAGAGTGAGAAATGATTGCAAGTGAAACATCAGTAATATCAGTAATGTAAATTAACTTAAGGAATTTATAGAAAAGAAAGAAGATTAAGGTCTAAACAGATATATGTAACGGGGTTTCCCATCTCATTTTATCCATTATAAATGTTTTTTTGTGTAAGTATGTAACTGTGAAAACAATGGGTTTGTTTATAAATAACTTTTCTGCTACCAGTGACGATTTTCTATAATTAATATGTAGCATGACGCCTTTCGGGAAATGAGTTCCATTTTCAAATGTGTATTTCTTTGTGTCCTGCCATTTTTACATAATGTTTTCAATGTGTGAGGTTCTGCTTTTGTTTTGTTGACTTTAATGGAATTTTTAGTTAGTTGTCAGTTTTTACAATTAGTTAGTAGCGAAATTTGGAAGAACTTGTATTTACAGTTTTCTTATGGGCCGTTTGTGCAGTGTCTCACACGTTTTAAACATCATTCACAACTTCCAGTGCACTGTACACATCGAGAGTAACTTACATAATCCAACAGTTGCAAAGTTGTTTTTAAATGTAGCTGATAGAGATAATGTTACACGTCCTCCACAGATATGCTTTTGTACAGAAATTGAATAACATACTGAGAAAAAATTATACATATGAAACAACACATTTTATATAAATAATAGCATGATGCTAGCTGAAGAACTAAAAGGCAAAAAGACCCCAGGATGCTCGGTTCTTTCCAACCTTTACTCAGACACAATCATACGAGAAGTTGTAACAGCATTCGATAAGAACCTTGTGAAACATAAGAAACTTCCATACACAGAGATCATTGAACTTATGGAATTCCTCCAGCTAACTCTGAGTTATAACTGCTTTACCTTTAATGGAAACATTTACAAGCAACCATATGGCCTAGCAATGATATCATGTATATCAGGTACCATAGCTGACACATACATAAATCACTTGGTACCAAAGTTATTTAGCAGTCAAGAATCCCGTGTAAAGAAAACAGAATTTTGTATGAGATGTGTAGATGACACACTACTGTTAGTGAAAGGTGACGCCAAAGACTTAACTGAACATGAAAAAAAAAGAAAAAGTACAGCTACCTGGACCTAAATATTACAGGAAACAACAACACATGTATATTCAAAATTTACGGGAAAAATTCGATGACCAACACCACAATTCCTGCAACCTCATGTCACCTAGACATCCATAAGCAAGCAGCATACAGATCAATGCTACATAGGGCAACTAAAAAACTATGAACCAAGAAAACATGCAACAATAAATAAATATAGTGAAACAGATTGCAGTTGCTAATGATTATACTGTTTCCATGGTTGACATATTCCAAATAAAATGAAGAAAGACCGAAACTCAAACTGCACCACAGAAGAAAAAGACAAAAACAAATGTATATCTAGCAACCCATACTTTGGCAATATATCGCAGAAGATCACAAATATTTTCAAAACTTACAGAGTGAAAGTAGGGTTTCCTGCATCAAATGAAATACAGTAAAACCTAAGACATAATATAAAGTGTTATCATGACCCATACTAAGACTCTGGAATGTCCAAAGCAACATGCCAGGAGTGCTCCATGTTCTACCTCTTACAAACAGGGTGAAATTTCAACATTAGGTACGCAGAGCATATTAAAGCCTACACACATAACAAACACAAAACATCAGAAATAACTACACACCCTACAGAACACCCTTTTTGAAAGTACAGCAAGTACTCCATTGACTAAATAAAGGGTATAAAATGGATTTGGAGATATACAGGGTTCCCATTTATCTTGACCACCCTAAATAACAGTTTGTCCAGATGCAGACTATAAAATATTCCAAGCAAATGTTCTTTAGGCGTTAGGCGGACATCAATCAGCATGATTGCCTTAGTTGTAGCTTTTTTTACAAAGATATGAACAGCGACATTACCTTTTTAAATGGTTCCCTGTAGTTTTTATTCGGTAATTCATTTCCTCTCCTAAAGACCTATTCAAAAATGTATCATAGAGGACCATTCACTGAAACAAAACGCTATTAATTACATAATACAACATTGACATTGAGCCCGGGATCACAAACTCATCGACTTGCTGGAGTTGTCAGAAAACAAATGAAATCCAAGTAAAAACATAGCACAATCTTGACTTCCACTCTTCTGTACCACTGCCCAGGAGTAGAATATTCAAAGGTGCTCAAAGTGGTGACCCTGAACACCGATACACTGGTGCACTCGTTGAATGAAAACATTATTTACTGCTAGAGTGTTGCCTGCTGAAGAGAATAAAAAAAAAAAAAAAAAAAGAAATGGTTCAAATGGCTCTGAGCACTATGCCAGTTTGTCCAGATCGCCCAGAACTTAGAACTAATTAAACCTAACTAACCTAAGGACATTACACACATCCATGCCTGAGGCAGGATTCGAACCTCCGACCGTAGCGGTCGCTCGGCTCCAGACTGAAGCGCCTAGAACCGCACGGCCACTCCGGCCGGCAAGAGAATTACAAGCAAGCACGATACGTTCCTGCATGTCCTCTGGAGGTGTTAGAATATCGTGATAGACAACGTCTTTAATGCATCCCCATAGAATGGGATCTGAGCTCATTATGTATTTTTCGACACCAAAAGCTTTTTACACAGCAAAATAAGAAGAATATTTGTAGTTTTCTTGTGGCGAAGATGGAGGATCTGGAAGCGGAAGGTCGCCTCTAAACAACACTTTACCTAAAGAACTTTATCAGTCTGTTAAAGCTGATGCACCAGTTATCAACTTGGTGCTGTATTTAATTTAAAAGCATAACGTGTTTTACAAAGAAAAAAATTGCAACACCGAAAAATAAACAATATAGGGTGATGAAATTTCGACAGTGTATTTGTCTAGGTAAAATATGTAAGTGATTAACTTTGGAGGATCAAAGTTTAATGTAAGCCAATGCAGTTGTGAAATGCTGGCACATCAATAAACGGTGTAACGTCCATAAAGTTGAAGGCAAGCAGCAAACGTTAATGCCTTGTGTTGTCCAGGTGTCGGATGTCAGTTTGTGGTATACAGTTCGATGCCCGGTGCACTTTTTCGGTCAAACAGGGACAGTTAATGCTGTTTCTGGATGACGCTGAAGTTGACATCCGATGGTGTCCCATATGAGCACGATTGGAGACTGATCTGGTGATCGCGTCAGACCAAGGCAACGCTCCCCCGACACTCCGTAGAGCATGTTGGGTTACAAAATCGGTATGTAGGCGAACGTTATCTTGTTGGAAAACATCCTGTGGAATATCGTTTATGAACGGCAGCACAACAGGTCGAGGCACCAGACTTGACGCACAAATTTGCAGTCAGGGTGCGTTGGATAACCGCAAGAGTGCTTCTGCTGTCATATGAGGTCGCACCCCAGACCATAACTCCAGGTGTAGGTCCTGTGTGACCAGCAAGCAGGCAGGTTGGCTGCAGGCCCTCAACTGGCCTCCTTCTAACCGACATACGGCCATCACTGGCTCCAAAACAGAACCAGATTTCAAAATGGCTCTGAGCACTATGGGACTTAACATCTTAGGTCATCAGTCCCCTAGAACTTAGAACTACTTAAACCTAACTAACCTAAGGACATCACACACATCCATGCCCGAGGCAGGATTCGAACCTGCGACCGTAGCAGCCCCGCGGTTCCGGACTGCAGCGCTAGAACCGCACGGCCACCACGGCCGGCCACCAGATTTCATCAGAGAACACAACAGACCTCCGCCCTGCTTCCCAATGAGCTCTCTCTTGACACAACTGAAGTCGCAAATGGTTGTTGTTGGGGTCAGTGGTATGCACGCTGCAAGGCGTCTGTCTCAGAGCTGTCCTTGAAGTAACCGATTTGTAGCAGTTCGTTGTGCCACTGTGGCGCGAACCGCTGCTCCTTCCCTCTCGGCAGTGCCACGTGGTTGTTCAGAGCCCGGTGTTCTTGCGACCGTACATTCTCGTGACCGCCGCTGACATCAGTTATGTACCGTGGACACATTCCTCCCAAGTTGTTAGTGTTTAATGAAATTGGGTATTTAGTGATGTTAAATTGCTCATACGCTCTGTAGTAAATCTGGTTTATTAAGTATATGTAAACTGAAGGGGATCACTCGGTTGTTTTCAACACCTTGCAATATGTTTTCTTTTATACTGGGTGTTACAAAAAGGTACGGCCAAACTTTCAGGAAACATTCCTCACACACAAATAAAGAAAATATGTTATGTGGACATGTGTCCGGAAACGCTTAATTTCCATGTTATAGCTCATTTTAGTTCGTCAGTATGTACTGTACTTCCTCGATTCACCGCCAGTTGGCCCAATTGAAGGAAGGTAATGTTGACTTCGGTGCTTGTGTTGACATGCGACTCATTGCTCTACAGTACTAGAATCAGGTACATCAGTACGTAGCATCAACAGGTTAGTGTTCATCACGAACGTGGTTTTGCAGTCAGTGCATGTTTACAAACGCGGAATTGGCAGATGCCCATTTGATGTATGGATTAGCACGGGGAAATAGCTGTGGCGCGGTACGTTTGTATCGAGACAGGTTTTCAGAACGAAGGTGTCCCGACAGGAAGACGTTCGAAGCAATTGATCGGTGTCTTAGGGAGCACGGAACATTCCAACCTAAGACTCGCGACTGGGGAAGACCTAGAACGACGAGGACACCTGCAATGGACGAGGCAATTCTTCGTGCAGTTGACGATAACCCTAATGTCAGCGTCAGAGAAGTTGCTGCTGTACAAGGTAACGCTGACCACGCCACTGTATGGAAAGTGATACGGGAGAACCAGTTGTTTCCGTACCATGTACAGCGTGTGCAGGCACTATCAGCAGCTGATTGGCCTCCACGGGTACACTTCTGCGAATGGTTCATGCAACAAAGTGTCAATCCTCATTTCAGAGCAAATGTTCTCTTTACGGATGAGGCTTCATTCCAACGTCATCAAATTGTAAATTTTCACAATCAACATGTGTGGGCCCGCATCTCGTGGTCGTGCGGTAGCGTTCTCGCTTCCCACGCCCGGGTTCCCGGGTTCGATTCCCGGCGGGGTCAGGGATTTCTCTGCCTCGTGATGGCTGGGTGTTGTGTGATGTCCTTAAGTTAGTTAGGTTTAAGTAGTTCTAAGTTCTAGGGGACTGATGACCATAGATGTTAAGTCCCATAGTGCTCAGAGCCAGAGCCAACATGTGTGGGCTGACGAGAATCCGCACGCAATTGTGCAATCACGTCATCAACACAGATTTTCTGTGAACGTTTGGGCAGGCATTGTTGGTGATGTCTTGATTGGTCTCCATGTTCTTCCACCTACGCTCAATGGAGCACGTTATCATGATTTCATACGGGATACTCTACCTGTTCTGCTAGAACATGTGCCTTTACAAGTACGACAGAACATGTGGTTCGTGCACGATGGAGCTCCTGCACATTTCAGTCGAAGTGTTCGTACGCTTCTCAACATCAGATTAGGTGACCGATGGATTGGTAGAGGCGGACCAATTCCATTGCCTCCACGCTCTCCTGACCTCAACCCTCTCGACTTTCATTTATGGGGGCATTTGAAAGCTCTTGTCTACGCAACCCCGGTACCAAATGTAGAGACTCTTCGTGCTCGTATTGTGGACGGCTGTGATAGAATACGCCATTCTCCAGAGCTGCATCAGCGCATCAGGGATTGCATGCGACGGAGGGTTGGATGCATGTATCCTCGCTAACGGAGGACATTTTGATCATTTCCTGTAACAAAGTGTTTGAAGTCACGCTGGTACGTTCTGTTGTTGTGTGCCTCCATTCCATGATTAATGTGATTTGAAGAGAAGTAATAAAATGAGCTCTAACATGGAAAGAAAGCGTTTCCGGACACATGTCCGCATAACATATTTTCTTTCTCTGTGTGTGAGAAATGTTTCCTGAAAGTTATACCGTGCCTTTTTGTAACACCCTGTATACTATTTAATATTTTAATTATTTTAAGGAAATTTGTCGAAGTAATGTATGCTGTCCAGACTGTGTTTTAGATGATTCTGAAGCCTAAGCGCCATGGAAGAGAGCCTTACTTGGAAATGCTAGCAGTTAAGTACCACCTACTAGAGGTAAGCTTCTGTTTCTCATTGAAATTTCAGCTTGGCGCAATCGAGTCGCTGGCTGTGTAGCCTAAATGGATTATTGACTGTTTTCCTATTTGAAGTAACTTTCTGAGGTTACGTTGTTTCGGAGGAGACGTTTATTACGCCCTCATTTTATCTTTCTATGTTATTAAGGAGTGTTCACTCTCTGCAGTTTTTAGTAAGATGACTGTTTGATTATTACGGCAGATTTGAAGGTTTAATGCTATTAAGTTATCAATACTTGGGCAAATTACATTTTCTTAACTTGTATCTCTCAACTCATGTTTGGCCTGAGTGATGTTCATTAACAGATCGTAGCTGTTACGCACCGGCATGGTGGTTTTCGGGGGTGTTTGCGGCTGCCCGACACTTATTGGAGCTGTTCGCGCTAGCACCGTATTTCTTAAGTTTGTTTGGCCTAGCTTTTACTTACAAGTTATGTGATTTATGATTAACTTTCGGATTTTGTAAATCAGATTATTTCAGTCTGTATACCTGATGCGTTGATATTTGGAAAATTTGGGCTTACTTTCTCTAGTGGTCGATGTTTGAGATG
The DNA here is from genome assembly GCF_023898315.1 of Schistocerca nitens. NCBI lineage: Eukaryota > Metazoa > Arthropoda > Insecta > Orthoptera > Acrididae > Schistocerca > Schistocerca nitens. The sequence goes on from NC_064615.1 coordinate 38,962,284, forward strand.
TTCTTCCAGTTATTTTGTCAGGACTTACGTATTGCATCCATTCCACGCACGTAAAAGAAAATGTAGGCACACTTCCTTTTTGTATCCAGCCCACTCATGTAAAAGAAAATCTTGGCGCTTAACTTTCACAGTTGGTGTGTTCTAAAAACTTAATTTTTGGACTTATGATTTGGTAACTAGGAATCACAGCTGCAGATGTCCCTGCCAAAGACTAGTCTCATTAATATCCAAATTACTAACTAATTTATATGTTTTTAAAACCCATTTAAGAGTTGTAAGTGGTGATTTGTTGTTAAAGTTTTGGGAGAGTATTTCTTTTGATTATTCCAGTGCCAAATTCCTTTAATTTAGAGATGTCTTACCTTGTTACCTTGCATTTTGTATTTGTTACTGATTTCTTGCTTGTGGCTCGGGGCCTTTGATCTGTGGCTTAAACTGATTATTTGTAAAACAAAGCCCTATTCTTCTTTCTTTAGCATGGTTAATATTGTATTCGGTTTGTTAGTGTAATGTGTTCTGTAGATAAATGTGAACTGTCATAGGAATAAATGATGGGTTTATAATGGGTCTGCCCTTCCATGTCCCCTTTTCCTTTTCCATCTTATGTAAAGGGATTTAACCACGTCCAATTTCAAAGGTAACCAACGCTCATGACAGTTACAGTGTGTATTTAAAGCAAACCTGATTTCACCATCAAGTGTCGCTACTAGCGCCGTTCTTAGGCACCTGGCGCGAAATTCGAATAGATATGATCTGTCAGATGTAAGAAACAAGCCTAAAACTTTCGTTTATATTTTACAACTCCTTTTTTCCATGAGTGTAATTGTAGTATGGAGTAGTATTTTTAAGAACTTGATAGTGAGGTCATGTCATTACAAAACATGTTGTATTTTTAAATTAAATAAAGGACTCATCAGGACAGCTGGTGTGTCATATTTTGTGAACTTATACTGTAATACAGATTCACTTCACAACAGATTTCTTTCAGTACTCACCCATCACTGTTGCAGTCATAATCGTCAACATCAATAAAAGGATGTACCCAATAACATATTTCAAATATCTGTTCATTAATGTTAATTTAGTCGACTGAAGTTGGGAAAGCTTCATTGTCAGAGCCGGCCGAAGTGGCCGTGCGGTTAAAGGCGCTGCAGTCTGGAACCGCAAGACCGCTACGGTCGCAGGTTCGAATCCTGCGTCGGGCATGGATGTTTGTGATGTCCTTAGGTTAGTTAGGTTTAACTAGTTCTAAGTTCTAGGGGACTAATGACCTCAGCAGTTGAGTCCCATAGTGCTCAGAGCCATTTGAACCATTTTTTCATTGTCAGAAGAAGACATAGTGGCACATTACTAACTATTCCCAACTGTTCTCATTTGTATCAGCGTTGAGCCACATGCATGACACGCCAGTGCCACGTATCTGACATTCCACGTGTCATATTGGTCGCTTGTCACGCCCCCTGTGTGAGCCATGTGGCTGGGCTACGCGCCACTTGCCCCACACTCGGTCAGTGAGCGCCGTGTGTTAGCGCGTAGGGTGACTACCGGCCGCTTCCTTCCATGTGCGCGTGCGTAAACGAGTGCTGGTAACTAAGTACTGCCGACTCGGTTTCGCCATGTCGATACGGGGTTCTAGTTATCACCCACTAATTAGATTTTGTACCACAATTCTGTATTCTACTTCCCGTCTGTCAGAGGACACACACACAGAAACAGTCACGCGCGTGTGCCCATGCACACGCTCTCTCAATAATACTACACGAGAAGATATTGATATTCTATACGAGAAGCTTGTGTAGTGGTACATGGTATACTCTACCACGCACCAGACGGTGGCTTGTAGAGTAGGTATGGAGATGTACATATTCAGAAAATTAGCAATGTACCCTAGAAAGCAACTACAGTGCAGTTCTGGCGCTTGCTTCTATAATGACTCGTAACAGCAGAAGACTGTGAAAAATATTTCCGTATGACATTGAATACGTGGCACTTGAAAACTACTTGATTAACATTGACTGTTGTCTGTACTATTTTATCTCTCTGTATCAAATAATAAATGAAAGCGCCATGCTGTTCAGTTTAAATAGGTTGTAGAATGCTGTTCCCAACTTAGTAATCAAACAGTTCGCCCACCGCAAAGTTCATTGTTTATCGTATGTTCAAAGATCTGAGTAGCTGCGCCATCTTTTCTCGTCACCACTGATTTTCGTCGAAGACGAGAAAGATGTCAGAGAAGACTGTGGGATGGCTTAGCTTCGCAGATGTCGCAATAAAATCTGTGACCGACGATACACCAACACAAAATGTACGATCTTGGCAAAAGCATATTTAAAATATATGACATCCATAAATAACAGATTAAAATTCAGTGTGTTACGGTTCTCCGCAGTGAGTCCACCGTCAGACAGTTTGCGACGTACTGAAAGTCTCAGTGACAATGGACGGATGCAAGGATAAAACGTTTGATGATCATCTCAACCACTCGTACACGCTACTTTCATGTTTACTTTATCAGAGAACGGAGATTTATTTCATTCCTCTCAGACAACACGTAAAATACGCGAATGGACCATAAAATCAGTCAGCTTCTGTCTGTTCGCACTTTAGTGGATTGGTTAAGATCTGTCTCGCATTAATACACTCCTGAGTAACAGATCACAGTTCGATGCATATCAGCATCCAATTAACACAGTTCACTATTCTTCCGAGATTTTTCATTTACTAATTTTCCACAAGCAGCACAGTTTAAATCCATAAGTGCAACCTTTTAATATTCTTTGTTTTGACACAGTAGTAACCTCCATTGGATGATCATGCGGCGGACAAAACTGTGATTCAACAACATGCACGTCGTCTTCAATTAGCCAAGTGCTTCCGAAACTACTCGTAATCCAAGCTCAAATCCGTTAACAATCGAATGAAGTTATCACGTATACAGTATTTTACTCCCTGCGATATCTTGCGGAATAAAATTAGTGAATGAACAAATGATTACACACTCTATAAAAAAAATATAAAATAAAGTAAAAAAAAGCGAAAGAAAGAAATGACTCACCACGAACGAATTATCCGAATGGGCCAGAAATTGGTAGGTGTGATACACATGTCCAGGCACACAAATGCTTACAATTTCAGAAAAATTGCATGATTAATTCAGGAGAAAAAGCTTCACAAACTGGGCAAGTCAATGAAGCTTTGGTTCACCTCTCGCACTTTTGCGTACCTAATGACTGGAAAATTGCTCAAGTCACACTAATACCCAAAAAGGGAAGTAGGAGTAATCCGCTGAATTACAGACCTATATCACTAACGTCGATTTGCTGTAGGGTTTCAGAACAATACTGTATTCGAACATTATGAAGTACCTCGAAGAAAACGATTTATTGACATATAGTCAGCACGGATTCAGAAAATATCTTTCTTGTGAAACATATCTAGCTCTTTATACTCATGAAGTAATAAGTGCTATCGACAGGGTATGTCAAATTGATTCCATATTTTTAGATTCCCAGAAGGCTTTCGACACCGTTCCTCACAAGCGTCTTCTAACCAAACTGCGTGCCTACGGAGTATCTCCTCAGTTGTGCGACTGGATTCGTGATTTCCTGTCAGAAATGTCACAGTTCGCAGTAATAGACGGAAAGTCATCGAGTAAAACAGAAGTAATATCGCGTTCGCCAAGGAAGTGTTATAGGCCCTCTGTTGTTCCTGATCTATATTAACGACATAGGAGACAATCTGAGTCGCCGTCTTGGATTGTTTGCAGATGATGCCGTCATTTACCGTCTTGTAAAGTCATCAGATGATCAAAACGACTTGCAAAATGGTTTAGATAAGATATCTGTATGGTGTGAAAAGTGGAGATTGAGCCTGAATAAAGAAAAATGTGAAGTTATTCCCATGAGTACTAAAAGAAATCAGCTAAATTTCGATCACGCAATAAGTCACACAAACCTGAAGGCTGTAAATTAAACTACATACTTAGGGATTACAATTAGAAATAACCTAAATTGGGACGATCACATAGATAATAATATGGGTAGAGCAAACCAAAGACTGCGAGTCATTGGCGTAACACTTAGAAGGTGTAACAGGTCTACCAAAGAGACTGCTTACACCACGCTTGTCCGCCATATTCTGGAGTGTTGCTGTGCGGCGTGGGGTCCGCACCAGGTGGAACTGACGGATGACATCGAAAAAGTACAAAGAAGGGCAGCTCGTTTTGTATTATCGCGAAATAGGGGAGATAGTGTCACAGACATGATACGTGAATTGGAGTGGCAATCATTAAAACAAAGACGTTTTTCGTTGCGACGGGATCTTCTCATGAAATTTCAATAACCAGTTTTCTCCTCCGATTGCGAAAACATTCTGTAGGCACCCACCTATATAGGGAGAAATGATCATCACGATAAAATAAGAGAAATCAGGGCTCGCACAGAAAAATTTAAGTGCTCGTTTTTCCCGTGTGCCGTTCGAAAGTGGAATGGTAGACAGACAGCATGAAGGTGGTTGATTGAACCCTCCGTCAGGCACTTTATTGTGAATAGCAGAGTAATCACGTAGATGTAGCTATAGATGTAGATGCAATGAGTTATTCCCCAATTCTGTCCAATTGGCGCGTTTGATTGTGAAAGTCCCGAGGTGATTGGAGGATCCTGCCTATAACGCTCCAAACGTTCTCAATTGGGGAGAGCGATGTGGCAAGGCAGCGTTTGACGAGGATGAAGACAAGCAGTAGAAGCTCTCGCTGCATGCAGGCGAGCATTATCTTGGTGAAACGTAAGCCCAGAATTTCTTGCCATGAAGAACAACACAAGGCGTACCGCTGTGCAGTAAGGGAGATTGAGAATGGCAACCAAAGACGTCTTGTTATGAAGAGAAATGGCGCCCCAGACCATCACTTTTGGATGACGAGCCCTACAGCAGGCGCCAGTCAGGTTGGTATTCCACAGCTGTTTGGTGTGTCCCCAGACACGTCTTCACTGGTCATCGTGTATGTTACTCCAATCAATGGTATTACAGGCGGATCACGTGGCTGGAGATGTCCCGGGCAGCGGTGGTATAACAAAGTGTCTTTCGCCAGCCATACAGGCCGACATCCAGGAGTGACGGTCTGGGGCGTCATTTATTTTCACGACAAGACCCATTTGGTTGTCATCCGTAGCGGCCTTCACAGCACAGCGGTACGTCGACATATTCTACGCCCTGTTTTGTTTCCCCTCGTTGCAAACCATCCTGGGCTTACGTTTCAGCAACATAATGCCATCACAGGGCGACAGTTTCTAGTGCTTGTAACTGTGCTTTCCAAACCGTGCCTTGACCATCAAGTTCACTGGATCTCTCCCCACTGAAAAGGTTTGAAGCATTACGAGCAGGGCCCTACAACCAGCTCGGGATTTTGACGACCGATTGGATAGAATTTCGCGCAATATCCAGTAGGAGGCCGTCCAACAACACAATCAATCATTGCCAAGCCGAATAACTGCTTGCATAAGGACCAGAGGTGGACCAACGCGTATTGACTTTCTCAATATGTAAAGCTGTTACTCTTGAATAAATAATGCATTTCTTTTTGCAGTTGTAATCACTTGTTTGTAGATTTTCAAAACATCTACCGATTTCCGATCCATTTTGATAATACCTTCTTTGCGCGTCTTTTTTTCTTAAAGTTTACATACAGATCGAGGCATACATGTTAATATAAAAAATAACTGTTTCAAGATATGAAATTAATTTCTTGTGGGCTCCGTGGAAGAGCGTGTGGGCCGTTAGTGTTCCCGTTATGTATTAATCCCTCAGCTGGTATTAATAGTCGCGTCAAAAATGTAAACATGTCATAGTTTTAGCTATATATTTAATGTACGACTGGAATAAATGACGTCCACAAATGGATGGGAGGTGCAATGTGTGTGGATATTAAGATAAACAGCAATATAGGCTTAGTTGTAGTTAAAGTGGATGGCCGGTTTAGTTTGTATGACACTGGAAAATAGCAGTTTGTCTAGTTCAAGAAGAACCCAAATGATTTACATGATTTAGGAGGTTGCAGCACATGCGAGAGGTGCTGATATCTTCTTGTAGAATCTGCACCTACAGCCACACGTTCTCAAAAACAGTTAACCTTCAGTTTATTACCGTCACATTGATAAGACGAGAATTCGTGACACTGAGCATTAAGGGGTTAACCGACGGTGTTGCCTTAAGTCAGGTCATCAGGAACTGTTTGGCACCACCTCTTCTCCCCTTGCGATGGATATTTCTTCTGCTAACAGCATTTAAATCAGCAACATTCGCACAAATACGCAGCAGCGATCTAGCTTACCGAGGCGGATACCGCTAAACTCAAAATAAAGGACAGTGCCTCGCTAAGAGCCCTCTCAGAACAGAAACGATCCGTTAATTATTTCTACCCAGTCGGCCAGAACAACTCCATAGTATTCAAATCTGGCGATTATAGAAGCAAACAAAGGCGTGTCATTTCATGAAACAAATATCTGATACTTACTGCCTTGTTAGGAGAGATAGTAGGTGCAGTCTCCTGGCGGGAACAATGCCAAAACAAGGTTAACTAAAGCGATTACTTGCATTTCATACGACAGCCATCGTTTAAGTAGAACAACGTTGCGTGTTCGATTGATGGTAATCTTTCACATTATTTGCACGAATGAAACCTCTTCATTGAATTCATTTGCTTTTTAGCAGATTTAATGACGTCATTTGTACAAGCACATAGGATTTCATTTATGCGGTTCGCGTCTCATAGCTTTCGAGGGCTCTGTGTTCTGTAAATGTGTATTAAGTTGATAAGTGCTACCCTTATGGAAGGCAGCATTATGTAAATGCATTCCCTGTAGTTAAATTGTATTTTTGCTTCCATTATTGTGCTTAGTCAATGGCGTTTCCCATGAATTCTATATTCTGCCATGAGACTAAATGCGGCATTTTACGTTGTTAGTCACGGTTGCATCAACTAAATGAGTGAACTAATGGACCATTCAAGAAGAATGAACAGACAAATTTATATGGTTGGAAGTATGTAAAACCCGGAATTACAGCTGACTATTTCATTTAGTTGCATTTACGATGTAACATCGGTAATTGGGCGATTCCAACCGTTATCAGCCATAGATAATTTCTGTTCTGTTCCAGCGTAACGCGTCAATTTCGTCGCCATGAACAGGGAGGTTAGAAACGGTCTGAAAACCTTGTGTGTTGCAGGGGAGGCTGTACTGAGAAATTATTGTGAAGAAGATAATTCAATACCATTTGCTGTTTTCCATTTAATGAATAGCGAAGTTAGCCAGTTAGGTCGTTGGGAGCTCAAGTTCAAACATTTGTTGTGTGAGGGGTCCACTTGTACGTGGAGCCAGATTTTGTAATATATTTCATGAAAAAAGCCATGAAACGGTCATAACATGTAGAAGAGATTGTATCTTTGACACCACTGAACCAAAGATGTTGCCTGAGTCGCAGAATCGATTGTAAGTAGGGGCGCGCAAGTGCAGTAGCGGTTGCCGCTGCACTCTAAGATTCTGCAAGACTTTAAGCTAGTGGCTACCTGTGAGAATTTAGCTGTTGGCCTATGGACACAGCATAATACAGTTTTTTAAGGTAATGAAATTTGCATATTTAACTTTAAGTAGGCAGCAACGCAAATGCCGTTTCTAATTTAACAGTATTGACCGTTCAATGTAGGATCCAAGTATTTGCCATCAGGTTTAACGTGTAAGTTGATTAGGTATACCCGATTTGTAATATTTTGAGTGTTTTGCAATCCTAATACACACGAGTTAAATTTTGGAATCTATTTTGTTAAACGATGTTAGAATTTTGTCATATAGCTATCCAAGTATTGTTAACTACGTCAGTAAGTGAGAATTGTTGAATAGTTGAGAAGTGCATTGATTCTGAAGTTAACTTAAAATGTTTCATATTAGATTTTGTAAAGGAGGAACTTTATTTTGAATACAAGTTTGAAACTGAACTATTCGGTCTTAGCATATACTCTTATCAGTAGCTCATCCTCTTCCATGTCGTGTTTATTTAAATCCAAACAATATTTTTAAAAGAAATGATTTTTCAAACAGAGTCAGAAAAATACACTACTGGCCATTAAAATTGCTACACCAAGAAGAAATGAAGATGATAAACGGGTATTCATTGGGCAAATATATTATACTAGGACTGACATGTGATTACATTTTCACGCAATTTGGGTACATAGATCTTGATAAATCAATACCCAAAACAACCACCTCTGGACGTAATAACGGCTTTGATACGCCTTGGCATTGAGTCAAACAGACCTTGGATGGCGTGTACAGGTACAGCTGCCCATGCAGCTTCAACACCATACCACAGTTCATCAAGAGTAGTGACTGGCGTATTGTGACGATTCAGTTGCTCGGCCACCATTGACCAGACGTTTTCAATTCGTGAGAGATGTGGAGAATGTGCTGGACAGGGTAGCAGTCGAACGTTTTCTGTATCCAGAAAGGCCCGTACTGGACCTGCAACAAGCGGTCGTGCATTATCCTGCTGAAATGTAGGGTTCCGCAGAGATCGAATGAAGGGTAGAGCCACGGGTCGTAACACATCTGAAATGTAACGTCCACTGTTCAAAGTGCCGTCAATGTGAACAAGAGGTGACTGAGACGTGTAACCAATGGCACCCCATACCATCACGCCAGGTGATAGGCCAGTATGGCGACGACGTATACACGCTTCAAATGTGCGTTCACTGCGATGTTGTCAAACACGGATGTGACCATCATGATGCTGTAAACAGAACCTGGATTCATCCGAAAAAAAGACGTTTTGCCATTCGTGCACCCAGGTTCGTCGTTGGGTTTACCATCGCAGGCGCTCCTGTGTGTGATGCAACGTCAAGGGTAACCGCAGCCATGGTCTCCGGGCTCATAGTCCATGCTGCTGCAAACGTCGTCGAACTGTTCGTGCAGATGGTTGTTGTCTTGTAAACGTCCCCATCTGTTGACTCAAGGATCGAGACGTGGCTGCACGATCCGTTACAGCCATGCGGATAAGATGCCTGTCATCTCGACTGCTAGTGATACGAGGCCGTTGGGATCCAGCACGGCGTTCCATATTACCCTCCTAAACACACCGATTCCATATTCTGCTGACAGTCATTGGATCTCGACCAACGCGAGCAGCAATGTCGAGATACGATATACCGCAATCGCGATAGGCTACAATCCGTCCTTAATCAAAGTCGGAAACGTGATGGTACGCATTTCTCCTCCTTACACGAGGCATCACAACAACGATCACCAGGCAACGGCGGTGAACTGCTGTTTGTGTATGAGAAATCAGTTGGAAACTTTCCTCATGTTGCAAGATTATATATTTATCTACTAATCTATTGACATTATTTGTATGAAGATATTTTACGGCCGTCATTGCACTTTACTGAGCCAAGATTGAATATTTTGTGTGCGTACTGTGGAGAGAACAGAATATCAAGATTACATCCGTTGCGACTCAAGAGCTAAGAAAAATATATTTCATTGTTTATTTACGTAGTGAATTTTATCAGTTTACTGCACAGGGCCATAGAACTCGGTGCTCACGAGACAGAGTAAATTTCAGAGGGATTCATTTCATTATAGGCATTACATACTGTTTTTCCAGATTAAGTTGTTTAAATTTTCTTTGGATTATAGTAAAGCTGATTAAGCACACGATTTGCTCGACAGCACATCGCACAGTAAATCTGGGTAGCACAAAGCTATATTTTTTAAAGGACATTACAGTACAAAATAAAATGCTGTAATGCACAGATATCTGTTGGTCCGTGAGTTACCACGTGTTGAAATTCTCATGACTAGTTAAAGTGCGCCTTTTTCGGAAGTGATGAATTTAAAGTAGGTGAGCAACAGCTGCGTTTGCTTGGTCTGAGGAAACCAAACGAAGAACACTTTTGGCGACACCGACACTGGCAGGTTGCTTGAATCTGAGCGCGCGGATGACTGACTGGCTGACTTCATTTCTGAAAAACTAGGAAACGGCACTCCGTATAAAATTTTTTTCTTAACAATTATTTCCCAGAAGAATCTTACAAGCTTTCCAGACTGTTTTCGACCAACCTGTGACCTGTGTATCTTGTGTATCTACCTGAGCTTTAAAATATGAGGGGTGTTAAAAAAAAAAAGAGTGTGAAACAAAGCTGTGGAAATAATTGAAGTCTTTATTCAAAAGTAACCTCCAGAAGCCTGAGCACAACTATCCCATTGTTTCATCAACCGAAGGCTTCCCTGTTCCCAGAATTCCTGTTGCTGTGACAGGAGGCAACCCTCCACTGTGTCCCTCAGTTAGTCGTCCGAGTTGAAGGGCTTCCCTTTGTGTTTTTTTTTTTTTAGAGGACCAAATACTTGAAAGTTACAGGGCGACATTTCCGGGCTGTAGGTAGGATGCTCAAGTGTAAACTTTGCCCTTACACTTTGTGTGACCTCAGAGACGTGTGGATGCGCGTTATCGCAGAGCGAAATCACTTCCTCCGTTGGCAGCCCAGGCCGTTTGCTCTTGATTGACTTTAGTAGACTGCGGCGTCTCTCACAGCACAGTACACGTCACATGCTTGCGGAATTCGATGTGGCATCGGATCTCGGATGTCAGAGGGCAATGAACATCACCTTGTCTGCTGAGGACACGGCTTTAAATTTTGTTAGGGAGAGGTAACGAAGCGTTGCTTCCATTCCCAAGATGTCTTAATAGCTCTGAGCACTATGGAACTTCACATCTGAGGTCATCAGTCCCCTAGAACTTAGAACTACTTGAACTTAACTAACCTAAGGACATGACATACACCCATGCCCGAGGCAGGATTCGAACGTGCGACCGAAGCAGTCGCTCGGTTCCGGACTGAAGCGCCTAGAACCGCTCGGCCAACGGGGCCGGCAGATGCCTTAATACGTTATCCCAAAGCGTCATATGAAATTGTCAACCAATTTGGTTTCGCATCTTTTCATTTGAACTGTCTTTATACTTGTTATGAACATTACGGTAGGGCGGCACTACACCACAATGATCACTCATATACAAGCAGCTGAAAACAATTCTACAAGTTTTGTAGTAAAAGAGCAAAATAAAAAGCAATGCCAATGGCGTACAAACAACCCATACGAATGTTATCATACTCGTATAATTTTTCCCTGTATCTGTCTCAAAATATATTCATTACAGTACTCTGAAAAATTGTGAATAATGATACAAACGTAGACGCATTTAGATGAGAATGATGGTGTATGAAAGATTATGAAATAAATACATTTCACGCATATCTCGTAACAGAAAATTTTACACGTATTCCAGTCACAAACAACGAGAATAATATGCTTTTCAACGTACGTGGCACTGGAGAAATAGTGACGTGACATTACATGTGACAAGGGACAAAGTATCAGCCAGTACATGTGTATCTGTGTGTGTTTGTGTGCAGTAGTAGCTTTATTCATCCGTATACCTCTTTTTACAAGAATCTAGGACATGTCAAAGTATTTACAAGTTTAGATCAATTTAAAATAAGCTAATTCGTATACACATATATTTACAGACTTGTAGTTAGAGACAATCATTAGATTTACTCCTGGTATACAATACGTTTCTTACAAATAACTTATTAAATAATGTAATTGCACATTGTTCACTCATATCGCATTATCAGTCACTGCACACACTATACACACATTGTTTCATAACACTTCATTCATTACACACACACACCTCTGGGCCATTTTCTGTGTGTCTCTCTGTATATATATATATATATATATATATATATATATATATATATATATATATATATATATGTGTGTGTGTGTGTGTATGTGTGTGCGTGGAGTCTTCAGCACGCCATTCATGTCCTTCTCGGCCATATGAATTACAGAACAGCGCTACCGGTGAGGGACTGGGCTACTTCTGGGCTAACAGGCAGGCTGGTGCGGAGGGAGGCTTCAGGTTGCCGTGTCCCCTGGTAGGGTGTCCTGTTTACCTCGCGGCTGGCCTTCCCGCCTTCTGTTGCGCAATGCTGACGCTGTTTCTGCCTTAACTTTCACAAACGAAGTTCCGCTGTAACAATGGGCTTCCCCAAGAAATTGAGTGCTTTCAGTGAGTACGGCTACGCTTGAGCTAGACTGAAAAGGAGGAAGCAATTCTCTCGCACGCATATCGCAATACAAACAATGTATGCCTAAGTGGAGTGGAGTCTGGGGTTCAGCCTGTTGTGGGCAGTATCCTCGCGTGAGCAGTCCGAGCATGATTCCGGACCGACGCGAAACATCCCTCGACCACGACGTCTTTCCAACTGTTCGGAAGCCTAAACTTTCCTCTTCACCGGTGCTGGATTTGACCCCCTGATAAAAACAATACAGTGTCACACTGTGCAGCTGCAGAATGAGCAATGGCTTTTTAACGTTTTTCCAAAACTCTTGCTATAATATTTCCGGAAGCGCGTACTCCGCCGAACTTAATTTTTTAACATGACCAGTCGTAACTGTTTCCAGAATGAGATTTTCACTCTGCAGCGCAGTGTGCGCTGATGTGAAACCAGTAAGTTTGAGTCCTAACTGTGTTTCACGTGTAGTAAGAAGAATAAAAGATTACCTGAGCCTCATTAAGAATTATGGGCCACGCATACTGGTCATCATTGATTTGTCCAAATTCAGGTCTGTGGTATATGCAGGGCTTGGCCAGAAATGAAAATACTAGAAGTGGAAGCTCCAGACGGCCAAGCGTTTGCAACAAAAATATCAGTTTTCTGCAGGTCAGCGAGGCATAAGCCAGTTATGTAATCGTAGTTTACAGACAGGAATGGGCGCCGCGGAAACAGTACAGAACGGTAATCCGGGAATCGTTGGGCCGAGTCCCTGTGAGGAAACTTTTGCTTTTCAGTTTCTACGTTTCGCTGCCAATAAACCGAAATAATACTCAAAATATTGTATTTCTTAATATTTTTACAAAAGACATGAAAAAGAATGGCAAAGGAAAATTCGGGATTGTAAATACAGTTCCATGATGGGATAGCGAGGGGCACACGAGAACTTCGTACGTAAAGTTGGATACTTGTACTGTTTTGCAGTTGATTTGCATGTGCTACGACGATATTCATCTTAAAAACAGAGAATCAGTCATTTTCTCGGCACCTTGTTCAGCAATAAACGTCGCATTTTTACAATTAGACGAGTGTTTTAAAATTTCTATAGAAAAAGAAACGTGGTTTACGTTGATAAAAAGTTCAGTCTCCTCTTACAGTTTGGCAGCAAATCACTGTAACACATCATTTCGTCAAATATCGGCGGCAATAACTGGTGGTCTTCAATGGAATTCATTTTAATGCAGTCTTCTGGAGATGTGATTTCTTTACCTGCCTCTACAACATAAGTACAGTGTTGAAGGTTTTTGGCCGACTTCTTCACCTGACTGTAAAAGCACACATCTCAGAGTCGCACTTGTAGAGTGCATTTGGGGGAAATAACTGTAGCGCTGCACGATGGTAACCCCTCTTCATCTTGAAAAATCTCGTCGAATAATTGTGGCTCAAATGGTTCAAATGGCTCTGAGCACTATGGGACTTAACATCTTAGGTCATCAGTCCCCTAGAACTTAGAACTAGTTAAACCTAACTAACCTAAGGACATCACACACATCCATGCCCGAGGCAGGATTCGAACCTGCGACCGTAGCAGTCGCGCGGTTCCGGACTGCGCGCCTAGAACCGCGAGACCACCACGGCCGGCGAATAATTGTGGATTTGTCTGTCCTGACCACGCGTCAGTTAACAGAATAAATTTGTTCTCCTGCAAGTAGGGCTTCATTATACCAGTGAAAAAACAATTTTATAAGGCCGTTGCAAGTTCCCCATATTTTTATTAAGTAATGATGGCATTCCTATATTTTTCCGCGTACTCATCCAACGTTCTTTTGAGTAGTCTGTCGAAACTTTCCCTTTGCCTTTTCTTTTCATGTCTTTTAGGAAAATGTTAATAAAACGTTTTATTCAGCGTTATTTCGGTTTATTTCCAATGTAAGTAACGTAGAAATTTAGAAACAAAAAATTTTCCACATGGGGCTCAACCTTATGTCCCTCGAATTACCGGTCTGTACTTGTTCCGTTGCACCAACCACTGCCTTGAAACTACACTTAAGTAAGTAGCCCATGAGTCGCCCGACCCGCACCGTAATGCTATTTTTTCTAAGCGCTTTGTCACCTGGGGCTCCCATTTCTTCACTTCCGTTTCCTGCGTGTATCATAAATCTGGAGGAAAAAGTTGGTTGATGACAAGTAGGCGCGGTCTCCTTGTAAGCGCGCATTTGCTCTAGAGATGTAGTTTTTGAGTTAGGCTCTTTCTGAGACTTTCACTGCTTAAACGCGGTTCTGGATAATGTTTGCTATAAGATTTGTGGGTAGCAGTCGCACAGCAAACAATTGACAAAGACTGGATAGTCTTAAAATAATGGTAACAAACAAAACATAAAAAGATTTTTGAAGTACTTTATGTCTCTTCACGATTTTCTTCGGTCACTATACAATTGATACAAAGAAATAAAAATTTTTACGTTTCATTTCAAAAATGAATTATGAGGATATGTACAAAAACTTCTGTTGCAGGGTGATTAATTACCCGTTTTCAGGGATATTCTTTCCGATTAGACGAATTTCTCGACTTAGGAAACCGGAAAAAAACTAGTGTAGCTGTATCACGAGGATGAGCTGTATAAAAATCGGTTCTTGTTTTCGTTATCCATCAACATCTACATGAATACTCCGCAATTCACCATTAAATACCTGGCATCGAACCACCTTCAAGCTGATTTTCTACTGTTCTATTCTAGAACGGCGCTCGGGAAAAAAGGACCACTTAAATCTTTCTGTGCGAACTCTGATTTCTCTTACTTTATCTTGATGAACGTTTCTCGCTATGCAGGTAGGCGTTCGCAATCGGAGGAGAAAGTTGGTGATTGAAATTTCACGAGATCATGCACAAAGAAAATCACCTTTTTTCAAATGATTGCCACACCAATTCACGTATCATGTACATAGCACTTTCTCACCTCTTTCGTGATAACACAAGACGAACTGCACTTCCTTGAAGTTATTAGATGTTCTCCTTCAATTCCATCCGACGCGGATCGCACACTGCAAAGCAATACTCCATAAAACACCGGATAAGTGTGATGTAGGCAGTCTCTTTGGCAGGCTGTTGCATTTTCTTAGTGTTCTGCAAATAAACCATAGTCTTTGGTTTGCTTTCCACACAAAATCATCTATTTAAGATATTTGTAATTCTAATCCCTAAGTACTTAGTTGAACTGACAGGCCTTAGATTTTGTGATTTATCGTGATACCGATATTTAGCGGATTTCTTTTAGTACTCATGTGGATGACTTCACGCCTTTCATTATTTAGAGTCATTTGCACTTTTCGCACCATACAGGTGTCTCTTCTAACTCATTTTGCAATTGGTTTTCATCATCTGATGACTTTACATGACGGTAAACGACAACATAATTTGTTAACAATCTAAGAGAGCTGCTCAGATTGTCTCCTATGTCGTTTATGTAGACCAGGAACTTCAGAGGATCTATAATACTCCCTTGTGGGAGTGCAGGTATTACTTCAGTTTGACTCAATTACTTTCCGTCATTTACTGAGAACTGTGACCTTCCGGACAGGAAATCACGAATGCAGTTGCACGACTGAGGCGATGCTCCTTAGGCGCACAATTTGATTAGAAGTCACTTGTGACGAAAGATGTCAAAAACCTTCTTGAAATCTAAATATGTGGAATGACTTTGACATATTCTGTCGATAGCATTCATTGCTTCGTGACGATGAAGAGCTAGTTGTGTTTCGCAAGAACGATATTTCCTGAATCCGTGCTATTTGTCAATAAATCGTTTTCTTCACGGTAATTCAAATGTTCGGACGTAGTATAAGTTCCAAAATCCTACTGAAAATCTACGTTAGTTGGGTCCTGGTGTGACTTGAGCAGATTTCCAGTCTTTACGTACGAATTTTTCTAACGGTTGTATATGATTACTAAGCATGGAGCAATTGTATCAGAATACTGAGAAAGGAACCTGTCTGGTATACAGCCTGGACCGGAGTTCTTACCTTTATAAAGTGATTTAAGCTGCGTCGCTGCACCGAGGATATCTGCTTCTAAGTTACTAACGTTGACAGTTGTTCCTGACTCGAAATGTGGAATATTTACGTTGTCTTCTTTGGCGAAGGAGTTTCGAAAACTCTGCCTTTAATGATACTATCATCAGTGACATTGATTGCGTCTTGCCGCTGGCGTACGTTACGTATGACCAAAATCTCTTTGGGTTTTTGTCGAGAGAGTTTCGCTGTGCCAACTATTAAAAGCTCCTCTCATTGAAGTCCGCGTTAAAGTTAGAACTTCTGTAAAATTATTATTAAAGGTGTACAATTATTATTCCAGCTGTTGCCTCACTGAACCGTTGTTATGTTGCAAAGAAAAGAAAAAGAAAATATTTTGTTATGCGCCGACCTTGTTCCCAATTTTAATAAGTAGTTTTTCGGTAGGCTGAGCTGTGAAGTAAAATGGGGACCATTCATAGTTCTGTCTTTGCCCGAAAAAAATCAATCAAAACTGAACTCTACTAATCTCAAAAAGGAACGTGAATCTAGCTCCCATGGGTTCGAAAAGTCTCTTGCCTTGTTTTATGAACTGTCAAAAGCCTGTGGTCACGGTGTTGATTGTCGGTTTGACACTGGAGTGTGATGGTAGTTCCTTCGTCACGTCACCAATCTTTGCGAAAGGCTCCAAACTGCGCCTAAACGTTACTGCATTCTGCTCTGAGATCTCCGCTAGCATTCGGTTCTGAGGAACAGTATCTGAAATAACGTTCTTCATTCAAAGCGTAATGAACTCGTCCATTTGAAAAATATCTTACACCAGCTGGCAGTGGAACTTTCACTCTGCTCTTTGATCACATAAGAATCTTCTGAATATTCTTCTATTTGATGACCAAAGTATTATGCTTTTTTCTTAACTATTGCTTAATATATTATTATTATATTTATGTTACTATGCTGAGACATATTTCTGTTACTATGCAGAGACATAACTTTATAATCAATCAAAATATGTAACAAATTCAAAAAATGCTAAAACACGATTTTTGTAAACACAGGGTGGAGAAAAAGTGCCACATTTGGAGGTCGGCATGCGATTTCTCATCCAGATTCAAGACAAAAATTTATGTAGCAAAATCAGGTCGGATGCGTTTTGAGAACACATGTATGAAAACGAGGAGCTGGTGACACTGTCACATGGCGCACCGCAACAGAATGTACAGAGAGGAACGTGTATCAGCCCGCACAAACGTACACAAGCTCGCTGAGTAGACAGATGGGACGTCGAACCCACATCCACAGCGGAGCTGTGGTTCCATTCATCCTGACGTTGCTTTTTCTTTTATTTTTTTTAGTAACCCGTTCCATAGTTCTCGTCCTTTACAAGCAGAACATCTTTTTGTCACATGACAATAACCCATTTAGGACAGTGGGATCCATTAAACTGCTTTCATGTGTCTACTAACCACGTAATGCACAACCATAATTGCTCCTGTCAAGTTCATGCAGGATGGTTTCCCGATGGAGCACACAAACAATCATTACGTCAGTATGCTTTTGGTGCTGGGTGTATCCGTGAAGCAAACTGCTGCTGTTGCTGCTGCTGCTCGTGTTTTTCGTCGTCTGGAGCAACGCGTTCGGGAAACTGCAAATCTTCGTGCACAAGTAATGAACTAGGGTCCTGCAAGAAACAGATGTACTTCACAAACGACGTGACTCTTAAAACGGTTCACCAATCACCTCCGCGAAATATCCTTGGTGTCTGAAACACTGATTGTTCAAGCGTTGCACGATGAAGAATTGCATCCATATCATTAAACGTTAACACCAGTGGCCAGAAGATCACATTAGCCGAGTATGGTTTTGTGAATGGATTTTGCACCAAGTGTACATTTTATAAATAACGAGATATGGAATGACGAATCTAGCTTCATTCAATTCCACAATAGCCGCTATTGGTCGGTACAAAGCCAATGTGTCACCTATGAACATGGCTTTCAGGCACGCTTTGGCATAAACCTGTGGGCTGAAATGTGACAGGTGTGCTTTTGGGCCCTTACCTATTGCCAGAAGAGTGGAATGAGCCCTTTATCGTACGTTTGTTTGCAACTCTTTTCCTGAGACATTAGAAAACGTTCCACTTGATGTTTGGTGACAGTTATGGTTTCAGCATGATGGCGCGCCGTCACACTTTGGAATGAATCTGCGTAACTATCTAAATGAAGCGTTTCAAGGAAAATGGTTTGGTCGTGAAGGTCACATGCTCTGCCCTCCACATTCACCGAATCTTAATCCACTAGATTTTTATTTGTGTTGGTACTTAAAGGAATAACTTTATAGTGCTCCACCCATGGATGTAGACAACCTAATAGCTGGCGTACTTGCCGCTTCATCAGTAGTGGATGCAGATGTGTTGCGTAGGGTCCAGAAAAGTATGCTCCAGCGAGTGGCGAAGTGTTTGAACATCTTCTCTAGAGTTCACGTTACTCGTACGTGTAGGTACTGGCTATGTAAAGACAAACGTGAACATCAAAGGTGCAGAATGGAATTATTATGCGATGTGTAACGTGCAATCTAGTGTAGCCTATCCACTGTGTTTTCGTTCCTCATTGGATACAGACGATGTTACTGTATCTACTGTTATTTTCTGTTGGCTTTATTTGTGTCATGAACGAAAGGATGTGGTCGTTTACATCCATGAGAATTTCATGTATATCTTAATCTTCAAACAAAGGCAACAGTAACAGAAAGAAATACACAATATACCGCGTCGTGGAGATGTAAATTTGATACAATTTTAAGCTTTAACTTAAAAAAAAATGACGATTCGCGCGAACGCGACTCGAACATCGATGGGTCTGCATATCCGTACCTCTCGGTTCAAATGGTTTAAATGGCTCTAAGCAGTATGTGGCTTAACATCTGAGGCCATCGGTACCCTAGAACTTAGAACTACTCAAACCTAACTAACCTAAGGACATCACACACATCCATGCCCGAGGCAGGATTCGAATCTGCGACCGTAGCGGTCGAGCGGTTCCACACTGAAACGCCTAGAACCGCTCGGCCACACCGGCAGGCCATCTGGATGCAATTTTCTTTCGTCAGGAAGTGTTTATGGTGCGGTTCAGTGTGCATATATATATATATATATATATATATATATATATATATATATATATATATATGACCCATTCCAAATGCTGTCACAGGAAGCGTATTATTCCTTCGCTCTTTTGGAATCGAGTAAAACTAATGTCCTAGGTATAACACATTTGTTCTTCTGATGAGTGCCTTCTGGACAGCAGCTTCACCGCAGAAAGCAACATCTGTAGTTTCTCGGAAGTGGCCTCTGTACCTCAGAATCAGTCGGTCCACCACACGTAACAAGAATGTCTAGAGGTAAGTGCTTTGAGTACGTTTCAGGGAAGCGAGGTCGCTATCAGCTAATCTCTGACGCCCACCAGAGCTATGTTCGTCTGTGTTGCTTGTCTTGCGTTTCCCCTTGGAAACGTGGCAATGTTGGATCAGAGTACATTTTATCAGTCTGAAATCTCTGTTGCGGAATCAGCTTTGTTTTGGATTTCTGCAATCATACCCTTCCGGAAATCTACAGTTTCTTGCGTCAGTTCAGTCTGACGTAAAAAACGGCGAAGATGTTTATGCCGCTCCTTTTGGATACCTTTTATGACGTACAAAGAACATGTTCAGTGAAGCTAACGTAGACAAACTGATATCGTGATGAACTGCGGTCTCGTCCTGTTGTTTCTTTCTGTCCGCGTTATTTAATTAATGAACTGCAATCTCTGAATAACTGTGCTTTCCAAAACATCGCTTGCTCACAGTTCCGCAGGCTTCCATAATTTCCATTACATATAATTTGATTATCTGTGTTTAAATGACTTTCCTCTCTTTTGTTGCCTCTTGAAAAACAATTAATTTAGAATCCAAAATACACTACTGAGGAAACAATATGTATTGTCTAGCCCAGTGGTCGGCAAACTCATTAGCCAAAAGAGCCAAATATCAAAAGTACAACGACTGAAATTTCGTTTGAAAGTAAAATTTTTTAATCTTAAGCTACATAGGCACAGGTATATTGTTACTGGCCTAATTAAGATACTCCTAAACCGGCCTTTGATAAAAACTTCCTCAATCTCATTGACTATCCGACTACTGTATCCGCTCTCGTCTTGTGTACTTGTTTCGTTTATTCCCTTACGTTTATCCTCTCTATATGTGCATACCATTTCAACACACATTTCTCAATACTCGACACTGCATCTTCTTTCACTCCACAGCGCTGCCTAAAATTAACTTAATGAGCTTTAGTTTAAGTTTTAAGGCTTTAGTCTAAGTCTTTAGCACTTTGAATAGAACTTGGTATCATACCTAATAACGATATTATTTAATGATAAAATTAAATTATAAGGCATCTACAAAAGTAAACCATGACAATATCTGACAGAAAATAATGTGAAGAACGGCCTTGCATCTCCATGGAAAGTTTCGGTAAGTGACGTTTGTACTTTCTTTTTAATTTTAGGCACAATTCCAGGTTCTCATCAGTAAGAAAACTTCTCAGCTTACTCTTGAAAGGTTCATGCCTGAAAATAATTGTTCACATATACGCTCCAATGCGGAAAGAACAACAAACGCTAGTTTTTTTTCTGCTGAATATGAGTCACGAATGCTATTCCAGTTGTTAAAAATGAACATATCTTCACTTCAGTGCTCTTGCCTGAAGATAAAGAAACATAAACACCAACTAAGTGTATTACAAAAAAGAAAGTAGAAAATCAGTCACATCTACAAGTATTTTTATTTATTATTACGTAAGCGTATATTTCTTCGTCACTACCATCATCTATTTCTCTTATTGTCGACTCAGAGTCATTATTAAGGGGGGACGGAAGGCGATTTTTATCCCTATTGTGCCAATGCTATTTTGCCCATTGAATAGGTACACTTTTCAAAAGAACTATAAGTGATAAAACAATGAAATTTTTACTGCGTGTATATAACATATATACCTCAGCTTACAAGTAAAATGAACATAATACCTCTAATGGTTTTTAAGAGAAAAATTTTTATTCTTACACTAGTAAAATTTAACTTTTTTGTACATTAATTAATATAAAACAGTTTCTGATCGTTTGGTGGTTCTCAATTTCTTGTAATAACTTATTACCATCTGTAGCACAAATTGACCAAATTTCATGTTACTAAGCCCATTAGTTTATCAAATAATGGTACCTGAAAGTAAAAAAAAAAGTAGTTTTGAGAAAAATCCATTTAAAGTTTAATATTGCAATTCTAGTATAGTTATTGATGAGAGTTACTTACCACTAACATTTTCCTGCAACATACTGAGCATCATCTGAATCATACTGATCTTCTTTTCTTTTCTTGGTCCCCCTTCAGTTCTGTCTGGCTTCTTTGTGCATTTTAAATTAGCAATATCTGCTTTGCGGATTCTCTCTTTATCTATTTGCACCACGGATTTTGCAGTATTTTCACAAGATTTTATGCCCAATAATTCCAAAACATCGAGTTTTCTAATTACAACATCACTGAAGCATAAAATAACATCATAAACACCAAATTTGACGGTTGTAAGCTGAACAAATACAGTTTTCGGTAAGCGGATCCAAATGACAGAATTCGCACATTCATTTAAATTTTGGGTTTTCCAATGAAGACATTTCTTCAACAGTGTATCTTTACAAAGGTCTCTAAATATGGGTTTAATTTCATTGATTACTGACGCAGGTAAAGAATGTTTGTCGTCATATCTGGCACTTCTCCTGTACTTGCACCAAGTGTCAGGATCATTCGGGCAAAGACGATGCGCCAGGAAAACCATCATATCTCATGAAAAAATTGTCGTATTTATATAGAACAAAAACTTTTCCACGCAGGAAAGACCAGGAATTTCAAATATGCTAAAATCTAGAAATCGAATTTTTGAATCCAACTTGCGTTCCGTCTCCCCTTAACTCGCTTTCGAGATTATGTGTTCTTAGTTTATTATCAACATACGCTGTCCAGTCACATTGGTGTGACCACCTGTCAAAGGCCTTTTGCAGCGAGGACCACTGCGAGACGTGCAGGAAGAGAGTCAGTGAGGTACCGACAGGGATGTGGAGTCATTCCGACACCACTGCCGTGGACTGCTGCGCTACGTTTCTCGGTTGATGACCGATGGTGCAAGCAGATCCATCAAGGTAGTCCCACATATTCTCGGTTAGGTTTAAATCCGGGGGGTTGGGTTGGCAGTGGAGAACGGTAAACTCGTGCTGGTGCTCTTCGAACCACGCATGGCCGCTGCAAGCGGTTTGACACGTTGCATTGTCCTGCTGATAGGTGCCACAGTGCCGAGGGAAAAAAACAAACTGCATGTGGGAGTGGATATGGTCCCCAAGGATAGATGCGTACTTGCGTTCATCCTTCATGGTTTCCAGAATGACGAGCTCACCTAGGGAGTGCCCTTCTGGCCGGACGCTCCCGGCGACTGGCAAGATGTTTGCTATCAGACGTTTCACGCCGTACACGCTAACAGCCGATAGAACATAAAATGTGGTTCCTCTTACAAGGCAACCTGTCGCAACTCAGTGGTCGTCCACCTGCGGCGTTGGCGTGCAGATTCCAGCCTTCGTCGCCGATGAGCAGCAGTCAGCGTGCATGTACGAACCACGAGTCTGCTGTGGAGCCCCATATGTAGCAACGTTCGCTGAACGGTCATTGAGGATACACCGTTGGTAGTTCTCTAGCAGCAAGTGTTTGCGGCCGTGCATAGCTCCACAACCGGCGTCCTCCCTGCTGTCTACGGCCCGTTATGCATCACACTTCTCTCGGCGCCGATTTTCGATAGCGCCATTTTGTCATGCACGGTATACTTTAACAATGGCGGCACACGAACACTTCTCGTTTTGGAAATGCTTCCGATCTTTGCTCAAATTCTAACGATCCTGCACTTTTTGACATCAGATACAATACTGGCCGTTAAAATTGCTACACCAAGAAGAAATGCAAATGATAAACGGGTATTCATTGCAGAAATATATTATACTACAAGTGACATGTGATTACATTTTCACACAATTTGGGTGCATAGCTCCTGAGAAACCAGTATCCAGAACAACCACCTCTGACCGTAATAACGGCCTTGATACGCCTTGGCATTGAGTCAAACAGAGCTTGGATGGCGTGTACAGGTACAGCTGCCCATGCAGCTTCAACACGATACCACAGTTCATCAAGAGTAGTGACTGGCGTATTGTGACGAGCCAGTTGCTCGGCCACCATTGACCAGACGTTTTCAATTGGTGAGAGATCTGGAGAATGTGCTGGCCAGGGCAGCAGTCGAACATTTTCTGTATCCAGAAAGGCCCGTACAGGACCTGCAACACGCGGTCGTGCATTATCCTGCTGAAATGTAGGGTTTCGTAGGGATCGAATGAAGAGTAGAGCCACGGGTCGTAACTAATCTGAAATGTAACGTCCACTGTTCAAAGTGCCGTCAGTGCGAAAGAGAGTTTATCGAGACGTGTAACCAATGGCACCCCATACCATCACGCCGGGTGATACGCCAGTATGGCGATGACGAATACACGCTTCCAATGTGCGTTCACCGCGATGTCGCCAAACACTGATGCGACATCAAGATGCTGTAAACAGAACCTGGATTCATCCGAAAAAAATGACGTTTTGCCATTGGTGCACCCAGGTTCGTCGTTGAGTATACCATCGCAGGCGCTCCTGTCTGTGATGCAGCGTCAAGGGTAACCGCAGCCATGGTCTCCGAGCTGATAGTCCCTGCTGCTGCAAACGTCGTCGAACTGTTCGTGCAGATGGTTGTTGTCTTGCAAAGGTCCCAATCTGTTGACTCAGGGATCGAGACGTGGCTGCACGATCCGTTACAGCCATGTGGATAAGATGCCTGTCATCTCGACTGCTAGTGATACGAGGCCGTTGGTATCCAGCACGGCGTTCCGTATTACCCTCCTGAACCCACCGATTCCATATTCTGCCAACAGTCATTGGATCTCGACCAACGCGAGCAGCAATGTCGCGATACGATAAACCGCAATCGCGGTAGCCTACAATCCCACCTTTATCAAAGTCGGAAACGTGATGGTACGCATTTCTCCTCCTTACACGAGGCATCACAACAACGTTTCACGAGGCAACGCCGGTCAACTGCCGTTTGTGTATGAGAAATCGGCGCCAACCTTGTGTGAATGCTCTGAAAAGCTAATCATTTGCATATAACAGCATCTTCTTCCTGTCGGTTAAATTTCGCGTCTGTGACACGTCATCTTCGTAGTGTAGCAAGTTTAATGGCCAGTAGTGTAATTCCTCTGTTTTCGCACTATGACAAGTAATGCATCGTTTTCCGCTTCCCCGATATGTTTTGTACACCTTCCAGTGCTAGTGCTGTTACCTGCCGTCAGTGAGTGGTCATTTCCCTCTGACGTCGAGCACAGGCGGCGGTAGCAATAATGTGACTGCATCTTGTAATTATCATCTCCTTTCGCCCGATCGCAGGTATTTTTTTCGACACTTCGCGCAGAACTATTCCACCTCTTGTCCTTCCACTGCTTTAGTTTGCATTAATTTCAGCACGTTGAAAATTATCTCATGCGCCTGGCTTCGAAGTATTATGCATCCTCCTCTTTCGAAGACATTGTCACAAGCTGCAAAAGCAGTGCGGGTGCGTGTGGTCTGCGTCACCTACGCCCCAGCTGACGCATTAATTTCAGCACGTTGAAAATTACCTCATGCGCCTGGCTTCGAAGTATTATGCATCCTCCTCTTTCGAAGACATTGTCACAAGCTGCAAAAGCAGTGCGGGTGCGTGTGGTCTGCGTCACCTACGCCCCAGCTAACGCCACTTCCTCAAGTAGATTAGTCCAGGCCGAAAACCTACTCTTGGACGTGATCCACAACGTTCCACTCGCACTGCACGTACGTGCCCTCACGTGGTATTTCGTGGACGAGCCAAACTGCCGGATGTGGCTCGTTAGCTGTGGTTAGCAGACCCCTGGTCTAGACTATACTGGTGCTATGAAATTCAGAGGCCGGCCGTTGCGGCCGAGCGGTTCTAGGCGCTTCAGTCCGGAACCGCGCTGCTGCTACGATCGCAAGTTCGAATCCTGCCTCGGGCATGGTTGTGTGTGATGTCCTTAGGTTAGTTAGGTTTAAGTAGTTCTATGTTATAGGGGACTGATGACCTCAGCAGTTCAGTCCCATAGTGCTCAGAGCCATTTGAACAATTTTTTGAAATTCAGCGACTATTCCTCATTTTGTAGAATTTTTCCATGGGGACTTCGCAAAGAATCCCATATTTGAAACGGCCCAGATTAGCATGATACGAAGCGCTGAATATTTTGATAAGTGCAGATATGAAGGAACATTTATCGTAAACATCCTGC
Organism: Schistocerca nitens; assembly: GCF_023898315.1. NCBI lineage: Eukaryota > Metazoa > Arthropoda > Insecta > Orthoptera > Acrididae > Schistocerca > Schistocerca nitens. The sequence goes on from NC_064615.1 coordinate 38,987,844, forward strand.
TGGTGGTGAGAGTCGAAGGAAGTCCATTCACTTTGCTGACTCGTGAAGCTTCTTTTACGCATATATCAATTAAACGAGGATCCACGCAGCACTGTGTTGTCATACGTATAACACCAATTCTCTATAACTATGTGCACTGACGTGACTGAAAGTCGGTTGTCCTACTAAATTTACTTATTGCATGCATCACATACAAAAACCTTCTGAATACTGAACTGTGTTATTGAAAGAAATGCCTGTACAAAGGAAAATTAGCTTTGTTCTTTCAGCACATCAGAGCTCTTGCATATTCCACCCAGCATGCAGCATGTCACTTCATTTTCCCTCATTGCCATATGATCATGTTCATTGGCAATGAAGCTCGTTACGCCTTTTGCCATTATACTTCCGTTTTTGAGGATAATACAAAATGGAAACTCTTTCCTGAGAAACTGAGGGCAAGAATCAAGCTAATAGCTTTTACTATAAACAATGCTACCCTCAGAATCGTACACCAAGAAGTTCTCAGAAGAGCTGGGATTAATGCGGCGAGTGAGATGAAACGTGGAATGAAGTATATACTGAAGTTTTCGAAAGACTGTTGAACACAATCTGAACATTTTTTTCAGTTAATTCTTTCACTAATCTGCTTGATTTGTTCCAGATTAATTTAGTAAGGATTAGTAGACGCGTTACAATCTAACAGTTGCAACTCTACATTGACTGGCAACGGGGCGCATGTTTATAGCAAACTATTAACCCTAAACTGTCTCTTCTACCGCCTCATGAAATACTTATAATTCTTCCTCAAACACCATGAACAACAAGCATTTTTATACACTCATTTGGGTGCAGAATGTAGAGGAACATCTATTCTTTGCTGTTATTCAAATGATCTGTTGTGCTCTTGTGGGGAGTCTGACAGAATGTTTTCGTTTAAGAGTTCCAATGGCTGTTAATGAAGCAGGGCTATCGGCGCATGCGCAGCGAGCCCGTGCCGAATGCCACATCCGGAGAACGGGACCCTTTCCGCGATCGGCAGTTTGCAGCGAATGGAAGTGACGGCGGGAGAGTCACTTAAAAGCTCATTAATTTTATATTTCAGCACCTGTTCATTTACACGTGAAAATTATAGAGGGTTCTACTTCAATTTTACAGCACTAAATTATTCGTAACTTAGCTGCGGCTACAACTGATTCCTTTTGACTCTTGTACCCACAAATACTTCACGATTTTATTTAACCTCCTAAGACAGAGTAGATATTTGATAATTTCATTTAGAGTGAACACTGAGATACTAATCTTCAAGAGCTATATAAACCACAGTGTAAATCAAATTACTAAAGATGCGGCAAGAGTAAAGATAATTGAAGACTTACATGTGCAACGAGTTACGCCAAAGTTAAGTTTTTTAACGGTTGAATTATGGGCATATTACACATACACGAAGTGTACATTAAAACACTGTGTTTAGTCGCAAATAAAGATATTTTATTGCGCTACAGGATGTATATCGGGCTCCCTGAGTTCATCTCAGGGCACAGTTTAGTTATTTACATAGGTTTCGCAGCTCCTGAATCAAACGTGCTCGTGAAAGTGTGCGTTGCTCTGTGTAACATGAATAGACGATTTTCATCACATGTAATTCTGTAAATTCTAGGCCGGCCGAAGTGGCCGTGCGGTTAAACGCGCTGCAGTCTGGAACCGCAAGACCGCTACGGTCGCAGGTTCGAATCCTGCCTCGGGCATGGATGTTTGTGATGTCCTTAGGTTAGTTAGGTTTAACTAGTTCTAAGTTCTAGGGGACTAATGACCTCAGCAGTTGAGTCCCATAGTGCTCAGAGCCATTTGAACCATTTGAACTTGCAAATACAGCAAATAATTCTGATATATTCTCAGGAGGTTTACTTGCACGTGTATCGTATTTCTTCCTGTTCTTTCGTAAGCCGTTTTCCTTGGGTTTTTTTTTTTTTTTTTTTTTTTTTTTTTTTTTTTTTGTTAATAGGAGTTCTACTCCAAAACATGATAGCACACGACGCATCGTTCACGTTTCAATAAAACACTCATATATGTAAACGAAAACAGTTTATTTTTCACAGGTGTTTCCAGTATAAACTTTCTTAATTCACTTCACAGACGCGTTCGTGGCAGTTGGTAAAAAAACGACCGGAAGAGCCTTAGCTTAACCAAATTTTCTCTTCCTTCTCTCAGTAACATGGAATTTGGGAAGTCTCTTACACCTGTTGAAATACACCACTTACGCCTTCGGTCCATCGACAGTGCGGTCATTAGAGACGGAGCACAAGCTCTGGTTACGACGGGATGGTGAAGGAAATCGGCAGCGTACTTTTCAAATGAATCATCCCAAAATTTGCCTGAAGCTATTCAGAAAGATCACGGTAAACCTAAATCTGGATCGCAGACGGAGATTTGAACTGGCGTCCCCCGGAGTGCGAGTACAGCGTGCTGTTAGCACTGCGCCATCTCCCTCGGTCCGTTATTGAATTCTCTCTTCATATTGCACTGAAGCAACTAAAGTCATGGGATACCTCCTGTTGCCCGGCGAAGTGCAGCAACCCGACACGGTATGGACTCAACAAGTTGTTGGAAGTTCCCTGTAGAAATATTTAGCCATGTTGTCTCCATAACCGTCCATAGTTGCGAAAGTATTGCCGGTACAGGATTTTATACACGAACTGACCTCTCAAATACGTCCCATAAATGTTCGGTGGATACGTTTTAGAGGAACTCGATGGCCAAATAATTCGCTCGTATTGTCCAGATGTTCGTCAACCCATTCGCCAACAATTGTGGCCCGATGACATGGCGCATTGTAATTCATAAAAATTCCATCGTTGTATTGCGAACACAAAGTCCATAAAAGGCAAAACATGGCTCCCATGTAGCGGAACATAACGATTTCCAGTCAGTGATCGCCTCAGTCGGGTCAGTAGACACAGTCCATTCCGTGTAAACACAGCGTACACGGTTATGGAGCCACGACCAGCTTGACAATTTGGAACCATGGTTTCGTGGGGTCTGCGCCACACGTGAACCGTACCATCACCTCTTACCAGCTGAAGTCGATACTTATCTGGTTTTCCAGTCGTCTAGGGTCCAACCGATAAGGTCACGTGCCCAGGAGAGGCGCTGCAGGCCATGCTGTGCTGTTAGCAGAGACACTCGCGTCAGTTGTCTGTTGACACAGCCCACTGACGTCAAATTCCGCCGCCCAGTCGTAACGGATACGTTCGTCGCACTTCCCACATTGTTTCCTGAGGTTACGCTACGCAGTGTTGCCTGCCTGTTGGCACTGACAAGTCTACGCAAACGGCACTGCTCTCGGTCGTTAAGTGAAAGACGTCAGCGACTGCGTTGTTCGTAGTGAGAGGTAGTACCTGAAATTTTGTATTCTCGGCGCTCTCTTGACACTGTGAACCTAAGAACATTGAATTTTCTTGCGATTTCCGAATTGGACCGTTCCATGCGTCTGGCTCCAACTATTCTGCGTTCAGAGTCTGTTAACTCCTGCCGTGCGACCGTAAACCTTTCCGCATGAATCATCTGAGTACAAATGACAACTCCGCCAACGAACTGCCGTTTTTGCCCACATCTCGTGGTCGTGCGGTAGCGTTCTCGCTTCCCACGCCCGGGTTCCCGGGTTCGATTCCCGGCGGGTCAGGGATTTTCTCTGCCTCGTGATGGCTGGTTGTTGTGTGCTGTCCTTAGGTTAGTTAGGTTTAAGTAGTTCTAAGTTCTAGGGGACTGAGGACCATAGATGTTAAGTCCCATAGTGCTCACAAGGGAACCTCCCCATCGCACCCCCCTCGGATTTAGTTATAAGTTGGCACAGGGATAGGCCTTGAAAAACTGAACACAGATCAATCGAGAAAACAGGAAGAAGTTGTGTGGAACTATGAAAAAAATAAGCAAAATATACAAACTGAGTAGTCCATGCGCAAGCTAGGAAAAATCAAGGAGAGTGTCAGCTTACGAGCGCCGTGGTCCCGTGGTTAGCGTGAGCAGCTGCGGAACGAGAGGTCTTTGGTTCAAATCTACCCTCGGGTGAAAACTTTAATTTTTTATTTTCAGGTAATTATCAAAGTTCAGGCACTCACACATAATCAACTTCGCTCTCCAAAGTTCCAGGACATGTTCAGATTTGCTTGGACATATGCAGGATTTGACAGTCTACGCACGGAAACATTTGAAAACGTAAAAAACATGTTTTGACAGAGCACAGGGAAAACTGTGCGACTGTGAAACTGTTGCATTGATTTGTTGCAGTTTATGTGACAAACTCTTATGTTTTCATCACTTTTTTGGGAGTGATTATCACATCCACAAGAAAACCTAAATCGGGCAAGGTACAAGAATCTTTTTACCCATTCGCCAAGTGTGCAAGTTAGGTGGGTCGACAACATATTCCTGTCATGTGACGCACATGCCGTCACCAGTGTCGTAAAGAATATATCAGACGTGTTTTCCTGTGGAGGAATCGGTTGACCTATGACCTTGCGATCAAATGTTTTCGGTTCCTATTGGAGAGGCACGTCCTTTCGTCTACTAATCGCACGGTTTTGGGGTGCGGTCGCAAAACACAGACACTAAACTTATTACAGTGAACAGAGACGTCAATGAATGAACGGAGAGATCGTAACTTTGCGAAAATAAAGAAAGTAAAATTTTCACTCGAGGGAGGACTCGAACTAAGGAGCTCTCGTTCCGCAGTTGCTCACTCTAACCACGGGACCACGGCGCTCTTCAGCTTATCTTGTCCTTGATGTTGCCTATCTTGGACATGGACTACTCAGTTTGAATATTTTGCTTATTTTTTCATAGTTCCACACAACTTCTTCCGGTTTTCTCGATTGATCTGTATTTAGTTTTTCAAGGCCTATCCACTGTGTCAATTTATAACTAAATCTGAGGGGGGTGCGATGGGGAGGTTCCCTTGTCAGAGCCATTTGAACCATTTTGAACTGCCCTTTTAATAGCTCGTGTATGCGACACTACGGTCATCTGTATATGTGCAGATCTCTATCTCTTCGAAAGACTTAATTTCCTGAGCACCTCTGTTACATTTTCTTGTGGGCTGTACTGACTCATTACGATCATAGTACAGGCTCTCTGAGTTCGTTTGATACGTGCTGAAATGCCTACTCGTTAGGAATTCCAGTGCTGAAGAACTGCTGAACATCTGGTTACATTGGCGTCTTGCCCGCGGTTTCCTTTACAGGTACGCGATACTACCGTAATCTGTATGTGCGCATATCTCTATCCCATGACTTTTGTCACCTCATTGTATATTATGGCGTAATAAAAGCAACAATAGGGTATCAATAATTATAGCAAGAACAACTGCGCTATGATTACGACTGTCAAAACTACTGTACATACCTCATTACGCATCATTGATAAGACTGCTGAAGCTCCGAAAATAAATGTCTGCAGCACTCACAGACTCATCGCTGACGTCACCGATCTTTCTAGGAAAGTAAACAGGAATGTACAGTAAGAAGGGAGAAGGATTAGGGAATAAAATCCTGTCGACGACGAGGTCATTAAAGACGGGATTCAAATTGGGATTGGGGAAGAATATCAGCCATATTTTCTTTAAGGGAACCATCCCGGGATTGCCGGCCGCGGTGGCCGTGCGGTTCTAGGCACTCCGGTCCGGAGCCGCGCTGCTGCTACGGTCGCAGGTTCGAATCCTGCCTCGAGCATTGGTGTGTGTGATGTCCTTAGGTTAGTTAGGTTTAAGTAGTTCTAAGTTCAAGGGGACTGATGACCTCAGCAGTTGAGTCCCATAGTGCTCAGAGCCATTTGAACCATCCCGGGATTTGTCTTAAGTGATTTACAGAAATCACACAGAACCTAAATCGAGATCACCGGATGGGGACCGCCATTGTCCCTAACGCTATCCCACGGTGAAACCACTGCAGTACCTCACCGAAAGACCTGGATGAAACTTCCAGTTAGTGTAATGAATGGTAGCTGTCTTTAAATATGGATAAACGCAAAATACTGTCGATAACGAAGAGACAGAACCCGATAGCGTGCGATTATAGTTTAATGGTGAACTGGTGAAGACGGTCACATCATTTAAATATCTACCTTAACAGTGCGCAGTGATATGAAATGGCACGAAATAGGTGTTTGGAAAGGGGATTTGTTTGGAGGGTTTCGGGAAACTGCAGTGTATCTGTAAAGGGAACCGCGTGCAAGACGCTAGTGTAACCAGATGTTCAGCAGTTGTCCAGCACTGGAATTCCTAACAAGGAGGCATTTGAGCAGATATCGAACGAACTCAAAGACCCTGTACTATGATCGTAATGAGTCAGTACAGCCCACTAGAAAATGTAACAGAGGTGCTCAGGAAATTAAGTCTTAGGAAGAAAGGCGACGTCTTTCTCGCGAAACTTCTTTTGGTAGCTTGTAGAGAGTCACTGTTAGAGGTATACGTTTCAGGACTGTTGCTGCCCCCTCTCGTATCATATCGCAGGGTTAAATATTTTCACAAGCCACAAGGTGAAAGGGTGCATTACGACTCATTCGGATAGTCCCGTTTTTCTTTGTTAAATACTCAAATGTAATAAGTAATAGGATAGAAAACCGTCACACGGAAATACACACACACACACTCAAAAAGCACACACACAAAAAAGGAATCAGGGCTGAAGAAAGTGAACGCAGATGACTGACGATGGATGCTGAGAGGGAGATAAGGTACAGGAAACTAACGTGTGAGATGGAGAGAGGGTTGAAGAAAAGTAGGAAACGCTTATGCTGTTTCGCGTGTACAAGAGTGCCCAGATTACATGAATAAAGAAGCTGCGTTTAAGCAAACTGATTTGGTCTCTATACCTGGGTGATTACATCTTGTGTGGAGACTGATAGTAGCTAGTTCCAGAAATGTATGGCTGTGAGTAAGAAGAAGCTAAAGACACATCGACACCGATGATGCGTTTAACAAGTAAGATCTTATAAATTTTACAGTTATGGTAGATTTTTAAGCAGGTGATACGGTGTTGCACGAGAAACTGGAAGGAGCAGACAGATATGGAGGCGGTGCTATTTGTCTTGCAACAATTGCCACCGGAGATACAAGTAAGTGCCAAAAACAGACGTAGTTTGTCAAGAATTTGCAGGCAGCTGTGGCTTACCTGTTGGATGTTCACGGCGAGATCTGGCGTGGAGCGTGTCTTCGGCTGCCGCACTGACCCGCAAACGCGAACGAACCCGCGAGCACACCACCGAGCGACGGAAGCCGCGCGCGTCGACTGCCGCTGCGACAGCCTCTGCCCACGCCGCTGGCCAGGAGAGCCCGGGGGTGGGGCGAGGAAAGGCCCGCTGGCGAAACCGCGGCCATCACGCCCCATCACTTTCCCGGCCTCTCAGCCATTTCCTAGTCGCAGGGCACGCTGTGATTGACCGTCAAACGGAAAGAGAGCAGACCGTTGCATAGGTGATCACTTACAAGGGGAGGCCACGACGTTTGGAACGCGGATTTACTGCAGACTTCGTACACTCGTAGTACTCCACAAGGACAACGAAATGTGTAAGCAGTAGCGCGTACTTCTCAAGCGTTATTGAGACAATCGCAAGATAATTTCGGTCGTCAAATATGTACCTGTGCGTGGCCATTTTTACCACGAACCGAGTGGTTAGCGTTCAGGCACCGTAATCGCTGTATCGCTGGATCGAGTCCCGATCGTCAGTTTTTATTTTATTTTCAACAGCCATTTTCTTTACTATTTATATTACAATTGATGTAATGGGACAAATACGTGTAATCGGATGATTTTTTATTAAATTTACGATGTTATTCGGCAGTCTACAAATTTTTATTATCACAAATAATATGATATTCATAACTTTGTTCTCCATGTTTTGACGAAAAATACCATCCTTCAACATGTACTCGTAATGTCGAAAGCGACGATTAATTGTACATCCGCCGGCCGAAGTGGCCGTGCGGTTAAAGGCGCTGCAGTCTGGAACCGCAAGACATCTACGGTCGCAGGTTCGAATCCTGCCTCGGGCATGGATGTTTGTGATGTCCTTAGGTTAGTTAGGTTTAACTAGTTCTAAGTTCTAGGGGACTAATGACCTCAGAAGTTGAGTCCCATAGTACTCAGAGCCAATTGTACATCTTCCGAAAACCGCGTGTGCCGGTCAAAACTTGCAGGTAATAGGTAGTTTCTGGCTCCTTCCAGGTATAAGGGATTTCTCAAATCACGTACAACCATACATTTTCAGTATCACTTTATGCGTTTGGTCGTTTACTAACTGATACTTATGAATATTATATTATTTGTGATAGTAAAAATTTGTAGACAGCCAAATAACACTGTAAATTTAATAAAATTTCATCCGATTACACGTATTTGTCCCAATATACCAATTGTAATATAGATAGTAAAGAAAATGACTGTGTTGAAAATAAAAAAAAGAAACTGACGAACGGGACTCGATCCATCGATCCAGCGACTATGGGGCTTCAAAGATAACCACTTTTTTTCTTTTTTTGTTGCATTTTGTTCGTTATTGATCGTTGTGTTTGGTCGTTGCGGACGTCGCAAGACATCCTGTTCTAGTTCGGTGGTTGATCCTTCCACTCAGTTTTTTATTGCAGAGGCCAACCGGCTCTCTGACCGAAAACGCTGAGCTACCGTGCCGGCTGTTACCACTCGGCTGCCGCCACTTCATGGTAAAAATGGCCACGCGCAGGTATATATTTGACGACCGAAATTATCTTGCGATTTTCTCAATAAGGCTTGAGAAGTACGCACTACTGCTTACACATTTTGTTGTCCTCGTGGAGTACTACGAGTGTACGAAGTTTGAAGTAAATCCGCGTTCCAAACGTCGTTGCCTACCCTTGTTAGTCCTGCTTCTCGCACCGCAAGCGGACATGAACGGCAAGTGATGCGGGTCACACGATCGAATAATAAACAACAGCGCAAAAAAACAGTAATTTGTCCGCAGTACCGGCCGTTGTGGCCGAGCGGTTTTAGGCGATTCAATCTGGAACCGCGCGACCGCTACTGTCGCAGGTTAGAATCCTGCCTCCGGCATGGATGTGTGTGATGTCCTTAGGTTAGTTAGGTTTAAGTAGTTCTACGTTCTAGGGGACTGATGACCTCAGATGCTAAGTCCCATAGTGCTCAGAGCCATTTGAACCATTTTTTGTCTGTAGTGCACTACAAAATTCCATTTTTCTTGGAATGCCAGCAACCAACAAAGAGGTACATTTTTTGCCATTGTTACCTGGAATCGTTCTCCAAAATCGGTTTTACAAAAGTAAAGTGATTCACTTGTTTTGTATCTTCCTTTAAATTTTGTGTCATGTTTTTTTTTCATTTTTTAATTTTGAAATACGAGAGGCGTTCAGTAGGTTGGTTTTATTCAGAACTCCGATGCAGAATATTATTCCCTACTCTTTTGGCAACAAAACCATATTTTTCAACATAATCTCCGTTCAATGTCACGCCACGTTACCGCGAGGGCCTGTATGCACTCATGGTACCACCAGTGCTCGACGTCGAAGTCCGTGTCTTGTTGCCTGAGTTACATCACCCACGTACTGCTTCCCTCGGAGTGGATCCCTCCTTGTACCAAACAGGTGGAAGTCGAAGGTGCGAGATCCGGGCTGTAGTGTGGATGAGGAAGAACAGTCCAGTGAAGTTTTGTGAGCTCCCCTCGAGTGTGTAGACTTGTCTGACGCCTTGTATTGGCTTGGAAAAGCAGAAGTTCGTTTCATATTTGTGACAGCGAACACGCTGAAGACGTTTCTTCAATTACCATAGTTTAGAACAATGCTTTTCATAGTTGATCTTTGTGCCACGAGGGACGACATCAAACAGAATAATCCCTTCAGAGTCTCAAAACACAGTCGCCATGACTTTATCGCCTGATGGTGCGGCTTTGAACTTTTTCGCCGGAGGAGGGGTGGTGCGGAACCACTCCATGGATTGCCGGATTGTTTCCGGTTCCAAGTGATGAGCGGCTGTGACGATGTTCGACGAAAAATTGTCATGGTCAGGCTCGTTACACGCAGGTATGAGGGTAATCCCAAAGGTAAGGTATCCTATTTTTTTTATAAGTACTCGTACATAAACCTGTTTATTTCTAAAATGGTTTACGTCAGTTTACAGCTTGAACATTTAGCTATTTTTCAACATAATCACCATTTCTGTCGATGCATTTTTGTAGACGCGGCGGCAGTTTTTGTATGCCCATGTCAGACCAGCTCGCCGCCATGCTGTTGAGAAAGTTATGAACCTCTTCTTTCATCTCGTTGTCGGAGCTGAATCGCTTTCCGGCCAAATGTTCTTTTAACCTAGCGAACAGGTGATAGTCACTGGGCGCCAAGTCAGGACTATAGGGTGGGTGGGTGATTATGTTCCCCTGCAACTGTTGCAGGAGAGCAACGGTTTGCCGAGCGATGTGTGGGCGAGCGTTGTCGTGGTCAATGTGTACGCCCTTGCTCAACACTCCTCTTCTCCGGTTCTGAATTGCCTGTTTGGGTTTTTTCAGAGTCTCACAGTGCCTGTCAGCGTTAATTGTGGTCCCAGAGATTCAGCTCCGACGACGAGGTGAAAGAAGAGGTTCATAACTTTCTGAAGAGCACGGCGGCGAGCTGGTATGACATGGGCATACAAAAACTGCCACAGCGTCTACAAAAATACATCGATGGAAATGGTGATTATGTCGAAAAGTAGCTAAATGTTCAAGCTGTAAACTGATGTAAACCATTGTATAAATAAGCAGGTCTATGTACTCATACAAAAATAGGAGACCATACTTTTGGCATTACCGTCGTAATTCCGCGCTTATCGCCCTTCGTTGCTCTTCACGGTCTTGTGTTAAGCGGTGAGGAACCCAGCGGGCAGACACCTTTCAGTACCCCAACCGGTCCACGAGTGTGTCAGCACTGCCAACAGAGTCGTCCAGTTGAGCAGCGAGGTGTTTGATTGTGATACGTTGATCACCACGAATGAGAGTGTCCGCACGTTCCAACAATGCAGGAACAACAGCTGTGTTCGGCCGGCCGGTACGCGGGAGATAGGACAGGTTTGCGCGACCTTGTTGCGATGATGACAGACGGCTCGCCCAACGAATCACCGTGCTTTTGTTCACTGCCAAGTCTTCGTAGACATTTTGCAAGCGCCTATGAATATATGCAGTGCTCTGTTTTTCCACCAAAAGTGCTTGGAACGAACCTCCATTACAGACGCTATTTTGAAGGCAATGTACAGCGCCGCCACCTATGAGAACTTTATGAAACTGTAGGAGTCGAAGTAGCAATACTGTACGAAGTCCCTCAACAAATTCCACAGTTTCTCAAACAAAATTGGCGGAGAAAAAAATGTGTTGCATCATTTACTGAACGTACCTCGTATTAAGGTGAGAGTGCAGCGGCAGAAATAGTGCAGTTAAGATTGGTGAGCGACTGTTTGGGTCGTAGTATGCTCTAGTTAACAGCGTAAAAAGTGCCAGCCTGCAATCTTGTTCTTGTACGTGAACTGATGGAGTTGCAGGGGGCAGAGGGAGCCGTCACCGGCCAGCACTTACACTTGTATTGTACTCATCATTTCGTCATCATTCATGAAAATGGCGAGATTGGACTGAGAAAAGGTTGGGAATTTGTACGGGCGCTGATAACCGCGCAGTTGAGCGCCCCACAAACCAAACATCATCATCATCATCATCGTCATCATGATTAGACTGCCGTGGCGAGAGGAGCGGCGCAGAGCCAAGAATTTATATATACTGTGTCTCTACTTTGTGTCTCGTACCGAGCGTGTACGAAAGTTCAAATGACGGCAGAGAATAACGAACATTTATATATTTCCTACATTCGGAAGTAAATTTTGTAATCTAAGATCAAATTAACATGTACAACAAACAAATTTCACTTCACTTATCGAAAAATTAACATTCAGCAACGACTATTATAGATGATAACTTTTGAATTCTTGGGTGCCATCGCTGGAAACGGAATACTATCGGAGGAAAGTATTCGCGTTCTGCCGATTTCGAACCAGGGAGCCAAGCGCACGAGATGAAATGGAAATAGTTGTGAACAGTCATACGCGCGAATAGTTCTTGCGGATGGGACAGAGCTAATGTTGGCTGCTTCCATTTATGTAAGTGGCAAAAGAGCGGTTGTCTGGGTCTCGGGACTACCAGCTAATTTCAACAAAACATTAACAAAGACGTCACGACTAATTTGTAGTGGATGTCAAAGCTCTACCTGATGTGCTAATTGAAAGTGATTGTGAGAAATGTTCATTGTCAGTAAGAACCAAGCGTATACACTTCCCTTTCATTAATTAATGGACCTGGGAATTAACTGTTCATCATTGCTGCCATGAAGCCTCTTTACGCTTTGTGTCCCATTATAACAGTATCACAATTTAAAATTATTTGTTCAGATTCTAGGTGATACCACGTCAGACAATTCAACGTCCTCAGGGGGAAAGCCACTCCTTCTTTGATAAATAATTCTGATCGTTGCGTCAACGTCTCTATACCAACAAAAAAAAAATGAAGCGATCGTATGGCATTGTTGGCAGGGAGGCCCCATGCGCGGAAGTTGGGCCGCCGTATTGCAAGTCCTTTTTAATTGACGCCTCTTCGGCGACTTGCGAGTCAATGATGATGAAAGACACACGCAACACCCAGTCATCACGAGACAGAGAAAATCCCTGACCCCGCCGGGAATCGAACCCGGGACCCCGTGCGTGTGAAGCGAGAACGCTACCGCAAAACCACGAGCTGCGGACTCTATATCAACAGTTCCGTTCTAAATTTAAAAAAAAATTGTTAATTGAAACTGCAAAATTAAACTTACTCACTCTTAATATGTTAGTCGCAACTATGGAGGAGGTGAGTAGCTTTTGAACGTCCAGCAGCGGCGGATGTTTGCCCTGGTCGCATCCACAAGATGAGTGTTGCCTTGTCAAGTACGTGACCAGCGGAAAAATGCTCCTGTTTATTTAAGACTGACTGAAAAGTGGGGTACCAGCTGCCTCATTCTGCCCTCCTCAGCGCCTTTAGAGATTTCAAAAAATTTCGCTTGTGAACTTATTCGCACTTTTTTAACATGCAACTCATCTTAAACTCCACAAGCTTCCATAACAGTAACTCACACCCACTCCATCGCTATAAGTCGCCTATACCCATCCATCCCAAGTTGCCCTTTCTCACTCACTCATTCAGTTCAAATTATCGTCATTATCTCTTTGTGTCTCTCTGTCATTGTCTCCTGCGTCACAGCCACAGTCCCCTTCGTTCCGTCCTACTACTATAGTCTTCTCTCACTGTCGCTCTGTCCCTCCTGGTCTTTCTCACTGCTAATATCTCATTCCTTAATTGCTACTGCTGCTATCTCTTCTCCTTGTCGGTGTCTCTCTTCCTCGTTGTCATTGTCACATACTCTGTCTCTTATTATCCTTGGCTCTCACCCACTTCGACTTACATTTTCTCTTTATATTCCCCCCCCCCCCCCCCAACTGGCGCTGCCTGCTTCATTCTCTTGTTATAGCTGTTCTGTCATTGTGCTGTGACCCTCTCTTCCTCTCACACTGCCATTGACTCCTTCGTTTTTTTCATAACACAACCGCTATCTTCCAGTATTTATTATGTTTCTGTCTGTTTTCCACTGCCACTGGCTTCTTCTCTCTCAGCACAGGAATGCCCGAATACGTTCCCATGCCCAAAGTTTTGGGAAAAAGTTTGAAGGTGCGGAGGAAGATAGAATGAGGCAGCTGGGACCCCACTTTTCATTTACAGTCTTCTCAATAAACAGGAACATATTCGCGTTTTCTGTGCTCCGATATGAGCTTTTTTCCGCTGGTTCTATTGTTTTCCCTGCTGCAGCAGTGCATGTAACTCATATGAAAAGAAATGTATTGGCCAGTAAACTTTAGATAGTTTACCTACGTGAAACTGAAATAACGCAAAAGTATTTTACATCTTACACTGGATTTTAGGTGAAAAAAATGTAGCATATGCCTCAGTACTACAGCAAGAGACCCCAGATGATAACGGATATACTTTACAGCGTATTTCTGTGTGCTCATACAAGACTTTTCGTGAAGAAGTAGGATATGGTTCAAATGGTTCTGAGCTCTATGGGACTTAACAAAAAAAATGGTTCAAATGGCTCTGAGCACTATGGGACTCAACTGCTGAGGTCATTAGTCCCCTAGAACTTAGAACTAGTTAAACCTAACTAACCTAAGGACATCACAAACATCCATGCCCGAGGCAGGATTCGAACCTGCGACCGTAGTGGTCTTGCGGTTCCAGACTGCAGCGCCTTTAACCGCACGGCCACTTCGGCCGGCTGGGACTTAACATCTCAGGTCATCAGTCCCCTAGACTCGGACTACTTAAACCTAACTAACCTAAGGACATCACACACATCCATGCCCGAGGCAAGATTCGAACCTGCGACCGTAGCGGTCGCGCTGTGCTAGACTGAAGCGCCTAGAACCGCTCGGCCACAACGGCCGGCGAAGAAGTAGGATAACTTTGAACATCTGTATCTTGTAGACTGATACAGGTAAGAAGAAAAATTGTAAGGTTGTTTGAAATCGGGATCTTAGGAATGTATAGTAAAAATTTCAGCCTTTTGCTGTGCATAGCCGTCTGGGAAGAATCGGCTGGATTTTGATCAGCTGGTGACGGAGAAAAAAATAGTAAAAAAATCCTTTTTGTTCGGTTTTCCAAACAACCACCTACGAACTAATAGTACCTCTCTAAGTCCCATCAAGCCCACCGTAGAATACTGAAAACGCATAAAAAACCAACCGATTTTGTCCATTTGCCTAAGCAAGACTAAGTGTGCAGTATTCGTACTTTGACCCTGTGCTGTATGATAGTGACACTAAGCTGGGTACACAAATGATCCATAGCCCAAGGACTGTCGGAAATATTTGACTCCCGAGGTATGAATACCAGAAAATCCAGTTTTTATGCGCGGCGTTTTGTAACATATTAGGTATGCATGTTTTCGCATACATACCTAAAAAGAAATGACGGCACATAGCCTCGTCAGTGTTCAGTAGAGTACGGAACTTAAAAGTGCCATCTGATGGGTGCGGAACCATCAGCATGAGTACGACAGACTGCCACTAACTAGACTGCCACTAACTCGTGTGAAAGCCGGGACGTTTCCAAATATTTTGACGCCGGCCTTGGCGAGTAATGTGTTTGCTCCTTTCCGCCTCCCCCCTCCTTCCCAAAGAAATAACTCTAAGCTGTAACAAGAAATTGTTCATATGAATAGTACGACGATCATGACTTCATCAGAAGGTGTTTTAATAAAGAGATTTGATTATAAAAATGAGGAATTGGGAAATAACAAATTATCAATGTGTGTGTCAGACTTCTTCTTCTTTTCAAATGTAAATTATCACGTTATTGTTTGTTTCATTTGCCTGCAGTTGTGAGTCTGTACGGACGTGTCTTCACTGTCATAGCGTTAGTTGCGAACCATTAGAGGACAGCGGCCCCTGTGAGGGCATTGTGGAACGCCGCGTGTCATTGTCGAGCTTGACTGCAAAGGTAACGTTTGCATACTATGTCACTCATAAGGCGAAACAACTAATAACGCAAAGCCACAGAAGAAAAAACGCATTTTGTTGTAAATTTGAGGTTTCTGGTCAAATTTGGTGCCCCTTCGGTTTCCGCATTTTATGCGGTAGCCTCGTTTGGCTACATGCTCTTAAGAATGTGCTGGAAACCTTAAACTGTGTTCAATAAACAGATACAGCGGTTACTTTCAAACAAGATCATTTTCTCCTGTAAGTAAGCAGATGTAGAGTGACGTCAGTGTAATAACCCAAATGTTGTTAAATATCGATGTACATGACGATCATGAATAAACAATACTAGTGAACCTGATGGCTCGGTTTTTTACTTGCAGTATTCTTTCAATCTGAACGAAGTTATGTCACAGTTATTACCTCATATGACCTCAGGAAATGCAAGGATCAAAATAGAAAGGTTTCGTTGTATCAACGGTGCAGTCTGTGAACGGTATCATTGTCATAAATCTTCAGTAACAAGTGCTTCAGTTAATGACTGGGCCATTGTTGGAGAGTTGAACTCTAAGAAACTAAATGTACCGAACGTACTGAATGTTCTGAGAGCTTTTAGTCTGATAGTCTGTGTTTCATTGTAATTAGGAGCCAGTATTGTCAGTCGTGAACAAGTTCTTTTTTAACAATACATGATTTGATTTAGTATTCCGCACGCAGTAACTACATCACCTGACCAAGATTTACCATGGGTTATTCGAGATTGTAAGCCAAGTGGCGCAGCGGAACGTTCTCTTGTACCCCCATAAATTCGCTGAAATTTGAGCCAAAAGGGGAAAGATCTGTAACAGCCCGTCTGAACACTTGTGTAAGAATTAAACGTGCTAAATTAAATTTAAAAAGACGAATTAGAAGAGCCAGTCGTACGAGCTGCGATCCACACTGTCCAGATAAAGATACGTAAAGTAGATAATCAGCGATGCACTGCCCTGAATGTAATAATGGCTGTTGACTAAATAGCCTGCCACAGAATGCCCTAATACAAACACACCTTAGAAACTTCAATGTCACGTCCTGAGTATTTGCTTAATTGATGAATATGCAGCAGCGCTGCTCTGGTGTGATAGCAGAGTTCATGGGAACATTTCGTCGCTAACGGCAACAGCACAAAAATTAATCTTAGAGACACATACACGAATATATTTAAGAGCATTTTTACTTCTGAATGAAAAGAAGGTTAGGGTTTCGCGTCCCGTCAACCTCGAAGTCATTAGAGAGAGTAATTGTAAAAAACACTGTCAAAAAGTGACTGCTGAACTTAGTATGTGTGTAAATAACTCGGCAATGGTGGGACCTAAACAAACATACATATACTGGAAGCTACTGCTAAATCTCTTCCGAATCAGGTGCGTACAGACCGGAACTTCATCCAATGGAATCGCACTATGAGCTCCCACGAATCCAGCTCTCGTCAATTATACTCACGTTTATTTGTCCTTCCAAAGTCCTTGATACATTCAATTTGATACATGACAGACTCACAGCACTGAACTGAACTGAACTGAACTGAACTGGCGCTGCATGGCAGCGTTCCCTACTTATACTTCACAAACAATGAGTGTTTCTGATATTCGTTATTACAGTATCGTGAAATTAATAGTTACAATTAAAATTTACAAATATACAAAAGGTTAACAATGAGAGGATGTACAAAATAAAATATCATTTTGTTACGTAAAATTTCAGGTTAGAAATCGTACAATTTAATCTTTAAAAGTAAATATGAGTTATTTACAATAATGCGTTTTGTTAATTTAAAAAATACGATTTAATTACCGCACAGAAAATGTTCCTAGCATTTGCATTATATTGCACAAGCTGTTTGATTTTTCTACGACAGTAAAATTTCGAAATATGTGTCCAAACGTAAGTAATGTAGTTAATTACGAGTGCTGACAATGATCAGTTAATTATTTTGGTAATGATATTAGCTCTGGTTTTCCAAATTTGGGTGTGAAGTTACATATTGCTACAAATAACGTAATTTTAGCTTTGGTTCTACCTTTTTTGATTAAATTACAATAACTTTTCCAAATAGAAATTTCGAGATCAATTTACAGTTCAGTTTTTGTAATTTTACGTATCTTGCCTGGTTCTGGTTTCCGCTCAGTTCAGAGTGACAACACACAATTGTAAAGCAACACTTTCTTGAGCAGACGGTGGTAGAAATTCGACTTATTAATTGATTGAAAATGGGACTGTTTGGCAAACTCAGATTCCTTCACAATTATAATCATCTTAAGAAAATCATCCACTACTTTATTAATCATATGACGGTGTATATGTGTTAAAAAAAACATCTATTACACCTGAGGTAGAGATAAGTAGTGGCTATGAATACTATTCTGCGGAAACATAGCATAACGTGTCTAGCCGCTTTTTTGCGTAGCACTGGTCGAGGTTTTCTTTAGCTGGTTTTCTGATGCGCTGCGTGTTTTTATTTTCGCCACTTTCGAGCAGTACCGACTTTCCGTTGCCGCAAGGTAAGTCATGAAAGTCATCAGATTAGTATCAGCCAGAACATAATAAGACAATCTACATTTAAGCTTTGCATTTCAAAACTTTACCAGGTTCTGTTTAGGTAAAGTCTTATTCGTAGAGTGTAGCGTTACATTTGCGTGTATCTCATCTAATGTTTGGAATTTTATTTAGTCTGTTTGCGTACATTAATTTACAGGGCATTTTAATAGAAGCATTTTGGATATTTATTCTTTCAAAATTCGTTTTCTAATTTTATGTATAACTTTTATTCTGTTAATTTTGTGTGTTGCAAGTGTAAGTCACATACTGTGACGTCACACATTGTACTAATGTTCACTGCACTCGGCTATGTAGACAGGACAGCTTGTTTAGTACACAGTCTTACGTTACCGGATTATGTTTGATAAAAGTTAATTGCAATACAGTTGTTCAGCTTCAGTTGGATTTGACAACTCTTTTTATCTTATAGGATTTTTGTAATCACACCACTTGCCTTGTTCAGGTTCACGTACAACACAGACATACACAAAGTTAAAGAGTAACAAACCAGTCCAGTTTACAACGCGCAAGAACAACACATCAGACACTTCTACTGAAATTGGCGGGAGAGCTTTGACTTCCACTTGAGTCATTTGTAGCGCGATCTGTCTCCGCGTGCGATTAAATAGTGATGGAGGAGGTTTTGTCCCTTTCTGTTACTAAGTTGCATGTGTCTTTTCCAACATTAGTGTGGGCTTATTCTCCCTTTTTGTGTGGATTCTCTGCTCTGACATCACTACCTTTGACGTCATTCGCCTGGTGTTTGCCTTGCAATTCTATGTAAGCCTGACTGAGGGAATAAGTAGAGATTATTGTTAACATAATGCTAGGCCTTTTATCCCACGTGGTTTATCAACCATTGTAGTAAATTCACAGTCTTAATCGGAGTTGCCTTTCAAATGTCTCCCTCCTCCATGTATCCACATGTCCTTTAAATCTTCGAGCGAAAGTAGCTGATTTCAAGTGAATTTCTAATCAGATTTTATTCATAACGAATGTCTCTGAGAAGGAAATTTCTTCTTAGTGCAGCCGAGCCGTATTACTGGGGTCTAACAGTTGCGTAAGCTAATTTTAAGGCCTTGGTAAAATATTCCAGCCGGATGACACACCACGCGTGGTGGCCAATAGTAAAACGAGAGTTATTTGCTCCTTTATTTCGATACGCCAGGGTAAGCATCAAAGTCCATGTTATACGGCAGCTTGCGCTACTGCTTATGTATAATAATAACCAGTCTTCCTGCGTTATTTTCTTCACGCAGAGCGAGGTCAGAGTTAAACGAGAGTAATAGTGAGCTCGTATATCATTTTTTCCGCCGTATTAGAAATAGAGAAAGAACCTTCCACTCTGAGGTTCCTGCAAACTTTTAAGTAAAAAAAAAATAAATTGTGTGACAAGGGCCTCCCGTCGGGTAGACCGTTCGCCTTGTGCAAGTCTTTCCATTTGACGCCACTTCGGCGACTTGCGCGTCGATGGGGATGAAATTATGATTAGGACAACACAACACCCAGTCCCTGAGCGGAGAAAATCTCCGACCCAACCGGGAATCGAACCCGGGCCCTTAAGATTGACATTCCGTTGCGCTGAGCACTTTTTTTTTTTTTCGTTGCATATGCTCGGGGCGGATGTCAAAAGACAAACGTTTCAGTTCGTCGTTGATCCATTAACTCAGTTTTTTTTTTTGTTATAAAGGGCAGCTAACACTCTGACCGAACACGCTGAGTTACCGTACCGGCTATCACTCAGCTACCGGGGGTGGACAACTTTTAAGTAAAAATTTATAATAGGATTAGTAGCCTTCCAGTTTAAATTACGTGAAGTTGCACTGTAATTTTGGAATGGCAAAACGAAGAGTTTTGTTAAAATTTGGTGGTAATGCAATTAATACACATAAGTTCAAATTTATACAGTAATCAGGTTGTTAATTATGAAGTTATTACGCAGGATATAATTAATTCAACTCACTAAGCTAAACATAATCGTTTTGATCAATTTGAATCTGCGCTACTATCCATACTACGCCGTTAACTCTAGGCGATGTTCATCGTCTTACTTCTAGTAGATTACGTAGAAATCACAAACTACTTTTTTGCAAATTTCTAATAATAAATACGAAATTTCGACTTACAACTGGATGACAATATCAAATGTATTCTTCAAGAATGGAGACCATGTTTCCTTCTGTGTCAGACTATAAATCCAAATGTTCAGGGCTCGATCTTAGCTTATTTTCTAGCTCCTTATTTCTTTAAATTTCACGTTCTCCGATAACTTGCTGGATGAATCAGTCCTCTGGTCGATGGATAATAGTGATGTCTCATATCCTGTAAAACAATGGAGGTAAAAATAGAGGAAGATGGCGAATCCATGCTGAGAGCAGACTTTGGTTGAAGCCAGCGGGCGGGGTACTCTGCAGTCTTGTAAAGAACAAAACAATGGTTTCTCTCACAAAACACAGTGTGGAACTTGGTTTCTCTTCTTAAAGCCGCTGAACTGACAGTCATATATTACTCTGTACTTAGATACAAATACTTTCGTGGAGGCATAGTAATAATCAGAGAGCCGATAACATAATTTATTATTGCGAAATTTCATTCGTTCAGCAGTGACTACATAGTAGCTAAACAGCCGATCGTTTTAATGAACTATTAGCCGTAGTAGTTAACAGTACAAACGGCATAAAATACTTCTTAACATTTCACTGCCAAAATGTAAGACTTTCATTATGTAAGCACTGAAATTAAGGTTTTTAATAAGAGGTACACGGACAGTACTCTACGAAAATCGTTGAACTTAGGTGCAGTTGAGCAGTACCACTAAAATTAAAACAGTTGAATGTCAAAAAAAGCCTATCTTTGTCTCTCCCACACATTTTACCCACTTCTAAGAATTTATTCTACATACTGTCAATTTCGTTTGACAATTTTGCACACTCGGGAATATGTATTTCACTTGTGATTTTAGCTTACCTTTGAAATCACTATTGTACTTATGTGCAGCCATGATGCCTGTAAACATAATTTTCTACAATAAGGTACCGTTTATATTCAACGATATAACACTCCAGTGATTCGTGAAATTAAAACCTTTATTTCACAAACAAAACAAACTTTCAGCTTATTAACCAGCTTAGATTATTTCATATATAGTTCGCTTTCCTTCAAAGATAATTGGTTTAGCCCTACTGTATTTGCATTCACTTTTGTTTCTGTGAGAAAAAGACTTTCGGTTTTCTCATTGCATAAACCATACTGGACTAATACCAAGTGACTGTCAAGTGGCCATTGAAGTCTCACGTCAGCACTCAAGTCCAGAAAAAAATAGTGTTAAACAGTTACTTATACTACACTAACTATTAAGTTAACTGACTTCTGTGGATATACATAAAGCATTACTTGCGAAACCAGGTGCCCCACCTTGACATCACTTGATGTGTGTGTGTGTGTGTGTGTGTGTGTGTGTTTGAGGTTTACGGGCGCTAAACAGCGGGGCATCAGCGCCCATTGACATCACTTGATGTACTAGGATGTAGTCGTGACAACTCTTAATTTAGGCTACAATGAATGTGTTGTTAGGCACTACAATACCCTTCATCTCTACAGTTCTTCTCCTGCAAGGTCTTTATCCCATGATTCAAATGACTATTTCGCTGCTTGAGGCATCCTTTTGGCTGCTGAGAAGCTTGATTTACTTCCTGATTTGCATATTTGTTTCACACACAGCGTAGAACTTTCTCTTGATACGAAGAGTGGCCTGAGGCAGTGTGTCTGAATTGAGGGGAACGTCATCTGGCCACACTAAAACACAAACAGATGCTTAAAATTAGCATTACATGTCAAAATCTTTGATGCACATAAATCATTATTACTTTCTGCAGAAGTGGTGTACAAAATAAACAACGCTCTTCCAACAACAATTATCGAAGAGTAGAATAATCACATAAGCAAAAAAAAGGAAAGAATTAATGTGTTGAAAATTTTAAATCAATAATTTGTTGACTAGTCACGACATTCACACGCTGGATTATCTCAAATGTTAACATTTAAGTAAAGTAGGCAATGCATTGACAGCTGTTGTGACACCAGATGTCAACAGCAGCGGAAAGCAAATATAACATCGAATAAATACTTACCGTACATTTTGCTTTTGGCACCTACAAGCACAGAGAATAGTAACATTATTGCAAATCATTCTACTGCAGTACCGATAGTTATGAAAATAATTAGAATCGTAAAACTAAGCAGTGTCTTATTTATACTTTAGACCTATAAAATTACGGCACTGTTAGCTTCTAAAATGAGTATATGATCTCAGAACACGAATGTTGAGAAAGTAAATCACTCAACACTTCTTGGTGACCTCTGATAAACGTATTTCATACAGAAACATGAAGTTGGAATCTATGAATTAACATACCTTTTGCAAAAGTTTTCGATAAGCAGAAAAAATTAATGGCACAGCATATTGTGTTCCATGTAGACTCTCGCCTGTTCTTTCTCTGCATTCCCCCGTAGAGCTTTCTCAAGCTTCATCTTTTGAAAATCTGAAATCGATGAGAGACAAACACGCTACACCACAAATAAAGAAGTAGCACAAATTTGTCCGCAATAACAGTGGCCAAATAACACATTAGCGAGACAACTTACACATGAAATGTTATCCTTGTAGTTTTCGTGTCACAATCGGTACGATTTGTGCATCCAAACACTACAAATGTAGCAAAAAAAAAGAGAAACAAAAACTAGGGACAACCCTATGCACACAAGCTTTGAAGAGCGGTATTTTGTGGCCACCCAATGAATATCTCGGCTTCTCTGTTGTGATGTCAGGGCCTCTCATATTTTATACCACCATGAGTAAAACACTGCTTCTGGTAGGTAACTACCGTGTTATCCCATGTGCTACGCTGAGCAAATGTCCATCTGTAGTATTGTTAGCATGGCTTGCATTCTTCGATTATCAGAAATTTTCATTATTAAGACATAATAGTTTGTGTGGCATTCAGTTCAAACGGTGGACTAATTTAGGTCCAATTTAGGCCATATTCAGGCAAAACCCATAGCAAAACCTCTGTTTCACGTGCAAGTGGCAGCATTTTAGGTTGCCGATAAGCTGCGCCTTAAACGTATGTGCACGGAACGCTCTACACTGAAACTATGGTTTTCACATGCAGTAACTTGTACCAAGCCGAAACTAGCTACAATGTTCGACTGTAAGGCAGCTACTACCTGTTACTATACAATAATAAACTTTCATACCATGTATCGCAGAATGTCCTGGCCGTTTTGTCAGTGCCAAAAATATTTAAATTTTAATGAGATGTACATCTACAGCTACATCTGTACTTCAGAGCCACATTAAGGTGTGTGGCGGAGGCTATTTTGTATTCTGTCTTGGATGGTTCGCGTGAGCCGGCCGCTGTGACCGAGCGGTTCTAGTCGCGTCAGTCCGGAACCGCGCTGCTGCTACGGTCGCAGGTTCGAATCCTGCCTCGGGCATGGATGTGTGTGCTGTCCTTAGGTTAGTTAGGTTTAAGTAGTTCTAAGTCTAGAGGAATGATGACCGCAGATGTTAAGTCCTATAGTGCTTAGAGCCATTTGAACCATTTTTTGGTTCGCGTGAAGAACGATTGCTAGTAAGCCTCTGTGTGGGCTCCAATCTCTCTAATTTCTTCTTTATGATTTTTTCGTGAGACATACGTAGGAGGAAGTGATGTATTGTTAGACCCTTCTAGGAACGGGCGCTCGTTTAACAGTAGACCACAGCATGATCTAGAAGACCTCTCTGGCAGCATCTGCCACAGGAGTTGACTGAACGTCTCTGTGATGCTTTCACACTAACTAAATGAACCTGTAAAGCAGTGTGCTGCTCTTCTTTGGATCTTCTCTATGTCCGCTATCAGTCCTACGTGGTAGGAATCCCAAAATAACGAGCAACATTAAAGTATTTATCGGACGAGTGTTTTGTAAGCTACTTCCTTTGTTGATGGATATTTCCTCAGGATTCTTCCAATGACTCTCAGTCTGGCATATGCCCTAGCCGCGATTAATTTTATGTAGCGTTCCACTTCAGATCCTTTCCTACGCATACTCCTAGATATTTCATGGCAGTAAGTGCTTCCAGTAACTGCTTTTGCAATCGTGCGACTACAGATAAAATGGTCTGGGTAGAAAAACGTCTGCAAAAAATACCTAAAATGGCGGAAAAGGGTCATTTTGACTACACATATAATATTTTCATATTTGACTTAAACAAGTACTTTTTTAGTGTTTGTTAATCCATACTTTATTTCCAGTAATCACAACAATTATTTACAATTATAAATAATAATTTAAACTCACATGTGTTTTACAAAACGCTATGTATTAATTTTCACTCAAGTCATTTGAAGCTGCTAGACGCACTTAGCACAGGTGATTTCTGTTTTATGTGCACCTTCTGTGCACACGGCTTTGTGGCACTTTACACAATTTTCGCTGGTCTGGTTACCTTTGCAGAGGCTGGTTTGGCACCTCTTCCGCTTTCTAGGTGATTTCAGTTCCATATCCTCTTCCTTTGCCTGATGTTCTTGCTCTTTCGTTCCCTTGAGTTCATTTGCCAATTGAAGTATGAACTTCTTCCTTTCCATTTTCCTGTTCGTTTTATGTTACAAATGACCCATGCATTTATTGCCACCATGTCCACTACATTGTAGAAGATACGCATTGGCCATCTCCTACATGCATCCTTCATAGTATATTTACGGGTCTTTCGATTAACCACGTCCACCCCGTAGCTTGTTGCATTGTAAACGTTAGGGTTTCAGGCTTTTGCTTTCCTTCCTTGCTTCTCGCTACTTCAGCGTGCAGCGTACTCAGAAGAATGACATTTTTATTCTTATTTCCTTGGTACACAGTCAAGGTGCAGTCTGTGTTGCCACTATTGTGCAGTATTGTGGTGAAGTGTGTTTCATAATTTGGCTTCTTTACTTCTTCTGGGATTTCACAGTGGGCCTTGTTCATTGTACCAATTAATAAAGCTTTCTTTTCTTTGAGTTTTTTGGCAAGTTGAGAAGACGGAAAGTAGTTGTTTGTGGTCACATTTCATCCTTGATTTACAAATGGCTCCATCAGACGCAGAACAACGTACTCCCCAAGTGGTTCTTTCTCCCTATGCGTGTCCTCTTTGCTGAGGTAGGGGAAAGCATCAACAAAAAAAAATGTTTCAAATGGCTCTGAGCACTATGGGACTTAACATCTATGGTCATCAGTCCCCTAGAACTACCTAAACCTAACTAACCTAAGGACATCACACACATCCATGCCCGAGGCAGGATTCGAACCTGCGACTGGTTACATCAACAGCCAACCAGTATTTGAGATCATATTTGTCTGGTTTGTTGGACATGAATTGAGTAAACCTGCATCTTACATTACTTGTTAACAGATACTTGTCAATGATTATACTGTTTTCAAGGAACTTTACCAAAAGCTTTTTTGTACAATACATCCCGAACATACATGATGGCTATCAGTTTCTCCAGTTTCTCAAGTGACCCAGTCCAGAAATTGTTTTTAGTATTTTTCGAGCATTTGATTCTGTGTATTTTTTCATGAGACGTAGCATTGCTTCATTAAAAATAAGACGGAAGGCACTGATGACAGAGCGGTTTACTCATTGGCAAGCATAAGCAGTGGGACCTCCTCTCTCCTTCAGAACTTTCACAGCTGACCGCTTTCCAGAAGATGAATAATTTCCAATCTCCCACACGGTTCCATCCCTTGCAATCATCTTTGTAGACGCTTCCAACTGTACATGCTGTGGTGAAAGAGGTGATGATTGACGTATATCAGCATGTAAATCCTCTTCCATTACTCTCTCCTCGTTCACAATGTTTTCATCTTCACTTGTGTCACCTACATAATCATAATCTTCATTAGTGAAGTCAATTTCCGACTCAGCTTCGAAATTCTCTAAGAGATATAACACTACCTGTTCGAAAACGTGTTTCACAGACAAGGACTGCCTGAGTTACACAACATAAGCTGTGGCGGACTGCAATGTACACATGCCAAGTTGCAACAATGAGGAACAACTGCTCTGCGTTACTGTTCGCTATTGTCACTATATTGTTGGATAACTTACATTCAAAAGAGAAACCACGTTGTTGTTGTGGTCTTCAGTCCTGAGACTGGTTTGATGTAGCTCTCCATGCTACTCTATCCTGTGCAAGCTTCTTCATCTCCCAGTACCTACTGCAACCTACATCCTTCTGAATCTGTTTAGTGTATTCATCTCTTGGTCTCCCTCTACGATTTTTACCCTCCACGCTGCCCTCCAAAGCTAAATTTGTGATCCCTTGATGCCTCAAAACATGTCCTACCAACAGATCCCTTCTTCTAGTCAAGTTGTGCCACAAACTTCTCTTCTTCCAAATCCTATTCAATACCTCCTCATTAGTTACGTGATCTACCCACCTTATCTTCAGCATTCTTCTGTAGCACCACATTTCGAAAGCTTCTATTCTCTTCTTGTCCAAACTGGTTATCGTCCATGTTTCACTTCCATACATGGCCACACTCCATACAAATACTTTCAGAAACGACTTCCTGACACTTACATCTATACTCGATGTTAACAAATTTCTCTTCTTCAGAAACGCTTTCCTTGCCATTGCCAGTCTACATTTTACATCCTCTCTACTTCGACCATCATCAGTTATTTTACTCCCTAAATAGCAAAACTCCTTTACTACTTTAAGTGTCTCATTTCCTAATCTAATCCCCTCAGCATCACCCGATTTAATTTGACTACATTCCATTATCCTCGTTTTGCTTTTGTTGATGTTCATCTTATATCCTCCTTTCAAGACACTGTCCATTCCATTCAACTGCTCTTCCAAGTCCTTTGCTGTCTCTGACAGAATTACAATGTCATCGGCGAACCTCAAAGTTTTTACTTCTTCTCCATGAATTTTAATACCTACTCCGAATTTTTCTTTTGTTTCCTTTACTGCTTGCTCAATATACAGATTGAATAACATCGGGGAGAGGCTACAACCCTGTCTCACTCCTTTCCCAACCACTGCTTCCCTTTCATGTCCCTCGACTCTTATAACTGCCATCTGGCTTCTGTACAAATTATAAATAGCCCTTCGCTCCCTGTATTTTACCGCTGCCACCTTCAGAGTTTGAAAGGGAGTATTCCAGTTAACGTTGTCAAAAGCTTTCTCTGAATCTACAAATGCTAAAAACGTAGGTTTGCCTTTCCTTAATCTTTCTTCTAAGATAAGTCGTAAGGTTAGTATTGCCTCACGTGTTCCAACATTTCTACGGAATCCAAACTGATCTTCCCCGAGGTCCGCTTCTACCAGTTTTTCCATTCTTCTGTAAAGAATTCGCGTTAGTATTTTGCAGCTGTGACTTATTAAACTGATAGTTCGGTAATTTTCACATCTGTCAACACCTGCTTTCTCTGGGATTGGAATTATTATATTCTTCTTGAAGTCTGGGTATTTCGCCTGTCTCATACATCTTGCTCACCAGATGGTAGAGTTTTGTCATGACTGGCTCGCCCAAGGCCATCAGTAGTTCTAATGGAATGTTGTCTACTCCCGGGGCCTTGTTTCGACTCAGGTCTTTAAGTGCTATGTCAAACTCTTCACGCAGTATCTTATCTCTCATTTTATCTTCATCTACATTCTCTTCCATTTCCATAATATTGTCCTCAAGTACATCGCCCTTGTATAAACCCTCTATATACTCCTTCCACCTTTCTGCCTTCCCTTCTTTGCTAAGAACTGGGTTGCCATCTGAGCTCTTGATATTCATACAAGTGGTTCTCTTCTCTCCAAAGGTCTCTTTAATTTTCCTGTAGGCAGTATCTATCTTACCCCTAGTGAGACAAGCGTCTACATCCTTACATTTGTCCTCTAGCCATCCCTGCTTAGCCATTTTGCACTTCCTGTCGATCTCATTTTTGAGACGTTTGTATTCCTTTTTGCCTGCTTCATTTACTGCATTTTTATATTTTCTCCTTTCATCAATTAAATTCAATATTTCTTCTGTTACCCAAAGATTTCTATTAGCCCTCATCTTTTTACCTACTTGATCCTCTGCTGCCTTCACTACTTCATCCCTCAGTGCTAACCATTCTTCTTCTACTGTATTTCTTTCCCCCATTCCTGTCAATTGTTCCCTTATGCTCTCCCTGAAACTCTCTACAACCTCTGGTTCTTTCAGTTTATCCAGATCCCATCTCCTTAAATTCCCATCTTTTTGCAGTTTCTTCAGTTTCAATCTGCAGTTCATAACCAATAGATTGTGGTCAGAATCCACATCTGCCCCTGGAAATGTCTTACAATTTAAAACCTGGGTCCTAAATATCTGTCTTACCATTATATAATCTATCTGATACCTTTTAGTATCTCCAGGATTCTTCCAGGTATACAACCTTGACCACACACAGTGTGGTCAAATTGACCCATTCCACCGTTCTAGGTATACTGAATGAAATGGCGAAGAAAATTAAAAAATTTCGTAAATACTAAAATATCTTCAGAAAGAGGAGAAAAATTAGAAAAATTCATGTAATTTCATTAACGAAGTAAATAAATTGGATACGACAATCACCGAAAAACGTGACAGGGATCATTTTGACCCCTTTTAGTGCTAAGTTAGCTTCAGTAGTGTGTAAGGTTAGGGACCGATGACCTCAGCAGTTTGGTCCCATATGTACTTACCCCTAATTAAAAAAAAAATTCTGTACGCTCGTATTCTGTTCATTAGACGGCAGATTGGAACTGTATCGAACGCCCTCCGGAAGTCAAGGAATACGACATCTGCCTGAGCACCTTTATCTACTGCTTTCTGGGTCTCGTGAACGAAAAGTGCGAGCTATGTTTCGTACGATCGATGTTTTCGAAACTCACGTTGATTCCCGCAGAAGAGATTTCGTTAAAATTAGAGAGACTCGAATACGCAGATGTACCTGTTGTTCAGCAAATTTAAGCTCAAATGCACGGGAAGAACAGCCCCGGAGGCCGTGGTAGAGGCGCTCAAATTTGTGGGACCATCGCAATAGTTTTCCCGGGCTTTCCGAAGGTCAGTCGTCTTACGGTTACATCAAGAGGTCGCCGTGGAATTTTCCCCTTTCCTGTACTGTAGTTTCTAATGAATTTACAGGTAATTAAAACCCAACAAATTGAGGAGGAAGCTGTTTCCTTGGGGAGACCACCATCTTCATTAGTCCAATAAACGAATGCGCATCTTGAGGGCAACAGAGGACTTCGTAAGGTTGACTTCTATGTCTGTCGAAATATTCTCTTTTTTGAATAACGAAAGGGCTATGTTGTGGTGCAATGATTTGACAAAATTCCGTCTCGTCAGTTCGCGAAGTGAAAAACTTGCAAATGACGAGTCCGTTACTTTACTGTCAACCCAAGAAAATTCCACGAATGAGGTTTGTTTCATATTACAGACTTTCTTCATATACTACACACTCATTTTACGATATGTCTAACCTTCTGGAGTGGAATATATGGTCCAGGTGAACATCTCTGTGGCAACTGAGCACTGGTTGTGTTTATTGTCCTATTCGTACACTCATACCTCGCCTGCATTTTTCGTACACTATAGGATGCACCACTTCCATTTTTCTCATAGTAGTCCCGGCAAAATTCGTTACTACTCTCTTGTATTTCACAAGCACTTCATAAATCGTCCGGGCCGCTCTTAAAATGCTATTAACACTGTTTTCCCTTATCTGCATTAGCAGCAGTCATGGCGAATTTTCATGGCTGATGACGCTGTTAGTAATCTCATTCGTTCTCCATTGCGGTCCTTATAAAACAGTTCTCCAAATCCACATTATTCAGTTGAGGAATTGTAGTCGATATTACTGGTGTAACGCTCGCGAGAGTACCACCCACTACAGTTAACACTTTCACAGTTTCATGGTTTCTTAAACACCGTCAACAATCTCACCATTGGGCGTATGGTATCCAGTGCTGAACAGACTTTTCCATGCATTAAAGGTATTCATCTGTACGTATGCATGTCACTGCTGCATATTTTCTAATGTTATCCAGCCACCTCCCGTCAATACACTGTGCGTTGTACTCGAGTGGCAGAGACTATATAGAATACTTGAAGCACTAAAATTTTTCTCTTTCTTTATTAATCCGGTCTTGCACCTTTTTGAAAAGTAAAGCTGCTTGTCTGATCCGATTGTATACGGAAGTATCTTGGTTCATTTCACCTATTTCTAGCAATTTCCCGTACACTCGCATCAGATTGGTTGAAAATGATATTTCACTCATAATTAATTAGACTAATGGCTCGCAGTCAAAACGTTGATCACAATACACCCATCAGTTTGTGAATGCTCCTCGACTTCCATTTTTTTTGGAGTATCACATTCCACTTACATAAAGGGGCTGTCTGCATAAGATATCGCATCGACAATCGTATCATAATGCTACAACTATACCAACAATTGTTCCATATGTACATTCCAAAATATAGGTACACCAGGCTCGGATCCAGGAGGGTTACCAATTATTTATTACTTATGTGTCCGAAGGAGACAGACTCATCATGCAGTCCAGAATGAGATTTTCACTCTGCAGCGGAGTGTGCGCTGATATGAAACTCCCTGGCAGATTAAAACTGTGTGCCCGACCAAGACTCGAACTCGGGACCTTTGCCTTTCGCCCGTCAAGTTTCATCATGCAGTGTCTGAAGAACTTCGTTTATGATGGACTATCTTTCGAGGACGGTGACGTTTGGTAATTCATAAATAACTTAGACTTTCAGTCACTGTTTGAGCCTACAACGTACTTCGATGGTCATAACATTACAGTGTTTTAATGGCGTGATCATTGAAACATATAATGAACTTCAATAAAGAGTGAGTGAAGTAGAAATTCGCCGTTGTACACTCTGTTACATTAGCCTCCAACACAACGATTTAGTGGCCACTGACACTGTAATGAACGAGCTTTAGAAACATACGTCGTACCATGCTCTTCCTATCTGAAAAGTCACACCGCTATAAAGACTTATGTAAATGTCAGCGATTCATTGCAAGAATAATTCGTCACTTGGGAAAATTACTAAACACAACTCTTACAGGAATCATTTTTCTGATAAGATTTCTTTATTTTTTAAATAAACACGTTACTCCAATTTTTATCAATTAGCTACCTACTCTCCCAAATACGAACACACACACTTACATGTGGAATTCAACATATTGTTAGCACAAAAATTTTTATTGCGATGATGTAGACTGATAATGCCCAAAGGAAAGAAAGTACCTAATTGCTAAATGATGAAATAATGTATTTTAAAAATAAAAGGTACCCCTTATGAAGGGAAATTATTACCTTTAAGCAACTGCACCTGACTCATATATGAAAAACCAAAGCCACAGAGTGGTCAAGAGTATCTATTTCATACAGAGGAATTGTTGAAATATGATGTACCACCCATGTATCTGTGAACATGTTTTGGCTTATATTTAAGAAGAATCATGGGTCAAAGAATTAGCCTTAATGAATTAAAAATATTACTTTCCTGTGTAATAAAGACAAACAGTATTCAAAATAGAAGCTGCCTGTTTGAATGCGCATATTATTACACATCTGCGAAAAACAAACTCTACTGCTGAAACGCCCATGTTCGTGTATTATAATCTTAATGTGGAGAGCGAGGTTGAGGGGGAGAGGAGGGGGAAAGGGAGAGGTGGCAGAAAGGAGGGGGGAGTGGGAGGAAGGTAGGGTACGCTGTTGAGGCCAACAGGGGAGTAGGGGTCTCGATGAAGGGCGATTTGTGAGGGGAGGGATTAGCGGGAGAGGACGAGGTACAATGACAGAGGGACAAGAGGAGATGGATGAGTGCAGGGAGAGGATGGGGCGAAACAGGATGGACAAATTGTGACGTGAGGTCGATATGGTAGGAAGCAGTGGGTGACAAGAGGGTGTGGGGAGACAAGGGGGATGAGATTAGACAAGGGGGATGAGATTAGACAAGGGGAGGGGGTGATCAGGGAGATGAGGTGGGACAAGGGATGAACTTTATGAGGGGGATGAATGGAGGACGAGTAGGAAGACAAGTGGGAGGGACTGGGCGTTGAGTGGGGTGAACAGAGAGAGAGATGGTCGAAAGTAAGGAGGAAGTGAGGGGAGATGAGGGAGGAAAGAGGTGATGGAGAGGGAAGAGTAGAATGATAGGGAGGAAGAGGAACCACGTAGAGAGGGGAACTAGGAGAGGGGGCAGGATGGGTGGGAAGGAGGAAGGAAGAGAAGAAGATTATCAGTTAAAAATTCTTGGGAGTAAACGAGGTTGTGCACCAAGAATTGCTGCATTCCTATTTCTATTCTGGTTATGTATCAGAATCTTTATTCCAATCAGGAGGTAATAATATGAGATTGCTCTGATGAAGAATCATTAACATTGTACATGCCTTGCGGAATATGAGGTCTACCCAAAAAAGACTTTTTTCTGAATAATGTTTTTATTAAACGAACAAAGGTTTACGTCTTGTCTTATTAACACTGCTTGTCTCCTCTGTTTACAAACTGTTCCCACCAGTGACTCCATTGGATCATACAGTCAGCTTGTTCAAGGAGTTCCTTATAAACGTACGTTGGAGCCGCTCAGTGATCAGTCGAAGAGCAAACATTGCCGCTATTTAATGGGTGTTTAAAGTTCCAGCAAAAATCTCACAACGTGACGCAAATGAAATTTATCCCTTTTATGTTCATTCCCTAATACACACTTCTTGATTTTCTAGACAGGAGCGCCACCAATCGATGTCGAAAGGCTCTGTAGTCCAGCTCCATGTTCAGGTGATTAATGGCCACTTTCAAATTCGACCTACATCATAATAACCGTAAGCCTCCTACAAAATTTCACACGTAGTCCGCTTGTAAAGACTTCCCCTACGTAAATGCAAAGTTTAACATTACAACGCGGCTACCGTAAATCAGACATTTCAAAATGGCCACCTTACATTCAAATCATAGTAGATTCGAAGCTACACGAGATACACTGAAGGAACAAAGAAACTGGTACACCTGCCTAATATCGTGTAGGGCACCCGCGAGCACGCAGAATTGCCGCAACATGAAGTGGTAAAGACTCGATCAATGTCTGAAGAAGTGCTGGAGGGAATTGACACCATGAATCCTGAAGGGCTGTCCATAAATGTGTAAGAGTACGATGGGGTCGAGATTTCTTCTGAACAGCACGTCGTAAGGCATTCCAGATATGCTCAATAATGTTCATGTATGGAGATTTTGATGACTAGCGGAAGTGTTTAAATTCAGAAGAGTATTCCTGGAGCCACTCTGAAGCAATTATGGAGGTGTGGAGTGTCCCATTATCCTGCTGGAATTGCCCATGTCCGTCGGAATACACAATGGACATGAATGGATGCAGGTGATCAGACAGTATGCTTACGTACATGTCACCTGTCAGAGTTGTATACAGACGTATCAAGGGCCCCATATGACTCCAACTGCATACGTCCCACACCATTACAGAGCCTCCACCAGCTTGAACAGCTCCTGCTGACACGCAAGGTCTATGGATTCATGAGATTTTCTCCATACCCGTACACGTCCATCCGCTCGATAAAATTTGAAACGAGACTCGTCCGACCAGACAACATCTTTCCAGTTATCAACAGTCCAATGTTGGTGTTGGCAAGCTCAGGTGAGGAGTAAGGCTTTGTGTCGTGCGGTCATCAAGGACACATGAGTATGCCTTCGGCTCCGAAAGCCCATTCGAAGATGTTTCGTTGAATGGTTCGCACGCTCACACTTGTTGATTGTCAGCATTGAAATCTGTAGCAATCTGTGGAAGGGTTGCACTTCTGCCACGTTGAACGATTCTCCTGAGATGTCGTTGGTTCCGTTCTTGTAGGATCTTTTTCCGGCCGCAGCGATGTCGGAGATTTGATGGTTTATTGGATTCCTGATATTCACGGTACTCTAGTGAAATTGTCGTACGGGGAAATCCACACCTCATCACTATTTCGGAGTTGCTGTGTCCCATCGCTCGTGCGCCGGCTATAACACCGCGTTCAAATTCACTTAAATCTTGATAACCTGCCATTGTAACAGCAGTAATCGATCTAACAACTGCGCCAGACACTTTTTGTCTTATATAGCCTTTGCCGACTGCAGAGCCGTATCCTGCCTGTTTACATAACTCTGTATTTGAATACGCATGCCTATAACAGTCTGTTTGGCGCTTCAGTGCATAAGTAATATGACTACTCGAGAAGTTGTGACGAACGATGTAATAGTAACAACATATTGCTACGGCACGTGAAATAAAAGAACTGCTTACTTTTTGAAGAAACGTAGTACTCAGCCTACACTGAATCGTTATAGTTATCCACCGCGTCCCTTTATAAAAATCACAGTGAAGAGAGACACGAAATTATCCGTTTCGTCATGAAGCAGGCATAATGTAACGACCATCAGACGGTGGTGAGATTTTGTTCATGAAAGGAGACTGCCGTTGTCAAAACCATTCTGAGAAAAGCGTACAACATCACGAGCTGTATACAGCTGCCGGCCGCGGTGGCCGAGCGGTTCTAGGCGCTTCAGTCCGGATCCGTGCGACCGCTACGGTCGCAGGTTCGAACCCTGCCTCGGGCATGGGTGTGTGTGATGTCCTTAGGTTATTTAGGTTTAAGTAGTTCTACGTTCTAGGGGACTGATGACCTTAGATGTTAAGTCCCATAGTACTCATAGCCTTTTTTTGTGTGTACAGCTGCCGTATGTTACTTGAGTAATACGATATTTAGGGCAGGACCGGATTCGGAGTGGAGCTGCAAAATGCTATTCCATTACAAATTTAACTTTGTACACTGTCCTTAATTTTCGTTGTATCTGTTTTGTTTGAATCATAATGATCTCATCAACTTTTTATCTTTGTAACTGTTTTGTTCAAATTTAAAGACTTTATCATCTTGATGGTTCACATACAGACGGCGACGACACTTAATGTAAACCCCTCCATTCCTTCACAAATCCCGCCATTATATTTCATCTACATTAGCGACTTACGGACGCTGTGCGCAGCACATGAAACCCTCAGATTGCTCTATAACTACGATGCATACTGTATACGTTGCTTTATATATGGAATGTGTGTTTCAGATTAGGCAAGTCAGATCAAACGTAGCATATCTTTCATTTATTTTAAGGGATTTGAAAATGTTACATTAAGAACGAAACGAAAGATCATTGTATACATTAGTGCGACAGTAAACTGCATTAAAAGACGTAATAAAAAGTCAAGTTTTCAATGACAGGAATATGGGATTGCCACTCATAGCATAGAAAATGTATGCAAAGACAGTAAAGAGAAGAGGTGTGATAATAGCAGGAGCAATTATAAATGATGCACAGAACGGTGTAACACAGTTGATACTCTTATACAAACATACCGAGTTTAATGTATCTGCTTAGGTTACTTAGTATTTAGTTAGAGTATTTCAAAGCACGTACAACGGAATACATTTTAAAATTTTAAATGAAACGTCGCAGGCTGCAGTAATCCAAGAACTTAGACAGATAGACAGAGGTGCCCTGCATTAACTCCTTTGTTTGATTTATGTGTTGACAATGAGGTAGACAAATGTCAAAAAATATTACCTGTTGTTGTTGTTGTGGTCTTCAGTCCTGAGACTGGTTTGATGCAGCTCTCCATGCTACTCTATCCTGTGCAAGCTTCTTCATCTCCCAGTACCTACTGCAACCTACATCCTTCTGAATCTGCTTAGTGTATTCATATCTTGGTCTCCCTCTACGATTTTTACCCTCCACGCTGCCCTCCAATACTAAATTGGTGATCCCCTGATGCCTCAGAACATGTCCTACCAACCGATCCCGTCTTCTGGTCACGTTGTGCCACAAACTTCTCTTCTCCCCAACCCTATTCAGTACTTCCTCATTAGTTATGTGATCTACCCATCTAATCTTCAGCATTCTTCTGTAGCACCACATTTCGAAAGCTTCTATTCTCTTCTTGTCCAAACTATTTATCGTCCATGTTTCACTTCCATACATGGCTACACTCCATACAAATACTTTCAGAAATGACTTCCTGACACTTAAATCTATACTCGATGTTAACAAATTTCTCTTCTTCAGAAACGCTTTCCTTGCCATTGCCAGTCTACATTTTATATCCTCTCTACTTCGACCATCATCAGTTATTTTGCTCCCCAAATAGCAAAACTCCTTTACTACTTTAAGTGTCTCATTTCCTAATCTAATTCCCTCAGCATCACCAACTTAATTCGACTACATTCCATTATCCTCGTTTTGCTTTTGTTGATGTTCACCTTATATCCTCCTTTCAAGACACTGTCCATTCCATTCAACTGCTCTTCCAAGTCCTTTGCTGTCTCTGACAGAATTACAATGTCATCGGCGAACCTCAAAGTTTTTATTTCTTCTCCATGGATTTTAATACCTACTCCAAATTTTTCTTTTGTTTCCTTTACTGCTTGCTCAATATACAGATTGAATAACATCGGGGAGACGCTACAACCCTGTCTTACTCCCTTCCCAACCACTGCTTCCCTTTCATGTCCCTCGACTCTTATAACTGCCATCTGGTTTCTGTACAAATTGTAAATAGCCTTTCGCTCCCTGTATTTTACCCCTGCCACCTTTAGAATTTGAAAGAGAGTATTCCAGTCAACATTTTCAAAAGCTTTCTCTAAGTCTACAAATGCTAGAAACGTAGGTTTACCTTTCCTTAATCTTTCTTCTAAGATAAGTCGTAAGGTCAGTATTGCCTCACGTGTTCCAACATTTCTACGGAATCCAAACTGATCTTCCCCGAGGTCCGCTTCTACCAGTTTTTCCATTCTTCTGTAAAGAATTCGCGTTAGTATTTTGCAGCTGTGACTTATTAAACTGATAGTTCGGTAATTTTCACATCTGTCAACACCTGCTTTCTCTGGGATTGGAATTATTATATTCTTCTTGAAGTCTGGGTATTTCGCCTGTCTCATACATCTTGCTCACCAGATGGTAGAGTTTTGTCATGACTGGCTCGCCCAAGGCCATCAGTAGTTCTAATGGAATGTTGTCTACTCCCGGGGCCTTGTTTCGACTCAGGTCTTTCAGTGCTCTGTCAAACTCTTCACGCAGTATCGCATCTCCCATTTCATCTTCATCTACATCCTCTTCCATTTCCATAATATTGTCCTCAAGTACATCGCCCTTGTATAGACCATCTATATACTCCTTCCACCTTTCTGCTTTCCCTTCCTTGCTTAGAACTGGGTTTCCATCTGAGCTCTTGATATTCAGTAAAGCTGCATGCCCTCGGGAAAAATTACGGCTGTAGTTTCCCCTTGCTTTCAGCCGTTCGCAGTACCAGCACAGCAAGGCCGTTTTGGTTATTGTTACAAGGCCAGATCAGTCAATCATCCAGACTGTTGCCCTTGCAACTACTGAAAAGGCTGCTGCCCCTCTTCAGGAACCACACGTTTGTCTGGCCTCTCAACAGATACCCCTCCACTGTGGTTGCACCTACGGTACGGCTATCTGTATTGCAAAGGCACGCAAGCCTCCCCACCACCTGAACAATTTAAAATAAATAACGCTACTCTAGACAAAATGCTCTTCGCAAAGTATCACAGACCTTAGCTGGAACAGAAATGATCTACGGATGACACTGTTTCTGCTTGTGAAAGTAGGAAATGAGTGTAATTTGAATATCTCCTCGACAAAAATAATAGGTAGCATTTGGAGTATCTGATCCAGTTAGGGTCAAAATGGACATTAACAACGATGTGTTAGAGCAAATTAACAAATTTCTTTGTCTTTGGTTTTAAATCCTTAACACATCAAATGAGTGCGAAGCTGCAAGAGTTCCAGTATCTATATGGCATAATTAGTGGTATTCACGCTAAGTAATTTCTTGCTGAGGATACATAAAAAATGTTGAATTTATCTCAAAGGAAGAATTATTGTGGAAAAAAGGTTTGTTGCATTTGAAAGGGAAAGGTGCCCATATCTCGATGGTTAATAAGAGAACAGAAATATGTTTGTATATATGCAGGGTGTTACAAAGAGGTACGGCCAAACTTTCAGGAAACATTCCTCACACACAAGGTAAGAAAATATGTTATGTGGACATGTGTCCAGAAATGCTTACTTTCCATGTTAGAACTCATTTTATTACTTCTCTTCAAATCACATTAATCATGGACTGGAAACACACAGCAACAGAACGTACCAGCGTGACTTCAAACACTTTGTTACAGGAAATGTTCAAAATGTCCTCCGTTAGCGAGGATATATGCATCCAACCCTCCGTCGCATGGAATTCCTGATGCGCTGATGCAGCCCTGGAGAATGGCGTATTGTATCACAGCCGTCCACAATACGAGCACGAAGAGTCTCTATATTTGGTACCGGGGTTGCGTAGGCAAGAGCTTTCAAGTGCCCCCATAAATGAAAGTCAAGAGGGTTGAGGTCAGGAGAGCGTGGAGACCATGGAATTGGTCCGCCTCTGCCAATCCATCGGTCACCGAATCTGTTGTTGAGAAGCGTACGAACACTTCGACTGAAATGTGCAGGAGCTCCATCGTGCATGAACCACATGTTGTGTCGTACTTGTAAAGGCACATGTTCTAGCAGCACAGGTAGAGTATCCCGTATGAAATCATGATAACGTGCTCCATTGAGCGTAGGTGGAAGAAAGTAAAATGAGCTCTAACATGGACATTAAGCGTTTCCGGACACATGTCCACATAACATCTTTTCTTTATTTGTGTGTGAGGAATGTTTCCTGATAGTTTGGCCGTAGCTTTTTGTAACACCCTTTATACTCGGGGGGGGGGGGGGAGTTATTGGTGGCTCACCCCACATAAGAAAAGTGCGGTGTGAGATGTTGGTTCTACTGGTATGTAGAACGTGAGAAACCAGTGATGATGCAGTCTCTGAACGCTGCTTTAGTGAAGGCAGCTACCTGTAACGACAATCTGTTGGAGAGAAATGCAGAACAGAGGATGTGACTGAGGTCTCCCAGTTTCACATGGACCGTCTATAAGAACCGTAAAACTGGGCAGTGCTGATTCGCACGAGAAGTCACAGAACTGCCTGCTCGGCGAATCTCTCTTTTGGGCTGCTGCGGCGGAGAGCAGTAGTGCAATGGAGCGTATCGCGTTTCGTGAATCACCCGCACCTTTCACAGGCGACTCGGTGCAACCAAAAAGTCGCACAATTACTTGTTCATTACTTTATTTTATCGCATATCTGATGTAAGAGTCGATACTGATCAAGTCAGATTGCACATTAAAATATAATTTCCGTTAGTTGGCAGAAACTCACAACACCCGTTTTACACGATACATCCCTGTTCCATTAAATGGAATACAATTGGGAAATGGATACAGATACAAACGCACGAAGTATTATCAGTTTCTAGAAGGAGAGATGCTGATGCCATTATGTAAGCAGCACATTTAAAAAACTGTATTAGTGAAATTGCTGTTATTTCTCCAATGAGGATGATGCAAACGAACAACCAGTCACGTGAAATGCAGTTATTCTGTGGAAAATGGAAGCAGTACAGCGGGAGCTAAAGGTTTTAACTGCACAGCCAAAATTCCATAAAATTGGAATTCACTGAGTTTACTCCGTATTTACACCTGAAACAGTAACTATCACTTGCTATAATTGCAGGTCAGTGGATTGCTTATAAAAATGGTTCAGATGGCTTTAAGCACTATGGGACTTAACATCTGAGGTCATCAGTCCCCTAGACTTAGAACTACTTAAACCTCACTAACCTAAGGACATCACACACATCCATGCCCGAGGCAGGATTTGAACCTGCGACCGTAGCAGCAACGCGGTTCCGGACTGACGCGCCTAGAACCGCTCGGCCACAGCGGCTGGCTGATTGCTTATAAATGGAACTAGACGTGTAATTGCAGGATGACAATTTCGCCTTCCAACTACCTTCATGGGTACAACAACGATTAACGTGTCTCGACCAATGTATCGTCCGGAGGAATCGTCAAACGTATTACTTAAAAAACCTAATCTTTATTAGCGGTACCTTAGATTCTACTTTGTTACAATCCGTACGCGAATAATTAACTTCAGAAAAAGTATAAATTTCAGTTATTCAAATAATGCAACATGTGATACAACGTCGCGTGAAACGTAGTCAAAATACAATTATTTTTAGCGTATCAACGACAAGCTTAATCTTGGTTCTAACGTTGATTTGTGCAACTTACTCGTGTGTAAAGCGTATGACATCTTATTAAAAGAAGCTGCCATCCATCAGTCACCTGTGGAACGAATGAAAACTAGCAGCAAGTGAGGTAAGTGGAAAGTGTAAGTAGTGTATTGAACCAGGACAGAATGACAAAGATGATCAATTAAGCTAACTAACATGAAAGACTCAGGTTGACAAGCAGAAAATAGTTACAGAATAACTTTGTTTTAATGCGAGACAGTTATAGCATAATTAGAAATAAGTGAAAGAAAAGGAAAACTCGGAATGAATTTTTTTTAAAGAGAAGGGATGTGTTACTGCACAGGCTAAAAATTAGAAAAATAATTGTTAAAACTCACTCAAGATGGCCTCAGGCAAATTTAAGTCATGCCAGAGAGAATCTGAAGCAAGAAGCGAGCCATTATGTCGCAAGTGGGTTAGATAGACGACATTGTCTGCCGAGTAAGGAATTAGCATTCAAGAGAAAAAAGAACGGAAAACCGAAGATAACGACACAAGCGCGTTCGTTAGCTCGTAAGGCATGGTGCAAGAAACTGTATTTATCGCATAAGAGCACATAGCGAGGGACGGACATAGCAGTTAACATCCCGCTAAGTGAATGTAGCCGAAAAGAACGACACATTCGTTCACTACAAACAGACTTTTGCATCATAGCCTCACACTAGCTCCCTTAAAAAACTCCAGCTCTTGTCATGAGTTGATCGTTGGGATCGATGGCATTCACAGTAACAGCATTCGATCCCGTGATTATGATACGGTAGTGAATCTGTGTCCCAGATGCTCCAGCACAGCCTATGAACTAGCCGAAGATATACTCTAGATGATGGTCTTCACCGGATGAATTCAAGGCGGTTGCGGCCTACAATCTACTGACGGAGAAAGTGACTGCCTTCCGACAACACTACATCATAGAGTGCTGCCAGTACAAGACTTCAAAGCCGAAGCCAGCAACCGGGCCTTTTGGGGTCCATCTTCCGTTCAACGCTCAAGCACTTTCAGGCACTGAATCCTGCCAGTGGTAGGACGAAATCAACCGACCACCCGATTACTGACATCAGGTACATCGGGGGTGGGTCATCAAGGCTCACCGTAGAGTTCGGAGTGGGACCGAGTACAGCCCGCAGCCGGCGCGAGAATCAGCTCGCGCTGCCCCGCTCACCGGCAGTCGCCACGCTGCCAGGGTCGCTGACATCACCTCCTGGGCGTGCAGGTGCTGAGCTGACTCGACGGGCGTCAGCCAGAATCCAACACGCAGCTGGATTAGCAACAGCGGAGGCTGCTGCAGAAGAACGACGACTTGTAAACACTGTGAATGAATATCTGAACTTTAATACTGTTTTGCTGGCGTCGTTGATGCTTTGCAGCTTCCCAACAGCTCGCCGACTTCATGTAGAGGTGTCTGCGCTCGGCACTCTGCAGCACGTTCACACGACTTAGAAACTGATTATCACTCTTAACCATGAGTTTTTTACGGGTATCAATTTTAATCATATATGTTAATTAATGTTATCGAGTGATTCCGGTTTTTATAATTATTATCATCGTCGTAATCGAGATCAGGGTAATTTTTGTTCATTTTTCCTTTTTTCTTTTCTTTACACGTCAACTTCCGTAGGACCAAACTGAGGAGCAAATCTCCGAGGTCATGGAACGTGTCAGCACATGAAATTACATCATAAAAGTAATAACAGATAACAATAGATGTTTATGAGCCTGAAAAAAGGCAGTCCATAAGTTTCCGATCCAAATGCAGGTTTGATTTCTGCCGAGTATTAACCGAGTGGAAGCTGCTTATTCTTGGGAAATACCTAATATTGTTAACAAGAAATGACAGTAGGAAGTATATACATCCAGAGTGTTACGAAAGGGTACGGCCAAACTTTCAGGAAACATTCCTCACATACAAATAAAGAAAAGATGTTATGTGGACATGTGTCCGGAAACGCTTTATTTGCATGTTAGAGCTCATTTTAGTTTCGTCAGTATGTACTGTACTTCCTCGATTCACCGCCAGTTGGCCCAATTGAAGGAAGGTAATGTTGAATTCGGTGCTTGTGTTGACATGCGACTCATTGCTCTACAGTACTAGCATCAAGCACATCAGCACGTAGTATCAACAGGTTAGTGTTCATCACGAACGTGGTTTTGCAGTCAGTGCAATGTTTACAAATGCGGAGTTGGCAGATGCCCATTTGATGTATGGATTAGCACGGGGCAACAGCCGTGGCGCGGTACGTTTGTATCGAGACAGATTTCCAGAACGAAGGTGTCCCGACAGGAAGACGTTCGAAGCAATTGATCGGCGTCTTATGGAGCACGGAACATTCCAGCCTATGACTAGCGACTGGGGAAGACCTAGAACGACGAGGACACCTGCAATGGACGAGGCAATTCTTCGTGCAGTTGACGATAACCCTAATGTCAGCGTCAGAGAAGTTGCTGCTGTACAAGGTAACGTTGACCACGTCACTGTATGGAGAGTGCTACGGGAGAACCAGTTGTTTCCGTACCATGTACAACGTATGCAGGCACTATCAGCAGCTGATTGGACTCCACGGGTACACTTCTGCGAATGGTTCATCTAAGAATGTGTCAATCCTCATATCAGTGCAAATGTTCTCTTTACGGATGAGGCTTCATTCCAACGTGGTCAAATTGTAAATTTTCACAATCAACATGTGTGGGCTGACGAGAGTCCGCACGCAATTGTGCAATCACGTCATCAACACAGATTTTCTGTGAACGTTTGGGCAGGCATTGTTGGTGATTTCTTGATTGGGCCCCATGTTCTTCCACCTACGCTCAATGGAGCACGTTATCACGATTTCATACGGGATACTCTACCTGTGCTGCTAGAACATGTACCTTTACAAGTACGACACAACATGTGGTTCTTGCACGATGGAGCTCCTGCACATTTCAGTCGAAGTGTTCGTACGCTTCTCAACAACAGATTCGGTGACCGACGGATTGGTACGCAAACCCGGTACCAAATGTAGAGACTCTTCGTGCTCGTATTGTGGACGGCTGTGACACAATACGCCATTCTCCAGGGCTGCATCAGCGCATCAGGGATTCCATGCGACGGTGGGTGGATGCATGTATCCTCGCTAACGGAGGACATTTTGAACATTTCCTGTAACAAAGTGTTTGAAGTCACGCTGGTACGTTCTGTTGCTGTGTGTTTCCATTCCATGAATAATGTGATTTGAAGAGAAGTAATAAAATGAGCTCCAACATGGAAAGTAAGCGTTTCCGGACACATTTCCACATTACATATTTTCTTTCTATGTGTATGAAGAATGTTTCCTGAAAGTTTGGCCGTACCTTTTTGTAACAGCATATATATATTGAGAGGTCAATGTCAGAATACCCATACTCGTGAACAGGGGTGGACAAGAGGTTCCTGAAGGTACACCACTTATTGTCCGAACCGCCCGTTTCTGAGCCAAAAATATCCATTTAGAATGGGAAGAGTTGCGCCAAAATATAATACCATACGACATAAACGAATGAAAATAAGCAAAGTAGCCTAGTTTTCGTGTCGAACGATCACTTACTTCTGATACCGTTCGAATAGTAAAAATGGCAGTATTAAGTCTTTGAACAAGATCCTGAACGTGGACTTTCCACGACAGTTTACTATCTATCAGAATACCTAGAAATTTGAACTGTTCAGTTTCACCAATCATATGCCCATTCTGTGAAATAAAACGTCAGTTTTGTTGAATTGTGTGTTAGAAACTGTAAAAACTGAGTGTTACTGTGATTTAGCGTTAGTTTATTTTTTACAAGCTATGAACTTAGGTCATGAACTGCACTACTTGAAACCGAGCCAGTGTTGCACAAAAGATCCTTTACTACGAAGCTAGTGTCGT
Organism: Schistocerca nitens; assembly: GCF_023898315.1. Classification (NCBI taxonomy): domain Eukaryota; kingdom Metazoa; phylum Arthropoda; class Insecta; order Orthoptera; family Acrididae; genus Schistocerca; species Schistocerca nitens. The sequence goes on from NC_064615.1 coordinate 39,032,107, forward strand.
CAGCAAACATAAATATTTCAGTTACCCGTAATACTAGAGGACATATCATTTATATAAATAAGGAACAAGTGGGGCACCCCCCACTTGACCGCACCCCACTCAGACCCCACATCACAGCCATTATAAACATTGTGAATAATAACTTTTTGCTATCTGTTGCTAAAGTAAGAGGTGAACCAATTGCGAGCTACTCCCCATATTCCGTAATGGTCCAACTTCTGGAGCAATATTTTGTGATCAACACAATGAAATGCCGTTGTTAAATTAAAAAATATACCAAGCGTTCGAAACACTTTGTTTAACCCATCCTGTACCTCACAGACAAAACAGAACACACCATAGCACAGTTTTTAAACTACTTCTAAAGCCGAACTGTACATTTGATAGAAAATCGTGTGATATAAAATGATCAATTATCCTTACATACACAGTCTTTTAAACACTGATGTTGTGGTGTCACCGCCAGACACCACACTTGCTAGGTGGTAGCATTTACATCGGCCGCGGTCCATTAGTATACGCCGGACCCGCGTGTCGCCACTGTCAGTGATAGCAGACCGAGCGCCACCACACGGCAGGTCTAGAGAGACGTACTAGCACTCGCCCCAGTTGTACAGCCGACGTAGCTAGCAACAGACACTGATGAAGACTCTCTCATTTGCCGAGAAGATAGTTAGCATAGCCTTCAGCTAAGTCAATTGCTACGACCTAGCAAGGCGCCGTATTCAATTGCTATAATACTTCTGTATCATAAAGAGGGATGTTCTACAATTGTGGATTAAAGTATTCCAGAAGCTATGTACTATTTTTGGCTACTATAATTCCCGTCATTGTTCCAGACCTCACGCCATCCTGCGTGAGCTTAACGCGTGCTATTCGGCTACCCGTCTTAGTGGATTGGCTATCGGGTCAGTCCACAACAGATGGCATAGAAGTAGGTCTATACTTGAATAGTACAAGAAACCGACCATTCCTAAAGGAAAGTTACGAAATGGCTAAATATAGGGCTAACATGTGCAGCACACTACTTTAATATTCTGCTAGACACTCCATCGTAACCATGAGAGTCGTAAGTCTTCAGTAATTTAATTATTGACTCAATATCCCTCTTGTCTGTATCACAGAGGAGTATTGCAGACATGAATGTCGGAAGGGCATTTGCCAAGAACGTTGTATGATTTCCTGTATAAACTAAATTTTTATTTAGTTCTTTAATTTAATTTTTATTTAATTCACCAGCAGTGATGAGAAAATGATTGTTAAATACTGTACATATATCCGATTTATCAGTAAAAGAAATGTTTTTACTGAGAACTGACTTTATATCGTCGACCTTGTGCTGCTGACCGACACTTCCTTCACAACTGGCCATATGGTTTTAATTTTATCCTGTGAATTAGCTATTCTATTTGCGTACCACATACTCTTTGCCTTCCTAATAACACTTTTAAGCACCTTACAGTACTGTTTGTAATGGGCTACTGTAGCTTGATTGTGACTACTAAAACCGCGCGGCCACTCCGCGAGGCGCACACTAACTGTTCCGTACAAACTTAATTACGTTTATAGATAGATCATCCACTCCAAGAATAGAGAATCACGATGTTTGTTTGCCTGTTACCGACACAGATACTGGCAAGATATCGGTCCCAGAGATTCCAAGACTTTCGAGAACGTCTTAATTTCAAGTTTGATGTCAGATAACAAATGAGAAAAGAATTTTGTCTGATGTAATTACAGATTAACAATTTACTAATTCTTTTCCTTTACTTGTTTTGTGAAACCTTTCTTCTTGCCAAATTTCATGGTTCTACCTCGAGAGGAAGTACGCTATAGGTTTCAATGAGTTACTTTGTGGGTATCAAAATATTTGACATAAATAGCCGTATATTTGAGTGAATTGACTTAAAAGCTGATATTTATTTTACCTCCAAGAGACCATAGACCTTAGTATGTGACGTAAATTTCAACCTGATACGTCTACCTGAACGAACAGACAGACAGTGTGGACCAAATGGCAACTTTTTTCTTCTTGTGAGATATTTATAAAGTAACAATTTTCGGACTTTTTCCTTTAGTTTTAGAATGACACCGTGCTTCTTGGCAAATTTCTTGATTCGAGCTCAGCAGGATGTATCTGGTAAGTTTTGATGAGTGAGTTTTCGAGTATCAAAATATGTGACAGAAATCGCCGTATATTTTGAATGCACTGACTTTGAAGTTTCACTTTTTTACATCGTCAAGGAACCGTAGATCTTAATATATGACATAAATTTCAACTCGATTTGTCTTCCCGTTCCTGACGATAAGGGTTTTTAACATTCGCACCGACCGATAGACAGACAGACGACAGTAAAGTTGATGCTGTAAGGGTTTCATTTTTATCGAGTAAGTAAGGAACTCTAAACAGAATATTCATAATACGAATAGGATATAGATTATGGCATTTAACAAGCAATTTTGAATTATAAACTGGAAATTGTCTGCATGAATTTAGAATTTCAAACAGCTCTATTACTTCACTGCACTGCTGTGAAACCTCCTCGTCATGGAATTTCATGAGATTAGTGGACCCAGCTATGCGTTACATCGTTACACTGTACTTCGCACTCATAAACTGAGGTTGACTGCTTCCATTTAAGTTTTTACACCCTTGAAGTTCTTAATAGGTGATTACACTGATATATTAACCAATATGTTGGGAAATTTTGTTATGTTGCAGTTTTGTCTTGCGTCTTGTCTCTTTACACATAAAGAAGGTTCGTATTAAAATTTGTTTGGTTCATGCAATCCCGCAGTTGTCATGGCTAATGCCCACAAAGATCTCAGTGCTTCTGGCCTTCAAAGATCTCTGCTGTGTATCGGTACATAATATTTGACAGCAGACTAAATCAATGTAAAGAAAAGCAATCGCTTCGCTATAGAACCATGCAGGAACCAATACACTTTTCTGAACAGCCAGAACATTATGACCACCGAGCTTCTATCGATATAAACCCATTCAGGTGATACCAGCGTCACCTTGCGAGGAATAACTGCTAGCCAGGCACACGCACATTGCGTGTAGTATCAGTGAGCGAGCTGTCCTTGGGGAAGACTATCTTAGTTTCACCGAGGGCCGGTTGTTATGGCCCGCAGGCTCAGCACGAGCATTTCGGAAACTGCACCACTTGTCGGGTATTCGAGGTGTGTCTTCAACACGTGGCGAAACCAAGGTGAAACCATGTCCAGAAGTCGTGGGTTTGGGCAGCTACTTATCATTAGAGATGTCGGACGTCGTAGGTTGAGCAGACAGGTAAAACAGGACAGACGGCGAACTGTAGAATGAAGCTCGTGCAAAGCACCACGACGGCCAAGAATAATCGTACACCGGCTGCAGACCACGTACACCCCTTCATGGCGATCATGTTTCCCGACAGCAATGGCATTTTTCAACAAGACAATCCGCCATGTCGCAAGGTCAGGAGCGTTGTTCAGTGATTCGAGGAACACAGTGGTAAGTTCCAGTAGAGGTGCTGCTCCCCCCCCCCCCTCCAGATCGCCAGATCTGAACCCGATTGAACACATCCCCAGAATTTACGGGACTTAGGTGACTTGTGTGTGCAGATGTGGTGGCAACTCCCTCCTGCGACCCACCGAGGCCTCGCTGCCTCCGAGCCACGACTTGTCACCGCTGTTATCCGTGCCAAAGGTGGACATACCGGCTCTTATGTGGCTGGTTACAGTGTTATGGCTGATCAGCGTAAGTAGACCAATGTAGGAAGAGAACAAGACAAATAAGGGATGAAGTGTAATTAAAACCCTCGTTGTGTTAGGGATCTCTAACTGAAAGATATAAATTGTGAGATGCAGGTGGAAAATTGCCGCACTGGGGAAAGAAGGAGTCAGGATACAAGTAACAAATCTGAGGTTTGTTATAAGGTTAGGTATTATTCGAGAAATTTAATGAAATGTCTTTATTGAAACAAGCAAGCTAAATTAATTTAAAGTACTTATTTATTAATGTAATGACATGCAGTATACATAAATTATCACACCATCTTGAAATATGATTACCAACATGAATTAGTAAGTGGATCAGAAGTTTTTGGGGTACAAACTGTTGATAGATAGAAATGTGAAATCTTTTCATGGCATTTTAAAATTGATAGATTCATCTAACCTTCCCATAATAATAATTGTCAACTACGTTGACTCTGGAGCAGTGTGTGAACATATTTTCGTTTACTAATATTCTGTGGCAAGACGTTTTTGGATGGTCAGTAAGGACAAGAGAGGTTCAACTGTTCATTGCACGCAAACAAATGATTTTCAATTATGTGAATTTTATTAAAGCGTGTCTTCTACCCATCTATTTAGAAAATGAGAAATTCTCTCACTGTATTTAATTTCATGTGAACTTGTTTGTTAGTGGTTAGTAGCGACATTCACAAACTCGGCACTAAAAAAAAAAAAAAAAAAAAAAAATAGGCCGGCCGGTGTGGCCGTGCGGTTAAAGGCGCTTCAGTCTGGAACCGCGTGACCGTTGCGGTCGCAGGTTCGAATCCTGCCTCGGGCATGGATGTGTGTGATGTCCTTAGGTTAGTTAGGTTTAATTAGTTCTAAGTTCTAGGCGACTGATGACCTCAGAAGTTAAGTCGCATAGTGCTCAGAGCCATTTGAACCATTTTGAAAAAAATATAGTATTTATAATACTAAGCTTTCTACTCCGTCTAACTGTGCGTGCGAGAATAAAGAAGCACACATTTTTAAAACTGTTTCTTGACCTAACCAAGAAAAAAGGGCAGAGGTTGAAAATGCCGCTTCAATTGTAAATTTATTTATTTTCACTCGACCGGTTTGGAGTGTTATAAGCCCATCTTCAGGTATCGTAGTCAGAGACTCCCTGTTCTGCGCTCGTAGGCAGCACACCACGCTTGGTACACGCGGCGCTCGGGGACCACAGCACAACTACGATACCTGAAGATGGGCTTATAACAGTCCGAAACCGGTCGTGTCAAAATAAAGAAATTTACAACTGAAGCGGTATTTTCAACCTCTCCTATAATGCTCAGTTGCGGATGTTCTTCCAACAGGATTGTTTGTAGCAAGAGAAAAGAAATTAGCACTTATTTCCTCTCGACAACGATCTCTGTATCATTGACATGTCGACTCTATAGTCAATTACAAGTATGCAAATAATCCCATACAGATTTTAAACCAGTGCCAGTAGTCTAGTACCTCCCGCCGCGGAAGTCGAACACGCGCCAGTACAAATGGACGTGGCCAGCCCATAGAGGGCTCCGCGTCCGCGGCGGCTCTTCCGCGCAGCGAGGGCGCCACCGCTACACCACGTGCAGACTGCGGCCAATAGCCGCTCCCTCCGGTTTCGTATATAGGGACCCGCTCTGCCCTAGTCCACAATCCTTGAACGCCATGCTCTCCGCCTTGCCTATCGCATCCGTCTCCCCTCCCCCACGCGGATCCTGTATGATCTTATCCCCTTCCCCCACCTCCTCCTCTTCCTCGAACGCATACGCATCCTCTACACCTCCCGTAAACTCGATCCTCCTCACCCGCTCGTCTCCCCGATCCTCTCCCACCCCCGCCCGCTGCCGCGCCTGTACTCCCATGTCCCACCCGGTCTCCATCTCTCCACCCTCCTTACCCTCTCCCAAGGTGGCTTCCGCCAGCTCCCCCTCCCTGATGATGTCCTCCTCCCCTCCATCTACCCCTCCTACCAACTTTGATCCTCCCACCCTCCTCCTGTGCATGCTCCTCAGGGCACCCTCCCTCCCTTCTCTCTCTTTTTCCCTCCCCCCTCCTTTTCTCTCCCCTCCTCCCCCGGGCCTCCCCTCCCCTGTCCCTCTCCCTCCTGCCCCCGTCTCCTCCGCCATTGGCGTCCTTTTCTCCCCTCTCCCCCACCTCCCCCCATTCCCCTCTTGGCAGGTCCCCGGACTCGCACACGCTACGTGGACTTTCACGCGCCGGAGATCGCCGCCATCAGTGTCTTCTGTGTGCCGTCGTGTTTAGTGTTCAGTGTTTCACCGTCACACTCCGTTGTTCACCAGTGCCATCGTCTTCTTCAGTGTTTGTGCGTCGTCTCAACAGTTTGCAGTGTGGTTTATCGTCGAGTGTGAACGGCTCCGTGTTTGTCTCTCTGTGTCTCCTGTTTTATCGCCCACCATTTTGTGACTTTTCTGTTTTTCTCCTGTTTTTTATGCTTATGTCTTCTTTGGCTGAAGAGCAGCGTAGTGTGCTGCTGCCAGCCTGCCTATTGTATAGGCTTTAAAATGACAATAAAGTAAAAAAAAAAACCCTAGTCCACTCGGCTGAAGAGCAGCGCATATGCTGCTGCCAGCCCGCCCCGATGGTGAATTGAAATACAATAAAGAAAAAAAAAACCTAGTCCACATTCCAGAGTTGGATTCCCTCACTTCTTCGTCGAAGACTTTCACTGCCTGGGCTACTCTCAGGGTGCATCTTCGACGTGGAAGATCCCCACCATTTCCTTGCCGTGGCGTCTGCTCGCCGTCACTACTGCTCGCCGTCCGGTCCTCCTCGCCGCCGCAGCCGCCGCCGCCTGGTCGCCGCCGCCGCCGCCGCCGCCGCCGCCGCCGCCGCCGCCTGGTCGCCGCCTGCCGGTGCTCGCCGCCGCCGCCGCCACCGCCCTTCTCGCGCGCCGCCACCATGTCCCAACCCACCACCACTATCATTTTTACCTCTCCCTTCGCTGCTCCAACCACCATCACATGGAGCTCATCCTCCACCCCACTTCCCGTCCTTCCTTCTCTCCCTGTCCACCCCACCCCTGCGCCACTTTCGGCTGTAACCACCCCCAACTCCTCCTTCCCTATCACTGTCGCCCCATCGACAGCTACTGACTTTCCGCCACTCCCTGCACCGCCTCCGACGGGCTCCAAGCCAGCACGGATTTCGGCTCGACGTTCCACAGTCTCTGTGACACCCACGCCCCCTCCGTCTGCGTCATCCGCTGCTCAGGGTGGTCCTGCCCTCCGCCATCTCCCCCTGCAACCCGTCCCCCTGCCCCCTCTACACTCGGTGGTGACCACGAAAACTTCAAAACGCCCGAATGTTGACCCTTGCCCCGAAGTCTCCTCCAAAAAAAAACCCCAATTCCTGTGACCCACCCACCCCCATGGACGTGGCCCCGACCTCCGACCCCGACCCTGCCCCCGCCACGCCTACCACCCACACCTTTGTCCTCTCCAGTCCTGACCCTCAATTCCTTTATGCCTGCTCCCTCACCCTCGCCATCCGGAAATACTACCCCAATGCCCCCATCTCCCTTCTGATTCCTCGCAAGGGCTCGGTCCTCATTAAATCCCCCAATGCTTCCTTCCACACCGATCTCCTGTCCCGCATCCCCCGTATCCAATTTGGCCAATGTGCAACCCTCACCCCCTACCACACCCCGTCCTCTCCCCTTCAGGCTCAACCTCCCCGACGTCTGCCAACCTTCACCGCTGTGATCATGAAGCTTAGCCCCATGATCACGGAGGCTGAGGTGTTGGTGGAACTCAACTCCCGGCCCGACATTGAAATCCGCTCGGCCCGTCGCATCTTCAATGATGCTGGGCCGACTTTTCTCATGCAGATATTCACCGAATCCTCCTCCTCCATTGACCGCCTCCTCACTGAAGGAGCCCTCATCTACAATCGCCGTCATAAGGTGGACCCCTCCCGTTCCCCAGTCCAGTCCTACCACTGCCAACGCTGTCTCACCTACAACGACCACGTTACCTCTGCCTGCAAGAACCCCCCTACTTGTCCCCACTGCAAAGCTTCACACTTCCTCAAGAATTGCCCCAACCTCACCTCTCCCCCCTCCTGCAACACTTGCAACGAACCACATCCTACCTACTCCTCGAAGTGTAAAGCGAAACCTCCACCAGTCACCCCTGAGCTCACCGTCCTATCCGTCCTGTTGATGACCCCATCCACTCCAACAACTCGCTCTGCCCTCCCCCTACTGCCGAGGACATCATCCGTTTCGCCACCATTGTGCTCCAAAACATCCACCCCTTCCAGCGCTCACACACTCTTTCCCAAATCACCCTCGCTGCCCATTCCATCTTCCATCTTACCACCTATGCCACACACTCCCACAACCAGGCCCACTTCACCTTCACCCCCCTCACCACCCTCGTCTAACTCTCCCCTCCCATGGTGCATGAACCCTACCGTCTCCTGTACCACAACATTCGCTCCCTGCCCACCCACAAACTCCTCTTCCTCCACACCCTCCATCAGCACCGCGTGGATGCCTTCGTCCTAAATGAAACCTTCCTTCAACCCCGTATCTTCGTCTCCACCCGGCTCCTTGCACCCTACACTGCACCAATAACCCGTACCTTCTGGCGCGCGGCAGAGTTGCTATAGGCCACCTCAAGCACCTCCCTGACCGGCCCCAACCTCTCCTTAACAATCCTGCTGAGCATCTCACCCTCAACCTCTTCTTCCCCACCCTTACCATCACCTGTGCCACCATTTACGTCCGCCCTCGCACCCCCATCCCGTTCGATTTCCTGGCCCACATTGACCGCACCTTCTCCACCTACGTGATTTCCGCCGACCTCAATACCCACAGCCGTGATCCTGCCGACCTCCAGCAGTGGCATCAGTTTCTCTCCACTCTCCAGGGAGACCTGGTTCCCCTGCCTCAGCACACCCGACCCGAATCCAACACCACTCCTGATGTGGTCCTTGCCTCTCCCAACCTCCTTGGGTGCATCACCGCAGAAGTCCTTGAACTCATTGGCAGTGACCATGCTCCTGTTCTCCTCACTATCTCTAATGGTCGCCATCCCCGCAACGCCCCTCGCCCTGACGTCCCTCCTAAACTTGTCCATGATTACTCCCATGCCAACTGGGATGCCTACCGGGACTCCATTCACACCCAGGTTGACGGCCACGCCCTTACCCTCCAATCTCCTGATGACATCTCTCGCACTGCTGCCTTCCTGCACCAGACCTTGTCTGACGCCGTCGCCACCCATATCCCCACCAAAGTCATCCACCCTCACCGCCCCGCCCTGCCTCCACAGGCCGTCCTTCTCCTTCAAGAGTCCCGCTGCCTCTACCGCTCTTTTCTCCGCACTCGTGACCGGGATACACTTACCCGCCACCGGCAATTACGACACATCCGCAACCTTACCTCCTCCGCCTCACTCATCTCCTCTCCCTCCAGCTTAACTCCTGTCGCTCCGCCATTTTTGTCTCCCTTGACCTCGAAAAGGCCTACGACTGTGTCTGGCATCCCGGTCTCCTGTTTAAACTCCAAACCTACGCCCTTCCTATCAACTACATCCGTCTGGTGGCCTCCTTCCTCTCCCACCGCCCCTCCTATGTTACCATCCATAATGCCAATTCCCACACCTTCTACCCCTCTGCAGGTGTGCCCCAGGGCTCTGTCCTCTCCCCTCTCCTCTACCTCCTGTACACGGCAGATGTGCCCCAACCCCCCCTCCAGTACACCTCTTGCAATATGCTGATGACACCGCATTCCTCGCCCTCACTCCTACCCTCCAACAGTCCCAACACCTTCTCCAGAATCACCTTGACCTTTTTGCTGCATGGTGTAACCAGTGGCTCCTGAAACTCAACCCTTCCAAGACCTAGGCAATCATCGTAGGTCATACCACTCGCTCCTTCCGGCTCCTGGATTTCTCCCTTACTGTCTGCGCCCGTCCTGTCTGCCTCACCCCCACCCTCACCTACCTTGGCCTCACCATTGACCGTCACCTCACCTGGATCCCTCATCTCCGCTCCTTCCAATCCAAAGCCCACAACCGCCTCCGACTCCTCAAACTCCTCTCTGGCCAGACATGGGGGTTGCACCCTTCTACCATCCTCCACACCTACAAATCCTTAATCCATCCCATCCTCTGTTATGCCAGTCCTGCCTGGATATCTGCCCCCCCCCTAAATTCTATAAGTCCCTCCAGATCCTTGAGCGTCATGCACTCCGCCTCGCCTTCCGTATACGCCTCCCGTCCCCCACGCGGATCCTCTATGATCTCATTCCTTTCCCCCATCTGCTCCTATTCCTCGAACATATCCGCAACCTCTACACCTCCCGCCGTCTTGAACCCCCTCACCCCCTGGTTGCTCCTCTCCTCTCCCATCCCCGCCCCCTGCCACGTCTTCACCGTTGTGTCCCCCCTACAATCCATCTCTACACCCTACATCTCCTTTCCCAAGGTGGCTTCCATCTTCTCCCCCTCCCAGATGATGCCCTCTCTCCCTCGATTTATCCCTCCTATCAACTCTGATCCTCACTCCCCCTCCTTTCCTCTGTCCTTTCCCTGGGCTCCCTCTTCCCCCCTTCCGTCCTGTTTTCTCCCCACTAAACCTCTCCCTACCTCCCTTCTCCCCCCCGAGTCCTTTTGTATTCCCCTCCTCTGCCTACCCCACTCCCTGTCGCGTCTGCCCAGCGCCCCCCACCCCTCTTATGGTTCCTCATCCTCCATCAGCTCCTTTCCCGGCTCCAACCCCCTTTTTTATTTTCCCGTCATCTGTCCAGTTTCCCCCCACCTGCTCTCGGCTGTGGTATGTCACATTTGCCAACTTTTTAGTGCAGTGTTCCAGTGACTGTTCAGTGTTGTTCGTCTTTCTCGTGTTGTGAACAGAAACCATGCTGTCGCTGGGTGTGAATTTTATGTCTTTTGCGAATAGAAACCAGACTGTCGCCGTGTTTTTTTTTTTAATTGTCTGTCTATTGTTTTACCTGTCTGCTTTGTATGTATTTTCTTAGCGTCATCGTCCCTCTGTTCTTTGTTTTAAGTTCCACGATTTCTTTTCGCCATGTTACTCTTTAAGTCTCCGATTTTATCGCCTGTTTTTATTATTTATTCTCTTCAACTTTCTAACAAAGTCTGTAGGCTGAAGAGCGGCATACTAAGCTGCTGCCAGCCCGCCCCCTTCAGGGGGAATGAAATTCAATAAAGGAAAAAAAAAAGAAACCCCTAGTCCAGTCAGTCTGATCGGCTCCTTTCTCTCCCATCGTCCTTCCCACGTCACCATCCATAACACGGATTCCTACACCTTTTTTCCCTCTGCCGGTGTGCCCCAAGCTCTGTCCTCTCACCCATTCTGTACCTTTTGTATACGGCGGACATGCCGCTGCCGTCACCCCCCAACCACCTTCTCCAGTTTGCCGATGACACCGCCTTCCTTGCCCTCGCCCCCACCCTGCAGCGTTCCCAACACCTTCTCCAATCCCATCTTGACCGGTTCACCGCTTGGTGCAACCAGTGGTTGCTCAAGGTTTAATCCCTCCAAAACCCAGGCGATTATTGTAGGCAAAACCACCCCTTCCTTCTGCCTCCTTGATTTCTGTCTCACCATCTATGGCCGTCCTATCGCCCTCACCCCAAGTACCTTGGCGTCACCCTCGACCGTCGCCTCTCCTCGACCCCCCATCTCCAGACAATCCAAGCTGAGGCACGCTTCTGACTCCGTCTCCTCAAGCTCCTTTCCGGCCGTACGTGGTTTCTGGACCCCTCCACCATACTCCACACCTATAAATCCCTCATCTGCCCTATCCTCTGTTACTCCCATCCTGCCTGGATCTCCGCCCCTCCTACCTTTTACCAATCCCTTCAGATCCTTGAACGCCATGCTCTCCGCCTCACCTATCGCATCCGTCTCCCCTCCCCCACGTGGATCCTGTACGACCTCATTCCGATCTCCCACCTCCTCCTTTTCCTTGAACGGATATGGATCCTGTACACCTCCCGAAAACTCGATCCTCCTCACCCACTTGTCTCCCCCATCCTCTCCCACCCCCGCCCGCTGCCGCACCTGTATTCCCACGTCCCACCTGGTCTCCATCTCTCCACCCTCCTTACCCTCTCCCAAGGTGGCTTCCGCCAGCTCCCTCTCCCTGATGATGCCCTCCTCCCCTCCATCTACCCCTCCTACCAACTCTGATCCTCCCTCGCCCCATCCTTTGGTCACACTCCCTCTCTTCTCTCCCTCTTCCCTCCCTCTTCCATTTCTCCTCACTCCTCCCCCGGGATTCCCCTCCCCTGTCCCTCTACTCCTCCCCCCATCTCCTTAGCCATTGGCATCTTTGTTTTCCCCTCTCCCCCCCCACCCTTCTTCCCCTCTTGGCAGGTCCCCAGACTCGCACACGCTAAGTGGACATTCGCACGCCAGAGATCATCGCCATCAGTGTCTCGTGTGTGCCGTCGTGTTTAGTGTTCAGTGTTCACCGTCGCACTCCATCGTTCACCTGTGCCATCGCCATCTTCAGTGTTTGTGCGTCGTGTCAACAGTTTGTAGTGTGGATTCTCGTCGAGTGTGAACGGCTCCCTTACTGGGCAAGCGAACATCCTCAAGTCATGGACTTACAGTATACCAAGTTGGTGTCAAACACATAGCTGCGTTTAGATGACGCAGGCTACATATTTTCATTAGACAATAGATGCGTGTGCATGTGACAGACGCTGTAGCTTAAAACAGTTATATTCGAGGCCTAGAAACCCATATTTAACTTCAAGTATGTAAATCAGTGACTTGAAGATGTTCGCTTGCCCGGAATTAGTTGTCTGTGAGTAAACATGCGTCACGATAGATTTTGGTGGTTTCACGATGCCGTTCTTTAAATACATCGAAGCTGTGGAATGCTGATTACAGAAAATAAAACATCAACGTTATTAGTTTGTGTGAACTCTCTCTTTTTGCGTATGGTGCAAAAGTAAAATGTCAAATTTTAAACAAAAAATTCAAATACCTGGGAATTTTTGTTTTTAAGTAAAATCATACAGAGATTCCTTATTACTAATTTCCTTACTTTAAAAGAATACGAGAATTGATACTATGTAAAACAATAAAAATTACACAATGATAAGATACAAAAAGGTGCTTCATTTATTATTTAAAATCATAAAACTGGGTTCTCCCATTCATATATAGAAATATCAATGCTTTGAGTCTTTCAACGTAAGTTAAACGGAAAGTAGTGTTCCGCCCTTTGTCCGGCGTATCCGACAGTCACCATGTACTCAGTACAGGAACAAGTCAGAGTAGAAATTAATCGTATTAAATCTAACCTGAAGTTTGGGGAATACAGCAAAATGTGGAGTAAATGATAGAGATCTAAACTAATGGCATCCAGGGGGACATATCGAGGATTAATTTAAGCTGTTGACGAGCCAATTCATAAATCTGTCATTAAAGCAGAGTATCGTAACTACTCGCGATCGTTTTACTGAGAAGAAACAGACACGTAGTCATAGCCTTTGAAAGTGAATCCAGCTCGTACTGTACGGATTACTGTGACATGCTCCAGCTTCTTTTGATATCTTTTAGTATTTTGTGAACTTAGGTGTGAGTACGAAATGAAGGCACAATAGAAAGCTTAGGTAAAGAAAAAAGTTTATCGATGGCCTTCACAAGAATCACGTAGAGGTTAGTAGGACATCTGCTATGGCATCCAGAAGTAGTTACTTTGGGCCGGAAGTAGTGGAATGGGGTAAAATAGTGGCAGGCAACGAAAGAGATTATAAAGAATGTTGTGTGAGAATGAAAAGATCGGCACATTACAGGAAAAGATGGAAGACGGCATCAAAACAGTCGAATGACTAAATACGTAAAAAGAAAAACTGTGAGAAAAATTATATTTTTTATTTTGTTCCGTCTGAAGTAAAATTAACATTTAGTCTATGCTTGTCGGCCAGTCATACTTACACATTTTGTTAATAAAACGGAGTTTGGGAACTGAGTACTTACAGGAGATGTCGTTCCCCAGACATGATTTTCCACCTCCAAACAATTTGAAAGATTCCTATTACCAATGGGACCTCACTGTATGAAAATCTGTATCATAGACGACATGATTTTTGATTAAGTACATGGCGCATTCGTCAGAGCATACAAGAACTTGGTAATGAACAATTAAGTCTTTGTATCCAAGACTCAAACGGGTAATTTTACATTAAAATCGAAAGGTTACACGTATGTGCACTTGTTCTCTCACAGGAAGCGTGAAACTTTGACTGCCTTACAGAGTACGCTACAAGCCTAGAAACAGCGGTTTACTCGAAACGTCGAAATTTGATAATATTATTTTATTAGCCCTATTCACAAGCGCAAGCCTGAAATGCCTAGCGTTTTGGGTTTGGAATATCAGCTGCAACATTTTCATCTGCTCTTTGGCCTCACAACCAGAGAGTTTTGAAATACACTGCCTAGTTAAAAACTTGACTGCCTTACAGAGTACGCTTCAAGCCTAGAAACAGCGGTTTACCCGAAACGTCGAAATTTGATAATATTATTTTATTAGCCCTATTCACAAGCGCAAGCCTGAAATACCTAGCGTTTTGGGTTTGGAATATCAGCGGCAACATTTTCATCTGCTCTTTGGCCTCACAACCAGAGAGTTTTGAAATACACTGCCTAGTTAAAAAAGTTAAGCACGGAGATCACATGATCAGATGTCAAAGTAACTTCGAACACGTACACACACGAGTATGTAAATGATTAAAGTTACAATTCTCTCTGTCTGGTAGGATGGCCAACTGACTGCGTTAGTGTTGTTCGTGTTTAGTGTTGTTAACAGGCCTGGTAGGATATACAAGGGGAGTAAACAGCATCAGATGTTGAGTGATCAGTGTGAAGTACACGGAGACGCCGCGTACTGGTGTGACAGAATTATCAACTCCTGACTGAGTTTGGAAGGAACCCCATTGTGAGTCTCCATTTGGCTAGTCGAATGAGGCGTATCTATATTTGTGGGACATTCGGACATGATGGCGGTGCGATGTCGGAACGTGAGGGCAGGCTCTGTATTCGTCGATGTTTTGGTCAACCACGCCAGACCACCACAAGGCAGGATCGTCGTATTTCGCACCAAACTCATCTGCATCTGCCATCCGAGACCAGTTAACAGACTCCCTACATCATTCTCTGCCATCCTACAGCACTGGTTGCAGGCTAGCAGCCGTGAACACCACAATTCAACTTCTGTAGTTTGAATGATGTCGTGACTATGAAGCGTGGGATGCTGATGAATGGTGTCGCATTGTGTTCAGCAATGATAGCATTTGATATTACTATTAGTTGTAATTGTGTATACCAAACTACGAGAAACTTTGACACACACACACACTTTGGTGCACAGCCCATGCACCTGCATTGCTAACGTAAAGAGAAAGTCTGCTGAAGCTATAATGCTTTTACTTACCAGCTGTAACTCTGGCCAAATGATATGATAAGTATTGAATTTAATTTGGCTCTATAAGTATTTACCATATTTTATCTTGAGCATCGGCTATTGAATAAACTGGTCCGTAATATTTGTTTTGCGTTCTGTTTCACAGTTTTGGAATGAAGATAATGTGTAATATCAGGAACTACGTAATGAAGTGAGTCGAGGTGTAACTTATCACTTTAGGGCAGGTAGAATACTTAATAATTAAGTTTGCCGTCTTTCACCAAGCACATAGTTAGGCGTCCACATGGAAGATACAAAGATTTCCGACAGGCACCATGGAAAACGGACATATTAATACAAATGAACTTTCTAAAGCATATCAATGAAAAATTTTAATGACTGAAAATATTACCTCAGTGACGCTGTTTCATTAAGTTGTTGATACACGAAAACATAATTTTTATGAATTCCATTTTTAGTGGCACTTCATTTAATGTATATACAGTAGCCATGTTATAGTAATGAGGAAACACACTGGCAGATCCATACGTCAAAGACAGAGGTTCACACATAAAATGCAGGTGCAGTTCTCAGGGAGCAGGAGGAGGATTTGGGGCGGGGATGGAGCGTGAAAAAATGGGGACAGGCAAAACAAATCTATCGATATTTTTTCAAACAGAATTTATGTTAACCGTATAACATTCACAATGAACAGATTTTGGTTTTCAGTACATATATATGAGTTAGAAAAACATTTGACAGTATTTAACAAGTATGTGGTTAAACTGCTAAACTATTTACCAAGTATCTAATTGCAAAATGATTCATCATTTTCAAAACATAAACTACAGAACCCAGACTTCAGGACCTTTCTAAGTAAAACCCATTAGTGCTTGATGCCAAACGCTGAAAACATTGTTGTTCGTATTTCTATAGCTGTCATTGTTATTGTAAAAAAAAATGGTTCAAATGGCTCTAAGCAATATGGGACTTAATATCTGAGGTCATCAGTCCCCTAGAACTTAGAACTACTTAAACCTAACTAACCTAAGGACATCACACACATCCATGCCCGAGGCAGGATTCGAACCTGCGACCGTAGCAGCAGCGCGGTTCCGGACTGACGCGCCTAGAACCGCTCGGCCACCGCGGCCTGCTGTTATTGTAATTAACTCTATGTAACTGCACATTGTAATGTTAATGGATTCGTAAATTTATTGTCTGGTGAAAAACTTTGAGTTACGCCGACGTTTGTTACACAACTAAACTGATAAACTAACGAATGTTTAACAGTAATTTGTCACGCAACAAGTATGTAACAATACTATAAAATACCTTAATTTTTTGTGTACATTTACACCGCAGTGTGCAGTGTGTAGCGTGGAGTAACGTGAGTTCGTTGTCTGCTGAAGCAACGTCATACCTAGTCTTGTACATAGTTGCAAAATGGGTTCAGAACATATGAGTTAATTTTTTACTTGAAAATTACCTATGTCGAACCAGATTTCAAGAGGAGATAAATATCTTGCAGCAGCATGGAGAATCTAAAGGCATCGTTACTGCAGCGAGAAGACTGATTTACACCCAAGCACACACGAGGTGAGACCCAGTCACAAAGTGGATTGTACTGATTTCGGTCGTGCTTATTCCGTGACCAGCAATACCCCAGGTCCGTCCCCAACAGAAAATGTGTGGGAGCAGTTCAGATGTCAAATACTTCCCAGGATCCGTGTCCAGGATACCAAGGACCAAATACAACAGCTGTGAACAATCTTACCTCAGGAGAGGATGCAAGGGCTTCATTACATCCTTCACAGTCGAATCAGTGCATGAATTCGTACCAGAAGGGATGCAGCGACACACTGATAAGTGGGTTCATACTGCTAAGTTCTCTTTAAGTCTGACTTAATATTGTAATCACCGAGACAGCATCACGTACCCTTTCAATGCCTGAAGTTTCGTTTTGTTTTCTCCTCCCTTTCTGGGCGTTTCAATTTTTTTATCGGGTAGTGTATATGAAAGTGGTATGAAAAAGTTACAGAGCTGACAAAAGTGCATGTGGTTTGTGATGTAAAATGCAGACTACCTTCAGTAACTGTCAAAAAGTAGGAATGGATGGGAAAGGGGCTTCATATTCTGAAACTGAAGTGAAGAGTAGATAACGTGGGTAGTAACTTTCGGCTCGTGATCATTTCAGGAATCAGTGTGTGTTGAGAACAAAGCTTCTCGCCACAACGTTATTGCACAAAGCACTCTCAGTATTTTCGACACGTCACAGTAGAAGAAACATCTGTACTGTAATTTTACCCAGCAAGAATACTGAGAGTGTTCTTTATAAGTGTATGCTGTCTGGATCTCTCCACAGTTCGTGGGCCACACTGAGGCTTCAAAGTGCATTACAGAAACAATCGATCTTGATAATAAATGATCTGGTCACTTTTTCATTGATAACAATAAACACGTAATCCACGTTTTAGTATTTGGCTGACTATAGTTCTAATTTATATTTTAGCAAACAAAGGACAATCCAAAACACAGTCAGTTTAGTCACCCAGCACTCATGTACAGTCTTGCTTTACACCTCGGGGCCCATTCCATATTATATGTATCCCGGAGCTCGTTCTGTAGTGTATAACTCAGGTGGTATGAAATCAGTATTCGAAGCCTTCAGTGTTTCATGTCTTGGTTTTCTGTATTCTCGTGTCATTGTCTCTTTAGTTTCAATTTTCTCTTTCTTTATCCTTTCCACTTCTTCTAATGTCAAAAAAGGCTTTAGAAGTGCTAAACTAATCAATATCATTCCTAATGCGATCGTTATTTTATTATTATTACTATTGTGTTACTATTATTATTATTCGCAATTGATGATGATGATGATGATGAGTCCCATACTCCTTTACAGAGCGTAGGGGAGCGACGCGGGACACCCGCGCCGCCTTACTAGGCAAGGTCCTAGTGGAGGTGGTTTGCCATTGCCTTCCTCCGACCGTAATGGGGATGAATGATGATGATGAAAACGACACAATGACACCCAGTCATCTCGTGGCAGGAGAAATCCCTGACCCCGCCGGGAATCGAACCCGGGACCCCGTGCTCGGGAAGCGAGAACGCTACTGCGAGATGACGAGTGGCGGACACACACACACACACTCACAGACATATATATATATATATATATATATATATATATATATATATATATATATATATATAAAATTGAGTTATGTGATAACTAATCAATATCATTTCTTAATTCCTCCCGTATTTTATCATCATTATTCATATTACTACTGTTATTACGTGAAATTATTATTTATTATTAATGAAGCAGTTTATTGTTACTGCGTTTTCTTAACATTCAGGGAGGTTTGGAAATGGTGGGCAAGAGTGCCCTGAAGCTAAGTGTTGTTAGGAGATGAATGAGACAAAGGGAATGCTGTAAAGGAGATGGATGTTAAATCTGGAAGGGTATGTCCTTTACTGGTTGAATTTCGTAGTTACGTATGGGGAGAAGGTAAAAGTTCGTTGGAATAGGATGGGGAGCGTGTTGATGGTGGGGAGGGGTTGGGTTGTTGTGGCATAAGCAAGCCAGAGTACCAGGAAATAACGTACGAGAAGATTGAGCGGTTGCTGTTAGGTCCGCCCGGAGTGCAGACACATCTAACGTGCTGAATGTATGTGGAAGTGCTAGAATAGCATGAAACTTCTTGTCAACAGGACAATTTTGTTGCATCAATCTACAGACTCTTCACGTGTACAAGGTGAGGTACGGATGATCGAGTGATCTCACTTCTCCGCCATCTGGCCCAGGATGACGAGGTAGGTGACGGCGGTGGCGAGCACGGAGACGAGCAGCCGCCTGTCCAGCGTGACGTAGCCGGCGGCGCTGAGGTGCGGTGCTGGGGCGGCCGCCGCCTGCCGCAGGAAGGCGCGCAGCTCCGGCGCGGCCGCGGCGGGCAGCAGCGCGGCGGCGCGGCCCAGCAGCAGGTGCGCGGCCCGGGCCTCGTCTGCCACGGCGGCGCTGGACAGCGCGAGGGCGCACAGGCGGCCCGCGTGCAGCGCCAGCCAGGCGGCCGACTGCAGCGCCGAGCCGCTGAGCAGCGCGCGCCGCCCGCCGCCCGGCGCCAGCAGCCCCAGCACCAGCAGCTCGTACGCGCTGTAGACGCCGCCGCAGAAGGCGCCGCCCACCTCCAGCAGCGCCGCGGCGCCCGCGTGCTCCTGGAGCAGCTCCGCGCCGCGCTGGAGCGCCGCGTGCGCCAGCCGCAGCCGGCGCGCCCGCGCCTCGCAGTCCCAGGCCGCGCGCCGCCACACCGTCCCCGCCTCCAGCCGCTCCAGCACCGCCTGCCGCAGCCTCGCGTTCAGCACCTGGAACCTCACCCACAACTCCAGCGCCAGGCACACCAGGTACACCGACACGAAACTTTCGAATATCGCGTAGACCGCGTGCAGAAAGCCGTTCAGCAGCTTCTCTTTCCCCGGATACCGGTGGAACATTTCCACTCCCAAGAAGTGTGCTGTCACCACGAACACTATCCCAGTCGTCGCCGCAATCACGCTTAACATTTTCTTCCCCTCTTTCTCCGTAATACACAAATAGCTATCGGCGAGATTAATTGCGGTCAGAAACTGGGCGAACCGTCTACAACCCCCGAAAGTCCCTTTTGCTTGTAAATGAACTACTTTGTACCATAAAATATTCTTCACTATTATGTCTGGAACGGCCGTTACTTTTGTTACGCCTAGACCGTTGATACGCACGTACATCCCCCGCAGTAAGGCTGTAGCTGACACGGCTAGCCATATCGGCGACATAGAAATCCTAATCTTCCTCTTCCCTATCGTAAAAAGGCTGGGAGAACCGTCCCCCACGTGTAGCGGTACGAGGCCCAACAACTGCAGTAACCTATAAACCGGCGCCACGATAACGTAGAATTTAACTTCTGGTGAATAATCTACACTTGTCGAAGATCCAAACAGAACGCTCTTCAGAGTAACTGCTTTCATCGTGCCGTTAATTGTATACTTGCGACTAGCTGCCTCACAGCTTGTAACAACAGAAACCGAGTGACGTAGCTGTCAGTGGCGTTTTAAAATATCGCACTCACTTGCGTACGATAAACTGCAGGTGAGCTGCTCGGAAATGCTTCCATAACTCTTGTTTCCCGTGGCAACCTGCTGTTTCCGTTTACTGACTTTTTTGCTCTCGAATTATTGACAGCATAGACAGATTGGCTGTAGGGTCGAATATTAAAGTTTCACGGCTTCAGAGGAAATTACGTCGTTATTTCAGTAATGAATTACCCTTCCTTAAACGAATCATATGTGTTACAGCGTCGGCGTTTTACCCTTCCAGACGACTGAACACGTACACTCTGTGATAAAAAATAACAACAAAAACCGACACACCACGAAGGAATTATCCGAACTGGACGGAAATCAATAGATGTGATGGGTATGTACAGACAAACAAAACGTTAAAATTTCAGAAAAATTGGATGGTTTATTTAAGAGAAAGAGCTTCACAAACTGACCACGTCAATAATGCGATGGCTCTTACACAAGCAGTTATTCGGCTTGATATCGACTGATAGAGTTCCTGGATGTTGTAACGCGTCCTCTTATATTATTATGTTCTCCTATTGTTATTGTTAGAAAAATCTTTATTCAGTCGGACGTCGAAATTTTGAAATAAAAGTTATTGTGGATGTCACGTAATAATTATTTCAAGCGAAGCGCTGTTGCGACACAGGCAAAGATCAATTGTGGAAACTAAGCCACTGAATATTACAAATAATATTATTAAAGAATACGGCCGACTGACTACATCAAATAAGAGGGCATGTACATTCGCGAATGAGTGGTCAAAGAAAAAAAGCGTTAATACTGTGTAGGAAATGAGTCTTAAATATAGTTCGCATGTACACACTCAAATGTATACCAACATACGAACAGGTTAGAGGCACGTACATTTTCAGTGCAATCATCCCCCGTGGCCTGGATAAAAGGAATTACAGTTAAATACATTTATTCATCTTAGAACATAAATGCGTGGACTACGAAATTAAATGAAAAGAAAGATTGCAGGTTGTGAATGTCGCGGAAATATATTGAAATTGACGGTAGGAGCCACGAAAGGAAAAAGATGAACACATCCACGTACCTCTATTGTTGAGCAGCGTCACCGTGAAGATCGTCGCCTCCATCTAAATTCTCTGCATAAAATTAGAATAATAGAAATAATTTTCCAGAATTTCAGGAGCTGGGACCCATGGTATAACAATAGACGAAATCGCTCTGCTTCAAAATCACTTTCATTATTTAACCCAATTTTATCAGTAAGAAATGGCACAACCCGTCTTAACACTAGGACAGGATAACAGCGAAAGTAACTTATTCTAAAACTAATAAACGAAGAGCGTAAAGCTTCTTTTGTTCAGCAATTGCTTTACGCGCTAATCTCTGGTAGGTGAACTAGTGTCTACATGTATATTAAAAAAAAATTATATAATTTCTTTACATTGCCCCCTTGGGCGAACTGTCCGAAGAAATGTCAAATTCCGGGAAATGAGCCCAACCACTTTACACACTGGTAGTTCTTGACTCCTCTACATACGTACTTAAATGGCAATGATCATTTCTTTACTGGAGTTCTCTTCATCACTCACTTTATATGGTTCTGGTGCTGGTACTGGTACTTAGCAAGGAAAACAAAACGTACACACTAGGGCACACAAAATACTTACATACTAGATACAAAAGTTACTACATCGTCCTTTACATTAAATAAATGGATATTATGTTACATCATCCTTTACATTACATTACATCTTCTTTTAGATCAAATACATGTATATTGCATTATATCGTCTTTTAGATCAAATTTATAGTTCAGTTCTTTACGACGATTCACAGTGTCATTGTTCCTACGTACAAAAAACATCTTCAATCGCACGTTGACAATAACATTACATTTCAGAAGTCTTTTCTATGATTCTGCAGTTACATTTTTGCTGAAAACAAGAAAGTTTTACAAGAACTTCGTATATTTTAGTGTATCTATCCAGGCTGTATGGCTGGAAGGGTATCTGGAATAGTAAGTGGGAGAAATTCTTCCTTATAGTTGCTTATGTTCTCCACTTCCTCCCTCTTTTATACCAGGATCTATTTGATAATGTCCTTTGTGGATTTCATAGTTGTCTCATCACGGCCAAGATAAACATGAAAAAATGAAATTCACAGAGATTAGTACTTATTCTAGCTTAACACTAACATATACACAAACATGGGTACTGTTCAGTAAACATGGGTGTCGTTTTCTATATTTTGTTTTGTAATGTGGGACGTAAATCATGAGCTGTAGTGGTAAGACTTAATTTAGTAGGTCAGGAAATCGAGTGTCTACGCCTTTTTGCACTATGGTGAGCCTGCATTTGAACGTAGACTTTTGCTTCCTATTCAAATTGCCCTCCAGCTTCACGCTGTGAGTCAATAATGTGTCATTTATAAGCAACCGCACGCGCAAATGAGTCTGGCAGCAAGCTACGCGCAGTTTGGACTCCAGTAGTCGTGCAAACACCACCGGATAGCGATGTCGCGCGCACCGATCAATACATTTCCGTGAAGTGTTATGTGCAGCGTTCGTAGCATTTACGAAACTACTGCATCTGCTTCCACTCGTCGTACACCTTGGCTGCGAGAAGGGGCCACAGGGCACCTCCTACGGTCACTGCACGAAGGGAAGTACTGCACTTAATTATTTAGCTTGCCAACGGCGAACTGTCCTATACTTTGCACAAACACTCGTGCCATAATAGGCTTTCTCGATTTACCAAGTCTTCTTTATTTCGAAGTAGAAAGCTTGTGGTATAATATTATTCTCACTGGTTCCTATGCGTATATCTCACATGTCACTGACACTGAATAACTCACTGTCGTTGGGTAACTATACACCGTCCTCATGAGACCACTGGCTGGTTTTTAGTAATTTATGCCCACGTTCGTTATTTGCTCCTGTATTCTCTTTCAAAAATTTATCGGGGTACATATTGCTCAAAATATTTCATTATAGAGGTTGGTAGGTGAATGTGTTCACAGAACATACGTGCGACTAGTACTAAAGTTCGCAATCGCGATACTATCTGACATAGTTGTCTCATCACGGCCAAGATAAACATGTAACAAATGAAATTCACAGAGAATAGTACTTATTCTAGCTTAACACTAACTCACAGGGCACAAGAGAACACATTTTCGTGAACAACAGCACTTCCCTAACCTAGGATCGTGCTATAGATACACTTACACATCGAAATGACACTACAGAAAATGAATGCACAAAAAGTGCTTATAGAAATTGTCTCCAAATGAGGTAAAATCTGTTCATTTACTACCCGCAAGTTACTGTGGGGGGAACAATTTCACCTTTACGTCACCCAAGATTGTAACAACGCATGGTACACATCAAGAACAAGTAGAAAGAAATAAAAATATATATAAATAAATAAATCACCATACTAAAATTCATACATAAATAGAAAAATTAAAATGTTAGGCAGTATGAACAAAAGGTTGATAATGAAGCTTGGCCGCTATACGCTATACTGCTTTCTGAGCCTGTGTGTGTGTTTGTTCATGTTTACTTGTGTGCATCATTGTATCACTGGCGCGTGTACATATGACCGAGCCAAATATCTCACGAAATAAGCGTCAAACGAAAAAACTACAAAGAACGAAACTCGTCTAGCTTGAGGGGGCAAACTAGATGGCGCTATGTTTGGCCCGCTAGATGGCGCTGCCATAGGTCAAACGGATATCATCTGCGTTTTCTTAAATAGGAACCCACATTTTAATTACATATTCGTGTAGTACATAATGAATGTTTTAGTTGGACCACTTTCTTCACTTTGTGGTAGGTGGCGCTGTAATAGTCATAAACGAATGGCTCACAATTTTAGACGAACAGTTGGTAACACGTAGGTTTTTTAAATTAAAATACAGAACTTAGGTACGTTTGAACATTTTATTTGGGTTGTTCCAATATGATACATGTACCTTTGTGAACTTATCATTTCTGAGAACGCATGCTGTTACAGCGTGATTACCTGTAAACACCACATTAATGCAATAAATGCTCAAAATGATGTCCGTCAACCCCAATACATTTGGCAATACGTGTAACGACGTTCCTCTCAACAGCGAGTAGTTCGCCTTCCCTAATGTTCGCACATGCATTGACAATGCGCTGACGCATGTTGTCAGGCGTTGTCGGTGGATCACAATAGGAAATATCCTTCAACTTTCCCCACAGACAGAAATCCGGGGACGTGAGATCGGTGAACGTGCGGGCCATGGTATGGTGCTTCGACGACCAATCCACCTGTTTTGAAATATGGTATTCAATACCGCTTCAACCGCCCGCGAGCTATGTACCGGACACCCATCATGGTGGAAGTACATCGTCATTCTGTCATGCAGAGAAACATCGTGTAGTAACATCGGTAGAACATTACGTAGGAAATCAGCGTACATTGCTCCATTTAGATTGCCATCGATAAAATGGGGGCCAATTAGTAGAACATTACGTAGGAAATCAGCATACATTGCTCCATTTAGATTGCCATCGATAAAATGGGGGCCAATTATACTTCCTGCCACAATGCCGCACCATACATTAACCCGCCAAGGTCGCTGATGTTCCGCTTGTCGCAGCCATCGTGGATTTTCCGCTGCCCAATACTGCATATTATGCCAGTTTACGTTACCGCTAAATAGAACGCGTGCACAAAATCTGTCATCATCCCGTAATTTCTCTTGTGCCCAGTGGCAGAACTGTACACGACGTTCAAAGTCGTCGCCATGCAATGCCCTGCCTGGTGCATAGAAATATGGTACGGGTGCAAACGATGGTGATGTAGCACTCTCAACACCGACGTTTTTGAGATTCCCGATTCCCGCGCAATTTGTCTGCTACTGATGTGCGGATTAGCCGCGACAGCAGCTAAAACACCTAATTGGACATCATCATTTGTTGCAGGTCGTGGTTGGCGTTTCACATGTGGCTGAACACTTCCTGTTTCCTTAAATAACGTAACAATCCGGCGAACGGTCCGGACATTTGGATGATGTCGTCCAGGATACCGAGCAGCATACATAGCATACGCCCGTTGGGCATTTTGATCACAATAGCCATACATCAACACGATATCGACGTTTTCCGCTATTGGTAAACGGTCCATTTTAACACGGGTAATGTAGCACGAAGCAAATACCGTCCGCACTGGCGGAATGTTACGTGATACCATGTACTTATACGTTTGTGACTATTACAGCGCCATCTATCACAAAGCGAAAAAAGTGGTCCAACTAAAACATTCATATTTCTTTACGTACTACACGAATATGTAATAAAAAATGGGGGTTCCTATTTTAAAAAACGCAGTTGATATCCGTTTGACCTATGGCAGCGCCATCTATCGGGCCAACCATAGCGCCATCTGGTTTCCCCCTTCAAGCTAGACGAGTTTCGTTCTTTGTAGTTTTTTCGTTTGACGCTTATTTCGTGAGATATTTGGGCCGGTCACTATCAAAGGACCACCCTGTATATATATATATATTATAGAACGTGACCTAAGTCCTTTCTTACTCTGATTCTTCACAAAACGTTTCCAACTCGGATTAGACAAAATATTGTAAACGTAAGAGAAAATCAGTGCATACGCTGCTCTGAAGTCAGCATAGATTCTTGTTACTCTCATGCCGAAGATAAGACCAATTATTAAAAGTTTCTGGTGTTACTGAGTGTCAAGTAGTGTACTTCTAAATGATCTTGTTAATATTCTGTAACGTAGATCGTAAGTCGTAGTGACGTAAGAGTAATATAGTTGCTTCCCTTCACCGATTGAAGTCTCGAAGCACCTCGATGAACGCCTCCTGTAAAGAATTAAGGTTGTTTCGGCATTGCCCAATTTCTCTGCCCGTCAGTTTCCTATAACTTACCTCGTAAATATTTCTTTTACTTTATTCTAGAAGAGACGGTACTAAGTACGCCTCATATCACGTTTACAAATCCTGCCTCAGCAGTGTACTTGCACTCAAACGTGTGTATAAAGTTGAAAAATTATTTTTATTTCAGTAAGATCACACTGGGCCCGCCCGGTTGGCCGTGCGGTCTAACGCACAGCTTTCCGGGCGGGAAGGAGCGCCTGGTCCCCTGTACGAATCCGCCCGGCGGATTTGTGTCGAGGTCCGGTGAACCGGCCAGTCTGTGGATGGTTTTTAGGCGGTTTTCCATCTGCCTCGGCGAATGCGGGCTGGTTCCCCTTATTCCGCCTCAGTTACACTATGTCGGCGATTGCTGCGCAAACAAGTTCTCCACGTACGCGTACACCACCATTACACTACCACGCAAACAAAGGGGATACACTCGTCTGGTGTGAGACGTTCCCTGGGGGGTCCACCGGGGGCCGAACCGCACAATAACCCTGGGTTCGGTGTGGGGCGGCGGAGGGGTGAAGTGGACTGCGGTAGTCGTCTTGGGGTTGTAGACCACTGCAGCTGCGGCGGGGACGGAGCCTCTCCGTCGTTTCTAGGTCCCCAGTTAACATACAATACAAGATCACACTAGTTCTTTTTTTTATTCCTAAACTCTATCTTTGGATGCACTTTACTTAGAACAGGTTGTCGTGCGTATCGTGTATAGCATGCTAAACTTTCATCAGCAGGCAGAAATCTTATCATCATTGGAGCAAAAAAAATTAATATCGTTTTGCTCGATATATTCTTAAACAAATCTCTCTGCAACATGGCATGTACTTGCGTGACCGTATACTTATGTACCTTAGGGAGTCCAATATTTTCTGCAACTTACCCTGTACCTTATAATCTTGAAACACAATGTGCAAAAAAAAAAAAAATAAATAAATAAATAAACTGACATCTACTTTGTTCCGAGGTCTGTGCTAATTGTTCGCTCCAGAATCCGTTGTACATAAACTTAAAACTAAATTACCACTGTGATCAGAAACTATTCAGTCAACCTTCCAAGTACATCCTATGTTAACATTGGTAGTCATCCATTGACGTGTATGTCCTAGCTTGCTTGTGTATTGAGTCCACAATCACTGACAAATGTAAACAGTAGTCGTGAAATGCTCTGATTCACGTAGCTGCATAGGAAGATATAACTACTTTACCCTAATCGTATTTCTTCTTTTTACCATAGTTTACTTATCTCACTCGTTTGCATAGATATATATAAAGTGTGATACTTAAACATGGTGGAATTTCCTCAAGTCCATGTGTGCCTAGAGTCCTTTGATTTTACCATTGAGAGGATACGCAAGTAAATTACATCCGTCATGCATAATTTGTACAGTAATATACGGAACAGTATATCTTATTTGCCACTTAGCGTTTTTCTTGGCTGACAGAGAAGATTTCACGTGGGTATTAAGTAATACTTTTTCTCTAACCACAAATCTGGTAACACCGTGTGGCTGTTTGTCAAAATGTTTCTTACGGCGTTGAGCTTGTTCAGTAATAGAGACCAATACGTGTCTTACCTTTTCATTTAAATCTCCAGGTTGTCTTGGAACAGATGGGATGGGGTTGACCCATTCATTGCTTTCTTTCCTATTGTATATTAATTCCGATGGTGTAACTGTTGTTTCGTAAATCGGAAGATTATTTACTACCTGTTTAAAAACGTTTAAGTATTCAATCCATTTAGACTGTTTGTTGGCTACACATGTCCTCATAAACCTGTTCAATTCACGAAAAACTTTTTCTATCGGATTTTATTGCGGGCTATATTTGAATATCAAAATTTGTTTCACCTGCTGCTCTTTTAGAAATTGTTTTCAAGCATGGCATGCAAAATTGGTTGCATTATCTGATAAGATCGCCTGCGGTTTCCAGACGGAAAGTAGTCATTTAGCATACGTCTAATAATAGGCTTAGTTGTGGTTGTTTTTGTGGCATACAGTTCCACACATTTCGAAAATACATCATGTACACCAATTATATATTTCACCCCTCCTCTTGCAGAGGGTAAAGGACCCATAGCATCTATGCATACCAACTCAAGAGGGTTTTTTGGTAAAACAGGATGTAACTCTGTCTCGCAGTTCAGATTGAGAGGCTTAGCCTTTTGACAAACAATACAAGTTTTCAAAAATTGTTGTGTGCATCGAAGCATACTGGGAAAATAGCAGTACACATTCAAATTTTTACAGCACTTGCGGGCACCTTAGTGTTCCCAAATGAAATGAGTATGCCAAATTAAACTTTTCTCACACGCTTCGGGTACACAAACGCACCACACGTCGCTGCTTAGGTTTCTCGTATAGAATAACACATCTTCATACAACTTATAATGCTGTCGTACAGGTGCAGATGGGTTACTGTGTAATTGAAATCTGACTTTCTTCCACCGCTCATCTTCTTCCTGCAATTTCACCATGTTGTTACACATATCCAAAAAATATTTTCTAACTTTAGTGTCTTTAATGATCATAACCTTAAATTCTGTGTTTTGTTTCATCAACTCTTCAAACTCGGGTAATCCTTGGGGTAACCGTGACAGTGCATCGGCGATTACGTTGTCTTTGCCCTCACATATATTATTTCAAAATCATAAGACTGCAAAGACAAAGTCCACCGCACAAGGCGATTATGTAATAACTTACATGTGAGTAAAAAGCTTAACACCTGGTGGTCACTGTAGACTCATATATGATTGCCAAATAGGTAATAATTAAATTTCTTGAATGCCCACACAATAGAAAGGGCTTCTAACTGTGTGGTGGAATATCTGTGTTCACATTCTGATAGTGTGAGGCTAGCAAAACCAATAACTTTAACATTGTCTGTGCCCCCACCTTCGTCCAGCTGAAACAGACTCCTAATCCCGAAAATGAAGCATCTGCCGCTATACAAAAATCTGTGCTCATGTCAGGATGCCCTAAAATATTGGAGTTTACCAAAGCATGTTTTATACTATCAAAATCAGCTTGGCACTGCTGCGTCCCGTTCCATTGTTTGTCCTTCTTCAATAATAGGTCTGATAATGCAGGGCTACTGAGCAATTGGTTCGGAACGAACCGGCGGAAAAATGAACACAAGCCTACGAATGCCTTTAGCTGTCGCTTTGTGCAAGGGGCTGGAAAATTTTTTATGGCTAATAGTTTATAAGGGTCAGGGTTTATCCCAGCGAGCGAAATTATGTGACCGAGAAATTTGATGTCTTTTCTTACAAATTTAGATTTCTTAACGTTCTCTGTAATACCAGCTGCTGAAAACCTCTGTAACATCCTGTCTAAAAGTTCTATATGTTCATCCCAAGTAGGTGTTGCTATTAAGATGTCGTCTATATATACTGTGAGTTTGTCTAAGAGGTCAGGTCCTAACACGGTGTCGAGTGCAGTGATGAAAACACCAGCACTCATGTTTAACCCGAAGAGCAAAACGCAGTACTGGTAGGACCTGCCTGCAAATATGAATGCTGTGTATTTCCTACTTTCATGTGATTGGAGAAATTTGCCAGTACGAACTACGGAGGTCGACTCTAGTTAAAAATTATACTCCGTGGAACCGCTGCAATTGTTCTTCTAGGTTTTCAGGTCGAGTGGTTACTGGAACAATAATCTTATTGATTTCCCTGGCATCGAGAACAAGTCTCACCGATTTATCCGCTTTCTTTATGGAAGCAATGGACTGCAATATGGCGATAAGGAGGTCTCTATAATATTCCATGCAAGCCTCCTTCGTATCTCCTGTGCCACTGGCTCTCTTTGTGACCACGGTATGGAATAGGTGTTTCTGCAGAACGTGTCGTGGGGCCGGACATCCATGCGATATTGTTACGTTTTAATAACTCAAGGTTTCTTGTCGAACACGCGTACATAACGTAACAATACACTTCTGAGGTCGTCCTTTTGTTGCTGAGACATTCCTGTGCATTCTGATATTTTATCCTCAAATTCGTGCTGCTCTACTTGCTGACACACATTTCGTTCGAGTCATGACGTCGATAGGTGTTGGCTTTAAAATTGTGATGCGTATAGCTTGACAAGGCTTGGCGGTGTTACTTTTGACTTTTATCATATCTACAGTACAGATTTTAAATTGTAAGACATTTCCAGGGGCAGATGTGGACTCTGACCACAATCTATTGGTTATGAACTGTAGATTAAAACTGAAGAAACTGCAAAAAGGTGGGAATTTAAGGAGATGGGACCTGGATAAACTAAAAGAACCAGAGATTGTACACAGTTTCAGGGAGAGCATAAGGGAACAATTGACAGGAATGGGGGAAAGAAATACAGTAGAAGAAGAATGGGTATCTTTGAGGGATGAAGTAGTGAAGGCAGCAGAGGATCAAGTAGGTAAAAAGACGAGGTCTAGTAGAAATCCTTGGGTAACAGAAGAAATATTGAATTTAATTGATGAAAGGAGAAAATATAAAAATGTAGTAAATGAAGCAGGCAAAAAGGAATACAAACGTCTCAAAAATGAGATCGACAGGAAGTGCAAAATGGCTAAGCAGGGATGGCTAGAGGACAAATGTAAGGATGTAGAGGCTTATCTCACTAGGGGTAAGATAGATACTGCCTACAGGAAAATTAAAGAGACCTTTGGAGAAAGGAGAACCACTTGCATGAATATCAAGAGCTTTGATGGAAACCCAGTTCCAAGCAAAGAAGGGAAAGCAGAAAGGTGGAAGGAGTATGTAGAGGGCCTATACAAGGGCGATATACTTGAGGACAATATTATGGAAATGGAAGAGGATGTAGATGAAGATGAAATGGGAGATATGATATTACGTGAAGAGTTTGACAGAGCACTGAAAGACCTGAGTCGAAACAAGGCCCCCGGAGTAGACAACATTCCATTAGAACTACTGACAACCTTGGGAGAGCCAGTCCTGACAAAACTCTACCATCTGGTCAGCAAGATGTATGAGACAGGCGAAATACCCTCAGACTTCAAGAAGAATATAATAATCCCAATCCAAAAGAAAGCAGGTGTTGACAGACGTGAAAATTACCGAACTATTAGTTTAATAAGTCACAGCTGCAAAATACTAACGCAAATTCTTTACAGACGAATGGAAAAACTGATAGAAGCCGACCTCGGGTAAGATCAGTTTGGATTCCGTAGAAATGTTGGAACACGTGAGGCAATACTGACCCTACGACTTATCTTAGAAGAAAGATTAAGGAAAGGCAAACCTACGTTTCTAGCATTTGTAGACTTAGAGAAAGCTTTTGACAATGTTGATTGGAATACTCTCTTTCAAATTCTAAAAGTGGCAGGGGTAAAATACAGAGAGCGAAAGGCTATTTACAATTTGTACAGAAAGCAGATGGCAGTTATAAGAGTCGAGGGGTATGAAAGGTAAGCAGTGGTTGGGAAGGGAGTGAGACAGGGTTGTAGCCTGTCCCCGATGTTATTCAATCTGCATATTGAGCAAGCAATAAAGGAAACAAAAGAAAAGTTCGGAGTAGGTATTAAAATCCATGGAGAAGAAATAAAAACTTTGAGATTCGCCTATGACATTGTAATTCTGTCAGAGACAGCAAAGGACTTGGAAGAGCAGTTGAACGGAATGGACAGTGTCTTGAAAGGAGGGTATAAGATGAACATCAACAAAAGCAAAATGAGGATAATGGAATGTAGTCGAATTAGGTCGGGTGATGCTGAGGGAGTTAGATTAGGAAATGACACACTTAAAGTAGTAAAGGAGTTTTGCTATTTGGGGAGAAAAATAACTGATGATGGTCGAAGTATAGAGGATATAAAAAGTAGACTGGCAATGGCAAGGAAAGCGTTTCTTAAGAAGATAAATTTGTTAACATCGAGTATTGATTTAAGTGTCAGGAAGTCGTTTCTGAAAGTATTTGTATGGAGTGTAGCCATGTATGGAAGTGAAACGTGGACGATAAATAGCTTAGACAAGAAGAGAATAGAAGCTTTCGAAATGTGGTGCTACAGAAGAATGCTGAAGATTAGATGGGTAGATCACATAACTAATTAGGAGGTACTGAATAGAATTGGGGAGAAGAGGAGCTTGTGGCACAACTTGACTAGAAGAAGGGATCGGTTGGTAGGACATGATCCCTCGGGATCACCAATTTAGTATTGGAGGGCAGCGTGGAGGGTAAAAATCGTAGAGGGAGACCAAGAGATGAATACACTAAACAGATTCAGAAGGATGTAGGTTGCAGTAGGTACTGGGAGATGAAGAAGCTTGCACAGGATAGAGTAGCATGGAGAGCTGCATCAAACCAGTCTCAGGACTGAAGACCACAACAACAACAACAGTACAGTTCAAATGGCTCTGAGCACTATGGGACTCAACTGCTGAGGTCATTAGTCCCCTAGAACTTAGAACTAGTTAAACCTAACTAACCTAAGGACATCACAAACATCCATGCCCGAAGCAGGATTCGAACCTGCGACCGTAGCGGTCTTGCGGTTCCAGACTGCAGCGCCTTTAACCGCACGGCCACTTCGGCCGGCCCAAAAGTACAGTTCTTCCCATTTATAAACAGATAACACTTCCCAGTTTTAGATCAATTTTTGCACATTATTCCCTTAAGAAATCCATGCCAAAAATACACCGTTCCGTCAGTGCTTCCACTACTAGAAAAAATGCCTGAAAAGTAATATCTTCAATTTGTATTTCGACCATGGTTTGTACCTTAATTAATTTAGATTTTCCACCTATGGCTCCTAACATCCTGCAGTTCTGCACTGGATAGGTCGGTAAAGCTTTATGGTTGTCAGTCTCTTTAAAAAATGCCTTCGACATAACACTAATTTTTGCGCCAGTATCCACAAGGATACGAGTGGGTATTTTTCCTTCTATAGCCTGTATGCTAGCTTGCACTATACCGTCCTCTTCATACAACTGTGGTTCTCCCTCATTGGTTAACAAATCACGCATGTCCGTTTCATCTTGATACCTTAGCAAGTTACTACCGTGATAGCATGGATCGCCCCCACGTCTATTCATGGCCAACATTGGGGAGCATAATGAGGCCACGTTTAGTTTAATACCCCATTATTACTGTTTGTAGGAGTTTCATTCGTCACTTCTATAATATTCACCACCGACGTGTTGTTACTCCATTGTACTTTGCGATCATGATTATGCTAAATTGAGGCTGAAGATCACTGTGAGCGTTACCCCACTGATTTCCGTTATCGTTCCTATTCCAGTTACGCTTCCGGTTATCGGAATAGCCAGAGTAGTTTCTGTCACAATTTTTTTCTTTTTCTTTTAAATCCTAGATTAAAATTTTGATTATAGTTGTTATTAAAATTGCCTCCCGAATTTGGGCCTGGCATGTGCGCTGCTGCGGCGGAATCGACAAAAGCCCGTCGTGACAGCCGCGCACGCTACATTGTAGACGCCGTACTGCGGCTGGTGCTGCAAAGGCTGGTTGTCACCGCTGCTACGGAAATTATTTTGATTGCTGTGGCTTTGTCTTGCTTCTTCATTAATTACAATAGAGTCCAAGACAGATAGAAAATACTCCAAATTGCTTTCGGGTACTTGTACCAGCTTTTCCCAAATATTTAGCGGTGGTTTAGCTTTCAGAATTCTAGGACGTCCGTGTGTGTCACTGGTTCATCCCAGAATCTTGTTTTATTTAAATATTTCTGAAAGTACTTTCGGAGTAGTCCAGATTTTGGATTATATTGTTCAGGGTTGAATAAGGCTTTTCTTAATCTGTCTTGCACGCCATGTGACCAATACTTTGAAAGAAACGCGTTTTCAAACTGTTCTTATGTCTGACAATTTTCTGACATTTCCATCGCCCATAACGCTCCATCGCCTTGGATATAACCCGTAAAATTTTGTATTTTTTTTCTGTTCCGTCCACGTTTTAGGCAATACATATTTGAATGGCTTTATAAAAATTACCGGATGCACGGATTTTTTTCCGGGATAAATACTTGAAATTGACGGTGTTTTATAAGACTCTTTTCTAACAAAACTGATGACAAAGTGGGTTCAGCTATCTGCTGTTCCCTTCTTTCGTCACGGTGTCGTTGGTTACCGTGCACCTCATTGTTTGGTGAATACACATGTACATTCGGAGTAGGATATTCACTGACCGCAATATCGCTCTTACCTGCGGTGGGTATGTTCTCAAGTTCTTCTGCTGCAAGTTGGTTTCGTTCTTTCATTGTACCAAGTTTCCTGTTTAGTTGTTCGACTATTTGACTCTGCCAACCTGGTAAGTCCTGTGTCAAAGTTTTCTGAATCTGGCCTATGTCAGTTTGGTGTTTAACTTAAGATGTGTTTTGTGTTACTTATTACTTTTTGTAGCTCTGTTTCTAGAGTACTGTTTATGTGTGTGTCTTTTTCTTCTAAAAAGCCCTCGAATTACTGTTTCTGCTGTTTTGTCAAGTTCTCAACTTGATTTACAGCTTCCTGCATTTTTGTATTGAGCTTGGTTTGCTGTACACCCATGGCAGTGAAAGTTTGCGTTACCTTACTTATCTGATTTGGCACATCCTTAACTGTGGTTTTCAAGTTATCCATATCCCGATTCATACAGTTTAGATCTTGACGCACCACTTCTATTACCTGATCCGCTACCTCTCTTTTTAGTTGTGTCAGTTGTGTCGTCAGGTTATTGTGCATTTCAGTAAGGGTTTTTACATCACTGTGTAGCTTGTTCATTTGGTCAGTTACATTCCCTATCTGTGCTGTGACATTTTCTATCTGTGGATTCATTTGGACTGTTACATTCCCTATCTGTGTTTTTATTATTCTGAACATCTGCATAATTCCTGGCTCTGCTGGACCTGGTACATCTGCGGAATCCGCAACAATTTCTAGGGTTGACATATTTTCGTCTGTCGCTTGCGACTGAGTACCACTAGTAGCTGTGTCTGAAATGTTTTCTATCTCTGTGCCAGGTATAGGTTGAGCAACTGATTTCTCATCTGATGAATTATCCATCTGTATGTAATCGTAAACCAGTGTGCAGCCGAACTTCACTACTATTGCGGCTCGTACTACATGCAAACAAATCACAGATGACGTCGCGCTCTTTCGCGTAATTCAATGTAGTAAAATATGTCTCTGGTAAACAGTAGACTGATAAATGACTTTTACGCACGCAATCAGTGAAAATGATCCGCCATCTTGTGACGCATTCATGTATATTTTACTAGCAGCAATCTGCAAATCATGTAAAAAAATGAAATTTTGAAAAAAACGCGTGCTACGCTGTGGGTGTGGAAAAATGCTATTCAGTCCCACATTTACGGTAAACTAAAAGCGTATTTTCTTTTTCCAGTCGTTTTATTGGTAGTCGGTTAAAAATTTGATGTTCCAGAAGTTCGTTCTCTTTTCAAAATTTTTATTTTATGGATATATGCGAATTTTATGGGCTGATTTCATTAGTAAATTTGGTGATCTTATACGCAGTTAGCGTAACATGTAACAGAAACAATTGGTTATAGTCGCAATAATGGATGGGAAAAATTACTTAAATCAGGGTGTATACGACCCGGGACAACCGGGAAATCCGGGAAAAACCTGGGAATTTTTTCATCCGGGAGAAAACCGGAAATAAACCTGGGAATTTCTCGGGATTCCGGTAATTTTTCATTCTTTTAGCTTTCAGTTAAATTTTTATAATTTTGACTGGTAAGAATTGACTCTCTAGCAAAGAATGTTACTGTATCCTGCTACTGGAGAATGATACTGCAACTATTACTGGAGAATGATACTGCAGCAATGAAATATAAACGAGAGGGGAAAAAAACTTTAGTGGCAAAGGAAATGTGCAATTTACAACAAAACACCATGCACGCGCAATTGTCTGCAAATAGCAAAAATATGTCAAAGGCCATAGGGTGAAGACTAGGTAATTCTTCGTAACAATGAACTGCTTGCTATGAGCATGATGTCACAACTGTTCACATTAGGTTCGTTTGACCATTTGCAAGCGGGCTGATGCGCATGCGCAGTTGACTCGCGTATGAGCAGTACCTTTTCCCGCTACTTGAAATGTGGCTGTTAGCTGTATCGGCAGTAGCAGCAAGCAGCCAGATGCAAACGAGAAAAATTTTGTCGCGCGCCCTAGCTGCCAAATTTGCGCATCGTAGAGTTGTCTGAGTTGTAGTGGGGAGGGGGTTAGTCTCCACGTGATCCGTGTTTAAGTTACCTGATTTGGCTGCTTCTCTTCGTTTACAGCTCCAACGTCAAATGAAAACAAAACGGATTTCTGTGGCCGGGAGCTATCGAGTGAATTAAAATGCATTCACATAATTACGGTGGGCAAAAATATATTATTAGTTTTAGTTTTCTGATTTTATTTCCACGTTAATAGCAGTCAAGCATTAATCGCCTTGCAGAACAGTGAAGCTATTTTTGCAAGTTTGCTAAAGAAATTTGGCTTTATTAATCTTTCTGCTGAGGCAATCATTTTATTTGAAACGAAGTGTTTCATTCCACGGTATTGGCTAGTTCCAACTGTTCGCTGAATTTCAAGTGCACGTCATCATCTTGTGCCATGTATGGCATTATGCCATAATAAAGAACCAAAAATGAGAGCGTAGAGTACTGGTACTCCAAGCAAATTTACGTCCCAAAAACCACACTGAAAAGCTTAATATCAGATGGGACATACTTCATTGTGAATCTGGAAAAAACAATGTGCACTTCAAGCCGAATTATGCATTTTAGTATGGTTTACGAAATTCCGATACTCTTGGGAGTTTCCTCTGATGCCCTGTTTCTTTTATGGTGTAATGTAAGCTCTCTTAGTGCTTTATAAATACGAACATGCGGGCTTCCTACACCACTGCAGTTGCGCACGTGCAATAATGCCTGTTTTCTGGCGCTCTCTGGCAACTGGTAAAGCGAACCTATTTCTAACAGTCTCCGGATAGTATTGCGAACGGTGGTTCGAAAAGCGTTTCTTTCAAAGTAAATTTGTTTTTATGCAAGATGAATTATGTTACGTGTGGGAAAGTGGGATGGATTTCTAAATCACAAAGCGTTTAAAACTGAACAGTTTGAGGACCAGCCACTTACAAGAATTTCGAGCCTAGACATTTATGTCATTATTTTAAAATTACCTGCACATTTACGTGATGCATCATAAAGTATAACACACGCAAAAAACGAGCAATACTACAGGTGAAAGCTTAGCTTCTGTTGTAGCTTGTTAATCTTAGAGACCAATATTATATGTGATAGCTTAACTTTTCTTGTAGCTATACTATGTACATTAATGTAACTTTTCCTCTTTGTTTGTTCTCGCTACGTAACCAGTGATCTAGCTATTGGCTGACTATAACACGTGTCCTATGCTCTGAATATCTGCTGTCATCGGCTCGCGAGATCACGTGGCGTACATATGATTGGCTTACAAAAGGACATCGCAACCTCGGTTTCAACGCTCCAGAAACTAACGCGCTGTGTTTGGTGCAATTCGAATTTATACTTTCGTAATACAATATTATGCAGCGTATATGTTGCTGCCAATCAAAAGTCTTCCCAAAACTTCTGTCCTGTTTTTCATTAAAAGTCTTTGCAAAGCTTATCTCCTTTTTTTCATTAAAAGTCCTTGCCAACTTCTCTCCCCCGTCTTTTCTTTATTTTTTTTATTTTTTTTTTTGGGGGGGGGGGGGGGGGAAGTTCTACGCGAGTGTATAAAACGTTAACCATTCAAAGTATTGATAAGTGTTACAGTTCCGAGGGAAAATCTACGGAAAACCTACTGTCACTTAGCACGGAAATAGTGTATTTTCGCCCGGGAAAAAGCATATTTTTTAAACGGGATAATCGGGAATTTTTTTCCTTGTCCCCGTTAACACCTTGTAAATATTTCCACTTGAAATATGTACTAAATTTTTCTGAAAATTAACAAACGTCATGGCACTCGGTCGTCATTTGTAACGCGTCCTCGTATATTATTATGTTTTGCTATTGTTATTGTTATAAAAATCTTTATTCAGTCGGTCGTCGAAATTTTGAAATAAAAGTTGCTGTGGATATCGCGTAATAAATATTTCGCGTGAAGCGCGGAAGCGCTGTTGCGACACAGGCAAAGATCAATTGTGGAAACTAAGCCACTGAATATTACAAATAATGTTATTAAAGAATACGGCCGACTGACTACATCAAATAAGAGGGCACGTACATTCGCGAATGAGTGGAAAAAATAGCGTTAATACTGTCTAGGAAATGAGTCTTAAATATAGTTAACGCTTGTACACACTCAAATGTATGCGAAGATACGAACGGGATAGAGGCACGTACATTTTGTGTGCAATCATCCCCCATGGCCTGGATAAAAGGAATCACAGTAAATGCATTTATTCATCTTAGAACCTAAATGCGTGGACTTCGAAATTAAATGAAAAGAAAGACTGCAGGTTCTGAATGGCGCTGTAAATATACTGAAATTGACGGTAGCGGCAACGAAAGGAAAAAGATGAACACATCCACGTACCTCTATTGTTGAGCAGCGTCACCGTGAAGATCGTCGCCTCCATCTAAATTCTCTGCATAAAATTAGAATAATAGAAATAATTTTCCAGAATTTCAGGAGCTGGGACCCATGGTATCACAAAAGACGAAATCGCTCTGCTTCCAATTCACTTCCATTATTTAACGCAATTTTATCAGTAAGAAATGACACAACACTTCTTAACACTAGGACAGGATAACAGCGAAAGGTAACTTATTTTAAAACTAATAAACGAAGAGAGTAAAGCTTCTTTTGTTCAGCAAATGCTTTACGCATTAATCTCTGGTAGTTGGACCAATGTCTATATATTCATAAAAAAAATTATAAGATTCATTTACAATGTCCGTTATCAGGAGAAAGAAAACTGGCATTCTACGGATCGGAGCGTGGAATGTCAGATCCCTTAATCGGGCAGGTAGGTTAGAAAATTTAAAAAGGGAAATGGATAGGTTAAAGTTAGATGTAGTGGGAATTAGTGAAGTTCGGTGGCAGGAGGAAGAAGACTTTTGTTCAGGTGATTACAGGGTTATAAATACAAAATCAAATAGGGGTAATGCAGGAGTAGGTTTAATAATGAATAAAAAAATAGGAGTGCGGGTTAGTTACTACAAACAGCATAGTGAACGCATTATTGTGGCCAAGATAGACACAAAGCCCATGCCTACTACAGTAGTACAAGTTTATATGCCAAATAGCTCTGCAGATGATGAAGAAATTGATGAAATGTATGATGAGATACAAGAAATTATTCAGGTAGTGAAGGGAGACGAAAATTTAATAGTCATGGGTGACTGGAATTCGTCAGTAGGAAAAGGGAGAGAAGGAAACATAGTAGGTGAATATGGATTGGGGGGAAGAAATGAAAGAGGAAGCCGCCTTGTAGAATTTTGCACAGAGCATAACTTAATCATAGCTAACACCTGGTTCAAGAATCATAAAAGAAGGTTGTATACCTGGAAGAATCCTGGAGATACTAAAAGGTATCAGATAGATTATATAATGGTAAGACAGAGATTTAGGAACCAGGTTTTAAATTGTAAGACATTTCCAGGGGCAGATGTGGATTCTGACCACAATCTGTTGGTTATGAACTGCAGATTGAAACTGAAGAAACTGCAAAAAGGTGGGAATTTAGGGAGATGGGACCTGGATAAACTGAAAGAACCACAGGTTGTAGAGAGTTTCAGGGAGAGCATAAGGGAACAATTGACAGGAATGGGGGAAAGAAATACAGTAGAAGAAGAATGGGTAGCTCTGAGGGATGAAGTAGTGAAGGCAGCAGAGGATCAAGTAGGTAAAAAGACGAGGGCTAATAGAAATCCTTGGGTAACAGAAGAAATATTGAATTTAATTGATGAAAGGAGAAAATATAAAAATGCAGTAAATGAAGCAGGCAAAAAGGAATACAAACGTCTCAAAAATGAGATCGACAGGAAGTGCAAAATGGCTAAGCAGGGATGGCTAGAGGAAAAATGTAAGGATGTAGAGGCTTGTCTCACTAGGGGTAAGATAGATACTGCCTACAGGAAAATTAAAGAGACCTTTGGAGAGAAGAGAACCACTTGTATGAATATCAAGAGCTCAGATGGCAACCCAGTTCTAAGCAAAGAAGGGAGGGCAGAAAGGTGGAAGGAGTATATAGAGGGTTTATACAAGGGCGATGTACTTTAGACAATATTATGGAAATGGAAGAGGATGTAGATGAAGATGAAATGGGAGATAAGATACTGCGTGAAGAGTTTGACAGAGCACTGAAACACCTGAGTCGAAACAAGGCCCCGGGGGTAGACAACATTCCATTAGAACTACTGACGGCCTTGGGAGAGCCAGTCATGACAAAACTCTACCATCTGGTGAGCAAGATGTATGAAACAGGCGAAATACCCACAGACTTCAAGAAGAATATAATAATTCCAATCCCAAAGAAAGCAGGTGTTGACAGATGTGAAAATTACCGAACTATCAGTTTAATAAGTCACAGCTGCAAAATACTAACGCGAATTCTTTACAGACGAATGGAAAAACTGGTAGAAGCGGACCTCGGGGAAGATCAGTTTGGATTCCGTAGAAATGTTGGAACACGTGAGGCAATACTAACCTTACGACTTATCTTAGAAGAAAGATTAAGAAAAGGCAAACCTACGTTTCTAGCATTTGTAGACTCAGAGAAAGCTTTTGACAACGTTAACTGGAATACTCTCTTTCAAATTCTGAAGGTAGCAGGGGTAAAATACAGGGAGCGAAAGGCTATTTACAATTTGTACAGAAACCAGATGGCAGTTATAAGAGTCGATGGGCATGAAAGGGAAGCAGTGGTTGGGAAGGGAGTGAGACAGGGTTGTAGCCTCTCCCCGATGTTATTCAATCTGTATATTGAGCAAGCAGTAAAGGAAACGAAAGAAAAGTTCGGAGTAGGTATTAAAATTCATGGAGAAGAAGTAAAAACTTTGAGGTTCGCCGATGACATTGTAATTCTGTCAGGGACAGCAAAGGACTTGGAAGAGCAGTTGAACGGAATGGACAGTGTCTTGAAAGGAAGGTATAAGATGAACATCAACAAAAGCAAAACGAGGATAATGGAATGTAGTCAAATTAAATCGGGTGATGCTGAGGGGATTAGATTAGGAAATGAGACACTTAAAGTAGTAAAGGAGTTTTGCTATTTGGGGAGCAAAATAACTGATGATGGCCGAAGTAGAGAGGATATAAAATGTAGACTGGCAATGGCAAGGAAGTCGTTTCTGAAAGTATTTGTATGGAGTGTAGCCATGTATGGAAGTGAAACATGGACGATAACCAGTTTGGACAAGAAGAGAATAGAAGCTTTTGAAATGTGGTGCTACAGAATAATGCTGAAGATAAGGTGGGTAGATCACGTAACTAATGAGGAGGTATTGAATAGGATTGGAGAGAAGAGAAGTTTGAGGCACAACTTGACTAGAAGAAGGGATCGGTTGGTAGGACATGTTCTGAGGCAGCAAGGGATCACCAATTTAGCATTGGAGGGCAGCGTGGAAGGTAAAAATCGTAGAGGGAGACCAAGAGATCAATACACCAAGCAGATTCAGAAGGATGTAGGCTGCAGTAGGTACTGGGAGATAAAGAAGCTTGCACAGGATAGAGTAGCATGGAGAGCTGCATCAAACCAGCCTCCGGACTGAAGACCACAACAACAACAACAACATGTCCACGTGAGGCATATAGCGCAAAATGCTGTCTAATTGACTCGTTAGATACTCAAAATCTCTGGAAGAGTGAGGACCCTGCTCACAATGCTCCGGATATTATCAACTGGGAAGAGATTCGACGACATTGCTGGCCAAGGTAGTGTGTACCAAGGTAGTGTCTGACAAGCACGGAGACAAGCAGTAGGAACGAGGGCAATGTGCGGGCGACCATTATCTTGCTGAAATATAAGCCCAAGGTGGCTTGCCATGAAGGGCAACAAAATGGAGTGTAGAATACCGTCGAGTACCAGTGGGCTGTAAGGGTACCGCGGATGGCAACCAAATGATTCCTGCCAAGAAGTGGAATGACACCCCAGACCACCACTCCTTGTTGTCGGACTGTATAGTGGGCGAAAGTCTAGCTGGTATCACACCGCCGTCTGGGGCGTATCCAGGCACGGCTTCGCTGGTCAGTGGGGCTCACATCGAAGCGGGAGTCACCACTGAAGATAAGGCGTGTGTGGAGACCCCCCGGACAGCTGTGGGAAACCAGCCTGACACGTACCTTACATCTACCGATTTCCCTACAACTCGGATAATTCCTTCGTGGTACGTAGGTTTTTTCCTTCTTTTGTGTATATATGTGTGTGTGTGTGTGTGTGTGTTTGTGTGTGTTCGTGCGTGTGTGTTGCAAATGGTTGTTCCACTGGCGATGAAACCTCCTACTTATTATCATTATTTACTTCTTACATAGTCTACAACCTATCGCGTCTATAACAATCTCTTC
Organism: Schistocerca nitens; assembly: GCF_023898315.1. Lineage (NCBI taxonomy): Eukaryota > Metazoa > Arthropoda > Insecta > Orthoptera > Acrididae > Schistocerca > Schistocerca nitens. The sequence goes on from NC_064615.1 coordinate 39,074,725, forward strand.
TTCACTATCTATGTTCTACATCCAGCGTCTCTATTAATGTTAGTTCAGATTTTACATTTTCTCCGAATGCAAACTAGCCACTACTCAAATTTGTTGAATTCTATAACGTCATAGACACAGTAGACGAAACAGAAGTGTCATGAACAGAGGAAGATTCACGTTTCACAAACCAAGGACTGATGTGTGGCGTCATGGTGTGCTGCATGAACTATTGCTTTTGCACCTCAGTGTGAAACCGAGTTTACGTAATGTCGCTGGTTTGTGACGCGGTATTTGTCCTGTTGGCCCACTGCTGCTGCCTGACTGTTCTGACACTGACACTTGTTGATGGCCCAGCATTGAAATCTGCAGCAGTTTGCGGAAGGGTTGCATTTCTGTCACGCTGGCCGATTCTCTTTAGTCGTCGTTGGTCCCGTTCTTGCAGGATCTTTCACCAGCCGCAGCCATGTCGGAGATTTCATGTTTTACCGGATTCCTGGTATTCGCGGTACTGTCGTGAAATGGTCGCACGGGAAAATCCCTGCTTCATCGCTATCTCGGAGATGTTATGTCCAATCCCTTGTGCGCCGACTTAAATCTTGATAACCTGCCATTGTACCAGCAGTAACCGATCAAAGAACTGAGCCAGACACTTGTTGCCTTATATAGGCGTTGCCGACCGCAGTGGCGTATTCTGCCTGTTTGCATGCCTCTGTATTAGAATAAGCATGCCTGTATCAGTTTCTCTGGCACTTCAGTATATGATCCCTTGTTCACTCGTCTTTTATTAAGACACATCCCACTTTATTCAGTACCCATCTCAGAATGACTCTCTCTATCAATTTTAGTTTGTTAATTAATTCCGCCCTTATAAGCGGAATAAATCTGCCATTGTAAAGAGATTAATAATATTTGAGTGTTAGATAATATCTTGATTTTGCACTAGTGAGGTTTCTCCTGTTGTTTTCTACCTATGAAGAATTCATCTTATTCAGATTGTGTCTTCTTATTTTTCATCTGCCCGATTTCTAACCATCCAAGAGCATCCTTCAGTTTGCTTCTTATTCTGAACAATTTGTCCTTTCTATGTAATTCGTCAAAGACCTATTTCAGTGTCTGTAATGTATTGAATTTTCTCGTATGGGATTTGCAAATTTCAGGTTCTAACGTTTTGCATGGGGAAGACAACTCTTTCCATGCCTTTCCTTTAAAATTAGCAATTTGTCTGTGCCCTCTATTCTTGAATCCCATTCGTGTCATCCTATCCGTATTTCGGGAATAACAGTTTCATCACGTTTTCGACAGCAGAGTCATAAACACCAAAGAAGTACGTTGCCCAGTTTGAGTTTCGTTTTGAAAATTTGACGTGCATATCGAGTCATTCATTAGATGTTTAATCAGCTATCTTCATGTTACATTTCTGCATTGTAACCTTTGTAACAAGTGGATAACGTAATTTGCAACATTTTTTTTTTCAAAAGTATACTGACTTTCATATATTCATTCCCACGCCAGGAAACCACACGAATTGGAGTAGTAACTTCCAAATCTCTGCTGCGAGAAAATGCGCTACAATAGCTGTTCATCGGAGGTTTCCATTACCAGGAAACAACTGTCTTACGTACCTCTCAAAGCTCAGGGCGTCTGTGGAAAAAATCACGGAAATTTAACTTAGATTTTACGTGTCAGCAATTGTAGACTTTAGAATTTAAGATATTCATTACAGCAATGTACTGTTGATAGTGGAAATGATAACACAACAAAAGAATCAAATAGATGATGTACACCTAAATTCAGTCAATGGCAAAGCACTGTACGACAAGTAATCGATTATAATTGGAAAATCTTAGCTAATTGAGTGGTACATTCTGAACGACTGTATTCATCGTCTAAGGAAATATCAGCAGACGTACTCTGGAATGTTGTCCGCCAGCGGTAAGTGTTGCATGATACGTGTCTACTCTTCCTCGAGGCGAAAGGATGTCGTATGACCAAGTTGCGGAGCTAAGTGATAAATGACCATTATTAAGTAAAGAGATATATCACAGGGTGGAACTGCTACCCTTGTGGGACGCAGTAGTATTGTAGCTGTTTACATCTGGGTGACCTGGGCCTAAGATTGTAGACAAAGTGTCAGAGGACGACAGAATGCGACATCAGGATAGGAGGACAAGATTCTTGTCTGATTAGCAGTAGTCCTACGTCGCAAGCTTTGTGAGTCAAGAAGTGATCTCGAGTATTTACAAAGAATAACAGCAATTAGTTACACGCATCTCCAACGCACGGAAAAATACGCTCTAAATCTGTGTTAGCCGAGGCACGAAGAACGTTGGCGTTAGACGCCAAAAAATCTGCTTACCAAGACTTCGGGAAATTGTTTTCGTAATTAAATGATTTTTATCCTTCCACGCAGTTCGTACTACTTGTTCCATTAGCAATGGTTAAAATAGAATAATTATAATTCTCAAAGAAATAAATAAAGTGCCCACTCATCGCATTTTGTGGATGACTTGCAGTACTGCAAGGCAACTGGACGAGACGACATGGAGTGCGGTCAGTACAAACGCTAATTGCATCTGTAGTGTCAGAGTCTAACGTTGTTTCAAGTATATTTTGATAAGACAACTGCGTGGGAAACAAATAAATGTCAACTGCAGTGTCACTTTCAAAACGTACTGTGAAATGGAAAAATAGTACAACATTGTAATTATGGGCATTGGAGCGGTGTAAAGAGGAGGTAAACATTTTAAGTGAAGTTCCCGTCACCGATTGCTCTTGTGTTAGAAAGACTCCATCATGCAATCATTTTAAACACAGAGAGATCTGTGGTGTCACCGCTAGACACCACACTTGCTAGGTGGTAACTTAAATCGGCCGCGGTCCTGTAGTACATGTCGGACCCGCGTGTCGCCACTGTGTAATCGCAAACCTAGCGCCACCACATGGCAGGTCACAAGACACGGACTAGACCTCGCCCCAGTTGTACGGACGACATAGCTTGCGACCAGACGTACGAAGCTTTCCTCTCATTTGCCGAGAGACAGATAGAATAGCCTTCAGCTTAGTCCATAGCTACGACCTAGCAAGGCGCCATTTGTATCAGTGCTTATAGCGTACTAATATTCAAGAGAGATGTATTCCAGCAAGAGAATAAAGTTAAGTATTATAAAACTACGTACTTTTCTTTAGTGCATTAATAAGTCTCCTGTTCCAGTACTTCAAGCCCGTCTGCGTTAGTTTAGCGTGCACCTAGCTACCTCATTGTGTCTATGCTGTATGAACTAGACACAACAAGATCAGTGTAACATTTATAAAGATTCATAAACTTCTTAGTAAAACATAATCATCCATGCGGCTGTTAAATGTAGTACAACTGTAGAAATTCTGTGAAAGATGATAATTGCTAAAAAACAAAAGAGATAAGATATTTTCTGCTCACTCGTGCCTTGTACCTATATTTACACCTCTGACATAAAATAGCTTCCCTCTAATGCAGCTCTCACGCTGTATTCCAGTAAAAAATGCAGTGTCAAGATTTTACTATAATTTATACCGACTTGCATAGTGCACGCCTCAGAGAATTATGCACAAGCTATGAAGACTGATTAGAACATACGAAGATTGTTATTTCGATAATAGTTTTAGGTACACACATATTGTTGTAAATACTCTTTCTTCACAATAAAGGGAATCATGTATTGGAAACCGTACAGATGTAGTGGAATGTGTGCTTTTGGAGAGACAAAAATATCTCATTTTTAAAAGTTCGGCCGCCTTCTCAGCATTGGTCAGCGTAATGGTTGTGTGTTTCCAGTGACTGTATTGCAAGAAACTCAGTTCATTTTGTGGTGAACGTGGAGGTTATTAGATGTTCGGAAAGGTTTTGATCTTTCAGCAAGTCGTCGTGGTAAGTTCCCAAGGGTCCAAACTGCTGATGTCATCGGCCCCTAGGCTTACACAATGCTTAATCCAACTTTAACTAATTTATGCTAAGGACAACACACACCCCCATGTGCGAGGGAGGACTCGAACCTTCGAAGGGGGAGCCGCGCGAACCATGGCAAGGCGTCCTACACCGCCCGGCTATCCCACGCGGCAGTAAAAATTTATTAGTGGGCATATCTGTAGTGGTATTTTTGACGTTTGCCCGATGTTTGGTAGAAACAGTACTCTTGTGGTTCAAACACTACCAGTCATCCCGACACGGAACTCCAGTAGTTACAATACCTGACTCAGAAGTCGATGCCGAAGTGTTATCTACTACTCAAATAGAGCCCTTCGTAATTAATCCCTGCTTGATGAAATACAACAGTTCCACTTTTAAGTCGTGGCTAGTGTAGCTCACCTTAAATGAATGGTTCATTCGAAATTTTAGAATGATGTGAGCTTTAATGAATGGACAAGGGTAGTTGTATTTACGTGGAAAGCTTCTGCGTAACTTAAATTGGCCAGTTATGGTGGGTACGGAGTACATTTTAAGCACAGTTCCCGCTTACTACCGTAGCATTACGAACTGGTCTTTATATAAATATCGCTCTTGAAAGGTATACTGTGCAGATTACACGAGAGTTCCTCCAAAACTACACGTTATAGGACGTGTGTGTATCAGTATATTTTCTTTATTCCTGAATAATGTTGTGAATCGTGACGCATTTCTACGCGTACTTAACGCGACAGTTGGAAAACTGTGTCATCTTACACCACAAAATTGTGGACTCCGCCATCAAAGTAATGGACACCTTTATCTAGCGTTTTGAATAAACATGCCAGTAAGTCGACTACCAGCAGCTGACATGAGCAGAACATCGGCACGTTGCATCAATTTGCTGCATATTTCTTTCTCAAAAATTTTCTGTACAGAAATATCTTTCCCCAGAGATGTAAACAACACTATGATGATCCATAAGATTTTGTGGTTGAGTTGTTGGATTTCAGAGGTCGACGAATTCTGTGGTCTTTTGATAGCGTTTTTGTGCAACAGGAAACATTCGACAGCAAGGAAACTTCCTCCCAGTGAATAATTGTGTAACAGCTTCCTGCACGTGTAACTCTGTCAAAACCAGTGGTTGCGGGAAGAGATTACAAGATATCCGAATATCACGCGCGTTGTCAGAGCAAAAGAGAGATGGATGCATCTCTCACGTTTGTTGTTTGATGTGGTTAGCTATATGCATGTCTAATGTTCTCAGAGCATTTATACACGAACTGTTTATATATTTAACTGTTAACATTCTTATATGTGAAGGGTAAATGTAGTTCATGCAGATAAAATCGTCCAATCTAGTTTTACACATTATATAACCATCATTTACAACCATAAATACTGTCTACCACAGGTAAGTGTGATCGATAAGCTATGAACATGGTGGAACTATACTACTGAAATATTACGAATTAGTGACATAGACACATATAAATTATATTTTTGCTTTAATTTATTAGTATTTTCTGATTTCTGTAGACTTTAGCACATCAAAGTGCAAAACTGAAGAACACACAGAGAAGATTATCGCCAACTGATGTTACGTCAGGAATCAGTTTACGGTGGTTCATCAGTGCAAGGTCACGTGGAAACGTTATAAAATATTAACCATAATTTAAAGCTTCATATCAATCTTGATAGTAATGGACGATCTGTAGGTACCTAAGAGTAAATTGTTAAATGTTCTTCTGAACATTCACAAACATGTAACAAACTCTTCAACATGATCACAAATATTCACTCTTGTTTCAATATCAGATTGTACGTGGACGATTTAAGTAACAGTTAATATAATACGTAGCTATAAAATTGTTGTCAAATCGATAGAGAAGCAGGCAAAACAGTCTTCCTTAGCAGACATCGACTTACTCTTCACGTCACAAAAAAATGGTTCAAATGGCTCTGAGCACTATGGGACTTAACATCTATGGTCATCAGTCCCCTAGGATTTAGAACTACTTAAACCTATCTAACCTAAGGACATCACACAACACCCAGTCATCACGAGGCAGAGAAAATCCCTGACCCCGCCGGGAATCGAACCCGGGAACCCGGGCGCGGGAAGGGAGAACGCTACCGAACGACCACGAGCTGCGGACTTTCATGTCTCAATAACCAACGATTTCACACTAGACTTTATCTAAAACTACAGTATGTAATGTACCAAAACAGAATAGTCCAGTATGTGAAAGTGACTTTAAACCTTACCATTACTTTTTCACTCAAAGTTAGTGTTGTGAGGCCGTTTCCAAAATTGGCACATTCCGGTCAACTTGTTGCGATGTATGATGTTAAGAAGAGCTCCTCCTACAGCTGGTAAAGTTGTTGTTTGTTAACACACACCTGGTTTCGCGGCTTCAGGCCGCATCATCAGATGCAGCCTAGAAGATAAAAAGCCGAGTACAGTGTCACCACATTTTGTCGATGTTAAAACTAATAAAGGAATGTCTAATATATACTCACAATGTTAACAGATCATAGGCATAACCGTTGTTCCTAGTCAAAATTTACTATTCAGAGAATGTCGGCAATACTGTGGCGAGCGAAAGGTAAAGAAGACTTGCTCCATTCCTTAAAATTTTCCTGTATCTAAAAAGAAAGAAGAAAATATTTTATAGTGAGAGGAGGCTTTAAAAAGGGGCCGGAGTGGCGATAAAAAATTGTCACTGCTAATATGATTAGTCGCGGAACTATGAAAATTACTATGTGGACAGTATCAGGTGGCAATGTCTTACCAGTGTGACAGCAGTGCAGGGCAGGGTGAAAGCGGCCCACACAAACGACGAAGAGAGACTAGCTGGCTGGCGGAAAGGATAATGTCCGTGTGGACAGTGTGACGTCATATACTCACGACAGGGAGAAGTCCTGGGTCGCTATCTTTACAAGTGAGAATAACACAGAATTTTATTTCATATTAACACATAATCATACAAACAATCTAAATTAGCCAGAATGCTATGGTGCTTTAATTCCAATTATTTATTCAACGTGAACTGTGCGTTTTCGTTTTTATGTCTAAAACTAAAAAAAAAGAAAAAGAAATTTAAAGAATGAAGCACCGAATAGTGCGTGGGAAGAATGATTGTGGGTAAACCTATGTAACTAAAAGATATCTGCGTAATTTTGTAGCTAGTTTGGATTAGCGGTGAAAACACAATAAAATGGCTCACGACAGGTCATCAGTTCATGTTTAGTAAAAATGCTATGTGCGTGTCTGGATACGAAAATATTGGTAGGGTTCACTGAAAGATCCATAATACTGATTTGCCTAGTTTCACTAAATTGATTCACTTTGTTCTCGAGAATTTATTTCAGTTGTGATACAGTCTCAAAACTGTAGTGAATAACACGGAACCGAAATACATCGGAAAAATTCTGCACACTAGAATTTTGTTAAAAAGCGCTTCAGTAAGCGAGAAAACTTTCTTAAATCACGTAGCCGATTACTCATAAGGCTGAAGCATCTCATAAAACAAGAACTTTCTCTTTCTCTGAACGCTCAATGTGTTTGAATGCTCCCCACAATCTCAGTGATCGTTTCCACACACCGCCTAAGATAATTCTTTATAGTAGAACGGGAATGGGCTGCACTCGTCCTCGTGAGGACAGCTGATGAGTTACTTGGAGGAGTAGCGGAATAGGACATTATAAGACGGTAGAGCTCTTTTATAACCAATTCCCTACCTTCCCCTTTCGTTCCTTCCTCCTCCCCCTCGTCAACTCTCTTCCTACACCCTCCCGACCACCGGCTTTACTTCCGTCCTAAGATGGATTCCCCAAGGGATAAAGCAGTCCTTGGCTGAGAGCACTGGAGCTGTTGTATTAATGCATCAATTTTTTTGCTGCAATAATATAATAAGAAATGTTTACAATTCTGCAAGAGAGCTCTTAATTCAGTAGTACTAATATGTTTATACTTACAATTATAGCAAGGTAGCAAACATTGTAATAATTTATAGTTGCATGTCTCTAGCTTTATTTTACCTCTAAGCATTATGGAATAGCTTTAGAGGGGCGTATATCTATCGTCCTTTTTAATTTTGGTGTATTCTGATCAATCTGACGTAGTTCGCTGTAGGCGTAACTTTTCGGTATAGAGCAACCTAACGCCTAGATCATCAAACACCCAGGAAACTTCCATGTATTGTCAGTTGCCTACGCATTCAGGGGCTCTCCTGTCTTGCTTCTCAATTTTCTGCAGCCGCCGACAGCTACATCGTATGATTCGAGGTTAGCACTAGTAGCTTGGAGAATAACCCCAAGAACGAAGAGAAATATATCTTCCAACGAAAACAATGCTGCCACTGCTAGTAAACGGTAGAGGGTAAGTAATAACTCCGATTTCGTGCAGCACCAAAAACTGAGTTAACGCAGAATGTCACTTTCATTGTGTGTTTCATTGCCTTAATTATAAATAAATTAAATATAATGTAGTACTTCTTAACTTCATTAATGATCAATATGTGTTTACTAAAATATTTATTTCTTGTCCCAGGAAAGAAAATATCTGCGAAAATTAGGCCTGAATTAAGAGTTTCTCTATACAAATGACGGGCTAGTTGTCTAATATCTGACTACAAATACAAACGTCTGAAGTACACTTTTCAGTTGATGCTACGATGTTTTTCTCAATCTTATCGCCGCTTATTTCACTTAAGGCACTTAACGTGAAAAATACAGATCTAGAAAAAGCGTTCGACGATTTAAAGGGGGATAAGACTACCGAAATTCTCAGAAAAATAAGTGTAAGCTATAGGAAGCCGCAGGTAATATACAGTATGTGCCTGAACCTAGAAGGTACAATAATAACGAAGTTCTCCGATTAAAAAGGATTGAGGAATGCCGGTCGGAGTGGCCGAGCGGTTCTAGACGCTTCAGTCTGGAACCGCGCGACCGTTACAGTCGCAGGTTTGAATCCTGCCTCGGACATGGATATGTGTGATGTCCTTGGGTTAGTTAAGTTTAAGTAGATGTTAAGTGCCATAGTGCTTAGAGCCATTTGAACCATTTTTTTTGATTGAGGAATACAGTCTTTCTATGTCACTCTATAATCTGTAACTGAAAGAAGTATCGCCAGAAGTAAAGGATTGAAATGAAGGATGACAGAACAGCAATAATAAGATTCGTTATTATTATTGTTATTATTTTTATTATTATTATTATTGTTATTCGAATTTTTCCAACTCAGGACCAGATGACAGCAGATTAATGACATCGTATTCTTTCCCTTTTGTTTGGCATTCCAAAATTTCTTCATCTGTACTCCCTTTTTCCTCTACCAATGACCCTTCTCTCTTCTTCTGAGCTTCATCTAGAAATCCGTGACATTTTATTCAGTTTCTTGAAATTCATGCCTGTTTTCTATGCCTTTATCTGCTACTCCCAACTGTCATATATGATTCTTACCTTCTATAAACAATGAAAGTTGGGTGTTTGTTTAGTCAAAACAGAATATTTTTTGTCAGCCTCTTCCTATCCATTGTTTTTAAGTGGCCATAAAATGTAATCCTCCCCTTTCCCATAGTATTTATTATTGTCTTAGTTTTTTCATACACCTCGTTGTTGCTTCTCAGTCCCGAAACACTACTTTCATTCTTTGGATCCAAAATTTGTCCATTTATTCTTATTTTTTTATTGTTCAAATTACTTAAGTCTTCGTGTGTGTTTATGACGGGCTATTATGAGACATAGAGACTCCAAGTTTTGATAACCACATTGTAAGATCTCAAATTTTTTATTAATGTACAGTGAGTGTCCAAAATGAATGTATGAGATGGGAGGGCTGGTACGGTAGGCCATATTAAGCAACTTTCACATAGCATCCATGTGCGCATCCCTTAGCATTTGGTGCTAAGCGGCGTTTAACAGCGTCGCACACTACCGGGAAGGAAGGCATACAATCCGCAGTCCGAGTCGAAATGGTAACAGGTACTCCGGGCGGGACAACACTATGGATTTTCTTCTGGCATTTGTTGGGACGCGAACGTCTCTGCTGAGCAGACAGCAAATGTAGTGCTTTTGTTGGTAGGAAATGACAGACATGCATATGGGGCGGCAGATGGAAATGCTCTCACTGCTCAACTGTTGTACGTCCAGTGGTTTCTGGATTTTCGAGTGCCAGGTCTACGCACGTTCACCGCAATCCTCAGATCTCTAAGAGAGAGAAAGAGAGGTACCTGAGGTGAGTTGTCCACTGGCAAGGTATCGTAAGAGCGCATTTGCCTTGAAGGCCTACGGTTGCACGCGTAAATTCAAACAGGAGGACGTAATTTCCATCAGTTTTTGTAACTGTTTGCAAATAAAGATCGTGAAATGTTAACACCACCTCACATTTACCTTGATCTCAAAACTAAATTGCATACGTTGCCGTAGAGATATGCTACCATGTCGACACGGATGACGGGCTGTATGCCTACATTCCTTCTGGCGCGCGATGCTGTTGAGTGACTCCTAGCGCCGGACGCTAGGAATGTGGACGTATGTCGATATGCGAAAGTTGCTAGTTATGACACACTCTACCAGTCCTCTCATTTTTTTACATTCATTTTACAAACAGCCTATAGAAGATTTTTTTATTGTACGATTTCTTTGTTTAGCGGAGCACAATTTCCATTTTTTCGCTCTATTTATGTTAGTTGCTTGGTCCTGAGCGCTCGAATGGTTTATTTCTCCAAAGTATTTAAATTCGGAGATTTTCTTTATTTTTATGTAGCATGATTCACACATTTTGCTGCTCCTCTAACACTGATAATGTATAAGGTTTTTTCAAACGAAATTTGTAATCCAGCTTTTTTCTGCTACCCCTTGGAGAATATTTATCTCCCGTGTTGTATCTTGTAGGTTCTCTGCTAATACTGCTAAATCATCAGGAAAAGCTAAGCACTCATTTCAACGTTCTCTCTTTCTTACAAGTTTTATTTTATTTATTATTTCTTCTTCTGTTCTTTTCCACGTCTCGTAATATTTTCTCCAAAACTTATTTGAATAAGAAGGAGTATTAATACCGAAAATATTCATAATCCTAAACGAGCCTACCCTCTCCCGACCGAGGTTCGAGCTCTCCCTCGGGCATGGGTGTCTGTGTTGTCCTTAGCATACGTTAGTTTAAGGTAGTTCAATTAATGTCTAAGTTTAGCGACCGATGATCTCAGGAGTTTGTCCCGTAGGAATTCACACACGTTTGAACAAGCCTACCCATGTTAGCGTTAATGATCTCCGTTTTCCGTCTTCTTGTTTCCTGGATTGTGCGCTGCATCCCAACTAACGGCATACAGCTGTTTACAGAAACAAATTACTCAGGCCGACGCCTACTTTTTATTCTCCCTCGCAAACGCCCGTGAGAGAGCTGGGGCATAGTTGTAGGAGTATGTCTCTTACAGAGCCATTTATGATGTATTGCAAACTTGCTCATGAGTTATAAACTTCCAAATTATAGTGTAAAGAAAGGACCCTTAGTACAGGGAACTTTTTGAGAGGAAAGCCCTATTATATTATCTAACACAGAGGTGTAATAAGTAGCAGATGATACTGAATTAACTTCATCGGCTTTAGGTTTTAATCTACATGGAAATCTTCAAGCACAGAAAGTTGATATTCATGTATGTGTGTCAGTGATATACTACATTCCCAGGCTGTTTACAATCAGGGGAGAAGAAATAAAAACTTTGAGGTTCGCCGATGACATTGTAATTCTGTCAAAGACAGCAAAGTACTTGGAAGAGCAGTTGAACGGAATGGACAGTGTCTTGAAAGAAGGGTATAAGATGAACATCAACAAAAGCAAAACTAGGATAATGGAATGTAGTCGAATTAAGTCGGGTGATGCTGAGGGAATTAGATTAGGAAATGAGACACTTAAAGTAGTAAAGGAGTTTTGCTATTTGGGTAGCAAAATAACTGATGATGGTCGAAGTAGAGAAGATATAAAATATAGACTGGCAATGGCAAGGGTCTGCAGCTCGTGGTCGTACGGTAGCGTTCTCGCTTCCCGCGCCCGGGATCCCGGGTTCGATTCCCGGCGGGGTCAGGGATTTTCTCTGTCTCGTGATGACTGGGTGTTGTGTGATGTCTTTAGGTTAGTTAGGTTTAAGTAGTTCTAAGTTCCAGGGGACTGATGACCATAGATGTTAAGTCTCATAGTGCTCAGAGCCATTTGAACCATTGCTGAAGATTAGATGGGTAGATCACATAACTAATGAGGAGGTATTGAATAGAATTGGGGAGAAGAGGAGTTTGTGGCACAACTTGACAAGTAGAAGGGATCGGTTGGTAGGACATGTTCTGAGGCATCAAGGGATCACAAATTTAGCATTGGAGGGCAGCGTGGAGGGTAAAAATCGTAGAGGGAGACCAAGAGATGAATACACTAAGCAGATTCAGAAGGATGCAGGTTGCAATAGGTACTGGGAGATGAAGAAGCTTGCACAGGATAGAGTAGCATGGAGAGCTGCATCAAACCAGTCTCAGGACTGACGACCACAACAACAATAACAACAAGCGTCCATATACGCAGCACGAATGTTACTGATTGTGCTGCACAAATCCAGTAGTACTATATATGTGGGCAGTACAGTTAGTAATATTATTGTTAAGTACGTGGAAATTATTAATGAATTTAAACCAGCAAGTAGCAATAATATACGACTGATAAATGAATATGATTTTCAGTTTTTTGCATCAAAAGATGGCCAAGTAGACGGAAACCAGCAATGAATAAAAGTGTTCAATTAAAGAGCTGCACATGTTAGAATGTGATTCTGGAGAGAAGCGGCGCCAATGCAACTAGCACACCTTTTTACGAAGTGGTGTCTGCGATGGCAGTGCTCGGAAGGAGAGCCAGCTGGGTTCTAAAATTTACTTTTTTAATTTTTTATTTATTAGTTTATTTTAACACTCTCTCTTCGGGAAACCTCTCATTTTAAGGGGCGATGAGACGTAGATCTATGCGTACGTTAAGTGCCAATATCATACAAATCAAAACCAGTCAAAATTTGGTACGTGATACTCTTTTCAAACAACGTGGACAGTTAACTATAAGAGCAGTGGTTACCTTTCTAAATTCCTAAAAATGTAGGTTATAATGACTAGAAGAGACTGAATCGCTAGGCACAAATTACCAACATTTTACTGAAAACTGGTCTTGAAGCATTGATCGACGAAAGAATCTCAGGCTCAGGCTTAGATTATGTATCAAGGAGACCGACGATTATGTAGAATACAGAAATTATGCTTAAAATGATAGCCGTCAAGAGACACAAACGCTGATGACGACCGAAACAGTAACTTGTATCATACATACTTTAAGTAGATAGGTAGTTACACGATCTACATACTTTAGATATTCCTCTATGCAAGTGTGAGCCATAGAGGAATTCCTGACACATTCCCAGACAAAAAGAGTCGCAGATGGCATTTGTTGCTGAAGATCAGTCGCATAGTTACCCTTCACTTTATGCAGATGTCTAAACCCAAAAGGTGCAGCTGATGGATTAAGGCACATTCATTCATTCATTCATTTATCCATTTATTTATTGAAGCTATCAGTTTACACAAACTGTTCTCTAGCTGCCTGCAACAGGTATTATAAATACCTGTTACAAGGTATTGTGCAGGGTGTTCGAAACTCAATGTCAGAACAGTAGCCGGCCGCTGTGGCAGAGCGGTTCTAGGCACTTCAGTCCGGAACCGCGCTGCTGCTACGGTCGCAGGTTCCAATCCTGCTTCGGGCATGGGTGTGAGTGATGTCCTTAGGTTAGTTAGGTTTAAGTAGTTCTAAGTCTAGGGGACTGATGACCTCAGATGTTAAGTCCCATAGTGCTCAGAGCCATTTGAACCATTTTTGTCAAAACAGTAAACATGAGAACTAAATTGGATGCCGCATGAGCTATGAGCACCTGTTCATATTCGATACTGCAAAACGTATCTCTTCTACTGCAAGCTCTTTGGTTTCCATATTTTGAGAGGAGATGGACCAAATCAAGAAAAAATGTCCAGTAAACATACGCTCTCAGATTCACATCTCGAAAGCCGTGGGCTCTTGTTCAACATAAGAGGTGTGTTTCACAGTTTCGATGGTCAACAAATGCTCATAGGTCTTAACGTGTCCTATTTTTACCGGATATATTTTCCTTGTTTTGATCTATGATACCCCCTCCAAAAATATGAAAAAAAGAGCTTGCAGTACAGGAGAGTTGTTTCACAGTATCGAAGATGAAGAGGTGCTCATAGTTCATAAGGTAGGCATTTTAGAGCCCATATTTATCAGACTTTCTTTCTTCTCTTTATATGACGAGTCCACTCTTGAAGTTTTGTTGAAACGATATGTAAAAGTAAATATGGTATTCTGATTACTAACTGGGATCCTTGCCGATGTCGGTAAAACTCGAGTTGCAGCACGCTTTGCACTGCTTGTTAATAGCTGCAGTTGCCCAGACAAAGCCCTATGTTTTTGTGGGGCCCGGTAGACCTCGAGTGGCTGTGTTTCACGTGGGTTGCCTGATTTTGAGTTAACTGGCCCACAGTATGAACGAAAATTATGAAATACAAGGGATAAGATCAAATTCAATCGGAAAAGAAGAATAACACTTATTCGTATGTAAAAAGGAAACCACTGAAATATCAGGTGCGGAAGAATATCTGAAAATACAAACAATTTCTTTTTATTTATTATTTTTGCAAACTAAACTACTCTTAGAAAACCAAACTGGTTATTTATTATGGAACTTTCATTGTGTGATGGCTACCTAGAAGACAAGCCACATACAGAAAAATATATTATATTACTGATAATAATAATAATAATAATAATGTCTATTCTTCTTCGAATGCCTCCGCCACCTTGTTCCATTTTAATCCATCTCGTCTTTCTGTCTCATTGTCAACAGTCCCTTAGGTTCCTTCATTAACAATTCTCAGCAAATCTGAAATTCAGAATAAAAATTTCCGCAAAGTGCTACACTTTGGTAGCAGAAAATGAATTACTTTCATTTCATCACAAGTTCCGTGAAGTGAGACGTCACAACGTTAGATCCTTTACGAAGTAATTTCTGTATGGCTGAAACATGCCGAAATATTAATGAAATAAATATATTCTGATCACTCAAAGAAGCCAAAAACTTCGAAGCTACGAGGTGAAGGCTGTGCTCTGGCGCTCTCATATTTTCTACTTTATATTTAGAACTACAGGAAAGAAGAAATTGTTTCGTCCAGTGATATAATACGGATACACGTTTTCCGCAGTCCTAGATAGGAAGTGAAAGTGTTTCATAGTATACACACGAGGATGTTGAAGGAAGCGGTGTTTGGTGTTTAACGTACGTCGATATCGAGGTCACTAGGGACGGAACACAAGATCTGATTAGGGAAGGATGGAGAAGGAAAGCGGTCATGCCCTTCCGAAGGAACCATCCTAGCATTTGCCTTAAATGATTTAGGGAAATCACGGAAAACCTATATCAAATTGGCCGGACGTGGGTTTGAACTGTCGTCCTGCCGTATGCGAGTCCAGCGTATTAATCACTGCTCTCTCCCGCTCTGTACGAGGATCTTGACGCAACAGGACGTTATTAAAAGTCCCCAGACCTTAGAGGGGTGTCTGAATAATTTAATTTTCCTGTCACGTCGTATCCGCGTTGGTTTTGTAATAAATTACTAGCTGGTGGTTTAGCAGAATCAACAGTTTCATTTAGGCGTAACACATGCCCAGTCTACCATCGTATCGTTCTCTCTTTGGTAGAATGGAGTATGACAAATCATATTCGACTGTTTACACCTCTTACCAATATATTTTGTCTTCCTTCTCACTCAGAGAAAAAAAGATTGCAGATTGTTATTCTTGTTGCCTCTGCGATGAGCAACAATGACTCATTTATTAGAACAGGAAGAAAATGAGTGCGTTGTGACAATGAAATTGTGCTTTTTCTCCGTTGGTACATAAAGTTAAAATTAAGGAGTCACATCTGGAGTCAACTTGAGGTGCAGGAGAGTTTTATTTACGCTTGCTGAAATAGTCGTCCTGTGTATGTTTAGCGTAAATGGATAAAATAGAATAGTGAACTGTCATATAATTTTCTGCGTTGGAGACATTACCGCCAATCGAAATTTCTTCAAACCTATGGTAGTTCGTAATGCAGTTTGGAAATGTGATGCTGAATACAAACGTAGCCATGTCCCTCTTGAATCTCTTGAAGAGAGTTGACGCAAGAGACATTGCAAAGCTGCAACCACAGGCGACAACTGATTAATGATTTAGAAAGTAACTAACGCTGCAGTAGTAACAAAAAAAGACAACAGTATATTTTTAATGAACAATTCCCTATGAGAAAGATTTGTGGGAGGTGCTTACACCGTCTGTTGAATACTGACTTAGATTAAATACGAAAAAAGTTACTCTTATATTTTCTATACTTCCAAATTAATTCAACTGATTATGTCCGTATATGTGGGTGAGACATCACGTTACAACCAAAACGATACACCAGTCAAAGCAGTGAGTGGAAGCAGGTAGGCTTTACGCTAAAAACAAACAGTAATCACCATTCTTTTCTGAGGTGTGAAAAGAATTCTTCTAAATCCTTACTTTGAAAAGGGTAAGACAATAACTGACAAATATTACAAAAGGATTCTGAACCAGCAAGATATAAATGGTGAGAGCACGACATGAATCTTGAACTGTATAAAGCGAAAGAAGAATGAAAAAGTAAAGGAAGAAACAAATATAAACCTTCGTCAGAACAATGTCCCTGATAACAAAGATGCTTAGGAAAGAGGAACCTAAGACTTAAATTTTGAGTATATATCATCATAAATGGCAGCCGAAGACTTCCGGCATAAAAAATCACCTTCGGTCTTCTAATTACCTTGACAAAGAGAACGAGGGAGCGGACACAGGTTCAGGGCACTTTCTTGCCCTTGGGGTGGGAAACCACTTTTAAAAGGTGGAAGATAAAGCAATGATCAACGGCATGAAGATGCAGAAGGCAGTGGAAACCACTACATTGCAGATACATAATGTGTTCCACAGGACATGTGGTCTGTAGCCGAAAAAATGTCATGATAAACTCTCCGCTGGCAAAAGATGTGGGACTACTTTGCCACCGCCATTCGGATCTGCGGAAGGGGACTGCCTAGGGAGAGGTGACTAATGAGAAAAACATTGAATAACCAACGAGAGGATAACATTCTACTAGTCGTGGCATGGTTGGTTCAACTGGCTCTAAGCACTAATGGACTTTACATCTGAGGTCATCAGTCCCCTAGACTTAGAACTACTTAAACCTAACTAACCTAAGGACATCACACACATCCATGCCCGAGGCAGGATTCGAACCTGCGACCGTAGCAGCAGCGCGGTTCCGGACTGAAGTACCTAAAACCGCTCAGCCGGCGGGGGGCATGGTATGTCGGAGGTTTAAACATAGTACGGAACCTAGATACTCTGAAAAGGAAAATGCAGAAGCTCAATATTGGTGTAATTGGAAGTCACTGAAGTGAAATGGAAAGAAGACAAGGATTTTTGGCGAGATTAGTATTGCATAACACAAACAGCAGCAGAAAATGGTATAACTGGAGTGGGTTTCGCTATGACTATGAAGGTAGAACAGAGAGTGCGTTACTGTAAACAGTTCAGTGATAGAGTTGTTCCCATCGGAATATATAGGAAACTGACACCGACAACAATGGCATACATGCCGACGTTGCTAGCAGTGGATGAAGAGATAGAAAAACTATAAGACGATGTCGAACAGGTAGTTTCAATGCAGAGAGGGAGATGAAAATCTAATACTCATGGGGAACTGTAGTGCGCTTGTAGGGTAGGGACTAGAAGAAATGGTTACGGGAGAATATGGGATCTAACGTAGGAATCATAGACGTCAAAGATTAATAGAGTTCTCTGTTCAAAAATCACAAAACGAAAAGGAATATTTGCAAAAGGCGGGAGATACGGGAAATTCCAGTTAGATTACATCATGGTCAGAGATTTCGAAATCAGATATTGGATTGTAAGGCATAACGAGCAGCAGACATAGACTCAGATCACATTTTAGTAATGATGAAGAGTAAGCTGAAGGTGAAGAGACTAGTCAGGAAGAATCAATGTGCAAAGAAAAGAGGTGCGGACGTACAAACGAAAGGAGAGATACGCTTGAAGTTCTCTGAGGCTGTAGATACTGGGATAATGAATAGATCATTAGCCACTTTAGTTGGAGAGGAATGGACATCTCTAGAAAGGTCCATCACACAAGTTGGGGAGAGAAACGTAAGTAAAAGAAAGGTAACTGCAAAGAAACCATGAGTAATAGAACAAATACTTCAGCTGATCGACGAAAGAAGGAAGTACAAAAATGTTTAGGGAAATCCAGGAATACAGAAAAATAAGTCACTTAGGAATGAAATAAACAGGAAGTGCGGGGAAGCTAAGGTGAAAAGGGAAATGTGAAGAAATAAAAAAAATGCTGTCGGAAAGACTGACTCAGCATATAGAAAAGTCAAAACAATCTTCGGTGAAATTAGAAGCAAGAGCGGGAACCTTAAGAATGCAATGGGATTTTCACTGTTGGAAAGGAGAGAGAGCGAATAGGTGAAGAGAGTGTGCGCTGAAGTCCTCTATGAGGGGGCGGACTTGGCTGATAACGTGATAGAGGAAGAAACGGAAGTCGACAGTGATGAGACAGGGGATTCAGCATTAGAATCATAATTTAAAATATATCTGGATGACTTAAGATCAAATAAGGTAGAAGCGGTTGGTAAACTTCTATCAGAATTTCTAAAATCATTGGGGAAAAAAGGCAACGAAAGGAATAATGACTTGGCTGTGTAGAGTGTATGAGTCTGGCGATACACCATCAGACTTTCCGAAAAGATATCATCCTCACAAACCCAGTATTGCAAGAGCCGTCAAGTGTGAGAATTATCCCACAATCAGTTTAATAGCTCATGCATCCGAGTTGCTGACAAGATTAATATACAGAAGAATGGAAAAGAAAATTGAGGATGTGTTAGATGACTATCAGTTTGGATTTAGGAAAGGTAAAGCAACCAAAGGGGCAGTTCTGACGTTGTGGCTGGTAAAGAAAGCAAGACTGAAGAAAAGTTAAGAGACGGTCATAGGATCTGCCGACCTGGAAAAATCCTTCGACAGCGTAAAATGGTGCAAGATTTTCGAAATTCTCAGAAAAATAGGAGTAAGTCACAGGGAAAGACGGGTAATATACAAAATGTACAAGAAGGAAGAGGGGATAATAAGATTGGAAGACGAAGAACCAAACTTTCGTATTTAAAAGGATGTCGGACTGGGACGTCGTCTTTCGCCACTATTGTTCAATTTGTACATCGAAGAAGCAATGACGGAAATGAAAGAAAGGTTGAAGGCTGGGATTAAAATTAAGAGTGAAAGGATGTCATGGATAAAATTCGCTGATGACAATGCTATTCGCAGTGAAAGCGAAGAAGAACTGTAGGCGCTGTTGAATGGAATGAACGACGTAATGAACACAGAATATGCTCTAAAAGCTAATCGGGGAAGACAAAAGTAATGAGAAGTAGCAGAAATGAGAACAACGAGAAACTTAATATCAAAATTTGGGATCACAGAGCAGACGAAGTTAAAGGATTCATCTATTTAGGCAGCAAAACAACCCATGACGGACGGAGCAGGCAGGCCATAAAACGCAGACTAGCACTGGCAAAAAAGGCATTCCTGGCCAGGAGCAGTCTACTAATATCAAACATAGC